>NC_084789.1:15843060-17142127 GCF_028858725.1 Colius striatus | reverse complement strand
GTCTTTGAAAACGGAGACTTTTTACTAAAAATACGTGATTGAAAGACAGGACAAATGTTGATGATAAAAAAAAAAAAAAACGAAGGTGCTAGAATTACCTCCAGAAGTGGAGAATGCAGTGATCCCAATGGTATGGGAAACTGAGATTCCAGTAAAATCAAAATTGGCACAACCAGTAAAAATTGAAATAAAAGAAAAAGTAAAATCGGTCAGGATGAGACAATACCCAATAAAAACCTGAGACAATCAGATTGTGAAAGATATACATCCAGTTGTAGCAAATCTGTATACCTTACTCACAGCTCTGCAAGAAAATTATCAGTGGTTTACAGTGCTTGATTTAAGAGATGCTTTCTTTTGTATCCCTTTGGAAAAGGAAAGTCGTAAACTATTTGCTTTTGAATGAGAAAGCCCCAAAACAGGACGCAGGGTAGTGTTAACATGGACACGGCTACTCCAAGGATTCAAGAACAGCCCAACTGTCTTTGGAAGACAACTAGCAAAAGAACTGGAACTCTGGACTAATAAAAGACAGTGACACCAAGACCAGAGCACTTGCTTCTCCAATATGTGGATGACATCCTGATTGCCACAACGGGAAGATCAACCTGCCTACAGGTAACCATTGAACTTTTAAACTTTTTGGGATTAAACAGGTACAAGGTATCAAGAGAAAAAGCTCAAATAGCAGCCAAACAGTGATATATTTGGGCCTCCAAATTTCAAAAGGAGAACAGAGGCTGGGGACAAATGGAAAGGAAGCGATTTGTGCTATTCTGGAACCACACAGCGTGCATGAGTTGTGGGCATATTTGGGAATGACGGGATGGTGCAGGCTCTGGATCATGGATTATGGTCTTATAGCAAAACTATTATATGAAGTCCAAAAATCTACCCCTTTTTCAAGGGGCCGAGAACAACAAGAAGCTTTCCCGAAGCTTAAAAAAGCTCTGATGACAGCCTCAGCCTTAGGCTTACCAGATTCAACCAAAGACTTTCAGTTATTTGTTCATGAACGACTCTAGGAGTTCTGATGAAGAAACTAGGAAGCCGGAAGAGACCAGATGACTTGGTGAGCAAGGGATGGCCTTCTTGCCTCCGAGCAGTAGCTGTCACTGTCACACTGATCCAAGAAGCAAGAAAGTTGACCTTGGGAAGGACTATTACAGTCTATGTCCCACATATGATAACCACAGTCTTGGAGCAAAAGGGGGAAAATTGATTATCCCTGAGCCAAATGATGAAATACCAGGTAATTTTCACTGAGCAGGATGATGTAGTGTTGAAAACAACTAACCTTCTAAATCCTGCAGTGTTTCTGAGTACTTCACAGGAAGAGCAACAACTGGAACATGACTGTGTTGCAACCACTGAACATACATATTCCAGCAGAGAGGACCTGAAGGATGATCCTCTTGAAAACCCTGAATGGTAACTGTTCACAGATGGCAGCAGCTTCGTCGTGAATGTAACTCGTCACACAGGATATGTGGTAACAACCGAAAACACGGCGATAGAAGCAAATGCGTTGCACAGAAGACAAAACTGATTGCATTGACACATACTTTGGAATTAAGTAAAGGAAAACGAGTTAGCATTTGCACTGATTCAAAATATGCTTTTGGAGTTATCCATGTCCATGGCACCTTTTTGAAAGAAAGAGGGCTACTGTCCTCCCAGGGAACGAACATTAAGTAACATAAGGAAAGTTTGTAACTGTTAGTGGCAGTGCAGAACCAGTTCAAGTGGCAATTATGCACTGTGAAGCACATCACACAGGGAACTCAAACACAGTTAAATAGCACAACACACAGTCTCACAAATGGCAATCGTCCCCACCAGAACAATAGTGCTTCTTGAGGAGGCACTAAAGTTACTAAATGCAAAGAAAAATTCAGGACGGTAGGCGACAAGTACAGGTCAGGTAGTATTGCCTCCCTTAATCATGAGAGAGATTTTAAAAAACAAAGCATAGGGAGTGTCACTGGGGTGCAGAAGCTATGACTCAGCTTCTGAAAAGAAGTGTAATATCACTACAAATGTTGGAAAGGGCCAAATCAGTAAAGGCAAAATGTGAAATTTGTTTAAAGAAGAATCCAATAGTACAAAAAGGGTACAGATAGACAAAATCAAAACTGGATTAGGACCGGGAGATTACTGGCAAATTGATTTTACAGAATTACCTAAATGCCATGGATATAAATACTTATTTGTTGGGATTGAAAACTTCTCACGATGGCCAGAAGGCTTTCCCTGTGGCACCAATCAGGCTAAGGAAACAGTTAAATGGCTCCTACAAGAAATTATTCCAAGGTTTGGAGTTCCATTTGGAATATCTTCAGACAGAGGACCACATTTCGTGGCCAATGTGGTACAAGTGGTAAGCAAAGATCTAGGAATTTCCTGGGATTTACACGTCCCTTGGAGATCGCAATCAGGTGGAAAAGTGGAAAGAATGAACCAGACCCTAAAAAGACAAATTAGAAAAATTTGTCAGGAGGCTAAATTAAAATGGCCTCAGGCACTTCCACTCGCATTGCTACAAATAAGAGTGAAACCTCAAAGTGGAATGTCATTAAGTCTTTATGAGATAATGTATGGAAATCCCTATGAGGTTCCTGAACCAAATCCAAACACGCATGTGATGGGAAAACAAGATGTGTATAACTATTTGCTTCCTCTTGGAAAAACCCTGAACAGGTTCCGAAGTGCAGTAGTGTGGAATGGACCTTTGACTTTGGAAAAATCCAGTACACAACATCCTGCCTGGAGATTTTCCATATAAAGACCTGGAACTAAAATCTTGGATAAAGTAACTAATCGAAAAACTTCTGCTATTGATTATAATGTTTCTGGCAATGTCTTTTGAATATTGTTGCATCAAAAGAGAAATAATAAAAAGAACATGAATAAACAATAAAATCTTGACAGTATTTTCAAGAGACAATGATCGGTTCAAAGGTGATCAAAAAAACAAATAGAAGAGTGAAAGTATTGGAATGAGATTATCAATACTTTCAAAAGAGGGAAATGTTGCAGATACACAAATATTTTAGTTAACAACTTATCATCACAATAAGTAGTCAAGCACTTGTTAAGCACATCTTAATCACCCAGTAATAGTTTAATCAATTAGCTAAGCACTTCCAAATAACTCAAACACCTATTGATTAAGAAAGCATTAAGTAAGTAAGACCCTGGTAAATGTATTCCTTAGGTTTCCTTGGCTGTTACCTTAGTTGTTGCTAAAACAAAGGGACTAATATCTTTTTTGACCAATCACTGTGATTTTGGAAATTTTTTGTTTGTTGGGAACCAATCAACGTGAAGGGCTAAATTGACTAATGGACATTTTATGCATGCTTGTGTTTACAAATGTGATTCTATTGTTTGAGCTGTATAAAATCCCTGAAAATGGTAACTAACACATATGGAGGAGCTATCCCCCCTGTTTTCCCAGGACTGCATAATAAAGAATTTCCTGCTTATCTGCATTCCTGTGTAGATAAGTTTTTCGGGATTGCAGATCCATCAACACCCCTGTAGTCTATCAGCAAGCACTGTGCCAACTTTGCAGCTTCTTTCCTGTGGGAGGTATCTCCAATCCCCCGCACTTGGCCTTCTTAGCTCCCTTTGAAAATACAGCCTATCGTTAGAAGTTTCGCCACTTCTGCTGGGAGCTACAAGAAAGCAGGTACGCAGACTCCACCTACAGTAGTCCCCATGTAGGTCCCCGTGTAGCCTATCAGACAGCACTGTGCTACCTTTACAACTGCTTTCCTGTGGGAGGTATCTCTGATCCCACGCACTCGGCCTGCTCAGCTCCCCTTGAAAAACTACAGACTGCCGATAGATGTTACGTCACTGCGTCTGGGAGCTACAAGAAAGCAAGTACACAGACCCTACATACAGTGGTATGTACGTCCCTGTGTAGCCAGTGCTGTTCTGCCTTTGAAACTGCTTTCCTGTGGGAGCTATCTCCAGTCCCTCACAGTCTGCCTGCACAGTTCCCAATGAAAATAAAGGCTGTCTGTAGACGTTAGGCAACTGTTACTGGGAGCTACAAGAAAGCAGGTACGCAGACACAATTTAAGGTAGTATGTATATCCCTCTGTAGCCTATCAGTCAGCACTGTGCCACCTTTTCAGCTGCTTTCCTGGTTGAGCTATCTCTTTCCTGCTCACTTGACCTGTTCAGCTCCCATTGAAAATACAGGCTGCCGGTAAAAGTTAAGTCACTGCGTCTAGGAGCTACAAGAAAGCAAATACGCAGACCCTGTCTACAGTGGTATGTAGGTCCCCATGTAGCCTATCAACCAGCACTGTGTCACCTTTGCAGTTCATTTCCTGTGGGAGATATCTCCAATTCCACGCACTTGGCCTTCTCAGCTCCCTTTGAATATAGAGGCTGCCGGTACACAGAATAATAGAATCGTAGGGATTGGAAGGGACTTTTAAAGACCATCTAGTTCAATCCCCTCTGCAAAAGAAACTTCACCTTGATCAGGTCGCATAGGAACATGTCCAGGCACGTCTTGTAGACCTCCAAGGAAGGAGACTCTACAATCCCTGTGGGCAGCCTGTTCTACTGCTCCGTCACTCTCACGGTGAAATAGTTTTTTCTTATGTTTAAGTGGAACTTTTTGTGTTCCAGCTTCATCCAATTACCTTTTGTTCTTTTACTATCTATTATAGGAAAGAGGGATGTCTTAACCTCCTGATACCAACCCTTTAGATATTTATAAATTTTAATAAGATCATCCCTCAATCTCCTCTTCTCTAGACTAAACAGCCCTAGTTCCCGCAGTCTTTCCTCATATGAAAGATGTTCTATACCCTTGATCATCTTGGTGGCCCTGTGCTGGACTCTCTCCAGAACTTCCCTGTCCCTCTTGAGCTGAGGAGTCCAGAACCCAGTACTCCAGATGATTCCTCACCAGGGCAGAGTGGATGGGAGAGAAGAACCTCCCTCGACCTGCTAGCCACACTCTTCTTGATGCATCCCAGAATGCCGTTGGCCTTCTTGGTCATGATGGCACATTGCTGGCTGATATTTAGTTTATTATCAACCAAGACTCCCAGGTCTCTTTCTGCAGAGCTGCTCTTCAGCAGTTCAAACCCCAACCTGTACTGGTGCACGGGATTGTTCCTTCCCAGATGCAGGACTCTGCACTTGTCCTTGTTGAATCTCATCAGGTTCCTCTCTGCCCAACTCTTAAACCGGTCGAGATCCCGCTGAATGGCAGCACAGCCTCTGGGGAATCAGCCAGTGCTCCCAGTTTGGTGTCATCAGCGAACTTGCTGAGGGCACACTCTGTCCCCTCATTAATGAAGATGTTAAAAAAGACTGGCCCCAGAATCGATCCCTGTTGAACTCCACTGGCCACAGGCTGCTCTCCCCTCATCTAGTCAGCAGGTTATGCACTCATAGAAGGATATCAGGTTAGTCAAACAGGATTTCCCCTTGGTGAAGTCATGTTGACTACCCCTGAGAACCATCTTATCCTGCATATGTTCAGTGATAACATTCAGAACTCTAGGATGCATCCCATCAGGACTGTAAGAAACTATGAATTAGGGTATCGTTTATTAAAATTTATGTTAAGCTCAATGTAAAGGTTAAGCGACAAAAGAAAGGAAAGTGCTTATGCGAACAGCTGCAGGACATCACTCATGTGAGATAAGATAACCACAATTGCCTTCACATACCAGACACCATTTGTGTAAACAGGAGAGATACTGCTCAAGGATGACTACAAGATGTTCTAAGGGACTGGCGAAGATAAACAACTCTATCTAAGTGAGGGATCAATTATAAAACAAAGAAGGAAAACTTCTTACTCAGCAACCACCGAAAGACAGAAAAAAGACCCCTCACAGTAACTGAAGCATGCGCAGAGCAGTTCTCCTACTTTACGGCCACGGATGTAAAATGTATAAAAAGGGACTGTTTAAACTGATCAGTACGGCAGTTGGCGGAGCGCAGACTCCCCTGCCGTCCAGCGCTGTCTTTGCTCATATTCTACTTGCTATAATTAATAAAATTATAATTGGATTATGACTCATTGTGGTCTCAATTTATGACAATTTCTTGGTGCCGTGACTCGGATAAGGAACGGTGAGCTTCAGTCCTCCGGGGAGGCGCCCCGGGGCAATCCGCGGCCCCGCGACTGACAGTCTACCTCAACCTTACCGACGAACCTAAATTCTAGAAAAATGAGCAAAGGAGAAACCGGTAAAATCCCATAAAATTCTGTGCACGGGAGTCCGGACGAAGACCAGGATGCGTAAGTATATTGCGAATTTTTCGCGGGTTATCCGTTCGGGCGGGATTGGGTTTCCTGGATTATAACAAATGAGAGGTTCAATATACTGAACCAAGCGAGTGTGGACCCTTAAGTACTGCGTTTCCCATCTCCCGCGAGGGACTGGGCCAGGAACAAGGGGAGCAAGTGAGTGTGTGTTTGTGGATAATCCAGAAGATGGGGGCGAAGGGCAGCAAGCCTTCGACACCCATGGGAAGGGTACCTACTGTACCTAAGGATACCCCTCTGGCATATATCTTAGACGATTGGAGATATTTCCCTGAAACACTAGGGAAAGATAAGCAAAAAATGATAGAAGACTGTACTAAGATATGGGGAGGGAAGAAGATTTAAAAAAAATGATAGAATCTGAAAATGTCTTTTGGCTAGTCTGTGGGCCAGAAGAAGATTGGATAAGACAACAATTAAATCTCTGGGTTAATAATAAAAAAACCTCTTAACCCGGAAGAAAGTCAGTATGCGGAAGTATGGCTAAAAAGACCGGGAACTAGACTTTACCTGTTGAATAAAATAAAAACCAAACAAAAGAAAAAGAAAGATCAGAGCCCTACTGAGTGGCTGGAACAACTGAGGAAAGCCCTTCAGTTGTATTCTGGGGTAAATCCAGAAGACCCTGTAGGGCAAGCACTCCTCAAAACTCAGTTTGTAGCAAAATCATGGGGGGATATCAGAAAGAAGATTGAAAAGTTAGAAGACTGGCAAGTGAGAGGGTTGGATGAATTATTGAGGGAAGCCCGGAAAGTCTATGTAAGGTGAGAGGAGGAGAGCAGCAAGCGGCAAGTAAAAATGATGGTAGCAGCAGTCAGAGAGGATCGTGAAAGACAAACTGCTGCTGGAACGAAACAAGGGAATGTAGTAGTAAAGAAGGAACAGAGGTGTTGTTTTTACTGTGGAAAAAAAGGGACATATAAAGAAGAATTGTAGAGAAAGGATCAGGGATGAGGAAATATTGAAAACGGAATAGGGGAGTCAGGGGCTCTATATCTTAGGGGACCGGAGTCATCATGAGCCCTTGATAAAAATAAAATTAGGTCCCCATAAACAAGAGTTCACCTTTTTAGTAGACACTGGGGCTGAAAAATCGACTATTAAACAAATACCTGAGGGATGTAAAATTTCCCCTGAAAAAGTACAAGTGATTGGGGCAAAAGGAGAACCATTTAAAGTAAACAAAATAAAAAATGTATTATTTGAAACTGAAAATAAATTTGGAATGGGTGAACTCTTGCTCGTCCCTGAAGCAGAATTTAATCTGCTAGGACGAGATTTAATTGTTGAATTGCAATCAGAAATTAAAGTAAAGAATCAAGAGCTAACAGTGTCTGCTTATCCTTTGACCGTGGAGGATAAAAAACAAATCAACCCTGATGTCTGGTACTCTCCGGACACAATTAGTAGACTGGAAATCCCACCGATTAAAGTCCAAATTTCTGAACCCCACATACCTGTGAGGGTAAAGAAATATCCCATATCCCTTTGTCTTTGTTCTTATCCTACTTGCTACAATTAATAAAATTATAATTGGATTATGATCCATTGTGGTCTCAATTTATGACAAGGACCCATTGACTTATGAGCCTTAAGTTTGGCCAACAAGTCTTTAACCTCATCCTCTTCCACCCAGGGCAAGTCCTCTGCTGTCATGCCCATCATGTTATACTTGCTGGATTGCGCTTCCCGAGGTTCAGCCTTGGTGGTAAAGACTGAAGCAAAGAAGGCATTGTGGTAGTTTGACCCTGGCTGGATGCCAGGTGCCCACCACACCGCTCTATCCCCCACCTCCTCAGAAAGCCAGGGAAGGGGAGAAAATAAGAGGAGAGTCTCGTGGGTTGAAATAACAGCAGTTTAATAAAGAAGCAGCAAAGCTGCGCACGCAGGAAGCAAAGCAAAAGCAGATAAGTTGTTACTCTCTACTTCATCAGCAGCCATGTCCGGCCATCTCCCAAGAAGCAGGGCTTCGGTACGCGTAGTGGTTGCTTTTAGAAGGCCAGAAATGAATCTTGCCTCTTTTTCCTACTCCTCTCCCTAAGTTTATATTACTGAGCTGACATCATATGGTATGAAATATCTCCTTGGTCAACCTGGGTCAACTGTTCTGGCCGTGGTCCCTCCCAAGATTGTGCTCACCCACAGCGATTGGTGATAGTGAAGGAAGGAATTCTGGCGGGACAGCCCTGATGCTGTGAGAGCAGTAATCATAATATTGATATCAACAATAAGCACAGCACTGCAAGAGCTGCTGTGGAAAGTCACTACCATCCCAGACCCACTGCAGTCTCCAACCCTTATTCCATACCATTTATGTCATGCTCAGACAAACCATCTTAACAACCCATATACATTCTTATATACTCTCATTAACCAGTACCTCCACTCTTCAACAGACAAACATCATTCTTGTATTCCCTCTTGCATCTTGCATCAAACAAGCAAACAACATTCATCCTTGTCTACTTGTCCAGTTTTCTTGCAAGGTTTTTACCTCATCATCTACAACAGATAACTCACATCACAGGTTATTTTTCCCCAAGGTTAAGTCTTTTTGAGGTACATACCGAGTTTCCCCATCCTTTCTCATCACTCACCAAGTACATCCAGGCCCCTGAGCGAAGACAATCCCACGAATGGGTTTGCCCTTTCCCATGGAAGGTGCAATCCATACTGCCTTCCCCAGCCATTTCCCTGAGTTCACTACAGGGATCTTATCTCCTCCCACAGTACGTAGTAATTTTTTTTGGGCGGGATCAGGGCGGTTAGTTGAACCTCTGCTATTGACCAGCCAAGTGGCTTCTGCTAAATTTTTATCCCACTGCTTCCATGCCCCATTTTCCAGGGCTCTTACATGGTCTTTAGTAATCCGTTATATATTTCAATCTTTCCAGAGGCTTGTGGGTGATAGGGGATGTGGTATATCCACTCAATGTCATGTTTCTTTGCCCAGGAGTTTATGAGATTATTTTTTCAAAAATGAGTCCCATTGTCTGATTCAATTCCTTCTGGAGTACTGTGTTGTCACAAAACTTGCCTTTGAAGACCCAAGACAGTATTTCAGGCAGTGACATGGTTTACAGGGTATGTTTCCAACCAACCAGTAGTTACTTCCACCATGGTGAGTATATAATGCTTGTCTTGGTGTGTTCGTGGTAGATGTCCAACATAGTCAATTTGCCAGGCCTCACCATACTGAAAACCCAGCCATTGGCCTCTGTTCCAGGGAGACTTGATTTGTGTGGCTCAAGTGATTGCAGCACACGTTTCACATTCGTGGGTGACCAGTGCAATGGCTTCCATTGTCAAGTCCACCCCTCGATCACGAGCCCATCTATATGTTGCATCTCTTCCCAGATGTCCTGATGTTTCATGGGCCCACCGAGCTATATATAACTCACATTTACGCTCCCAGTCTAGGTCTATCTGAGCTACTTCAATTTTGGCAGCTTTGTCTACCTGTTGGTTGTTCCATTGTTCTTCATTGGCAGAGCTTTTGGGCACGTGAGCATCTCCATGACGTACTTTCAGAGTCATGTTTTCCACCCGAGTGGCAATGTCTTGCCATAATGCAGCAGCCCAGATGGGTTTACCCTTGCGCTGCCAGTTGGTCTTCTTCCATTGCTGTAGTCATCCCCATAGGGCATTAGCCACCATCCAGGAGTCAGTATAAAGATAGAGTACTGGCCACTTCTCTCGTTCTGCAATCTTTAGAGCTAGTTGGATGGCTTTCACTTCAGCAAACTGACTTGACTCACCTTCTCCTTCAGTGGCCTCAACAACTCGTCGTGTGGGACTCCACACAGAAGCTTTCTACTTACGATGATTTCCTACCACGCGGCACGGTCCATCAGTAAACAAAGGATAATGTCTCTCATCTTCTGATAGTTCATGATATGGTGGTGCCTCTTGGACACAAGCCACTTCCTAAGGCAATGCTCCAAAATTCCTGTCTTCTGGCCAGTCCATGATTTCTTCCAGGATTCCTGGGCGATTAGATTTCCCCAGCCGAGATCGTTGTGTAATCAACGCCATCCACTTAATTCGTGTATCGCTGGTTGCATGATGTATAGAAGGCGTTTTCCCTTTGAACATCCAGTGCAGCACAGGCAGACCTGGTGCCAAGATGAGGTAAGCTTCTTTGCTAATGACTTCTGAAGCAGCTCAAAGTCCCTCATATGCTGCTAGTATTTCTTTTTCAGTTGGGGTGTAGTGGGCTTCTGAACCTCGATATTCTCGACTCCAAAATCTTAATGGTTGACCTTGGGTTTCGCCCGATGTTTTCTGACAGAGGCTCCAGGTGAGACCATGCTCTCCAGTGGCAATGTAGAGGATATTCTGCACATCTGGTCATGTATGGATGGGCCCAAGGGTGATTGCACGAGCTATTTACTGTTTCAGTGGTCTCAAGGCTGCACTGAAAACAGTTCTTCTTTCTGGTTACTCTAAAGAGAGGACTCACAAGCTGACTATAACCTGGGATATTCATCCTCCAGAATCCCATAAGGGCCAGGAAAACTTGTGTTTCTGCCAATGGAATTGAGAAAAATGCATTATTGATGTCAATCGTAGCATACCACTTGGCTGCTTTTGACTCCAGTTCATACTGGAGCTCTAACATGTCTGGTACAGCAGCACTCAGTGGTGGTGTCACTTCACTCAGGCCATGATAGTCTACTGTTAACCTCCAGCCTCCATCAGATTTTTTCACAGGCCATATGGGATTATTAAATGGGGAATGAGTTTTGTTTCTAATTACTCCTCGAGGCTCCAGTTGATGAATCAACTCACGGATGGGAGTCAGGGAATCTCGGTTAGTGCGATATTGCCTCCGGTGTACCGTCCTGGTAGTAATTGTTACCTGTTGGTCTTGAACTTGCAGCAGTTCCACAACAAAACGGTCTTCTGAGAGGCCAGGTTAGTTAGAGAGTTGTTTGATTTTCTCTGTATCTACAGTGGCTATACCAAAAGCCCATCAATACCCCTTGGGGTCTTTGAAGTACCCTCTCCTGAGGTAATCTATGCCAAGAATACAAGGGGCCTCTGGACCAGTCACAATGGGGTTTTTTTCCCATTTGTCCCCTGTTAAGCTCACTTCAGCCTCTAATACAGATAACTCTTCACATCCCTCTGTCACTCCAGAGATCCAGACAGAATCTGTGCATCTATACCTTGATGGCATCAATGTACACTGTGCCCCTGTGTCTACTAAGGCTTTATACCTTTCTGGATTTGATGTGTCAGGCCATCGAAACCACACAGTCCAGTAGATTCGGTCATCCCTTTCCTCCTGCTGGCTGGAGGCAGGGACCCTCTATTTCTATTCTTCATCAGAGTATTTGCTATCTGATCCTTGCAATTGTAGTCTTGAAGTCTCCTCATTGGCATTAAAGGAAGTGATTGCAGTTATATCCCTTAGAGATTGCTGATTGTCCTCTTTTGTTCTGGCAGCTACTATGCTGACAGCCCTCTTGGGTGGTCCTTTTCTAACAGCTGTCTTCCCCCTTAGTTCACGTACACGCGCTTCCAGCTTAAAAGTGGGTTCACCATCCCTTTTCCTTTTTCCACTTGGCCTGTGCAGCTCCCACTGAAAAAAAAGAGAATGTCTGTAGAAGTTACGCCACTGCCTCTGAGAGCTACAAGAAAGGAGGTACGCCAACTGCACGTAAAGTGATGAGTAGGTTCCCATGTATTCTATTAGACAGCACTGTGTCACCTTTGCAGCTGCTTTCCTGTGGGAGCTATCTCTGATCTCGCACACGTGGGCTGCTCAGCTCCCATTGAAAATACAGGAATAAGTAGAAGTTATGCCACTGCGTCTGGGAGCTACAAGAAAGCAGGTACGCAGACGTCACCTTCAGTAGTAGGTAGCTCCTTGTGTAGCCTATCAGTCAACACTGTGCCACCTTTTCACCTCTATTCCTGTGAGAGCTATCTCTAATCTGTCGCACTTGCCCTGCTCACTTCCCATTGAAAATAGAGACTGTCGGTAAAAGTTACATCATTGCTGCTGGAAGCTACAAGAAAGGAGATACGCAGACAAAACATACAGTGGTACCTAGGACCCCATGTAGCCTATAAGCCAGCACTGTGCTACTCTTGGAGCTGCTTTCCTTTGGGAGCTATCTCCAGTCCTACACACTTTTCCCGCTCAGCTCCCATTGAAAAAATACAAGCTGCCAGGACATGTTACGCTACTGCCTCTGCGAGCTACGAGAAAGCACATACGCAGACCCCACCTACAGTGGTAAGTTGATCTTCGTGTAGCCTATCAGGCAGCACTGTTTTACCTTTTCATCTGCTTTCCTGTGGTGACTATTTTCAATCCAACTCACTTTGCCTACTCATCTCCCATTAAAAATAAAGTCTGTTGGTAGAAGTTACGCCACTCCTACTGGGACCTACAAGAAAAAAGGTTTGCAGAACCTATCTATAGTGGTACGTAGGTCCTAGTGTAAACTATCAGCCAGAACTGTGCAACCTTTGAGACTCCTTTCCTGTGGAAACTACCTCAAATTCCGTGCACTTGGCTTGATCAACTCCCATTTAAAAAATACAAGCTGCCGGTGGAAGTTACGTCACTGCCTCTGAGTGCTACCAGAAAGCAGGTACGCAGAACTCGCCTACATTAGTACGTAGATCCCCGTGTAGGCTATCAGCAAGCACTGTGCCACGTTTGTAGCTGCTTTCCTGTGGGATCTATCTCCAATCTGACGCACCTGGCTTTCTTAGCTCCCTTTGAAAATACAGGTTGCCGGTAGAGGCTAAGTCACTGCTACTAAGAGCTACAAGAAAGCAGGTACGCAGATCCCACCTACAGTGGTACGTAGATCTCCATGTAGACTATCAGCCAGCACTGTTCCAACTTTACTACTGCTTTGCTGTTTGAGCTATCTCCAATCCAGCGCATTTGGCCTGCTCAACTCCCAATGATAATACAGGCTACTGGTAGAAGCTACGTAGCTTCCTCTGGAAGCTAAAAGAAAGCAGGTACATTGACCCCACCTACAGTGGTACGTAGGTCCCCGTGTAGCCTATCAGCCAGCACTCTGCCATCTTTGCAGCTCCTTTCCTGGTTGAGCTATCTCTTTCCCACGGACTTGTCCTTCTCAGCTCCCATTAAAAAATAATGACTACCGTACATGTTTCCTCACTGCGTCTGGGAGCTACAAGAAAGCAGGTACCCAGACTCCATCTACAGTGGTATATAGGTCTCCGTGTAGCCTTTCAGCCAGCACTGTGCCACCTTTGCAATTGCTTTGTTGTGGGAGCTATGTCCAATCCTGCGCACATGGCCTGCTTAGCTCCCATTGAAAATACAGATTCTCGGTAGAAATTACACCACTGCCTCTGAGAGGTACAAGAAAGCAGGTAGACAGAGCCTACCCACAGTAGTATGTAGATCCCCGTGTAGTCCATCAGCCAACTCTATGCCACCTTTGCTACTCATTTCCTGTGGGAGCTATCTCCAATCCCGCGCACTTGAGCTACTCAGTTCCAATTGAAAATACAGGCTGCCGGTAGAAGTTACGCCACGGCCTGTAGGAGCTACAAGAAAATGGACATGTTACGCTACTGCCTCTGAGAGCTACGAGAAACCACGTACGCAGACTCCACCTACAGTGGTACGTAGATTACTGTGTAGCCTATCAGCCAGCACTGTGCCACCTTTGCAGCTGCTTTCTTTCGGGAGCTATCTCGAACCCGACGCCCTTGGCCTGCTCAGTTCCCTTTGAAAATACAGACTGCCAGTAGAAGTTACGCCACTGCATTTGGGAGCTACAGGAAAGCAGGTACGGAGAGCCCACCTGCAGCGGAATGTAGGTCCCTGTGTAGTCTATCAGCCAGCAATGTTCCGTCTTTGCAGCTGCTTTCCTGTGGGATCTATCTCCAATCCTGCTCACTTGGCCTACTCATTTCCCATTGAAAATACAGGCTGTTGGTAGAAGTTATGCCACTCTTACTGGGAGGTACAAGAAAAAAGGTATGCAGAACCTATCTATATTGCTACGTAGGTCCCCGTGTAACCTATCAGCCAGCACTGTGCTATTTTTGCTACTGCTTTCCTGTTGGAGCTATCTCCAATCCTGTGCACTTGGCCTGTTCAGCTCCCATTGAAAATACAGGCTGCCGGTAGAAGTTACACCTCTGCCTCATGAAGCTACAAGAAAGCAGGTACGCAGAACCCACCTACAGTGCTCCGTAGGTCCCCATGTAGCCTATCTGGGAGCACTGTGGCACCCTTTGTCACTGCTTTCCTGTGGGGGCTATCTCCAATCTCACGCACTTGTCCTGCTCATCTCTCATTGAAAAAACAGTCTGTCAATGGAAGTTACGTCTCTGCGTCTGGGAGCTACAAGAAAGAGGGTATGCAGATCCCAGAGATGGTGGTACCTTGGTCCCCATGTAATCTATCAGCTAGCAATGTGCCAACTTTGCAGTTACTCTTATGTGGGAGCTATCTCCAATCCCGTGCACTACAGGGATCTTATCTCCTCCCACAGTGTGTAGTGGTTTTGTTTTGACAGGACCAGGACGGTTAGTTGAACCTCTGCTGTTAACCAGCCAAGTGGCTTCTGCTCAATTTTTATCCCACTGCTTCCATGCCCCATTGCCCAGTTCTCTCAACATGGTCTTTAGTAATTCGTTATATCTTTCAATCTTTCCAGAGGCTTGTGGGTGATAGATGATGTGGTATATCCACTCAATGTCATGTTTCTTTGCCCAGGAGTTTATGAGATTATTTTGAAAATGAGTCTCATTGTCTGAATCAATTCTTTCTGGAGTACTGTGTCGCCAGAAAACTTGCCTTTGAAGATCCAAGACAGTATATCGGGCAGTGGCATGGCTTACAGGGTTTTTTTCCAACCAACCGGTAGTTGGTTCCACCATGGTGAGTATATAATGCTTGTCTTGGTGTGTTCGTGGTAGATGTCCAACATAGTCAATTTTACCAGGCCTCACCATATTGAAAACCCAGCCATTGGCCTCTGTTCCAGGGAGACTTGATTTGTGTGGCTCGCTTGATTACAGCACACATTTCACATTTGTGGGTGACCAGTGTAATGGCTGTCATGGTCAAGTCCACCACGAGCCCATCTATATGTTGCATATCTTCCCAGATGTCCTGATGTTTCATGGGCCCATCGAGCTATAAATAGCTCACCTTTATGCTGCCAGTCTAGGTCTACCTGAGCTACTTCAATTTTGGCAGCTTTGTCTACCTGTTGGTTGTTCCATTGTTCTTCAGTGGCACGGCTTTTGGGCATGTGAACATCTCCATGACGTACTTTCAGAGTCATGTTTTCCACCCGAGTGGCAATGTCTTGCCATAATGCAGCAGCTTCTTCTAACCTTTCCTCTTCCTCCTCTTCTGCCTTTACTAATCAATGATATGGACTTTACCTCCTTATCCACTGTTTCTTTTTCACTAATGGGGCAATCACTGTGGTTGTTGTTTGATTCCCTGACTCGATCATGGTGGTCTCAGATACAGTTTGAGTTTCCACTTCAATCATAGTTCTCTGAGAGGACTAGAGTGCGGCTCGGTAGGCAGAGGCTAGGCCCCAGTATAGTGCCTGAACCTCATGGACCTCATTGGGGAAGGTAAGACACCCTTCTATCAGGTGGCGTGCCAGTAAAGCAGGGTTTTTCATCTGTTCAGGTGTAAAATGCCAGGTTACAGGAGGTGATAACCGTCCTAGGAATTTGCCCAAATTCATCTACACACCCTACCACCCAGGGACTGGCCACGTCAGGGGGCATTTTAACATGTTTCCATCCTAAATTTGTCCTCTCTGATACAAAGATGAGTCCAGATTCCACAAAATATGTAATATAGCAGCCATATGAATTAGTAATATTAAAACTCTCATATAAGGGTGACTAAGGACCTGGGAAGTCTGTATAACAAAATTGTCTACATCAGTCTGAGTTGAAGGGAAAGAGGTGCTTTGCCCCCTGACCTCCACAAGATAGCTCCCACCGCACAGTAAATCCATCAGTAACAGAATGAGACTAACAACTATTATTTGGGCCATCATGTTCTCAGGCCCTTTCACCCTTTTCACAAAATCATATAGTCAACTTAGCAAAGGTATCAAGGTTAGAGCATAGCACAGAGTCAGTGTTAGTAGCATCATGTTCCCAAAAATTACAAAATCTAAGATAAGCTGCATTACAGCAAGGCTCCCTGACCAACACAGGAACTTTGCACTCATTGGCTTACTATAATTACAATGCAATTAATGTTAAACTACTATTTTCTTACCCGACGTTGGGCACCAAAAAAGCTGTGGTAGTTTGACCCTGGCTGCATGCCAGGTGCCCACCACACCGGTCCATCCCCCACCTCCTCACCAAGCTAGGGAAGGGGAGAAAATAAGATGGGAGTCTCGTGGGTTTAATAAAGCAGTTTAATAAAGAAACAGTAAAGTCGCGCGTGCGAGAAACAAAGCAAAAGCAGATAAAGCTGTTACTCTCTACTTCCCATCAGCAGCGATATCTGGTCACCTCCCAAGAAGCAGGGCTTCGGTACGAGTAGTGGTTGCTTTTGGAAGGCCAGAAATGAATCTTGCCTCTCCTTCCTGCTCCTCTCCCCAAGTTTTTATTAGTGAGCTGACATCATATGGTATGGAAAATCTCCTTGGTCAGCCTGGGTCAGCTGTTCTGGCCGTGGTCCCTCCCAAGTTTGTGCTCACACCACAGCTATTGGTGAAGGTGGGGGAAGGAATGCTGGCGTGACAGCCCTGATGCTGTGAGAGCAGTAGTCATAATACTGATATCAACAGTAAGCACAGCACTGCAAGAGCTACTGTGGAAAATCACTACCATCCCAGACCCACTGCAGGCATTCAGTACTTCGTTCTTCTCTGCATCTTCAAACGCCAGGAACCCTCAGCATTTAGAAGTGGGCCCACATTACCCCTCACCATCCTTCTGCTGCTGATATACTTGAAAAATGCCTTATTGCTATCCTTAACGTCCCTGGCTAAATTTAATTCTAGAAGGGCTCTATCCTTCCTAGTTGCACGCCTGCATGCTGTGGCAATGTTCCTATACACTTCTCAAGAAGCCAACCCCTGTTTCCATCTCTCATTGGTGTCTGCTTTCTGCCTGAGTTGTCCCAGCAAATCCTTGCTCATCCATGGAGGCCTCCTACATGTTACGCCACTGCCTCTGAGAGCTACATGAAAGCATGTACACAGAGCCCACCTACAGTGGCAGATTGGTCCCCGAGTAGCTTATCAGCCAGCACTGTGCCACCATTGCAGGTGCTTTCCTGTGTGAGCTATCTCCAACCCCGCGCACTTGGCCTGCTGAGCTCCAATTGAAAATAAAGGCTGCCGGTAGAAGTTACGCCACAGTGTCTGGGACCTACAAGAAAGCAGGTACACAGACCCCACCTATAGTGGTACATAGGTTTCCGTGTATTCTATCAGCCAGCACTGCGCCATCTTTTGTTAGCTACTTTCCTGTGGGAGCTATTTCCAATCACACCCACTTGACCTGTTCAGGTCCCTTTTAAAATACAGGATGCAGGTAGATGCTCTGCGTCATCCAGCTACAAGAAAGCAGGTACACAGACCTCACCTACAGTGGTATCATCTGGGTCGCCAAAACTGTTGACGGATCCACAATTGCGAAAAACTTATCTACACAGGAATGCAGATAAGCAGGCACTTCTTTTTTATGAAGCGCTGGGAAAACATGGGTGATAGCTTCTCCCTTTGTTTTAGTAACAACTAAGGTAACAGCCAAGGAAACCTAACAAATACATTCACCAGGGTCTCCTGGCTAAGGTAACCGGTCCCCATCAGGTGTGGTATTTAACTCTTGCAGTTTGATCCTTATGTGATTCCAATGAATACTTACTTAATCAATAGGTGTTTGAGTTATTTGCAAGTTGACTGAACTATTACTAGGTGGTTAAGAAGTGCTTAACAAGTGCTTGACTACTTATTGTGATGATAAGTTGTTAACTAAAATAATTGTGTATCTGCAACATTTTACCTCTTTGAAAGTATTGATCATCACATTCCAATACTTTCACTCTTGTATTTCTGTTGTCTCCATAACAAAATCATGATTGTCATATCGCAGTGGATCACCTTTGAACTGATCATTGTCTCTTGACAATGCTGTCAAGATTTTATTCCTTCATCACATTCTTTGTATTATTTCTCTTTGATGCAACAATATGCCAAATAGATTACCAGAAAAATTATAATAATAGCAGAAGTATTTCAATCAGTGACTTTATCCAGGATTTTAGGTCCAGGCCAAGTCTCTCAAAAACTTTATCTATCCAGGATGTGTTCATGTCTCACTTATCTTCCTGGTATATGCATTATCTTTTTTGAGTCTATTTCTGTTTGGACTGGAGTCTGGACCTTAACATTCAATACAAATTGACCATCCAATTTTGACCCATGTTTCCACCACCATAGACTGAAAAAACAACAAAAACAAAAACTTAGTCATGTTTCACAGTTAACTTCAATATCTCAAGATTTCTTAAAACTCTCCCACTTCCATGGGCTTGATAGTGTCTTCTTCATTCAGGCATCTGATTCAGCAATCTTGATTGCAGTGAAGGTGATCAGCAACACCTGGTATGGTCCCTTCCACCTTCCTTGCAGAGGTTCTTCGTTCCAGGTCTTTATGTTGACAATCTCTAGGAAGGATGTTGTGTACTGGATTTTCCAAAGTCAGAGGTCCATTCCACACTACTGCACTTCGGAACCTGTTCAGAGTTTTTCCAAGAGGAAGCAAATAGTTATACACATCTTGTTTTCCCATCACATGCGTGTTTCGATTTGGTTCAGGAACCTCATAGGGATTTCCATACATTATCTCATAAAGACTTAATGACATTCCACTTTGAGGTTTCACTCTTATTTTGTAGCAATGCGAGTGGAAGTGCCTGAGGCCATTTTAACTTAGCCTCCTGACAAATTTTGCTAATTTGTCTTTTTAGGGTCTGATTCATTCTTTCCACTTTTCCACCTGATTGCGATCTCCAAGGGGCGTGTAAATCCCAGGAAATTCCTAGGACTTTGCTTACCTCTTGTACCACATTGGCCACGAAATGTGGTCCTCTGTCTGAAGATATTCCAAATGCAATGCCAAACCTTGGAATAATTTCTTGCAGGAGCCATTTAACTGTTTCCTTAGCCTGATTGGTGCGACAGGGAAAGGCTTCCGGTTATCCTGAAAAGGTGTCAACCCCAACCAACACATATTTATATCCATTGCATTTACGTAATTCTGTAAAATCAATTTGCCAATAATCTCCCGGTCCTAATCCAGTTTTGATTTTGTCTATCTGTACCCTTTTTGTACTATTGGATTCTTCTTTAAACAAATTTCACATTTTGCCTTTACTGATTTGGCCCTTTCCAACATTTTTATTGATATTACACTTCTTTTCAGAAGCTGGGTCATAGCTTCTGCACCCATGACACTTCCTATGCTTTGTTTGCAAAATCTCTCTCATGATTAAGGGAGGCAATACTACCTGACCTGTACTTGTCGCCTACCATCCGTCTGAATTTTTCTCTGCATTTAGTAACTTTGACAATTTCTCATCCTCCCCTGAATATTTTGGTGAGTCCTTAGGAAGTGCTACTCTTCTGATGGGGATGGTCGCCATTTGTGAGACTGTGTTTTGTGCTATTTTCATAGCAGTCTGATCTGCTAATCTGTTTCCATCAATTATCTTTGAGTTCCTTGTCTGATGTGCTTTACAGTGCATGGTTGCCACTTGAACTGATTCCTGCACTGCCTCTAGCTGTTGCAATATTTCCTTGTTGATGCTTAATCCCTGGGAGGACAGTCATCTTCTTTCTTTCCACAGGGTGCCATGGACATGTACTACTCCAAAAGCATATTTTGAATCAGTCCAAATACTAACTAGTTTTCCTTTACTCAATCCCAAAGTACATGTCAATGCAATCAGTTCTGTCTTCTGTGCAACGCATTTGCTTCTATTACCGTGTTTTTGGTTGTTACCACATATCCTGTGTGACGAGTTACATTCACGACGAAGCTGCTGCCATCTGTGAACAGTTCCCATTCAGGATTTTCAAGAGGATCATCCTTCAGGTCCTCTCTGCTGGAATATGTATGTTCAGTGGTTGCAACATAGTCATGTTCCAGTTGTTGCTCTTCCTTTGAAGTACTCAGAAATACTGCAGGATATAGAAGGTTATTTGTTTTCAAAACCACATGGTGCTGCTCAGTGAGAATTACCTGGTATTTCATCATTTGCCTCGGTGATAACCAACGTCTCCGCTTTTGCTCTAAGACTGTGGTTACCATATGTGGGACATACACTGTATGTACACAGTCTTTCCCAAGGTCAGCTTTCTTGCTTCTTGGATCAGTGTGACAGTTGTACCTACTGCTCGCAGGCAAGAAGGCCATCCCTTGCTCACCAGGTGCAGTTGTTTTGAAAAATATCCCACTGATATCTTCCAGCTTCCTATTTTTTTCCACATATTGGAGAAGCAAATGTTCTGGTTTTGGTGTCACTGTCTTTTCATTAGTCCAAAGTTGCTGTTCTTTTGCTAGTTGTCTTCCAAAGACAGTCAGGCTTTTAAATCAAGCACTGTAAACCACTGATAATTTTCTCTCAGACCTGTGAGTAAGGTATATGGATTTGTTAAAACTAGATGTGTATCTTTCACAATCTCATTTATGGGTCTTAAATCCTGAACTAACCTATACTCTGACTCACACTCTTTTAGAATTTGATATTTCAGAAATTTGTCAATTAATAATTTTAAATCTTGTTTTGCCTCAGGTTTTATTGAGTATTTTCTAACCCTGACCGATTTTGATTTTTCTTTTATTTCAGTTTTTACTGGTTGTGCCAATTTTGATTTTTTTTGGAATTTCAGTTTCCCACACTATTGGAATGGCTTCATTCTCCACTTCTGGAGCTAATTCTAGAACCTTTTTTCTTTTATCATCAATATTTGTCCTGTCTTTGATTCACGTATTTTCAGTAAGAAGTCTCACTTTTCAAAGACAATTCGTGCATTTAATTTAGAAAACAAGTCCCTCCCCATCAGGGGTATGGGACATTCTGAAGCATATAAAAATTCATATGTTATAGCTTTATTGTCAAATTGTAAATTTAAGGGTTGCAAAAATGGATGATTTTCTTCTCTCCCTGTGGCTCCAACAATATTTGTAGTTTTAGTTCCTATTTCTCCTCTACATGTATTTAAAACTGAATACATTACTCTCAACCTCTACTGACATCCTATATTTTTTCAATGGGAGCTGAAAAGTGCAAGTGCGCGAGATTGGAGACAGCTCCCAGAATAAAGCAGCAGCAAAGGTGGAACAGTGCTGGCTGATAGACTACACAGTGACCTAAGTACCACTGTAGGTGGGGTCTGCATACCTGCTTTCTTGTAGCTCCCAGAAGCAGTGGCGTAACATGTTCCGGCAGCCTGTATTTTTTCAATGAGAGCTGAGCAGACCAAGTGCGTGGGAAAGAGATAGCTAAACCAAGAAAGCAATTACAAAGGTGACACAATGCTGGCTGGTAGGCTACACGGGGACCTACATACCAATGTAGGTGGGGTCTGCATACCTGCTTTCTTGCAGCTCGGAGACCCAGAGGCTTAACTTCCATAGACAGCCTGTATTTTCAATCAGAGCTGGGTAGGCCAAGTGTGTGAGATTGGAATTAACTGCCACAGGAAACCAGCTGCAAAGGTAGCACAGTGCTGGTTGATAGACTGCAGGGATGTTGCAGATATATAATTGTTTTATTTAACAACTTATCATCAGAATAATTAGTCAAGCACTTGTTAAGCACTTGTTAATCACTTAGTAATAGTTTAGGTAAGCACTTGCAAATAACTCAAACACCTATTGATTAAGTAAGTATTCATTTGAATCACATAAGGATCAAACTGCAAGAGTTACATACCACACCTAATAGGGATCTGTTACCTTAGCCAGGAGAATAAGGTAAATGTATTCCTTAGGTTACCTTGGCTGTTACCTTAGTTGTTACTAAAACAAAGGGACTGATATCTTTTTTTGACCAATCACTGTGATTTTGGAAATTTTTTGTTTGTTGGGAACCAATCAAGGTGAAGGGCTAAATTGACAGATGGACATTTTGTGCATGCTTGTTTTTACAAATGTGATTCTTTTGTTTGAGCTGTATAAAAACCCTGAAAATGGTAACTGACAACGAAGAACGTATGGAGGAGCAACTTATTGAATATTGCAATCATACGTGGCAAATGTATGCTCTGGATGATGAGGAATTGTGGCCCCTGAATGGAATGCTAAGTTATAATACTATCTTGCAATTAATGTTGTTTTATAAGAGCGAGGAAAAGTGAGATAAAGTCCCATATGTAGATCTGTTATTTTATTAAAGAGAAAAATCTGAATGGCAGAACGAATTTGAATAAAAAAATCACGTAATGTCACTCACAGTAGAAAAAAAGGTTCAAAACCGTTGCTCCCCATGCACTGCAGTAAAAATGAGTCTTAAACATTTGACCCTTAAGAGGGAAGAGCTGTTCCTACATATACAACCTCTCTCACTTACCCGCTTCCCAACATGAACCTGAACAGGGACCCAGCAACCTGACAAGGATACATCCCGGAGTTCTTTTTCAAGGGAGGGCTCTCAGCCCTGTCCAGATACTAGTAAAGTGGAAAAATGAGGACTCTGACACAGAACCTTCCTCATTGGTGTCCAAGAGAACTCAATGCTGTACTCATTTAATGATGACCTTAAAGATCCCCTTAAATTCTAAAGTCAAACAGCATATAATTGCCCCATTAAGGCAAGGGGTTGAACAGAGTGAACCAGAACACATGAAAGTGCCTTTCTCACCTTCTGATTTATTTCTTAAAAAAACCCCAACTGACTCCTATAATGAGCATCCAGATAAAATGAGAAAGAAAAAAAAAATCAAAAGAAAAAAAATCCCGAAAATAGAAACCAATATAAATATCGGAGTAATGAATTCAGTTTTAAATATTGTCGGAGTCACAGTTAAAGAGGAAAATCGATCATTTTTGCAACCCTTAAATTTACAATTTGGCAATAAAGTTATTACATATGAATTTTTATATGCTTCAGAATGTCCCATACCCGTGATGGGGAGGGACTTGTTTTCTAAATTAAATGCACGAATTGTCTTTGAAAACGGAGACTTTTTACTAAAAATACGTGATTGAAAGACAGGACAAATGTTGATGATAAAAAAAAAAAAAAACGAAGGTGCTAGAATTACCTCCAGAAGTGGAGAATGCAGTGATCCCAATGGTATGGGAAACTGAGATTCCAGTAAAATCAAAATTGGCACAACCAGTAAAAATTGAAATAAAAGAAAAAGTAAAATCGGTCAGGATGAGACAATACCCAATAAAAACCTGAGACAATCAGATTGTGAAAGATATACATCCAGTTGTAGCAAATCTGTATACCTTACTCACAGCTCTGCAAGAAAATTATCAGTGGTTTACAGTGCTTGATTTAAGAGATGCTTTCTTTTGTATCCCTTTGGAAAAGGAAAGTCGTAAACTATTTGCTTTTGAATGAGAAAGCCCCAAAACAGGACGCAGGGTAGTGTTAACATGGACACGGCTACTCCAAGGATTCAAGAACAGCCCAACTGTCTTTGGAAGACAACTAGCAAAAGAACTGGAACTCTGGACTAATAAAAGACAGTGACACCAAGACCAGAGCACTTGCTTCTCCAATATGTGGATGACATCCTGATTGCCACAACGGGAAGATCAACCTGCCTACAGGTAACCATTGAACTTTTAAACTTTTTGGGATTAAACAGGTACAAGGTATCAAGAGAAAAAGCTCAAATAGCAGCCAAACAGTGATATATTTGGGCCTCCAAATTTCAAAAGGAGAACAGAGGCTGGGGACAAATGGAAAGGAAGCGATTTGTGCTATTCTGGAACCACACAGCGTGCATGAGTTGTGGGCATATTTGGGAATGACGGGATGGTGCAGGCTCTGGATCATGGATTATGGTCTTATAGCAAAACTATTATATGAAGTCCAAAAATCTACCCCTTTTTCAAGGGGCCGAGAACAACAAGAAGCTTTCCCGAAGCTTAAAAAAGCTCTGATGACAGCCTCAGCCTTAGGCTTACCAGATTCAACCAAAGACTTTCAGTTATTTGTTCATGAACGACTCTAGGAGTTCTGATGAAGAAACTAGGAAGCCGGAAGAGACCAGATGACTTGGTGAGCAAGGGATGGCCTTCTTGCCTCCGAGCAGTAGCTGTCACTGTCACACTGATCCAAGAAGCAAGAAAGTTGACCTTGGGAAGGACTATTACAGTCTATGTCCCACATATGATAACCACAGTCTTGGAGCAAAAGGGGGAAAATTGATTATCCCTGAGCCAAATGATGAAATACCAGGTAATTTTCACTGAGCAGGATGATGTAGTGTTGAAAACAACTAACCTTCTAAATCCTGCAGTGTTTCTGAGTACTTCACAGGAAGAGCAACAACTGGAACATGACTGTGTTGCAACCACTGAACATACATATTCCAGCAGAGAGGACCTGAAGGATGATCCTCTTGAAAACCCTGAATGGTAACTGTTCACAGATGGCAGCAGCTTCGTCGTGAATGTAACTCGTCACACAGGATATGTGGTAACAACCGAAAACACGGCGATAGAAGCAAATGCGTTGCACAGAAGACAAAACTGATTGCATTGACACATACTTTGGAATTAAGTAAAGGAAAACGAGTTAGCATTTGCACTGATTCAAAATATGCTTTTGGAGTTATCCATGTCCATGGCACCTTTTTGAAAGAAAGAGGGCTACTGTCCTCCCAGGGAACGAACATTAAGTAACATAAGGAAAGTTTGTAACTGTTAGTGGCAGTGCAGAACCAGTTCAAGTGGCAATTATGCACTGTGAAGCACATCACACAGGGAACTCAAACACAGTTAAATAGCACAACACACAGTCTCACAAATGGCAATCGTCCCCACCAGAACAATAGTGCTTCTTGAGGAGGCACTAAAGTTACTAAATGCAAAGAAAAATTCAGGACGGTAGGCGACAAGTACAGGTCAGGTAGTATTGCCTCCCTTAATCATGAGAGAGATTTTAAAAAACAAAGCATAGGGAGTGTCACTGGGGTGCAGAAGCTATGACTCAGCTTCTGAAAAGAAGTGTAATATCACTACAAATGTTGGAAAGGGCCAAATCAGTAAAGGCAAAATGTGAAATTTGTTTAAAGAAGAATCCAATAGTACAAAAAGGGTACAGATAGACAAAATCAAAACTGGATTAGGACCGGGAGATTACTGGCAAATTGATTTTACAGAATTACCTAAATGCCATGGATATAAATACTTATTTGTTGGGATTGAAAACTTCTCACGATGGCCAGAAGGCTTTCCCTGTGGCACCAATCAGGCTAAGGAAACAGTTAAATGGCTCCTACAAGAAATTATTCCAAGGTTTGGAGTTCCATTTGGAATATCTTCAGACAGAGGACCACATTTCGTGGCCAATGTGGTACAAGTGGTAAGCAAAGATCTAGGAATTTCCTGGGATTTACACGTCCCTTGGAGATCGCAATCAGGTGGAAAAGTGGAAAGAATGAACCAGACCCTAAAAAGACAAATTAGAAAAATTTGTCAGGAGGCTAAATTAAAATGGCCTCAGGCACTTCCACTCGCATTGCTACAAATAAGAGTGAAACCTCAAAGTGGAATGTCATTAAGTCTTTATGAGATAATGTATGGAAATCCCTATGAGGTTCCTGAACCAAATCCAAACACGCATGTGATGGGAAAACAAGATGTGTATAACTATTTGCTTCCTCTTGGAAAAACCCTGAACAGGTTCCGAAGTGCAGTAGTGTGGAATGGACCTTTGACTTTGGAAAAATCCAGTACACAACATCCTGCCTGGAGATTTTCCATATAAAGACCTGGAACTAAAATCTTGGATAAAGTAACTAATCGAAAAACTTCTGCTATTGATTATAATGTTTCTGGCAATGTCTTTTGAATATTGTTGCATCAAAAGAGAAATAATAAAAAGAACATGAATAAACAATAAAATCTTGACAGTATTTTCAAGAGACAATGATCGGTTCAAAGGTGATCAAAAAAACAAATAGAAGAGTGAAAGTATTGGAATGAGATTATCAATACTTTCAAAAGAGGGAAATGTTGCAGATACACAAATATTTTAGTTAACAACTTATCATCACAATAAGTAGTCAAGCACTTGTTAAGCACATCTTAATCACCCAGTAATAGTTTAATCAATTAGCTAAGCACTTCCAAATAACTCAAACACCTATTGATTAAGAAAGCATTAAGTAAGTAAGACCCTGGTAAATGTATTCCTTAGGTTTCCTTGGCTGTTACCTTAGTTGTTGCTAAAACAAAGGGACTAATATCTTTTTTGACCAATCACTGTGATTTTGGAAATTTTTTGTTTGTTGGGAACCAATCAACGTGAAGGGCTAAATTGACTAATGGACATTTTATGCATGCTTGTGTTTACAAATGTGATTCTATTGTTTGAGCTGTATAAAATCCCTGAAAATGGTAACTAACACATATGGAGGAGCTATCCCCCCTGTTTTCCCAGGACTGCATAATAAAGAATTTCCTGCTTATCTGCATTCCTGTGTAGATAAGTTTTTCGGGATTGCAGATCCATCAACACCCCTGTAGTCTATCAGCAAGCACTGTGCCAACTTTGCAGCTTCTTTCCTGTGGGAGGTATCTCCAATCCCCCGCACTTGGCCTTCTTAGCTCCCTTTGAAAATACAGCCTATCGTTAGAAGTTTCGCCACTTCTGCTGGGAGCTACAAGAAAGCAGGTACGCAGACTCCACCTACAGTAGTCCCCATGTAGGTCCCCGTGTAGCCTATCAGACAGCACTGTGCTACCTTTACAACTGCTTTCCTGTGGGAGGTATCTCTGATCCCACGCACTCGGCCTGCTCAGCTCCCCTTGAAAAACTACAGACTGCCGATAGATGTTACGTCACTGCGTCTGGGAGCTACAAGAAAGCAAGTACACAGACCCTACATACAGTGGTATGTACGTCCCTGTGTAGCCAGTGCTGTTCTGCCTTTGAAACTGCTTTCCTGTGGGAGCTATCTCCAGTCCCTCACAGTCTGCCTGCACAGTTCCCAATGAAAATAAAGGCTGTCTGTAGACGTTAGGCAACTGTTACTGGGAGCTACAAGAAAGCAGGTACGCAGACACAATTTAAGGTAGTATGTATATCCCTCTGTAGCCTATCAGTCAGCACTGTGCCACCTTTTCAGCTGCTTTCCTGGTTGAGCTATCTCTTTCCTGCTCACTTGACCTGTTCAGCTCCCATTGAAAATACAGGCTGCCGGTAAAAGTTAAGTCACTGCGTCTAGGAGCTACAAGAAAGCAAATACGCAGACCCTGTCTACAGTGGTATGTAGGTCCCCATGTAGCCTATCAACCAGCACTGTGTCACCTTTGCAGTTCATTTCCTGTGGGAGATATCTCCAATTCCACGCACTTGGCCTTCTCAGCTCCCTTTGAATATAGAGGCTGCCGGTACACAGAATAATAGAATCGTAGGGATTGGAAGGGACTTTTAAAGACCATCTAGTTCAATCCCCTCTGCAAAAGAAACTTCACCTTGATCAGGTCGCATAGGAACATGTCCAGGCACGTCTTGTAGACCTCCAAGGAAGGAGACTCTACAATCCCTGTGGGCAGCCTGTTCTACTGCTCCGTCACTCTCACGGTGAAATAGTTTTTTCTTATGTTTAAGTGGAACTTTTTGTGTTCCAGCTTCATCCAATTACCTTTTGTTCTTTTACTATCTATTATAGGAAAGAGGGATGTCTTAACCTCCTGATACCAACCCTTTAGATATTTATAAATTTTAATAAGATCATCCCTCAATCTCCTCTTCTCTAGACTAAACAGCCCTAGTTCCCGCAGTCTTTCCTCATATGAAAGATGTTCTATACCCTTGATCATCTTGGTGGCCCTGTGCTGGACTCTCTCCAGAACTTCCCTGTCCCTCTTGAGCTGAGGAGTCCAGAACCCAGTACTCCAGATGATTCCTCACCAGGGCAGAGTGGATGGGAGAGAAGAACCTCCCTCGACCTGCTAGCCACACTCTTCTTGATGCATCCCAGAATGCCGTTGGCCTTCTTGGTCATGATGGCACATTGCTGGCTGATATTTAGTTTATTATCAACCAAGACTCCCAGGTCTCTTTCTGCAGAGCTGCTCTTCAGCAGTTCAAACCCCAACCTGTACTGGTGCACGGGATTGTTCCTTCCCAGATGCAGGACTCTGCACTTGTCCTTGTTGAATCTCATCAGGTTCCTCTCTGCCCAACTCTTAAACCGGTCGAGATCCCGCTGAATGGCAGCACAGCCTCTGGGGAATCAGCCAGTGCTCCCAGTTTGGTGTCATCAGCGAACTTGCTGAGGGCACACTCTGTCCCCTCATTAATGAAGATGTTAAAAAAGACTGGCCCCAGAATCGATCCCTGTTGAACTCCACTGGCCACAGGCTGCTCTCCCCTCATCTAGTCAGCAGGTTATGCACTCATAGAAGGATATCAGGTTAGTCAAACAGGATTTCCCCTTGGTGAAGTCATGTTGACTACCCCTGAGAACCATCTTATCCTGCATATGTTCAGTGATAACATTCAGAACTCTAGGATGCATCCCATCAGGACTGTAAGAAACTATGAATTAGGGTATCGTTTATTAAAATTTATGTTAAGCTCAATGTAAAGGTTAAGCGACAAAAGAAAGGAAAGTGCTTATGCGAACAGCTGCAGGACATCACTCATGTGAGATAAGATAACCACAATTGCCTTCACATACCAGACACCATTTGTGTAAACAGGAGAGATACTGCTCAAGGATGACTACAAGATGTTCTAAGGGACTGGCGAAGATAAACAACTCTATCTAAGTGAGGGATCAATTATAAAACAAAGAAGGAAAACTTCTTACTCAGCAACCACCGAAAGACAGAAAAAAGACCCCTCACAGTAACTGAAGCATGCGCAGAGCAGTTCTCCTACTTTACGGCCACGGATGTAAAATGTATAAAAAGGGACTGTTTAAACTGATCAGTACGGCAGTTGGCGGAGCGCAGACTCCCCTGCCGTCCAGCGCTGTCTTTGCTCATATTCTACTTGCTATAATTAATAAAATTATAATTGGATTATGACTCATTGTGGTCTCAATTTATGACAATTTCTTGGTGCCGTGACTCGGATAAGGAACGGTGAGCTTCAGTCCTCCGGGGAGGCGCCCCGGGGCAATCCGCGGCCCCGCGACTGACAGTCTACCTCAACCTTACCGACGAACCTAAATTCTAGAAAAATGAGCAAAGGAGAAACCGGTAAAATCCCATAAAATTCTGTGCACGGGAGTCCGGACGAAGACCAGGATGCGTAAGTATATTGCGAATTTTTCGCGGGTTATCCGTTCGGGCGGGATTGGGTTTCCTGGATTATAACAAATGAGAGGTTCAATATACTGAACCAAGCGAGTGTGGACCCTTAAGTACTGCGTTTCCCATCTCCCGCGAGGGACTGGGCCAGGAACAAGGGGAGCAAGTGAGTGTGTGTTTGTGGATAATCCAGAAGATGGGGGCGAAGGGCAGCAAGCCTTCGACACCCATGGGAAGGGTACCTACTGTACCTAAGGATACCCCTCTGGCATATATCTTAGACGATTGGAGATATTTCCCTGAAACACTAGGGAAAGATAAGCAAAAAATGATAGAAGACTGTACTAAGATATGGGGAGGGAAGAAGATTTAAAAAAAATGATAGAATCTGAAAATGTCTTTTGGCTAGTCTGTGGGCCAGAAGAAGATTGGATAAGACAACAATTAAATCTCTGGGTTAATAATAAAAAAACCTCTTAACCCGGAAGAAAGTCAGTATGCGGAAGTATGGCTAAAAAGACCGGGAACTAGACTTTACCTGTTGAATAAAATAAAAACCAAACAAAAGAAAAAGAAAGATCAGAGCCCTACTGAGTGGCTGGAACAACTGAGGAAAGCCCTTCAGTTGTATTCTGGGGTAAATCCAGAAGACCCTGTAGGGCAAGCACTCCTCAAAACTCAGTTTGTAGCAAAATCATGGGGGGATATCAGAAAGAAGATTGAAAAGTTAGAAGACTGGCAAGTGAGAGGGTTGGATGAATTATTGAGGGAAGCCCGGAAAGTCTATGTAAGGTGAGAGGAGGAGAGCAGCAAGCGGCAAGTAAAAATGATGGTAGCAGCAGTCAGAGAGGATCGTGAAAGACAAACTGCTGCTGGAACGAAACAAGGGAATGTAGTAGTAAAGAAGGAACAGAGGTGTTGTTTTTACTGTGGAAAAAAAGGGACATATAAAGAAGAATTGTAGAGAAAGGATCAGGGATGAGGAAATATTGAAAACGGAATAGGGGAGTCAGGGGCTCTATATCTTAGGGGACCGGAGTCATCATGAGCCCTTGATAAAAATAAAATTAGGTCCCCATAAACAAGAGTTCACCTTTTTAGTAGACACTGGGGCTGAAAAATCGACTATTAAACAAATACCTGAGGGATGTAAAATTTCCCCTGAAAAAGTACAAGTGATTGGGGCAAAAGGAGAACCATTTAAAGTAAACAAAATAAAAAATGTATTATTTGAAACTGAAAATAAATTTGGAATGGGTGAACTCTTGCTCGTCCCTGAAGCAGAATTTAATCTGCTAGGACGAGATTTAATTGTTGAATTGCAATCAGAAATTAAAGTAAAGAATCAAGAGCTAACAGTGTCTGCTTATCCTTTGACCGTGGAGGATAAAAAACAAATCAACCCTGATGTCTGGTACTCTCCGGACACAATTAGTAGACTGGAAATCCCACCGATTAAAGTCCAAATTTCTGAACCCCACATACCTGTGAGGGTAAAGAAATATCCCATATCCCTTTGTCTTTGTTCTTATCCTACTTGCTACAATTAATAAAATTATAATTGGATTATGATCCATTGTGGTCTCAATTTATGACAAGGACCCATTGACTTATGAGCCTTAAGTTTGGCCAACAAGTCTTTAACCTCATCCTCTTCCACCCAGGGCAAGTCCTCTGCTGTCATGCCCATCATGTTATACTTGCTGGATTGCGCTTCCCGAGGTTCAGCCTTGGTGGTAAAGACTGAAGCAAAGAAGGCATTGTGGTAGTTTGACCCTGGCTGGATGCCAGGTGCCCACCACACCGCTCTATCCCCCACCTCCTCAGAAAGCCAGGGAAGGGGAGAAAATAAGAGGAGAGTCTCGTGGGTTGAAATAACAGCAGTTTAATAAAGAAGCAGCAAAGCTGCGCACGCAGGAAGCAAAGCAAAAGCAGATAAGTTGTTACTCTCTACTTCATCAGCAGCCATGTCCGGCCATCTCCCAAGAAGCAGGGCTTCGGTACGCGTAGTGGTTGCTTTTAGAAGGCCAGAAATGAATCTTGCCTCTTTTTCCTACTCCTCTCCCTAAGTTTATATTACTGAGCTGACATCATATGGTATGAAATATCTCCTTGGTCAACCTGGGTCAACTGTTCTGGCCGTGGTCCCTCCCAAGATTGTGCTCACCCACAGCGATTGGTGATAGTGAAGGAAGGAATTCTGGCGGGACAGCCCTGATGCTGTGAGAGCAGTAATCATAATATTGATATCAACAATAAGCACAGCACTGCAAGAGCTGCTGTGGAAAGTCACTACCATCCCAGACCCACTGCAGTCTCCAACCCTTATTCCATACCATTTATGTCATGCTCAGACAAACCATCTTAACAACCCATATACATTCTTATATACTCTCATTAACCAGTACCTCCACTCTTCAACAGACAAACATCATTCTTGTATTCCCTCTTGCATCTTGCATCAAACAAGCAAACAACATTCATCCTTGTCTACTTGTCCAGTTTTCTTGCAAGGTTTTTACCTCATCATCTACAACAGATAACTCACATCACAGGTTATTTTTCCCCAAGGTTAAGTCTTTTTGAGGTACATACCGAGTTTCCCCATCCTTTCTCATCACTCACCAAGTACATCCAGGCCCCTGAGCGAAGACAATCCCACGAATGGGTTTGCCCTTTCCCATGGAAGGTGCAATCCATACTGCCTTCCCCAGCCATTTCCCTGAGTTCACTACAGGGATCTTATCTCCTCCCACAGTACGTAGTAATTTTTTTTGGGCGGGATCAGGGCGGTTAGTTGAACCTCTGCTATTGACCAGCCAAGTGGCTTCTGCTAAATTTTTATCCCACTGCTTCCATGCCCCATTTTCCAGGGCTCTTACATGGTCTTTAGTAATCCGTTATATATTTCAATCTTTCCAGAGGCTTGTGGGTGATAGGGGATGTGGTATATCCACTCAATGTCATGTTTCTTTGCCCAGGAGTTTATGAGATTATTTTTTCAAAAATGAGTCCCATTGTCTGATTCAATTCCTTCTGGAGTACTGTGTTGTCACAAAACTTGCCTTTGAAGACCCAAGACAGTATTTCAGGCAGTGACATGGTTTACAGGGTATGTTTCCAACCAACCAGTAGTTACTTCCACCATGGTGAGTATATAATGCTTGTCTTGGTGTGTTCGTGGTAGATGTCCAACATAGTCAATTTGCCAGGCCTCACCATACTGAAAACCCAGCCATTGGCCTCTGTTCCAGGGAGACTTGATTTGTGTGGCTCAAGTGATTGCAGCACACGTTTCACATTCGTGGGTGACCAGTGCAATGGCTTCCATTGTCAAGTCCACCCCTCGATCACGAGCCCATCTATATGTTGCATCTCTTCCCAGATGTCCTGATGTTTCATGGGCCCACCGAGCTATATATAACTCACATTTACGCTCCCAGTCTAGGTCTATCTGAGCTACTTCAATTTTGGCAGCTTTGTCTACCTGTTGGTTGTTCCATTGTTCTTCATTGGCAGAGCTTTTGGGCACGTGAGCATCTCCATGACGTACTTTCAGAGTCATGTTTTCCACCCGAGTGGCAATGTCTTGCCATAATGCAGCAGCCCAGATGGGTTTACCCTTGCGCTGCCAGTTGGTCTTCTTCCATTGCTGTAGTCATCCCCATAGGGCATTAGCCACCATCCAGGAGTCAGTATAAAGATAGAGTACTGGCCACTTCTCTCGTTCTGCAATCTTTAGAGCTAGTTGGATGGCTTTCACTTCAGCAAACTGACTTGACTCACCTTCTCCTTCAGTGGCCTCAACAACTCGTCGTGTGGGACTCCACACAGAAGCTTTCTACTTACGATGATTTCCTACCACGCGGCACGGTCCATCAGTAAACAAAGGATAATGTCTCTCATCTTCTGATAGTTCATGATATGGTGGTGCCTCTTGGACACAAGCCACTTCCTAAGGCAATGCTCCAAAATTCCTGTCTTCTGGCCAGTCCATGATTTCTTCCAGGATTCCTGGGCGATTAGATTTCCCCAGCCGAGATCGTTGTGTAATCAACGCCATCCACTTAATTCGTGTATCGCTGGTTGCATGATGTATAGAAGGCGTTTTCCCTTTGAACATCCAGTGCAGCACAGGCAGACCTGGTGCCAAGATGAGGTAAGCTTCTTTGCTAATGACTTCTGAAGCAGCTCAAAGTCCCTCATATGCTGCTAGTATTTCTTTTTCAGTTGGGGTGTAGTGGGCTTCTGAACCTCGATATTCTCGACTCCAAAATCTTAATGGTTGACCTTGGGTTTCGCCCGATGTTTTCTGACAGAGGCTCCAGGTGAGACCATGCTCTCCAGTGGCAATGTAGAGGATATTCTGCACATCTGGTCATGTATGGATGGGCCCAAGGGTGATTGCACGAGCTATTTACTGTTTCAGTGGTCTCAAGGCTGCACTGAAAACAGTTCTTCTTTCTGGTTACTCTAAAGAGAGGACTCACAAGCTGACTATAACCTGGGATATTCATCCTCCAGAATCCCATAAGGGCCAGGAAAACTTGTGTTTCTGCCAATGGAATTGAGAAAAATGCATTATTGATGTCAATCGTAGCATACCACTTGGCTGCTTTTGACTCCAGTTCATACTGGAGCTCTAACATGTCTGGTACAGCAGCACTCAGTGGTGGTGTCACTTCACTCAGGCCATGATAGTCTACTGTTAACCTCCAGCCTCCATCAGATTTTTTCACAGGCCATATGGGATTATTAAATGGGGAATGAGTTTTGTTTCTAATTACTCCTCGAGGCTCCAGTTGATGAATCAACTCACGGATGGGAGTCAGGGAATCTCGGTTAGTGCGATATTGCCTCCGGTGTACCGTCCTGGTAGTAATTGTTACCTGTTGGTCTTGAACTTGCAGCAGTTCCACAACAAAACGGTCTTCTGAGAGGCCAGGTTAGTTAGAGAGTTGTTTGATTTTCTCTGTATCTACAGTGGCTATACCAAAAGCCCATCAATACCCCTTGGGGTCTTTGAAGTACCCTCTCCTGAGGTAATCTATGCCAAGAATACAAGGGGCCTCTGGACCAGTCACAATGGGGTTTTTTTCCCATTTGTCCCCTGTTAAGCTCACTTCAGCCTCTAATACAGATAACTCTTCACATCCCTCTGTCACTCCAGAGATCCAGACAGAATCTGTGCATCTATACCTTGATGGCATCAATGTACACTGTGCCCCTGTGTCTACTAAGGCTTTATACCTTTCTGGATTTGATGTGTCAGGCCATCGAAACCACACAGTCCAGTAGATTCGGTCATCCCTTTCCTCCTGCTGGCTGGAGGCAGGGACCCTCTATTTCTATTCTTCATCAGAGTATTTGCTATCTGATCCTTGCAATTGTAGTCTTGAAGTCTCCTCATTGGCATTAAAGGAAGTGATTGCAGTTATATCCCTTAGAGATTGCTGATTGTCCTCTTTTGTTCTGGCAGCTACTATGCTGACAGCCCTCTTGGGTGGTCCTTTTCTAACAGCTGTCTTCCCCCTTAGTTCACGTACACGCGCTTCCAGCTTAAAAGTGGGTTCACCATCCCTTTTCCTTTTTCCACTTGGCCTGTGCAGCTCCCACTGAAAAAAAAGAGAATGTCTGTAGAAGTTACGCCACTGCCTCTGAGAGCTACAAGAAAGGAGGTACGCCAACTGCACGTAAAGTGATGAGTAGGTTCCCATGTATTCTATTAGACAGCACTGTGTCACCTTTGCAGCTGCTTTCCTGTGGGAGCTATCTCTGATCTCGCACACGTGGGCTGCTCAGCTCCCATTGAAAATACAGGAATAAGTAGAAGTTATGCCACTGCGTCTGGGAGCTACAAGAAAGCAGGTACGCAGACGTCACCTTCAGTAGTAGGTAGCTCCTTGTGTAGCCTATCAGTCAACACTGTGCCACCTTTTCACCTCTATTCCTGTGAGAGCTATCTCTAATCTGTCGCACTTGCCCTGCTCACTTCCCATTGAAAATAGAGACTGTCGGTAAAAGTTACATCATTGCTGCTGGAAGCTACAAGAAAGGAGATACGCAGACAAAACATACAGTGGTACCTAGGACCCCATGTAGCCTATAAGCCAGCACTGTGCTACTCTTGGAGCTGCTTTCCTTTGGGAGCTATCTCCAGTCCTACACACTTTTCCCGCTCAGCTCCCATTGAAAAAATACAAGCTGCCAGGACATGTTACGCTACTGCCTCTGCGAGCTACGAGAAAGCACATACGCAGACCCCACCTACAGTGGTAAGTTGATCTTCGTGTAGCCTATCAGGCAGCACTGTTTTACCTTTTCATCTGCTTTCCTGTGGTGACTATTTTCAATCCAACTCACTTTGCCTACTCATCTCCCATTAAAAATAAAGTCTGTTGGTAGAAGTTACGCCACTCCTACTGGGACCTACAAGAAAAAAGGTTTGCAGAACCTATCTATAGTGGTACGTAGGTCCTAGTGTAAACTATCAGCCAGAACTGTGCAACCTTTGAGACTCCTTTCCTGTGGAAACTACCTCAAATTCCGTGCACTTGGCTTGATCAACTCCCATTTAAAAAATACAAGCTGCCGGTGGAAGTTACGTCACTGCCTCTGAGTGCTACCAGAAAGCAGGTACGCAGAACTCGCCTACATTAGTACGTAGATCCCCGTGTAGGCTATCAGCAAGCACTGTGCCACGTTTGTAGCTGCTTTCCTGTGGGATCTATCTCCAATCTGACGCACCTGGCTTTCTTAGCTCCCTTTGAAAATACAGGTTGCCGGTAGAGGCTAAGTCACTGCTACTAAGAGCTACAAGAAAGCAGGTACGCAGATCCCACCTACAGTGGTACGTAGATCTCCATGTAGACTATCAGCCAGCACTGTTCCAACTTTACTACTGCTTTGCTGTTTGAGCTATCTCCAATCCAGCGCATTTGGCCTGCTCAACTCCCAATGATAATACAGGCTACTGGTAGAAGCTACGTAGCTTCCTCTGGAAGCTAAAAGAAAGCAGGTACATTGACCCCACCTACAGTGGTACGTAGGTCCCCGTGTAGCCTATCAGCCAGCACTCTGCCATCTTTGCAGCTCCTTTCCTGGTTGAGCTATCTCTTTCCCACGGACTTGTCCTTCTCAGCTCCCATTAAAAAATAATGACTACCGTACATGTTTCCTCACTGCGTCTGGGAGCTACAAGAAAGCAGGTACCCAGACTCCATCTACAGTGGTATATAGGTCTCCGTGTAGCCTTTCAGCCAGCACTGTGCCACCTTTGCAATTGCTTTGTTGTGGGAGCTATGTCCAATCCTGCGCACATGGCCTGCTTAGCTCCCATTGAAAATACAGATTCTCGGTAGAAATTACACCACTGCCTCTGAGAGGTACAAGAAAGCAGGTAGACAGAGCCTACCCACAGTAGTATGTAGATCCCCGTGTAGTCCATCAGCCAACTCTATGCCACCTTTGCTACTCATTTCCTGTGGGAGCTATCTCCAATCCCGCGCACTTGAGCTACTCAGTTCCAATTGAAAATACAGGCTGCCGGTAGAAGTTACGCCACGGCCTGTAGGAGCTACAAGAAAATGGACATGTTACGCTACTGCCTCTGAGAGCTACGAGAAACCACGTACGCAGACTCCACCTACAGTGGTACGTAGATTACTGTGTAGCCTATCAGCCAGCACTGTGCCACCTTTGCAGCTGCTTTCTTTCGGGAGCTATCTCGAACCCGACGCCCTTGGCCTGCTCAGTTCCCTTTGAAAATACAGACTGCCAGTAGAAGTTACGCCACTGCATTTGGGAGCTACAGGAAAGCAGGTACGGAGAGCCCACCTGCAGCGGAATGTAGGTCCCTGTGTAGTCTATCAGCCAGCAATGTTCCGTCTTTGCAGCTGCTTTCCTGTGGGATCTATCTCCAATCCTGCTCACTTGGCCTACTCATTTCCCATTGAAAATACAGGCTGTTGGTAGAAGTTATGCCACTCTTACTGGGAGGTACAAGAAAAAAGGTATGCAGAACCTATCTATATTGCTACGTAGGTCCCCGTGTAACCTATCAGCCAGCACTGTGCTATTTTTGCTACTGCTTTCCTGTTGGAGCTATCTCCAATCCTGTGCACTTGGCCTGTTCAGCTCCCATTGAAAATACAGGCTGCCGGTAGAAGTTACACCTCTGCCTCATGAAGCTACAAGAAAGCAGGTACGCAGAACCCACCTACAGTGCTCCGTAGGTCCCCATGTAGCCTATCTGGGAGCACTGTGGCACCCTTTGTCACTGCTTTCCTGTGGGGGCTATCTCCAATCTCACGCACTTGTCCTGCTCATCTCTCATTGAAAAAACAGTCTGTCAATGGAAGTTACGTCTCTGCGTCTGGGAGCTACAAGAAAGAGGGTATGCAGATCCCAGAGATGGTGGTACCTTGGTCCCCATGTAATCTATCAGCTAGCAATGTGCCAACTTTGCAGTTACTCTTATGTGGGAGCTATCTCCAATCCCGTGCACTCGATCTGCTCAACTCACATTGAAAACACAGCCTGTCGGTAGAATTACGCCACTGCGTTTGGGAGCTACAATAAAGCATGTACGCAAACCCAAGCTACAGTGGTAAGTAGGTCCCAGTTTAGTCTATCAGTCAGCACTGTGCAATCGTTGCAGTTGCTTTCGTGTTGGAGCTATCTCCAATCCCGCGCACTTTGCCATCTCAGCTCCCTTTTGAAATACAGGCTGCCGGTGGAAGTTACGCCACTGTGTCTGTGAGCTAGAAGAAAGCAGGTACGCAGACCCCACCTACAGTGGTAAGTAGGTCCCCATGTAGCCTATGAGCTATAAGTGTTCCACCTTTGCAGCTGCTTTCCTTTGGAAGCTATTTCCAATCCCACGCACTTGGCTTGCTCAGCTTCCATTGAAAATACAGGCTGTCGGTAGAAATTACGTCACTGCGTCTGGTAGCTACAAGAAAGCAGGTACGCAGAGTCCAACCACAGTGATAGTAAGGTCACCGTGTACCCTATCAGCCAGAACTGCACCACCTTTCAAGCTGCTTTCCTTTGAAAGCTTTCTCCAATCCTGCGCACTTGGCCTGCTCAGCTTCTTTTTTTAAATACAGGCTGTCAGTACATGTTATGCCACTGCATCTGGGAGGTAAGAGAAAGCATGTACGTCAATGCCACCTACAGTGGTACGTAGGTCCCTGTTTAGCCTATCATCTCAGCACGGTGCAACTTTTGCACCTGCTTTCCTGTAGGAGCTATCTCCAATATCATGCCCTTGGCATGCTCTGCTCCCATTGAAAATAAAGGCTGCCGGTAGAAATTCCGCCACTGCGCCTGGGAGCGACAAGAAAGAAGGTATGCAGAAGTTCACCTACAGTGGTATGTAGGTCCCCATGTAGCTCATCAGTCAACACTGTTCCACCTTTGCAGATGCTATGCTTTGGGAGCTATCTCCAATCCCGCACACTTGGTCTGATCAGCTCCCATTTGATATACCGGCTTCCTGTAGAAGTGACGCCACTGCCTCTGTGAGCTACAAAAAGCAGGTAAGCAGACCACACCTACATTGGTACGTAGGTCCTCATGTAGTCTATTAGGAAGCACTGTACTGCCTTTGCAGTTGCTTTCCTGGGGGAACTATCTTTAATTCCACGCAGTTGGCCTTCTCAGCTCCCATTGAAAATACAGGCTGTAGTTAGAAGTTATGCCAGTGCCTCTGGGAGCTATGAGAAAGCAGGTACGCTGAGCCCACCTACTGTGGTACGTAGGTCCCCGTGTAGACTACCAACCAGAACTGTGCCACCACTTCAGCTGCTTTCCTATGGGAGCTATCTCCAATCCCGCACACTTGGCCTTTTCATCTCCTATTGAAAAAATAGATGCTCTTGCTAAAAATTATGCCTCCGTGTCTGGAGCTACAAGAAAGCAGGTACGTAGGACCCCATGTAGCCTATTAGCCAGCACTGTGTCACCTTTGCAGCTGCTTTCCTGTTGGAGCTATCTTTAATTCCGCGCACTTGGCCTTCTCAGGTCCCATTGAAAATACAGGCTGCCGTTAGAAGTTAAGCTACTTTCTCTGAGAGCTACAAGAAAGCAGGTACGCAGACCAAACCTACACTGGTACGTTGATCCACATATCAGCCACAACTGTGCCACCTTTGCAGTTTCTTTCTTGTGGAAGCTATCTCTACTCTCATTCACTTGGCCTGCTCAGCTCCCATTGAAAGTACAAGCGACCATTATAAGTTACTCCACTGCGTCTTGGAGCTACAAGAAAGCAGGTACGCTGAGCCCACCTAGAGTGGTACGTAGGTCCCCCTGAAGACTATCAGCCAGCACTGTGCACCCTTACAGCTGCTTTCCTGTGGGAGATATCTCCGATTCCGCACACTTGGCTTGCTCAACTCCCATTTGTAATAGAGTCTGCTGGTACATATTATGTCACTGCATCTGAGAGCTACAAGATATCAGGTACGCAGACCCCAGCTGCAGTGGTACGTAGTTGCCCGTGTATTCGATTAGCTAGCACTGTGTCACCTTTGCAGCTGCTTTCCTGTGGGAGATATCTCCGATCTTGCGCACTTGACCTGCTCAGCTCCCAATGAAAAAATAAATGCTGTCAGTAGAAGTTACGCCACTGCGTCTGGGAGCTACAAGTAAGCAGGTACGCAGACCTTACTTATAGTGATACGTAGATTACCATGTAGCCTATTTGCCAGAACTGTGCTACCTTTGCAGCTGCTTTCCCTTGGGGGCTATTTTCAATACCAAACACTTGGCCTACTCAGATCCTGTTTTAAAAAATACATGCTGTCGGTAAAAATTACGCGACTGCGTCTAAGAGAAAAACGAAAGCAGATAAGCAGACTCCACCTGCAGTTGTAAGCAGGTCCCTGTGTAGACTATCAACTAGCCCTATGATACCTTTGTAGCTGCTTTCCTGTGGGAGCTATACACAATCTAGCACACATGGCCTGTTCAACTCTCTCTGAAAATGCAGGTTGCCTGTAGAAGTTAAGCCTCTGCATTTAGAAGCTAAAAGAAAGCAGGCAGACCAATCCCACCTACAGTGGTTTGTAGGTCCCTGTGTAGCCTATTAGCCAGCACTATGCCACCTTTGAAACTTCTTTCTTGTGGGAGATATCTTTAATCCTGTGCACGGGGCCTGCTCAACTCCCATTTGAAATACAGACTGCCGATACATTTTACGCCACTGCGTCTGGGAGCTACAAATAACAGGTACTCAGAGTCAATCTAAAGTGGTACGTAAGTCCTCATGTAGCCTATAAGCCAGTACTGTGCCACCTTTAAAAGACATTCCTAGGTAACTATCTCCAATCGCGCACACTTGGCGTGCTCAGCTCCAGTTTAAAATACAGTCTGCCAATAGAAGCTACGCCACTGTGTCTGCGTACTACAAGAAAGCAAACCCCACCTACAGTGCTTCATTGGTCCCCGTGTAGCCTATCAGCCAAAACTGTGCAACCTTTACAGCTACTTTCCTGTGGGAACTATCAACAATTCCGCACAGTTGGCATGCTCAGCTGCTATTGAAAATACAGGCAGCCTCTAAGAGCTACAAGAAAGTAGGTATGCAGACCCAACCTACAGTGGCATCTAGATCCCCGTGTAGCCTATCATCCAGCAGTGTGTCACCTTTGCAGCTGGCTTCCTGTGGGAGCTATCTCAAATCCCGTACACTTTGCCTTCTCAGCTCCCGTTGAAAATACTGGCTGCCGGAAAAAGTTACACCACTGCTTCTTGGAGCTACAAGAACGAAGGTATGCAGACCCTATCTACAGTGGTACATAGGTCCCCATGTAGCCTATGAGCTAGCACTGTGCCACCTTTGCAACTGCTTTCCTGGTTGAGCTATCTCCAATCCTGCGCACTTGGCCTGCTCAGCTCCCATTGAAAAAATACTGTCTGCCGGTAGAAGTTACCCCACTTCCACTGAGAGCTACAAGAAAGCAGGTACGCAAACCCCACCTACCGTGGTACGTAGGTCCCCGTGTAGCCTATGTCGTGGTTTTTCCCAGACAAAGAAAAGGGGAAAAAAAAAAATGCGACTCCTCCCCCTTCCCCTCCCGATGGAATGGGGAGGAGATTGCAGAGGGAGAAAAAAAAGTAAAAGTGCCCGCGTAAGTTTAAATTAAAGCAATTTACTAGGGAAAATTAAAGAGGAACAACTAAAACAAAAAAAAGGGGATATTACAAAGAAAACTGGTGAGTGATGCACTACCCGGGACCTGACCTAAGCGACTGCTCCAGACTGACGACCGAAAGCCCGCGACCCCGGAAGAGAGCTTCTTCCAGCTAGCCCCCACCTATATACTGGGCATGACGTTAGGATGGTATCGAATACCTGCTGGCCAGCCTGGGTCAGCTGTTCAGGCGGTACACTTTCCTGGTTCCTCATGGGAATTAACTCTATCCTAGCTCAAACCAGGACATTCCACCCCTTATTCTATACCATCTACACGTCATGTCTAGGTTTACACATCATAATCACCTACACATACATAACATAGAGCAACTATAGGAATAAAGACATTCGACAGTTATCATTATACAATTTAATTCATGGGTTATTCTCACCCAGAATCAAGTTCCCTTGAGGCACACATTGGGTCTTGCCATCCTTGCGCATCACCCACCAAGTACACCCAGGTCCCTGAGCAAAACTAATCCCATGGATGGGTTTGTTTTGACCTGAGGCAGGACACACCCAGACTGTCTTCCCTAACATGTCTTTTAGATGTACTTTGTCCCTGTCTACAATATGTAAGTGTTCTGATTGGGCAGGGCCAACTCGACTGACAGATCCTCTGGAGTTGACTAACCAGGTGGCCTTTTCCAAGTGTGTATCGCAGTGCTTGAAAGTTCCACCTCCTTTCAGTGTGGTTTTCAAGAACCCATTGTATCTCTCAACTTTTCCTGAGGCTGGTGCATTATAGGGAATATGATAAATCCATTCAATGCCATGCTGTTTTGCCCAGCACTGTGCCACCATTGCAGTTGCTTTTCTGGTTGAGCTATCTCTTTCCTGTGCACTTCGCTTACTCATTTCTTTTTGAAAATAATGGCTACTGGTAGAAATTACACCTCTGCGTCATAGAGCTACAAGAAAGCAGGTACTCACAGCCTGCCTACAGTGGTACGTAGATCCCTTTGTAGGCTATAAGCCAGCACTGTGCCACCTCTGCATCTGTGTTCCTGTGGGAGCTGTCTCCAATCCCACATCCTTGGTCTGCTCAGCCCCATTTGAATATTCAGAATGCCGGTACATGTTACGCCACTGCCTCTAAGAGCTACATGACAGCAGATAATCAGAGCCCACCAAAAGTGGTACGTAGGTCCCTGTGTTGCCGATCAGCCTTCACTTTTCCACCTTTACAGCTACTTTCCTGTGGGAGATATCTCCAATCCCAGGCACTTGGCCTGCTCAACTACCATTGAAAATACTGGCTGTTGATGTAAGTTACACCTCTGCGTCTCGAAGCTACAAGAAAGCAGGTACTTAGGCAACACCTAGAGTGGTACGTAGATCTCCATGTAATCTATGAGCCAGCACTGCTCCACCTTTGCTTCTGCTTTCCTGTGGGAGCCATCTCCAATCCCGCACACTTGGCCTGCTCAGTTTCCATTGAAAATACAGTGTGTCCTTAGAAGTAACGTCACTGCCTCTGGGAGCTACAAGAAAGCACGTATGCAAACTCCACCTACAGTGGTACATAGGTCCCCGTGTAGTCTATCAGCCAGTACTGTGCCATCTTTGCAGCTGCATTCCTGTGGGAGCTATCTCCTTCCCGCGCACATAGCCTGCTCAGCTCCCATTGAAAATACAGAAGAAGTTACACCTCTGCGTCTTAGAGGTACAAGAAAGCAGGTACACAGACCACACATACCTTAGTACGTAGATCGTTGTGTAGCCTATCAGACAGCACTGTGCCACTTTTGCAACTGCTTTCCTGGTAGAGCTTTTTTTAACCGCGCATTTTGCTCAGTTCTCATTGAAAAAATACAGGGTGCCAGTAGAAGTTATCCTGCTGCGTCTGGGAGGTACAAGAAAGCACGAATTCAGACCCCGCCTACAGTGGTACATAGATCCCCGTGTAGCCTATCAGCCAGCACTGTGTCACCTTTGCAGTTATTTTCCCTTGGGAGCTATCTCCAATCCCGCGCAATTGGCCTACTCAGCTCACATTGAAAAACTACAGGTTGCCAGTAGAAGTTAGGCAACTGCCTCTGGGTGCTACAAGAAAGCAGGTACGCAGATCCACCTACATTGTTACGTAGGTCCCCGTGTAGTCTAACAGCCAGCACTGTCTCACTTTTGCAGCTGCTTTCCTGTGGGAGCTATCCAATACCGAGCTCTTGGACTGCTCCACTTCCTTTGAAAATATAGACTGCTAGTAAAAGTTATGTCACTGCTTCTGGGAGCTACAAGAAAGCAGCCATGCAGATCTCACCTATAGTGTTACTTAGGTCCCCGTGTAGCCTATCAGCCAGCGCTGTGCCACCTTTGCAGTAGTTTCCTGTTTGAGCTATCTTTAATCTTGCGCACTTTGTCTGCTCAACTCCCCTTGAAAAAATACAGGCTGCCAGTTGAAATTACGCCACTGCGTCTGGCAGCTACAAGAAAGCAGGTACTCAGACCCCATCTACAGTGGTACGTAGGTCCCTGTGTAGTCTATCCAGCCAGACTGTGCCACCTTTGCAGCTGATTTCCTGTGGGAGCTATCTCCAATCACGTGCACTTTGTCTTCTCAATTCCCTTTGAAAATACTGGCTGTAGATAGAAGTTACGCCACTGTGTCTGCAAGCTTTAAGAAAGCAGGTACGCAAAGCTCATTTACTGTGGTACATAGGTCCCTGTGTAGTCTATCAGCTAGCACTGTGCCACCTTTGCCACTGCTTTCCTGTGGGAGCCATCTTCAGTCCCACGCACTTGGCCTGCTGTAGTGGGTCTGGGAAGTTAGTGATTTTCCACAGCAGCTCTTGCAGTGCTGTGTCCTGCTCAGCTCCCATTGAAAAAACAGCCTGCTGGTAGAGATTACGTCACTGCATCTGGGAGGTAAAGGAAACCAGGTACTCAGACCGAGTCTACAGTGGTACTCAGGTCCCCGTGTTAGTTAGTGATTTTCCACAGCAGCTCTAGCAGTGCTGTGTCCTGCTCAGCTATCATTGAAAAAATAGAGGCTGCCCAAACATGTTACGTCACTGCGTCTGGGAGCTACAAGAAAGCAGGTACGCAGACCCCACCTACAATAGTAAATAGGTATTTGTGTTGTCTATCATAGAATCATAGAATAATAGAATGGAAGGGATTGGAAGGGACCTTTAGAGATTGTCCCTTCCACCCCCCGTGTAGAAGCAGATTCACCTAGATCAGGTTGAATAGGACCATGTCCAGGTGGGTCTTGAAGATCTCCAAGGAAGGAGACTCCACAATCCCTCTGGGCAGCCTGTTCTATCACTCTCACGGTGAAATAGTTTTTTCTTATGTTTAAATGAAACTTTTTTATGTTCCAGTTTCATCCCATTACCCCTTGTGCTTTTACTATCTACTACAGAAAAGTGGGATGTACTAACCTCCTGACACCCATCTTGAGCAGGCTAAGTGTGAGTGATTGGAGATAGCTCCCACAGGAAAGCAGCAGCAAATGTGACAGTGCTAGCTGATAGGCTACACGAGGACCTACGTACCACTGTAGGTGGGGACTGCGTACCTGCTTTCTTCTAGCTCCCAGACGCAGTAGCGTAATCCCTACCAGAAGTCAGTATTTTTAATTGGAGCTGAGCAGACCAAGTGCTCGGTATTGGAGATAGCACCCATAGGAAAGCAGCTGCAAAAGTGACACAGTGCTGGCTTACATATTTTAAGGGGACCTACGTACCAGTGTACATGGTGTCTGCGTACCTGCTTTCCTGTAGCTCCCAGAGGCAGTAGCGTAACTTCTACCGGCAGCCTGTATTTTTTCAGTGGAAACTGAGCACTCCAAGTGCGCGGGATTAGAGATAGCTCCCAATGGAAAGCACCTTAAAAGGTGGCACACTGCTGGCTGATAGGCTACATGGAGACCTACATACTACTGTAGGTGGGATCTTCGTATCTGCTTTCTTGTAACTCCCAGAGGCACTGGGGTAACTTCCATCGACAGCAGGTATTTTTAATGGGAGCTGAGCAGACCAAGTGTGCAGGACTGCCGATAACTCCCACAGGAAAGAAACTGCAATGGTGGAACAGTGCTGGGTGGTAGGCTACACGAAAATCTACGTACCACTGCAGGTGAGATCTGTTTACCTGTTCTCTTGTAGCTCCCAGACACAGTGATGTGACATGTACGGGCAGTCTGTATTTAAAATGGAACTGATCAGACGAAGTGCGCGGGATTGGAGATAGCTCCCACAGGAAAGCAGCTACAAAGGTTGCACAGTGCTGGCTGATAGGTTACAAGGTGACTTACATAACACTGTAGGTGGGGTCTGCATACCTGCTTTTTTGTTGCTCCCAGACGCAGTGACGTAACATCCACCAGCAGTTTCTATTTTTTCAGTGGAAGCTGAGCAGGGCAAGTGCGTGGGATATGAGATACCTCCCACAGGAAAGCTGTTGCAAAGGTGGCACAGTTCTGGCTAATAGACTACATGGGGACCTACTTACCACTGTAGGTGGGGTCTGAGTACCTGCTTTCTTGTAGCTCACAGACGCAGTGGAATAACTTTTACCAACAGCCTGTATTTTCAATGGGAGCTAAGGACGCCAAGTGCACGGCACTACAGATAGCTCCCACAGGAAATCAGTTTCAAAAGTGGCACAGTGTAAGCTGATAGACTGTACAAGTTTGCGCCAGGATAGATTTAATTCCCGTGAGGAACCAGGAAAGGGTACAGCCTGAACAGCCAACCCAGGCTGGCCAGCAGGTATTCTATACCATCTTAACGTCATGCCTGGTATGTAGGTGGAGACTAGCTGGAAGAAGCTCTCTTCCGAGGTCGTCGATCTGGAGTGGTCACTTAGGTCGGGTCCTGGGTTGTGAGCAACTGCATCACTCACCAGTTTTCTTTGTAATATCACCTTGTGTTTGTTATAGTTGTTCCTCTTCAATTTTCCCTAGTAAATTGTTCTTATTTCAACTTACGCGGGCTCTTTTACTTTTTTTTTCTCCCTCTCCAATTTCCTCCACATTCTGTCGGTAGGGGGAGAGGGAGGAGTCCCGTTTTGGTTTTTTTTTCCCCTTTCCTCCGGCATTTATTGGCACCCAACTTTGGACCGGTGAGGTTGAAATAGAACAGAGTGGGTTTAAACAAACTCTTTGTGTACACTCCTGACACTAACTGATTGCTGAGCACAATGTTGGTCGATATGCTTGTATGGTGGTATTACATGTCCTCTTATCTGCATCATGTATGTCCTGTGATAGTGTTTCTCGTCTGTGGAAAATGTATGAAAATTCTCATGCTACTGCACTGGATGGGATTGGCTTATGATATGATTTTGTCAGGGGTTATTAAGTTGGGTTGGAATGTGTACATGACTATTTTGTCTCTTGCACATTTTCTCCTAGAACTTAATAATGGCACTCAATTTATGGGAAAAATTGACATGTTTAATTCCTCGCACTATGTCACTTACCCTCATTTCTTCAAGGTGCTTCTAATGGATTCTAACAACAATACTTGGAATGTTCTAATTACCATGTTTGTTTTATTTTCCCTTGTTTTCACCTGGGCTTGGATTGTGAAATTTTTTTTGAGAACTGTGAGGAGAGGGATACAGAATATGGGCAGGTGTCCAAGGAGCTTTCTACCTGTAAAGATTTGGAGAACACACAAACCAATTCCTAATTCATCTGTGCCAGAAACATTTCCTGTTCCGACTCCAGCAGTGGATGTTGCAGTCAACTCAGCTGTGCATGAATCAGCTGCTGTTCTGACTCCAGCAGTGGATGTCCCTGTTGCAGCTGTTGAACACTCATACCCAGACTGCTGACACTGTTGCTGTTAGCACTGTGGACACTGTAGTGGGTCTGGGACGGTAGTGATTTTCCACAGCAGCTCCTGCAGTGCTGTGCTTACTGTTGATATCAATATTATGACTACCGCTTGCATAACATCAGGGCTGTCCCTCCAGCATTCCTTCCCCCACCTTCACCAATAGCTGTGAGTGGGCATGATCTTGGGAGGGACTATGGCCAGGACAGCTGACCCAGGCTGACCAAGGAGATATTCCATACCATATGACGTCAGCTCAGTAATATAAACTGGGGGAGAGGAGCAGGAAGGGGAGGCGAGATTCATTTCTGGCCTTCCAAAAGCAACCGCTACGCGTACTGAAGTCCTGCTTCTCGGGAGGTGGCCGGACATCGCTGCTGATGGGAAGTAGAGAGTAACAGCTTTATCTGCTTCTGCTTTGCTTCCCGCGCGCGCGGCTTTGCTGCATATTTATTAAACTGCTTTTATCTCAACCCACGAGACTCCCATCTTATTTTCTCCCCTTCCCTGGCTTGCTGAGGAGGTGGGGGATAAAGCGGTGTGGTGGGCACCTGGCATCCATACCCAGACGGTGGATATTGTTGCTGTCTCCACTCAAACTCAGACTGCTGCTACAACTGTGGATGCTCAAACCCAGACTGTTGCTGTTACAGCTGCGACCACTCAAACAGAGGCAACTGATACAATTGCTGTTGAATAACAGTATCAATTTGTGCCAGTATCAGTTGCTCCTGTACAGAAAAAGAAATACACAAAAGAAAACAGTTTGCAGCACTAAGGATGAAGATGAACAAGGGATATCACAGAGGGAAGAAGAGTTGGAGCCAGAGAAAATCAGCCCGTCCGTGTGGAAATATTACAGACTACGCCCAGGTGTGAACATTATCACCTGGATGCTCCGATGCTGGGAAAATGGAGAAAAAAGTTTGGACTTAGAGGGCAAGGAAGCCAGGCAATTGGGCTCCTTGTCCAGGGACAGGGGTATTGATAAGGCTTTGGGAAGACCGTCACAAACCCTCAGCCTGTGGAGACGACTTCTTTTGGGTGTGAAGGAAAGAACACCTTCAAGGAAGATATTACAAGCCCCCCAAGTAAGTGGACCGCCATGGAGAAAGGCATTCAATATTTGAGGGAGTTAGCTGTGCTGGAGATTATTTATAATGACTATGTGCCCACAGACCCAGATGAAGTTCAATGCACACAAGTTATGTGGCGAAAGTTCCTACGAAGTGCACCACCAAACTATGCCAGTTCGTTGGCAGCTGTCTCCTGGAAAGAAGATGAGAGTCAAACGGTAGAACAACTAGTCGCTCAACTTCGGCAATATGAAGAAAATGTGTCTTGTTCCTTCAGGCTGTTGTTTCAGCTGTAGAGAAAATATCACGGAAGATTGACCAATTTGCGTCTCGCTCTCCACCTGCCAGTACTCCAGCTGTTAAGAATAAGCATCCCCATGCTCTAGAACAGGAACGTAAGGAGTATACACCCCAGGATGTTTCACGGTCCCATCCACAAGACCAAGGAGAGAATATGAGCAAGTGGGATAGGCCACCTACCCCATCTACTCCAAGATCACCCGCTCCAAAAGCACAGGCACAGGAGTTGCGGAAAGGAAGGGTTAAAAGAAATAACTCTCCTTGGAGGAATGTTGCTCCAGTTTCCAGTGAGCAACCCCCTAGACAAGATAGGAGATTTGATTTCAATTTTGATTCCCTCGAGGGGCCCTCTGGTGCTTCCTGGGAAACAGGAAATGATGACTGCGATGACCAGTATTAGGGGGGCCCTGCCTCCAGCCAGGTGGAGGAAAGGGATAATCGGGTTTATTGGACTGTGTGGATTCGTTGGCCTGGCACATCAGATCCAAAAGCATAGAAGGCTTTAGTGGACACCGATGCACAATGTACTCTGATGCCATCAAATTTTAAAGGGACAGAATCCATTTGTATTTCTGGAGTGACAGGGGGATCTCAACAGCTATCTGTATTAGAAGCTGAAGCGAGTCTGACTGGGACAAATTGGCACAAGCATCCCATTGCGACAGGCCCCGAAGCTCCATGCATCTTAGGCATAGATTATCTTAAGAGAGGGTATTTTAAGGACCCAAGAGGATACAGGTGGGCCTTTGGTGTGGCTACAGTGGAGGCAGAAGAGATTGAACAATTATCCAGCATGCCCAGCCTTTCAGAGGACCCTTCTGTTGTAGGCTTGCTGAAGGTTGTGGAGCAACAGGTACCAATTGCAACCACAACAGTGCACCATCGGCAATATCGCACCAACAGAGACTCTGTGATTCCCATTCATAAGTTGATTCGCCAAGTGGAGAGCCAAGGGGTGATCAGCAAAACTCACTCACCCTTTAACAGCCCTATATGGCCGGTACAAAAGTCTACTGGAGAGTGGAGACTGACAGTAGACTATCGTGGCCTGAATGAAGTCACGCCACTGCTGAGAGCGGCTGTGCCAGACATATTGGAACTCCAATACAAATTGGAGTCCAAGACAGCCAAATGTTATGCCACCATTGATATTGCCAATGCATTCTTCTCAATCCCTTTAGCAAAAGAGTGCAGGCCTCAGTTTGCTTTCACTTGGAGAGGGGTGCAGTATACTTGGAATCGACTGCCCCAGGGGTGGAAACAGCCCCACCATTTGCCATGGACTGATCCAGGCCACACTGGAGGAGGGTGAGGCCCCAGAACATCTGCAATACATTAATGATATTGTGGTGTGGGGTGACTCAGCAGTGGAAGTCCTTGATAAAGGAAAGAAAATAATCCAAATTCTTCTAAAGGCTGGCTTTGCCATTAAACACAGTAAAGTCAAAGGACCTGCACTGAAGATGCAGTTTTTAGGAGTAAAATGGCAGGATGTCATATTCCAATAGAGATGATAAAGAAGATTGCAGTCATGTCTCCACCAACTAACTAAAAGGAAATACAAGCTTTCTTAGGTTTTGTGGGGTTTTGGAGAATGCATATTCTAAATTCCAGTATGATTGTTAGCCCCCTCTACCATGTGACACGGAAGAAGAATGATTTTGAATGGGGTCCTGAGCAGCAACAAAGTTTTGAACAAATTACACAGGGGATTGTTCATGCAATGGCGCTTGGGACAGTCCGGACAGGACCAGATGTTAAAAATGTGCTCTACACTGCAACTGGGGAGAGTGGCCCTACCTGGAGTCTTTGGCAGAGAGCAACTGGGGAGGGTCGAGTCCAATGCCGACCCCTCAGGTTCTGGAGTCGGGGATACAGAAGATTCGAGGCCCGATACACTCACACCGAGAAGGAGCTACTGGCAGCATATGAAGAAGTTCAAGCTGCGTCAGAAGTGATTGGCACAGAAACACATCATGCAACTGATGCTACAAGGAGTAGGTGGATCACTTTGATCACACAACAAGCTCGCATAAGGAAGCCTAGCCTCCCTGGGATTCTGGAGGTGATCACCAACTGTCCAGAGTGCGAAGATGGTGAAATATCACCAGAGAAGATGACACATGTTGACGAGACCCCATCGTAACATGAACTGCCAGAAGATGAGAAGCTGTATGGCTTGTTTACCGATGGGTCCTGCTGCCTTGTGGGAAGGCATCGGAGATGGAAGGCAGCTGTATGGACTCCCCTATGGAATATTCCAGAAGCTGCAGAAAGAGAGGGTGAATCCAGTCACTTTCAGAGGTAAAAGCCATCCAGTTGGTCTTAGACATTGCTGAACGAGAAAAATGGCCAAGGATCTACCTCTCCGCTGATTCGTGGATGGTGGCAAACGCTCTATGGGGATGACTACAGCAATGGAGAATGAACAACTGGCAACAACAGGGCAAACTCGTCTGTGCTCCTCCACTATGGCAGGACATTGCTGCTCGAAAGGAGAAACTAGTTATGACGGCTGCTAAGGCTGCTAAGATTTCTCAGATAGATCTGGATTGGCAACATAAGGGGGAGTTTTTTTTAACTTGATAGGTCCATTATACCTCAGGTCATCAAGGCAGAGATGCTACCTATAAATGGGCTCGTGATCGAGGGGTGGACTTAGCCTTGGACACTATTGCACAGGTTATCCATGAGTGTGAGACGTGTGCTACAATTAAACAAGCCAAACGGTTGAAGCCCATATGGTATGGAGGACCATGGCAGAAATATAAATACAGAGAGGCCTGGCAGATTGATTAAATCACACTGCCACAGACTCGTCAAGGCAAACGTCATGTGCTTACAATGGTGGAGGCAACCACAGGATGGTTGGAAATATATCCTGTGGCTCATGCCACCGCCCGGAACACTATTCAGGGCCTTGACAGGAAAGTCCTCTGGCGACATGGCACCCCAGAAAGAACTGAGTCAGACAATGGGACACACTTCAGAAACAACCTAATAGATGCTTGGGCCCAAGAGCACGGCATTGAATGGGTTTATCATATTCCCTATCATGCACCAGCCTCACAAAAAGATGAGAGATACAATGGGTTCTTGAAAACCACACTGAAAGCAATGGGAGGTGGAACTTTCAAGCACTGCGATACACACTTGGAAAAGTCCACCTGGTTAGTCAGTTCCAGAGGATCTGTCAATCGAGTTGGCCCTGCCCAATCAGAACACTTACATACTGTAGAAAGGGACAACGCACATATAAAAGACATGTTAGGGAAGGCAGTCTGGGTGTGTCCTGCCTCAGGTAAAGGCAAACCCATCCATGGGATTATTTTTGCTCAGGGACCTGGGTGTACTTGGTGGGTGATGTGCAAGGATGGGAAGACCCAATGTGTGCCTCAAGGGAACTTGATTCTGGGTGAGAATTACCCGTGAATTAAATTGTATAATGATAGCTGTTGAATGTCATTCCTATAGTTGCTCTATGTTATGTATGTGTAGATGATTATTATGTGTAAACCTAGACATGATGTGTACATGGTATGGAATAAGGAGTGGAATGTCCTGGTTTGAGCTAGGATAGAGTTAATTCCCGTGAGGAACAAGGAAAGGGTACAGTCTAAACAGCTGACCCAGGCTGGCCAGTAGGTATTCAATACCATCCTGAAGTCATGCCTAGTATATAGGTGTAGGCTAGTCGAAAGAAGCTCTCTTCCGGGTCGCGTACTCTTGATCGTCAGTCCGGAGCTGTCACTTAGGTAGGGTCCCAGGTGGTGAGCGACTGCATCACTCACCAGTTTTCTTTGTAATATTCCCTTGTGTTTGTCATAGTTTTTCCTCTTCAGTTTTCCCAAGTAAATTGTTCTTATTTCGACCTACGCGAGTTCTTTTATTATTTTTTTCCCTCTCCAATTCCATCCGCATTCCGTTTGTAGGGGGAGGGGGAGGAGTCGTGGGGTTTTTTTTGCCCTTTGATCTGACTAGGAAAAAACACTACATAGACTACACGGGGACCTACATACCACTATAGGTGTGGTCTTCGTACCTGCTTTTTTTGTAGCTCCACACGCAGGGGTGTAAATTCTACTGACAACCTGTACTTTAAAAGGGAGCTGAGCAGACCAAGTGCACAGGATTGGAGATAGTTCCCACAGCTGCAAAGTTGGAATAGTGGTGGCTCATAGGCTACACGGGGACCTAAGTACCACTGTAGGTGGGGTCTGCATACCTACTATCTTCTTGCTCCCAGATGTAGTGGCGTAACTTCTACCGGCACCCTGTATTTTTTCAATGGAATTGAGCAGGCCAAGTGCGCGGGATTCAAAATTCCTCTACCAGGAAAGCAGCTGCAAAGGTTGCACAGTGCTGACTGATAGACTTCACTGGAACCTACATACCACTGTAGGTGAGATCTGCGTGCCTGCTTTCTTGTAGCTCGTAGATTCAGCTACGTAACTTCTACCGGCAGCCTATATTTTCAATGGGAGCTTAGCAGGCCAAGTGCGCGGGATTGGAGATAGTTCCCAGAGGAAAGCAGCTGCAAAGGTGGCACAGTGCTGGCTGATACGTCAAACGGGGATTTACATACCACTTTAGGTGTTCTCTGCGTACCTGCTTTCTTCTAGCTCCCAGACGCAGTGGCGTAACATGTACCAGCAATTTGTATTTCAAATGTTAGCTGAGCAGGACAAGTGCGTGGGATTGGACATAGCTCCTAGAGGAAAGCAGCTGCAAATGTTGCACAGTGGTGGCTGATAGGCTCCACGGGGATATACATAACAGTTCAGGTGAGCTCTGCGTATCTACTTTCTTGTATTTCCCAAAGACAGTAACGTAACATGTACCTGCAGTTTGCATTTCAAATGGAAGCTGAGCAGGCAGAGTGGGCGGGATTGTAGATAGCTCATAGAGGAAAGAAGCTTGAAAGGCAGCACAGTTTTGGCTTATAGGTAACGTGGGGTCCTGCGTACCACTGTAGGTGGGCTCTGCACACCTACTTTCTTTTAGCTCTCATAGGCAGTGGCGTAACTTCCACCAGCAGCCTGTATTTTAAATGGGAACTGAGCAGAAAAAGTGCACTGGATTAGAGATAGCTCCCCCAGGAAAGCAGCTGCAAAGGTAACACAGTGCTGGCTGATAGACTACATGGGGACCTACGTACCACTGTAGGTGGGGTCTGCGTACCTGCTTTCTTTTAGCTCCTACACGCAGTGGCATATCTTCTACCAGAGTTCTGTATTTTTTCAATGGGAACTGAGCAGGCCCAGTGTGCAGGATTGGAGATAGCTCCTACAGGAAAGCAGCTGCAAGGGTGGCACATTGCTGCCTGATAGGCTACACGGGGATCTAAGTATTACTGTAGGTAGGATCTGCGTATCTGCTGTCTTTTAGGTCTCAAACGCAGTGGCGTAACTTCCACCCACAGCCTGTATTTGCAATAGCCAAGTGCGTGGGTTTGGAGATAGCTCCCACAGGAACAAAGCTGTAAAGGGGGCAAAGTGCTGACTCATAGGTTTCACGGGGACCAACATTCCACTGTAGGTGTGGTACCTGCTTTTTTGTAGCTCCATGACACAGAGGTGTAAATTCTACTGGCAGCCTGTATTTTCAAAGGGAGCAGAGCAGGCCAAGTGCATGAGATTGAAGATAGCTCCCTGAGATAAGCAGCTCCAAATGTGGCACACTGTTGGCTCATAGACTACAGGAGGACCTACGTACCACTTTAGGTTGACTCTGAGTACCTGTTTTTTTGTAGCTCCCAGACACAGTGACGTAACATGTATCAGCACTCTGCATTTCAAATGGAAGCTGAGCAGATCAAGTGCAAGGGATTGGAGATAGCTCCCACAGCAAAGTAGTTGTAAGTGTGGCACAGTGTTGGGAAAGAGCAATTCCGGGAAGGAACCTCCTACACTTGCCCAGGGGAACCTGTGTGTTTGAGTAAGCCCCTGGACTGCCTCTACACCAATGCATGCAGCCTGGTGAATAAGCAGGAGGAACTTGAGATGTGGGTTCAGATGTGGGACTCCGATCTCACTGTGGTCACAGAGACGTGGTAGGACAGCTGCCATGACTGGAGCACAGCCATGGAAGGTTATGTATTGTTCAGGAAAAAAAGACTGACAAGGCATGGAGTTGGAGTTGCTCTGTGTGAGGGAGCAATTAATGTGTACTGAACTGTGCCTGGGTGGGGATGAGGAGAGAGTAGAGTGCTTATGGGTAAAAATTAATGGCCAGGGCAAGGCAGGTGATATTGTTGTAGGAGTCTGCTACAGGCCATCTGATGAGGAGGATGTGGATGAGGCCGTCTACAAACACCTGGGAGCTGCCTCATGATCACAGTCCCTGGTCCTCATGGGGGACTTCAACCACCCTGACATTTGCTGGGATATCCACACAGCCAAGCACAAGAAGTCCAGGAGGTTCCTACAGATTGTTGATGACAACGTCCTGTCCCAGATGATCGAGGAACCAACAAGGACGGGTGTACTGCTGGACCTGGTACTGATGAATAGAGAGGGCCTAATTGGGGATGTGAAGGTTGGAGGCAACCTCAGCTGCAGTGACCATGATATAGTAGAGTTCAAGATCCTGTGTGGATGAGGCAGAACACAAAGCAGGACCGTGACCCTGGATTTCAGGCAAGCCGACTTTGGCCTCTTCCAAGATCTACTTGGACGAATCTCATGGGATATGATTTTAGATGGTAGAAGTGCCAATGAAAACTGGCCAGTCTTCAAGGACCACTTCCTCCAAACTCAGGATCAGTGTGTCCCAATGTGCAAGAAAAGAGGAAAAGGAGGTAGGAGGCCTCCATGGATGAGCAAGGATCTGCTGGGACAACTCAGGCAGAAAGCAGCCTTCTATGAGAGGTGGAAACAGGGGCTAGCTTCTTGGGAAGTGTATAGGAACATTGCCAGGGCATGCAGGGGTGCAACTAGGAAGGCTAGAGCCCTTCTAGAATTGAATTTAGCCAGGGATGTTAAAGACAGTAATAAGGCATTTTTCAAGCATCAGCAGCAGAAAGGTGGTTAGGGGTAATGTGGGCCGGCTGCTGAACACAGAGGATGCCTTGGTATCTGAAGATGCAGAGAAGGCTGAAGTACTGAATGTCTTCTTTGCTTCAGTCTTTACGGCCAAGGTTAACCCTCGGGAAGTCCAGTATGTCAAAGATAACAGGATGGCCAGGACAGCAGAGGACTTGCCCTGCTTGGAAGAGGTTAAAGGCTTGTTGGACAAGCTTAAGGCTCATAAGTCAATGGGTCCTGGTGGGATGCATCCTAGAGTGCTGAGACAGTTGGCTGATGTGATTGCTAAGTCTCTATCAGTTTTGAACAATCATGGAGGACAGATGAAGTGCCTGAGGGCTAGAGAAAGGTCAATGTCACGCCAGTCTTTAAAAAGGGCAGGAAGGACGACCCAGGAAACTACAGGCCGGTCAACCTCACCTTCATTCCTGGAAAAGTGATGGAATAACTCATCCTGAATGTTATCACTGAACATAGGAAGGATAAGATGGTTATCAGGGGGAGTCAACATGGATTCACCAAGGGGAAATCCTGTTTGCCTAACCTGATTTCCTTCTATGAGTGCATATCTGACTGGCTAGATGAGGGGAGAGCAGTGACCCACCTTGACTTCAGCAAGGCTTTTGAAACTGTCTCCCACAACATCCTCCTCAGAAAGCTCAGGCAATGTGGCTTGGATGAGTAGACAGTGAGGTGGATCGAGAGATGGCTGAATGACAGAGCCCAGAGGTTGGTGATCAATGGCACGGTGTCGAGTTGGAGGCTTGTGGACAGTGGAGTTCCACAGGGATCGATTCTGGGGTAGTCTTGTTCAACATCTTCATCAAGGACCTGGATGAGGGGACAGAGTGTACCCTCAGAAAGTTCGCTGATGACACAAAATATGGAGGACTGGCTGATTCCCCAGAAGGCTGTGCTGCCATTCAGCGGGATCTCAACCAGCTTGAGAATTGGGCAGAGAGGAACCTCATGAGGTTCAACAAGGACAAGTGCAGAGTCCTGCACCTGGGAAGAAACAAGCCCATGCACCAGTACAGTCAGGGGTCGAACTGCTGAAGAGTAGCTCTGCAGAGAGAGACCTGGAAATCCTGGTTGATAATAAACTAAATATGAGCCAGCAATGTGCCCTCGTGACCAAGAAGGCCAATGGCATCCTGGGATGCATCAAGAAAAGTGTGGCCAGAGGGTCGAGGGAGGTTCTTCTCCCTCTCTACTCTGCCCTGGTGAGGCCTCATCTGGAGTACTGTGTCCAGTTCTGGGCTCCTCAGCACAAGAAAGACAGGGACGTTCTGGAGAGAGTCCAGCGCAGGGTCACCAAGATGTTTAATATTATAGAACATCTTTCATACGAGGGTGATCTTACTAATATTTATAAATATCTAAAAGGTGGATGTCAAGAGGTTTGGACATCGCACTTTTCTATAGTAGATAGTAACAACACAAGGGGTAATAGGATGAAACTGGAACATAAAAAATTCCATTTAAACATAAGAAAAAACTATTTCACCGTGAGAGTGATGGAGCAGTGGAACACGTTGCCCGGGGGATTGTGGAGTCTCCTTCCTTGGAGGTCTTCAAGACCTGTGTGGACATGTTCCTATGCAACCTGATCTAAGTGAACCTGCTTCCGCAGCGGGGTTGGATTAGACGATCTCTAAAAGTCCCTTCCAACCCCTACCATTCTATGATTCTATGATAGACTATACGGATACCTACTTACTATTGTAGGTGGGGTGTGCGTACCTGCTTTCTTGTAGCTCCCAACCGCAGTGGCATAACTTCTACCGGCAGCCTGTATTTTCAATGGGAGCTGAGGAGGCAAAGTGCACAGGACTGGTCTTAACTCCGAAAGGAAAGCAGCTGTGTAAGAAACTATGAATTAGGGTATTGTTTATTAAAATTTATGTTAAGCTCAATGTAAAGGTTAAGCGACAAAAGAAAGGAAAGTACTTATGCGAACAGCTGCAGGACATCACTCGTGAGATAAGATAACTGCAATTGCCTTCACATACCAGACACCATTTGTGTAAACAGGAGAGATACTGCTCAAGGATGACTACAAGATGTTCTAAGGGACTGACGAAGATAAGAAAAACAACTCTATCTAAGTAAGGGATCAATTATAAAACAAAGAAGGAAAACTTCTTACTCAGCAAGCACCGAAAGACAGAAAAAGACCCCTCACAGTAACTGAAGCATGCGCAGAGCAGTTCTCCTACTTTACGGCCATGGATGTTAAATGTATAAAAAGGGACTGTTTAAACTAATCAGTACGGCAGTTGGTGGAGCGCAGACTCCCCTGTCGTCCAGCGCTGTCTTTGCTCTTATTCTACTTGCTACAATTAATAAAATTATAATTGGCTTATGATCCATTGTGGTCTCAATTTATGACAAGCTGCAAAGGTGGTAAAGTACTGGCTGATACGCTACCCTGGGTCCTACGTATCACAGTAGGTTCAGTCTGCGTACCTGCTTTCTTGTAGCTCCCAGAGGCAGTAGCATAACATGTTCCGGCAGCCTGTATTTTTTCAATGTGAGCTGAGCAGGCCAATTGTACATGATTGGTGATAGCTCTCACAGGAAAGCAGTTGCAAAAGTGGCAGAGTTCTGACTGATAGGCAACATGGGGACATATGTACCAGTGTAGGTGGGGTCTGCGTACCTCCTTTCTTGTAGCTCCCAGATGCAGTGGCGTAACTTCTACCTACCGTCTGTATTTTCAGAGGGAGATGAGCAGGCCAAGTGTGCAAAATGTGATATAGCTCCCAAAGGAAAGCATTTGCAGAAGTGGAACAGTGCTGACTGATAGACTATAGTGACCTACATACCACTGTAGGTGGGATCTGCTTTCCTGCTTTCTTGTAGCTCCCACATGCAGTGGCATAAGTTACCGGCAGGCTGTACTTTTTCAAAGGGAACTGAGCAGGCAAAGTGAGTGGGATTGGAGATAGCTCCCACAGGACAAAAGTTGTAAAAGCGGCACAGCGCTGACTGATAGGCTACATGGGGATCTACCTACCACTGTAGGTGGGGACTGCGTACCTGCTTTCCTTTAGCTCCCAGACGCTGTGATGTAACTTCTACAGGCAGTCTGTATTTAAAATGGGAGCTGAGCAGGTCAAGCAGACTGGATTGGAAATAGCTCCCACACAAAAAACAGCTGCAAAGTTGGCACAGTGCTGGTTGATAGGGTTCACGGGGACCTACGTACCACTGAAAGTGGGGTCTGCGTACCTGCTTTCTTGTAGCTCCCAGACGCAGTGATGTAACTTCTACCAGTAGGATTTATTTTTAAAGGGATCTGAGCAGGCCAAATGCGCGGAATTGGGGATAGCTCCCACAGGAAATCAACTGCAAAAGAGACACAGTGAGGGCTGATAGGATACACAAGGAGCTACATACCACTGTAGGTGGGGTCAGTGTACCTGTTTTCCTCTAGCACCCAGACACAGTGGCGGAATTTCTACCAGCAGCCTTTATCTTCAATGGGAGCAGAACATGTCAAGGACGCGATATTGGAGATAGTTCCCACAGGAAAGCAGTTACAGAAGTTGCACAGTGCTGACTGATAGGGTACATGGAGACCTACGTACCACTGTAGGTGGACTCTGCGTACCTGCTTTCTTGTAGCTCCTAGATGCAGAGGTGTAACTTCTACCAGCAGCCTTTTTTTTAAATGGGAGCTTAGCAGCCAAAGTGCGCGGGATTGGAGATAGTTCCCACAGGAATGCAGCTGCAAAGGTGACACAGTGCTGGCTGATAGGTTACATGGAGAACTACGTACTACTGTAGGTGGTGTCTGCGTACCTTCTTTCTTGTAATTCTCAGATGCAGAGAAGTAAAGTCACTCAGAGCCCCATGATGGGCACCATTTGCAGCGAAGTTTTCGGCTCTTGGCCTAAAAAAAACAGCTTGAGGCCTAAAAAAGACAGTTCGAAGCCTAAAAAAACAGCTGGAAGCCTAAAAAAACCAGCTCGAAGCCTAAAAATCAGCTCTAAGTTTACTTTATGAGGCTCTCAGACTAGGGTCCGATTCTCAACTGCATGAGAAGAAATCCAGTCCTACTCAAAGTGAATGATAGGAGAAATGTTCACTTTATTGAAAGGAGTCTCTAACTTATATACACTGCAGGCTTCAAGTGAGCTCAGCAACAGCAGCTAATAAATTACATTTTCATGTTCATCCTACTTGCAGTTTCTGCAATAAGCAAGCTCCCTGATATTTTCACATCTTGTTTTTCCTCGAAGTTGTTTACCACCTTTAGCCAAGAACAGTCCAACCTTCAGGGAATAGAAAGCAGCCTGCTGTCTACATGACAGCAACTGCTTTAACCATGGCTCTGACACTGGTCTTGATTGTGCACTACATCCATATAACTAGAGCCCAGGCTGCCTTGCCCCAACGGGCCTACCATTATACCCCGGGATCCATGTCCATGCTCCCTCATTTTTTCTCTACAAAACATGACACAGTGCTGGCTGATAGGGTCCACGGGGACCTATGTATCAATATAGATGGAGTCTGCATATCTGCTTTCTTGTAGCTCCCAGACATAGTGATGTAACATCCACCTGCAGCCTGTATTTCAAATAAAAGATGACAAGGCCAAATGCGTGGGTTAGAAGATAGCTCCCACAAGAAAAGCAGCTTGAAAGGTTGCTTTGTGCTCGCTGGTAGGCTACACAGGGACCTACATACTACTGTATGTGTGGTCTGCGTACTTGCTCTCTTGTAGCTCCAAGACGCAGTGGCATAACTTCTACCAGCAGTCTGTATTTCAAATGGGATGAGAGCCGGTAAAATGCATGGATTTGTAGATAGCTCCACTAGGAAAGCAACTGAAGTGATTGCACAGTGCTGACTGATAGACTACACAGGGATCTACGTACAATTGTAGGTGTGGTCTGCGTACCTGTATTCCTGTAGCTCCCAGAGGCAGTGGCGTAACTTCCACCGGTAGCCTGTATTTTCAATGGACGCGGACAAGGCTAAATGCGCGGGATTGGAGATATCTCCTACAGGAAATCGGCGGAAAAGCTGGCACAGTGCTGGCTGATAGGCTACATGGAGACCTTCGTACTACTGTCAGTGGGGTTGGCGTACCTGCCTTGTTGTAGCTCCTACACGCAGTGGCATAACTTCTAACAGAGCCCTGTACTCTTTCAATGGGAAAGTGGCAGGCCAAGTGCAGGGGATTGGAGATAGCTTATAAAGGAAAGGAACTGCAAAGGTCACACAGTGCTAGCTGATAGGCTACACGGGGATTGACGAACCACTGTAGGCGAGGTCTGCATCTGGGAGTGTGGCAGTTTGAGCCTGACTGGATGCCAGGTGCCCACCACACCGCTTTATCCCCCACCTCCTAAGCAAGTCAGGGAAAAGAGGAAAATAAGATGAGAGTCTTGTGCGTTGAGATAAAAGCAGTTTAATAAATAAGCAGCAAAGCCGCGCGCGCGGGAAGCAAAGCAAAAGCAGATATAGCTGTTACTCTCTACTTCCCATCAGCAGCGATGTCCGGTCATCTCCCGAGAAGCAGGGCTTCAGGACGCGTAGCGATTGCTTTTGGAAGGCCAGAAATGAATCTCGCCTCCCCTTCCTGCTCCTCTCCCCCAGTTTATATTACTGAGCTGACGTCATATGGTATGGAATATCTCCTTGGTCAGCCTGGGTCAGCTGTCCTGGCCATAGTCCCTCCCAAGATCGTGCCCACCCACAGCTATTGGTGAAGGTGGGGGAAGGAATACTGGAGGGACAGCCCTGATGCTGTGCGAGCAGTAGTCATAATATTGATATCAACAGTAAGCACAGCACTGCAGGATTTGCTGTGGAAAATCACTACCATCCCAGACCCACTACAGTCTCCAACCCTTATTCCATACCATTTATGTCATGCTTCGACAAACCATCTTAACAACCCATATACATTCTTATATACTCTCATTAACCAGTACCCACACTCTTCAACAGACAAACATCATTCTTGTATTCCCTCTTGCATCTTGCATCAAACAAGTCTTTAGTAATCCGTTATATCTTGTGGGTGATAGGGGATGTGGTATATCCACTCAATGTCATGTTTCTTTGCCCAGGAGTTTATGAGATTGTTTTGAAAATGAGTTCCATTATCTGATTCAATTTTTATGGAGTACCGTGTCGCCACAAAACTTGCCTTTCAAGACCCAAGACAGTATTTCGGGCAGTGACATGGTTTACAGGGTATGTTTCCAACCAACCGGTAGTTGCTTCCACCATGGTGAGTATATAACACTTGCCTTGATGTGTTCGTGGTAGCGGTCAAACATAGTCAATTTACCAGACCTCACCATATTGAAAACCCAGCCATCGGCCGCTATTCCAGGGAGACTTGATTCGTGTAACTCGCTTGATTGCAGCACACGTTTCACATTCGTGGGTGACCTGTGTAATGGCTTCCATGGTCAAGTCCACCCCTCGATCACGAGCCCATCCTATATGTTGCATCTCTTCCCAGATGTCCTGATGTTTCATGGGCCCATCGAGTTATAAATAGCTAACCTTTACACTCCCAGTCTAGGTCTACCTGAGCTACTTCAATTTTGGCAGCTTTATCTACCTGTTGGTTGTTCCATTGTTCTTCATTGGCACGGCTTTTTGGCACATGAGCATCTCCATGACGTACTTTCAGAGTCATGTTTTCCACCCGAGAAGCAATGTCTTGCCATAATGCAGCAGCCCAGATGGGTTTACCCTTGCGCTGCCAGTTGGTCTTCTTCCATTGCTGTAGTCATCCCCATAGAGCATTAGCCACCATCCAGGAGTCAGTATAAAGATAGAGTACTGGCCACTTCTCTCATTCTGCAATCTTTAGAGCTAGTTGGATAGCCTTCACTTCAGCAAACTGACTTGACTCACCTTCTCCTTCAGTGGCCTCAACAGTTCGTCGTGTGGGACTCCACACAGCAGCTTTCCACTTACGATGATTTCCTACCACGCGGCAGGATCCATCAGTAAACAAAGCATAATGCCTCTCATCTTCTGATAGTTCATTATATGGTGGTGTCTCTTGGGCACGAGCTACTTCCTCAGGTAATGCTCCAAAATCTCTGCCTTCTGGCCAATACATGATTTCTTCCAGGATTCCTGGGCGATTAGATTTCCCCAGCCGAGATCGTTGTGTAATCAACGCCATCCACTTACTCCAGGTAGCGCTGGTTGCATGATGTATAGAAGGGGTTTTCCCTTTGAACATCCAGTGTAACACAGGCAGACGTGGTGCCAAGAGGAGATGAGCTTCTGTGCCAATGACTTCTGAAGCAGCTCAAAGTCCCTCATATGCTGCTAGTATTTCTTTTTCAGTTGGGGTGTAGTGGGCTTCCGATCCTCGATATCCTCGGCTCCAAAACCCTAATGGTCGACCTCGGGTTTCTCCAGATGTTTTCTGCCAGAGGCTCCAGGTGAGACCATGCTCTCCAGCGGCAGTGTAGAGGATATTCTGCACATCTGGTCCTGTACGGATGGGCCCAAGGGCGACTGAACGAGCTATTTCCTGTTTAATTTGTTGAAAAGCTTGTTGTTACTCAAGGCCCCACTCAAAACAGTTCTTTCTGGTTACTCTAAAGAGAGGGCTCACAAGCTGACTATAACCTGGGATATGCATCCTCCAGAATTCCACAAGGCCCAGGAAAACTTGTGTTTCTTTCTTATTAGTCGGTTGAGACATAGTTGCTATTTTATTCACAACATCCATAGGCACATGCCGACGCCCATCTTGCCATTTTATGCCCAAAAACTGTATCTCTTGTGCAGGTCCCTTTACTTTGTTTCTTTTTACAGCAAAACCAGCTTTTAGGAGAATCTGAAATATTCTTTTCCCTTTCTCAAACACTTCTTCTTCCTTGTTGGCCCATACAATTATGTCATCAACGTACTGTAAATGTTCAGGGGCATCACCCATTTCCAGCACAGTTTGGATTACACCATGACAAATAGTAGGACTATGTTTCCACCCCTGGGGCAATCGATTCCAGCTATATTGGACACCTCTCCATGTGAAGGCAAATTGTGGCCTGCACTCTGCTGCCAATGGAATTGAGAAAAATGCATTAGCGATGTCAGTCGTAGCATAGCACTTGGCTGCTTTTGACTCCAGTTCATACTGGAGCTCTAACATGTCTGGTACAGCAGCACTCAGTGGTGGTGTCACTCCGTTCAGGCCACGATAGTCTACTGTTAACCTACACCCTCTATCAGATTTTTTCACAGGCCATATGGGACTATTAAATGGGGAATGAGTTTTGCTAATTACTCCTTGAGCCTCCAGTTGATGAATCAATTCACGGATGGGAGTCAGGGAATCTCGGTTAGTGCGATATTGCCTCCGGTGCACCGTCCTGCTAGCAATTGGTACCTGTTGCTCTTGAACTTGCAGCAGTCCCACAACAAAAGGGTCTTCTGAGAGGCCAGGTAAATTAGAGAGTTGTTTGATTTTCTCTGTATCTACAGTGGCTATACCAAAAGCCCATCGATACCCCTTGGGGTCTTTGAAGTACCCTCTCCTGAGGTAATCTATGCCAAGAATACAAGGGGCCTCTGGACCAGTCACAATGGGGTGTTTTTTCCATTTGTCCCCTGTTAAGCTCACTTCAGCCTCTAATACAGATAATTCTTCTCATCCCCCTGTCACTCCAGAGATCCAGACAGAATCTGTGCCTCTATACCTTGATGGCATCAATGTACACTGTGCCCCTGTGTCTACTAAGGCTTTATACCTTTGTGGGTTTGATGTGCCAGGCCATCGAACCCACACAGTCCAGTAGATTCGGTCATCACTTTCCTCCTCCTGGCTGGAGGCAGGGACCCTCTATTTCTGTTCTTCATCAGAGTATTCGCTATCTGATCCTTGCAATTTTAGACCTGAAGTGTCCTCATTGGCATCGAAGGAAGTAGTTCTATGTCTTGGAGATTGTTGATTGTCCTCTTTTGTTTTGGCAGCTACTATGCTGACAGCCCTCTTCGGTGGTCCTTTTCTAACAGCTGTCTTCCCCCTTAGTTCACGTACACGCGCTTCCAGCTTAAAAGTGGGTTCACCATCCCACTTCCTCATATCCTCTCCTTGGCCACGCAAAAAGAGCCAAAGTTCATTTCGTGGTGTACTCCTGCGTCTGGGACTTCCTTTTCCCCTGGTCGGGACAGTGGATGACCGAATTCTTGAGGCAGTTCTGACAGTCAGGCCGTCATCCCACACTGGTGAGGAGGTGCAGAGGCTCTCTTCATAGTTCTATAACCAAGAAGATACCCTCTCCACTGTTGGTATATCCATGTCTGGATGATACACCATTGCCAAGATATTAGAATATGTAGCTGGGGCACTCTGAATCACTTTTCTCAACATGGCCCGTGTACACTGGACATCGTCTGGATCTGTGGAGGCCTCAGCATTATCTAGATCACCATAGATGACTTCCAACACAGCTAATTCCCTTAGATATTGGATCCCTTCATCAGCTCTAGTCCACTTTCCTCGGGCATTTACAAGCTCTTCCTTGAATGGGTATCTTGCCCGTACACTTGAGAGGAGCTGTTTCCAGAGACTACAAATTGAGGTCTTCTTTCCAATGCCTCTATCAATTCCCCGGTCCCTAGCAAGAGATCCTAACTGTTGGGCTTCTCTGCCTTCCAATTGTTGACTGTCAGCCCCGTTATCCCAACATCGTAGCAGCCAGGCACCAATCCGCTCAACGGGCTGGCGACTGTAATCTTTTCGCATATCTCTAAGTTCTGTTGAGGTGAGGGACAGAGTAGTTTCCATTTCCTTTTCGATTTCTTTCACTCCTTCTCCTGATCTCCTTACCGAAGGACCAGTTTCTTCTTCTAGCCTTTCCTCTTCCTCCTCTTCCGCCCTTACTAATCGATGATATGGACTTGACCTCCTTATCCACTGCTTCTTTTTCACTACTGGGGCAACCACTGTGGTTGTTGTTTGGTTCCCTGACTCAACCATGGTAGTCTCAGGTATAGTTTGAATTTCCACCTCGGCCATAGTTCTCTGAGAGGACTGGGCTACAACTGACTCAACCATGTTGCTCTCAGGTACCGTTTGAGTTTCCACTTCAATCATAGTTCTCTGAGAGGACTGGAATGCAGCTCGGTAGGCAGAGGCTAGGCCCCAATATAGTGCCTGAACCCGATGGGCCTCATTAGGGTAGACAAGACACCCTTCTATCACGTGGCGTGCCAGTAAAGTAGGGTTTTTTATCTGTTCAGGTGTAAAATCCCAGGTTACAGGAGGTGATAATCGTCCTAGGAATTTGCCTAAATTCATCCGCACACCCTGCCACCCAGGGACTGGCCGCCTCAGGGGGCATTTTAACATGTTTCCATCGCAAATTTGTCCTCTCTGATACCCAGATGAGTCCAGATTCCACAAAATATATAACATACCAATCATGTTAATTAGTAATATTAAAACTCTCATATAAGGGTGACTAAGGACCTGGGAAGTCTGTATAACAAAATTGTCTAGATCAGTCCGAGCTGAGGGGAAAGAGGTTCTTTGCCCCATGGCCTCCACAAGATAGCTCCCACAGCACAGTAAATTCATCAGAACAGAAAGAGACCTTCTATTATTATTTGGGCCATCATGTTCCCAGGCCCTTTCATCCTTTTCACAAAATTATATAGCCAGCTTAGCAAAGCTATTAAGGTTAAAGCACAGCACAGAGTCAATGTTAGTAGCATCGTGTTCCCAAACATTAGAAAGTGTAAGATAAGCTGCATAACAGCAAGGCACCGTGACCAGCACAGGAACTTTGCACTCATTGGCTTACTGTAATTGCAATGCAGTTAATGTAAAACTGCTATTATCGTGCCCCACGTTGAGCGCCAAAAGGGCTGTGGTAGTTTGAGCCTGGCTGGATGCCAGGTGCCCACCACACCGCTTTATCCCCCACCTCCTCAGCAAGCCAGGGAAGGGGAGAAAATAAGATGGGAGTCTCGTGCGTTGAGATAAAAGCAGTTTAATAAAGAAGTAGCAAAGCCGCGCGCGCGGGAAGCAAAACAAAAGCAGATAAAGCTGTTACTCTCTACTTCCCATCAGCAGCGATGTCCGGTCACCTCCCGAGAAGCAGGGCTTCAGGACGCGTAGCGGTTGCTTTTGGAAGGCCAGAAATGAATCTCGCCTCCCCTTCCTGCTCCTCTCCCCCAGTTTATATTACTGAGATGATGTCATATTGTATGGAATATCTCCTTGGTCAGCCTGGGTCAGCTGTCCTGGCCATAGTCACTCCACAGATCGTGCCCACCCACAGCTATTGGTGAAGGTGGGGGAAGGAATGCTGGAGGGACAGCCCTGATGCTGTGCAAGCGGTAGTCATAATATTGATATCAACAGTAAGCACAGCACTGCAGAGCTGCTGTGGAAAATCACTACCATCCCAGACCCACTACAGGGAGTTACAAGAAAGCAGGTATTCAGACCACACCTACATTTGTACTTTGGTCCCCGTGTAGCGTATCAGCCTGCACTGTGCCACCTTTGTAACTGCTTTCCGGTGGGAAGTATCTCCAATCCCACGCACTTGGCCTGCTAAGCTCATATTGAAAAAATACAGGCTGCCACAACATGTTACTCCACTGCGTCTAGGAGCTACAAGAAAGCAGATATGCAGACCCCAATTACAGTAATACGTACGTCCCCTGTGTAGCCTATAAGATAGCACTGTGCTACCTTTGCAGCTTCTTTCCTGTGGGAGCTATCTCCAATTCCGTGCACATGGCCTGCTCAGCTCCCATTTGAAATACAGGCTATCGTTAGAAGTTACGCTACTGCTTCTGGGAGGTACTAGAAAGCAGGTACGCAGACCCCATCTACATTGGTACATAGGTTCCTTTTTAGTCAAACAGCCAGCACTGTGTTACATTTGCAGTTGCTTTTATGTAGGATCTATCTCCATTCCCATGCACTTGCCCTGCTCATATCCTATTTGAAATACAGGCTATGGGGACACGTTACGCCACTGCGTCTTGGAGCTACCAGAAAGCAGATATGATGATCTCACCTACAGTGGTACTTAGATCCCCTTGTAGCCTATAAGCCAGCACTGTCCCAACTTTGCAACTGCTTTCCTGTGGGAGCTATCTCCAGTCCCACAGACTTAGCCTGATCAGCTTACATTGAAAATACAAACTGCCAGTAGAAGTTAGGCCACTGCGTCTGGGAGCTACAAGAATACACGTACGCAGATCCCACCTTCAGTGGTACATAGATCCCCTTGTAGTCTGTCTCCCAGCAACATGTCATCTTTGCAGCTGCTCTCCTTTGGGAGCTATCTCCAATCCCGCATCATTGGCCTGCTCAGCCTGAAATACAGGCCTGCCGGTAGAAGTTATGCCACTGCCTATGAGAGCTACAAGAAAGCAGGTACTCAGACCGCACTGACATTGATACGTAGGTTCTCATGTAGCTAGCACGTTATCACCTTTTCAGCTGCTTTCCTGTGGGAGCTATCTCCTATCCACCAGCACAGCAGGCAGTACTTTGCCACTGTGGTGGTTTGACTGTGGCTGGATGCCAGGTGCCCACCACATCTCTGTATCCCCAATGTCCCTAGAAAAACAGGGAAAGGGTTACTGATCGGGATCTATTACTTTAGCTACAAGACCCCGGTGAATGTATTTGTTAGGTTACCTTAGCTGTTACCTTTGCCACGAGAATGTGGTAAGTGTATTCCTTAGGTTACCTTGGCTGTTACCTTAGCTGTTACTAAAACAAAGGGACTGATTTATTTTTTTGACCAATTATTGTGATTTTGGAAATTATGTTTTTATTGGGAACCAATCAAGGTGAAGGACTAAATTGATAGATGGACATTTTATGAATGTTTGTTTTGACAAATGCCATTCTTTTGTTTGAGTCGTATAAAAACCCTGAAAATGGTAACTAACAACGAAGCACTTATGGAGGAGCTATTACCCTTGTTTTCTCAGGGCTGCATAATAAAGAAGTGCCTGCTTATCTGCATTCGTGTGTAGATAAGTTTTTTGCGATTTGGGATTTGTCAACATAATCTTTTCGCGTATCTCGAAGTTCTTATGAGGTGAGGGACTGAGTAGTTTCCATTTCCTTTTCAATTTCTTTCACTCCTTCTCCTGATCTCCTTACTGAAGGACCAGCTTCTTCTTCTAACCTTTCCTCTTCCTCCTCTTCTGCCCTTACTAATCAATGATATGGACTTGACCTCCTTTTCCACTGTTTCTTTTTCACTACCGGGGCAACCACTGTGGTTGTTGTTTGATTCCCTGACTCTGTCATGGTGGTCTCAGGTATAGTTTGAATTTCCACTTCGACCATAGTTTTCTGAGAGGACTGGACTGCGACTGACAACCATGGTGGTCTCAGATACAATTTGAGTTTCCACTTCAACCATAGTTCTCTGAGAGGACTAGAGTGTGGCTCGATAGGCAGAGGTTAGTCCCAGTATAGTGCCTGAACCTGATGGGCCTCATTGGGGTAGAAAAGACACCCTTCTATCAGGTGACGTGCCAGTAAAGCAGGGTTTTATATTTGTTCAACTGTAAAATCCCAAATTACAGGAGGTGATAACCATCCTAGGAATTTGCCCAAATTCATCCACACACCCTACCACCCAGGGATTGGCCACGTCAGGGGGCATTTTAACATGTTTCCATCCCAAATTTGTTCTCTCTGATACCAAGATGAGTCCAGATTCCACAAAATATGTAATATAGCACCCATATTAATTAGTAATATTAAAACTCTCATATAAGGGTGACTAAGGACCTGGGAAGTCTGTAGCCTATCAGTCAGCACTGTGCCAACTATACAGCTGCTTTCCTGTGGGAGCTATCTCTTATCCTGCGCACTTTGCCTGCTTGGCTCCCTTTGAAAATACAGGCTACCAGTAGAAGTTACGCTACTGCGTCTGGGAGCTACTAGAAAGCAGGTACGCAGACCCCATCTACATTGGTATCTAGGTCCTTGTGTAGCCTAACAGCCAGCACTGGGCCACCTTTGCAACTGCTTTCCTGTGGGAGCTATTTCCAATCTAGCCCATTTGGCCTGCTCATTTCCCATTGAAAATACAGGCTGTTGGTATAAATTACGCCACTTCCTCTGAGAGCTACAAGAAAGCAGGTACGGAGACCTTCCCTACAGTTGGTCCCCTTGTAGCCTGTATAGCAAAAACAGTGCCACCTTTGCAGCTGCTTTTCAACGGGATCTATCTCCAATACCGCATCATTGACCTGCTCAGCTCCCATTTAAAATAGAGGCTGCCGGTAGAAGTTAGGCCACTGCATCTGGGATCTACAAAAAGCAGGTATGCAGACCTCACCTACAGAGGTACGTTGGTCCCCGTGTAGTCTATCAGCCACCACTGTGACACCTTTGCAGCTGCTTTCCTGTGGGAGCTATCTCCAATACCTCCCACTTTATCTGCTCAGCAATTGAGAAGTTTTCGCAGCTCTTTGCCTAGGGTCCGATCCTCAACTGGGTGGTAAAAAATCCAGTCCTACTCAATGTGAGTGATAGCAGAAATCTTCCCAACAAATCGCGCCTGAACAGGGACCTCACTGGGTGTTTTTGGGTAAATAGCCTTCCTGCGGGGAGCTGAGACTTGAAAATCTGGAGGCAGGGGCGATCGTTGGAGATGGAAGCCTAACCCTTCCCAAGCGGAGGTTGCTGTACCCAGAAGATTGACTACAGATCGTGGTGGGATGTGGAGCGCGGTGAGATGCTGAATCGGCCGACAATATGGATAAAAAAGTAGCACTCTCACTTTTACGTCGCTTTTTAAAAAAGCCAGGAATGGACTTTAAGTTGACCGATTTATATGGTATACTTGCATATGGTAATTGTAAAGGCTTTTTTAAAGACTCTGAGAAATATTTTGATGAGGAGGAGTGGAGAACATATGGGACTTGTCTTTGGGACTTGGTTATAGATGAAGAGAAAACTGCTCAGAAACTGATAAAACCTTGGAGAGAGGTCATTAACTGTCTGAAGAAATAAAAGATGGAAAAGGATTTGGCCGCTGCTGTAACTCAGCGGCTTGATATGCCTGAGACTGTAGCCGAGGCAACAGCTGGACTACTTGGTATTGGAACTAATTATGTCTCATCTCCCTTTTCTGGTGAGTGGCGAGAAATTGGAAACCTTCTCGCGGAAGCCACTATTAGTGGTGATAAGGACAATAGTAAGATCAGTAAAGATCTAAGTCTCCTTTGGAGAGACGTGATAAATACTTTAAAAGAAATGCAAGCAGAACAGTGTGTGGCCATGCCTGCAGCCCAGGCGTGGACCGTTGTGCCGAGGCCGAAGGAGACAGATAGGGGAACGGACAAGCTCCTGCAGGAAGTATTAAAGAAATTGGAGCGACAAGAGATCATTGCCACTGAAAGGCAGCCCGGTGCACAGCCCATCACCAAACGAGGCATGCTGGGAGGGAAAAAAAAAAAAAAAGTGTTTTCCTCTACACAATAGTTTTTACAAAGTCAGAGAGGAGAAGGGGCTTCGGAGCAGAGCCCCTGTGGGAAGGCTGCTTCCCATTCGAGCCCAGCCCGCCGAGTTACCCTTGGGACGAATTGCAGAGGAAGCAGACGTGGAATGCCAAGCGGACAGAGTCAGGTGGGGCTGCAGTCCAGGATGATCAGAGGAGAGTGGGGGAGCGCGACCCCGTGTTAGACTGGGCACCATCGGGCACGCGAGGGGAGACAAAACACAGGAGAGAGTAATATCGACTGCGCCGCTGGTGCTGGGGATGGCACGGAGTGAGACAGACCCCTCCCTCCCCCCCCCCACCCCCCGCTTCCACGCAGTCGCTTCACACGCCCAGTCAGTGTCTCCAGAGCGCCCCTCCCCAACACCACGTGCCGACATCACTGGCCCCAGTCCTCACGGACTGCTGGGCTCATCCTTTCCATCCTCAATCCTTTGCCTCAAAGAGTGTAAAAACTGTTGGTCGTGATGTTATGCATTTTGCTGTAAATGTGATGAATAGTGGTTTTCTTACAGTGGAAACTTTCTAAGGTGTTTTAGGTGTCAGGAATGAAACTTGGAAGAACAAAACATTTTGACATCGAGAAGTAAGTGACAAAGAAAAAAGGTGAAAAAGGTTTTGTCGTGGTTTGGCCCAGCTAGCACAACAGCACCACGACAGTTTCTCGCTCGATGCCCCCATTCACCCCCACCCTCGTTAAGATGGCGGAGGACCCATTGAAATGGGAGTAAAAAGATAAGCAAGATTGTTGTGGATTGAGACAAGGGCAGGGAGGGCTCACTGCCAATTATGGTTCTGGGCAAAACAGACTCTAGTACTCGACTTAGAGAGGAAAGTAGGAAAGTTTATTCTACAAGAAACAGAACAGAATAAAAGCAAAAAGGGAGTAGGATGATGAGAAAATTACAACCAGCACTTTAAGATCTCCCTCCCCCATCCTTCCTTTCTTCCCGGGCCCAGCTCACTGCTCCCGATATCTCTACCTCCTCCCCCCGCAACAGCTCAGGGGGGTAGGGAGTGGGGGATGTGGTCAGTCTCTCACAGATGGGCTTTGCCGCTTCTGTCTTCTCAGATGAGGATGACTCCTGGCATTCTTCCCCTGCTCCAACACGGGGTTCCTCCCCCGGAACACAGTCCTTAACAAACTTCTCTGGTGTGGGTTGTTCCCAACAGCTGTGGCTTCTGCCGATACAGGTTCCCTTCCTCGGGACACAGTCCTTGGTGAATATCTCTGACGTGGATTCTTCACCGCGGTTGCAGTTTCTGCAGTTGCAAGGTCCCTCTCTCGGGACAAGACCTCTTCTGGGCATAAGTTTAATGAGCTGCTTTGTCGTGGGTTCCTCCCCACAGTTGCAGCTGTGGATATTGGGTCCCTTCCTCGGGACAGGGCCTACTCCGGCCATAGTGATAAAGGGCCCCTCCTTCGGGACAAGGCCTCCTCCGGCCAAAATCACTGTCCCTGGCTCGGGGCCTTTAATGAAGTGAATCACTGCCCCTGGTCCGGGGTCAGCTTTAGCAAAATGAGTTTCTGCCCCTGATGCGGGCTCATTATCAAAATGAGTCTGTACCGCTGATGCGGGGTCTTTAAAGAAATGAAAATAAATCTCAGCTTCACCAGTTCTCTCCATAGAATGCAGGGGAGTCTCTGCTCCAGCACACCTCCTCCTCCTCTCTTTCATCACTGACCTTGGAGTCCGCATGGTTGTTTCTCTCACCGTTCCTACTCCTTGCACCACCACCAGCCAGAAGAAGAGAAGAAGGGCAGAAGCAAGAAAAAAGATGGAGGAAGACACCTCCCCTTCCGGCTTCTTCTTAAAAAGTGATCGTGGAGGCGTCTAATTGGCTTAGCCCCAGAAGTGAGCCTTTTCTGAGCTGGGGAGAGTTGTGAGCAACTTCTTGCAGGAGCCATCTTTGCAGCCCCTTCCCCCATACCAGAAAAGGCTGTCATGTCAAACCATGACAGGTTTATAAAAAGTGGTTTGTGTTTTGGACTCATTGGTGAAGGACTGGGTTTTTTTTTTGATCGGGAGTAAAAAAAAGTAAAAAAACTGATTTTGTCACACTGTTGATGCTTCAAATAATTGTGTTAAATGGTTTTAGGCAATTTCAACAACCCAAGAAAAACATGTGAGTTACACTGGCCAAAGCAATCAATCAGTCTACAATATGTTTATCAATGGCCACTCTAGTTAAAACTTTTTTTACCTGTTTGGTAGGAGTTCCATCAGATGTGGCACAATGGCCTGTACCAAATGCATTAAAAACAAATCCCTTAGTTAAGGATAATGGCAATGTTGACAACTGGGATTTAATATTTTCATGGTTGCCAACAATGACAACAGAGCCACAGGAGTTAGAATTATTGAGATCTATAAAGATGGATTTTTGTGTCATGTTTAATTTTACCAGCAATACCAAAACATTTGGGACAGAATGTGGATCCCATCCTGGGCATGTATAAGAACACAACATCTTGGTGCAATTATACTTCACCAAAAAGATCCAGGTCTATTATCTTGTGCCTATACAGTTACCAAAGGGAATTTTTATGATTTATGGGGACCAGACATGGCCTGAAATAGCCTCGAGATTACAAAGGGGACCATGCAGTTTGGGACAACTGATGATCTTAATGCCTAATCACACACTGATTTGGAAACATCCTTGTCCAAAACAATTTGTGCGTGCATTTACTAGCGAATGTGATGACCATGTTACCTTTGGTCTCCCTCAGCAAGAATAGCAACTAGTATATTTGCTCCAGGTGTAAGAGTATCTGCTTTATTAACTCTGCTATGCAAATTAGGATGCTGGCTTAGCAAACAAAGTAATCAAACCTCAATAACATTAGAAGGCTTGATTAGTGATGTAATTAGTATTAGACATGCAACTTTGCAAAATAGAGCTGCTATAGTTTTTTTGCTTTTAGCTCATAGTCATGGTTGTCAAGACTTTGAAGGCATGTGTTGTTTTAATCTTTCTGATCATAGTGAATCTATTGAGAAAACTTTGGCATATTTAAAGGTTCATGCTAAGAATATTACGGTGGGTTATATTCTTTTGATGATTGACTTCAATCAGCTTTTGGGAGGTTGTCACCTTGGTTGACTATGTTAATCAAAGAAGGGTTAAGGTGGATGATGATTATTTTACTTTTGCTTATAATTTTTAACATAGTATATAGTTGTATTATGACGGCAGTGCATAAATTTAACAACTCGGTCTTGATTGTGAAAAACAAAAAGAGGAAATTGTGGAGAAAAAATGAGGGAGCATAAACATGGATCCCGGGGTATAATGCTAGGCCCATTGGGGCAAGGCAGCCTGGGCTCGAGTTATATGGATGTGGTGCACAATCAAGACCAGAGTAAGAGACATGGTTAAAGCAGTTGCTGTCACGTAGACAGCAGGCCGCTTTCTATTCCCTGAAGGTCGGACTGTTCTTGGCTAAAGGTGGTAAACAACTTTGAGGAAAAACAAGATGTTAAAATATGAGGGAGCTTGTTTATCGCAGAAACCACAAGTAGGATGAACATGAAAATGTAACCTATCAGTTGCTGTTTCTGAGTTAGCTTGAAGCCTGCAGTGTATATGTTAGAGCCTCCTTTCAATAAAATGAAGATTTCAGCTATCACTCACATTTAGTAGGACTGGATTTCTTCCCACCCAGCTGAGAGTCAGACCCTAGGCTGAGAGTCGCCAAACTTCCCAACAATCAGCTCTCATTGAAAAAATACAGGTTGACAGTAGAAGTTGCGCCACTGTGTCTGTGAGCTACAAGAAAGCAGGAAGGCAGACCCCACCTATAGTGGTATGTTGGTCCCCGTGTAGCCTATCAGCCAGCAATGTGACTCCTTTGCAGCTGGTTAGTATTGGGAGCTATGTTCAATCCCTCGCACTTGGCCTGCTCAACTGCCATTTGAAATACAGACTGACAGTAGAAGTTACGTCACTGCATCTGGGAACTACAAGAAAGCAGGTATGCAGACCACACCTACATTGGTACATCGGTCCCTGTGTAGCCTAACAGCCAGCACTGTGTCACTTTTGCAGATGCTTTCCTGTGGGAGCTATCAATTTTCACGTGCACTTGGCCTGCTCAATTCCCATTGAAAAAGTACAGGATCCCGTTAGAAGTTATGTCACTGCGTGTAGGAGCTACAAGAAAGCCGGTATGCCGACCCCACCTACAGTGGTACGTAGGTTACCATGTAGCCTATCAGCCATCACTGTGCAATGTTTTCAGCTGTTTTCTGATGGGAGCTATCGCCAATCCCTGCTCAGCTCCCATTATAAATACAGGCTGCCGGTACTTGTTAGGTTACTGCCCCTTGGAGCTACAGGAAAGCAGGAAATCAGAGCCCACCTACAGTGGTACTTATGTCACCGTGTATTCTATCGGTCAGCTCCCAGATGCAGTTGCATAACTTCTACCTGCAGACAGTATTTTTCAATGGGAGCGGAGCAGGCCAAGTGCGCGGGATTTGAGATAGCTCCCAGAGGAAAGCAACTGCAAAGGTGGCACAGTGCTGGCTGATAGACTACACAGGGACCTAAGTACCACTGTAGATGGAGTCTGCGTACCTGCTTTCTTGTAGCTCCAGACACAGTGTCGTAACTTTTACCAGTAGCCTGTATTTTCAATAGTAGCTGAGAAGGCCAAGTGCGCGAGGTTGGAGATACCTCAACAAGGAAAGGAGCTGCAAAGGTGGAACAGTGCTTGTTGATAGGCAACATGGGGACCTATGCACTACTGTAGGTGGGGTCAGCGTACCTGCTTTCTTTTAGCTCCCAGACACAGTGGCATAACTTTCACTGGCAGTGTCTTTTTTCTATGTGAGCGGAGCAGGCCAAGTGCGCGGGATTTGAGATAGCTCCCACAGCAAAGCAGCTGCAAAGGTGGAACAGTGCTGACTCATAGGTTACATGGGGACTGACGTACCACTGTAGGGGTGATCTGCGTACCTCCTTTTTTGTAGCTCCACGACGCAGAGGTGTAAATTTTAACGGCAGCTTGTTTTTTTTCAATGGAAGCTGAGCAGATCAAGTGTGCCGGATTGGAGATAGCTCCCTCAGGAAAGTACCTGCAAAGGTGTCACAGTGCTGACTGATAGACTACTCGGGGATCTACATCCTACTGTAGGTGGGGTCTGTGTATCTGCTTCCTTTTAGCTCCCAGATAAAATGGCGTAACTTTTACTGGAAGTCTGTATTTTTTCAATGAGAGCTGAGCAGGCCATGTGCGCGGGATTGGATATAGCTCCCACAGGAAAGCCGCTGCAAAGCTGACACAGTGCTGGCCGATAGACTGCACGGCTACCTATGCACCACTGTAGGTCGGATCTGCGTACCTGTTTTCTTGTAGATCTCAGATGCCGTTGTGTAACATCTACCAGCAGCCTGTATTTAAAATGGGAGTTGAGACAGGGGGGATTGGAGATTGCTCCCACAGGAAAGCAGCTGAAAAGGTGACTATACTGGGTCTGAGATGGTAGTGATTTTCCACAGCAATTCATGCAATGCTTTGCTTACTGTTGATATCAATATTATGACTACTGCTCGCACAGCATCAGGGCTGTCACGCCAGCATTCCTCCCCCCACCTTCACCAACAGCTGTGTGTGAGCACAATCTTCAGAGGGACCATGGCAAGAACACATGACCCAGACTGACTAAGGAGATTTTCTATACCATATGACATCAGCTCACTAAAATAAATTGGGGGAGAGGAGCAGGAAGGGGAGGCAGGATTCATTTCTGGCCTTCCAAAAGCAACCACTACTCGTACCGAAGCACTGCTTCTTGGGAGGTGGCTGGACATCACTGCTGACGGGAAGTAGAGAGGAACAGCTTTATCTGCTTCTGCTTTGCTTCCCGCGCGCACAGCTGTGCTGTTTCTTTATTAAACTGCTTTTATCTCAACCCACGAGACTCCCATTATATTTTCTCCCCCTCCCTGGTTTGCTGGGGAGGTGGGGGATAGAGCGGTGTGGTGGGCACCTGGCATCCAGCCAGACTCAAACTACCACAGCCTTTTTGGCGCCCAACGTGGGTCGAGAAAATAGAAGTTTTACATTAACTGCATCGTAATTCCAGTAAGCCAATGAGTGCAAAGTTCCTGTGCTGGTCATGGAGCCTTGCTGTAATGCAGCTTATCTTACACTTTGTAATGTTTGCGAACATGACGCTACTAACACTGACTCTGTGCTGCACTCTAACCTTGATAGCTAAGTTGGCTGTATGATTTTGTGAAAAGGATGAAAGGGCCTGGGAACTAATAATTGTGAGTCTCATTCTGTTACTGATGGATTTACTGTGCTGTGGGAGCTATCTTGTGGAGGTCAGGGGGCAAAGCACCTCTTTCCCCTCAGCTCGGACTGATGTAGACAATTTTGTTATACAGACTTCCCAGGTCCTTAGTCACCCTTATATGAGAGTTTTAATATTACTAATTAATATGGGTGCTATATTACATATTTTGTGGAATCTGGACTCATCTTGGTATCAGAGAGGACAAATTTGGGATGGAAACGTGTTAAAATGCCCCCTGACGTGGCCAGTCCCTGGGTGGTAGGGTGTGTGGATGAATTTGGGAAAATTCCTAGGATGGTTATCACCTCCTGTAATTTGGGATTTTACAGTTGAACAGATATAACACCCTGCTTTACTGGCATGCCACCTGATAGAAGGGTGTCTTGTCTACCCCAATGAGGCCCATCAGGTTCAGGCACTATACTGGGACTAACCTCTGCCTACTGAAACACACTCTAGTCCTCTCAGAGAACTATGGTTTAAGTGGAAACTCAAACTGTATCTGAGACCACCATGGTTGAGTCAGTCGCAGTCCAGTCCTCTCAGATAACTATGGTCGAGGTGGAAATTCAAACTGTATCTGAGACCACCATGATCGAGACAGGGAATCAAACAGCAACCACAGTGATTGCCCCCGTAGTGAAAAAGAAACAGTGGTTAAGGAGGTCAAGTCCATTTAATTGATTAGTAAGGGCAGAAGAGGAGGAAGAGGAAAGGTTAGAAGCTGGTCCTTCAGTAAGGAGATCGGGAGAAGGAGTGAAAGAAATCGAAAAGGAAATGGAACTTCGAGATATGCGAAAAGATTATGTTGAGTAAAAACTTACCTATACAGGAATGCACATAAGCAGATACTTCTCTATTATGCAGTGCTGGGAAAACACAGGGGATAGCTCCTCCATAGGTGCTTCTTTGTTAGTTACAATTTTCAGGGTTTTTATACAGCTCAAACAAAAGAATCAAATTTGCCAACACAAACGTGCATAAAATGTCCATCTTTAAATTTAGCCCTTCACTTTGGTTCCCAATAAACACAAAATTTCCAAAATCACAGTGATTGGTCAAAAAGAGATATCAGTCCCTTTGTATTAGTAACAACTAAGGTAACAGCTAAGGTAACCTAACGGATATATTTACTAGGGTCTCGTGGCTAAGGTAACAGCCAAGGTAACCTAACAAATACATTCACCAGGGGCTTGTAGCTAAGGCAACAGCTAAGGTAAGCTAACAAATACATTCACCAGGGTCTCCTGGCTAAGGTAACAGGTGCCCATCAAGTGTGGTATTTAACTCTTGCAGTTTGATCCTTATGTGATTCAAATGAATACTTAATCAATAGATGTTTGAGTTATTTGCAAGTGCTTAGCTAATTGACTGAATTATTACTAGGAGGTTGACAAGTGTTTAACAAGAGCTTGACTACTTATTGTGATGATAAGTTCTTTACTAAGACAATTGTGTATCTGAAATATTTCCTCCCTTTGAAAGTATTGATAATCACATTCCAATACTTTCACTCTTGTATTTCTGTTGTCTCCATAACAAAACCATGATTTTCATATGGTGCTTGATCACCTTTTAATGGATCATTGTCGCTTGACAATGCTGTCATAATTCTATTGCTTCATCATGTTCTTTGTGTTCTTTGTATTATTTCTCTTTCGATGCACAATATGCTTAATTGATTGCCAGAAACATTATAATCAATAGCAGAAGTGTTTTAATCAGTGAATTTATCCAGAATTCTAGGTCCAGGCCCAGTCTTTAAAACCTTTATCTATCCAGGCTGTTTCTTATCTAATTTCCTAATATTGGAATTACCTCTTCCGAGTCTATTTCTTTTTTGGACTGGAGTCTGGGCCTGAACATTCAATACAAATTGATTTGACCCCCAAAAAAATTTACATATTTTTCAGAGTTAACTTCAATATCTCAAGATTTCCTACAACTCTCCCACTTCCATGGGTTTGATGGTGTCTTCTTCACTCGAGTGTAGTGGATCCAGGCATTCGATTCGGCAATCTTGATTGCAGTGAGGGTGGTCAGCAACACCTGGTATAGTCCCTTCCATCTTCCTTGCAGAGGTTCTTCATTCCAGGTCTTTATGTAGACATAATCTCCAGGCAGGATGTTATGTACTGGATTTTTCTTAAGTCAAAGATCGATTCCACAGTACTGCACTTCGGAGCCTGTTCAGAGGTTTTTTTCCAAGAGCAAGCAAATAGTTATAAACATCTTGTTTTCCAATCACATTCATGTTGGGATTTGGTTCTGGAACCTCATAGGGTTTTCCATACATACTTACTTACATTCCACTTCGAGGTTTCACTCTTCTTTGTAGCAGTGCAAGTGGAAGTGCCTGAGGTCATTTAAGATTAGCCTCCTGAATAGTTTTTCTAATTTGTCTTTTTAGAGTCTGATTCATTTTTCCACTTTTCCACTTTTCCACTTGATTGCTGTCTCCAAGGGGCATGTAAGTCCCAGGAAATTCCTAGGACTTTGCTTACCTCTTGTACCACATTGGTCACGAAATGTGGTCCTCTGTCTGAAGATATTCCAAATGGAACTCCAAACCTTGGAATAATTTCCTGCAGGAGCCATTTAACTGTTTCCTTAGCCTGATTGGTGCAACAGGGAAAGTCTTCTGGCCGTCCTGAAAAGGTGTTAATCCCAACAAATAAGTATTTATATCCATTGCATTTAGGTAATTCTGTAAAATCAATTTGCAAATAATTTCCTGATCCCACTCCAATTTTTATTTTGCCCATCTGTACCCTTTTTGTACTATTGGATTCTTCTTTGAATTTCACATTTCGCCTTTAGTGATTTGGCCCTTTCCAACATTTGTATTGATATTACACTTCTCAGAAGCTGAGTCACAGCCCAGTGACAATCCCTATGCTTTGTTTGTAAAATCTCTCTCATGATTAAGGGAGACAATACTACCTGACCTGTATTTGTCCTCCACCATTCTTCTGAATTTTTCTCTGCATTTAGTAACTTAGCCAATTTCTCATCCTCCCCTGAATATTTTGGTGAGTCCTTAGGAAGTGCTACTCTTCTGGTGGGGATGGTCGCCATTTGTGAGACTCTGTTTTGTGCTATTTTACTATCTTTGAGTTCCCTGTCTGATGTGCCTTACAGTGCATGATTGCAACTTGAAATGGTTCCTGCACTGCCGCTAGCAGTTTCAAGATTTCCTTTTGATGGTTAATGTTTGTTCCCTGGGAGGACAGTAGTCCTCTTTCTTTCCACAGGGTGCCATGGTCCTGGACTACTCCAAAAGCATATTTTGAATCAGTCCAAATACTAACTTTTTTTCCTTTACTTAATAACAAAGCACGTGTCAATGCAATCAGTTCTCTCTTCTGTGCAACGCTTTTGCTTCTATTATCGTGTTTTCGGTTGTTACCGCATATCCCATGTGGTGTGTTCCATTCACTACGAAGCTGCTGCCATCTGTGAACAGTTCCCATTCAGGGTTTTCAAGAGGATCATCCTTCAGGTCCTCTCTGCTGGAATATGTATGTTCAGTGGTTGAAACACAGTCATATTCCAGTTGTTCCTCTTCCTGTGAAGTACTCAGAAACACTGCAGGATTTACAAGGGATATTTTTCAAAACAACTGGACCTGGTGAGCAAGGAATGGCCTTCTAGCCTGTGAGCAGTAGGTACAACTGTCACACTGATCCAAGAAGCAAGAAAGCTGACCTTGGGAAGGAATACTACAGTCTATGTCCCACATATGGTAACCACAGTCTTGGAGTAAAAGGGGAGACATTGGTAAACCCCGAGCCAAATGATGAAATACCAGGTAAATCTCACCGAGCAGGATCGTGTAGTTTTGAAAAAAAACTCACCTTCTGAAACCTGCAGTGTGATCACATAAGGATCAAACTTCAAGAGTTATATACCACACCTGATAGGGACCTGTTACATAAGCTATGAGACCCTGGTAAATGTATTTGTTAGGTTACCCTAGGTGTTGCCTTAACTACAAGCCCCTGGTGAATGTATTTGTTAGGTTACCTTGGCTGTTACCTTAGCCACGAGACCCTAGTAAATATATCCGTTAGGTTACCTTAGCTGTTACCTGAAAAACAAGACCCTGGTAAATGTATTGGTTAGGTTACCTTGGCTCTTACCTTAGTTGTTACTAAAACAAAGGGACTGATATCTTTTTTTGACTAATCACTGTGATTTTGGAAATTTTGTGTTTGTTGGGAACCAATCAAGTTGAAGGGCTAAATTGATAGATGGACTTTTTATGAATGCTTGTGTTGGCAAATGTGATTCTTTTGTTTGAGCTGTATAAAAAAACTGAAAATGGTAACTGACAACGAAGCACATATAGAGGAGCTATCCCCCGTGTTTTCCCAGCACTGCATAATAAAGAAATGCCTGCTTATCTGCATTTCTATGTAGATAAGTTTTTCGCAATTGTGGATCCGTCAACAGTTTTGGCGACCAAGATGGTACCACTGTAGATGGGGTCTGCATACTTGCTTTCTTGTAGCTGGACGACGCAGATTTGTAACATCTACCGACAGCCTGTATTTTCAATGGGATCTGAGTAGGTCAGGTGCGCGGGATTGGAGATAGCTCCCACAATAAAGCAGCTGCAAAGGTGGCACAGTGCTGGCTAATAGACTACAGAGGGATCTACGTACCACTGTTGGTGGGGTCTGTGTTCATGCTTTCTTGTAGCTCCCAGACACAGTGACGTAACTTCTACCGACCGCCTGTATTTTCAATGGGAGATGAGAAGACCAAGTGCGTATGATTGGAGATAGCTCCCACAGGAAAGAAGTTGCAAAAGTGGCAAAGTGCTGGCTGAACGATTACATGGGGACCTACGTAGCGCTGTAGGTGAGCTCTGCATACCTACTTTCTTGTAGATTCCAGACCCAGTGGCGTAACTTCTACCGGCAGCCTTTTTTTCATGTGAAACTGAGCAGGCAGAGTGCGCGAGACTGAAGATTGGAGATAACTCCCACACGAAAGCAGCGACAAAGGTGCAACAGTGCTGTCTGATAGGATACACGGAGACTTATGGAGAACTCTAGGTGGGGTCTGCGTACCTGCTTTCTTGTAGCTCTTAGACACAGTGGCGTAATATGTACCAGCACTCTGTATTTTCAATGGGAGCTGAGAAGGCCAAGTGTGCAGGATTGGAGTTACTTCCCACAGGAAAGCCACTGCAAAAGTGAAACATTGCTGACTGATAGGCTACACTGGGACCTACTTACCACTGTAGGAGGAGTCTGCGTCCCTGCGTTCTTGTATCTCCCATAGGCAGTGGCGTAACTTCTACCAGTGGTTTACATTATTTCAATGGGAGTTGAGCAGGTCAAGTGCGCAAGAAAAATATAGCTCAACCAGGAAAAAAGCTGCAATGCTGACACAGAGCTGACTCATAGGCTACATGAGGACATACGTACCATTGTAGGTGGGGTCTGCGTACTTGCTTTCTTGTAGCTCCCATATGCAGTTGCGTAACTTTTACTGGCTGTCTGTATTTTCAATGGAAGCAGAGCAGGCCAAGTGTGCGGGAAAAAGATAGCTCAACCAGGAAAGCAGTTGCAATAAATGCACAGTTCTGACTGATAAACTACACGGGCATCTACGTACCACTGTAAGTGTTGTCTGCCTACCTGCTTTGTTGTAGTTCCCAGACGCAGTTGCATAACTTCTACCGGCAGTCTGTATTTTCAATGGGTGTTTAGCAGGCCAAGTGTGAGGGATTGGAGATAGGTCCCACAAGAAAGAAGTAACGAAGGTGGCACAGTGCTGGCTGAAAGACTACACGGGGACCTACGTACCACTTTTGGTGGGGTCTGTGTACCTGCAGTCATGTAGCTCTTAGAGGTATTAGCGTAACATTTACCGGCAGCCTTTATTTTCAAAGGGATCTGAGAAGACCAAGGACGTGGGATTGGAGATAGCTTCCAAAGGAACGCAGCTGTAAAAGTGGCACAGTGCCTGCTGATAGACTACACGGGGACTTACGTACCACTGTAGGCGAGGTCTGCCTACCTGCTTTCTTGTAGCTCCATGACACAGATTTGTAACTTCTACTAGCAGATTTTTTTTCAAAGGCAGACGAGCAGGCCAAGTGCGCGGGATTGGAGATAGCTATCACAGGAAAGCAGCTGTAAAGGTGGCACAGTGCTGACTGTTAGGCTACACGGGGATCTATGTACCACTGTAGGTGCGGTCTACGTACCTGCTTTCCTGTAGCTTCCAGACACAGTGGCGTAACTTCTACCGGCAGCCTTTTTTTCATGTGAAACTGAGCAGGCAGAGTGCGCGAGACTGAAGATTGGAGATAACTCCCACACGAAAGCAGCGACAAAGGTGCAACAGTGCTGTCTGATAGGATACACGGAGACTTATGGAGAACTCTAGGTGGGGTCTGCGTACCTGCTTTCTTGTAGCTCTTAGACACAGTGGCGTAATATGTACCAGCACTCTGTATTTTCAATGGGAGCTGAGAAGGCCAAGTGTGCAGGATTGGAGTTACTTCCCACAGGAAAGCCACTGCAAAAGTGAAACATTGCTGACTGATAGGCTACACTGGGACCTACTTACCACTGTAGGAGGAGTCTGCGTCCCTGCGTTCTTGTATCTCCCATAGGCAGTGGCGTAACTTCTACCAGTGGTTTACATTATTTCAATGGGAGTTGAGCAGGTCAAGTGCGCAAGAAAAATATAGCTCAACCAGGAAAAAAGCTGCAATGCTGACACAGAGCTGACTCATAGGCTACATGAGGACATACGTACCATTGTAGGTGGGGTCTGCGTACTTGCTTTCTTGTAGCTCCCATATGCAGTTGCGTAACTTTTACTGGCTGTCTGTATTTTCAATGGAAGCAGAGCAGGCCAAGTGTGCGGGAAAAAGATAGCTCAACCAGGAAAGCAGTTGCAATAAATGCACAGTTCTGACTGATAAACTACACGGGCATCTACGTACCACTGTAAGTGTTGTCTGCCTACCTGCTTTGTTGTAGTTCCCAGACGCAGTTGCATAACTTCTACCGGCAGTCTGTATTTTCAATGGGTGTTTAGCAGGCCAAGTGTGAGGGATTGGAGATAGGTCCCACAAGAAAGAAGTAACGAAGGTGGCACAGTGCTGGCTGAAAGACTACACGGGGACCTACGTACCACTTTTGGTGGGGTCTGTGTACCTGCAGTCATGTAGCTCTTAGAGGTATTAGCGTAACATTTACCGGCAGCCTTTATTTTCAAAGGGATCTGAGAAGACCAAGGACGTGGGATTGGAGATAGCTTCCAAAGGAACGCAGCTGTAAAAGTGGCACAGTGCCTGCTGATAGACTACACGGGGACTTACGTACCACTGTAGGCGAGGTCTGCCTACCTGCTTTCTTGTAGCTCCATGACACAGATTTGTAACTTCTACTAGCAGATTTTTTTTCAAAGGCAGACGAGCAGGCCAAGTGCGCGGGATTGGAGATAGCTATCACAGGAAAGCAGCTGTAAAGGTGGCACAGTGCTGACTGTTAGGCTACACGGGGATCTATGTACCACTGTAGGTGCGGTCTACGTACCTGCTTTCCTGTAGCTTCCAGACACAGTGGCGTAACTTCCATCGGCAGCCTCTATTTTCAATTAGCGCAGAGCAGGTAAAGTGCTCGGAATTGGAGATAGTTCTCACAGGAAAGTAGCTGCAAAGGGTGCACAGTGGTAGCTGAGAGGCTACACGGGAACCTAGGTGCCACAGTAGGTGGGCTCTGCTTACCTGCTTTCTTGTAGCTCTTAGAGGCAGTGACGTAAAACGTACCGGCAGCCTGTATTTTCACTGGGAGCTGAGCAGGCCAAGTGTGAGGGATTAGAGATACCTCCCAGAAGAAAGCAGCTGCAAAGGTGGCACTATGTTGGCTGATAGGTTATACATGGACCTACGTACCACTGTAGGTGGGATCTGTGTACATTCCTTTTTTTAGCTCCCCGACGCCGTGATGTACCTTCTACCGGCAGTCTGTATTTCAAATGGGAGCTGAGCAGGACGAGTGTGTCGAATTGGAGATTCCCACAGAAAATAGTGGTAATCAGTGGTAATCACTGCTTTCATGTAGCTCCAGAGGCTGTCTAAATTTTAACCAGGATAGAGTTAATTCCCGTGAAGAACCTGGAAGGGGTACAGCCTGAACATCTGTGGTAGTTTGAGCCTGGTTGGATGCCAGGTGCCCACCACACCGCTTTATCCCCCACCTCCTCAGCAAGCCAGGGAAGGGGAGAAAATAAGATGGGAGTCTCGTGGGTTGAGATAAAAGCAGTTTAATAAATAAGCAACAAAGTCGCGCGCGCAGGAAGCAAAGCAAAAGCAGATAAAGCTGTTACTCTCTACTTCCCATCAACAGCGATGTCCGGCCACCTCCCGAGAAGCAGGGCTTCAGGACGCGTAGCGGTTGCGTTTGGAAGGCCAGAAATGAATCTCGCCTCCCCTTCCTGCTCCTCTCCCCCAGTTTATATTACTGAGCTGACGTCATATGGTATGGAATATCTCCTTGATAAGTCTGGGTCAGCTGTCCTGGCCATAGTCCCTCCCAAGATTGTGTCCACCCACAGCTATTGGTGAAGGTGGGGGAAGGAATGCTGGAGGGACAGCCCTGATGCTGTGCAAGCAGTAGTCATAATCTTGATATCAACAGTAAGCACAGCACTGCAGGAGCTGCTGTGGAAAATCACTACCATCCCAGACCCACTACAACAGCTAATCCAGACTGGCCAGCAGGTATTCGATACCATCCTAATGTCATGTCCAGTATATAGGTGGAGGCTAGCCGGAAGAAGCTCTCTTCTGGGATCACGGACTCTCGGTCGCCGGTCCGGAGCAGTCATTTAGATCGGGTCCCGGATGGTGAGCAACTGCATCACTCATCAGTTTTCTTTGTAATATCCCCTTGTGTTTGTTATAGCTATTCCTCTTCAATTTTCCCTAGTAAATTGTTCTTATTTCAACTTACACGGGCTCTTTTACTTTTTTTTCTCCCTCTCTGATCCCGTCCGCATTCCGTTGGGAGGGGAAGGGGGAGGAGTCGCTTTTTTTTTTTTTTTTTTCCCTTTTGCTCCGGCTGGGAAAGCGAGTTAGAGATAGCTCCCACAGGAAACTAACGTCAAAGGTGGCACAGTGCTGGCTTTTAGGCTACATGGGGACACATGCACCACTGTATATGGGGTCTGCATACCTGCTTTCTTGTAGCTTCGAGATACAGTGGCCTAACTTATAACTCAGTAGATGTTCCCTGGAGCAGACCATAACTTAGGTCTCATCCATCAAGTTGGATATCCAGGCCAGGGGAAACAGTGTCTTCAGTGTTGGGCACCAGCACTGGCTTGGTTTGTCCACTTGTCCGGTTTTCTTGCGAAGTTCATACCTCATTTTCTACAACAGATAACTCACATCACAGGTTATTTTTCCCCCAAGGTTAAGTCTCCTTGAGACATACATCGAATTTCCCCATCCTTTCTCATCACCCACCAAGTACACCCACACCCTTGAGAAAAGACAATCCAACAAATGGGTTTTCCCCTTTTCTATGGGAGGAACAACCCATACTGCCTTCCCCAACCATTTCCCTGGGTGTACTACAGGGACCTTATCTCCTCCCACAGTATGTAGTGGTTTTGTTTAGGCAGGACCAGGATGCTTAGTTGAACCTCTGCTGTTAACCAGCCAAATGACTTCTGCTCAATTTTTATCCCACTGCTTTCATGCCCCATTGCCCAGTGCTCTCAACATGGTCTTTAGTAATCCGTTATATCTCTCAATCTTTCCAGAGGCTTGTGGGTGATAGGGGATGTGGTATATCCACTCAATGTCATGTTTCTTTGCCCAGGAGTTTATGAGATTTGTCCCATTGTCTGATTCAATTCTTTCTGGAGTGCCGTGCTGCCACAAAACTTGCCTTTCAAGACCCAAGAAAGTTTTTCAGGCAGTGGCATGGTTTACAGGGTATGTTTCCAACCAACTGGTAGTTACTTTCACCATGGTGAGGATATAATGCTTGCCTTGGTGTGTTCGCAGTAGTGGTCCAACATAGTCAATTTGCCAAGCCTTACCATATTGAAAACCCAGCCATCGGCCTCTGTTCCAGGGAGACTTGATTTGTGTGGCTCGCTTGATTGCAGCACACGTTTCACATTCGTGGGTGACCTGTGTAATGACTTCCATGGTCAAGTTCACCCCTCGATCACAAGCCCATCTATATGTTGCATTTCTTCCCAGATGTCCTGATGTTTCATTGGCCCATCGAGCTATATATAGCTCACCTTTACGCTCCCAGTCTAGGTGTACCTGAGCTACTTCAATTTTGGCAGCTTTTCTACCTGTTGGTTTTTCAATTGTTCTTCAGTGGCACGGCTTTTGGGCACGTGAGCATCTCCATGACGTACTTTCAGAGTCATGTTTTCCACCCGAGCGGCAATGTCTTACCACGTGGCAGGATCTGATAACCGTCCGAGGAATTTGCCCAAATTCATCCGCACACCCTGCCATCCAGGGACTGGCCGCTTCGGGGGTCATTTTAACATGTTTCCATCCCAAATTTGTCCTCTCTGATACCCAGATGAGTTCAGATTACACAAAATATGTAATATACCAGCCATATTAATTAGTAATAATAAAACTCTTATGTAAGGGTGACTAAGGACGTGGGAAGTCTGTATAACAACATTGTCTACATCAGTCCGATCTAAAGAGAAAGAGGTTTTTTACCCCATGACCTTTACAAGATAGCTCCCACAGCACAGTAAATCCATTAGTAATAGAATGAGACTCAAAATTATTATATGGGCCATAATGTTCCCAGGTCCTTTCATCCTTTTCACAAAATCATACAGTCAACTTAGCAAAGCTATCAAGGTTAGAGCGCAGCACAGAGGCAATATTATTAGCAGCATGTTCCCAAAGATTACAAAGTGTAACATAAGCCGCATTACAACAAGGCTCCCTGACCAGCACAGGAACTTTGCACTCATTGGCTTACTATAATTACAATGCATTTAATGTTAAACTGCTATTATCTCACCCCACGTTGGACGCCAAAAAAGCTGAGGTAGTTTGACACTGGCTGGATGCCAGGTGCCCACCACACCGCTCTATCTCCCACCTCCACAGCGAGCCACGGAAGGGGACAAAATATAATGAGAGACTTGTGGGTTGAGATAAAAGCAGTTTATTAAAGAAACAGCAAAGCCGCGTGCACAGGAAGCAAAGCAAAAGCAGATAAAGCTGTTATTCTCTACTTTCCATCTGCAGCGATGTCCAGCCACCTCTCGAGAAGCAGGGCTTCAGTACGCGTAGCGGTTGCTTTTGGAAGGCCAGAAATGAATCTTGCCTCCCCTTCCTGCTCTTCTCCCCCAGTTATATTACTTAGCTAACGCCATATGGTATAGAATATCTCCTTGGTCAGCCTGGATCACGTGTTCTGACCGTGGTCCCTCCAAAGAATGCTCGCCCACAACTATTGGTGAAGGTAGGGGAAGGAATGCTGGCGGGGCAGCCCTGATGCTGTGCGAACAGTAGACATAATACTGTTATCAACAATAAGCACAGCACTGTAAGAGCTGCTGTGGAAAATCACTACCATCCCAGATCTAGTAAAACCACCTTTTCAGTTGCTTTCCTGTGGGAGCTATCTCCAATCCCATGCACTTGGCCTGCTCAGCTCTTTTTTGAAATACAGGCTGCCGGTTGATGTTACGCCACTGCGTCTAGGAGCTACAAGAAAGTAGGTACGCAGAGCCCACCTGCATTGGTATGTAGGTTCCCGTGTATCTTATCAGCAAGCACTGTTCCACCTTCGCAGCTTCTTTCCTGTGGTAGCTATCTCCAGTCCTGTGCACTTTTTCCTGCTCAGCTCCTATTTGAAATACAGGCTGCCGGTTCATATTATGTCACTGCGTCTGGGAGCTCCAAGAAAGCAGGTACACAGACCTCACCTACAGTGGTACGTAGGTCCCCATGTAGGCTATGAGCCAGGACTGTGCAACTTTTGAGGCTGCTTTCTTATAAGAGCTATCTCTGGTCCCACATACTTAGCCTACTGAGGTCCCATTTAAAATACAGGCTATCGTTTGAAGTTGCCTTACTGCATCTGGGAGCTACAGGAAAGCAGGTACACAGACCCCACCTATACGTAATTCCTCATGTAGGCTATCAGCCAGAACTGTCCCACCTTTGCAGCTACTTTACTGTGGGAACTATCTACAATCCCGTGCATTTGTCCTTCTCAGCTCCCATTGAAAAAATACAGGCTGCCAGTAGACGTTACTCCACTGCATCTAGGAGCTACAAGGAAGCATATACGAAGAGTCCAACTACAGTGGAACGTAGGTCCCCGTGTAGCCAATCCGCCATCACTGTGCTATCTTTACAATTGCTTTCCTGTGGGAGCTATTTCCGATCCTGCGTAATTCTCCTCCTCAGCTCCCATTGAAAATACAGGCTGTTGGTAGAAGTTATGCCACTGCGTCTGGGAGCTACAAGAAAGCAGGTATGCAGACCCCACCTGGAGTGGTACATTTATCCCCGTGTAGCCTATCAGCCAGCACTCTGCCACCTTTGCAGCCGCTTTCATGTGCGAGCTATCTCCAATCCCGTGCACTTGGTCTTCCCAGCTCTCTATGAAAATACAGACTGTCGTTAAATGTTACGCCACTGTGTCTGGAAGCTACAAGAATGCAGGTACGCAGAAGCCCACCTACAGTGTTATGTTGGTTCCTGAGTAGGCTATCAGCCAACACTGTGCCACCTTTGCAGCTGCTTTCCTGAAAGAACTATCTCCAATCCCGCGCATTTAGTCTGCTCAGCTCCTATTTGAAATACAGACTACCAGTAAATGTTACGCCACTGCCTGTGGAAGCTACAAGAAAGAAAGTTTGGAGGCCCCACCTATAGTGGTACATAGAAACCTGTGTAGGATCTGAAATCCTTCATACTTGGCCTGCTCAGTTCCCATTGAAAATACAGATTGCCTGTATAAGTTACGTCACTGAGTCCGGGAGCTAAAAGAAAACAGGTATGCAGACCCCACCTACAGTGGTACGTACTTCCCCATGTAATCTATCAGCCAGCACTATGACAACGTTGCAACTGCTTTCTTTTTGGGAGCTACCTACAATCCCACGCATTTGTCCTGCTCAGCTCCTATTTAAAAATACAGGGTGCTGGTAGAAGTTACTCCACTGCATCTGGGAGCTAAAAGAACCTAGGTACGCAGTGTCCAACTACAGTGGTACGTAGGTCCCCATGTAGCCTATCAACCAGTACTGTTCCACTCTTGAGGCTTTTTTCTTTTAAGAGCTATACCCAATCCCACGCACTCAGCAGATTTCTTTGTAATATCCTGTAGTGGGTCTGTGATGGTAGTGATTTTCCACAGCAGCTCCTGCAGTGCTGTGCTTACTGTTGATATCAATATTATGACTACCGCTTGCACAGTATCAGGGCTGTCCCTCCAGCATTCCTTCCCCCACCTTCACCAATAGCTGTGTATGGGCATGAACTTGGGAGGGACTATGGCCAGGACAGCTGACCCAGGCTGACCAAGGAGATATTCCATACCATATGACGTCAGCTCAGTAATATAAACTGGGGGAGAGGAGCAGGAAGGGGAGGCGAGATTCATTTCTGGCCTTCCAAAAGCAACCGCTAAGCGTACTGAAGCCCTGCTTCTCGGGAGGTGACCGGACATCGCTGCAGATGGGAAGTAGAGAGTAACAGCTTTATCTGCTTTTACTTTGCTTCCCACGAGCGCGGCTTTACTGCTTCTTTATTAAACTGCTTTTATCTCAACCCACGAGACTCCCATCTTATTTTCTCCCCTTCCCTGGCTTGCTGAGGAGGTGGGGGATAAAGCGGTGTGGTAGGCACTTGGCATCCAGTCAGGCTCAAACTACCACATATCCCGTTGTGTTTTTCATAGTTGTTCCTCTTCAATTTTTCCTAGTAAAGTGTTCTTATTTCAAGTTACACGGGCTCTTTTACTTTTTTTTTTTTTTTATCTGCCTCATGTATTTCCTGTGATACTGTTTCTCGTCTGTGGAAAATGTATGAAAATTCTCATGCTACTGCACTGGATGGGATTGACTTATGATATGATTTTGTCATAGGTTATTAAGTTGGGTTGGAATGTGTACATGGCTTTTTTTTCTATTCCACATTTTCTCCTAGAACTTAATAATGGCACTCAATTTTGGGGAAAAACTGACATGTTTAATTCCTCCCACTATGTCACTCTACCCTCATATCTTCAAGGTGCTTCCAATGGATTCTAACAATAATACTTGGAATGTTCTAATTGCCATGTTTGTATTATTTTCCCTTTTTTTCACCTCGGCTTGGATTGTAAAAATTGGTTTTTGGAGAACTGTGAGGTTGTGTAGCTATGTGAGGAGAGACATACAGAATATGGGCAGGTGTCCAAGGAGCTTTTTACCTTTAAAGATTTGAAGAACACACGAATCCATTCCTAATTCATCTGTGCCAGAACCAGTGTCTGTTTCGACTCTAGCAGTGGATGTTGCAGTCAACTCAGCTATGCCAGAACCAGTTGCTGTTCTGACTCCAGCAGTGGATGTCCCTGTTGCAGCTGTGAACACTCACATCCAAACAGCAGACTCCATTACTGTTCCCACTGTGGACATTCATATCCAGTCAGTAGACACTGATGCTGTTACCACTGTGGACACTCATACCCATACGGTGGATATTGTTACTGTGTCCACTCAAACTCAGACTGATGCTGCTACAACTGTGGATGCTCAAACCCAGACTGTTGCTGTAACAACTGTGGCTACTCAAATCCAGGCGACTGATACATTTGCTGTTGAATCAGCGTATCAATTTGTGCCAGTATCAGTTGCTCCTGTACAGAAAAAAGTAATACAGAAAAAAAACCAGTTTGCAGCACTACGGATGAAGATGAAGAAGGGATATCAAAGCCAGAGAGCACCTGGGGAGGGTTGAGGCAGACCCCTCAGGTTCTGGAGTCGGGGATACAGAGGATCCGAGGCCCGATACACTCCAACCAAGAAGGAGAGATACTGGCAGCATATGAAGGAGTTCAAGTTGCATCAGAAGTGATTGGCACAGAAACACGACTCACCCTAGCACCTCGACTGCCAGTGCTGGGCTGGATGTTCAAGAGTAGGGCATTCCCTATGCATCATGCAACTGATGCTAAATGGAGTAAGTGGATCGCACTGATCACACAATGAGCTCGCATATGGAAGCCTAGCAGCCCTGGGATTCTGGAGGTGATCACAAACTGGACAGAGTTTGAAGATGGTGAAATATCACCAGAGAAGGTGACACGAGTTGACGAGGTCCCATCGTATGATGAACTGACAGAAGTTGAGAATCTGTATGCCCTGTTTACCAATGGGTCCTGCTGCCTTATGGGAAAGCATTGGAGATGGAAGGCAGCTGTATGGAGTCCCCTCCGCAAAATTTCAGAAGCTGCAGAAGGAGAGGGTGAATCCAGTCAGTTTGCAGAGGTAAAAGCCATCCAGTTGGCTTTAGACATTGCTGAACGGGAAAAATGGCCAAGGATCTACCTCTCCACTGATTTGTGGATGGTGACAAACGCTCTGTGGGGATGGCTACAGCAATGGAGACAGAACAACTGGCAACGATGGGACAAACTCGTCTGTGCTGCTCCATTATGGCAGGACATTGCTACTCAAATGGAGAAACTAGTTGTGAAGGTGCGCCATGTAGATGCTCACGTACCCAAAAAGCGGGCCACGGAAGAACATCTGCATAACCAGCAAGTTGACAAGGCTGCTAAGAATTCTCAGATAGATCTGGATTGGCAACATGAGGGGGGATTATTTTTAGCTCGATGGGCCCATGATACCTCAGGTCATCAGGCAGAGATGCTACCTTTAACTGGGCTCGTGATCGGGGGGTGCACTTAACCTTGGAAACTGTTGCACAGGTTATCCATGAGTGTGAGACGTGATACAATTCAACAAGCCAAACGATTGAAGCCCATATGGTATGGAGGATGCTGGCAGAAAAATAAATACGGAGAGGCCTGCCAGATTGATTACATCACACTGCCACAGACTCGCCAAGGCAAACGCCATGTGCTCACAATGATGGAGGCAACCATAGTGTCATAGTTTGACATGATAGCCTTTTCATTTTCATAATGAGCCCGTATCAGGGGCAGAGACCCATTTTGCTAAAGCTGGCCCCAGACCAGGGGCAGCGATTCACTTCATTAAAGGCCCCAAGCCAGGGACAGTGACTATGGCTGGAGGAGGCTGTGTCCCGTGGGAGGGTCCCAACCACTTCGCTGCAGACCCCAAGACAGGGGCAGTGATTTTCTTCTTTAAAACAATGGCCAGAAGAGATCGTGTCCCGTTGGAGTGACCCTTTATCACTATGGCCGGAGTAGGCCATGTCAGAGGAAGGGACTCAATATCCACAGCTGTAGCTGTGGGGAGGAACGCACGACAAAGCAGCTCATTAAATTTATGCCCAGAAGAGGCCTTGTCCCGAGAGAGGGACCCTGTAACTGCAGAAACTGCAACCGCAGTGAAGAATCTACACCAGAGATATTCACCAAGACTGTGTCTCGTGTGACGGACCCTGTATCAGCAGAAGCCACAGCTTTGGGAATAACCCACACTAGAGAAGCTTGTTAAAGACTGTGTCCCGGGGGAGGAACCCCGTGTTGGAGCAGGGGAAGAATGCCAGCAGTCATCCTCATCTGAGAAGACAGAAGTGGCAGAGACCATCTATGAGAGCCTGATCACATTACTTATTCCCTGCCCCCCTGAGCCATTGAGGGGGGAGGAGATAGAGATATCAGGAGCCGTGAGCTGGGCCCAGGAAGAAAGAAGGGATGGGGGAGGGAGATCTTAAAGTGCTGGTTGTAATTTTCTCATCATCCAACTCCTTTTTTACTTTTATTCCATTCTGTTTCTTCAAGAATAATCTTTCCTACTTTCCTCTCTAAGTCAAGTACTGGAGTCTGTTTTGCCCAGAACCATAATTGATAGCGAACCGTCCCTGTCCTTTTCTCAATCCACAAGAACCTTGCTAATCTTTTCATTCCCATTTCGCTGGGGCCTCCGCCATCCTAATGAGGGTGGAAGTGAATGGGGGCACCAAGCGAGTAACTGTCGTGGTGCTGCTGTGCTAGCTGGGCAAAAGTACGACACATAGGATGGTTGGAAACATATCCTGTGGCTCATGCCACCACCCAGAACACTATTCAGGGCCTTGAAAAGAAAGTCCTCTGGAGACATGACACCCCAGAAAGAATTGAGTCAGACAATGGGACACACTTCAGAAACAACCTCATAGATGCCTGGGCCCAAGAGCACGGCATTGAATGGGTTTATCATACTCCCTATCATGCACCAGCCTCAGGAAAAGTTGAGCGATACAATGACCCTGCCCAATCAGAACCCTTACACATTGTAGAAGGGGACAAAGTCCCTGTGGTACATATAAAAGACATGTTAGGGAAGGCGGTCTGGGTGTGTCCTGCCTCAGGTAAAGGCAAACCCATCCATGGGATTTTTTTTTGCTCAGAGACCTGGGTGTACTTGGTGGGTGATGTGCAAGGATGGGGAGACTCAATGTGTGCCTCAAGGGAATTTGATTCTGGGTGAGAATAACCCGTGAATTAAATTGTATAATGATAGCTGTTGAAAGTCATTATTCCTATAGTTGCTCTATGTTATGCATGTGTAGTTGTTAATGATGTGTGAACCTAGACATGATGTGTAGATGGTATAGAATAAGGAGTGGAATGTCCTGGTTTGAGCTAGGATAGAGTTAATTCCCATGAGGAACCAGGAAAGGGTACCGCCTGAACAGCTGACCCAGACTGGCCAGCAGGTATTCCATACCATCCTAGCATCATGCCCAGTATATACGTGGAGGCTAGTCGGAAGAAGCTCCCATTAAAAAATTCAAGCTACCGGTAGAAGTTACACCACTGCCTCTGGGAGCTACAAGAATGCAGGTACGCAGACCCAACCTACAGAGGTACATAATTCCCCGTGTTGCCTATTAGCCAGCACTGTGTAACATTTGCAGTTGCCTTCCTGGCTGAGCTATCTCCAATCACGCGCACTTGGCCTGCTCAGCTTCCATTCAAAAAATACAGGCTGCCAGCAGTATTTACACCTCTGCGTCGTGGAGCTACAAGAAAGCAGGTATGCAGACTCCACCTACAGTGGTACATAGATCCCCATGTAGCCTATCAGCTAGCACTGTGCCAGCTTTGCAGCGGCTTTCCTGTTGGAGCTATCTCCAATCACGTGCACTTGCCTTGCTCTGCTCCCAGTGAAAATACAGGCTGCCGGTAAAAGTTACGCCACTACCCCTGGGAGCTACCAGAAAGCAGGTACGAAGATGTCGCCTATAGTGGTACGTAAGTCCACGTGTAGGCTATCAGTAAGCACTATGTCACTTTTGCAGCTGCTTTCCTAGTTCAGCTATCTCTTTCCCGCGCATTTGTCCTTCCCAGCATCCATTACAAAAATACAGACTGCCGTCCATAAGTAAGCAGGTACGCAGACCCCACCTACAAGAGCGTGTAGCCTATCAGTCAACACTGTGCCACATTTACAGCTGCAGTCCTGTGGGAGCTATCTCCAATCCTGCGCAATTAGTCTGTTAAGTTCCCATCTGAAAAATACAGGCTCCAGTAGAAGTTATGCCACTGCGTCTGGGACCTACATGAAAGCAGGTGCGCTGACTCCACCTACAGTGGTGCGTAGGTCCCCGTGTAGCCTATCAGCCAGCACTGTTGCACCTTTGCAACTGCTTTCCTGTGGGAATTATCCCAAATCCACTAGCACAGCAGCCAGCACTTTGCCACTGGTAGTTCGATCATGGCTGGATACAAGGTGCCCACCACACTGCTCTAATCCCACCTTTTCTGCAAGCCGGGGAAGGGCAAAAAATGAGATGGGAGTCTCATGGGTTGAGATAAAAGCAGTTTAATAAAGAAACAGCAAAGCCGCGCTCGTGGGAAGCAAAGCAAAAGCAGATAAAGCTGTTACTCTCTACGTCCCATCTGCAGAGATGTCCGACCATCTCCCGAGAAGCAGGGCTTCGGTACATGTAGCGGTTACTTATGGAAAGACAGAAATTAATCTTGCTTCCCCTTCCTGCTCCTCTCCCCCAGTTTTTATTACTGAGTTGACGTCGTATGGTATGGAATATCTCCTTAGTCAGCCTGGGTCAGCTGTTCTGGCCGTGGTCCCTCCCAAGATTGTGCACACCAACAGCTATTTGTGAAGGTGTGAGAAGGAATGCGGGAGGGACAGCACTGATGCTCTGCGAGCAGTAGTCATAATATTTATATCAACAGCAAGCACAGCACTGCTGTGAAAAGTCACTACCATCCAAAACCCGCTACAGTCTCCACTCCTTATTCCATACCATTTATGTCATGCTCAGACAAAGCATCCTAACAAGCCATATACATTCATTAACCTTATACTCTCATTAACCAGTACGCCCACTCTTCAAAAGACAAACATCATTATTGTATTTCCTCTTGCATCTTGCATCAAACAAACAAAAAACATTCTTTCATCCTCTGTAGATGTTCACGGGAGCAGGCCATAACTTATGTCTCATCCATCAAGATGTAAATCCAGGCGAGGGGGAACAGTGTGTTCAGTGTTCCAGTTGCCCAGTGCTGTCAACATGGTCTTTAGTAATCTGTTATATCTTTCAATCTTTCCAGAGGCTTGTGGGTGATAGGGGATGTGGTATATTCACTCAATGCCATGTTTCTCTGCTCAGGAGTTTATGAGATTATTTTGAAAATTTGTCCATTGTCTGATTCAATTCTTTCTGGAGTGCCGTGCTGCCACAAAACTTGCCTTTCAAGACCCAAGAAAGTTTTTCAGGCAGTGGCATGGTTTACAGGGTATGTTTCCAACCAACCGGTAGTTGCTTCCACCATGGTCAGTATATAACGCTTGCCTTGATGTGTTCGTGGTAGTGGTCCAACATAGTCAATTTGCCAGGCCTCACCATATTGAAAACCCAGCCATCGGCCTCTGTTCCAGGGAGACTTGATTCGTGTGGCTCGCTTGATTGCAGCACGTTTCACATTCATGGGTGACCTGTGTAATGGCTTCCATGGTTAAGTCCACCCCTCGATCACTAGCCTATTTATATGTTGCATTTCTTCCCAGATGTCCGGATGTTTCATGGGCCCATCAAGCTATATATAGCTCACCTTTACGCTCCCAGTCTAGGTGTACCTGAGCTACTTCAATTTTGGCAGCTTTTTCTACCAGTTGTTTTTTTCATTGTTCTTCAGTGGCACGGTTTTGGGCACGTGAGCATCTACGTGATGGACTTTCAGAGTCATGTTTTCCACCCGAGCGGCAATGTCTTGCCATAATGCAGCAGCCCAGATGGGTTTACCCTTGCGCTGCCACTTGGTCTTCTTCCATTGCTGCAGCCATCCCTATAGGGCATCAGCCACCATCCAGGAGTCAGTATAAAGATAGAGTACTGGCCACTTCTCTCGTTCAGCAATCTTTACAGCTAGTTGGATGGCTTTCACTTCAGCAAACTGACTCTACTCACCTTTTCCTTCAGTGACCTCAACAACTCGTCGTGTGGGACTCCACACAGCAGCTTTCCACTTACGATGATTTCCTACCACGCGGCAGGATCCGTCAGTAAACAAAGCATAACGCCTCTCATTTTCTGATAGTTCATTATATGGTGGTGCCTCTTGGACATGAGCTACTTCCTCAGGCAATGCTCCAAAATCCCTGCCTTCTGGCCAATCCATGATTTCTTCCAGGATTCCTGGGCGATTAGATTTCCCCAGCTGAGATCGTTGTGTAATCAAAGCCATCCACTTACTCCATGTAGCGCTGGTTGCATGATGCATAGAAGGGGTTTTCCCTTTGAACATCCAGTGTAGCACAGGAAGACGTGGTGCCAAGAGGAGGTACGTTTCTGTGCCAATGACTTCTGAAGCAGCTCGAAGTCCCTCATATGCTACTAGTATTTTTTTTTCAGTTGGGGTGTAGTGGGCTTCTGATATTCGAAACGTAAAAGAAAGCAGGTACAAAGACCCCACCTGCAGTGGTACATAGATCCCCGTGTAGTCTATCAGTCAGCACTGTGCCACCTTTGCACCTGTTTCCTGTGGGAGCTATCTCCAATCTCACGGCACTTGATCTTCTCAGTTACCATTGAAAAAATACAGACTGACGGTAGAAATTATGCCACTGTTCCTGGGAGCTACAAGAAAGCAGTTATGCATACCCCACCTACAGTGGTACATAGGTTCCCGTGTATCGTATCAGTCAAAACTGTGTCACCTATGCTACTGCAATCCTGTGAGAGCTATCTCTAATCCCGCGAACTTGGCCTGTTAGCTCCCATTGAAAAAAAAGCTGCTGGTAGAATTTACACCTCTGCGTCGTGGAGTTAAAAGAAAACATTTATGGAGATCCAACCTACAGTGGTACGTAGGTCCCTTGTAGCCTGTTAACCAGCACTGTTCCACCTTTGCAGCTGCTTTCCTGTGGGAGCTATCTCCAGTCCTGTGCACTTGGTCTGCTGAGCTCTCACTGAAAAAATACAGACTGCCATTAGAATTTACGCCACTTCCTTCAGGGAGCTACAAGAAAGCGGGTATTCAGACCCCGCCTTCACTGGTATGTAGGTCTTTGTGTAGCCTATCAGCCAGCACTATGGTGTTGGAGATACACAATTATTTTTGTTAACAACTTATCATCACAATTATTAATCAAACACTTAATCATTTCTTAATAGTTCAATCAATTAGCTAAGAACTTGCAAATGACTCAAACACTTATTGATTAAGTAAATATTCATTTAATTCACATAAGGATAAAACTGCAAGAGTTACATACCATACCTGATAGGGACCTGTTACCTTAGCTATGAGACTCTGGTGAATATATTTGTTAGGTTACCTTAGCTGTTACCTTAACTTCAAGTCCCTGGTGTATGTATTCGTTAGGTTACCTTGGCTATTACCTTAGTTACTAAAAACAAAGGGACTGATATCTTTTTTTGACCAATCACTGTGATTTTGGAAATTTTGTGCTTGTTGGAATCCAATCAAGGTGAAGGTCTAAATTGATAGATGGACATTTTATGCATGCTTGTGTTGGCAAATGTGATTCTTTTGTTTGAGCTTTATAAAAACCCTGGAAATAGTAACTAACAACGAAGCACGTATGGAGGAGCTATCCCCCGTGTTTTCCCAATGCTGCTTAGTAAAGAAGTACCTGGCTTATCTGCATTCCTGTGTAGATAAGTTTTTCGTGATTGCGGATCCGTCAACAATTTTGGCGACCCAGATGGGACCTTGTGAGTGAGACTGGACGGGATCGGTTGCTGATCGAACTCCAGTCGGCACCGAGGAATTCTCGAGGAGGACCATTGCCTGCGACCCTTATAGCTCCTCATCATATTCCCTGGAGTGGTAAGGCACTTCTATTTTGTTGTGGGCAGAACCTGGTGAACTAGCCTGTAAGTCGCGGTGTCGGAGACCCCGCAAAGACCAACTTAAAGAGTACTGTAATCATGCGTGGTTGTTGTATGATTTGGGTAGTGGGGAAAGTGGCCCTTAAATGGGACTTTGAATTATAAAGCAATATTGCAGTTAATGTTCTTCTGTAAGAGGGAAAGAAAATAGGATGAGATCCCATATGTAGATCTTTTCTTTTACCTGCGAAAAAAACCAGATTGGCAAAAGAAATGGGAATTAGATAAGCAGACATGTACCTAAATGCCATTAACCGTAAAAAAGATGAAGGCTAAAGAGAGTTGTTCTGCCTGTACCCTTACTAAAACTTTTTGCAAACATTTGGCTGTAAAACAAAAGGAAAAGGAACGTGATAATACGGAGCCGGAATTGAACATAGCTCCATCTGCCTCCATAGCTCCTATTCAATTATATCCCCCTCTTCCATCATCGTCTGATTCTGAGGCTGATAGCCCAGCCGGGTGACCGGCACTAGGACCTGATGATTTAGGTCCCCGCCCAAATAGTAGTAGATTGAGAGAGGAGGAGGAATCAGACTCGGACTCGTCTCCACCTATATCCCAGAGAATGAGACAGCGTACTCATTTGATAACTCCTCTAAAAACACGGGAGGGGAGACGGTTGATAGCCCCCTTGAGACAGGGAGTTGGACAACATGGACCAGTGTATGTAAAAGTACCCTTCTCTCGCTCAGATCTAATAATATGGAAAGAATCAGCTGGTCCTTATAGAGAGGATCCTGGTAAAGTGGGGAGAATAATGGGAATGATAATGAAAACTCAAAATCCTGATTGGGAGGATATACAGGTGATTTTAGGTACTCTTCTCGACTCTAGTGAAATACAAATGGTTTTGAGAACTGCTCAAATGTGGGCAGAAGAAGATGTCCGTACTCAGACAGTAAGGGGTACCATAGATCAGAATTTCCCTACAGGGGACCTACAATGCGATCCAGATAGGGACGATTATATGCAGAGACTGAAAAGGTGCCAACAGTGGATTATATATGGGGTCCAAAATGCCATGCCTAAAACTATAAATTGGTCTAAATTATATGATGTGAGACAGGAGAAGAAAGAATCCCCAACAGCATTCTTAGAAAGGCTGAAGGAAGCAGTTCGTAAATATACCAACTTGCAACCTGAAGCCGAAGAAACTAAGGAACAACACAGGAGGACATTAGAAAGAAACTCCAAAAGTTGGAAGGAACAGATATATAAAATTTGGACAAATTAGTGGAAGTAGCTTGGAAAGTTTATAATAATAGAGATAAAGAAAATGAGATAAGGAAACAAAGACAATTACTTGCAGTAGTGTTCTGGTTTAGCAAGGAGCAGCTTTTGGCTTAGTAACAGGGGGAGCGGGTTGCAGTGAAGACCTGGTAAAAAGTTTTCGGACTCTCCCCCGGCTCCTGGGTTCACACCCACCTCCAGGCCGGCTGGGCCAATCTGGCGCCTCTGCGATCACTATTTAGGGGACAGGAATTTGAAGTGCTGACAGGAGGTGTATGAGTGATACAAGATGGAGGCGACCATGCGGACCCTTCAGCCAGAGAAGGAGGAAGGAAGGAGAAGCAGTAGACCAGAGACTCCTCTGCAAGTCGTGGCGAGAATGCAAGCTGTGCCCCTGCAACCTATGGAGACCCATGGCAGGACCGAGAGTTACCAGCAGCTCCATGTGAGTGAGCCCAGATGGGCGAGGGACTGTGTGGGGAGACGACCATGGCCCAGGCCATGTTGGAGAGCCTGCACGTTTCAGAGCAGCCCCACCCAAGAGGCAAAGAGGAGCTGTAGCCTTTGGGATAAATGTGCGTAGGAGCAGTCCATGCAGGGCTGTCATGCGTGTGAGTTACCCCACGGACTTGCAGGGAGGACTGGCGTGGAGTTCACCCGTCCTGAGGAGGGACAAACGGCAGAAGCTATCGGGAACAGACTAACTGAAACCCCCACTGCCTGCCCCCCCCGAATCGTTCAGGGGGGACAGGGTAAAAACACCGGGATCAGGGCTCTGAGCCCGGGAAGAGGGGAGATGTGGCATGAAGGTGTTCTTAAAAAGCCTGGTTGGACTCTTCATTGATGTATTACTCTGTGTTGTTTCATTTTGGTTATGTTTTGGGTTTTTGGGGGTATGTTTTAGTTGATGTTGCATTAAATTATTTTTCTGTTTTCTTCCCCAAACTGAGTAGCCTGGTCTGTTTTGTCCTGAATTTTAAGCGGCAATTAAGCTCTCCCTGCCCTTGAGCAATTCTCAGCCACTTCGATACCTGAGGCTAATCGTGGTCTTTGTTCCCTGATGGGCCTAAACCATGACAAGTAGTGAATAGGACCCCTGGATTTTCAAATCAAGGACGGGGACAAAGCTCTATGACAGGAGGGATGAGAGGAAGGGAAAGAGGACAAGTTGGCAGAACCCCCCTTGGAACTAATCAATGTTCTTTTTGCAGGGAAGAAGAACATTGGAAAAATGAATGCCCTAAATTAGTTGGTCAACAAGCTAAATTGATGGTCTTGGGAGAATATATTGATTGACGAGGATCGGAGGTGAACCCAGCTGAGCCTCTGGTTACAATTAAGCTGGGAGAAAAAGAGGTTACATTTTTTTGTATGTTCCAGAGTGTCCCATACCCCTGATGGGGAGGGACTTGTTATCTAAATTAAATGCACAAATTGTCTTTGAAAACAGAGACTTGTTACTAAAAATACCTTAATCAAAGACAGTACAAATATTGATGAAAAAAGAAAAACCAAAGGTGCTAGAATTACCTTCAGAAGTAGAGAATGCAGTGATCCCAATAGTGTGGGAAACAGAGATTCCAGGAAAATCAAAATTGGCACAACCAGTAAAAATTGAAATAAAAGAAAAAGTAAAATCTCTCAGTGTAAGAAAATTCTTAATAAAACCTGAAACAAATCAAGGATAAAAAGTATAAACTGATAAATTTCTGAAAATATCAAATTATAGAAGAATGTGATTCAGAGTATAAAACACCTATTTTACCAGTACGGAAACCGAATGGGGAGTACAGGTAAGTTCAGGATTTAAGATCCATAAATCAGATTGTGAAAGATATACATCCAGTTGTAGCAAATCCATTTTTGGGAATGACGGGATGGTGCAGGCTCTGGATCATGGATTATGGTCTTATAGCCAAAACATTATATGAAGCCCAAAATCTACCCTTTTTACATAAGGCAAAGAACAGCAAGAAACTTTCCGGAAGCTTCAAATAGCTCTGATGACAGCCCCAGCATTAGACTTGCCAGATTTAACCAAAGACTTTCAGTTATTTGTTCATGAACGACAGCATTTGACTCTAGGAGTTCTGACACAGAAACTAGGAAGCTGTAAGAGACCAGTGGGATATTTTTCCAAACAACTGGACTTGTTGAGCAAGGGATGGCCTTCTTGCCTCCGAGCAGTAGCTGCCACTGTCACACTGATCCAAGAAGCAAGAAAGCTGACCTTGGGAAGGACTATTACAGTCTATGTCCCACATATGGTGGCCACAGTCTTGGAGCAAAAGGGGGGACGTTGGTTATCCCTGAGCCAAATGATGAAATACCAGGTAATTCTCACTGAGCAGGATCATGTGGTTTTGAAAACAACTAACCTATTAAATCCTGCAGTGTTTCAGAGTACTTCAAAGGAAGAGCAACAACTGGAACACGACTGTGTTGCAACCACTGAACATACATATTCCAGCAGAGAGGACCTGAAGGATGATCCTCTTGAAAACCCTGAATGGGAACTGTTCACAGATGACGGCAGCTTCATCGTGAATGGAACTCGTCACGCAGGATATGCTTTAACAACCGAAAAAACGGTAAGAGAAGCAAATGCATTGCCAAGTATAACTTCTGCACAGAAGGCAGAACTTATTGCATTGACACGTGTTTTGGAATTAAGTAAAGGAAAAAACAACTAAAACAACTAAAAAAACAACTAGTTGTTAAAAACAACTAAACTTCTAAATCCTGCATGGGAAATGTTCACAGATGGAAACAGCTTCATCGTGAATGGAACTTGCCTTGCAGGATATGCGGTAACAGCCGAAAACACGGTAATAGAAGCAAATGCCTTTAACGGAAGAGAGAACTGATTAAATTGACATGTGCTTTTGAATTAAGTAAAGGAAAACGAGTTAGTATTTGGACTGATTCAAGATATGCTTTTGGAGAAATCCATGTCCATGGCACCCTGTGGAAAGAAAGAGGACTACTGTCCTCCCAGGGATTAAGCATCAAAAGGAAATCTTGCAACTGCTAGCGGCAGTGCAGGAACCAGTGCAAGTGGCAATCATGCACGGAAAAGGATATCAGATAGGGAACTCAAAGATAATTGATCTAAATAGATTAGCAGATAAGACTGCTAGGAAAAAAAGCACAAAACACAGTCTCACAAATGGCAACCATCCCCACCAGAACAGTAGCGCTTCCTAAGGAGCCACCAAAATATTCAGGGGAGGATGAGAAATTGCCTAAGTTACTAAATGTAGAGAAAAATTCAGAAGGATGGTGGACAACAGATACAGGTCAGGTAGTATTGCCTCCCTTAATCATGAGAGAGATTTTGCAAACAAAGCATAGGGACTGTCACTGGGGTGCAGAAGCTATGACTCAGCTTCTGAAACCAAGTGTAATATCAATACAAATGTTGGAGATGGCCAAATCAGTAACGGCATAATGTGAAATTTGTTTAAAGAACAATCCATTAGTACAAAAAGGGTACAGATATGGGAAAATTAAACCTGGAGTGGGACCTGGAGATTATTGGCAAATTGATTTTACAGATTTACCTAAATGCAATGAATCAGACCCTAAAAAGACAAATTAGAAAAATTTGTCAGGAGGCTAAATTGAAATGGCCTGAGGCACTTCCACTTAGATTGCTACAAATAAGAGTGAAACCTCAAAGCAGAATGTCAGTAAGTCCTCATGAGATAATGTATGGAAAACCCTATGAGGTTCCTGAACTGAATCCGAACATGCATGTGACAGGAAAACAAGATGTGTATAACTATTTGCTTTCTCTTGGGAAAACTCTAAACAGGCTCCGACGGTCAGTAGTGTGGAATTGACCTCTGACTTTGGAAAATCCAGTACACAACATCCTGCCTGGAGATTATGTCTACATAAAGACCTGGAACGAAGAATCTCTGCAAGGAAGGTGGAAGGGACCATACCAGGTGTTGCTGACCACCTTCACTGCAATCAAGATTGTCGAATCAGATGCCTGGATCCACTACACTCGGGTGAAGAAGGCACTGTCAAGTCCATGGAAGTGGGAGAGTTATAGAAGATCTTGAGAAATTGAAATTAACTCTGAAACATGGCTAAGTTTTTGGTTTTGTTGTTTTATTCAGTCTATGGTGGTGGAAACATGGATCAAAATTGGATGGTCAAATCGATTTGTATTGAATGTTCAGGCCCAGACTCCAGTCCAAACAGAAATAGACTCGGAACAGGTAATTCCAATACCAGGAAAAACTCAGGAGGAAAATCTGATGATAGACTTAAGGAATTCGCACATCTGTAAAATGTCTCCCAAATTACTGCTTGCCTACCTATACCACGGGCAGTGGGAGAGTCCATTCCTTGGGGAATCTTAACCATAAATTTGACCACAGTTAAGAAAAATGGGATTGCACACTGTAAACAAAATCCAGTCATAAGTTGCGAAGAGAGAGTAGATTACATTAGAAAGCAATGGACAATCCCCGGTAATAGAGTGGACTGTTATAAGTTGCTAAATTTTCAATTTACCCCTATAAGAATATTTGGAGATGTTGGGTGGTGCAGATATGATGAACCAAAAACAAGGAATGTGTCCCGAATGACTATGAAATGGGAATGTGAACAGGTTAACAGGACAGCAAACAGGGAGGAGGAATGGAATTCAGTTTGGGGTGTTACTGTAAACTTGAAATTCAGATACAGGGCTAAGACATCTTGGTGTTTTCAATGGGATGGACTTGAACTCACGGCAAGCAGGTCAGTATTAGATAGAAGTACTTTGACAAGAGAAAAGGAGAAAAAAGTTCCTTGGTGGGAATGTGAACAAGTACACACTTGCAGTACAGTGAGACAAGCAGTTCAGCGTGTACCCCAATTGACAATAGCCCTGAAGATTGGTCGTTTATGCAGAGGACTGAAGAACAACCTAAACCTGACCAGCCTCTGGAGAATTGACTGTCAAAGATATATTATTCCAAGCCCAGGACATCTGGTCTGGGCTATGAGTGATGACACATGGACATCTCATCTGCCAGTAGATGGGAAAGTTAAACAAATAACTTTGGGATTGCCTACATTATGCCCAATTTGGAAAAAAACTCCCTTTAAAGGCAGTTTAGAAAGTTTGCATTTGACAGGAGTGAAAAGATCAAAATTAGATGATGATGATTGGAATGATCCAGGTACTGGAGTAAAAATTTGCTGGACGCTGGAATCTCTCTTAAATCCTATAGCATCCTACTGAAATAGAGAGTGGCTGTATAGATTGAGCAGACAGGTTGAACGGTTGGCAAATGTGACAAGAAAGGGATTAAAACAACTGAATTTACAATTACAGCCTACCTCTAGAATGGCATTGCAAAATAGAATGACTCTGGACATGCTGTTGCTGAAAGAACATGGGGTGTGTGGCCTCCTAAAAGACAGAGTAGACCATTGTTGAATACACATTCCAAATGTCACCACAGATGTAGAACACGATTTAGATCAATTAGACAACATAGAAAGGGCAACACAGAAAATTAGGGAAGACATAAACACAAGCTGGATAGATAAAGTTTTTCAGGGACTGGGCCTGGACCTTAAATCCTGGATAAAGTCACTGATTGAAACACTTTTGTTATTGATTATAATGTTTTTGGCAATCTATTTGGCATATTGTTGTGTCGAAAGAGAAATAATACAAAGAACACGATGGAGCAATAGAATCTTGACAGCAATGACAAGAGACAATGATTGGTTCAAAGATAATCCACCACAATATGACAAATATGGTTTAGTTATGAAGACAACTGAAATATAAGAGTGAAAGTATTGGAATGTGATTAACAATATTTTCAAAGAGAGAAAATGTTACAGATACACAATTATTTTAGTTAACAACTTATCATCACTATAAGCAGTCAAGCACTTGCTAAGCGCTTGTTAATAACTTCATAATAGTTCAATCATTTAGCTAAGAACTTACAAATGACTCAAACACCTATTGATTAAGTAAGTATTCATCTGAATCACATAAGGATCAAACTACAAGAGTGACATACCACACCTGATAGGGACCTGTTACCTTAGCCACCAGACCCTGGTATATGTATTCATTAGGTTACCTTAGTTGTTATCAAAAAAAAGGGACTGATATATTTTTTTGACCAATCATTGTGATTTTGGAAATTTGTGCTTGTTGGGAACCAATCAAGGTGAAGGACTAAATTGATAGATGGACATTTTATGCAGTCTCATGTTGGCAAATGTGATTCTTTTTTTTGAGCTGTATAAAAACCCTGAAAATGATAACTAACAACAAAGCATCTTTGGAGGAGTTATTCCCCTTGTTTTCCCAGCACTGCATAATGAAGAAGTGCCTGGCTTATCTGCTTTCTTGTGTGGATAAATTATTCACGATTGTGGATCCGTCAACAGTGCAACCTTTGCCGCTCCTTTCCTGTGGAAGCTATCTCTTTCCCACCACTTGGCCTAAAAGTTTCTGGTAGAAGTTACGGCACTACATCTAGGAGCTACAATAAAGAAGGTATGTCAACGTCATCTACAGTAGTATGTATCAGGAAGCACTGTGCAACCTCTTCCGCTGCTTTCATGTGGGAGCTATCTCCAATCCCGCGCACTTGGAGTGCTCAGCTCTCATTGAGAAAATACATGCTGCAGGTTGAAGTTACGCCACAGCGCCTAGGAGCTACAAGAAAGCAGGTATGCAGACACTATCTACCATGGTGCGTAGGTCCCCGTGTAGACTATCAGCCAACACTGTGCCACCTTTGCAACTGCTTTTTTGTGGGAGCTATCTCCATTTCCGCGCCCTTGGACTGCTCAACTCCCATTTGAAATACAGCCTGCCGGTACATGTTACATCACTGCATTGGAGACTTACAAGAGAGCGGGTACACAGATCCCACCTACAGTGGTATTTAGGTGCCCGTGTATTCGATTAGCCAGCATTGTTCCACCTTTGCAGCTATGTTCCTGTGGGAGATATCTCCAATCCCGTGCACGTGGCCTTCTCAGCTCCCTTTGAAAATACAGGCTGCCGGTAGAAGCTACGTCACTGCGTGTGAGAGCTATAAGGAAGCAGGTACGCAGACCCCAACTAAAGTAGTAGGTAGATCTCCGTATAGCCTATCAGCCAGCACTGTGACACCTTTGCAGCTGTTTTCCTGTGGGAGCTATCTCAATTCCCAACCACTTGCCTGGCTCAGTTCCTGTTTGAAATACAGATTGCCAGTAGAACTTACACCACTGCGTCTGGGAGCTACAAGAAAAAGGTACGCAGACCCCACCTACAGTGCTATGTAGGTTCCCGTGTATTCGATTAGCCAGCACTGTTCCACGTTTAAAGCTGCTTTCCTGTGGGAGATATCTCTGATCCCACGCACATGGCCTGCTCAGATCCGGTTGAAAATACAGTCTGCCGGTAGAAGTTACGTCGTTGCGTCTGGAAGCTACCAGAAAGCATGTACGCAGACCCCACCTACAGTGGAACGTAGGTCCCCGTGTAGTCTATCATCCAGCACTGTTCCAGTTTTGCAGCTGCTTTCCTTTTGGAGCTATCTCCAATCCCGCGCACTTGGCCTGCTCAGCTCCCAGTGAAAATACAGACTGCCGGTATAAGTTACTCTGCTGCTTCTGGGAGCTACAAGAAAGCATGTACACAGAACACACCTACAGTGATACATTGGTCCCTGTGTAGTCTATCAACTATAACTGTGCAACCTTTGCAGCTACTTTTCTGTGGGAGCTATCTCCAATCCTGCACAGTTGGACTTTTCATCTCCCATTGGAAAAAATACACGATGTTAGTAGCGTTGGGAGCAATGTTTTCAGTTTTAAATGCAAGTAGAGGAGCAAAAGGAAATAAATACCGTCCTCCGAGGGATAAAGCATCAAAAGGAAATCTTGAAATTACTAGTGGCAGTGCATGAACCAGTTCAAGCGACAATAAAGCACATCAGACAGGGAACTCAAAGATAATAAAATAGCACAACACACCGTCTCACAAATGGCAACCATTCCCACCAGAACAGTAGTGCTTCCTAAGGAGTCACCAAAATATTCGTAGGAGGATGAGAAATTGGCTAAGTTACTAAATGCAGAGAAAAATTCAGAAGGATGGTGGGCAACAGATACAGGTCAGGTAGTATTGCCTCCCTTAATCATGAGAGAGATTTTGCAAACAAAGCATAGGAAGTGTCATGGGTGCAGAAGCTATGACCCAGCTTCTGAAAAGAAGTGTAATGTCAATACCACCACCATTTGAATATCATGGTTTTGTTATGGAAAAAAACAGAAATACAAGTGTTAAAGTATGGGAATGTGATTATCAATACTTTCAAGGGGGGGAAATGTTGCAGATACATAATTATTTTAGTTAACAACTTATCATAACAATAAGTAGTCAAGAACTTTTTAAGCACTTGTTAATCACCGAGTGATAGTTCAATCAATTAGCTAAGAACTTGCAAATAACTCAAACACCTATTGATTAAGTAGGCATTCATTTGAATCACAAAAGGTCAAATTGCAAGAGTTACATAACACACCTGATGAGGACCTGTTATATTAGCTACAAGACCATGGTGAATGTATTTGTTAGGTTACCTTAGCTGTTACCTTAGCCACAAGACCCTGGAACTGTATTCGGTAGATTACCTTGGCTGTTAAAGTAGTTGTTACTAAAACAAAGGGACTGATATCTTTTTTTTGACCAGTCACTGTGATTTTGGAAATTTTGTGTTTGTTGGGAACCAATCAAGGTGAAGAGCTAAATTGATACATGTATATTTTATGCGTACTTGCGTTGGTAAATGTGATTCTTTGGTTTGAGCTCTGTAAAAACCCTGAAAATGGAAAATAACAATGAAGAACATATGGAGGAGTTATCCCCCGTGTTTTCCCAGCGCTGCATTATAAAAAAGTGCCTGCTTATCTGCATTCCTAGGTAGATAAGTTTTTCGCAATTGGGTATCCATCAACATGCGGGATTGTTGATAACTCCAACAGGAAAGCAGTCGGAAAGGTGACACAGTGTTGGCTGATAGGCTACACTGTTACCTACGTACCACTGAAACTGAGATCTGCGTACATGCTTCCTTGTAGCTCCCAGACGCAGTGGCATAACTTCTACTTACTGCTTTTCAATGAGAACTGAGCGGGGAGAGTGCGCGGGACAGGAGATAGCTCCAAAAGGAAAGCAGCTGCAATGGTGGCACAGTGTTTGCTGATAGGCTACACGGAGACCTACGCACCACTGTAGGTGGGATCTGCGTACCTGTTTTCTTGTAGCTCCCAGATGCAATTGCTTAACATCTACCGGCAGCCTGTATTTCAAACAGGAGCTGAGACAGCAGGGGTGACTGCACTGGGTCTGGGATGATAGTGATTTTCCACAGCAGCTCTTGCACTGCTGTGCTTACTATTGATATCAGTATTATGACTAATGCTCCCACAGCAGCAGGGCTGTCCCTCCAGCATTCCTTCCCCCACCTTCACCAATAGCTGTGGGTGAGCACAATCTTGGGAGGGACCACGGCCAGAACAGCTGAACCAGGCTGATCAAGGAGATTTTCCATACCATGTGATGTGAGCTACATAATATAAACTGGGGGAGAGGAGGAGGAAAAATAAGCAAGATTACTTTCTGGTCTTCCATAAGCAACCACTACATGTACCAAAGCCCTGCTTCTCGGGAGGTGGCCAGACATCGCTGCAGATCGGAAGTAGAGAGTAACAGCTTTATCTGCTTTTACTTTGCTTCCCGCACGCGGCTTTGCTGTGTCTTTATTAACCTGCTTTAATCTCAACAGTCGAGACTCCCATCTTATTTTCTCCCCTTCCCTAACTTGCTGGGGGAGGTGGGGGATAGAGAGGTGTGGTGGGCACCTGGCATCCAGCCAGGCTAAAACTACCTCAGCCTTTTTGACGCCCAACTTGGGGTGAGATAATATGCATTTAATTATATTAAGCCAATGAGTGCAAAGTTCCTGTGTTGGTCACAGAGCCTTGCTGTAATGCAGCTTATCTTACACTTTGTAATGTTTGGGAACATGACGCTACTAACACTGACTCTGTGCTGCGCTCTAACCTTGATAGCTTTGCTAAGTTGGCTGTATGATTTTGTGAAAAGGATGAAAGGGTCTGGGAACATGATGGCCCAAATAATAATTGTGAGTCTTATTCTATTACTTATGGATTTACTGTGCTGTGGGAGCTATCTTGTGGAGGTCGGGGGGCAAAGCACATCTCTCCCTTCAGCTCGGACTGATGTGGACAATTTTGTTATACAGACTTCCCAGGTCCTTAGTCACCCTTATATGAGTTTTAAAATTACTAATTAATATGGCTGGTATATTACATATTTTGTGGAATCTGGACTCATATAGATATCAGAGAGGACAAATTTGGGATGGAAGCGTGTTAAAATGCCCCCTGAATGTCCCTGGGTGGCAGGGTATGTGGATGAATTTGGGCAAATTCCTAGGACGGTTATCACCTCCTGTAACCTGGCATTTTACACCTGAACAGATAAAAAACCCTGCTTTACTGGCATGCTACCTGATAGAAGCGTGTCTTGCCTACCCCAATGAGGCCGATGAGGTTCAGGCACTATACTGGGGCCTAGTGTCTGCCTACCGAGCTGCACTCTAGTCCTCTCAGAGAACTATGGTTGAAGTGGAAACTCAAATTTTATCTGAGACCACATTGGTTGAGTCAGGGAATCAAACAACAACCACAGTGGTTTCCCCAGTAGTGAAAAAGCAGCAGTGGATAAGGAGGTCAAGTCCATATCGATTAGTAAGGGCAGAAGAGGAGGAAGAGGAAAGGTTAGAAGAAGAAATTGGTCCTTCAGTAAGGAGATCAGGAGAAGGAGTGAAAGAAATCGTAAAGGAAATGGAAACTACTCGGTCCCTCACCTCATAAGAACTTCGAGATATGTGAAAAAAATTATGTTAACATATCCACAATGGCGACAAAATTATCTAAATTTAGCCCTTCACCTTGATTGGTTCCCAACAAACACAAAATTTCCAAAATCACAGTGATTGTTAAAACAAGATATCAGTCCTTTTGTTTTAGTAACAACTAAGGTAACAGCCAAGAAAACCTAACGAATACATTTACCAGGGTCTGGTAGCTAAGGTAACAGGTCCCTATCAGGTGTGGTATGTAACTCTTGCAGTTTGATACTTATATGATTCAAATGAATACTTACATAATCAGTAGGTGTTTGAGTTATTTGCAAGTGCTTAGCTAATTGACTGAATGATTACTAGGTGGTTACCAAGTGCTTAAAAAGTGCTTGACTATTTATTGTGATGATAAGTTGTTAACTAAAATAATTGTCTATCTACAACAAATACAGTCCCCAGTCAGGTGAGTGGATTGGTTCCTGCCTGTTCAGATGTTGGTATAACAGGGATGACAGTCAGCAATTGGAAGGTAGAGAAGCCGAACAGCTGGGATCTCTTTCCAGGGACCGGGGAATTGATAGAGGCATTGGAAAGAAGACCTCAATTTGCAGTCTCTGGAAATGGCTCCTCTCAAGTGTACGGGCAAGATACCCATTCAAGGAAGATCTTGTAAATGCCCGAGGAAAGTGGACTAGAGCTGATGAAGGCATCCAATACCTAAAAAAATTAACTGTGTTGGAAGTCGTCTATGGTGATCTAGATAATGCTGAGGCCTCTACAGATCCAGACGATGTCCAGTGTACACGGGCCATGTTGAGAAAAGTGATTCAGACTGCCCCAGCTACATATTCTAATATCTTGTCAATGGTGTATCACCCAGACATGGATATACCAACAGTGGAGAGAATATCTTCTTGGTTACAAAACTATGAAGAGAGCCTTTGCACCTCCTCACCAGTGTGGGATGATGGTCTGACTGTCAGAACTGCCCCAAGAATTTGGTCATCCACTGCCCCGACCAGGGGAAAGGGAAGTCCTAGACGCAGGAGTACACCACTAAATGAACTCTGGCTCTTTTTTGCGTGGTCAAGGAGAGGATATGAGGAAATGGTATGGTGAACCCACTTTTAAGCTGGAAGCGTGTGTACATGAACTAAGGGGGAATTCAGCTGTTAGAAAAGGTCCACCCAAGAGCGCTGTCAGCATAGTAGCTGCCAGAACAAAAGAGGACAATCAGCAATCTCCAAGACATAGAAGAACTGCAACCACTTCCTTCGATGTCAATGAGGAGACTTCAGGTCTACAATTGCAAGGATCAGATAGCGAATACTCTGATGAAGAACAGAAATGGAGGGTCCCTGCCTCCAGCCAGGAGGAGGAAAGGGATGACCGAATCTACTGGACTGTGCGGGTTCGATGGCCTGGCACATCAAACCCACAAAGATATAAAGCCTTAGTAGACACAGGGGCACAGTGTACATTGATATCATCAAGGTATAGAGGCATAGATTCTGTCTGGATCTCTGGAGTGACAGGTGGATGTGAAGAATTATCTGTCTTAGAGGCTGAAGTGAGCTTAACAGGGGACAAATAGGAAAAGTATGAACTTCGCAAGAAAATTGAACAAGTGGACAATCCAAGCCGCTGCTGGTGCCAGATATCCATCTTGATGGATGAGACATAAGTTATGGTCTGCTCCAGTGAACATCTACAGAGGATGAAAGATATAAGAATGTTGTTTGTATGTTTGATGCAAGATGCAAGAGGGAATACAAGAATGATGTTTTTCTGTTGAAGAGTGGGGGTACTGGTTAATGAGAGGATATAAGAATGTATATGGGTTGTTAGGATGGTTTGTCTGAGCATGACATAAATGGTATGGAATAGAAGGTGGAGATTGTAGTGCGTTTAGGATGGTAGTGGCTTTCCACAGCAGCTCTTGCAGTGCTGTGCTTACTGATGATATCAATATTATGACTACTGCTCGCACAGCATCAGGGCTGTCCCTCTAACATTCCTGCCCCCACCTTCACCAATAGCTATGAGTAGGAATCTTGGTAGGAACTACGACCAGAACAGCTGACCCAGGCTGACCAAGGAGATATTCCATACCCTATGACGTCAGCTAAGTAATATAAACTGGGGGAGAGGAGCAGGAAAGGTAGGCAAGATTAATTTTTGGCTTTCCATATGTAACTGCTACATGTACCGAAGCCCTGCTTCTCGGGAGGTGGCCGGACATCGCTGCAGATGGGAAGTAGAGAGTAACAGCTTTATCTGCTTTTGCTTTGCTTCCTGCGAGCGCGGCTTTGCTGTTTCTTTATTAAACTGCTTTTATCTAAACCTACAAGTCTCCCATCTTATTTTCTCCCCTCCCCTGGTTTCCTAGGGAGGTGGGGGATAGAGCGATGTGGTGGGCACCTGGCATCCAGCAAGGGTCAAACTACCACAGTAGCAAAGTGCTGGCTGCTGTGCTGGTAGATCAGAGATAGCTCCCACAGGAAAGCAGTTGAAATGGTGCAAGAGTGCTGGCTGTTACGCTACACGGGGACCTACGTATCAACGTCAGTGGGGTCTGCATACCTGATTTATTGTAGCTCCCACACGCTGTAATGGAATTTCTACTGGTAGCCTGTTTTTTTTACAGAGGGAGCTGAGCAGGCCAAGTATGCGGGACTGGAGATTTCTTCCTTAGTAAAGCAGCTACAATGGTAGAACAGTGCTGGCTGATAGGCTACACGAGGTCCTACATACGTAGATGTGGTCTGTACATCTGCTTTCTTGTAGCTCCCAGACGCAGTGGCGTAACTTCTACCAGCAACCTGTATTTTCCATGGGAGCTGAGTAGGCTGAGTACGCGAGACTGGAGATAGCTCCCACAGCAAAGCAGCTAAAATGTGACACAGTGCTGGCTAATAGGCCACATGGGGACCAACGTATCATTGTAGGTGGGATATGCGTACCTGCTTTCTTGTAGCTCCCAGACGCAGTGGCGTAACTTCTACCAGCAACCTGTATTTTCAATGGGAGCTGAGCAGGCCAATGACGCTGGATTCTTTGCTTTCTGGAAACGCGACTTTGCTTTTTCTTTATTAAACTGCTTTTATCTCAACCCACGAAACTCCTATCGTATTTTCTCCCCTTCCCTTATTTTCATAGGAGGTGGGTGATAGAGCAGTGTGCTGGGCACCTGACATCCAGCCAGGGTAAAACTACCACAGTGGCAAAGTGCTGGCTTCTGTGCTGGTGGATTGGAGATTGCTCCCACAGGAAAGCAGCTGCAAAGCTGGAACAGTGCTGACTAAGAGACTACATGGGGACCTACATACCACTGTAGGTGAGATCTGCGTACCTGCTTTCTTCTAGCTCCCAGACGCAGTGGTGTAACAACTTCTGAAAGCCTGTATTTTTTCAATGGGAGCTGAGCAGTTCAATGACGCGGGATTGGAGGTAGCTCCCACAAGAAAACAGATGAAAAGGTGGCACATTGCTGGGTGTTAGGCTAACGGGGACCTATGAAACACTGTAGGTGAGGTCTGCGTACCTGCTTTATTTTAGATCCCAGACTCAGTGACGTAACTTCTACAGGCAGCCTGTATTTTTTCAATGAGAGTTGACCAGGACAAGTGCGCGGGAAAGAGGTAGCTCCCACAGGAAAGGAGCTGCAAAGGTGGCACACTGCTGACTGATAGGCTACACGGGGACCTACATACCACTGTAGGCTAGGTCTGCGTACCTGCTTTCTGGTAGCACCCAGAGGCAGTGGTGTAACTTCTACCGGGAGACTTTATTTTTTAATGGGATTTTACCAGGCCAAGTGAGGGGAAAGAGATAGCTCAATCAGGAAAGTAAATGCAAAGGTGACACAGTGTTCATTGATAAGCTACATGGGGAGCAACGCACCACTTTAGGTGGGGTCTGCGTACCTGCTTTCTTTTAGCTCCACAGCGACAGAGATGTAACTTTTACTGACAGTCTGTATTTTCAATGGGAGTTGAGCAGACCAAGTGCGAGGGATTGGAGAAAGCTTCCACAGGAAAGCAGCTGCAAAGGTGGGGCAGTGCTGGCTGATAGGCTACCTGGGGACCTATGTACCGCTGTAGGTGGGGTCTGCATACCCGCTTTCTTGTAGCTCCACAGTGACAGAGGTGTAACTTCTACCTGTAGCCTGTATTTTCAATGTGAGCTGAGCAGACCAAGTATATGGGATTGGAGATAGTTTGAACAGGGAAGCAGCTGCAAAGGTGGCACAGTGCTGGCCGATAGGCTACAAGAGGACATTAGTACCACAGTTGGTAGGGTCTTCATACCTGCTTTCTAGTACCTCCCAGACGTAGTGGCGTAAGTCCCCCCGGCAGCCTGTATTTTCAATGGGAGCAAAACAGGCCACGTGCACGGGATTGGAGATGGCTCCCACAGGAAAGCAGCTGCAGAGGGTGCACAATGCTAGCTGATAGGCTACAAGAGGTCCTACGTACCACAGTTTCTAGGATTTTCATACCTGCTTTCTTGCACGTCCCAGTCGAAGTTGTGTAACTTCTACAGGTAGCCGGTATGTTCACTGGGGGCAGAGCAGGCCAAGTGCGTGAGATTGGACATAGCTCACACAGGAAAGAAGCTTAAAAGGTTGGACGGTGTTCATTGATAGGCTACATGGGGACCTACGTACCACTGTAGACGAGGTCTTCGTACCTGCTTTCTGGTAACTTCCAGTGGAAGTGACGTAACTTCTACCAGCATTCTGTATTTTTTAATGAGAGTTTACCAGTCTAAGTGCGCCGAATTGGAGATACCTCCCACAGGAAAGCAGTTTCAAAGGTGGCACAGTGCTGAGTCATAGGCTACACGGGGACCTAAGTACCACTGTAGGTAGGGTCTGCGTACCTGCTTTCTTGTAGCTCCCAGACACTTCTACAGGCAGCCTGTATTTTTTTAATGGGAGCTGAGCAGACCAAGTGCATGGGATTGGAGATAGCTCCCACAGGAAAGTACCAGCAAAGGTGGCACAGTGCTGGCTGATAGGCTAGATGGGGAAATACATACCACTGTAGGTGACATTTGCGTGCCTGCTTTCTTGTAGCTCCCAGATGCTGTAACGTATACCAGCAGCCTATATTTTCAGTGGGAACTGAGAACGCCAAGTGTGCGGGATTGGAGATAACTGTAACAGGAAAGAAGCTGCAAAGGTGACACAGTGCAGGGTGATAGGCTACATGGGGACGTAGGTACCACTGTGGTTGGGGTCTGTGTACCTGGTTTCTTGTAGCTCCTAGACGCAGTGGCGTAACATCCACCAGCAGTCTGCATTTTTTCCTTGGGAGCTGAGCAGGCCAAGTTTGTGGGATTGCAGGTAGCTCCCACAGTAACGCAGCTGCAAAGGTTGCACTGTGCTGGTTGTTAGGCTACACAGTGACCTATGTACCACTGTAAGTGGGGTCTCTGTACCTGCTTTATTGTAACTCCCTGAGGCAGTGGCTTAACTTCTAACGGCAGCCTGTATTTTCAATGGGAATTAAGAAGGCCACATTTGCGAGATTTGAGATAGCTCACACAGGAAAGCAGCTGCAAAGGTGACACAGTTCTGGCTTATAGGCTACTCGATGACCTACGTACCACTGTAGGTGGGGTCTGCATACCTTGTTTCTTGTAACTCCCAGACGCAGTGACGTAACATCTACCAGCAGCCTGAATTTTTTCAATGGGACCTGAGCAGGCCAAGTGTGTGGGATTAAAGGTAGTTCCCACAAGAAAGCAACTGAAAAGGTGAAACAGGGGTCACTGATTAGCTACACCGGGATCTAGGTAATACTGTCGGTGGGGTCTGCGTACCTGCTTTCATGTAGCTCCCAAAGGAAGTGACGTAACTTCTACTGGCAGTCTGTATTTTTTAATGAGAGTTTACAAGTCAAGTGCCCAGATTGGAGATATCTCCCACAGGAAAGTAGTTGTAAAGGTTACAAAGTGCTGGGTCATAGACTACACAGGGACCAAAGTACCACTGTAGGTAGGGTCTGCGTACCTGCTTTATTGCGTACCTGCTTCTCAGTAGGTACTGAGAAAGTCCCCAAAAAGAACGCAAGGTACAGTTAACATGGACACGGCTACCCCAAGGATTCAAGCACAGTCCGACTGTCTTTGGAAGACAACTAGCAAAAGAACTGTAACTTTGGACTAATGAAAAGACAGTGACACCGAGACCAGAGCATTTGCTTCTCCAATATGTGGATGACATCCTAATTACCACAAGGGGAACATCAGCCTGCCTACAGGTAACCACTGAACTTTTAAACTTTTGGGGATTAAACAGGTACAAGGTATCAAAAGAAAAAGCTCAAATAGCAGCCAAATAGTGATATATTTGGGCCTGGAAATTTCAAAAGTAGAACAGAGGCTGGGAACAAATGGAAAGGAAGTGATTTGTGCTATTCTAGAACCGCACACTGTGCATGAGTTGCGGGCATATTTGGGAATGACGGGATGGTGCAGGCTCTGGATCATGGATTATGGTCTTATAGCCAAAACATTATATGAAGCCCAAAAATCTACCCCTTTTGCATGGGGCAAAGGACAGCAGGAAGCTTTCCAGAAGCTTAAAATAGCTCTGAAGACAGCCTCAGCCTTAGGCTTGCCAGATTTAACCAAAGACTTTCAGTTATTTGTTCATGAACAACAGCATTTGACTCTAGGATTTCTGACACAGAAACTAGGAAGTTGTAAGAGACTGGTGGGATATTTTTCCAAACAACTGGACCTGTTGAGCAAGGGATGGTCTTCTTGCCTGCGAGTAGCAACTTCAGCTGTCACACTGATCCAAGACATTGGTTATCCCCGAGTCGAATGATGAAATACCAGGTAAATCTCATTGAGCAGGATAATGTAGTGTTAAAAACAACTAAACTTCTAAATCCTGCATGGGAAATTTTCACAGATGGAAACAGCTTCATCGTGAATGGAACTTGCCTTGCAGGATATGCGGTAACAGCCGAAAACACGGTAATAGAAGCAAATGCCTTTAACGGAAGAGAGAACTGATTAAATTGACATGTGCTTTTGAATTAAGTAAAGGAAAACGAGTTAGTATTTGGACTGATTCAAAATATACTTTTGGAGTAATCCATGTCCATGGCACCCTGTGGAAAGAAAGAGGACTACTGTCCTCCCAGGGATTAAGCATCAAAAGGAAATCTTGCAACTGCTAGCGGCAGTGCAGGAACCAGTGCAAGTGGCAATCATGTACGGAAAAGAATATCAGATAGGGAACTCAAAGATAATTGATCTAAATAGATTAGCAGATAAGACTGCTAGGAAAAAAGCACAAAACACAGTCTCACAAATGGCAACCATCCCCACCAGAACAGTAACGCTTCCTAAGGAGCCACCAAAATATTCACGGGAGGATGAGAAATTGCCAAAGTTACTAAATGCAGAGAAAAATTCAGACGAATGGTGGACGACAAGTACAGGTCAGGTAGTATTGCCTCCCTTAATCATGAGAGAGATTTTGCAAACAAAGCATAGGGACTGTCACTGGGGTGCAGAAGCTATGACTCAGCTTCTGAAAAGAAGTCTAATATCAATACAAATGTTGGAAGTGACCAAATCAATAACAGTAAAATGTGAAATTTGTTTAAAGTACAATCCAATAGTACAAAAAGGGTACAGATGGACAAAATAAAAACTGGAGTGGAACCAGGAGATTATTGGCAAATTGATTTTATAGAATTACCTAAATGCAATGGATATAAATATGTGTGGGTTGGGATTAACACCTTTTCAGGACGGCCAGAAGACTTTCTCTGTCGCACCAATCAGGCTAAGGAAACAGTTAAATGTCTCCTACAAGAAATTCTTCCAAGGTTTGGAGTTCCATTTGGAATATCTTCAGACAGAGGACCACATTTCGTGGCCAATGTGGTACAAGAGTTAAGCAAAGTCATAGGAATTTCCTGGGATTTACATGCCCCTTGGAGACAGCAATCAAGTGGAAAAAGTGGAAAGAATTAATCAGACCCTAAAAAGACAAATTAGAAAAATTTGTCAGGAGGCTAAATTAAAATGACCTTTGCACTTCTACTCACATTGCTACAAAATAGGAGTGAAACCTCGAAGTGGAATGTCATTAAGTCATTATGAGATAATGTATGGAAATCCTTATGAGGTTCCTGAACCAAATCCAAACATGCACGTGATGGGAGAACAAGATGTGTATAACTATTTGCTTTCTCTTGGAAAAACCCTGAAAAGATTCTGAAGTGCAGTCGTGTTGAATGGATCTCTGACTTTGGAAAATCCAGTACACAGCATCAAGGTGAAGGGCTAAATTGATATATGGACGTTTTATGCATGCAAATGTGATTCTTTTTTTCAGCCAAATAAAAACCCTAAAAATGGTAACTAACAAAGAAGCACTTATTGAGGAGCTATCCCTGGTGTTTTCCCAACACTGCATAATAAAGAAGTGCCTTCTTATCTGCATTCCTGTGTAGATAAGTGTAGTGGGTCTGGGATGGTAGCGATTTTCCACAGTAGCTCCTGCAGTGCTGTGCTTACTGTTGATATCAATATTATGACTACTGCTCCCACAGCATCAGGGCTGTCCCTCCAGCATTCCTTCCCCCACCTTCACCAATAACTGTGGATGGGCATGATCTGTGGAGTGACTATGGCCAGGACAGCTGACCCAGGCTGACCAAGGAGATATTTCATACCATATCATGTCAACTCAGTAATATAAACTGGGGGAGAGGAGCAGGAAGGGGAGGCGAGATTCATTTCTGGCCTTCCCAAAGCAACCGCTACCCGTACTGAAGCCCTGCTTCTCGGGAGGTGGCCGGACATCGCTGCTGATGAGAAGTAGAGAGTAACAGCTTTATCTGCTTTTGCTTTGCTTCCCGCGTGCGCGGCTTTGCTGCTTATTTATTAAACTCCTTTTATCTCAACGCACGAGACTCCCATCTTATTTTCTCCCCTTCCCTGGCTTGCTGAGGAGGTGGGGGATAAAGCGGTGTGGTGGGCACCTGGCATCCAGCCAGGCTCAAACTACCACAATAAGTTTTTCGGGATTGGGGATCCATCAACAGTTTTGACAATCCAAAAACCCGCTGTAGGTGGTGTCTGAGTACCTGCTTTTTTGTAGCTCCAAGACGCAGTGGTTTAACTTCTACCGGCAGCCTGTATTTTCAATGGGATTTGAGCAGGCCAAGTTCGCGGGATGGGAGATAACTCCCATAGGAAACCAGCTGAAAAGGTGGCACAGTGCTGGTTAATAGGCTACAGGAGGACCTACGTACCACTGTTGGTGAGGTCTGCGTACATGCTTTCTTGTACCTTCCAGAAGCAGTGACATTATTCTACCAGTAGCCTATATTTTCAATGTGAGTATTGGAGATAGCTAAAACAGGAAAGCAGCTGCAAAGGTGGCACAGTGCTTGCTGATAGGCTACACGGACATCTGCGTACCACTGTAGGAGGGGTCTGCATACCTGCTTTCTTTTAGCTCTCAGACGCAGTGGTGTAACATGTACCAGTAGCCTGTGTTTCAAAAGGAACCTGAGCAGACCAAGGGTGTGGGATTGGAGATAGCTCCCAGAGGAAAACATTTTAAAAGGTTGCAAAGTACTGGCTGATATGCTACACAGGAATATACGTACCACTGTAGATTGGCTCTGTGTATCTGCTTTGTTGTAGCTCCCAGGCGAAATGGTGAAACTTCTAGTGGCAGCCTGTAGTTTTTCAATGGGAGCTGAGCAGGCCAAGTGCGCGGGATTGGAGATATCTCCCACAGGAAAGCAGCTGCAAAGGTGACACAGTGTTAGCTCATAGGCTACATGGGGACCTATGTACCACTGTAGGTAGGGTCTGCGTACCTGCTTTATTGTAGCTCCGAGACGCAGTGGTGTAGCTCCCACAGGAAACCAGCTGCAAAGGTGGAACACTGCTGGATGATAGGCTACACGGGGATCTAGATGCCACTGTAGGTAGGGTCTGCATATCTACTTTCTTTATGCTCTTAGAGGCTGCCTGTATTTTCAATAGCAGCTGAGCAGACCAACTGTGGGGAATTGTTGATAGTTCCCACAGGAAAGCAGCTGTAAAGGTTGCACAGTGCTGGCTGATAGACTACACGGGAGCCAACGTACCACTGTAGGTGCGGTTTGAGTACCTGCTTTCTTGTAGTACCCAAACAGTGACATACTTTCTACTGGCAGACTGTATTTCAAACTGGATCTGAGCACACCAAGTGTGCATGGAGATCCCATAGGAACGCCTTTTCAAAGGTGGCACAGTACTGGCTTATAGGCTTCATGAGGACTTACGTACCACTTTAGATGGACTCTGAGTACCTGCTATCTTGTAGCTTCCAGATGCAGTCGCGTAAAATGTATTGGCAGCCTGTATTTAAAATGGGAGCTGAGCAGGCTAAGTGAGCAGCATTGGAAATATCTCTCAAAATAAAGAAGTTACAAAGGTTGAACAGTGCTGACTGATAGACTACACAGGGTCATATGTACCACTGTAGGTGGGGTCGGTGTACCTGCTTTCTTGTAGCTTCTAAACGCAGTGACGTAACTTCTACAGGTAACCTCTGTTTTCAGTGGCAGCTGAGCAGGCCAAGTGAGCTGGATTGTGTAAAGCTCCAAAAAGAAAGCAGCTGCAAAGGTGTCACAGTGCTAGTTGATAGGCTACACGGGGACCTGCTTACCAATGTAGGTGGGGTCTGCGTACCTGCTTTCTTGTAGCTTGCAGACACAGTGGAGTAACTTATACCGGCAGCCTGTACTTTTTCAATGGGAGTTGAGCAGACCAAGTGTGCGGGATTGGAGATAGCTCCCACAGCAAAGCAGCTGCAATGGTGGCACAGTGCTGGCTGATAGACTACAGGGGGACCTATGGGCCACTGTAGGTACGGTCTCCGTACCTGCTTTCTTGTAGCTCTCAGACGCAGTGGCGTAACATGTTCCGGCAGCCTGTATTTTTTCAATGTGAGCTGAGCACACCAAAAGGCGCTGGATTCAAGAGTTCCCACAGGAAAAGAGTTATCAAGGAGGCACATTACTCTCTGTTATGCTATACGGTGACATACGTACTAATGTAGGGGGGGTCTGCATACCTGCTTTTTTTTTGCTCCTAGAGGCAGTGGCCTAACTTCTACACCAATGCGAACAGCCTGGGAAATAAGCAGGAGGAACTGGAGATGTGGGTTCAGATGCAGGGCTATGATCTCATGACGTCACAGAGACTTGGTGGCACAGCTGTCATGACTGGAGCACAGCCGTGGAGGGTTATGTATTGTTCAGGAAAGACAGACTGACAAGGCGTGCAGGTGGAGTTGCTCTGTATGTGAGAGAGCAATAAATGTGTACTGGACTGTGCCTGGGTGGGGATGAGGAGAGAGTAGAGTGCTTATGGGTAAAAATTAATGGCCAGGGCAAGGCAGATGATATTGTTGTAGGAGTCCACTACAGGCCACCTGATCAGGATGTGGATGTGGATGAGGCCTTCTACAAAAAGCTGAGAGCTGCCTCACAATCACAGTCACTGGTCCTCATGGGGGACTTCAACCACCCTGATATTTGCTCAGATAGCCACACAGCCAAGCACATGCAGTCCAGGAGATTCCTACAGATTGTTGACGACAACTTCCCGTCCCAGATGATCGAGGAACCAACAAGGAGTGGTGTGCTGCTGGACCTGGCACTGATGAATAGAGGGGGCCTGGTTGGAGATGTGAAGGTTGGAGGAAACCTTGGCTGCAGTGACCGTGAGATGGTAGAGTTCAAGATCCTGCATGGAAGGGACAGAACACAAAGCAGGACTGTGACACCGGATTTCAGGAGAGTCGACTTTGGCCTCTTCCAAGATCTACTTGGACGAATCTCATGGAATATGATTCTAGATGGTAGAAGTGCCAATGAGAGCTGGTCAATCTTCAGGCATCACTTCCTCCAAAGCCAGGATCAGTGTGTCCCATTGTGCAAGAAAGGAGGAAAAGGAGGTAGGAGGCCTCCATGGATGAGCAAGGATCTGCTGGGACAACTCGGGCAGAAAGCAGTCATCAGTGAGAGGTGGAAACAGGGGCTGGCTTCTTGGGAAGAGTATAGGAACATTGCCAGGGCATGCAGGGGTGCAACTAGGAAGACTAGAGCCCTTCTAGAATGAAATTTAGCCAGGGATGTTACAGACAGCAATAAAGCACTTCTCAAGTACATCAGCAGTAGAAGGATGGTGAATGGTAATGTGGGCCCGCTTCTGAATACTGAGGGTGCCCTTCTGAATACTGAGGCTCATAAGTCAATGGGTCCTGATGGGATGCATCCTAGAGTGCTGAGAGAGCTGGCTGATGTGATCGCTAAGCCTCTCTCTATCTGTGATTCTACTGGCAGCCTGTATTTTAACTGGGAGCTAAGCAGTCCAAGAGCGCGGGATTGGAGATAGCTCCAACAGTAAAGCAACTTCAAAGTTGACACAGTGCTGACTGATACGTCACACGGGGACCTACATACTACTTTAGGTGACGTCTGGATACCTGCTTTCTTTTAGCTCCCAGACGCAGTGGCGTAACTTCGACCGGCACTTTGTATTTTCAATGGGAACTTAGCAGGTAAAGTTTGTGGGATTGGAGATAGATCCCAAAGGAAATTAACTGCAAAGGTGGCACAGCTCCCTAACACAGTGACGTAAATTCTACTGGCAGCCTGTTTTTTTTCAATGGGAGCTGAGAAGGACAAGTGCTTGGATATGGAGATAGCTCCCACAGGAAAGCAGCTGCAAAGGTTGTACCGTGCTGGCTGATAGGCTTCATGGGGTCCTACGTATCACTGTAGGTGAAGTTTGCGTACCTGCTTTCTTGTAGCTCCCAGACGCAGTAGCCTAACTTCTACGGCAGTCTGCATTTTCAATAGGAACTGAGCAGGACAAGTGTGCGGGACTGGAGATAGGTCCTGCAGGAAATCAACTGCAAAGGTGGCACATTGCTGGCTGATAGACTACACGTGGACCGACAAAGCACTGTAGGTGAGGTCTGCGTACCTGCTTTCTTGTAGCTGCCAGACGCAGTGGCGTAACTTCTACAAGCAGCCTATATTTTTTAATGGGAGTTGAGCAGGTCAAGGGACTGGGAAAGAGATAGCTCAACCAGGAAAGCAGCTGCAAAGGTCAAACAGTGCTTACTTATAGACTGCACAGGGACATATGTACCACTGTTGGTGCGGTCGGCATATCTGCTTTCTTGTAGCTTCACAACGCATAGGTGTAACTTCTACCGGCAGCCTGTATTTTTTAATGGGAGCTGAGTAGGCCAAGTTCACGGGAAAGAGATAACTCTGACAGGAAAACTACTGCAAAGGTCGCACAGTACTGGCTGATAGACTACACGGGGACCTAGGAACTACTGTAGGTTGGCTCTGCGTATGTGCTTTCTTGTAGTTCCCAGACGCAGTGGTGTAGCATGTACCGGCAGCCTATATTTCAAATGGGAACTGAGCAAGCCAAGTGCGCGGGATTGGATATAGCTCCCAGAGGAAAGTAGTTGCAAAGGTGGCACAGTGTTCGCTGATAGGCTGTCCAAATCTAGCCAGGATAGTGTTATTTCCCGTGATGAACCAGGAAAGGGTACAGCCTGCACAGATAACCCAGACTGGCCAGCAGGTATTCGATATCCTAACGTCATGTCCAGTATATAGGTGGAGGATGAAGCTCGGTTCTGGGGTCATGGGCTCTCGGTTGCCGGTCCGGAGTGGTCGCTTAGGTCGGGTCCCAGGTGGTGAGCAACTGCATCACTCACCAGTTTTCTTTGTAATATTCCCTTGTGTTTGTCATAGTTGTTCCTCTTCAATTTTCCCTGGTAAATTATTCTTATTTCAAATTAAGCTGAATCTTTTACTTTTTTTCTCCCTCTCAGATCCCCTCCGCATTCTGTAAGAAGGAGGAGGGGGAGGAGTCCCGGGTTTTTTTTTCCCCCTTTCCTCCAGCATTAATTGGTGCCTAACATGAGGCCCACGAGGTTGAAATAGAACAGAGTGGGTTTAAACAAACTCCTTGTGTACACTCCTGACACTAACTGAATGCTGAGCACAATGTTGGTTGATATGATTGTATGGTGGTATTACATGTCCTCTTATCTGCATCATTGTGGTAGTTTGAGCCTGGCTGGATGCCAGGTGCCCACCACACCGCTTTATCCCCCACCTCCTCAGCAAGCCAGGGAAGGGGAGAAAATAAGATGGGAGTCTCGTGGGTTGAGATAAAAGCAGTTTAATAAAGAAGCAGCAAAGCCGCGCGCGCGGGAAGCAAAGCAGAAGCAGATAAGCTGTTACTCTCTGCTTCCCATCAGCAGCGATGTCCGGCCACCTCCCGAGAAGCAGGGCTTCAGTACGCGTAGCGGTTGCTTTGGGAAGGCCAGAAATGAATCTCACCTCCCCTTCCTGCTCCTCTCCCCCAGTTTATATTACTGAGCTGACGTCATATGGTATGGAATATCTCCTTGGTCAGCCTGTGTCAGCTGTCCTGGCCATGGTCCCTCCCAAGATCATGCCCACTCACAGCTATTGGTGAAGGTGGGGGAAGGAATGCTGGAGGGACAGCCCTGATGTTGTGCAAGCGGTAGTCATAATATTGATATCAACAGTAAGCACAGCACTGCAGGAGCTGCTGTGGGAAATCACTACCATCCCAGACCCACTACAGTCTCCACCCCTTATTCCATACCATTTATGTCATGCTCAGACAAACCATCTTAACAATCCATATACATTCTTATATACTCTCATTAACCAGTACCCCCTCTATACCTTGGTATAGTTTGAATTTCCACCTCGGCCAATCACTACCGTCCCAGACCCACTACAATCATGTATGTCCTGTGGTAGTGTTTCTCATCTGTGGAGAATGTATGAATATTCTAATCCTGCTGAACTGGATGGGATTGGCTTTTGATATGATTTTGTCAGGGGTTATTAAGTTGGGTTGGAATGTGTACATGGCTTTTTTGTCTCTTCCACATTTTCTCCTAGAACTTAATAATGGCACTCAATTTCGGGGAAAAACTGACATGTTTAATTCCTCCCACTATGTCACTTACCCTCATTTCTTCAAGGTGCTTCTAATGGATTCTAACAACATTCTTGGAATGTTCTAATTACCATGTTTGTATTATTTTCCCTTGTTTTCGCCTCGACTTGGATTGTAAAATTTTTTTTGAGAAATGTGAGGAGAGGCATACAGAATATGGGCAGGTGTCCAAGGAGCTTTTTACCTGTAAATACTTGGATTCTCAAACCCAGACTGTTGCTGTTACAACTATGGCCACTCAAACTGAGGCAAATGATACAATTGCTGTTGAATCAGAGTATAAATTTGTGCCAGTATCAGTTGCTCCTGTACAGAAAAAGAAATACACACAAAAAAAACCCAGTTTGCAGCACTAAGGATGAAGATGAACAAGGGACAGGGGCATTGATAAGGCTATGGGAAGACCGTCACAAACACTCAGCCTCTGGAGACAACTTATTTTGGGTGTGAAGGAAAGATACACCTTCAAGGAAGATATTACAAGCCCCCCAAGATAGTGGACTACCATGGAGAAAGGCATTCAATATTTGAGGGAGTTAACTGTGCTGGAAATTATTTATAATGACTATGTGCCCACAGACCCAGATGAAGTTCAATGCACACGAGTTATGTGGTGAAAGTTCCTACGAAGTGCACCTCCAAACTATGTCAGTTCGTTGGCAACTGTCTCCTGGAAAGAAGATGAGAGGCAATGGTGGAACAACTAGCTGTTCAACTTTGGAAATATGAAGAAAATGTGTCTTGTCCCCTACAGGTTGTTGTTTCAGCTGTAGAAAAAATGTCATGGAAGATTGACCAATTTGCGTCTCGCTCTCCACCTGCCAGTACTCCAGCTGTTAAGAATAAGCATCCCCGTGCTCAAGAGCATGAACGTAAGGAGTATACAGCCCAGGATGTTTCACGGTCCCATCCACAAGACCAAGGAGAGAATATGAGCAAGTGGGATAGGCCACCTACCCCATCTACTCCAAGATCACCCACTCCAAAAGCAGAGGCACAGGAGTTGCGGAAAGGAAGGGTTAAAAAAATTAACTCTCCTTGGAGGAATGCCACTCCAGTTTCCAGTGAGCAACCCCCTAGACAAGATAGGAGGGTTGATTTCAATTTTGATTCCCTCGAGGGGACCTCTGATGTTTCCTTGGAAACAGGAAATGATGACTGCAATGACCAGTATTAGGGGGGCCCTGCCTCCAGCCAGGTGGAGGAAAGGGATAATCGGGTTTATTGGACTGTGTGGATTCGTTGGCCTGGCACATCAGATCCACAAGAATACAAGGCTTTAGTGGACACCGGTGCACAATGTACTCTGACGCCATCAAATTTTAAAGGGACAGAATCCATTTGTATTTCTGGAGTGACAGGGGGATCTCAACAGCTATCTGTATTAGAAGCTGAAGCGAGTCTGACTGGGACAAATTGGCACAAGCATCCCATTGCGACAGGCCCCGAAGCTCCATGCATCTTAGGCATAGATTATCTTAAGAGAGGTTATTTTAAGGACCCAAGAGGATACAGGTGGGCCTTTGGTGTGGATGCAGTGGAGGCAGAAGAGATTGAACAATTATCCAGCATGCCTGGCCTTTCAGAGGACCTTTCTGTTGTGGGATTGCTGAAGGTTGAGGAGCAACAGGTACGAATTGCAAACACAACAGTGCACCGTCGGCAATATCGCACCAACAGAGACTCTGTGATTCCCATTCATAAGTTGATTCGCCACTTGGAGCGCTAAGGGGTGATCAGCAAAACTCACTCACCCTTTAACAGCCCTATATGGCCGATACAAAAGTCTATTGGTGAGTGGAGACTGACAGTAGACTATCGTGGCCTGAATGAAGTCACGCCACCACTGAGCGCGACTGTGCCAGACATGTTGGAACTCCAATACAAATTGGAGTCCAAGACAGCCAAATGGTATGCCACCATTGATATTGCCAATGCATTCTTCTCAATCCCTTTAGCAAAAGAGTGCAGGCCTCAGTTTGCTTTCACTTGGAGAGGGGTGCAGTATTCCTGGAATCGACTGCCCCAGGAGTGGAAACATAGCCCCACCATTTGTCATGGACTGATCCAGGCCACACTGGAGGAGGGTGAGGCCCCAGAACATCTGCAATACATTGATGATATTGTGGTGTGGGGTGACTCAGCAGTGGAAGTCCTTGATAAAGAGAAGAAAATAATTCAAATTCTTCTAAAGACTGACTTTGTCATTAAACACAGGAAAGTCAAAGGCCCTGCACAGAAGATCCAGTTTTTAAGAGTGAAATGGCAGGATGGACATCGTCATATTCCAATAGAGGTGCTAAAGAAGATTGCATCCATGTCTCCACCAACTTACAAAAAGGAAACACAAGCTTTCTTAGGTGTTGCGGGTTTTTGGAGAATGCATATTCCAAATTACAGTATGATTATTAGCCCCCTCTACCGTGTGACACGGAAGAAGAATGATTTTGAATGGGGTCCTGAGCAGCAACAAAGTTTTGAACAAATTAAATGGGAGATTGTTCATGCAATGGCGCTTGGGCCAGTGCGGAGAGGACCAGATGTTAAAAATGTGCTCTACACTGCAGCTGGGGAGAATGGCCCTACTTGGAGTCTTTAGCAGAGAGCACCTGGGGAGGGTAGAGGCCGACCCCTCGGGCTCTGGAGTCAGGGATACAGAGGATCTGAGGCCCGATACACTCCAACCGAGAAGGAGATACTGGCAGCATATCAAGGAGTTCAAGCTGCGTCAGAAGTGATTGGCACAGAAACACAACTCTTCCTGGCACCTCGACTGCCAGTGCTGGGCTGGATGTTCAAGGGGAAGGCATTCCCTACGCATCATGCAACTGATGCTACATAGAGTAGGTGGATCACACTGATCACACAACAAGCTTGCATAGGGAAGCCTAGCCAACCAGGGATTCTGGAGGTGATCACAAACTTTACAGAGTGTGAAGATGGTGAAATATCACCAGAGAAGGTGACACGTGTTGACGAGGCCCCATTGTATGATGAACTGCCAGAAGATGAGAAGCGGTATGCCCTGTTTACCAATGGGTCCTGCTGCCTTGTGGGAGGACATCGGAGATGGAAGGCAGCTGTATGGAGTCCCCTCTGCAAAATTTCAGAAGCTGCAGAAGGAGAGGGTGAATCCAGTCAGTTTGCAGAGGTAAAAGCCATCCAGTTGGCTTTAGACATTGCTGAACGGGAAAAATGGCCAAGGATCTACCTCTCCACTGATTCGTGGATGGTGGCAAACGCTCTGTGGGGATGACTACAGCAATGGAGAATGAACAACTGGCAACGATGGGGCAAACTCGTCTGTGCTGCTCCACTATGGAAGGACATTGCTGCTCGAATGGAGAAACTAGTTGTGAAGGTGCGCCATCTAGATGCTCACGTACCCAAAAAGCGGACCACAGAAGAACCTCTGCATAACCAGCAAGTTGACAAGGCTGCTAAGATTTCTCAGATAGATCTGGATTGACAACATAAGGGGGAGTTATTTTTAGCTCCATGAGCCATGATACCTCAGGTCATCAAGGCAGAGATGCTACCTTTAAATGGACTCGTGATTGAGGGTTGAACTTAACCTTAGACTCAATTGCACAGGTTATCCATGAGTGTGAGACATGCTACAATTAAACAAGTCAAATGGTTGAAGCCCATATGGTATGGAGGACGATGGCAGAAATATAAATACGGAGAGGCCTGGCAGATTGATTCCATCACACTGCCACAGACTCGCCAAGGCAAACGCCATGTGCTCACAATGGTGGAGGCACCTACAGGATTGTTGGAAACATATCCTGTGGCTCATGCCACTGCCCGGAACACTATTCAGGGCCTGGAAAGGAATGTCCTCTGGCGAAATGGCACCCCAGAAATAATTAAGTCAGACAATGGGACACACTTCAGAAATAACCTCATAGATGCCTGGGCCTAAGAGCATGGCATTGAATGGATTTATCATATTCCCTATCATGCACCAGCCTCAGGAAAAGTTGAGAGATACAATGGGTTCTTGAAAACCACACTAAAAGCAATGGGAGGTGGATCTTTCAAGCATGGGGATACACACTTGGAAAAGGCCACCTGGTTAGTCAACTCCAGAGGATCTGTCAATCAAGCTGCCCCTGCCCAATCAGAACCCTTACATATTGTAGAAGGGGACAAAGTCCCTGTCGTACATATAAAAGACATGTTAGAGAAGGCAATCTGGGTGTGTCCTGCCTCAGGTAAAGGCAAACCCATCCGTGGGATTATTTTTGCTCAGGGACCTGGGTATACTTGGTGGGTGATGTGCAAGGATGGCAAGACCCAATGTGTGCATCAAGGGAATTTGATTCTGGGTGAGAATAACCCGTGAATCAAATTGTATAATTAGAGCTGTTGAATGTCATTATTCCTATAGTTGCTCTATGTTATGTATGTGTAGAAGATTATGATGTGTACACCTAGACATGACGTTTAGATGGTATAGAATAAGGGGTGGAATGTCCTGGTTTGAGCCAGGATAGAGTTAATTCCTGTGGGAACCAGGAAAGGGTACAGCCTGAACAGCTGACCCAGACTGGCCAGCAGGTATTCGATACCATCCTAGCATCATGCCCAGTATATAGGTGGAGGCTAGCTAAATGAAGCTCTCTTCTGGGGTCGTGTGCTCTAGCTGAGCAACTGCATCACTCACCAGTTTTCTTTGTAATATCCCCTTGTGTTTGTTATAGTTGTTTCTCTTCAATTTTCCCTAGTAAATTGTTCTTTTTTATACTTACGCAGACTCTTTTACTTTTTTTCTCCCTCTCCAATCCTGTCTGCATTCCGTCGAGAGGGAGAGGGGGAGGAGTCATGGGGGTTTTTTTCCCCTTTTCTTTGGCTAGACAAAACCACGACATAGGCTACACAGGGACCTACGTACCACTGTAGGTGGAGTTTTCGTACCTGCTTTTTTGTAGTTCCGAGACGCAGAGGTGTAACTTCTATGGGCAACATGTATTTTTTAATGGGAGCTGAGCACGCAAGTGCGCAGGAAAGAGATAACTCCCAAAAGAAAACTTCTGCAAGGCGGCACAGTGCTGCCTGATAGGCTACATGGGGACTGACGAACCACGGTTAGCGAGGCCTGCGTACCTGCTTTCTGGTAGCGCCCAAAGACATTGGCATAACTTCTACTGGCAGTCTGTATTTTTTAATGGGAGTTGAGCAGGCGACGTGCGCGGGATTGGAGATAGTTCCCACAGGAAAGCAGCTGCAAAACTGGCACAGCGCTAGCTGGTATACTACACGATGACATTAGTACTACATTTGGTGTGCTCTTCATACCTGCTTTCTTTTTCCGCCCAGACGCAGTGGCGTAACTTGTACTGGCAGTTTAAATTTTCAATGTGAGTTTAATAGGCCAAGTTCGCAGGATTGGAGAAAGCTCCCACAGGTAAGCAGTTTCAAAGGTGGCACATTGCAAGCTGATAGGCTACACGGGGATCTACGTACAACTGTAGGTGTTCTCCACATGCCATCTTTCTTGTAGCTTCCATACGCAGTTGCATAACTTCTACCGGCAGTCTGTATTTTCAAAGGGAGCGCAGCAGGCCAAGTGCGCGGAAAAGAAATTACTCCAAAAGGAAAGCAGCTGCAAAGATGACCCAGTGCTGGCTCATAGGCTACAAGGAGACTTGAGTAGAACTGTAGATGTGGTCTGTGTACCCGCTTTTTTGTATCTCCACGACACAGAGGTGTTCATTCTACTGACAGTCTGTATTTTCAAAGGGAGCTGAGCAGGCCAAGTGTGCGGGATTAAAGATACCTCAACAGGGAAAGCAGCTACAAAGTTGACACAGTGCTGGCTGATAGGCTATACAGGGACATACGTACCACTGTAGGTGGGCTCTGCGTACCTGCTTTCTTGCAGCTCCCAGACGCAGTGGTGTAACATCTACGGGCAGTCTGTATTTAAAATGGGAATTGAGCTGGCAGGATTAAATATAACTTCAACAGGAAAGCAGCTGCAAAGGTGGAATAGCGCTGACTGATAGGCTACATGGGGACCTACATACCACTGTAGGTGGGGTGTGTGTACCTGTTTCTTCTAGCTCTGAGACGCAATGGCGTAACTTCTACCATGAGCCTGTATTTTCAATGGGAGCTGAGCAAGGCAAGTGCGTGGGATTGGAGGTAGTTTCCACAGGAACAGTGGAACAGTGCTGTATGATAGGCTACACGAGGACTTACGTACCACTGTAGATGGGGTCTGCGTACCTGCTTTCTTGTTGCTCCCAGAGGCAGTGGCGTAATTTCTACCAGCAGCCTATATTTTTTGAATGGGAGCTGAGCAGGTCAAGTGCGCAGGATTGGATATAGCTGCCACAGGAAAGCAGTTGCAAAGGTGACACAGTGGTTGCTGTGGGTGAGCACAGTCTTGGGAGGGACCACGGTCAGAACATCTGACCCAGGCTGACCAAGGAGATTTCCCATACCATATGACGTCAGCTCAGTAAAATAAACTGGGGTAGAGGAGCAGGAAGGGGAGGCAAGATTCATTTCTGACCTTCCAAAAGAAATCGCTATGCGTACCGAAGCCCTTCTTCTCGGGAGGTGGCTGGACATCGCTGCAGATGGGAAGTAGAGAGTAACAGCTTTATCTGCTTTTACTTTGCTTCCTGCGTGCGTGGCTTTGTTGTTTCTTTATGAAACTGCTTTTATCTCAACCCATGAGACTCCCATCTTATTTTCTCCCCTTCCCTGTCTTGCTGGGGAGGTGGGGGATAGAGCGGTGTAATGGGCACCTGGCATCTAGCCAGGCTAAAACTACCATAGTTTTTTTGGCGCCCAATCTGGGTCGAGAAAATTGAAGTTTTACATTAACTGCATCGTAATTCCAGTAAGCCAATGAGTGCAAAGTTCCTGTGCTTGTCACAGAGCCTTGCTAAAATGCAACTTATCTTACACTTTTTAATGTTTGGGAACATGATGCTACTAACACTGACGCTGTGCTTCGCTATAACCTTGATAGCTTTGCTAAGGTGACTATATGATTTTGTGAAAAGGATGAAAGGGCCTGGGAACATGATGGCCCAAATAATAACTCTGAGTCTCATTCTATTACTGATGGATTTACTGTGCTGTGGGAGCTATCTTTTAAAGTTCGTTGGGCAAAGCATCTCTTTCCTTCATCTCGGACTGCTGTAGACAATTCTGTTATACAGACTTCCCAGGTCCTTAGTCACCCTTTTATGAGAGTTTTAATATTATTAAATAATATGGCTGGTATATTACATATTTTGTGGAATCTGGACTTATCTGGGTATCAGAGAGGACAAATTTGTGATGGAAGCATGTTAAAATGCCCCCTGAATGTCCCTGGGTGGCAGGGTGTGTGGATGAATTTGGGCAAATTCCTAGGACGGTTATCACCTCCTGTAACCTGGGATTTTACAGCTGAACAGATAAAAAAACCCCTGCTTTACTGGCACGCCACCTGATAGAAGCGTGTCTTGTCTACCCCAATGAGGCCCATCAGGTTCAGGCACTATACTGGGACCTAACCTCTGCATACCGAGCCGCACTCTAGTCCTCTCAGAGAACTATGGTTGAAGTGGAAACTCAAATTGTATCTGAGACCACCATGGCTGAGTCAGGGAATCAAACAACTACCACAATGGTTGCCCCAGTAGTAGAAACAGTGGATAAGGAGGTCCAGTCCATATCATAGATTAGTAAGGGCAGAAGAGGAGGAAGAGGAAAGGTTAGAAGAAGAAGCTGGTCCTTTAGTAAGGAGATCAGGAGAAGGAGTGAAAGAAATCGAAAAGGAAATGGAAACTACTCCGTCCCTCACCTCATCAGAACTTCGAGATATGCGAAAAAAAATATGTTGATGTATCCACAATGGCGAAAAACTTATCTAAACAGGAATGCAGATGAGTAGGGAAAACACGGGGGATAGCTCCTCCATATGTGCTTCGTTGTTAGTTGCCATTTTCAGGGTTTTTATATGGCTCAAACAAAAGAATCACATTTGCCAACACAAGCATGCATAAAATGTTCATCTATCGATTTAGCCCTTCACCTTGATTGGTTCTCAACAAACACAAAATTTAAAAAATCACAGTGACTGGTCAAAAAAAGATATCAGTCCCTTTGTTTTAGTAACAACTAAGGTAACAGCCAAGGAAACCTAACAAATACATTTACCAGGGTCTTGTAGCTTATTTAACAGGTCCCTATCAGGTGTGGTATGTAACTCTTGCAGTTTGATCCTTATGTGATTCTACTGAATACTTACTTGATAGGTAGGTGTTTGAGTTATTTCCAAGTGCTTAGCTAATTGATTGAACTATTAGTAAGTGATAAGTGCTTAACAAGTGCTTGACTACTTATTGTGATGATAAGTTGTTAACTAAAATAGTGTATCTGCAACATTTCCCCCCTTTTGAAAGTATTGATAATCACATTGCAATACTTTCACTCTTGTATTTCTGATGTCTCCATAACAAAACCATGATTGTCATATGGTGGTAGATCACCTTTGAATTGATCATTGTCTCTTTACAGTGCTGTCACGATTTTATTGCTTCATTATGTTCTTTGTATTATTTCTCTCTTTATGCAACTTATGCCAAATAGATTGCCAGAAGCAGTATAATCAAAAGCAGAAGTGTTTCAATCAGTGACTTGAAACAGAATTTTAGGTCCAGGCCCAGTCTCTCAAAAACTCTATCCAGGCTGCGTCATACCTAATTTCCTGATATTGCCATTACCTGTTCCAAATCTATTTCTGTTTGGACTGGAGTCTGGGCCTGAACATTCAATACGAATCGATTTGACCATCCAATTTTGATCCATGTTTCCATCACCATAGACTGAATAAAACAACAAAAACAAAAACTTAGCTATGTTTCAGAGTTAACTTCAATATCTCAAGATCTCCTCCAACTCTCTCACTTCCATGGGCTTGATGGTGTCTTCTTCACTCGAGTGTAGTGGATCCAGGCATCTGATTCGGCAATCTTGATTGCAGTGTAGGTGGTCAGCAACACCTGGTATGGTCCCTTCCACCTTCCTTGCAGAGAGGTTCTTTGCAGGGTTTTGTGCACTGGATTTTCCAAAGTCAGAGGTCCATTCCACACTACTGCACTTTGGAACGTGTTCAGGGTTTTTCAAAGAGAAAGAAAATAGTTATACACATCTTGTTTTCCCATTACATGCATGTTTGGATTTGGTTCAGGAACCTGATAGGGATTTCCATACATTCAACTTAGAGGTTTCACTCTTACTTTGTAGCAATCCGAGTGGAAGTGCCTGAGGCCATTTCAATTTAGCCTCCTGAAAAATTTTTCTAATTTGTCTTTTTAGGATCTGATTCATTCTTTCCACTTTTCCACTTGATTGCAGTCTCCAAGGGGCATGTAAATCCCAGGAAATTCCTACGACTTTGCTTGCCTCTTGTACCACATTGGCCACGAAATGTGGTCCTCTGTCTGAAGATATTCCAAATGCAACGCCAAACCTTGCAATAATTTCTTGAAGGAGCCATTTAACTGTTTCCTTAGCCTGATTGGTGCGACAGGGAAAGGCTTCTGGCCATCCTGAAAAAGTGTCAGCCCCAACCAACACATATTTATATCCATTGCATTTAAGTAATTCTGTAAAATCAATTTGCCAATAATCTCCTGGTCCCACTCCAGGTTTAATTTTCCCATATCTGTACCCTTTTTGTACTAATGGATTGTTCTTTAAACAAATTTCACATTTCGTCATTACTGATTTGGCCTTTTTCAACATTGGTATTGATATTACACTTCTTTTCAGAAGCTGAGTCATAGCTTCTGCACCCCAGTGACAGTCCCTATACTTTGCAAAATCTCTCTCATGATTAAGGGAGGCAATACTACCTGACCTTTACTTGTCATCAACCACCCTTCGTAATTTTTCCCTGCATTTAGTAACTTAGCCAATTTCTCATCCTCCCCTGAATATTTTGGTGACTCCTTAGGAAGCGCTACTGTTCTGGTGGGGATGGTGGCCATTTGTGAGACTGTGTGTTGTGCTATTTTACCGTCTTTGCGTTCCCTTTCTGATGTGCCTTACAGTGCATAGTTGCCACTTAAATTGGTTCCTGCACTGCCACTAGCAGTTGCAAGATTTCCTTTTGATTCTTAATGTTTGTTCCATGGGAGGACAGTAGTCCTCTTTCTTTCCACAGGGCACAATGGACATGGACTACTCCAAAAGCATATTTTGAATCAGTCCAAATACTAACTCGTTTTCCTTTACTTAATTCCATAGCAAGTGTCAATTCAATCAGTTCTGTCTTCCGTGCAATGCATTTGCTTCTATTATCGTTTTTTCGACTGTTACCGCATATCCTGCGTGGCAAGTACCATTCACGACGAAGCTGCTGCCATCTGTGAACAGTTCCCATTCAGGGTTTTCAAGAGGATCATCCTTCAGGTCCTTTCTGCTGGAATATATGTGTTCAGTGGTTGCAGCACAGTCATGTTCCAGTTGTTGCTCTTCCTGTGAAGTACTCAGAAACACTGCAGGATTTAGAAGGTTAGTTGTTTTCAACACCACATTATCCTGCTCAGTGAGAATTACCTGGTATTTCATCATTCGACTCAGGGATAAACAATGTCCCCCCTTTTGCTCCAAGACTGTGGTTACCATATGTGGGACATAGACTGTAGTAGTCCTTCCCAAGGTCAGCTTTCTTGCTTCTTGGATCAGTGTGACAGTGGCAGCTACTGCTAGCAGACAAGAAGACCAACCCTTGCTCAACAAGTCCAGTTGTTTGGAAAAATATCCCACTGGTCTCTTCGATCTTCCTAGTTTCTGCGTCAGACCTCCCAGAGTCGTTCATGAACAAATAACTGAAAGTCTTTGGTTAAATCTGGAGAGTCTAAGGCTGAGGGTGTCATCAGAGCTATTTTAAGCTTCTGGAAAGCTTCCTGCTGTCTTTTGCCCCATGCAAAAGGGGTAGATTTTTGGGCTTCATATAATGTTTTGGCTATAAGACCATAATCCATGATCCAGAGCCTGCACCATCCCGTCATTCCCAAATATGCCCGCAACTCATGCACAGCGAGTGGTTCCAGAATAGCACAAATCGCTTCCTTTCCATTTGTCCCCAGCCTCTGTACTACTTTTGAAATTTCCAGGCCCAAATATATCACTATTTGGCTGCTATTTGAGCTTTTTCTTTTGATACCTTGTACCTGTTTAATCCCCAAAAGTTTAAAAGTTCAGTGGTTACCTGTAGGCAGGCTGATCTTCCCGTTGCTGCAATTAGGATGTCATCCACATATTGGAGAAGCAAATGCTCTGGTCTTGGTGTCACTGTCTTTTCATTAGTCCAAAGTTCCAGTTCTTTTGCTAATTGTCTTCCAAAGACAGTTGGGCTGTTCTTGAATCCTTGGGGTAGTGGTGTCCATGTTAACTGTACCTTGCGTCCTGTTTCAGGGCTTTCCCACTCAAAAGCAAATAGTTTACGACTTTCCTTTTCCAAAGGGATACAAAAGAAAGCATCTTTTGTTCACAAGGCTAGTTCACAAGGTTCCACCCCCAACCAATTAGAAGTCCCTTACTACTCCAGGGAACGTTGCAAGGAGCTGTAAGGGTCACAGGAGATGGTCCTCCCGGAGAATTTCCTCGGTGCCGGCTGCAGTTCGATCAGCATCCGATCCCATCCAGTCTCACTCGCAAGGTCCCAGTTGGGTCGCCAAAAATGTTGACGGATCCACAATCACGAAAAACTTATCTACACAGGAATGCAGATAAGAAAGCACTTCTTTATTATGCAGTGCTGGGAAAACACGGGGGATAGCTCCTCCATACATTAGTTACCATTTTCGGGGTTTTTATACAGCTCAAACAAAAGAATCACATTTGCCTACACAAGCATGCATAAAATGTTAATCTATCAATTTAGCTATTCACATTGATTGGTTCCCTGTGGAGAAAAAATGAGGGAGCATGGACATGGATCCCGGTGTATAATTCTAGGTCCTTTGGGGCAAGGCAGCCTGGGCTCTAGTTATATGGATTTGGTGCACAATCAAGACCAGAGTCAGAGCCATGGTTAAAGCAGTTGCTGTCACGTAGACAGCAGGCCGCTTTCTATTCCCTCAAGGTCGGACTGTTTTCAGCTAAAAGTGGTAAACAACTTCAGGGAAAAACAAGATGGGAAAATGTGAGGGAGCTTGCTTATCGCAGAAACCGCAAGTAGGATGAACATGAAAATGTAATCTATTAGCTGCTGTTGCTGAGCTAGCTTTGAAGCTGCTGTGTACATAAGTTAGAGCCTGCATTCAATAAGGTGAAGAAGATTTCTGCTATCACTCACATTTAATAGGACTGATTTCTTCCCACCCAGCTGAGAATCAGACCCTGGGTTGATAGCCGCATGAAGTAGGCTTAGAGCTGGTTTTTCAGGCTTCGAGCTGGTTTTGTTTTTCAGGCTTTGAGCTGGTTTTGTTCTTCAGCCTTCGAGCTGCTTTTGTTCTTCAGCCTTCGAGCAGGTTTTTTAGGCCACGAGTTGGTTTTTTCAGGCTTCGAGCTGGTTTTTTAGGCCAAGAGACAAAAACTTCGCAGCAGTTCCCAACAAACAAAAATTTCCAAAATCACAGTGATTGGTCAAAAAAAGATATCAGTTCCTTTGCTTTAGTAACAACTAAGGTAAAATTCAAGGTAACCTAACAAATACATTTACCATGGTCTCCTAGCTAATGTAACAGATCCTTATCAGGTGTGGTATGTAACTCTTGCAGTTTTATCCTTATGTAATTCAAATGAATACTTACTTGATCAATAGGTGTTTGAGTTATTTGCAAGTGCTTAGCTAATTGACTGAACTATTGCTAGGTGGTTAACAGGTGCTTAAAAAGTGCTTGACTATTTACTGTGATGATAAATTTTTAACTAAAATAATTGTGTATCTGACAAAATTACAGTCCCCAGCCAGGTGAGCAGATTGGTGCCTGGCTGCTCTGATGTTTGGATAACAGGGCTGACAGTCAGCAATTCAAAAGTAGAGAAGCCCAACAGCTGGGATCTCTTGCTAGGGACCGGGGAATTGATAGAGGCATTGGAAAGAAGACCTCAATTTGCAGTCTCTGGAAACGACTCCTCTCAAGTGTACGGGCAAGATACCCATTCAAGGAAGACCTTGTAAATGCCCGAGGAAAGTGGACTAGAGCTGATGAAGCGATCCAATATCTAAGAGAATTAGCTGTGTTGGAAGTCATCTATGGTGATCTAGATAATGCCGAGGCCTCCACAGATCCAGACGATGTCCAGTGTACACGGGCCATGTTGAGAAAAGTGATTCAGAGTGCCCCAGCTACATATTCTAATATCCAGGCAATGGTGTATCATCCAGACATGGATATACCAACAGTGGAGAGAATATCTTCTTGGTTACAAAACTATGAAGAAAGCCTCTGCACCTCCTCATCAGTGTGGGAAGATGGTCTGACTGTCAGAACTGTCCCAAGAATTTGGTCATCCACTGCCCCGACCAGGGGAAAGGGAAGTCCTAGACGCAGGAGTACACCACTAAATGAACTCTGGCTCTTTTTTGCGTGGTCAAGGAGAGGATATGAGGAAATGGGATGGTGAACCCACTTTTAAGCTGGAAGCGTGTGTACGTGAACTAAGGGGGAATTCAGCTGTTAGAAAAGGTCCACCCAAGAGCGCTGTCAGCATAGTAGCTGCCAGAACAAAAGAGGACAATCAACAATCTCCAAGACATAGAAGAACTGCAACTACTTCCTTCAAGGCCAATGAGGAGACTTCAGGTCTAAAATTGCAAGGATCAGATAGCGAATACTCTGATGAAGAACAGAAATAGAGGGTCCCTGCCTCCAGCCAGGAGAAGGAAAGGGATGACCGAATCTACTGGACTGTGTGGGTTCGATGGCCTGGCACATCAAACCCACAAAGATATAAAGCCTTAGTAGACACAGGGGCACAGTGTACATTGATGCCATCAAGGTATAGAGGCACAGATTCTGTCTGGATCTCTGGAGTGACAGGGGGATGTGAAGAATTATCTGTATGAGAGGCTGAAGTGAGCTTAACAGGGGACAAAGGGGAAAAACACCCCATTGTGACTGGTCCAGAGGCCCCTTGTATTCTTGGCATAGATTACCTCAGGAGAGGGTACTTCAAAGACCCCAAGGGGTATCGATGGGCTTTTGGTATAGCCACTGTAGATACAGAGAAAATCAAACAACTCTCTAATTTACCTGGCCTCTCAGAAGACCCTTTTGTTGTGGGATTGCTGCAAGTTCAAGAGCAACAGGTACCAATTGCTACCAGGATGGTGCACCGGAGGCCACATCACACGAACCGAGATTCCCTGTCTCCCATCCGTGAGTTGATTCATCAATTGGAGGCTCGAGGAGTAATTAGCAAAACTCATTCCCCATTTAATAGTCCCATATGGCCTGTGAAAAAATCTGATGGAGGGTGGAGGTTAACAGTAGACTATCGTGGCCTGGATGAAGTGACACCACCACTGAGTGCTGCTGTACCAGACATGTTAGAGCTCCAGTATGAACTGGAGTCAAAAGTAGCCAAGTGCTATGCTACGATTGACATCGCTAATGCATTTTTCTCAATTCCATTGGCAGCAGAGTGCAGGCCACAATTTGCCTTCACATGGAGAGGTGTCCAATATACCTGGAATCGATTGCCCCAGGGGTGGAAACATAGTCCTACTATTTGTCATGGTCTAATTCAAACTGTGCTGGAAATGGGTGATGCCCCTGAACATTTACAGTACATTGATGACATAATTGTATGGGGCAACGAGGCAGAAGAAGTGTTTGAGAAATAGAAAAGAATAATTCAGATTCTCATAAAAGCTGGTTTTGCTGTAAAAAGAAACAAAGTAAAGGGACCTGCACAAGAGATACAGTTTTTGGGCATAAAATGGCAAGATGGGTGTCGACATGTGCCTATAGATGTTGTGAATAAAATAGCGACTATGTCTCAAACGACTAATAAGAAAGAAACACAAGCTTTCCTGAGCCTTGTGGGATTCTAGAGGATGCATATCCCAGGTTATAGTCAGCTTGTGAGCCCTCTCTTTAGAGTAACCAGAAAGAAGAACTGTTTTGAGTGGGGCCTTGAGCAACAACAAGCTTTTCATCAAATTAAACAGGAAATAGCTCGTTCAGTCGCCCTTGGGCCCATCCATACAGGATCAGATGTGCAGAATATCCTCTACACTGCCGCTGGAGAGCATGGTCTCACCTGGAGCCTCTGGCAGAAAACATCTGGAGAAACCCGAGGTCGACCATTAGGGTTTTGGAGCCGAGGATATCGAGGATCGGAAGGCCACTACACCCCAACTGAAAAAGAAATACTAGCAGCATATGAGGGACTTCGAGCTGCTTCAGAAGTCATTGGCATCAGGTTACCTCCTCTTGGCACCAGGTCTGCCTGTGCTACAGTGGATGTTCAAAGGGAAAACCCCTTCTATACATCATGCAACCAGCGCTACCTGGAGTAAGTGGACGGCGTTGATTACACAACGATCTCGGCTGGGGAAATCTAATCTCCCAGGAATCCTGGAAGAAATCATGGACTGGCCAGAAGGCAGAGATTTTGGAGCATTGCCTGAGGAAGTATTTCGCGCCCAAGAGGCACCACCATATAATGAACTATCAGAAGATGAGAGCCATTATGCTTTGTTTCCTGATGGATCCTGCTGCATGGTAGGAAATCATCGTAAGTGGAAAGCTGCTGTGTGGAGTCCCACACAACGAGTTGTTGAGGCCACTGAAGGAGAAGGTGAGTCAAGTCAGTTTGCTGAAGTGAAAGCCATCCAACTAGCTCTAAAGATTGCACAATGAGAGAAGTGGCCAGTACTCTATCTTTATACTGACTCCTGGATGGTGGCTAATGCTCTATGGGGATGGCTACAGCAATGGAAGAAGACCAAGTGGCAGCGCAAGGGTAAATCCATCTGGGCTGCTGCATTATGGCAAGACATTGCTGCTCGGGTGGAAAACATGACTCTGAAAGTACGTCATGTAGATGCTCACGTGCCCAAAAGCCGTGCCACTGAAGAACAATGGAACAACCAACAGGTAGACAAAGCTGCCAAAATTGAAGTAGCTCAGGTAAATCTAGACTGGGAGTGTAAAGGTGAGCTATTTATAGCTCGATGGGCCCATGAAACATCTGGGAAGAGATGCAACATATAGATGGGCTCGTGATCGAGGGGTGGACTTGACCATGGAAGCCATTACACAGGTCACCCATGAATGTGAAACATGTGCCGCAATCAAGCGAGCCACAGGAATCAAGTCTCCCTGGAACAGAGGCCGATGGCTGGGTTTTCAATATGGTGAGGCCTGGCAAATTTACTATGTTGGACCACTACCACGAACACATCAAGGCAAGCGTTATATACTCACCATGGTGGAAGCAAGTACCGGTTGGTTGGAAACATACCCTGTAAACCACGCCACTGCCCGAAATACTGTCTTGGGTCTTTAAAGGCAAGTTTTGTGGTGACACGGCACTCCAGAAAGAATTGAATCAGATAATGGAACTCATTTTCGAAATAATCTCATAAACTCCTGGGCAAAGAAACATGACATTGAGTGGATATACCACATCCCCTATCACCCACAAGCCTCTGGAAAGATTGAGAGATATAATGGATTACTAAACACCATGTTGAGAGCACTGGGCAACGGGGCATGGAAGCAGTGGGATAAAAATTGAGTAGAAGCCACTTGGCTGGTCAATAGCAGAGGTTCAACTAACCATCCTGGTCCTGCCCAAACAAAACCACTACATACTGTGGGAGGAGATAAGGTCCCTGTAGTGCACCCAGGGAAATGTCTGGGGAAGGCAGTATGGGTTGCACCTCCCATGGGAAAGGGCAAACCCATTCGTGGGATTGTCTTTGCTCAAGGGCCTGGGTGTACTTGGTGGGTGATGAGAAAGTTTGGGGAAACTCGATGTGTACCTCAAGGAGACTTAACCTTGGGGGAAAAATAACCTGTTATGTGAGTTATCTGTTGTAGATGAACTTTGCAAGAAAAACCGGACAAGTTGACAAACCAAGCCGGTGCTGGTGCCCAACACTGAACATACTGTTTCCCCTGGCCTGGATATCCATCTTGATGGATGAGACAGAAGTTATGACCTGCTCCAGTGAACATCTACAGAGGATGAAAGATATAAGAATGTTGTTTGTTTGTTTGATGCAAGATGCAAGAGGGAATACAAGAATGATGTTTGTCTGTTGAAGAGTGGGGGTACTGGTTAATGAGAGTATATAAGAATGTATATGGGTTGTTAAGATGGTTTGTCTGAGCATGATATAAATGGTATGGAATAAGGGGTGGAGTCTGTAGTGGGTCTGGGATGGTAGTGATTTTCCACAGCAGCTCTGCAGTGCTGTGCTTACTGTTGATATCAATATTATGACTACCGCTTGCACAGCATCAGGGCTGTCCCTCCAGCATTCCTTCCCCCACCTTCACCAATAGCTGGGGGTGGGCATGATCTTGGGAGGGTCTATGGCCAGGACAACTGACCCAGGCTGACCAAGGAGATATTCCATACCATATGACGTCAGCTCAGTAATATAAACTGGGGGAGAGGAGCAGGAAGGAGAGGCGAGATTCATTTCTGGCCTTCCCAAAGCAACCGCTACGCGTACTGAAGCCCTGCTTCTCGGGAGGTGGCCGGACATCGCTGCAGATGGGAAGTAGAGAGTAACAGCTTTATCTGCTTTTGCTTTGCTTCCCGCGCGTGCGGCTTTGCTGCTTATTTATTAAACTGCTTTTATCTCAACCCACGAGACTCCCATCTTATTTTCTCCCCTTCCCTGGCTTGCTGAGGAGGTGGGGGATAAAGCGGTGTGGTGGGCACCTGGCATCCAGCCAGGCTCAAACTACCACACGAACACAAAAGCAATCACAGGGATGGCATTGGTATCGCAGCCCGTAAGTCGGACAAAGTGATTGCAGGGCTCACATTGGTAAATGGTATAAGTGGGCCCACATAAGTATATGGTAAGGTACCGCTTGGTTTTGATCTGTACATTGGTTTCTATATTGCTTTGTGTATTTCTTTGTGTATATATATGCATATTATTGTATATTGTGTTGTGAGCTGTCTGTGTGTGTGTGATTGAGATGTGCAATTGTGCACGAAGCGAGTACGGAGCTTTGATCCAGCGAGGCGTGTAGCCGTAGAGAAGTGAAGCGAAAGAATAAAACGATTGTTGAGAAAGTATTTGTAACTAAAAGGATTTTGAAATGGTAAACAACATACCTCTTGGGTGTCTGTTGGCACACTGGAAGGAATTTAAGGGTGATTTTTGTAAAGATCAACTTATAGAGTACTCTAATCATGGGTAGAAATATTGAATTGTGCCTTTAGGTCTCTGTGTTTGGAGGACATCATAATTTTTGGCTATGACATCAAAGTTGTCAAACCTGTTTTGGGAGGAAATTCTAACAATAAGGGCCCTGTGCCAAAAACCTATCCTTTGGGCTTTCTTTTGGCTCACTGGAGAGAAATACATAACGATTTGTGTAAAAAGCAGCTTATTGAATATTGCAATCATACGTGGCCAATATATGCTCTGGATGATGAGGAATTGTGACCTCTGAATAGAATATTAAGTTATAATACTATCTTGTAATTAATGTTGTTCTATAAGAGCGAGGAAAAGTGAGATAAAGTCCCATATGTAGATCTGTTCTTTTATTTAAGAGAAAAATCTGAATGGCAGAAAGAATCTGAATGAACAAATCGTGTAATGTCACTCACAGCCAAACAACAAAAGGTACAAAACCGTTGCTCCCCATGCGCTGCAGCAAAAATATGTCTTAAACATTTAACCCTTAAGGGGGAAGAGCTGTTCTTACATATACACCCTCTCTCACTTACTGGCTTCCCAACATGAACCTGAACAGGGACCCAGCAACCTGACAAGGATACATCCTGGAGTGCTGGTTCAAGGGAGGGCTCCCAGCCCTGTCCACATAGTAGTAACGTGGAAAAATGAGGACTCTGACACAGAATCTTCCTCACTGGTGTCCAAGAGAACTCAATGCTGTACTCATTTAATAACCACCTTAAAGATCCCCTTAAATTCTAAAGTCAAAGAGCATATAATTGCCCCATTAAGGCAAGGGGTTGGGCAGAGTTAAACAGTACACATGAAAATGCCTTTCTCACATTCTGATTTAATTCTCTGAGAAAAAAATCAACTGACTCCTATAAGGAGCACCCAGATAAAGTGAAGAAGAGAAAAAAAAAAAAAAAGAAAAGAAAAAAACCAGAGAATAGAAACTAATATAAACAAGTGAGTAATGTATTCAGTTTTAAATACATGTAGGATTAAAAGTACTAATTGAAAAATTTCTGAAATATCAAATTCTGGGAGAGTGTGAGTCTATTTTACTAGTATGGAAACTGAATGGAGAGTATAGGTTAGTTCAGGACTTAAGACCTATAAATCAGATTGTGAAAGATATACATGCAGGTGTAGCAAATCAGTATACCTTGATCACAGCTCTGAGAGAAAATTGTCAGTGGTTTACAGTGCTTGATTTAAAAGATGCTTTCTCAAACGCTTATTAAGTATTCATTTGAATCACATAAGGATCAAACTGTAAGAGTTAAATACCACACCTGATAGGGGCCTGTTACCTTAGCTACCAGACCCTGGTAAATGTATTGGTTAGGTTACCTTGGCTGTTTCCTTAGTTGGTACTAAAACAAAGGGACTGATATCTTTTTTTGACCAATCACTGTGATTTTGGAAATTTTGTGTTTGTTGGGAACCAATCAAGGTGAAGGGCTAAATTCAAAGGTGGACATTTTATGCATACTTGTGTTGGCAAATGAGTTTCTTTTGTTTGAGCTGTATAAAAACCCTGAAAATGGTCACTAACAACAAAGCACCTATGGAGGAGCTATCCCCCTGTGTTTTCCCAGCGCTGCATAATAAAGAAGTGCCTGCTTATCTGCTTTCCTGTGTAGATAATTTTTTGGTGATTTGGGATTCGTCAACATAATCTTTTCGCATATTTCGAAGTTCTGATGAGGTGAGGGACGGAGTAGTTTCCATTTTCATTTACGATTTCTTTCACTCCTTCTCCTGCACTCCTTACTGAAGGACCAGCTTCTTCTTCTAACCTTTCCTCTTCCTCCTTTTCTGCCCTTACTATTCAGTGATATGGACTTGACCTCCTTATCCACTGTTTCTTTTTCACTACTGGGGAAACCACTGCGGTTGTTGTTTGATTCCCTGACTAAGCCATGGTGGTCTCAGATACAATTTGAGTTTCCACTTCAACCATAGTTCTCTGAGAGAAATAGAGTGCAGCTCAGTAGGCAGAGGCTAGGCCCCAGTATAGTGCCTGAACCTCATCGACCTCATTGGGGTAGGCAAGACACCCTTCTATCAGGTGGCGTGCCAGTAAAGCAGGGGTTTTTTATCTGTTCAGCTGTAAAATCCCAGGTTACAGGAGGTGATAACCGTCCTAGGAATTTGCCCAAATTCATCCACACACCCTGCCACCCAGGGTCTGACTGCTTCGGGGGCATTTTAACATGTTTCTATCCCAAATTTGTCCTCTCTGATACAAAGATGAGTCCAGATTCCACAAAATACGTAATATACCAGCCATATTATTGAGTAATATTAAAACTCTCATATAAGGGTGACTAAGGACCTGGGAAGTCTGTATAACAAAATTGTCTGCATCAGTCCGAGCTGAAGGGAAAGAGATGCTTTGCCCCACGACCTCCACAAAATAGCTCCCATACCACAGGAAATCCATCAGTAATAGAATGAGACTCACAATTATTATTTGGACCATCATGTTCCCAGGCCCTTTCATCCTTTTCACAAGAAAAGTTACACTCCTGAAGTTACACTACTGCGTCTAGGAGCTAAAAGAAAGCAGGTACGCAGACTAGACCTACAGCATTACGTAGGTCTACGTGTAGTCTAACAGCCAGCACCGCGCTACCCTTGCAGCTCCTTTCCTGTGGGAGCTATCTCCAATCCCGCACACTTGGCCTGCTCAGCTCCCACTCAAAATACAGGCTGCAGGTAGAAGTTACGCCAGTGTCTAGGACCTACACAAAAGCAGATAAGCAGACCCCACCTACAATGGTACATAGGTCCCCATGTAGTCTATCAGCCAGCACAGTGCCACCTTTTCAGCTGATTCCTGTGAGAGCTATCTCCAATCCCACGCACTTGGCCTGCTAAACTCCTATTCAAAAAATACAGGCTGTCAGTAGAATTTACTCCACTGCCTCTGGGAGCTACAAGAAAACTGGTAGTCAGACCTTACCTACAGTGGTACGTTGATGCACATGTAGCCTATCAGTCAGCAATGTGCAACCTTTGCAGTTGCTTTCCTGTGGGAGCTATCTCCAATCCTGCGCACTTGGCCTGCTCAGCTCCCATTGAAAATACAGGCTGCCAGTAGAAGTTACAACACTGTGTCTGGGAGATACAAGAACGCAGGGACGCAGACTCCTCCTACAGTGGTATGTAGATCTTTGTGTAGCCTATCAGTCAACACTGTGCTACCATTGCAGCTTATTTCCTGGTGAGTTATCTCTTTCCCGTTACCTCAGTGCCTCTGGGAGCTGCAAGAAAGCAGGTACGCAGATCCCACCTACAGTGGTACGTAGGTCCCCATGTAGCCTATCAGTCAGAACTGTTCCATCTTTGCAACTGCGTTCCTGAGGGAGTTATCTCCAGTCTTCCGCATCTGGCCTCAGTTACTATTGAAAATATAGGCTGCTGGTAGATGTTAGGTGACTGCATCTGGGAGTTACAAGAAAGCAGGTACGCAGACCCCATTTACACTGGTACGTAGATCCCCGTGTAGCCTATCAGCCAGCACTGTTCCACCTTTGCAACTGCTTTCCTTTGGAAGCTATCTCCAATCCCATGCACTTGGCCTGCTCCACTCCCATTGAAAAGATAGACTGCCAGAAAAAGTTGCGCCACTACATCTGGGAGCTACAAGAAAGCAGGTATGCAGACCCAACCTATAGTGGTACCATCTGGGTTGGCAAAACTGTTGACGGATCTGCAATCGCAAAAATCTTATCTACACAGGAATGCAGATATCAGGCGCTTGTGTATTATGCAGCACTGGGAAAACACGGGGAATAGCTCCTCCTTATGTGCTTCATTGTCAGTTACCATTTTCAGGGTTTCTATACAGCTCAAACAAAAGAATCACATTTGCCAACACAAGCATGCATAAAATGTCCATCTATCAATTTAGCCCTTCACCTTGATTGGTTCCCAACAAACACAAAATTTCCAAAATCACAGTGATTGGTCAAAAGAAGATATCAGTCCCTTTGTTTTAGTAACAACTAAGGTAACAGCCAAGGAAACCTAACGAATACATTTACCAGGGTCTTGTAGTTAAGGTAACAGCTAAGGTAACCTAACAAATACATTCACCAGGGTCTCCTGGCTAAGGTAACAGGTCCCTATCAGGTGTGGTATGTAACTCTTGCAGTTTGATCCTTATGTGATTCAAATGAATATTTACTTAATCAATAGATGTTTGAGTTATTTGCAAGTGCTTAGCTAATTGACTGAAGTATTACTAAGTGATTAACAAGTGCTTAATAAAAGCTTGACTACTTATTGTGATGATAAGTTGTTAACTAAAATAATTGTGTATCTGCAACATTTCCTCCCTTTTGAAAGTATTGATATCTCATTCCAATACTTCCATTCACTCTTCTATTTCTTTTGTCTCCATAACAGAACCATGATTGTCTTAGGGTGGTGGATCATCTTTGAACTGATCATTGTCTCTTGACAATGCTGTCAAGATTTTATTGCTTCATCACGTTCTTTGGATCATTTATCTTTTGATGCAACGATATGCCAAACAGATTACCAGAAACATTATAATCAATAGCAGAAGTATTTCAATCAGTGACTTTATCCAACATTTTTGTTTCAGGCCTCTAATGTGCACTAATGTGCAGATTGTCCTTGAGCTGCTCTTGACTGTGAAAAACAAAGTAGTAAAAATATCTATGAGATAACAACTTTGAGCAAGGAGGAGGCTGAGGCAGCGTGTGGAACCGCAAGGCTTATCGTAGAAAACTACAACTGGCTTTCAGAGAAAGGACCAATTAGAGGTACTATAAACACGTTAGCTTTGCTGCTGATTATAAAAGTCTAATGCTTGTTAGTAAAATTTGAGTTATAAAAAAAAAAAAAAAGGCAGTGGAAAATGCTGCCCAGAGGGGTTATGGACATACCACTTATCCCCATGTGTTGAGCCACAGTATCCCTCACATTAGCCAGGGAGAGGCAATCGATGAATGCGCTCACACTACTCTAAAAGTACAGCTCAACTGTCTTAAGGAGAGGGAGAGCATGGGGCATAGAAGATATAATGGTCTACTGAGTCTCTCTTGCAGATTGACGTGTTTCTCGGAGTACTCGCCGTGACGCAGATCAAGATGGAGTCACTCAACTATTGGCAAGATTGAACAGTGAAGTTGAACACGACCAGCACCTGTTCATATCTTCCCGCAATTGGCTCAGCTAGCATATGTGTTGGGCAGACACGTTATATATCAGCCCGTGCCACAGGACACTGGAGTCATCGAGCATAGGGAGGGGGAGATGTGGTAGGCGTCTGGAAGATCTCGGGTTGTAACGTGAGAGGTGGAAGGTACAGAAGAGGTGGGCACGGGGTAGAGTGAGAGGAGGTGCTGGTGGTGGCAGATGTGAGCACATGGTATAAACAAGGGGTTGGAATAAAATATCATCAATGCTGAGTGTGTGGTGATACTTGTCCCCTCACCGGGGGGACTGAGTGATCCGTGCAGGCGTCCTGGTGGTATTGTCGGTGACAGCAGCACGTAGGTCCCCGTGTGCCCTAACAGCCAGCACTTTGCCACCTTTTAGACTGCTTTCCCGTGGGAGCTATCTCCAATCCCGCGCACTCAGCCTGCTAAGCCCCCATTGAAAATACAGACTGCCAGTAGAAGTTATATCACTGCGTCTTGGAGCTAAAAGAAAGCAGGTGCGCAGTCCCCAACGACATTGGTACGTAGATCCCCGTGTAGCCTTAACAGTCAGCACTTTGTCACCTTTTCAGTTGCTTTCCTGTGGGAACTATCTCCAATCCACCAGCACAGCAGCCAGCACTTTGCCACTGTGGTAGTTTGACCCTGGCTGAATGCCAGGTGCCCAGCACTGCTCTATCCCCCACCTCCCCAGAAAGCCAGAAAAGGGGAGAAAATAAGATGGGAGTCTCGTGGGTTGAGATAAAAGCAGTTTAATAAAGACACGGTAAAGCCGCGCGCGCGGGAAGCAAAGCAAAAGCAGATAAAGCTGTTTCTCTCTACTTCCCATCAGCAGCGATGTCCGGCCACCTCCCAAGAAGCACCGCTTCGGTAAGCGTAGCGGTTGCTTTTGGAAGGCCAGAAATTAATCTTGCCTCTCCTTCCTGCTCCTCTCCCCCAGTTTATATTACTGAGCTGACGTCCTATGGTATGGAATATCTCCTTGGTCAGCCTGGATCAGCTGTTCTGGCCGTGGTCCCTCCCTAGATTGTGCTAGCCCTGATACTGTGTGAGCACTAGTCATAATATTGATATCAACAGTAAGCACAGCACTTCAAGAGCTGCTGTGGAAAATCACTACCATCCCAGATCAACTCTAGCTAACTTTTCAACTGCTTTCCTGTGGGAGCAATCTCCAATACCCTGCCTTTGGCCGTCTCAGCTCCCATTAAAAAAAACAGCCTGCTGATAGAAGTTACGTCACTGCGTCTGGGAGCTACAAGATAGCAGGTACGTAGACTGCACCTACAGTGGTACATAGGTCCCCGTGTAGCCTATCAGGCAACACTGTGTCACCTATGCTACTGCTTTCCTGTTAGACCTATCTCCAATTCCGCACACTTGGCCTGCTCAGCTCCCATTGAAAAAAAAGCTGCTGGTAGAAGTTACACTTATGCGTTGTGGAGCTACAAGAAAGCAGGTACTAAGACCCCACCTATAGTGGAACGGTTGTCTGCGTGTAGTCTATCAGCCAGCACTGTGTCACCTTTGCAACGGCTTTCCTGAGGGACCTATATCCAATCCCATGCACTTGGCCATCTCAGCTCTCTATGAAAATATAGGCTACAGGTAGAAGTTACGCCACTGCGTCTGGGAGTTACGAGAAAGCAGGTACGCATTCCTCACCTGCAGTGGTACCTTAGTGTGGGGAGTTTTGTGGAGACTTGGCTAGAGGAAAGAGGACATGATAGAATACAGCTGGTTAGGCAGTAAGCATTAAGCGATAAGATATTGGACTCTTGCTCAAGTACGTGAGAGCAAGAGAGTTATATGATAACAGGATGAGAAAGCAGGAGCTTAGTTTGGGTTGAGCAGCCACAAGCATCCGAAGTATGTTGAAACAGGGTGGGAGTTTGCATCTAACTGGGAACCAATGATGATCTTAGCTTTTGTAATATGTATGAGCCTGATTATTGTATCTATAAAAGAGTTGTATCTTTGCAAGTAAAGTTGAGACTTGTTGCACTACAGGGTGGGCTTGTCTCCCGTCGTCTTCAGCACCTTGGTCCCTGTGTAGTCTATCAGCTAGAACTGTTCCACCTGTGCAGCTTCTTTCCTGTGGGAGCTATCTAGAATCCCGCGCATTTCGCCTGCTCAGTTCCTATTGAAAAAATAGAGACTGCCAGTAGAAGTTACTCCAGTGCGTCTGGGAGCTATAAGAAAGTAGATACGCTCGCCCCACCTACAGTAGTACGTAGGTCCCCGTGTAGCCTATCAGCCAGCACTGTGTGACCTTTGCAGCTGCTTTCCTGTGGGAACTATCTCCAATCCCATGGACTTGGCCTTCTGAGGTCTCTATGAAAATACAGGCTGCTTTTAGAAGTTACTCCACCGTGTCTGGGAGCTACAATAAAGAAGGTACACAGAGTCAACCTACACTGGTACTCACGTCCCCGTGTAGCATCTCAGCCAGCACTTTTCCACCTATGCAGCTGCTTTACTGTGGGAGCAATCTCCAATCCCGCGCACCTGGCCTGCTCAGCTCCCATTGAAAATACAGGCTGTCAGTGGAAGTTGTGCCACTGCATCTGCGATATATAAGAAAGCAGGTATGCAGATCCCACCTACAGTGGTACTTTGGTCCTCGTGTAGCCTATAAGCCAGAACTGTGTCACCTTTGCAGCTGCTTTCCTGTGGGAGCTATCTCCAATCCTGCGCACTGGGCCTACTCAGCTCCCATTGAAAAAATACAGGATGTCGGTAGACGTTACGCCACTATGTCTGGGAGCTACAAGACACAGGTACATAGAGTCCACCTACACTGGTACGCATGTCCCCATGTAGTCTATCAGCCAGCAGTTTTCCACCTCTGCAGCTGATTTACTGTGGGAGCTATCTCCAATCCCACGCACCTGACCTGCTCAGTTCCCATTGAAAATACAGGCTGTCAGTGGAAGTTACCCCACAGAGTCTGGGATCTAGAAGAAGGCAGGTACTCAGACCCAACCTACAGAACTGCAGCAGAACTGTTAGCCAGAACTGTTCCACCTTTTTAGCTGCTTTCTTGTGGGAGATATCTCTGATCCCACGCTCTTGGCTTGCTCAGTTCCCTTTTAAAATAAAGGCTGCCAGTACATGTTACGCCACTGTGTCTCAGAGCTACAAGAAAGCAGGTATGCAGACTCCACATACAGTGGAACGTAGATGCTCGTGTAGCCCATAAGTCACCACTGTGCCACCTTGGAATAGCTTTCCTGTGGGAATTATCTCCAATCTCGCGCACTTTGCCTGCTCAACTGCCATTGAAAAAATACAGGCTGTTGGTAGAAGTTACTCCACTGCACTTGGGAGCTACAAGAAAGCAGGTAAGCAGAACCAACCTACAGTGTTACATACGTTCCTCTGTACCCAGAAATGAATCTTGCTGCCCCTTCCTGCTCCTCTCCCCCAGTTTATATTACTGAGCTGACGTCATACGGTATGAAATATCTCCTTGGTCAGCCTGGGTCAGCTGTTCTGGCCGTGGTCCCTCCCAAGATTGTTCTAACCCACAGCTATTGGTTAAGATGGGGGAAGGAATACTGAAGGGACAGCCTCGATGCTGTGCAAGCACTAGTCATAATACTGATATGAACAGTAGGCACAGCATTGCAAGAGCTGCTGTGGAAAATCACTACCATCCCAGACCCACTACAGCAGGCCAAGTGTGGGAGATGATAGCTCCCACAGGAAAGCAGCTGCAAACGTAGAATAGTGCTAGTTGATAGGCTACACGGGGACCTACGAACCACTTTAGGTGGGGTCTGCGTACTTGCTTTCTTCTTGCATCCCTGGCTAAATTTAATTCTAGAAGGGCTCTAGCCCTTCTACTTGCACCCCTGCATGCTGTGGCAATGTTCATATACACTTCTCAAGAAGCCAGCTCCTGTTTCAACCTCTTATAGGTCTGTGTACCTGCATCCTTGTAGCTCCCAGACGAAGTGGCGTAAGTTCCACTGGCAGCCTGTATGATTTCAATGGGAGCTGAGCAGGTCAAGTGCACGGGATTGGAGATAGCTCCCACAGGAAATCAGCTGCAAAGGTGGCACAGTGCTGGCTGGTAGGCTACACAGGGACCAACGTACCACTATAAGTGGGTTCTGTGTACCTGCTTTCTTGTAGCTCCCAGCGGCAGTGGCGTAACTTCCACAAGCAGACTGTATTTTTTCAGTGGTAGCTGAGAAGGCACAGGGCACGGGACTGGAGATAGCTCCCACAGGAAAGAAGCTGCAAAGGTTACATAGTGCTGGCTGACAGGCTACACAGAAACCTACGTAGCACTTTAGGTGGGTCCTGCGTACCTGCTTTCTTGTAGCTTCCAGACGCGATGGCGTAACTTCTACCGACAGCTTGCATTTTCAATGGGAGCTAAGCAGGCAAAGTGCGCGGGACTGGAGATAACTCCCACAGGAAAGCAGCTGCAAAATTGGCACAGAGCTGTCTGATAGGATACACAAGCACCTACATACCACTGTCAGTGGGGTCTGTGTACCTGCTTTCTTATAGCTCCCAGACACAGTGGTGTAACTTGTTCTAGCACCCTGTATTTTTTCAATGGGAGTTGAGCAGGCAAGATGCGCGAGATTGGAGATAGTTCCCACAGGAAAACAGCTGCAAAATTGGCACACTGTTGGCTTATAGACTACACGGGGATCTACGTACCACTGTAGTTGCGGTCTGCGTATCTGCTTTCTTGTAGCTCCACGACGCAGAGGTGTTAATTCTACTGGCAGTCAGTATTTTCAAATGAGAGCTGAGCAGTCCAAGTGCTCGATATTGGAGATAGCTCGACTAGGAAAGAAGCTTCAGAGGTGGGACAGTGCTGGCTGATTAGCTTAGCGGGGACCTACGTAAAACTGTAGGCGAGGTCTGCGTACCTGCTTTCTTGTAGCTCCCAGAGGCAGTGGTGTAACTACTACTGGCAGCCTGTACTTTTTCAATTGGACTACAAGGGGATGTACGTACCACTGTAGGTGGGGTCTGCGTATCTGCTTTCTTGTAGCTGCCAGACGCAGTGGCGTAATTTCTACCAGCAGCCTGTATTTTTTCATTGGGAGCTGAGCAGGCCAAGTGCGCAGGATAGGAGATATCTCTCACAGGAATCAGCTGTAAAGGTGGCACAGTGCTGGCTGGTATGCTAGACGGGGACTTACATAATACTGTAGGTGCAGTCTGTGTACCTGCTTTCTTGTAGCTGCGAGACGCAGTGACCTAACTTCTACCGGCAGTCTGTATTTTAACAATGGGAGCTTTGCAGGCCAAATGCTCGGGATTGTAGATAGCTCCCACAGAAAAGGAGCTACAAAGGTGACACAGTGCTTGCTGTTAGACTACACAGGGATCTACGTAATACTGCAGGTGGGGTCTGTGTACCTGCTTTCTTGTAGCTACCTGACGCAGTGACATAACTTTTACCAGCAGTATGTATTTCAAATGGGAGCTAAGCAGGCAGAGTGCGCGGGATTGGAGATAGATTTCACAGGAATCAGCTGAAAAGGTGCCGCAGTGCTGGCTGATAGACTACACGGGGACCTACGTACAACTGCAGGTGTGGTCTGCGTACCTGCTTTCTTGTAGCTCCTAGACACTGTGGTGTAACTTCTACGGGCAGCCTGTATTTTTTTAATGGGAGCTGAGAAGGCCAAGTGCGCGGGGTTGGAGATAGTTCTCACAGGAAAGTACCTGCAATGGTGACACAGTGCTCACTGATAGACTACACGGTGACAAACCTACCACTGTAGGTGGGCTCTGTGTAACTGCTTTCTTGTAGCTCCCAGAGACGTAACATGTAGGAGGTCTCCATGGATGAGCAAGGATGTGCTGGGACAACTCAGGCAGAAAGCAGTCACCACTAGAGGTGGAAACAAGGGCTGACTTCTTGGGAAGAGTATATGAACATTGTCAGGGCATGCAGGGGTGCAACTAGGAAGGCTAGACCCCTTTTAGAATTAAATTTAGCCAGGGATGTTAAGGACCACAATAAGGCATTTTTCAAGTACATGAGCAGCAGAAGGATGGTTAGGGGTAATGTGGGCCCACTACTAAATGCTGAGGGTGCCTGGTGTATTAGGATGCAGAGAAGGCCGAATTCCTGAATGCCTGTAATGGGTCTGGGATGGTAGTGATTTTCCACAGCAGCTCTTGCAGTGCTGTGCTTACTGTTGATATCAATATTATGACTACTGCTTGCACAGCATCAGGGCTGTACCTCCAGCATTCTTTCCCCCAACTTCACCAATAGTTGTGGGTGAGCACAATCTAGGGAGGGACCACGGTCAAAACAGCTGACCCAGGCTGATCAAGGAGATATTCCATACCATAGGATGTCAGCTTAGTAATATAAACTGGGGGAGAGGAGCAGGAAGGAGAGGCAAGATTAATTTCTGGCCTTCCAAAAGCAACTGCTACGCTTACCGAAGCGGTGCTTCTTGGGAGGTGGCCGGACATCGCTGCTGATGAGAAGTAGAGAGAAACAGCTTTATCTGCTTTTGCTTTGCTTCCCGCGCGCGCGGCTTTACCGTGTCTTTATTAAACTGCTTTTATCTCAACCCACGAGACTCCCATCTTATTTTCTCCCCTTTTCTGGCTTTCTGGGGAAGTGGGGGATAGAGCAGTGCTGGGCACCTGGCATTCAGCCAGGGTCAAACTACCACAGTGGTGAAGTGCTGGCTGCTGTGCTGGTGGATTGGAGATAGTTCCCACAGGAAAGCAGCTGCAAAGGTGTCACAGTGCTGCCTGATAAGCTACACGGGGATCAACTTACCACTGTAGGTGAGGTCGGTGTACCGACCCCATTTCTTGTAGCTCCCAGGAACAGTGGAGTAACTTACACTGGCAGCCTGTATTTTAGCTGGGAGATGAGTGGGCAAAGTAAACAAGGCTGGAGATAGCTCCCAATGGAAATCAACAGCAACGGTGGCACAGTTCTGGCTGATAGACTACACAGGGACCTATGTACCAATGCAGATGGGGTCTGACTACCTGCTTTCTTGTAGTTCCCAGACGCAGTAGCGTAACTTCTACTGTCAGCCTTTATATTCAATGGGAGCTGAGCAGACCAAGTCCATGGGATTGGAAATAGCTTCCACAGGAAAGCAAGGACAAAGATAGCACAGTGCTGACTGATAGGCTACACATGGACGAAAGTACCACTGTAGGTGGGTTCTGCGTACCTACTTTCTTGTAGCTGCCAGACGCAGTGCTGTAACATTTACTGGCAGCCTGTATTTTCAAAGGGAGATGAGCAGTCCAAGTGCGCGGGACTGGAGATAGCTCCCACAGGAAAGCAGCTGCAAAATTGGCACAGTGCTGCCTGACAGGCTACACAAGCACCTACATACCACTGTCAGTGGGGTCTGTGTACCTGCTTTCTTATAGCTCCCAGACGCAGTGGTGTAACTTGTTCCAGCACCCTGTATTTTTTCAATGGGAGTTGAGCAGGCAAGATGCGCGAGATTGGAGATAGCTCCCACAGGAAAACAGTTGCAAAAGTGGTACACTGCTGGCTTATAGACTACATGGGGACCTACGTACCACTGCAGTTGCGATCTCCGTATCCGCTTTTCTGTAGCTCCACAACGCAGAGGTGTTAATTCTACTGGCAGTCAGTATTTTCAAATGAGAGTTGAGCAGTCCAAGTGCTCGGTATTGGAGATAGCTCAACCAGGAAAGAAGCTGCAGAGGTGGGACAGTGCTGGCTGATTAGCTTAGCGGGGACCTACGTAAAACTGTAGGCGAGGTCTGCGTACCTGCTTTCTTGTAGCTCCCAGAGGCAGTGGCGTAACTTCTACTGGCAGCCTGTACTTTTTCAATTGGACTACACGGGGATGTACGTACCACTGTCGGTGGGGTCTGAGTACCTGCTTTCTTGTAGCTCCCAGGAGCACTGACGAAATTTCTACCGGCATTCTGTATTTTAAATGGGAGCTGAACAGGCCAAGGATGTGGGATTGGAGATAGCTCCCAAAGGAAAGTAGCTGCAAAGGGGGCACAGTTCCAGGTGATAGGCTACACTGTGAGATACGTACCTCACTACTGGGGTCTGCATACCTACTTTCTTGTAGCTCCAAGACGCAGTGGCGTAACTCCTACCTGCAGCCTATATTTTTTCCATGGAAGCTGAGAAGGCCAACTGCGCATGATTGGAGATAGCTCCCAAAGGAAAACAGTTGCAAAGGTGGCAAAGTGCTGGCTGATAGGCAACATGGGGATCTATGTACCACTGTAGATGAGGTCTGAGTACCTGCTTTCTTGTAGCTCCAAGACGCAGTGGCATATTTTTTCAATGGGAATTGAGCAGACCAAGTGCGCGGTATTAAAAATAGTTCTACCAGGAAAGCAGCTGCAAAGGTGTCACAGTGCTGGCTGATAGGCTACACAGGGACATAAGGACCACTGTAGATGAGATCTGCGTACCTGATTTCTTGTAGCTCCAAGACCCAGTGGCATAACTTTTACTGGCAGTCTGTATTTTCAAAGGGAGTGGAGAAGACCAAGTGGGCAGGAAAGAGATAGCTCTCATACGAAAGGCAGCTGCAGAGGTGCAACAGTGCTGTCTCATAGGCTACACGGGGATCTACGTATACCATTAGGTGGGTTCTGCGTACCTGCTTTTTTGTAGCTTCCAGATGCAGCGTGTAACTTGTACAGGCAGCCTTTATTTTTTCAATGGGAGCTGAGCAGGTCAAGTGCCCAGGATTGGAGATAGCTCCAACACGAAAGCAGTAGCAAAAATAGCACAGTTCTGTCTGATAGGCTACACAAGGACGTATGGAGCACGGTAGGTGAGGTCTGCTGCAGAGGCAGCAGTGGCGTAAATTCTACCGGCAGCCTCTATTTTTTCAATGGGAGCTGAGAAGTTCAAGTGCGCGTGATTGGAGATAGCTCCCACAGGAAAGCACCTGCAACGGTGACACAGTGCTGACTGATAGGCTACACGGGGAAAAACCTACCACTGTAGGTGGGCTCTGCGTACCTGCTTTCTTGTAGCTCCCAGAGGCAGTGGCGTAACTTCTTCCGGTAGCCTGTAATTTCAATGGGAATTGAGTAGACCAAGTGGGCATGATTGGAGATAGCTCCCACAGGAAAGTAGATGCAAAGGTGTAACAGTGCTTGCTGATAGGCTACAGTTGGACCTACATTCCACTGTAGGTAGGGTCTGCGTATCTGCTTTCTTGTAGCTTCCAGACATTGTGATGTAACTTCTACGGGCAACCTGTATTTCAAATGGGAGCTGAGCAGGCCATGTGCTCGGGATTGGAGATAGTTCTTTCAGGAAAGCAGCTGAAAAGGTGGCACAGTGTTGGCTGATAGGCTACATGGGGACCTACGTACCACTGCAGGTGGGGTCTGAGTACCTGCTTTCTTGTAGCTCCCAGACGCAGTGGCGTAACTTCGACCCTCAGTCTGTATTTTCAATGGGAACTGAGAAGGACAAATGCGCGGGACTGGAGATAGCTCCCACAGGAAAGCAGCTGAAAAGGTGACACAGTGTTGGCTGATAGGCTGTCCAAGTTTTAGCCAGGATAGAGTTAATTCCTGTGAGGAACCAGGAAAGGGTACAGCCTGAACAGCTAACCCAGGCTGGCCAGCAGGTGTTCGATACCATCCTAACGTCATGCCTAGTATATAGGTGGAGGCTAGCCGGAAGAAGTTCTCTTCTGGGGTCACGGTCATCGATTCAGAGCGGTCGCTTAGGTCGGGTCCCAGGTGGTGAGCAACTGCATCACTCACCAGTTTTCTTTGTAATATTCCTTTGCGTTTCTCATAGTTGTTCCTCTTCAATTTTCTCTAGTAAATTGTTCTTATTTCAGTTTACGTGGAATCTTACTTTTTTTCTCCTTCTCCGATCCCCTCCGCATTCCATCGGGAGGGGAAGGGGGAGACATCGTGGGGTTTTTTTCCCCCTTTGCTCCGTCTGGACAAAACCACGACATAGGCTAGACGGGGACCTACGTACCACTTCAGGTAGAGTCTGCGTACCTGCTTTTTTGTAGCTCCAAGACGCAGGTTGTAACTTCTACAGGCAACCTGTCTTTTTGAATGAGAGCTGAGCAGGCCAAGTGCGCAGGACAGAGATAGCTCCCATAGGAAAGCAACTGCAGAGGTGGAAGAGTGCTGGCTGATATTCTACCTGGGGACCTAAGTACCACTGTAGGGGGGCTCTGCCTACCTGCTTTCCTGTAGCTCCCAGAGGCAGTGGCTTAACTTTAACCAGTAGCCTGTATTTTTTAATAGGAACTGGGATGGACAAGTGCGTGGGATTGGAGATAGCTCCAACAAGAAAGCAGTTGCAAAGAGAAGACAGTGTTGACTAATAGGCTACATGGGGACCTACGTACCACTGTAGGTGGGGGTCTGCGTACCTGCTTTCTTGTAGCTCCACGATGCAGAGGTGTAACTTCTACCGGTAGCCAGTATTTTCAACGTGAGCTGGAAGACCAAGTATGCGGGATTGGAGATAACTCCCAGAGGAAAGCAACTGCAAATGTGGCACAATGCTGGCTGATAGTCTACACGGGGACCTACGAACCACCGTAGGTGAGGTCCGTGTACCTGCTTTCTGGTAGCTCCAGGAAGAAGTGATGAAACTTTTACCTGCAGCCTGTATTTTCAATGGAAGCCAAATATGCCACGTAAAGGGGATTGGAGATAGCTCCCACAGGAAAGAAGCTGCAAATGTAGCACAGTGTTGGCTGATAGGCTACACGGGGACCTAAGAACCACTATAGGTCGGATCTTTGTACCTGCTTTCCTTTAATTCCAGTCGCAGTGACATAACTTTTACTGGCAGCCTGTATTTTAAAGGGAGTGTAGCAGGCCAAGTGCACGGGATTGAAGATAGCTCACACAGGAAAGCAGCTGCAAAAGTGGCACAGTGCTAGCTTTTATGCTACACAGGGACCTACGTACCAATGTAGGTCGGCTCTGCGTACCTGCTTTCTTGTAGCTCCCAGACTCAGTGGCGTAACTTCTAACGGCAGACTGTAGTTTTTCAATGGGAGCTTTGTAGGCCAAGTCCGCGGGATTGCTCCAGCAGGAAAGCAACTGCAAAGGTGGCACAGTGCTGACTGATAAAGTATACGGGAATGAGCCAAACCGGGAAGGAATCTCTCGCACTTGCCTAGGAGAACCTGTATGATTGAGTAATCCTCTGCGCTGCCTCTATACCAATGCACGCAGCCTGGTGAATAAGTAGGTGGAACAGGAGATGTGGGTGCGAATGTGGGACTCCGACCTCATTGCGGTCACAGAGACGTGGTGGGACAACTGCCATGACTGGAGCACAGTGCTGGAAGGTTATGTATTGTTCAGGAAGGACAGACTGACAAGATGTGCAGCTGGAGTTGGTCTCTATGTGAGAGAGCAATTAATGTCTACTGACCTGTGCCTGGGTGGGTATGAAAAGAGAGTAGAGTGCTTATGGGTAAAAATTAATGGCCAGGGCAAGGCAGGTGATATTGTTGTAGGAGTCTGCTACAGGCCACCTCATCAGGATGTGGATGTGGATGAGGCCTCCTACAAATAGCTGGGAGCTCTCTCACGATCACAGTCCCTGGTTCTCATAGGGGACTTAACCACCCTGATATTTTCTGGGATAGCCACACAGTCAAGCACATCGAGTCCAGGAGGTTCCTACAGATTGTTGACGAAAACTACCAGTCCCAGATGATCAAGGAACAAACGAGGACGGGTGTACTGCTGGACCTGGCACTGATGAATAGAGGGGGCGTGGTTGGGGATGTGAAGGTTGGAGGCAACCTTGGCTGCAGTGACCATGAGATGGTAGAGTTCAAGATCCTCTGTGGAAGGGGCAGAACACAAAGCAGGACCGTGACCCTGGATTTCAGGCAAGCCGACTTTGGCCTCTTTAAAGATCTACTTGGACGAATCTCATGGGATATGATTCTAGATGGTAGAAGTGCCAATGAGGGCTGGTCAATCTTCAGGCACCACTTCCTCCAAAGTCAGGATCGGTGTGTCCCATTGTGCAAGAAAGGAGGAAAAGGAGGTAGGAGGCCTCCATGGATGGGCAAGGGACAACTCAGGCAGAAAGCAGCCGTCTATGATTGGTGGAAACAGGGGCTGACTTCTTGGGAACAATATAGGAACATTGTCAGGGCATGCAGGGGTGCAACTGGGAAGACTAGAGCCCTTCTAGAATTAAATTTAGCCAAGGATTTTAAAGACAGTAATAAGCCATTTTTCAAGTACATCAGCAGCAGAAGGATGGTGAGGGGTAATATGGGCTGGATGCTGAACACAGGATGCCTTTGTGTCTGAGGATGCAGAGAAGGCTGAAGTACTGGATGTCTTCTTTGCTTCAGTCTTTACGGCCAAGGCTAACCCTCAGGAAGTCCAGTCCGGCAAGGATAACAGGATGGCCAGGACAGCAGAGGACTTGCCCTGGGTGGAAGAGGAAGAGGTTAAAGACTTGTCAGCCAAGCTTAAGGCTCATAAGTCAATGGGTCCTGATAGGATGCATCCTAGAGTGCTGAGAGAGCTGGCTGATGTGATTGCTAAGCCTCTCTCCATCATTTTTGAACAATCATCGAGGACAAGTGCGGTGCCTGAGGACTGGAGAAAGGCCAATGTCACGCCAGTCTTCAAAAAGGGCAGGAAGGGGGACCCAGGAAACTACAGGCCGGTCAGCCTCACCTCCATTCCTGGAAAAGTGATGGAACAACTCATCCTGAATGTTATCACTGAACATAGGAAGGATAAGATGGTTCTCTGGGGGAGTCAACAAGACTTCACCAAGGGGAAGTCCTGTTTGACTAACCTGATAGCTTTCTATGAGTGCATAACCGGCTCGCTAGATGAGGGGAGAGCAGCGGATGTCATCTACCTTGACTTCAGCAAGGCTTTTGACACTGTCTCCCACAACATCCTCCTCAGAAAGCTCAGGCAGTGTGGCTTGGATGAGTGGACAGTGAGGTGGATTGAGAGCTGGCTGAATGACAGAGCCCAGAGGGTGGTGGGAGCTGCGTACCTGCTTTCTTGTTTATCCCAGAGGCAGTGGCGTAACTTCTACCGGCAGCCTGTATTTTCAATGGGAGTTGAGCAGGCCAAGTGCGTAGGATTGGAGATAACTCCCACAGGAAAGCATTTGCCAAGGTAGCACAGTGATATCTTATAGGCTACACAGGGGACGTACATATTACTGTAGTTTGGGTCTTCGTACCTGCTTTCTTGTAGCTCCCAGACGCAGTGGCGTAACACGTTGCGGCAGTCTGTATTTTTTCAATGGGAGCTGAGCAGGCCAATGATGCGGGATTGGAGAAAGTTCGCACAGGAAAGAAGCTGCAAAAGTTACACAGTTCTGACTCATAGGCTATAAGCGGACAACCGTACCACTGTAGGTGGGGTCTGCGTACATGCTTTCTTGTAGCTCCCAGAGGCAGTGGTGTAAATTCTACAGGTAGCCTGTATCTTCAATGGGAGCTGAGCAGGCCAAGTGCACGAGATTGGAGATAGCTCCCACAGGAAAACAGTTGCAAAGGTGTCACAGTGCTGTCTGATAGGCTACTCAGAGACCTACATACCACTGTAGGTGGGATCTTCATATCATCTTTCTTGTTGCTCCAAGACGCAGTGGTGTAACATTTACCGGTAGCCTGTATTTCAAATAGGAGATGAGAAGGCCAAGTGTGCAGGATTGGAGATAGCTCCAACAGGAAAGCAGCTGCAAACGTGTCACAGTGCTGACTGTTCCCACAAGAAAACAACTCCAATGGTGGCACAGTGCTGGCTGATAGGCTATACGGGGACATACGTACCACTGTAGATGGGGACTGCATACCTGCTTTCTTCTAGATCCCAGACCCAGTGGCATTGCTTCTACCGGCAACCTGTATTTTTTCAAAGGCAGCTGAATAGGCCAGGTGTGCGGGATTCGAGATAGCTCCCACAGGAAAGCAGGCTCTAACTTATATACACTGCAGGCTTCAAGCGAGCTCAGCAACAGCAGCTAATAGATCACATTTTCATGTTCATCCTAATTGCGATTTCTGCGATAAGTATGCTCCCTCATATTTTCACATCCTATTTTTCCTCAAAGTTGTTTACCACCTTTAGCCAAGAACAGTCAGATCTTGAGGGAATAGAAAGCTGCCTGCTGTCTACATGACAGCAACTACTTTAACTATGGCTCTGACTCTGGTCTTGATTGTGCATCAAATCTATATAACTAGAGCCCAGGCTGCCTTGCCCCAACAGGCCTAGCATTATACCCCGGGATCCACGTCCATGCTCCCTCATTTTTTCTCCACAAGTCCCCCTTTTTAGTTTTGCACAATCAAGACTGAGTCAATCAGTTTATGCACTGCCTTCATAATACAACTATATACAATTCTAAACATTATAAGCAAAAGCAAAAGAATCAATACCCATCTTAATCCTTCTTTGATTAACATAGTCAACCAAGGTGACAACCTCCCAAAAGCTGATTGAAGCCAATTATCAAAAGGGTTATAACCCACTGTAATATTCTTAGCATGAGCCTTTAAATATGCCAAAGCTTTGTGAATAGACTCACTATGATCAGAAAGATTAAAACAACACATGCCTTCAAAGTCTTGACAACCATGACTATGAGCTAAAAGCAAAAAATCTATAGCAGCTCTGTTTTGCAAAGTTGCATGTCTAATACTATTACATCACTAATCAAGCCTTCTAATGTTATTGAGGTTTGATTATTTTGTTTGCTAAGCCAGCATCCTAATTTGCATCGCTGAGTTAATAAAGCAGATACTCTTACACCTGGAGCAAATATACTAGTTGCTATTATTGCTGAGGAAGACCAAATTTAACATGGTCATCACATTCGCCAGTAAATGCACGCACAAATTGTTTTGGATAATGATGTTTCCAAATCATTCTGTGATTAGGCATCAAGATCGTCAGTTGTCCCAAACTGCATGGTTCCCCTTGTGATCTTGAGGTTATTCCAGGCCATGCCTGGTCCCCACAAATTAGAAAAATTCCCTTTGGTAACTATATAGGCACAAGACTAGACCTGGATCTTTTTGGTGAAGTATAATTGCACCAAGATGTCATGTTCTTATACATGCCCAGGATGGGATCAACATTCTGTCTAAAATTGTTTTGGTATTGCTGGTAAAATTAAACATAACACAAAAATCCATGTTTATAGATCCAAATAATTCTAACTCCTGTGGCTCTGTTGTCATTATTGGCAACCATGAAATGATCAAAACCCAGCTGTCAACTTTGCCATTGCCCTTAACTAAGGGATTTGGTTTTAATGCATTTGGTACAGGCCATTGTGCCACATCTAATGGAACTCCCATCAAGCAGGTAGAGAAAGTATTATCTGGAGTGGCCATTGATAAACATATTGTAGACTGATTGATTGCTTTGGCCAGTGTAAGCCACATGTTTTGCTTGGGTTGTTGAAATTGCCTAAAACCATTTACCACAATCAATTGAAGCATCAACAGTATGACAAAAACATTTTCTTTTTTTTAATCCTGATAAAAAAAAATCCTTCACCAATGAGTCTAAAAAACAAACCACTTTTTATAAACATTTTTCACCTTTTTTACTTCTCAGTGCCTAAATGCTGTGTTCTTCCAAGTTCCATTCCTGACACCTAAAACACCTTAGAAAGTTTCCATTGTAAGAAAACCACTATTCATCATCACATTTACAGCAAAATGCATAACATCACGACCAACAGTTTTTACACTCTTTGAGGCAACGGATTGAGGATGGAAAGGATGAGTCCAGCGGTCCGTGAGGGCTGGGTCCGGCGGTGTTGGAGCACGGTGTGTGTGGGGGGGCACTCCAGAGACACTGACCGGGCACGGGAAGCGGCTGCGCGGTGGCGGCTGCAGATGGAAGGGGCAGAGGGGTTCTGGCTCACTCCATGCTGTCCCCAGCGCCGGCAGCACAGTTGATATTACTCTCTCCTGTGTTTTCTTTTTCTTTGTCTACCCTTGCGTGCCCGATGGTGCCCAGTCTAACACGAGGTTGCTCTCCACCACTCTCCCGTGATCATCCTGTGCTGCACCCCCGCCCGACTCCGCCCGCTCGGCATTGCCCTTCTGCTTCCTCTGCAAGTCCTCCCAGGGGTAACTCGGTGGGCTGGGCTCGAATGGGAAGCAGCTCTCCCGCGGGGGCTCTGCTCCGGAGCCCCTTCGCCCTTCGCCTCTCTGACTTTGTAAAATCTCTTGTGTAGAGGAGAACTTTTGTTCTTTTTTTTCCTCGCAGCATGCCCCGCTCAGCGACAGGCCGGGCACCGGGCTGGCTTTCAGTGGCGATGGACTGTGCACCGGGTTGGCTTTCAGTAGCAACAGGATGTGTCTCCATGGTCTCTTGTCGCTCCAATTTCTTTAATACTTCCTGCAGGAGCTTATCCGCTCCCCTATCTATCTCCTTTGGCCTCGGCGCAACGGTCAACGCCTGGGCTGCAGGCATGGCCACACGCTGTTCTGCTTGCATTTCTTTTAAAGTATTTATCACGTCTCTCCAAACGAAATCTAGATCTTTACTGATCTTAATATTGTCCTTATCACCACTAATAGTGGCTTTCCAGAGAAGGTTTCCAATTTCTCGCCACTCACCAGAAAAGGGAGGTGAGACATAATTAGTCCCGATACCGAGCAGTCCAGCTGTCGGCTCGGCTACAGTCTAAGGCATACCAAGCCGCTGAGTTAAAGCAGAAGCCATATCCTTTTCCATCTTATACCTCTTCAGACAGTTAATGACCTCTCTCCACGGTTTTATCAGTTTCTGAGCAGTTTTGTCTTCGTCTATAACCAAGTCCCAAAGACAAGTCCCATATGCTCTCCACTCCTCCTCATCAAAATATTTCTCAGAGTCTTTAAAAAAGCCTTTGCAATTATCATATGTAAGCAGATCAGATGAATCGGTCAATTTAAAGTCCACCCCCCTCTTTTCTAAAAAGCGATGTAAAAGTGAGAGTGCTACCTCCTTATCCATGTTGCGGGTTCCTCGTCTCACCACAACCTGTAGTCACTCTCCCGGGTACAGCAACCTCCAGTTGGGATCCGTTAGGCTTCCACCTCCAACGACTGTCTCTGCCTCCGGATTTTCAAGTGTCATCTCCCCGCAGGCAGGCTATTTACCCAATAACACCCAGTGAGATCCCCACGTTGGGCGCCATTTGCCGCGAAGTTTTTGGCTCTTGCCCTAAAAAAAACAGCTCGAAGCCTAAATAAACAGTTCAAAGCCTAAAAAAACAGCTCTAAGCCTACTTCATGTGGCTCTCAGTCTAGGGTCCGATTCTCAACTGGGTGGGAAGAAATCCAGTCCTACTCAGTGTGAGTGATAGCAGAAATCTTCACTTTATTAAAAGCAGGCTCTAACTTATATACACTGCAGGCTTCAAGCTAGCTCAGCAACAGTAGCTAATAGATCACATTTTCATGTTCATCCTACTTGTGGTTTCTGCGATAAGCAAGCTCCCTCATATTTTCACATCTTGTTTTTCCTCGAAGTTGTTTACCACCTTTAGCCAAGAACAGTCTGACCTTGAGGGAATAGAAAGTGGCCTGTTGTCTACGTGACAGCAACTGCTTTAACCATGTCTCTAACTCTAGTCTTGATTGTGCATGAAATCTATATAACTAGAGCCCAGGCTGCCTTGCCCCAATGGGCCTAGCATTATATCCCAGGATGCATGTCCATGCTCCCTCACTTTTCTCTACAAATAGTGAAACAGTGCTGGCTGATAGCCTACGCGGGGACCTACGTACCACTGTAGGTGGGTTCTGCATATCTGCTTTCTTGTAGTTCCGAGATGCAGAGGCGTAACTTCCATCGACAGCCTGTATTTTCAATGGGAGCTGAGTAGGCCAAGTGCATGGAATTAGAATTAACTACCACAGGAAAGCAGCTGCAAAGGTAGCACAGTACTGGCTGATAAGCTACACAGGTGTTGCAGATACACAATTATTTTAGTTAACAACTTATCATCACAATAAGTAGTCAAGCACTTATTAAGCACTTGTTAATCACTTAGTAATAGTTCAATTAGCTAAGCACTTGCAAAAGACTCAAACACCTATTGATTAAGTAAGTATTCATTTGAATCACATAAGGATCAAACTGCAAGAGTTACATACCACACCTGATAAGGACCTGTTACCTTAGCCAGGAGACCTTGGTGAATTTATTTGTTAGGTTACCTTGGCTGTTACCTTAGTTGTTACTAAAACAAAGGGACTGATTGACTGTCAAATGCGATTCTTTTGTTTGAGCCCTATAAAACCCCTGAAAATGGTAACTGACAAGAAAACATCTATGGAGTAGTTATCCCCTGTGTTTTCCCAGTGCTGTATAGTAAAGAAGTGCCTGCTTATCTGCATTCCTGTGTAGATAAGTTTTTAGGGATTGCGGATCCGTCAACAGTTTTGGCGTCCCAGCTGGGACCTTGAGAGTGAGACTACATGGGATCGGATGTTGATCAAACTCCAGCCGACACCGAAGAATTCTCAGGGAAGACCATCGCCACGACCCTTACAGCTCCTCACAACATTCCTTGGAGTGGTAAGGCACTTCTGTTTTATTGGGGGCGGAACTTGGTGAAATAGCCTCTAAGTCGCGGTGTCGGAGACCCTGCTTGGCATGGCCCAGGGAAACCTCAAAGGAGCCTGCCAGTAAGACAGAGCGAAAGTTGCGCTTAGTTGGGCTAGAAGATCCTCGTATTGGAATTGGGAGCCTAGGCACCGCCCGTAAGGCAAAGGTGAAAGCGATCGCAGGGTTGGCATTGGTATTGCAACCCGTAAGTCGGATGAAGTGATCACAGGGCTGACATTGGTAATTGGCAATTGGTAATTGGTATAATTGGGCCCGCATAAGTATATAGTAAGATACCTATTGGTTTTCGTTTGCACATTGGTTTGTATATTGCTTTGTGTATATATATGCATACTATTGTATATTGTGTTGTGAGCTGTCTGTGTGTGTGTGATTGAGACGTGCAATTGCGCACGAAGCGAGTGCGGAGCTTTTATCCGCGGTTCTGTGATCCCGCGAGGGGTGCAGCCTGAGAAAAGCGAAGCAAAAGAACAAAATGATTTTTGAGAAAGTATTTGTAGCTAAAAGGATTTTGAAATGGCAAAAAAAGTACCTGAGAATTCACCTCTTGGATGTCTGTTGGCAGGAAGGAATTTAAGGGTGATTTTTAAAAAAAGATCAACTTATAGAATACTGTAATCATGTGTACAAATATTGAACTGTGTTTGATAGACACCATAATTTTTGGCTATGGCATCTAAGTAGTCAAACCTGTTTAGGGGAGGAAATTCCAACAATAAGGGCCCTGTGCCAAAAACCTATCCTTTGGGCTGACTTTTGGCTCACTGGAGAGAAATACATAATGATTTCTTTAAAAAGCAGCTTATTGAATATTGCAATCATACGTGGCCAATGTATGCTCTGGATGATGAGGAATTATGGCCCCTGAATGGAATACTAAGTTACAATACTATCTTGCAATTAATGTTGTTTTATAAGAGCGAGGAAAAGTGAGATAAAGTCCCATATGTAGATCTGTTCTTTTATTTAAGAGAAAAATCTGAATGGCAGAAAGAATCTGAATGAAGAAATTGCATAATGTCACTCACAGTAGAAAAACAAAAGGTTCAAAACCGTTGCTCCCCATGCACTGCAGCAAAAATGTGTCTTAAACATTTGACCCTTAAGGGGGAAGAGCTGTTCCTATATATACACCATCTCTCACTTACCCGCACCCCAAGATGAGCCTGAACAGGGACACAGCAACCTGACCAGAGTTGTGGTTCAAGGGAGGGCTCCCAGTCCTGTCCAGATAGTAGTAACATGGAAAAATGAGGACTATGACACAGAACCTTCCTCATTGGTTACCAAGAGAACTCAATGCTATACTCATTTCATAACCACCTTAAAGATCCCCTTAAATTCTAAAGTCAAAGAGTATATAATTGCCCCATTAAAACAAGGGGTTGGGCAGAGTGAACCAGTACACATGAAAGTGCCTTTCTCACCTTCTGATTTAATTCTTTGAGAAAAAATCAACTGACTCCCATATGGAGAACCCAGATAAAGTGAAGAAAAAAAAAAAAAGGAAAAGAAAAAAACCCAGAAAATAGAAACCAATATAAACATCAGAGTAATGTATTCAGTTTTAAATACATGTAGAGGAGCAATAGGAACTAAAACTGGGATTAAACAGGTACAAGGTATCAAAATAAAAAGCTCAAATAGCAGCCAAACAGTGATATATTTGGGCCTCGAAATTTCAAAAGGAGAACGGAGGCTGGGGACAAATGGAAAGGAAGCGATTTGTGCTATTCTGGAACCACGCACTGTGCATGAGTAGCAAGCATTTTTGGGAATGATGGGATGGTGCAGGCTCTGGATCATGGATTATGGTCTTATAGCCAAACCATTGTATGAAGCCCAAAATCTACCCCTTTTACATGGGGCAAAGAACAGCAGGAAGCTTTCCGGAAGCTTAAAATAGCTCTGATGACAGCCTCAGCCTTAGGCTTGCCAGATTTAAGGTGCAACCTTTGCCACCGCTTTCCTGTGGGAGTTATCTCCAGTCCTGTGCACTTTGCCTGCTCAGCTCCCATTGAAAATACAAGCTGTTGGTAGAAGTTACGCCATTGCGTCTAGGAGCTACGTGAAAGCAGGTACGCCGACGTCACCTACAGTGGTACATAGATCCACGTGTAGCCTATCAGCCAGCACTGTACAACCTTTTCCACTGCTTTACTGTGGGAGCTATCTCCAATCCAGCGCACTTGACCTTCCCAGCTCCCATTGAAAAAATACAGACTGCTGGTAGATTTTACGCCGCTACGTCTGGGATCTACAAGAAAGAAGGTACACAGATCTCACCTAAAGTGATATTTAGATCCCCGTGTATTCGATTAGCCAGCACTGTTCCACCTTTGCAGTTGCTGTCCTGTGAGAGCCATCTCCAATGCCACGCACTTGGCTGACTCAGCTCCCATTGAAAATACAGGCTGTTGGTAGAAGTTGCGCCACTATGTCTGTGAGGAACAAGAAAGCAGGTACGTAGACCCCACCTACAGTGGTATGTAGGTCCCTGTGTAGTCTATCAGACAGCACTATGCCACCTTTGCAACTGCTTTCCTGTGGGAGATATCTCCAATCCCTCGCACTTGGCCTGCTCAGCTCTCATTTGAAATACAGGCTCTCAGTAGAAGTTACATCACATCGTATGGCAGCTACAAGAAAACAGGAATGCAGACGTCACCTACAGTTGTATGTAAGTCACTGTGTAGTCTAACAGCCAGCACTGTGCCACCTTTGTAGCTGCTTTCCTGTGGGAGCTATATACAACCACGTGCATTTGACCTGCAAAGCTTCCATTAAAATAATACAGGCTGCCGGTGGAATTTACGCAACTGCCTCTGGGAGCTACAAGAAAGCAGATACACAGACCTCATCTACAGTGATCCATAGGTCCCCTGTGTAGTCTATCAGCCAAACTTGTGACAACTTGGCAGTTGCTTTCCTGTGTGAGCTATCTCCAATCCCTTTCACATGGCCTGCTCAGTTCCCATTAGAAATACAGGCTGCCGTTAGAAAGTTATGTCACTGCCTCTGGTACCTAAAAGAAAGCAGATACGTACACTCCACCTACATTGATACATACACTTGGCCTGATCAGCTCCCATTGAAAAAATACAGGCTGCCAGTAGAAATTATGCCACAGTGTCTGGGACCTACAAGAAAGTAGGTACGCAGACCCCACCTACAGTGGTAAGTAGATTACCGTGTAGCCTAACAACCAGAACAGTGTCACATTTGCAACTGTTTTCCTGTAGGAGCTATTTACAATCCCGCCCATTTAGTCTGCAAAGCTCCCATTGAAAAAATACAGGCAGTGAGTGGAAGTTACTGAACTGCCTCTTGGAGTTACAAGAAAGCAGGTACGAAGACCCTACCTACAGTGGTATGTAGCTCCCCGTGTAGCATATCAGTCTGCACTGTGCCATTTTACAAGTGCTTTCCTGTGGGAGCTATTTCCAATCCCTCACACTTGGCCTGCTCAGCTCCTATTTGAAATATAGGCTGCGGGTAGAAGTTACATCAAGCCATCTAGGTGCTACAAGAAAGCAGGTACACAGAGCCCACCTACAGTGTTAAGTAGATCACCCCTTATCCTATCTACCAGCACTGTTCCACCTTTGCAGCTGCTTTCCTGTGAGAGCTATCTCCAGTCCTGCGCACTTGGCCTACTCAGCTACCATTTAAAAGACGCTGCCGGTAGAAATTACGTCACTTCCTCTGGCAGCTACAAGAAAGCAGGTACACAGTCCCCATCTGCAGTATAACATAGGTCCTCCTGTAGCCTATCAGCCAGCACTGTGCCACCTTTGCAGCTGCTTTCCTGTGGGAGCTATCTCCAATTCCGCGCACTTGGCATGCTCAGCTCCCATTGAAAATACATGCTGCCGTTAGAAGTTACACCTCTATGTCGTCGAACTAAAATAAAGCAGGTACGCAGACCCCACCTACAGTGGTACATAGGTCTCGGTGTTGCCTATCAGCCAACACTGTGCCACCTTTACAATTGCTTTCCTAATTGAGCTATGTCTTTCCCACACACTTGGCCTTCCAAGCTCCCATTAAGAAATAAAGGCTACCAGTAGAAGTTACGCCACTGCATCTGGGAGCTACAAGGGAGCAGGTACTCTGAGCCCTCCTACAGTGTTATGTAGGTCCTTGTGTAGCTTATCAGTCAGCACTATGCCATCTTTGCAGCTGCTTTTGTTTGCGAACAATCTCCAATCCCGCGCATTTGGCCTGCTCCTCTCCCATTGAAAAAATACAGGCTGCTAGTCGAAGTTATGCCACTGACTCCGGTAGCTAAAACAAAGAAGACATGCAGACCCAAAATACAGAGGTACATTTGTCCCTGTGTAGCCTATCAGCCCATACTGTACCAACTTTGAAGCTGTTTTCCTGTGGGAGCTATCTCCAATCCTTGCGCACTTGGTCTTCTCTTCTCCCATGGAAAAATACAGGCTGCTGGTAGTAGTTACGACACTGCTTCTGGGAGCTACAAGAAAGCAGTTATGCAGAGCACCTACATTGGTACGTAGGTCCCCGTGTAGCCTATCAGCCAGCGTTGTACCACCTTTCATCTGCTTTCCTGTCGCAGCTATCTCCAATAACACGCATCTGGCCTGCTCAGCTCTCTTTGAAAACACTGGATGTAGGTAGAAGTTATGCCATTGTGTCTGGGAGCTAAAAGAATGCAGGTAGGAGGAGCCCTCCTACAGTGATACGGAGGTCCCCGTGTAGCCTATCTGTCAGCACTGTGCCAATTTTGCGGCTGCTGTCCCGTGGGAGCTATATCCAATCCCGCGCTCTCTGTCTGCTCAGCTCCCAGTTAAAATACAGACTGTTGGTCAAAACATAGAATCATAGAATGGTAGGGGTTGGAAGGGACCTTTAGAGATCATCTAGTCCAATTCTCCTGCAGAATCAGGTTCACCTTGATCAGGTCGCATAGGACCATGTCCACATGCGTCTTGAAGACGTCCAAGGAAGGAGACTCCACAACCCCCCTGGGAAGCCTGTTCCACTGCTCCGTCACTCTCACGGTGAAATAGTTTTTTCTTAAGTTTCAGTGGAATTTTTTTTTTGTTCCAGCTTCATCCCATTGCCCTTTGTCCTGTTAATATCTACTATAGAAAAGAGGGATGTCCCAACCTCCTGACACTCACCCTTTAGATATTTTTAAATGTTAATAAGATCATCCCTCAATCTCTGCTTCTCCAGACTAAACAAACCCTGTTCCCGCAGTCTTTCCTCGTATGAAAGAGTTTCTATACCCTTGATCATCTTGGTGGCCCTGCGCTGCACTCTCTCCAGAAGTTCCTTGTCCTTCTTGAGCTGAGGAGCCCAGAACTGGACATAAGACTCTAGTTGAAGCCTCACGAGGGCAGAGTAGAGGGTGAGAAGAACCTCCCTCGACCTGCTGACCACACTATTCTTGATGTATTCCAGAATGTCATTGGTCTTCTTGGCCTCGAGGGCACATTGCTGACTCATATTTAGTTTATTATCAATCAGGACTCCCAGGTCTCTCTCTGCAGAGCTGCTCTGCAGCAGTTCGACCCCCAGTCTGTACTGGTGCATGGGGTTTTTCCTTCCCAGATGCAGGACTCTGCACTTCTCCTTGTTGAACCTCATGAGGTTTCATCTCTGCCCAACTCTCAAAATGGTCGAGATCCCGCTGAATGGCAGCACAGCCTTCTAAAGAATCAGCCAGTCCTCCCAGTTTCTGGTCATCAGCGAACTTGCTGAGGGTATACTCTGTCCCCTCGTTGATGAAGATGTTGAACAAGACTGGCCCCAGAAATGATCCCTGTGGAACTCCACTGGACACAGGCCTCCAACTCGACTCCGTGCCAGTGATCACCACCGTCTGGGCTCTTTCATTCAGTCAACTCTCAATCCACCTCACTGTCCACTCATCCAAGCCACACTGCCTGAGCTTTCTGAGGAGGATATTGTGGGAGACAGTGTCAAAAGCCTTGCTGAAGTCAAGGTAGATGACATCCGCTGCTCTCCCCTCATCTAGCCAGTTGGTTATGCACTCATAGAAGGCTATCAGGTTAATCAAACAAGATTTCCCCTCGGTGAAGCCATATTGACTCCCCCTGAGAAACATCTTATCCTTCATATGTTCAGTGTTAACATTCAGGATGAGTTGTTCCATCACTTTTCCAGGGATGGAGGTGAGGTTGACCTGCCTGTAGTTTCCTGGGTCGTCCTTCCTGCCCTTTTTGAAGACTGGCGTGACACTGGCCTTTCTCCAGTCCTCAGGCACCTCACCTGTCCTCGATGATTGTTCAAAAATGATGGAGAGAGGCTTAGCAATCACATCAGCTAGCTCTCTCAGCACTCTAGGATGCATCCCATCAGGACCTATTGACTTATGAGCCTTAAGCTTGCCCAAGAAGTCTTTAACCTCTTCCTCTTCCACCCAGGGCAAGTCCTCTGCTGTCCTGGCCATCATGTTATCCTTGCCGGACTGGGCTTCCCGAGGGTCAGCCTTATCTGTAAAGACTGAAGCAAAGAAGGCAATCAGTTCTTCAGCCTTCTCTGCATCCTCAGACACCAGGGCACCCTCAGCATTTAGCAGCGGGTCCACATTACCCCTCACCATCCTTCTGCTGCTGATGTACTTGAAAAATGGCTTATTACCGTCTTTAAAATCCCTGGCTAAATTTAATTCTAGAAGGGCTCTAGCCTTCCCAGTTTCACCCCTGCATGCCCTGACAATGTTCCTATATTGTTCCCAAGAAGTCAGCCCCTGTTTCCACCAATCATAGATGGCTGCTTTCTGCCTGAGTTGTTCCTGCAGATCCTTGCCCATCCATGGAGGCCTCCTACCTCCTTTTCCTCCTTTCTTGCACAATGGGACACATCGATCCTGACTTTGGAGGAAGTGGTGCCTGAAGACTGACCAGCCCTCATTGGCACTTCTACCATCTAGAATCATATCCCATGAGATTCGTCCAAGTAGATCTTTAAAGAGGCCAAAGTCGGCTTGCCTGAAATCCAGGGTCACGGTCCTGCTTTGTGTTCTGCCCCTTCCACAGAGGATCTTGAACTCTACCATCTCATGGTCACTGCAGCCAAGGTTGCCTCCAACCTTCACATCCCCAACCACGCCCCCTCTATTCATCAGTGCCAGGTCCAGCAGTACACCCGTCCTTGTTTGTTCCTTGATCATCTGGGACAGGACGTTGTCGGCAACAATCTGTAGGAACCTCCTGGACTGCATGTGCTTGGCTGTGTAGCTATCCAAGCAAATATCAGGGTGGTTGAAGTCCCCAATGAGGACCAGGGACTGTGATCGTGAGGCAGCTCCCTGTCAGAGACCAGCTCTTTCCAGGACGATGAAGGACAGGCGGACCACTGCTCTTTGAGCAAGTGACAATTTATTCTTACTTCTTATGTTCTTTTATAGTTGATACATATCGTAAAGGTCATCAGTATAGGTTAACAAACAATATGAGTACGTGTATTTTCTATATGCTACAAATCAATCAAATGTTATCTACAAAATTTATGGTATTGTTTACTACATTTTTGTGATATATGTTCCGTGACTACAAGACATCTGGTGTCGTTATCATTGTTGTGTATACAGGATGTTTTTGCTTAAATTAGGGGCTTTGTTCAAGGAGTCAACCCTTTCAGACAGGCTTCCTTAGAAAAGATTAACCCTTACCAGGCAAATCCTTTCGAGGGCCATTCTACCCTTTCAGACAGATTGGTCTCATCATTTCACCCTTTTTTCTTTTTATTCAGTATGTATTGTAGCGGGAACGTGTTGTGTAGACATTAATTGTAATTTTTTAGTTTTTATACTCGTTTGTTTTATCATATCATACATTAAACGAAATATGCAAGGTAATACTACAACTAGGACAATTATGCATAAAGTTGCTCCTATAAGGCAATAGATTCCTTTATAAAATGAGGTTAGTGATGGAAAAGAAGCCTTTAAAACGCTAACAAAATCATGAGCACGTTGGGCGAGAGGTAACTGCAATTTTTCTGTATTTTGTAAAGAGAGAATTTCTCCATGCAATAGTTTTAAGTTAATTGAAGAGTTGGCATTATTCCATATTATGCTAAGCCAATAAGCAAAGATCTGTAATGATGACCAATAGTTAAGATCATGTTGTGGTCGAGGTTGTCGTGGTGTCAGCATTAGGCGTTGAAACCTTCTTCGTAGTTTGCCCATCTTCGTTTTTGGCATGTCGAACACAACGTTCTGGAATCCACCGGGGCACTGGTTCATCTGTTGGGAAAATGCAAACATACCCTCTACCCCATAATAAAACTGGATCAGGGCCTCTCATAGATCCATCGATAGGATCTTTCCACAATACTGCAGGTTTCTGCTGAGCTGGGGATTGCCAATGGCGATCAGCAGCCTAAAGGCCAGCTGCATCGAGAGTAAAAAAGTTTAAAACAAAAAGAGCATGATTTAACAAAGACAAAGGAGTGTCCTTAATCCCCCATGTCCCCGTTTTTAATTTCTTTAATTGTGTTTTCAGAGTAAGATTAAAACGTTCAATCATGCCTTGACCCTGTGGATTATAAGGAATCCCTGTTTTATGTGTTATAGAAAAATGAGCACAAAATTTTGCAAATTTAGCACTAGTATATGCGGGGCCATTATCTGTCTTGATAGTCTTTGGTATACCTAATATTGAAAAGCAGTGCAATAAGTGTGAGATCACTTGTGCGGCTGATTCTCCAGACAAAGGACTAGCTACTGCAAAATGAGAAAAGGTATCAAGGGTTACATGGATATAAGAGAGGCGGCCAAAAGAAGGATAATGAGTAACATCCATCTGCCAGAGATCATTAGGTAAAAGACCTCGAGGATTAACTCCATAATGAGGAATTGATAAAAAAGAAACACACGAAGAACATGTTCGAACAATTTCTCTAGCTTGTTCTCGAGAGATATGGCACATACGTTGTAGAGTAGCTGCAGGTAAGTGATGCAGAGAGTGCAAACGCTGGGCTTCTGCAACAGTAGCAACAGTAAAACGAGTTAACAAATCAGCCTGATTGTTGCCGTGACTCAAAGGTCCAGGTAATTTAGAGTGACTACGAATGTGTCCTACAAAAAGAGGTGCATCTCTTATTATTAAGAGAGATTGAATCAGACCGAAATATCGTTGTATAAAAGAAACTTTAGAAGCTATGACAGGAACTGTTTCTAAAAATTGTAATGAAGTGACAATATAACGACTGTCAGAATAGATATTCAAAGGCTCAGAAAATTTCAACAGTGCTTGATAAATAGCATACAACTCAGTCATTTGTGCAGAAACATTCTCTAATTTCCAAACATATTGATCTGTAGGGGTATACAAAACTGCTTGTCCATTAGATGATCCATCTGTAAAAACAGTCAATGCTCCTGTTATAGGAGCTCCTTTAATGACCCTAGGAAAAGCTAAAGAATGATATGTGGCAAAACTAAGAATTTTATCAGAAGGGAACTTTTGTGTTATTTCTCCAGGAAAAGCAGCTAAGGCTACAGCAAAATCGTCTACAGTGGCCATCAGCCAAGTAATTTGAGCAGGTGTGTATGGAATTCCAATTACTGCCGGTTCTTTCCCAAGATGAGTAATACATAACTTTCGTCCTTGTTTAATTCGTTCTGCTATCTTTTGAGGATATGAAACAAGAACACCTTTTGCAGAGTGAGATCCGTGTACCCAACATAAAACACCATCCTGATACAGGACTCCTGTAGGAGTCATTACTGTAGGCAAGATATATAAAGAGAAAGACTTTGTTATGTCTGCATATTGTAATTGAGCATTTTCTATGGCTTTTTCAACCAATCGAAGAGCTTGTTTTCCCTCTTCTGTTAACTTGCGAGGAGAGGTAGGATCAGGGTTTCCCTCAAGTATTTTAAAAAGAGGATGCAAATCGGCTGTCGTTAACTTAAGAAAAGATCTGAGCCAATTAATGTCTCCCAAAAGTTTCTGAAAATCATTCAGAGTTGTCAAAGAATTTGTTCGTATGGCAATTTTTTGTGGCATAAAAGATTTAGGATATAGTTGAAACCCTAAATATTGAAAAGGATATGATTTCTGTACCTTTTCTTGTGCTATTTTCAAACCATGTTTAGTTAACATCTGTTCAATATGAGCATAAGCATGTTGCAACTTATCGATAGATGAGGCTGCTAAAAGAATATCATCCATATAATGGATACAAAGAACATCAGGAAATTGTTGTCTAGTCGCTTTTATACTTTCATGAACAAATTTTTGACAAAGAGTAGGACTATTAGCCATTCCTTGAGGCAATACTTTCCATTGGTAGCGTTCCATAGGTTCACTAAAATTTATGGATGGTACACCAAAAGCAAATCGACATTTGTCATCTGGATGTAAGGGGATAGTGTAAAAACAATCTTTTAAGTCAATAATTATTTTTTCAAAATTCTGAGGAATGGCAATAGGACTGGGTAGACCAGGTTGTAACGCTCCCATGGTACACATTGTTTTATTGACTTCTCTCAAGTCTTGGAGAAGTCGCCATTTCCCCGATTTCTTTTTTATAACAAAAATAGGTGAGTTCCATGGCGATGTGGAAGGTTCTATGTGACCTAATTGTAATTGTTCAGCTACTAATTGACGAGCAGCTTGCAACTTTTCTTTAGTTAGAGGCCATTGATCAACCCAAACAGGTTGATCTGATTTCCAACAGATTTTATCTGCATACATAGTTACTGATAAATTTATCAGATTAACTGCTAGGCGTATAAAGGTATGCACCCATTTGTGTCAAGATATCTCGGCCCCAGAGGTTAAGAGGCAAGCTTTCTAGTACATATGGTTGAATGGTACCAGAGTGTCCCTCCTTATCTGTCCAACTTAACAACTTACAGCTTTGAAGAGGCAAATTTGCAACTCCAATTCCTTTTAGATCAGCTGAAGCATGCTGTAAAGGCCATTCTTTTGGCCATTGTTTTAAAGTCATTACCGATACATCTGCTCCGGTGTCCAAGAGTCCTGTAAAATTTCTACCATCAATTGTTAACTGAAGTTCAGGTCTCTGATGATTGATGGGCTGTAAAAGATAAACGTCAGTAGATCCAAAACCGCCTGTTCCCCGAATGCGGGAATCAGCTTTTCCTATAGATGAAACATAAGGAATTAAAAGCAACTGTGCAATCTTTGTTCCTGCAGATAGATTAAAGACAGAAGTTTCAGATTGTAACATAACTTTTAACTCTCCTTCATAATCACAATCAATTAGTCCTGGTATAACTCGCAATCCTTTCATGCTCAGACTACTTCGACCCAATACTAAACCACATGTTCCAACGGGTAAAGGGCCGTATATTCCTGTTGGGATAGCTTGTGCCCCCATTTCAGGTGTTAATACGAAGTGGGAGGAGGAACACAGGTCCAGTCCGGCACTGTGACTGGTGGCTCGGTGGAGTTGTGAAATGGATTGTTTAGCTGGTGCTCTGAGGTTTGCACCTGCACAGGATACATCCCCTGTTTGTTTGGGTGGGCCCGGGGCAAGCCCATTGAGAAGTTTCCCGGCTGTATCAAAGAATTGCCATTCTTATCATATTTAGATCGGCATTCATTAGCCCAATGATTACCTTTTTTACATTTTGGGCACAGACTTGGGTTCTTTCCTCCATTATGATTCGGAATCTTTTTATTAGGACATTGACGTACCTGATGCCCCATTTGTCCGCAATGAAAACAGCTACCAGGAGGGCCTGCAACCCTTCTGTTTTTCTTAAATTGCATTGCAGCTAAAACTTGCTCAACAGGTTTACCCTGTTGTGCTGCGCCAGTGACTATGCCTTGAATATATCCAGAGCTAACATCAGAACATAATCTGATATAGTCGTTTAATGTTGATTTATTTTTCCAAGGTCTTAATATGGATTGACAGATATTATTAGCATTTTCAAAAGCTAATTCCTTAACTAAAATCATAGCTGAATCGGTGTCTTGTATGAGCCTAGATGAAGTTTGTAACAAACGAGATACAAAATCATGATAAGGTTCGTCTGGTCCCTATCGGACTTAAGTTAATTCTTCCCTAGACGTTCCATGTCTAGGTAGCCCTTTCCAGGCTTTCAAACCAATTTCTTGAACGGCATCGTATGTCGCAGCAGGATAAGTTAATTGTTGTGCCAGATCAACATGCGGTCCTGTGCCAGCTAACATTTCATGAGTAATTCCTTGTTGGCGAAAGTGTGGTTTTTGAGAATAATCATAACAGGAATCCATAAAATCTGTAAGCCATAACAAATATTCTCCTCCCGTTAAGGTAGCTTTAGCTAAGCCTTTCCAGTCCCATGGGGGAAGAACTTCAGCTGCAATTGTCTCTAAAATAGCAATAGTATATGGTGCAGTTGCACCATATTGAGCAGCAGCTGTTTTCAATTCTTTAAGATTCTTAAATGGAATGGATGTATATGTAGCAATTCTAACATTGGCTTGAGTAGGGTGAGGAGCATATGTTATAGGATAAGCATGCAATATTTTTGAAAACCCACTCACATCTTCACCTTGTTGTTTAGCTTGTAGCAATGATAACTGTAAGGGTAAGTGAGGTGATATTTGATGGTATATGTCAGGAGGGGGCAGACGTCTACCAGCTTCTATTGCTGGTAAAACAACAGGTTCCCTTTTTAAAAGTGTTTGCTGTTTCTTCAATTTAAAAGGCGTATTAACAAACACTTGATCATCTTTATTATGATACTGAGCAGCTTCTTTTTCTAATTCAGCTTCCTCATCGGAGGATAATTCTTCAGATAATTCTATAGGTCTCAAGGCGCTCTTGCTTTGTTTTAACGGTCGGCATTTTTTACCTCCCGTATTTGAGTACATAAGAAAGGGATTTTTAAAATTAGATTCCTGAATATCTTTTTGTTCATTATTGATTATTGATGGATATTCAGGTGGAGCAGAGGGTTGTGAATCGGGATTAGTAAGAGCAGAAGGTTTTAAACCTGAATCCGCTGAACGAGATCGAGGACGTGTTTGTCATTGCCATTTATCATATTCAGTATCACCTTGTAAACATTCTTTAATTAAAATCCATAAAGGAAAAGCATCTATAGGGATCTTATCAGGGCCGTTAGCAGCATAATAGCCTTTAATGTTTTCACCGACCCTATTCCATGTTTCTAAATTAATAGTGCCTTTATTCGGAAACCAAGGACACACAGTGTCTATAAATTCTAAAAATCCACCCACTTGCTTGGTGGTTACAGATATATTTCGACTTTTTAACAATGTCTTAACCATAGCTACAAACAGCTGTCTTTCCATACTATGTACATGTCCCATATTTTAAGTTGTAAATGCTGAATATGAGGGAGCCCTACTGTTGAGTCACGAGGTTCAGTCTGGACCCCCTTGCTTTCTAAGACACCTTATAGAAAGGGCTTAGGTGCGGCTGGATCCAGACTTAGTCTCAGACTTGGTCAACGGAAAATCTAAGACAAAAAAGGGATTTTTGTTTTTATTTTACTGAGATAAATTTCTACTTTCTTATATTTTACACCTTCCGAGTAGTTCTGCCCCCCTTTATTTCCCTTTATCCTTACCGCGGTTCTGTTGATTCGGAGGCAGCTCACCCTGGTCAAAGGCAACCGAGTTTCCCGAGTTTCGGCACCATTTGTCAGAGACCAGCTCTTTCCAGGACGATGAAGGACAGGCGGACCACTGCTCTTTGAGCAAGTGACAATTTATTCTTACTTCTTATGTTCTTTTATAGTTGATACATATCGTAAAGGTCATCAGTATAGGTTAACAAAAAATATGAGTACGTGTATTTTCTATATGCTACAAATCAATCAAATGTTATCTACAAAATTTATGGTATTGTTTACTACATTTTTGTGATATATGTTCCGTGACTACAAGACATCTGGTGTTGTTATCATTGTTGTGTATACAGGATGTTTTTGCTTAAATTAGGGGCTTTGTTCAAGGAGCCAACCCTTTCAGGCAGGCTTCCTTAGAAAAGATTAACCCTTACCAGGCAAATCCTTTCGAGGGCCATTCTACCCTTTCAGGCAGATTGGTCTCATCAGCTCCCAGTTGTTTTTACAGGGCCTAATCCACATCCACATCCTGATGAGGTGGCCTGTAGCAGACTCCTACAACAATATCACCTGCCTTGCCCTGGCCATTAATTTTTACCCATAAGCACTCTACTCTCTTTTCATACCCACCCAGGCACAGGTCAGTAGACATTAATTGCTCTCTCACATAGAGACCAACTCCAGCTGCACGTCTTGTCAGTCTGTCTTTCCTGAACAATACATAACCCTCCATGGCTGTGCTCCAGTCATGGCAGGTGTCCCATCACGTCTCCGTGACCGCAATCAGGTCGTAGCCCTGCATCCGCACCCACATCTCCAGTTTTTCCTGCTTATTCACCAGGCTGCGTGCATTGGTGTAGAAGTTAGGACACAGCTTCTTTCCTGTGGGTGCTATCTCTAATCCCGCGCACTTGGTCTGCTCAGCTCCCATTGAAAATATTGACTGCCGGTAGAAGTTACACCACTGCATCTGCGAGCCACAAGAAAGCAGGTATGCAGACCCCACCTACAGTGGTACTTTGATCCCCGTGTAGTCAATCAGCCAGCACTGTGCCACATTTGCAGGTGCTTCCCTGTGGGAGCTATCTCCAGTCCTGCATACTCAGTCTTCTCAGCTCCCATGGAAAATAAAGGCTGCTGGTAGAAGTTACGCCACTGCGTCTGGGAGCTACAAGAAAGCAGATATGCAGACCACATCTACATTGGTACTTAATCTATCAGCCAGCACTGTTCTACCATTGCAGCTGCTTTACTAAGAAAGAAATCTCCAATCTGCTCAGCTCCCTTTGAAAAAATACAGGCTACCGGTACAAATTACATCACAGCGTGTGGGAGCTACAAGAAATCAGGTACGCAGACCCCACTGACATTGGTATGTAGGCCCCAGTGTAGCCTAACAGCCAGTACTGTGTAACCTTTTCAACTGCTTTCCTGTGGGAGCTCCAGTTCACCAGCATAGCAGCCAGCCCTTTGCCACTGTAGTAGTTTTACCCTTGTTGGACGCCAGGTGTCCACCACACTACTCTATCCGCCACTTCCCCAGCAAATCAGGGAAGGGGAGAAAATATAATGGGAATCTTGTAGGTTTAGATAAAAGTAGTTTAATAAAGAAACAGCAAAGCCACCCGTGCAGGAAGCAAAGCAAAAGCAGATAAAGCTGTTACTCTCCACTTCCCATCTGCAGCGATGTCTGGCCACCTCCTGAGAAGCAGGGCTTCAGTAAACGTAGCGGTTACTTTTGGAAGGCCAGAAATGAATCTCGCCTCCCTTTCCGGCTCCTCTCCCCCAGTTTATATTACCGAGCTACGTCATATGATATGGAATATCTCCTTGGTCATCCTGGGTCAGCTGTTCTGGCCATGGTCCCTCCCTAGATTGTGCTCACCCACAGCTATTGGTGAAGGTGGGGGAAGGAATTCTGGAGGGACAGGCCTGATGCTGTGTGAGCAGTAGTCATAATATTGATGTCAACAGTAAGCACAGCACTGCAAGAGCTGCTGTGGAAAGTCACTACCATCCCAGACCCACTACAGCCTCCACCCCTTATTCCATACCATTCATGTCATGCTCAGACAAACCATCCTAACAACCCATATACATTCTTCTATACTCTCATTAACCAGTTCCCCACTCTTCAACAGACAAACATCATTCTTGTATTCCCTCTTGCATCTTGCATCAAAAAAACAAACAACATTCTTATATCTTTCATCCTCTGTAGATGTTCACTGAAGCAGGCCTCATCTGCCACTGGAGCAGGTCTCATCTGCCACAAAGTTTTCGGCTCTTGGCCTAAAAAAACAGCTCGAAGCCTGAAAAAAACAGCTCGAAACCTGAAAAAAAAAAACAACTCGAAGCCTGAAAAAGAAAACCAGCTCTAAGCCTACTTCATGCGGCTATCAACCCAGGGTCTGATGCTCAGCTAGGTGGGAAGAAATCAGTCCTACTCAATGTGAGTGATAGCAGAAATCATCTTCCCCTTATTGAAAGCAGGCTCTATCTTATATACACAGCAGCTTCAAGGCTAACTCAGCAACAGCAGCTAATAGATTATATTTTCATGTTCATCCTACTTGCGGTTTCTGTGATAAGCAAGCTCCCTCACATTTTCCCATCTTGTTTTTCCCCGAAATTGTTTACCACTTTTAGCCGAAAACAGTCTGACCTTGAGGGAAAAGAAAGAAGCCTGCTGTCTACGTGACAGCAACTGCTTTAACCATGGCTCTGACTCTGGTCTTGATTGTGCACCAAATCCATATAACTAGAGTCCAGGCTGCCTTGCCCCAATGGGCCTAAAATTATACCCCGGGATCCATGTCCATGTTCCCTCATTTTTTCTCCACACTCATCCATCAAGATGAATATCCAGGCCAGGGGAAACTGTGTGTTCAGTGTTGGGAACCAGAATCAGCTTGGTTTGTCCACTTGTCCGTTTTTTCTGGCGAAGTTCATACCTCATCGTCTACAACAAATATCTCACATCATAGGTTAATTTTCCCCCAAGGTTAAGTCTCCTTGAGGCATACATCGAGTTTCCCCATCCTTTCTCATCACCCACCAGGTACACCCAGGCCCTTGTGCAAAGACAATCCCACAAATGTGTTTGTCTTTTCCCATGGGAGGTGCAACCCATACTGCCTTCCCCAGACATTTCCCTGGGTGCACTACAGGGACCTTATCTCCTCCCACAGTATGTAGTGGTATTGTTTGGGCAGGACCAGGACGGTTAGTGGAACCTCTGCTGTTAACCAGTCAAGTGACTTCTGCTCAATTTTTATCCGACTGCTTCCATGCCCCATTGCCCAACGCTCTCAACATGGTCTTTAGCAATCCGATATATCTTTCAATCTTTCCAGAGGCTTGTGGGTGATAGGGGATGTGGTATATCCACTCAGAGCCACGTTTCTTAGCACAGGATTTTATGAGATTATTTCGAAAATGAGTCCCATTGTCTGATTCAATTCTTTCTGGAGTAACGTGTCGCCACAAAACTTACCTTTCAAGACCCTAGACAGTATTTCGGGCAGTAGCATGGTTTACATGGTATGTTTCCAACCAACCGGTACTTGCTTCCACCATGGTGAGTATATAATGCTTCCCTTGGTGTGTTCGTGGTAGCGGTCCAATATAGTAAATTTGCCAGGTCTCACCGTCTTGAAAACCCAGCCATCGGCCTCTGTTCCAGGGAGACTTGATTTGTGTGGTTCGCTTGACTGAAGCACGTTTCATATTCGTGGGTGACCTGTGTAATGGCATCCATGGTCAAGTCCATCCCTCGATCACGAGTCCATCTATATGTTGCATCTCTTCCCAGATGTCCTGATGTTTCATGGGCCCATTGAGCTATAAATAGCTCACCTTTACGCTCCCAGTCTAGGTCTACCTGAGCTACTTCAATTTTGGCAGCTTTGTCTACCTGTTGGTTGTTCCATTGTTCTTCAGTGGCACGGCTTTTGGGCACGTGAGCATCTACATGATGTACTTTCAGAGTCATATTTTCCACCCGAGCAGCAATGTCTTGCCATAATGCAGCAGCCCAGATGGGTTTACCCTTGCGCTGCCACTTGGTCTTCTTCCATTGCTGTAGCCATCCCCATAGAGCATTAGCCACCATCCAGGAGTCAGTATAAAGATAGAGTACTGGCCACTTCTCTCATTCTGCAATCCTTAGAGCTAGTTGGATGGCTTTCACTTCAGCAAACTGACTCGACTCACCTTCTCCTTTAGTGGCCTCAACAACTCGTCGTGTAGGACTCCACACAGCACCTTTCCACTTACGATGATTTTCTACCACGCGGCAGGATCCATCAATAAACAAAGCATAATGTCTCTCATCTTCTGATAGTTCATTATATGGTGGTGCCTCTTGGGCATGAGCTACTTCCTCAGGCAGTGGTCCAAAATCTCTGCCTTCTGGCCAGTCCATGATCTCTTCCAGGATTCCTGGGAGATTACATTTCCCCAGCCGAGATCGCTGTGTAATCAGTGCCATCCACTTACTCCATGTAGCACTGGTTGCATGATGCATAGAAGGGGTTTTCCCTTTCAACATCCAGTGTAGCACAGGCAGATCTGGTTCCAAGAGGAGGTAACCTGGTGCCAATGACTTCTGAAGCAGCTCAAAGTCCCTCATATGCTGCTAGTATTTCTTTTTCAGTTGGGATGTAGTGGGCTTCTGATCCTCGATATCCTCGGCTCCAAAACCCTAATGGTTGACCTCGGGTTTCTCCAGATGTTTTCTGCCAGAGGATCCAGGAGAGATCATGCTCTCCAGCAGCAGCGTAGAGGATATTCTGCACATCTGGTCCTGTACGGACGGGCCCAAGGGCGACTGCATGAGCTATTTCCTGTTTAATTTGTTGAAAAGCTTGTTGTTGCTCAAGGCCCTACTCAAAACAGTTCTTCTTTCTGATTACTCTAAAAAGAGGGCTCATAAGCTGACTATAACCTGGGATATTCATCCTTCAGAATCCCACAAGGCCCAGGAAAGCTTTTGATTCTTTCTTATTAGTTGGTTGAGACATAGTCGCTATTGTGTTCACAACATCCAGAGGCACATGTCAATGCCCATCTTGCCATTTTATGCCCAAAAACTGGATTTCTTGTGCAGGTCCCTTTACTTTGTTTCTTTTTACAGCAAAACCAGATTTTACGAGAATCTGAAATATTCATTTCCATTTCTCAAACACTTCTTCTGCCTTGTTGCCCCATACTTTTATGTCATCAATGTACTGTAAATGTTCAGGGGCATCACCCATTTCCAGCACAGTTTGGATTAGACAATGACAAATAGTAGGACTATGTTTCCACCCTTGGGGTAATCGATTCCAGGTATATTGGACACCTCTCCATGTGAAGGCCAATTGTGGCCTGCACTCTGCTGCCAACGGAACTGAGAAAAATACCCTAGTGATGTCAATCGTAGCATAGCACTTGGCTGCTTTTGACTCCAGTTCATATTGAAGCTCTAACATGTCTGGTACAGCAGCACCCAGTGGTGGTGTCACTTCATTCAGGCCACGATAGTCTGCTGTTAACCTCCACCCTCCATCAGATTTTTTCACAGGCCATATGGGACTATTAAATGGGGAATGAATTTTGCTAATTACTCCTTGAGCCTCCAGTTGATGAATCAACTCACAGATGGGAGCCATGGAATCTCGGTTCATGCGATGTGGCCTCCGGTGCACCGTCCTGGTAGCAATTGGTACCTGTTGCTCTTGAACTTGCAGCAATCCCAAAACAAAAGGTCTTCTGAGAGGCCAGGTAAACTGGAGAGTTTTTTGACTTTCTCTTTATCTACAGTGGCTATACCAAAAGCCCATCGAAACCCCTTGGAGTCTCTGAAGCGTCCTCTCGTGAGGTAATCTATGCCAAGAATACAAGGGGCCTCTGGACCAGTCACAACGGGGTGTTTTTCCCCTTTGTCCCCTGTTCAGCTCACTTCAGCCTCTAATACAGATAACTCTTCACATCCCATGTCACTCCAGAGATCCAGAAAGAATCTGTGCCTCTATACCTTGATGGCATCAATGTATACTGTTCCCCTGTGTCTACTAAGGCTTTATACCTTTTTGGGTTTGATGTGCCAGGACATCGAACCCACACAGTCCAGTAGATTCGGTCATCCCTTTCCTCCTCCTGGCTGCAGGCAGGGACCCTCCATTTCTGTTCTTCATCAGAGTATTTGCTATCTGATCCTTGCAATTGTAGACCTGAAATCTCCTCATTGGCATTAAAGGAAGTGATTGCAGTTCTTCTGTTCCTTAGAGATTGCTGATCGTCCTCTTTTGTTCTGGCAACTACGATGCTGACAGCCCTCTTTGGTTGTCCCTTTCTAAAAGCTGTCTTGCCCCTTAGTTCACGTACACACGCTTCCAGTTTAAAACTGAGTTCACCATCCCATTTCCTCTTATCCTGTCCTTGGCCACGCCAAGGAGAGGCCACGCAAAAAGAGCCAGAGTTCATTTCGTGGTGTACTCCGACACCTGGTACTTCCTTTTCCCCTGGTCGGGGCAGTGGATGACCAAATTCTGGGGCAGTTCTGACAGTCAGGCCTTTATCCCACACTGGTGAGGAGGTGCAGAGGCTCTCTTCATAGTTTTGTAACCAAGAAGATATTCTCTCCACTGTTGGTATATCCATGTCTGGGTGATACACCATTGCCAAGATATTAGAATACGTAGCTGGGGCACTCTGAATCACTTTTCTCAACATGGCCCGTGTACACTGGACATCGTCTGGATCTGTGGAGGCCTCAGTATTATCTAGATCATCATAGATGCCTTCCAGCACAGCTAATTCCCTTAGGTATTGGATGCCTTCATCTGCTCTAGTCCACTTTCCTCAGGCATTTACAAGATCTTCCTTGAATGGGTATGATGCCCTTACACTTGAGAGGAGCCGTTTCCAGAGACTGCAAATTAAGGTCTTCTTTCCAATGCCTCTGTCAATTCCCCGGTCCCTAGCAAGGGATCCCAACTGTTGGACTTCTCTACCTTCCAATTACTGACTGTCAGCCTTTTTATCCCAACATAAGAGCAACCAGGCACCAATCCCCTCACCTGGCTGGGGACTGTTATTATTGCAGATAAACAATTATTTTAGTTAACAACTTATCATCACAATAAGTAGTCAAGCACTTCTTAAGAACTTGTTAACAACCTAGTAATAGTTCAGTCAATTAGCTAAGCACTTGCAAATAACTCAAACACCTATTTGTTAAGTAAGTATTCATTTGAATCACATAAGAATCAAACTGCAAGAGTTACATACCACACCTGATCGGGACTTGTTACCTTAGCCACAAGACCCTGGTAAATGTATTTTTTAGGTTACCTTGGCTGTTAACTTAACTACAAGACCCTGGTAAATGTATTCGTTAGGTTACCTTGGCTGTTACCTTAGTTGTTACTAAAACAAAGGGACTGATATCTTTTTTTGACCAATCACTGTGATTTTGGATTTTTTTTTTTTTGTTGGGAACCAATCAAGGTGAAGGGCTAAATTGATAGATGGACGTTTTATGTATGCTTGTGTTGGCAAATGTGATTCTTTTGTTTGAGCTGTATAGAAACCCTGAAAATGGTAACTGACAATGAAGCACTTATGGAGGAGCTATCCTCCCTGTTTTCCCAGTGCTGCATAAAAAAGAAGTGCCTGCTTATCTGCATTGCTGTGTAGTTTATTTTTTCGCGATTTGGGATTCGTCACCATAATCTTTTCATATATCTCGAAGTTTTGATGAGGTGAGGGACCCAGTAGTTTCCATTTCCTTTTCGATTTCTTTCACTCCTTCTCCTGATCTCCTTACTGAAGGACCAGTTGCTTCTTCTAACCTTTCCTCTTCTTCCTCTTCTGCCCTTACTAATCAATTATATGGACTTGACCTCCTTATCCACTGTTTCTTTATCACTACTGGGCAACCACTGTGGTTGTTGTTTGATTCCATGACTCAACCAATGTGGTCTCAGATACAGTTTGAATTTCCACCTCGACCATAGATCTCTGAGAGGACTAGAGCGCGGCTCAGTAGGCAGAGGCTAGGCCCCAGTATAGTGTCTGAACCTCATGGGCCTCATTGGGGTAGGCAAGAAACCCTTCTATCAGGTGGCATGTCAGTAAAGCAGAGTTTTTTTATCTGGTCAGCTGTAAAATCCAAGGTTACAGGAGGTGGTAACCGTCCTAGGAATTTGCCCAAATTCATCCACACACCCACATAGAATGAGACTCACAATTATTATTTGGGCCATCATGTTCCCAGGCCCTTTCATCCTTTTCACAAAATCACACAGCCAACATAGCAAAGCTGTCATGGTTAGAGCGCAGCACAGAGTCAGTGTTAGTAGCATCATGTTCCCATACATAAGTCAAACACCTATTGATTAAGTAAGTATTAATTTGAATTACATAAGGATCAAATTGCAAGAGTTACATACCACACCTGATAGGGACCTGTTACCTTAGCTACCAGACGCTGGCAAATGTATTTGTTAGGTTACTTTAGCTGATACCTTAACTACAAGACCCTGGTAAATGTATTCCTTAGGTTTCCTTGGCTATTACATTAGTTGTTACTAAAACAAAGGGACTGATATCTTTTTTTGACCAATCTCCGTGATTTTGGAAATTTTGTGTTTGTTGGGAACCAATCAAGGTGAAGGGCTAAATCGATAGATGGATATTTTATGCATGCTTCTGTTGGCAAATGTGATTCTTTTTTTTGAGCCCTATAAAAACCCTGAAAATGGTAACTAAAAAGAAAGCACATATGGAGGAGCTATCCCCTGTGTTTTCCTAGCGCTGCGTAATAAAGAAGTGCCTGCTTATCTGCTTTCCTGTGTAGATAATTTTTTGGTGATTTGGGATTCGTCAACATAATCTTTTGGCATATCTCGAAGTTCTGATGAGGTGAGGGACGGAGTAGTTTCCATTTTCATTTACGATTTCTTTCACTCCTTCTCCTGCACTCCTTACTGAAGGACCAGCTGCTTCTTCTAACCTTTCCTCTTCCTCCTCTTCTGCCCTTACTAATCAATGATATGGACTTGACCTCCTTATCCACTGTTTCTTTTTCACTACTGGGGAAACCACTGTGGTTGTTGTTTGATTCCCTGACTCAGCCATGGTGGTCTCAGATACAGTTTGAATTTTCACCTCAGCCATAGTTCTCTGAGAGGACTGGACTGCGACTGACTCGACCATGGTGGTCTCAGATATAATTTCAGTTTCCACTTCAACCATAGTTCTCTGAGAGGACTGGAGTGCGGCTCGGTAGGCAGAAGCTAGGTCCCAGTATAGTGCCCAAACCTGATGGGCCTCATTGGGGTAGGCAAGACACCCTTCTATCAGGTGGCGTGCCAGTAAAGCAGGGTTTTTCATCTGTTCATCTGTAAAATCCCAGGTTACAGGAGGTGATAACCATCCTAGGAATTTGCCAAATTCATCCACACACCCTGCCACCCAGGGATTGGCCGCTTCTGGAGGGATTTTAACATGTTTCCTTCCCAAATTTGTCCTCTCTTATACCCAGATGGGTCCAGATTCCACAAAATATGTAATATACCAGCCATATTAATTAGTAATATTACAATTCTCATATAAGAGTGACTAAGGATCTGGGAAGTCTGTATAACAAAATTGTCTACAGTAGTCCGAGCTGAAGGGAAAGAGGTGCTTTGCCCCACGACCTCCATGGATAGCTCCCACAGCACAGTAAATCCATCAGTCATAGAATGAGACTCACAATTATTATTTGGGCCATCATGTTCCCAGGCCCTTTCATCCTTTTCACAAAATCATACAGCCAACAGATAAAAGCTATCAAGGTTAGAGGGCAGCACAGAGTCAATGCTGGTAGCATCATGTTCCCAAACATTAGAAAGTGTAAGATAAGCTGCATAACAGCAAGGCTCTGTGACCAGCACAGGAGCTTTGCACTCATTGACTTACTATAATTACAGTGCATTTTATGTAAAACTACTATTATCTTGCCCCATGTTAGGCACCAAAAAGGCTGTGGTAGTTTGACCCTGACTGAATGCCAGGTGCCAACCACACCGCTCTATCCCCCACCTCCCCAGGAAGCCAGGGAAGGGGAGAAAGTAAGATGGGAGTCTCGTGGGTTGAGATAAAAGCAGTTTAATAAAGAAACAGCAAAGCCGCGTGCGTGGGAAGCAAAGCAAAAGCAGATAAAGCTGTTACTCTCTACTTCGGAACTGCAGCCATGTCCGACCACCTCTCGAGAAGCAGGGCTTTGGTACGCATAGGGGTTGCTTTTGGAAGACCAGAAATGTATCTTGTCTCCCATTCCTGCTCATCTCCACCATTTTATTTTACTGAAATGATGTCGTATGGTATGGAATATCTTCTGGGTCAGCCTGGGTAAGCTGTTCTGGCCGTGGTCCCTCCCAAGATTGTGCTCACCCACAGCTATTGGTGAAGGTGGGGGAAGAAATGCGGGAGGGACAGCCCAGATGCTGTGCGAGAAGTAGTCATATTATTGATATCAACAGTAAGCACAGCACTGCAAGAGCTGCTGTGGGAAATAACTACCATCCCAGATCCAGGACAGTAACATTTTAAGCTGCTTTCCTGTGGGATCTATCACCAATCCCCTGTTGTCGCAGCTCCCGTTTGAAATACAGGCTGCCGGTAGAATTTAAGCCACTGCCTCTGTGATCTACAAGAAAGCAGGTACGCAGATCCCACCTAAAATGGTGTGTAGGTCTCTGTGTAGTCTATCAGCCAGCACTGTGCCACCATTGCAATTGCTTTCCTACAAGAGCTATCTCCAGTCCCGCGCACCAAGCCTACTCAGTTCCCATTGAAAATACAAGCAATCGGTAGAAGTTACGTCACTGCGTCTAGGAGCTACAAGAAAGCAGGTATGCAGATCTCACCTTCAGTGGTACGTAGGTACCGGTGTAGCCTATCAGCCAGCACTGTGCCACTATTGCAGCTGCTTTCCTGTTGGAGCTACCTCCAATCCCACGCACTTGGCCTACTCAGCTCCCATTGGAAATACACGCTGCTGTTAGAAGTTACACCACTGCGTCTAAGAGCTAGAAGAAACAGGTACGCAGACCACACCTTCAGTTGTAAGTAGATTCCCATGTCGCCTATCAACAGGCTCTGTGCCACCCTCTCAACTTCTTACCTGTGTGAGCTATCTCCAATCCCGCTTGTTGATGGCTCTGCAATCTCGACAAACTTATCTACACAGGAATGCAGATAAGCAGTCACTTCTTTATTATTCATCTCTGGGAAAATGCGAGGGATAGCTCCTCCATCGGTGCTTCGTTGTCAGTTACCATTTTTAGGGTTTTTATACAGCTCAAAAAAAAGAATCACATTTGCTAACACAAGTATGCATAAAATATCTATCTATCCATTTAGCCCTTCACTTTGATCGGTTCCCAACAAACACCAAATTTCCAAAATCACAATGACTGGTTAAAAAAAAAGATATCAGTCTCTTTGTTTTAGTAACAACTAAGGTATCAGCCAAGGTAACCTAACAAATACATTCACAGGGTCTTGTAGCTAAGGTAACAGATCCCCATCAGGTGTGGTATGTAACTCTTGCAGTTTGATCCTTATGTGATTCAAATGAATACTTACTTAATCAACAGATGTTTGAGTTATTTGCAAGTGCCTAGCTAATTGACTGAACTATTACTCGGTGATTAACAAGTGCTTAACTACTTATTGTGATAAGTTGTTAACTACAATAATTGTGTATCTGCAACATTTCCCCCTTTGAAATATTGATAATCACATTCCAATACAATCACTTTTGAACTGATCATTGTCTCTTGAAAATGCTGTCAAGATTCCATTGCTTCATCACATTCTTTGTATTATTTCTCTTTTGATGCAACGATATGCCAAATAGTTTTCCAGAAACATGATAATCAATAGCATAAGTTTTTTAATCAGTGACTTTATCCAGGATTTTAGGTCCAGGCCCAGTCTCTCAAAAACTTTATCTATCCTGGGTGTGTTCATGTCTTACCTAATTTCCTGATATTGGAATTACCTGTTCCGAGTCTATTTCTGCTTGGACTGGAGTCTGGGTCTGAACATTCAATACAAATCAATTTGACCATCCAATTCTGATCCATGTTTCCACCACCATAGACTTAAAAAACAACAAAAACAAAAACTTAACTATGTTTCAGAGTTAACTTCAATATCTCAAGATCTCCTACAACTCTCCCACTTCCATGGGCTTGATGGTGTCCTCTTTACCCGAGTGTAGTGGATCCAGGCATCTGATTAGGCAATCTTGATTGCAGTGAAGGTGGTCAGCAACACCTCGTATGGTCCCTTAAACCTTCCTTGCACCTTCGTTGCAGAGGTTATTCGTTCCAGGTTTTATATAGACATAATGTCTAGGCAGGATGTTGTGTACTGGATTTTTCCAAAGGCAGAGGTCGATTCTACACTACTGCATTTCGGAGCCTGTTCAGGATTTTTCCAAGAGGAAGCAAATAGTTATATACATCTTGTTTTCCTGTCACATGCATGTTTGGATTTGGTTCAGGAACCTCATAGGGATTTCAATATATTATCTCACAAGGACTTACTGACTTGGAGGTTTCACTCTTACTTTGTAGCAATGCGAGTGGAAGTGCCTGAGGCCATTTTAATTTAGCCTCCTGAAAAAATTTTCTAATTTTTCTTTTTAGGGTCTGGTTCATTCTTTCCATTTTTCCACTTGATTGTGGTATCCAACGGGCGTGTAAATCCCAGGAAATTCCTAGGACTTTGCTTACCTCTTACCAAATAACTGAAAGTCTTTGGTTAAATCTGGCAAGCCTAAGGCTGAGGCTGTCATCAGAGCTATTTTAAGCTTCCGGAAAGCTTCTTGCTGTTCTTTGTCCCGTGTAAAAGGGGTAGATTTTTGGGCTTCATATAATAGTTTTTCTATAAGATCATAATCCATGATCCAGAGCCTGCACCATCCCGTCATTCCCAAAAATGCCCACAACTTATGCACAGTGTGTGGTTCCGGAATAGCACAAATCGCTTCCTTGCCATTTGTCCCTAGCCTCCATTGTCCTTTTGAAATTTCGAGGCCCAAATATATTACTGTTTAGTGTGCCATATGAGCTTTTTCCTTTGATACCTTGTACCTGTTTAATCCCCAAAAGTTTAAAAGTTCAATGGTTACCTGTAGGCAGACTGCTCTTTCCGTTGTGACAGTTAGGATGTCATCCACATATTGGAGAAGCAAATGATCTGGTCTCGGTGTCACTGTCTTTTCATTAGTCCAGAGTTCCACTTCTTTTGCGAGTTGTCTTCCAAAGATAGTTCGACTGTTCTTGAATCCTTGGGGTAGCCGTGTCCATGTTAACTGTATCTTGCGTCCTGTTTGGGGTCTTTCCCACTCAAAAGCAAATAGCTTACTACTTTCCTTTTCCAAAGGGATACAAAAGAAAGCATCTTTTAAATCAAGCACTGTAAACCACTGATAATTTTCTCTCAGAGCTTTGTGTAAAGTATACAGATTTGCTACAACTGGATGTATATCTTTCACAATCTGATTTATGGGTCTTAAATCCTGAACTTACCTATACTCTCCATTCGATTTCTGTACTGGCAAAATAGGTGTATTATAGTCTGACTCACATTATTCTAGAATTTGATATTTCAGAAATTTTTCATTTACTACTTTTAATCCTTGCTTTGCCTCAGGTTTTAATGGGTATTTTCTCACCCTGACCGATTTTACTTTTTCTTTTATTTCAATTTTTACTGGTGTCAATTTTGATGTTCCTGGAAATCGCAGTTTCCCACACCATTGGGATCGTTGCATTCTCCACTTCTGGAGGCAATTCTAGCACCTTTGTTTTTTCTTTTATCATCAATATTTCTCCTGTCTTTGATTCAGGTATTTTTAGCAAAAGTCTCCGTTTTCAATTTTTGCAATTAATTTAGATAACGAGTCCCTCCCCATCAGGGGTATTGGACATTCTGAAACATACAAAAAATTCATATGTTATCACTTTATTGCCAAATTGTAAATTTAAGGGTGTCAAAAATGGCCCATTTTCCTCTTTCCCTGTGCCTCTGACAATATTTTATTCCCAGTTTTAGTTCCTATTGCTCCTCTACATGTATTTAAAACTGAAAACATTACTCCCAACTCTACCGACATCTTGTATTCTTTAAATTGGAGCTGAAAAGTCAAAGTGCGCGGGATTGGAGACAGTTCCCAGAATAAAGCAGCATCAAAGGGTGCAACGTGCTGGCTAATATACTACACGGGGATCTACGTAACACTGTAGGTGGGGTGTGTGTAGCTGCTTTCTTGTAGCTCCCAGAGGTAACAGAGAAACTTTTACCGGCAACCTGTATATTCAGTGGGAGCTTAGCAGGTCAAGAGCGCGGGATTGGAGATAGCTCCCACATGAAAACACCTGCAAAGGTGGAACAGTTCTGGCTGATAGGCGACACGGGGACCTACTTACTACTGCAGGTGGGGTATGCGTACCTGCTTTCTTGTAGCTCCCAGAAGCAAAGGCGTAACATGTTCCAGAAGCGTGGTTTTTTTTGAATGGCAGCTGAGCAGGCCAATGATGCGTGATTGGAGATACCTCCCACAGGAAAGCAGTTGCAAAGTTGGTACAGTGCTGGCTTATAGACTACATGGGGACCTACTTACCACTGTAGGTGGGGTCTGCGCACCTGCTTTCTTGTAGTGTCCAGACGCAGTGGCGTAACTTCTACAGACAGCCTGTTTTTTTTCAATGGGAGTTGAGCAGGCCAAGTTCTCAGGAATTGAGATAGCTCCCGCAGGAAAGCAGCTGCAAAAGTGACACAGTGCTTGCTGATAAGCTATACGGGGATCCATTTACCACTGTAGGTCGGGTCTGCGTACATGCTTTCTTGTAGCTCCCAGACACAGTGGCGTAACTTCTACCGGCAGCCTGTATTTTCAACCAGAGCTAAGCAGGCCACGTGCGTGGGATCAGAGATATCTCCCACAGGAAAGCAGCTCCAAAGGTGGAACAGTGCTGGCTAATCGAATACACGGGCACCATTGTAGGTGGGGTCTGCGTACCTGTTCTCTTGTACCTCTCCGACGCAGTGATGTGACATGTACTGGCAGGTTGTATTTCAAATGGGAGTTGAGCAGTCCAAGTGCGCGGAAACAGAGATAACTCCCACAGCAAAGCAACTGCAAAGGTGGCACAGTGCAGACTGATAGGCTACATGGGCACCTACGTACCACTGTAGGTAGCGTCTGCATACCTGCTTTCTTGTAGCTCCCAGATGCAGTCGCGTAACTTCTACCTACAGCATGTATTTTTTCAATGGGACCTGAGCAGTCCAAGTGCACGGTATTGGAGATAGCTCCCACAGGAAAGCAGCTAAAAAGGTTGCACAGTGCTGGCTGATAGACTACACGTGGATCTATGTACCACAGTAGGTGATTTCACCGTACCCGTTTTCTTATAGCTCCTAGACGTAGTGGCGTAACTTCTACCAGCAGTGTTTATTTTCAATGGGAGCTGAGCAGGTCAAAGGAGTGGGAAAGAGATAGCTCCCACAGGAAAGCATTGGCAAAGGTTGCGCTGTTGATGGATCCACAGTCACGAAAAACTTATCTACACATGAATGCAGATAAGCCATGCACTTCTTTTTTATGCAGCGCTGGGAAAACAGGGGGGATTGCTCCTCCAGATGTGCTTTGTTGCTAGTTACCATTTACAGGGTTTTTACACAGCTCAAACAAATGAATCACATTTGCAAACACAAGTATGCATAAAATATACATCTATCAATTTAGCCCTTCACCTTGATTGGTTCACAACAAACACAAAATTTCCAAAATCACAGTGATTGGTCCAGAAAAGACATCAGTCCCTTGCTTTTAGTAACAACTAAAGTAATAGCCAAGGTTAACCTAATGAATACATATACCAGGGTCTTGTAGTTAAGGTGACAGCTAAGGTAACCTAACAAATTCACCAGAGTCTCGTAGCTAAGCCCTATAAGGTATGGTATGTAACTCTTGCAGTTTGATCCTTATGTGATTCAAAGGAATACTTACTTAATCAATAGATGTTTGAGTCATTTGCAAGTGCTTAGCTAATTGATTTAACTATTACTAGGTTCTTAACAAGTGCTTAACAAGTCCTTGACTACTTATTGTGATGATAAGTTAACTAAAATAATTCTGTATCTGCAACATTCCCCCTCTTTGAAAGTATTGATAATCACATTCCAATACTTTCACTCTTATATTTCAGTTGTCTCCATAACTAAGCCATGATTGTCATGTGGTGGTTGATTACCTTTGAACCAATCATTGTGTCTTGTCAATGCTGTCAAGATTCTATTGCTCCACTGTATTATTTCTCTTTTGATGCAACAATATGCCAAATAGATTGCCAAAAACATTATAATCAATAACAAAAGTGTTTCAATCAGTGACTTTATCCAGGATTTTAGGTCCAGGCCCAGTCCCTCAAAAACTTTATCTATCCAGCTTGTGTTTATGTCTTCCCTAATTTTCTGTGTTGCCCTTTCTATGTTGTCTAATTGATCTAACTCGTATTCTACATCTGTGGTGACATTTGGAATGTGTATTCAACAATGGTCTACTCTGTCTTTTAGGAGGCCACACACCCCATGTTCTTTCAGCAACAGCATGTCCAGAGTCATTCTATTTTGAAATGCCATTCTAGAGGAAACCTGTAACTGTAAATTCAGTTGTTTAAATCCCTTTCTTGTCACACTTGCCAACCGTTCAACCTGTCCAGTCAAACTATACAGTCACTCTCTATTTGGATAGGATGCTATAGGATTTAAGAGAGATTCCAGCGTCCAGCAAATTTTTACTCTAGTACCTGGATCATTCCAATCATCATCATCTAATTTTGATCTTTTCACTCGTGTCAAATGCAAACTTTCTAAACTGCCTTTAAAGGGAGTTTTTTTCCAAATTGGGCATCATGTAGGCAATCCCAAAGTTATTTGTTTAACTTTCCCATCTACTGGCAGATGAGATGTCCATGTGCCATCACTCATAGCCCAGACCAGATGTCCTGGGCTTGGAATCATATATCTTTGACAGTCAATTCTCCAGAGGCTGGTCAGGTTTAGGTTGTTCTTCAGTCCTCTGCATTAACGACCAATCTTCAGGGCTATTGTCAATTGGGGTACACGCTGAACTGCTTGTCTCACTGTACTGCAAGTGTGTACTTGTTCACATTCCCACCAAACAACTTTTTTCTCCTTTTCTCTTGTCAAAGTACTTCTATCTAATACTGACCTGCTTGCCGTGAGTTCAAGTCCATCCCATTGAAAACACCAAGATGTCTTAGCCCTGTATCTGAATTTCAAGTTTACAGTAACACCCCAAACTGAATTCCATTCCTCCTCCCTGTTTGCTGTCCTGTTAACCTGTTCACATTCCCATTTCATAGTCATTCGGGACACATTCCTTGTTTTTGGTTCATCATATCTGCACCACCCAACATCTCCAAATATTCTTATAGGGGTAAATTGAAAATTTAGCAACTTATAACACTCCACTCTATTACCGGGGATTGTCCATTGCTTTCTAATGTAATCTACTCTCTTCGCAACTTATGACTGGATTTTGTTTACAGTGTGCAATCCCATTTTTCTTAACTGTGGTCAAATTTATGGTTAAGATTCCCCAAGGAATGGACTCTCCCACTGCCCGTGGTATAGGTAGGCAAGCAGTAATTTGGGAGACATTTTACAGATGTGCGAATTCCTTAAGTCTATCATCAGATTTTCCTCCTGAGTTTTTCCTGGTATTGGAATTACCTGTTCCGAGTCTATTTCTGTTTGGACTGGAGTCTGGGCCTGAACATTCAATACAAATCGATTTGACCATCCAATTTTGATCCATGTTTCCACCACCATAGACTGAATAAAACAACAAAACCAAAAACTTAGCCATGTTTCAGAGTTAATTTCAATTTCTCAAGATCTTCTATAACTCTCCCACTTCCATGGACTTGACAGTGCCTTCTTCACCCGAGTGTAGTGGATCCAGGCATCTGATTCGACAATCTTGATTGCAGTGAAGGTGGTCAGCAACACCTGGTATGGTCCCTTCCACCTTCCTTGCAGAGGTTCTTCGTTCCAGGTCTTTATGTAGACATAATCTCCAGGCAGGATGTTGTGTACTGGATTTTCCAAAGTCAGAGGTCAATTCCACACTACTGACCGTCGGAGCCTGTTTAGAGTTTTCCCAAGAGAAAGCAAATAGTTATACACATCTTGTTTTCCTGTCACATGCATGTTCGGATTCAGTTCAGGAACCTCATAGGGTTTTCCATACATTATCTCATGAGGACTTACTGACATTCTGCTTTGAGGTTAATTCTCCAGAGGCTGGTCACGTTTAAGTTGTTCTTCAGTCCTCTGCATAAACAACCAATCTTCAGGGCTATTGCCAATTGGGGTACACGCTGAACTGCTTGGCTCACTGTGCTGCAATTGTATACTTGTTCACATTCCCACCAAGGAACCTTTTTTTCCTTTTCTCTTGTCAAAGTACTTCTATCTAATACTAACCTCTTTACTGTGAAGTTTATCCCATTCAAAACAGCAAGATGTCTTAGCCATGTATCTGAATTGTAAGTTTACACAAACACCCCAAACTGAATTCCATTCCTCCTCCTTGTTTGCTGTTCTGTTAACCTGTTCACATTCCCATTTCATAGTCACTCAGGACACATTCCTTGTTTTTGGTTCATCATATCTGCACCACCCAACATCTCCTAATCTTCCTATGGTGGTAAATGGAAAATTTAGCAACTTATAACAGTCCACTCCATTACCAGGGGTTGGCCATTGCTTTCTAATGTAATCTACTCTCTCTTCCCAACTTATAAGTGTTTTTTGTTTACAGTGTGCAGTCCCATTTTTCTTAACAGTGGCCAAATTCATGGTTAAGATTCCCCAAGGAATGGACGCTCCCACTGCCCGTGGTATAGGTAGGCAAGCAGTAATTTGGGAGACATTTTGCAGATGTGCGAATTCCTTAATCAAGCCTATCATCAGATTTTCCTCCTGAGTTTTACCTGGTATTTGAATTACCTGTTCCGAGTCTATTTCTGTTTGGACTGGAGTCTGGGCCTGAACATTCAATACAAATCGATTTGGCCATCCAATTTTGATCCATGTTTCCACCACCATAGACTGAAAAAAAACCCAAAAACCAAAAACTTAGGGTTTTTTTTAGAGTTAACTTCAATTTCTCAAGATTTCCTACAACTCTCCCACTCCCATGGGCTTGACAGTGCCTTCTTCACCTGAGTGTAGTGGATCCAGGCATGGATCCAGACCTGATATGGTCCCTTCAGTCTTCCTTGCAGAGATTCTTCGCCCAGGTCTTTATGTAGACGTAATCTTTAGGCAGGATGTCGTGTACTGGATTTTCCAAAGGCAGAGGTCAATTCTTCACTACTGCACTTTGGAGCCTGTTTAGAGTTTTTCCAAGAGAAAGCAAATAGTTATATACATCTTGTTTTCCTGTCACATGCATGTTCGGATTCAGTTCAGGAATCTCATAGGGTTTTCCATATATTATCTCATAAGGACTTATTGACATTCCACTTCGAGGTTTCACTCTTATTTGTAGCAATGCAAGTGCAAGTGCCTGAGGCCATTTTAATTTAGCCTCCTGACAAATTTTTCTAATTTGTCTTTTTAGTGTCTGATTCATTCTTTCCACTTTTCCACTTGATTGTGGTATCCAACGGGCGTGTAAATCCCAGGAAATTCCTAGGACTTTGCTTACCTCTTGTACCACATTGGCTACGAAATGTCCTCTGTCTGAAGATATTTCAAATGGAACGTCAAACCTTGAAATAATTTCTTACAGGAGACATTTCACTGTTTCCTTAGCCTGATTGGTGTGACAGGGAAAGGCTTCTGGCCATCCTGAAAAGGTGTCAACCCCAACAAACACATATTTATATCTATTGCATTTAGATAATTCTGTAAAATCAATTTGCCAATAATCTCCTTTTTCCACTCCAGTTTTTATTTTGCCCATCTGTACCCTTTTTTGTACTACTGGATTGTTCTTTAAACAAATTTCACATTTTGCCGTTACTGATTTGGCCATTTCCAACATTCTTACTGATATTATATTTCTTTTCAGAAGCTGAGTCATAGCTTCTGCACCCCAGTGACACTCCCTATGCTTTGTTTGCAAAATCTCTCTCATGATTAAGGGAGGCAATACTACCTGACCGGTATTTGTCGTCCACCATCCTGAATTTTTCTCTGCATTTAGTAACTTAGGCAATTTCTCATCCTCCCCTGAATATTTTGGAGGCTCCTTAGGGAGCGCTACTCTTCTGGTGGTGATGGTTGGCATTTGCGAGACAGTGTTTTGTTCTGTTTTCCTAGCAGTCTGATCTGCTAACCTATTTAGATCAATTATCTTTGAGTTCCCTGTCTGATGTGCCTTACCGTGCATGATTGCCACTTGAACTGGTTCCTGCACTGCCGCCAGCAGTTGCAAGATTTCCTTTTGATGCTTAATGTTTGTTCCCTGTGAGGACAGTCGTCCTCTTTCTTTCCACAGGGAACCATGGACATGGACTACTCCAAAGGTATATTTTGAATCAGTCCAAATATTAACTCGTTTTACTTAATTTCAAAGCACGTGTCAATGCAATCAGTTCTTCCTTCTCTGCAGAAGTTGGCAATGCATTTGCTTCTATTACTGTGTTTTTGGTTGTTACCGCATATCCTGCATGGCGAGTTCCATTCACGACAAAGCTGATGTCATCTGTGAACAGTTCCCGTTCAGGGTTTTCAAGAGGATCATTCTTCAGGTCCTCTCTGCTGGAATATGTATGTTCAATGGTTGCAACACAGTTGTGTTCCAGTTGTTGCTCTTCCTGTGAAGCACTCAGAAACACTGCAGGATTTAGAAGGTTACTTGTTTTCAACACCACATGATCCTGCTCAGTGAGAATTACCTGATATTTCATCATTCAACTCAGGGATAACCAATGTCCCCGCTTTTGCTCCAAGACTGTGGTATATGTGGGACATAGACTGTAATAGTCCTTCCCAAGGCCAGCTTTCTTGCTTCTTGGATCAGTGTGACAGTTGCAGCTACTGCTCGCAGGCAAGAAGGCCATCCCTTGCTCACTAAGTCCAGTTGTTTGGAAAAATATCCCACCGGTCTCTTCCAGCTTCCTAGTTTCTGGTCAGAACTCCTAGAGACAAATGCTGTCATTCATGAACAAATAACTGAACGTGTTTGGTTAAATCTGGCAAGCCTAAGGCTGGAACTTTCATCAGAGCTATTTTAAGCTTCCGGAACGCTTCTTGCTTTTCTTTGTCCCGTGTAAAAGGGGTAGATTTTTGGGCTTCATATAATGGTTTGGCTATAAGTCATAATCCATGATCCAGAGTCTGCACCATCCCGTCATTCCCAAAAATGCCCACAACTCATGCACAGTGCGTGGTTCTGGAATAGCACAAATCGCTTCCTTTCCATTTGTCCCCAGCCTCCGTTCTCCTTTTGAAATTTCAAGGCCCAAATATATCACTGTTTAGCGTGCTATTTGAGTTTTTTGCTTTGATACCTTGTACCTGTTAAATCCCCAAAAGTTTAAAAATTCAATGGTTACCTGTATGCAGGCTGATCTTCCCGTTGTGGCAATAAGGATGTCATCCACATATTGGAGAAGCAGATGCTCTGATCTTGGTGTCACTGTCTTTTCATTAGTCCAAAGTTCCAGTTCTTTTGTGAGTTTTCTTTCAAAGACAGTCAGGCTGTTCTTGAATCCTTGGGGTAGCCGTGTCCATGTTAACTGTACCTTGCGTCCTGTTTGAGGGCTTTCCCTCTTAAAAGCAAATAGTTTACGACTTTCCTTTTCCAAAGGTATACAAAAGAAAGTATCTTTTAAATCAAGCACTGTAAACCACTGATAATTTTCTCTCGGAGTTGTGAGTAAGGTATATGGATTTGCTACAACTGGATGTATATCTTTCACAATCTGATTTATGGGTCTTAAGTCCTGAACTTACCTGTACTCCCCATTCGGTTTCCGTACTGGTAAAATAGGTGTGTTATACTCTGACTCACATTCTTCTAGAATTTGATATTTCAGAAATTTATCAATTAATACTTTTAATCCTTGTTTTGCTTCAGGTTTTATTGGGTATTTTCTTACTCTGACCGATTTTGATTTTTCTTTTATTTCAATTTTTTAGTGGTTGTGCCAATTTTGATTTTCCTGGAAATCTCAGTTTCCCACACTATTGGGATCACTGCATTCTCCAATTCTGGAGGTAATTCTAGCACCTTTGTTTTTTCCTTTATCATCAATATTTGTCCCGTCTTTGATTCAGGTTTTTTTAGTAACAAGTCTCTGTTTTCAAAGACAATTTGTGCATTTAATTTAGATAACAAGTTCCTCCCCATCAGGGGTGTGGGACTCTCTGGAACATACAAAAAATTCATATGTTATCACTTTATTGCCAAATTGTAAATTTAAGGGTTGCAAATATGGCCGATTTTCTTCTTTCCTTGTGGCTTACACAATATTTGCAGTTTTCGTTCCAAGGTTTCCTTTTTGACTTTTTAATAAAGAAAAGGTTGCACCTCTATCCACCAAAAATGTAACCTCTTTTTCTCCCAGATTAATTGTAACCAGAGGTTCAGCTGGGTTCACCTCTGGTCCCTGTCAATCCATATATTAGCCCAAGACCATCAATTTAGCATGTTGACCAGCTAATTTAGGGCATTCATTTTTCCAATGTCCTTCTTCCCTGCAAAGAGCACATTGATTAGTTCCAAGGGGGGTTCTGCCAACTTGTCCTCTTCCCCTTCCTCTCATCCCTCCTCTCATAGAGCTTTGTCCCCATCCTTGATTTGAAAATCCAGGGGTCCTATTCACTACTGCAAGTAATTGTCTTTGTTTTCTTACCTCATTTTCTTTATCTCTGTTTTTATAAACTTTCCAGGCTACTTCCACTAATTTGTCCAAATTTCGTATATCTATTCCTTCCAACTTTTGGAGTTTCTTTCTAATGTCCTCCCGTGATTTCCCTAGAAATATTAAGGCTAGTTGTTTCTTAGTTTCTTCGGCTTCAGGTTGAAGTTGGTATATTTACGAACTGCTTCCTTCGGCCTTTCTAAGAATGCTGTTGGGGATTCTTTCTTCTCCTGTCTCACATCATATAATTTAGACCAATTTATAGTTTTGGGCATGGCATTTTGGACCCCATATATAATCCACTGTTGGTATCTTTTCAGTCCCTACATATGATCGTCCCTATTCAGATCCCATTCTGGGTCCCCTTTAGGGAAATTCTGATCTATGGTACCCTCTACTGTCCGAGTACGGACATCTTCTTCTGCCTGCATTCGAGCAGTTCTCAAAATCATTTGTTTTTCACTAGAGTACATAAGAGTATGTAAAATCACCTGTATATCCTCCCAATCAGGATTTTGAGTTTTCATTATCATTCCCATTATTCTCCCCACTTTACTAGGATCCTCTCTATAAGGACCAGCTGATTCTTTCCATATTATTAGATCTGAGCGAGAGAAGGGCACTTTTACATACATTGGTCCATGTTGCCCAACTCCCTGTCTCATCAAGGGGGCTATCAACTGTCTCCCCTCCCGTGTTTTTAGAGGAGTTATCAAATGAGTACGCTGTCTCGTTCTCCGGGATATAGGTGGAGATGAGTCCGAGTCTGATTCCTCCTCCTCTCTCGATCTACTACGATTTGGGCGGGGACCTAAATCATCAGGTCCTAGTGCCGGTCACCCGACTGGGCTATCAGCCTTAGAATGAGATGATGATGGAAGAGGGGGATATAATTGAATAGGAGCTATGGAGGCAGATGGAGCTATGTCCAATTCCGGCTCCGTATTATCACGCTCCTTTTCCTTTTGTTTTACAGCCAAATGGTTGCAAAAAGTTTTAGTAAGGGTACAGGCAGAACAACTCTCTTTAGCCTTCATCTTTTTTAAGGTTAATGGCATTTAGGTACATGTCTGCTTATCTAATTCCCATTTCTTTTGCCAATCTGGTTTTTCTCGCAGGTAAAAGAAAAGATCTACATATGGGATCTCATCCTATTTTCTTTCCCTCTTACAGAAGAACATTAATTGCAAGATTGCTTTATAATTCAAAGTCCCATTTAAGGGCCACTTTCCCCACTATCCAAATCATACAACAACCACGCATGATTACAGTACTCTATAAGTTGGTCTTTGCGAAAATCACCCTTAAATTCCTTCCATTGTGCCAACAAACACCCAAAGGGTGAGTTCTCAAGTACTTTGTTTGCCATTTCAAAATTCTTTTAGTTACTAATATTTTCTCAACAATCATTTCGTTCTTTTGCTTCGCTTATCTCTGGCTGTACCCCTCGCGGGATCACAGAACCACGGATCAAAGCTCCGCACTCGCTTCGTGTGCAATTGCACGTCTCAATCACACACACACAGACAGCTCACAACACAATATATAATAATATGCATATATATACACAAAGCAATATACAAACCAATGTACAAATCAATGTACAAACCAAAACCAAGAGCTACCTTTACCATATACTTATGTGGGCCCAATTATACCAATTGTTAATTGCTAATTACCAATGTCAACCCTGTGATCACTTTGTCCGACTTACAGGCTGTTATACCAATGCCAACCCTGTGATCGCTTTCAGGTTTGCCTTATGGGCGGTGCCTAGGCTCCCAATACCAACACGAGGATCCTCTAGCCCAACCAAGAGGGACTTTCGCTCCGTCTTACTGGCAGGCTCCTTTGGGCTTTCCCTGGGCCAAACCAAGAGGGGTCTCTGACACTGCCACTTACCGGCTAGTTCACCAGGTTCCACCCCCAACCAATTAGAAGTGCCTTACCACTCCAGGGAACCTTGCGAGGAGCTGTAAGGGTCGCAAGTCCTCCCCGAGAATTCCTTCGTGTCGGCTGGAGTTCGATGAGCATCCGATCCCGTCCAGTCTCACTCGCAAGGTCCCATCTGGGTCACCAAAACTGTTGACAGATCTGCAATCGCGAAAAACTTATCTACACAGGAATGCAGATAAGCCAGGCACTTTATTATGCAGCACTGGGAAAACACAGGGGATAGCTCCTCCATAGCTGCTTCATTGTTAGTTACCATTTTCAGGGTTTTTATACAGCTCAAACAAAATAATCACATTTGTCAACACAAGCATGCATAAAATGTCCATCTAATAGTCAAGGTAACCTAACGAATACATATACCAGGGTCTTGTAGTTAAGGTAACAGCTAACGTAACCTAACAAATACATTCACCAGAGTCTCATAGCTAAGGTAACAGGTCCCTATCAGGTATGATATGTAACTCTTGCAGTTTGATCCTTATGAGATTCAAATGAATACTAACTTGATCAATAGGTGTTTGAGTCTTTTGCAAGTGCTTAGCTAATTGATTGAACTATTATGAAGTGATTAACAAGTGCTTAGCAAGTGTTTGATTACTTATTGTGATGATAAGTTGTTAACTAAAATAATTGTGTATCTGCAAAGGCATAGTGCTGGCTGATAGGCTACACAAGGACCTACATACCACTGTAGGTGGGGTCTGAATAATGGCTTTCTTGTAGCTCCCAGAGGCAGTTGTTTAAATTCTACTGACAGTCTGTATTTTTTCAATGGGAGCTGAGCAGACCAAGTGCCCAGGATTGGAGATAGCTCCTACAGGAAAGCAGGTGCAAAGGTGGTTTTTCCTAAATGGAGCAAAGGGGAAAAAAAAATCCGCGACTCCTCCAGCTCCTCCTTCCCGGCGAAACGCCGAAGGGATCGTAGAGGGAAAAAAAAAAAAACGTAAAAGAGGCCACGTAAGTCTAAATAAGAACAATTTACTGGGGAAAATTGAAGAGGAACAACGATAAAAAAGACAAGGGGATATTACAAAGAAAACTGGTGAGTGATGCAGTTACTCACCACCCGGAACCTGACCTAAGCGACCGCTGCGGACCGGCAACAGAGAGCTCGCGACCCCGGAAGAGAACTTCTTCTGGATAGCCTCCACGTGTATACTGGTCATGATGCTGGGATGGTATGGAATACCTGCTGTCCAGTCTGTGTCAGCTGTTCAGGCTGTACCCTTTCCTGGTTCCTCAGGGGAATTAACTCTATCCTAGCTCAAACCAGGACATTCCACTCCTTATTCTATACCATCTACACGTCATGTCTAGGTTTACACATCATAATCTTGTACACATGCATAACATAGAGCAACTATAGGAATAATGGCATTCAATAGCTATCATTATACAATTTAATTCACGGGTTATTCTCACCCAGAATCAAATTCCCTTGAGGCACACATTGAGTCTTCCCATCCTTGCACATCACCCACCAAGTACACCCAGGTCCCTGAGCAAAAATAATCCCACGGGTGGGTTTGCCTTTACCTGAGGCAGGACACACCCAGACTGCCTTCCTTAAATGTCTTTTATATGTACCACAGGGACTTTGTCCCCTTCTACAATATGTAAGGGTTCTGATTGGGCAGGGTCAACTCGATTGACAGATCCTCTGGAGTTAACAAACCAGGTGGCCTTTTCCAAGTGTGTATCCCAATGCTTGAAATTTCCACCTCCCATTGCTTTCAGTGTGGTTTTCAAGAACACATTGTATTGCTCAACTTTTCCTGGGGCTGGTGGATGATAGGGAATATGATAAACCCATTCAATGCCATACTCTTGGGCCCAGGCATCTATGAGGTTATTTCTGAAGTGCGTCTCATTGTGTGATTCAATTCTTTCTGGGGTGCCATGTCGCCAGAGGACTTTCCTTTCAAGGCCCTGAATAGTGTTCCGGGCGATGGCATGAGCCACAGAATATGTTTCCAACCATCCTATATGTCGTGGTTTTGCTCAACTAGAACAGCAGCACCACGACAGTTACTCGCTCGGTGCCCCCATTCAACCCCACCCTCGTTAGGATGGTGGAGGCCCCAGCGAAATGGGAGGAAAAAGATAAGTAAGGTTGTTGTGGATTGAGAAAAGGGCAGGGAGGGTTCACTGCCAATTATGGTTCTGGGCAAAACAGACTCCAGTACTCGACTTAGAGAGGAAAGTAGGAAAGTTTATTCTACAAGAAACAGAACGGAATAAAAGTAAAAAGAGAGTAGGATGATGAGAAAATTACAACCAGCACTTTAAGATCTCTCTCCCCATCCCTCCTTTCTTCCTGGGCCCAGCTCACTGCTCCTGATATCTCTACCTCCCCCCCTCCAACGGCTCAGGGAGGCAGGGAGTGGGGGATGTGGTCAGTCTCTCACAGATGGGCTCAGTCACTTCTGTCTTCTCAGATGAGCACGACTGCTGGCATTCTTCCCCTGCTCCAACACTGGGTTCCTCCCCCGGGACACAGTCCTTAACGAACTTCTCTAGTGTGGATTGTTCCTAATAGCTGTGGCTTCTGTCGATACAGGTTCCCTCACACAGGACGCAGTCCTTGGTGAATATCTCTGGTGTGGATTCTTTGCCACGGTTCCAGTTTCTGCAGTTACAGGGTCCCTCTCTTGGGACGAGGCCTCTTCTGGGCATAAGTTCAATGAGTTGTTTTGTTGTGGGTTCCTCCCCACAGTTACAGCTGTGGATATTGGGTCCCTTCCTTTGACACAGCCTACTCCGGCCATAGTGATAAACGGTCAATCCAAGGTGACACAGCCTCTTCCGCCCATAAAATCACTGCCCCCGGCTCGGGGTCTGCAGATAAGTGGTTGGGTCCCTCCCATGGGACACAGTCTCCTCCGGCCATAGTCACTGTCCCTGGCTTGGGACATTTAATGAAGTGAATCGCTGCCACTGGTCTGGGGGGAGCTTTAGAAAAATGAATCTGTGCCCCTGATACGGGCTCATTATGAAAATGAAAAGGCTATCATGTCAAACCATGACACTATGGTTGCCTCCACCATTCTGAGCACATGGCGTTTGCCTTGATGAGTCTGTGACAGTGTGATGTAATCAGTCTACAAGGCCTCTCCATATTTATATTTCTGCCATCGTCCTCCATACCATATGGGCTTCAATCGTTTGGCTTCTTTAATTGTAGCACATCTCTCACTCATGGATAACCTGTGCAACAGTTTCCAAGGTTAAGTCCACCCCTCGATCATGAGCCCATTTATAGCTAGCATATCTGCCTTGATGACCTGAGGTATCATGGGCCCATCAAGCTAAAAATAACTCCCCCTTATGTTGCCAATCCAGATCTATCTGAGAAATCTTAGCAGCCTTGTCAACTTGCTGGTTATGCAGATGTTCTTCCGTGACCCGCTTTTTGGGTACGTGAGCATCTACATGGCGCACCTTCACAACTAGTTTCTCCTTTCGAGCAGCAATGTCCTGCCATAGTGGAGCAGCACAGACGAGTTTGCCCCATCGTTGCCAGTTGTTCATTCTCCATTGCTGTAGCCATTCCCATACAGCATTTGCCACCATCCACGAATCAGTGGAGAGGTAGATCCTTGGCCATTTTTCCTGTTCAGCAATGTCTAAGGCCAACTGGATGGCTTTTACCTCTGCAAATTGACTGGATTCACCCTGTCCTTCTGCAGCTTCTGAAATTTTGCGTAGGGGACTCCATACAGCTGCCTTCCATCTCCGATGTCTTTCCATAAGGCAGCAGGACCCATAGGTAAACAGGGCATACCGCTTCTCATCGTCTGGCAGTTCATCATAGGATGGGGCCTCGTCAATACGTGTCACCTTCTCTGGTGATATTTCACCATCTTCACACTCTGTCCAGTTTGTGATCACCTCCAGAATCCCAGGGCTGCTAGGCTTCCATATGCGAGCTCATTGTGTGATCAGTGCGATCCACTTACTCCATGTAGCATCAGTTGCATGATGCATAGGGAATGCCCTACTCTTGAACATCCAGCCCAGCATTGGCAGTCGAGGTGCTAGGATGAGTCGTGTTTCTGTGCCAATCACTTCTGATGCAGCTTGAACTCCTTCATATGCTGCCAGTATCTCTCCTTCTTGGTTGGAGTGTATCGGGCCTCGGATCCTCTGTATCCCCGACTCCAGAACCTGAGGGGTCTGCCTCAACCCTCCCCAGGTGCTCTCTGGCTTTGATATCCCTTGTTCATCTTCATCCGTAGTGCTGCAAACTGGTTTTTTTTCTGTATTACTTTTTTCTGTACAGGAGCAACTGATACTGGCACAAATTGATACTCTGATTCAACAGCAAATGTATCAGTTGCCTGGGTTTGAGTAGCCACAGTTGTTACAGCAACAGTCTGGGTTTGAGCATCCACAGTTGTAGCAGCATCAGTCTGAGTTTGAGTGGACACAGTAACAATATCCACCGTCTGGGTATGAGTGTCCACAGTGGTAACAGCAACAGTGTCTACTGTCTGGATATGAATGTCCACAGTGGGAACAGTAACGGAGTCTGCTGTTTGGGTGTGAGTGTTCACAGCTGCAACAGGGACATCCACTGCTGGAGTCAGAACAGCAACTGGTTCTGGCACAGCTGAGTTGACTGCAACATCCACTGCTAGAGTCGGAACAGACACTGGTTCTGGCACAGATGAATTAGGAATGGATTCGTGTGTTCTTCAAATCTTTACAGCTAAAAAGCTCCTTGGACACCTGCCCATATTCTGTAAGCCTCTCCTCACATAGATACCCAACCTCACAGTTCTCCAAAAAAACAATTTTTACAATCCAAGCCAAGGTGAAAACAAGGGAAAATAATACAAACATGGTAATTAGAACATTCCAAGTATTATTGTTAGAATTCATTAGAAGCACGATGAAGAAATGAGGGTAAGTGACATAGTGGGAGGGATTCAACATGTCAGTTTTTCCCATAAAATGAGTGCCATTATTAAGTTCTAGGAGAAAATGTGCAAGAGACAAAAAAGCCATGTACACATTACAACCCAACTTAACAACCCATGACAAAATCATATCATAAGCCAATCCCATCCAATGCAGTAGCATAAGAATTTTCATACATTTTCCACAGACAAGAAAAACTATCACAGGAAATACATGATGCAGATTAAAAAAAAAAAAAAAAGTAAAGGAGCCCGCGTAAGTTGAAATTTACTAGGAAAAATTGAAGAGGAACAACAATAAAAAACACAAGGGGATATTAAAAAGAAAACTGGTGAGTGGACATTGCTCGTATAAGAAAAAAGCCTCAAAAGTAAAACAGTGCTGGCTGATAGGCTACACGAGGACCTACGTATCACTGTAGGTGGCCTCTGCATATCTGCTTTCTTGTAGCTCCCAGACGCAGTGGCTTAATTTCTACTGGCAGTCTGTATTTCAAATAGGAGCTGACACCGGTCAAGTGCATGGGATTGGAGATAGCTCCCAGAGGAAAGCAGCTGCAAAGGTGGAACAGTGTTGGCTGATAGCCTACTTGGGAACCAACATAACACTGTAGGTGGGCTTCTGCGTACCTGCATTCTTGAAGCCTCCAGACGCAGTGGCGTAACTTCTACTGGCTTCCTGTATTTTCAGTGGGAGCTGAGGAGGAGAAGTACGTGGGATCGGATATAGCTCCCAGAGGAAAGCAATTGCAAAGATGGCACAGTGCTAATGGATAGGCTAAACGGGGACCTACGTTCCACTGTAGTTGGACTCTTCGTACCTGCTTCCTTGTAGCTCCCAGATGCAGTAGAGTAACGTTTACCGGCAGCCTGTATTTTTTCAATGGGAGTTGAGCAGGATTGTAGATAGCTCCCACAGGAAAGCAGCTGCAAAGGTGGAACAGTGCTGGCTGATAGGCTACATGAAGAATTACGTACAACTGAGGGTGGGGTCTGTGTACCTACTTTCCTGTAGCTCCCAGGTGCAGTGACGTAACTTCAAACAGCAGCCTGTATTGTAACTGGGAACTGAGTAGGCTAAGTACGCGGGATTGGAGATAACTCCCACAGGAAAGCAGCTGAAAAGGTGGCACAGTGTTGGCTGATAGGCTACACGGGGACCTACGTACCACTGTAGGTGGGGTCTGCGTACCTTCTTTCTTGTATTTCCTTAAGCAGTGGCGTAAATTCTACAGACAGCCTGTATTTTTTCAATGGGAGATAAGCAGGCCAGGTTTGCGGGATTGGAGATAGCTACCACAGGAAAGAAGCTGCAAAGGTGGCACAGTGCTGGCTGATAGACTACACAGGGGCCTACATACTAATGTAGGTGGGGTCTGTGTATATATTTCTTGTAGCTCCCGATGCCGTGATGTAATTACTACTGGTTGCATGTATTTTTCCAATGGGAGCTGGGCAGGCAAGGTGCGCGGGATTGGAGATAGCACCCACAGGAAAGCATCTACAGAGGTGACACAGTGCTGACTGATAGGCTACACGGAGATCTACGTTCTATTGTAGGTGGGATCTGTGTGCCTGCTTTCTTGCAGATCCCAGAGGCAGTGGCGTAACTTCTACCAGCAGCATGTATTTTCAAAGGGAGCTTAGCAGGCCAAGTGCGCAGGAGTGAAGATTGCTCCCAAAGGAAAGCAGTTGCAAAGGTAGCACAGTGCTGGCTGATAGACTACACAGGGACCTACGTATCACTGTAGCTGGGGTCTGAGTACCTCCTTTCCTGTAGCTCCATGAGGCATTGGTGTAACTTCTAACGGCTTATAGACTACAGGAATATAAATGTACCACTCTAGGTCGGGTCTGCGTACCTGCTTTCCTGTAGCTCCCAGACTCAGTAGCATAACTTGTACAAACAGCCTTTATTTTTTCCTTTGGAGCTGAGCAGGCAAAGTGCGGGGGATTTAAGATAGCTCCCACCGGAAAGCAGCTGTAAAGGTGGCACAGTGATAGCTCTTATAGGAAAGCAGCTGCAATAGTTGCACAGTGCTGGCTGATATGCTACACCTACGTACCACTGTAAGTGGGATCTGCCTACCTGCATTATTGCAGCTCCCAGACCCAGTGGCCTAACTTGTACCGGCAGCCTGTATTTCAAACAGGAGCTGAGACGGCGGGGAACTGGAGATAGCTCCCACAGGAAAGAAGCTGAAAAGGTGGCTGTACTGGATCTGGGATGGTAGTGATTTTCCAAAGCATCTCTTACAGTGCTGTGCTTACTGTTGATATCAATATTATGACTACTGCTCGCACAGCATCAGGACTGTCCCTCCAGCATTCCGTCCCCCACCTTCACCAATAGCTATGGGTGAGCACAATCTTGGGAGGGACCACGGCCAGAATAGCTGACCTAGGCTGACTAAGGAGATATTCCATACCATATAACATCAGCTCAGTAAAATAAACTGGGGGAGAGGACCAGGAAGGGGAGGCAAGATTAATTTATGACCTTCCAAAAGCAACCGCTACGCGTACCAAAGCCCTGCTTCTCGAGAGGTGGTCGGACATCGCTGCAGTTAGGAAGAGTTTTATCTGCTTTTGCTTTGCTTCCCACGCACGCGGCTTTGCTGTTTCTTTATTAAACTGCTTTTATCTCAACCCACGAGACTCCCATCTTATTTCCTCTCCTTCCCTAGCTTGCTGGGGAGGCGGGGGACAGAGCGGTGTGGTGGGAACCTGGAATCCAGCCAGGGTAAAACTACCTCAGCCTTTTTGGCGCCAAACATGGGGCGAGATAATAACAGTTTTACATTAAATGCATTGTAATTAGAGTAAGTCAATGAGTGCAAAGTTCCTGTGCTGGTCACAGAGCCTTGCTGTTATGCAGCTTATCTTACACTTTCTAATGTTTGGGAACATGATGCTACCAGCATTGACTCTGTGCTGCCCTCTAACCTTGATAGCTTTTATCTGTTGGCTGTATGATTTTGTGAAAAGGATGAAAGGGCCTGGGAACATGATGGCCCAAATAATAATTGTGAGTCTCATTCTATGACTGATGGATTTACTGTGCTGTGGGAGCTATCCATGGAGGTCGTGGGGCAAAGCATCTCTTTCCCTTCAGCTCGGACTACTGTAGACAATTTTGTTATACAGACTTCCCAGGTCCTTAGTCACCCTTATATGAGAGTTTTAATATTACTAATTCATGTGGCTGCTATATTACATATTTTGTGGAATCTGGACTCATCTTGGTATCAGATAGGACAAATTTGGGATGGAAACATATTAAAATGCCCCCTGAAGCGGCCAGTCCCTGGGTGGCAGGGTGTGTGGATAAATTTGGGCAAATTCCTAGGACGGTTATCACCTCCTGTAACCTGGGATTTTACAGCTGAACAGATGAAAAACCCTGCTTTACTGGCACGCCATCTGATAGAAGGGTGTCTTGTCTACCCCAATGAGGCCTATGAGTTTCAGGCACTATACTGGGGCCTAGCCTCTGCCTACCGAGCTGCACTCTAGTCCTCTCAGAGAACTATGGTTGAAGTGGAAACTCAAATTGTATCTGAGACCACCATGGTTGAGTCAGAGAATAAAACAACAACCACAGTGGTTTCCCCAGCAGTGAAAAAGAAACAGTGGATAAGAAGGTCAAGTCCATATCATTGATTAGTAAGGGCAGAAAAGGAGGAAGAGGAAAGGTTGGAAGAAAAAGCTGGTCCTTCAGTAAGGAGATCAGGAGAAGGAGTGAAAGAAATAGAAAAGGAAATGGCAAATGCTCTGTCCCTCACCTCATCAGAACTTCGAGATATGCGAGAAGATTATGTTGACGAAACCCAAATCACCAAAAAATTATCTACATAGGAATGTAGAAAAGCAGGCACATCTTTATTATGCAGCGCTGGGAAAACTCAGGGGATAGCTCCTCCATAGGTGCTTCGTTGTTAGTTACTGTTTTCAGGGTTTTTATACAGCTCGGACAAAAGAATCACATTTATCAACACAAGCATGCATAAAATGTCCACCTTTCAATTTAGCCCTTCACCTTGATTGGTTCCCAACAAACACAAAATTTCCAAAACCATAGAGATTGGTCAAAAAAAGATAACAGTCCCTTTGTTTTAGTAACAACCAAGGTAACAGCCAAGGTAACCTAAGGAAAAGATTTACCAGGGTCCTGTAGTTAAGGTAACAGCTCAGGTAACCTAACAAATACATTTACCAGGGTCTTGTAGTTAAGGTAACAGCTAAGGTAACCTAACAAATATATTAATCAGGGTCTGGTAGCTAATGTAACAGGTCCCTATCAGGTGTGGTATTTAACTCTTACAGTTTGATCCTTATGTGATTTAAAGGAATACTTACATAATCAATAGGTGTTTGAGTTATTTGCAAGTGCTTAGCTAATTGACTGAACTATTACTAGGTGGTTAAAAAGTGCTTAACAAGTGCTTGACTACTTATTGTGATGATAAGTTGTTAACTAAAATAATTGTGTATCTGCAACTATTACAGTCGCCAGCCAGGTGAGCGGATTGGTGCCTGGCTGCTCAGATGTTGGGATAGAGAAGTCCAACAGCTGGGATCTCTTGCTAGGGACCAGGGAATTGACAGAGGCATTGGAAAGAAGACCTCAATTTGCAGTCTCTGGAAACGGCTCCTCTCAAGTGTAAGGGCAAGATTCCCATTCAAGGAAGATCTTGTAAATGCCTGAGGAAAGTGGACTAGAGCAGATGAAGGCATCCAATACCTAAGGAAATTAGCTGTGTTAGAAGGCATCTATGGTGATCTAGATAATGCTGAGGCCTCCACAGATCCAGACAATGTCCAGTGTACACGGGTCATGTTGAGAAAAGTGATTCAGAGTGCCCCAGCTACGTATTCTAATATCTTGGCAAAGGTGAATCACTCAGACATGGATATACCAACAGAGGAGAGAATATCTTCCAGAACTGAATATACCAACAGAGGAGAGAATATCTTCTTGGTTACAAAACTATGGAGAGAGCCTCTGCACCTCCTCACCAGTGTGGGATGATGGCCTGACTGTCAGAACTGTCCCAAGAATTCGGTCATCCACTGCCCTGACCAGGGGAAAAGGAAGTCCCAGATGCAAGAGTATACCACAAAATGAACTCAGGCTCTTTTTGCGAGGCCAAGGACAGGATATGAGGAAATGGGATGGTGAACCCACTTTTAAGCTGGAAGCACGTGTACGTGAACTAAGGGGGAAGACAGCTGTTAGAAAAGGACCACTCAGAAGGGCTGTCAGCATAGTAGCTGCCAGATCAAAAGAGGACAATCAGCAATCTCCAAGACATAGAAGAACTGCAATCACTTCCTTTAATGCCAATGAGGAGACTTCAGGTCTACAATTGCAAGGATCAGATAGCAAATACTCTGATGAAGAACAGAAATACAGGTCCCTGCCTCGAGCCACGAGGAGGAAGGGGATGGACGAATCTACTGGACTGTGTGGGTTTGATGTGCCAGGCAATCGAACCCACAAAGGTATAAAGCCTTAGTAGACACAGGGGCAAAGTGTACATTGATGCCATCAAGGTATAGAGGCACAGGTTCTTTCTGGATCTCTGGAGTGACAGGGGGATGTGAAGAATTATCTGTATTAGAGGCTGAAGTGAGCTTAACAGGGGACAAAGGGGAAAAACACCCCATTGTGACTGGTCCAGAGGCCCCTTGTATTCTTCTCATAGATTACCTCAGGAGAGGGTACTTCAAAGACTCCAAGGGGTTTCGATGGGCTTTTGGTATAGCCACTGTAGATACAGAGAAAACCAAACAACTCTCTAGTTTACCTGGCCTCTCAGAAGACCCTTTTGTTGTGTGATTGCTGCAAGTTCAAGAGCAACAGGTACCAATTGCTACAAGGACAGCGCACCGGAGGCAATATCGCACAAACCGAGATTCCCTGACTCCCATCCGTGAGTTGATTCATTAATTGGAGGCTCAAGGAGTAATTAGCAAAACTCATTCCCCATTTAATAGTCTCATATGGCCTGTGAAAAAATCTGATGGAGGGTGGACGTTAACAGTAGACTATCGTGGCCTGGATGAAGTGACACCACCACTGAGTGCTACTGTACCAGACATGTTAGAGCTCCAGTATGAACTGGAGTCAAAAGCAGCCAAGTGGTATGCTACGACTGACATTGTTAGTGCATTTTTCTCAGTTCTGTTGGCAGCAGAGTGCAGGTCAAAATTCGCCTTCACATGGAGAGGTCTCTAATATACCTGAAATTGATTGTCCCAAGGGTGGAAACACAGTCCTACTATTTGTCATGGTCTAATCCAAACTGTGCTGGAAAAGAGTGATGCCTCCGTACATTTACAGTACATTGATGACATAAAAGTATGGGGCAACAAGGCAGAAGAAGTGTTTGAGAAAGAGAAAAGAATAATTCAGATTCTCATAAAAGGTGGTTTTGCCGTAAAAAGAAACAAAGTAAAGGGACTTGAACAAGAGATCCAGTTTTTAGGCATAAAATGGCAAGATGGGCATCAGCATGTGCCTCTGGATGTTGTGAACAAAATAGCGACTATGTCTCAACCAACTAATAAGAAGGAAACACAAGCTTTCCTGGGCCTTGTACGATTCTGGAGAAGGAATAGACTAGGTTATAGTCAGCTTGCGAACCTTCTTTTTAGAGTAACCAGAAAGAAGAACTGTTTTGAGTGGGGCCTTGAGCAACAACAAGCTTTTCAACAAATTAAACAGGAAATAGCTCATGCAGTCGCCTTTGGCCCATCCATACAGGACCAGATGTGCTAAATATTCTCTACACTGCCGCTGGAGAGCATGATCTCACCTGGAGTTTCTGGCAGAAAACATCTAGAGAAACTCGAGGTCGACCATTAGGGTTTTGGAGCTGAGAATATCGAGGATCAGAAGCCCACTACATTCCAACTGAAAAAGGAATATTAGCAGTATATGAGGGACTTCGAGCTGCTTCAGAAGTTATTGGCACAGAAGCTTACCTTTTCTTGGCACCAGGTCTGCCTGTGCTACACTGGATGTTCAAAGGGAAAACCCCTTCTGCATCATGCAACCAGCGCTACATGGAGTAAGTGGGTGGCGCTGATTACACAACGATCTCGACTGGGGAAATCTAATCGCCCAGGAATCCTGGAAGAGATCATGGACTGGTCAGAAGGCAGGGATTTTGGATCACTGGCTTAGGAAGTAGCTCATGCCCAAGAGGCACCACCATATAATGAACTATCCGAAGATGAGAGGCATTATGCTTCGTTTACTGATAGATCCTGCCACGTGGTAGGAAATCATCGTAAGTGGAAAGCTGCTGTGTGGAGTCCCACATGACGAGTTGTTGAGGCCACTGAAGGGGAAGGTGAGTCAAGTCAGTTTGCTGAAGTGAAAGCCATCTAACTAGCTCTAAAGATTGTAGAACGAGAGAAGTGGCCAATATTCCATCTTTATACTGACTCCTGGATGGTGGCTAATGCCTTATGCGGATGGCTACAGCAATGGAAGAAGACCAAGTGGCAGCGCAAGGGTTAACCCATCTGGGCTGCTGCATTATGGCAAGACATTGCCGCTCGGGTGGAAAACATGACCCTTAAAGTACGTCATGTAGATGCTCACGTTCCCAAAAGCCTTTCCACTGAAGAACAATGGAACAACCAACAGGTAGACAAAGCTGCCAAAATGGAAGTAGCTCAGGTAGACGTAGACTGGGAGCATAAAGGTGAGTTCTTTATAGCTCGATGGACCCATGAAACATCAGGACATCTGGGAAGAGATGCAACATATAGATGGACTCGAGGGGTGGACTTGACCATAGAAGCCATTACACAGGTCACCCACGAATGTGAAACGTGCTGATATCAAGCGAGCCACACGAATCAAGTCTCCCTGGAACAGAGGCCGATGGCTGGGTTTTCATTATGGTGAGGCCTGGCAAATTGACTATGTTGGACCACTACCACGAACACACCAAGGCAAGCGTTATATACTCACCATGGTGGAAGCAACTACCAGTTGGTTGGAAACATACCCTGTAAACCATGCCACTGCCCGAAATACTGTCTTGAGTCTTGAAAGGCAAGTTTTGTGGCAACACAGTACTCTAGAAAGAATTGAATCAGACTTTGCTCAAGGGCCTGGATGTACTTGGTTGATGATGAGAAAGAATGGGGAAACTCGATATATGCCTCAAGGAGACTTAACGTTCGGGGAAAACTAACCTGTGATGTGAGTTATCTGTTGTAGACAATGAGGTATGAACTTTGCAAGAAAACCAGACAAGTGGACAAACCAAGTCAGTGCTGGTGCCCAACACTGAACACACTGTTTCCCCTGGCCTGGATATCCATCTTAATGGATGAGAGATAAGTTATGGCCTGCTCCAGTGAACATCTACAGAGGATGAAAGATATAAGAATGTTGGTTTTTTTATTGCAAGATGCAAGAGGGAATACAAGAATGATGTTTGTCTGTTGAAGACTGGGAATACTGGTTAATGAGAGTATATAAGAATGTATATGAGTTATTTAGATGGTTTGTCTGAGCATGACATAAATGGTATGGATTAAGGGATGTAAACTGTAGTGGGTCTGGGATGGTAGTGATTTTCCGCAGCAGCTCTTGCAGTGCTGTGCTTACTGTTGATATCAATATAATGACTACTACTCGCACAGCATCAGGGCTGTCCCTCCAGCATTTCTTCCCCCACCTTCACCAATAGCTGTGGGTAGGGAGTACAATCTAGAGAGGGACCACGGCCAGAACAGCTGACCCAGGCTGACTAAGGAGATATTCCATACCATATGACGTCAGCTCAGTAATATAAACTGGGGGAGAGGAACAGGAAGGGAAGGCAAGATTAATTTCTGGCCTTCCAAAAGCAACCGCTATGCATAGCAAAGCCCTCCTTCTCGGGAGGTGGCAGAACATCGCTGCAGATGGGAAGTAGAGAGTTACAGCTTTATCTGCATTTGCTTTGCTTCCCGTGCTCACGGCTTTGCTGTTTCTTTATTAAACTGCTTTTATCTCAATTGACAAGACTCCCATCTTATTTTCTCCCCTTCCCTGGTTTGCTGGGGAGGTGGGGGATAGAGTGGTGTGATGGGAACGTGGCATCCAGCCAGGGTCAAACTACCACAGTGGAAAAGTGCTGGCTGCTTTAATGGTCAATTGGAGATAGCTCCTACAGGAAAGCAGTTGCACAGGTGGCACAGTGCTGGCTGATAGGCTACATGGGGACCTACGTACCACTGTAGGTGGGGTCTGCGTACCTCCTTTCTTGTAGCTCCCAGACGCAGTGGCACAACTTCTACCGGCAGCTTTTATTTTAAGTGGGAACTGAGTAGTCCAAGTGCATGGGACTGGAAATAGCTCCTACAGGAAAGCAGCTGAAAAGGTGGCTGTAGTGGGTCTGGGATGGTAGTGATTTTCCACAGCAGCTCTTGCAGTGCTGTGCTTACTGTTGATATCAATATTATGACTACTGCTTGTACAGCATTAGGGCTTTCCCTCCCGCTTTCCTTCCCCCAACTTCACCAATAGCTTTGATTTAGCACAATCTAGGGAGGGACCATGGCCAGAACAGCTGACCCAGGCTGACCAAGGAGACATTCCATACCATATGACATCAGCTCAGTAAAATAAACTGGGGGAGAGGAGCAGGAAGGAGAGGCAAGATTCATTTTTTGCCTTCCAAAAGCAACCGCTATGCGTATCAAATTCCTGCTTCTCATGAGGTGGCTTGACAGCGCTGCAGATGGGAAGTAGAGAGTAACAGCTTTATCTGCTTTTGCTTTACTTACAGGGTGAGCGGCTCAGAGGCGTCCGTGTAGCTCTCAGAGGCAGTGATGTTACTTCTAACAGCAGCATGTATTTTCAATTGTATCTGAGATGGCCAAGTGCGCGGGATTAGAGATAACTCTCACAGGAAAGCAGCTGAAAAAGTGGCATAGTGCTGGCTGATAGACTACATGGAGATCTATGTATCACTGTAGGTTTCCTCTTTTTACCTGCTTTCTTGTAGCTCCCAGTCGCAGTGGCATAACTTCTAACGTGTTATAGATTGCTGTGATAAAGTTCACTAGCCAATTTAAGTGACTCATGGATCAAATGTATTAAGCAAATAGAAACCACCAGTATGGGGAGCCAAATGATGCCCTGAGGCATTGGCTCCGATGGGAACCAAATGGGAATACCATACCCCGTGGCATCCCCAAAGTTCCGGAAGAGTGGCGAGAATGAATGGAGAAATTAAGAAACCGCTAACAAAATTAACGTTAGAAACAAAAATGTCCTGGACCCTTAGCTTTGTTAAACATAAGGACACAACCAAGGACAGACACGGGGGCCTCTCCTTTTGAAATGTTGTATGGGATGCCTTATGATTTAGAGATCCCTCAGGAACACCCTAGCATAGAAGAAGGATATTTGCAGGAATATATTATTGAAATGTTGAAAAGACGGAATGAATTAAGGAAAAGGGAATGGTGGTACAGAGACTACCCTTAGATATTGCTATCCACACTATTAATCCTGGAGACAAAGTCTTGATAAAAACTTTTCTTGTCTTATTTAAGGATCAATTTCCCAGGATCAGTGGGAAGCTGTAGAGGTCCCAGGAGAACTGAAGCTTAAGCTGTGTAAAAAGTGACATGTTGTCTGAGGAGCGGAGCGGAGTGATTTCCTTTTTGTAAAATATTAGTTTAATGTTTAAATTGTGATCATCAGAAAGGTGTAAGATAATCGGTGGGGCTGTCATACCTATTTTAAAGTAACAGATCGTGGAATAGGAATAACTTAGAAATATAAAACAATCTGAATTGAGTGGGGGTTGTAATTTAAGTTTATAAAAGGGTGCTTTAAACGCAGAAGGCCCATAGAACTGAGACCTGGATGTGAAAGCCAGTGTTTCAGGCACCCCATGGGTGCTGGAGGAAAAGGCAAAAGGAAAGAGGCCTATAAGGAGACAGAGAATACCCCTGAAGATTACGACTGCCGCCGAGAAGATCATAAACCTCACTGCTCTAAGCAACAGAGTAGGTGAAGGAGGCAGAGGCGTACAGGGAGTGGGGTATAGAGTCTCTCAAAGCCTCAAATTGGGAATCCTAAGATCCCAAGTCTACCTCTAAGAAGGGCAAAAGCGTTGCACCTAAAAGAATGTGGGGTGAAAAACTAAAAAGGAAAGTACCATTTTATTTGATAAAGGCTCCATCCATTATCCAGGGATAGTATGTTGTTATTTGGCTGATGGAGTGGTTAACTATCCTAATCCAAATGTTATGGAGCACTGCTGGCTATGTTATAGCATGAACCTCCCATTTTATGAGGCAATCAGAGTGAGTGGCTCCAAGTAGGTTTGTTCAAAAATCGGTGTAAACCCATGCCTCTCTTTAAAGGTATTTTATGCCAACAATGAATATTGTATTCCGGTAACCATTGTTCCATGCATTTTATATCACCCTGAAGAGTTTTTCTATTATCATTGGAATACCGGGGCGATGCGACATAAGCGGAAGCCTTTCACTGTCGTAACTATAGCTACCTTGATGGCAATTGGGGCAGCGGGGGCAGGGATCGGGATTGCATCTCTAGTACAACAGAACCAGAAAATCCAAGCTTTACAGGCAACTGTAGATGAGGATCTGATAAAAATAGAACAATCCATTTCGGCCTTAGAGAAGTCTTTGAGATCACTCTCAGAAGTAGCTTTACAAAATCGCCAGGGGTTGGATCTGCTGTTTTTACAACAAGGGGGACTGTGTGCAGCCCTAGGGGAAGAATGCTGTTTTTATGCAGATCATACTGGTATAGTGAGAGACAAGATGACAAAATTACGGGAGGGCTTGGAGAAACGAAAACCAGAAAGGGAACAGCAACAAGTCTGGTATGAGTATTGGTTCAACTATTCCCCTTGGCTCACGAGATGTTATTGTCAGCTATAGCTGGGCCCGTCATTCTACTGGTATTAGCGCTGACGATTGGGCCTTGTGTATTCAATAAGGTAACTAAGATTGTAAAAACCAGGCTAGAAGCAGCCCACTTCATGCTGGTTAGGAAGCAATACGAGCAGTTAGTCAACAGAGAGGATGAAATAAGTGAACACTATTTTAGAAATGTATAAATATTTAATAAGGAGATTTGATGAACGAAATGAGGAAAAGAAAAGGGAGGATTGTAATGGAAAAGATCACGTTTGTTAACCAAATCATGAAAGAATAGTTGTGCAAGGAACCGTTTAAAGTTATTGTAAAAGTCTTGTAAAACTTTAACCGATAATTTTTTACAATGTGCACAGGTGCAGTTGACTAATATGCTTATAGGTGGTACAATAGGTTGTGCATGAGCTGGTAAGAGACAAGAGTTCATGAGCAGGTCACTAGAGGAAGACTACTGACTTCATCCCAGCGACCACCCTATGACCACCAGGAGGCAGAAGAAGACCCCCTAATAACAAGACGGGCACATGCGCAGAGTACACCAAGGAGTGATGCACCCAATTGATAAGGACTTTATAAAAGGACTGTGATACGGGGTTGGGGAGAGGGGTCGCGAGCCATTGGCGGAGCAGAGTCTCCGTCCGCCCAGCACTGTTTTGCTTATTTGCCGCTTGCTTAATAAATTTGATCCATGAGTCACTTAAATTGCCTAGTGAACTTTATCACAGCAATTTATAACAGTAACTTCTACCGGAAGCCTGTAATTTCAATGGGAGCTTAACGGGGTATTGCAGATAGCTCCCAAAGGAAAGCAGTTTCAAACATGGCACAGTGCTGGCTGATAGACTACGAGACCTACGTACTACTGTAGGTGAGGTCTGCGTATCTGGTTTCTTGTAGCTCCTAGACGCAGTAGAGAAAAATATACCGGCAGTCTGTATTTCAAATGGGAGCTGAGCAGGCCAAGGGCGTGAGATTGGAGATAGCTCCCACAGGAAAGCAACTGCAAAGGTGAAACTGTTCTGGCTGTTAGACTACATGGGGATCTACATAACAACTGTGCCACATTTGCAGCTCTTTCCCGTGGGACACGGGGACGTAAATACCACTGTAAGTGGGCTCTACTTACCTGCTTTCTTCAAGCTCCCAGATGATTTGACATAACATCCACTGGTTCCCCTCTTTTCAATAGGGGATGAGCAGGCCAACAGTATGGGATTGGAGATTGCTCCCACAAGAAATCAACTGCAAAGGTGGCACAGAGCTGGCTGGTAGTCTACACAGGGAACTAGGTATCACGGTAAATGGGACTGCTTACCTGCATTCTTGTAGCTCCCAGATGCAGTGGCATAACTTCTACCTACAGTCTGTATTGTGAATAGGAACTGAGTAGACCAAGTGTATGGGATTAGAGATAACTCTCACAGGAAAACAGCTAAAAATGTGGCACAAAACTGTGTGATAGGCTACACAGGGCCCTACATACCAATCTGGGTAAGGTCTGCTTACCAGCCTCCGTATAGCTCCCAGATGCAGTCACGTAACATCAACTGGTTGCCTCTATTTTCAATAGGAGCTGAGCAGGCCACTTGTACGGGATTGGAGATAGCTCCCACAGGAAAGTAGCTGCAAAGGAGGCACAGTGCAGGCTGATAGGCTACACGGGGACCTACGTAACAACTGTGCCACCTTTGCAGCTGTTTCCTGTGGGACCTATCTTTAATCCTGTGCACTTGGCCTGCACAGCTCCTATTGAAAATACGGGCTCCAGGTAGAAGTTATGTCACTGCATCTGGAGCTACAAGAAAGAAGGTAAGCAGACCCCACTACACTGGTACATAGGTCTCCGTGTACCCTATCAGCCAGCACTGTGCCACCTCTGCAGCTGCTTTCCTCTGGGAGCAATCTCCAATCCCGTGCACATGGCCTGCTCAGCTCCTATTGAAAATATGGGCTGCCGCTAGAAGTTATGCCATTGCATCTGTGAGCTACAAGAAAGCAGGTAAGCAGACCTCACCTAGAATGGTTAGTAGGGCTCGGTGTTAGCCTGCACTATACCACCTTTGCAGTTACTTTCCTCTGGAAGCTACCTATAATACCATGCACTTGGCCTACTCAACTCCTATTCAAAATACAGGCTGCTGGTAGAAGTTTTGCCACTGCATCTGGGAGCTACAAGAAAGCAGGTAAGTAGACCCCACCTACAGTAGTACGTAGGTTCCTTGTGCAGCATAAAGGCCTGGAATGTGCCACCATTGCAGTTGTTTTCCTTCGGGGGGGGTTTCCAATCCTGTGCAGTTGGCCTGCTCAGCTCCTACTGAAAATACTGGCTGCCGGTAGAAGTTATGCCAATGCAACTGGGAGCTACAAGAAAGCAGGAACGCAGACCCCTCCTACAGTGGTACGTAGGTCCCCATGTAGCCTATAAGCCAGCACTGTGCCACCTTTGCAGTTGCTTTTCTCTGGTAGCTATTCACAATCCCGTGCATTTGGCCTGCTCAACTCCTATTGAAAAGAAAGATATCCGGTAGAAGTTATGTCACTGCATCTGTGAGCTAAAAGAAAGTAGGTAAGCAGACCCCACCTACATTAGTACGTAGGTCCCCGTGTACCCTATCAGCCAGCACTGTGCCACCTCTGCCACTGCTTTCCTCTGGGAGCAATCTCCAATCCCATGCACTTGGCCTGCCTAGGTCCTAATGAAAATATGAGTTGCCGCTAGAAGTTATGTCACTGCATCTGGGAGTTACAAGAAATAAGGTAAGTTGACCCCACCTACAATGTTACGTAGATCCCCGTGTACCCTATCAGCCAGCACTGTGCCACCTCTGCCACTGCTTTCCTCTGGGAGCAATCTCCAATCCCATGCACTTGGCCTGCCTAGGTCCTAATGAAAATATGAGTTGCCGCTAGAAGTTATGTCACTGCATCTGGGAGTTACAAGAAATAAGGTAAGTTGACCCCACCTACAATGTTACGTAGATCCCCGTGTACCCTATCAGCCAGCACTGTGCCACCTCTGCCACTGCTTTCCTCTGGGAGCAATCTCCAATCCCATGCACTTGGCCTGCCTAGGTCCTAATGAAAATATGAGTTGCCGCTAGAAGTTATGTCACTGCATCTGGGAGTTACAAGAAATAAGGAAAGTTGACCCCACCTACAATGTTACGTAGATCCCCGTGTACCCTATCAGCCAGCACTGTGCCACCTCTGCAGCTGATTTCCTGTGGGAGATATCTTCAATCCTGTACACTTGGCCTGCTCACCACCTATTGAAAATACGGGCTGCCAGTGGATGTTATGCCACTGCATCTGGGAGCTACAAGAAAGCAGATAAGCAGACCCCACCTCCAATGGTACGTAGACTCCTGTGTAGCCTATCAGCCTACACGGTGCCATGTTTGCAGCTGCTTTCCTTAGGGGGGTTTTTCCAATCCTGTTCACTTGACCTTCTCAACTCCTCTTGAAAATACAGGCTACCGGTAGAACTTATGTCACTGCATCTGGGAGTTACAAGAACTACGGTAAGTGGATCCCACCTCCAGTGGTATGTAGGTCCCCGTGTAGCCTATCAGCCAGCACTGTGCCAGCTTTGCAGTTGCTTTCCTGTGGGAGCTCTCTCCAATGCTGTGCACTTGGCCTGTTCAGCTCCTATTGAAAATACAGGTTGCCAGTAGTTTTGCCACAGTATCTGGGAGCTACAAAAAAAGCAGATGTCATGGTTTGACATGATAGCCTTTTCTGGTAAGGGGGAAGGGACTGTAAAGATGGCTCCTGTAAGAAGTTGCTCGCAACTCTCCCCAGCTCTGAGCCAGACCCACTTCTGGGGCTGAGCCAATTAGACGACTCAACGATCACTTTTTAAGAAGTCGGAAGAGAAGGCTTCTTCCTCCATCTTCTTCCTTCTTCTGCCCCTTCTTTTCCTTCTGTCACATCTGAACACATCTTACTGTCAGTAATTCCTCCACATTAATCATGTTGCAAAAGAGGTAGGCAGAAGTAGGAATCTTATTATCTATATGATGATAAGCCAACTGTCCACTTGATGAACTGGAATTTTTTTAATTTGCCATTTTTTCCTAATACTGTCTTGGTATTCACCCTGGGAGGTATATTCGTATTTTATAATGAAAAATTCACTTTCAGTCCAAGTAATTCAGAGAAGCAGTTCATTCTCATTACTTGAGGGAATTAATTAAATTCAAGTTTGAGATGTGCTCATCAATGCCTTCATGAGGGATATGCTGTTGTAAGAGGAAATATTCTGTGAGGTTTATAAACCTTTACTTTATAATACTCTGTTTTTTTCAAGTTACCCTTCTGAGATACACTCAACAGCTATGTTCCATATGTTTAAAAGTCCCTAATTTGTTTAGAAATATTAGGTATTGATAGATGGACTTAGCTCCATGCATAACAGTTTATTTAATAAAGTTTTATCCATCTTATTTTGTGTGGGAAAACATTGCTCCTTTCCCTCTTTATTTCACCCTATCTCCTCAAACTTTTTTCTACTTTGACAATTAAGTTGCGTAATCTAAAAGGCAGCCTCTAAAAGGGACCTACTAGAAGCCTGGCTCTTATAGGAGGTTTTCAGGCCAGATATATAAACCTGAGAAAAATTGCTCTTTGAAGATTTGCCATTGAGGTAAGAATGATGCACATTTACAGCCCATCAGAATGTAATATTTTTTGAAAACTCTTCCTATGCTGAGTTAGGATGAAATGTTGACATCTATTAATTAAAAGAAAATCACTCCCATAAAGAATAATCTTTCTATTCAGAGAAGTTTACAGATTTTATTAAAAGTTAAAATTGGAGCTTTCTTGTTTGAAAGTGTCAGCTAAAGCCTTGACAGGCACTTTGTAGTCCAAAAGATAATAGATTAAATTTGAACTTCAAAGAACTTGGAAAATATTAAATAGTGTTTTCCAATAAAAATACACATTTTCATGAAACATTTCCTGGGCAATTACGTCCTGTACAGTATTCAGCTTTCTGTTTCCATGTACAGTGTACAGAGATGTGGTACTCTGATTTTATAATAACGTCTGTTAGAAGAACAGTAAGCAAGAAGATTTGTGGCAAAAGAGAAGTCAAGGGGTAGTACCATAGCTCTAATAATCGTGCTTATCCTTGGAGGAGTTTACTTTTATTTAGCACTTTAATTACTATCACCACAAAAAATATATTTTATTTTTACATTATTAGGGTTTCATTTGTAAAGTTTCCATTATGTAAAGTAGCCATCACTTTTGGCAGTATCTACTACCATTATCTCTATAGCTTCCATTTCACTTATATGTGTACAGCCTTTGATCTAGAAGGACTACGTTATTGCAAAGGAATATTCTAATAATATATTTCAAATTTTCACATTTGTAAAACAATCTAAATATGAATAGAACACATGTAATTCACCTATAGATATGACTCCACATCTTTCCAGAAAGTAATGGACTTAGAAACGTTATTGTTTGTCAAATGTCAGGTAGATTTCATTAGAAAATTTCAAATACTGCTCAGTTTTTCATGTCTATCAGACTGCTCAAAATCTGTGACAATCTCTCTGTGTCTTGTTCTACCTTCTGTTCTGTCATTTCTGATAGCAGGCTGATTCATAGGTAGATAGCTAAGTTTAGGTTATGGAAGCTTGCTTATTAAAACTTACAATATTAGTTAAAAAATCTCGAATATAGTTTTATGAAACTCCTAGTCTTGTAAGCCTACAAACAGAGCTATTAGAAAGACACAGGTATTTCTTGTAGCATAACTATTGCTTAAAACTGATAGTTTCAAGGCTGGTATGTACCTAAACAAAGTTACTACTGTTTACCCCTGATAGTCTCAAGACCAATTCTGGGCTCCTCAGCTAAAGAGGGACAGGGAAGTGCTGGAGAGAGTCCAGCGCAGGGCCACAAAGATGATCAGGGGACTGGAACATCTTTCATATGAGGAAAGGCTGCGGGAACTGGGGCTGTTTAGTCTGGAGAAGAGGAGATTGAGGGGTGATCTTATTCACATTTATAAATATCTAAAGGGTGGGTGTCAGGAGGTTGGGACATCCCTTTTTTTCTATAGTAGCTAGCAACAGGACAAGGGGTAATGGGATGAAACCGGAATACAAAAAGTTCCACTTAAATTTAAGAAAAAATTATTTCACTGTGAGGGTGATGGAGCAGTGGCACAGGCTGCCAAGAGGGGTTATGGAGTCTCCTTCCTTGGAGGTCTTCAAGACCCGCCTGGACATGTTCCTATGTGACCTGATCTAGGTGATCTTGCTTCTGAAGGGGAGTTGGACTAGATGATCTGTAAAGGTCCCTTCCAACCCATACCATTCTATGATTCTATGATTTTGGCTGGTGGTTGTGCAAGGAGTAGGAACAGTGAGAGAAACAACCATGCAGACTCCAAGGTCAGTGATGAATGAGAGGAGGAGGTGTGCTGGAGCAGAGAACTGGTGAAGCTGAGATTTATTTTCATTTCTTTAAAGATCCCGCATCAGCGGTAGAGACTCATTATGATAATGACTCCATATCAGGGGCAGAGACTCATTTTGCTAAAGCTGGCCCCAGTCCAGGGGCAGTGATTCACTTCATTAAAGGCCCCGAGCCAGGGACAGTGACTATGGCTGGAAGAGGCCATGTCCTGTGGGAGGGACCCAACAACTTCACTGCAGACCTCGAGACAGGGGCAATGATTTTCTTCTTTAAAACTATGGCCGGAAGAGGCCATGTCCTGAAAGAGGGACCCTTTATCACTATGGCCGGAGAAGGCCGTGTCCCAAGGGAGGGACCCTGTAACTGCAGAAACTGCAACCGTGGCAAAGAATCCACACCAGAGATATTCACCAAGGACTGCGTCCTGTGTGAGGGACTCTGTATCGGCAGAAGCCACAGCTGTTGGGAGCAACCCACACCAGAGACGTTTGTTAAGGACTGTTTCCCGGGGGAGGGACACCGTGTTGGAGCAGGGAAAGAATGTCAGCAGTCGTCCTCATCTGAGAAGGCAGAAGCAGCAGAGCCCATCTGTGAGAGACTGACCACATCCCCCACTCCCTGCCCCCTTGAGTCGTTGAAGGGGGAGGAGGTAGAGATATCGGGAGCAGTGAGCTGGGCCCGGGAAGAAAGGAGGGATGGGGGAGGGAGATCTTAAAGTGCTGGTTGTAATTTTCACATCATCCTACTCCCTTTTTGCTTTTATTCCGTTCTGTTTCTTGTAGAATAAACTTTCCTACTTTCCTCTCTAAGTCGAGTACTGGAGTCTGGTTTTCCCAGAACCGCAATTGGTAGCGAGTCCTCCCTGCCCTTGTCTTAATCCCCAACAACCTTGCTTATCTTTTGGCCACAAAATGAGGGCCTCTGTCTGAGGATATTACTGCTGGGACCCCAAATCTTGGTATTACTTCATGTAGTAAAGCCTTAGTTACCTCTCTTGCCTTGTTTGTTCGGCAAGGGAATGCTTCTGGCCATTCTGAAAAGTTATCAGTTGGTACAAGTAGATATCAGAAACCCCCTTTTCTTGGAAGTTCTGAAAAGTCAATTTGTCACCCCTGTCCAGGGAAATTACCCTTCCCTATCTGCCCTATCTCCATTTTCCGGCTTACCTGTGGTTTATTCTGTAAACAAATCTCACGTTGTGTTACTTGTTTGATGGTTGTGTACAAGTTACGGGCAACAATGAGTTTGCTTAGATACTTATATAGGGCTTATACTCCCCAATGAGACTTTCTATGTTCAGTCATGATTATAGCCCAAAGTAATGTGCTAGGCACCTCTACTTTCCCTTGTGGTGTTGTAGCCCAACCATTTTCCTCTGTTTTTCCCCCTAAATCCTGAATCAATTTCTGGTCTTCTTTCGAATAGTTAGGAATTTGATTGATTGGGATTTTTCCATCTGGAATCAGAGACTGTATCTCTGCTGTACCTTTTTCAGTTGCTCTCTTTGCTTCCCGGTCTGCCATGGAATTTCCTACCTCTTGTGCAGTTGTTCCCTTTTGGTGAGCTTTGCAATCCATAATTGCCACTTCCTTTGGTAACTGTACAGCTTCTAACAGTTTGAGAATTTCCTCTGCATGTTTTATGTGCTTCCCTTGGGTGGATCAGAGTCCTCTTTCTCTCCAGGTCGCTCCATGGGCATGAATCACTCCAAAGGCATATTTGTAATCTGTCCAAATGTTAACCTTCCTCTCTTTAGCAAGCTCTAATGCTTGAGTTAAAGCTATTATTTCAGCCTTTTGTGCGGAGGTGCCTGAGGTGAGTGGCCCAGACTCTATTACCTTGTCTGTAGCGGTCACTGCATACCCTGCTTTGCGCTGTCCATTTTTGACCAAGCTGCTGCTGTCTGTATACCATGTGTCCTCAGCATCCTCCAGTGGTTTTTCTTTCAGGTCTGGTTGACTGGAGTAGACTGCCTCAATGGTTTCCAGGCAATCGTGAGTCACTGGTTCCCCTGTAACTCCACTAAGGAAAGATGCTGGGTTGACAATGTTAGTTACTGTTATCTGGACATGTCATGGTTTTGTCCAGCTGGGAACAAAGAGCCACGAGGGTGCTCGCTCACTCCTCCCCCTCCTGGCAGAGCGGGGAGGGGAACCAGAGAAAAAGGGGAAAACCCCACGTAGGTTGAAATAAGAACTGTTTAATAGAACAACAATAAGAAGAAACAAGCTCAGGAAAAAAAAACCCACAGTTTTAACAGTAAATGAGGGGATATACAAAAGCAATGGTGCGTGCCGCAGCTGCTCACTACCCGGGACCTGACACAACCGCTCAGGCGCAGCCCAGCCTGCGCTCCCCCAGCCTGCGCTCCCCCAGCCCCGCCCCCAACTAGCTCCCTGCCTATATGTACTGGGCCACCAGGAGGCAGAAGAAGACCCCCTAGTAACAAGACGCGCACATGCGCAGAGTACACCAGGGAGTGATGCACCCGACCGATAAGGACTGTATAAAAGGACTGTGAAAGGGGGGGGGCGGGGGGGGGGGATGGCACGCCGTTGATGGAGCAGAGTCTCCTGGCCACACAGCGCTGTTTTGCTTATTTGCCGCTTGCTTAATAAATTTGATCTATTAGTCACTTAAATTGGCTTGTGAACTTTATCACACCAATTTATAACACTGCTCATTATAAATCATTTCCTGCACAGCTAACTCCCTCAGGTACTGGATACCTTTGTCCATTGTGGTCCACTTGCCTGGGTGGCATACGATGTCTTCTTTGAAGGGGTATCTTTCCTTCACACCTGACAAAAGTCTTCTCCAGAAGCTGAGGATTTCTGTCTTTCTTCCAATTGCCTTGTCAATGCCGCCATCCCTGGACAGAGAGCCCAGCTGCCTGGCTTCCCTGCCCTCCAAGTCCAAGCTGTGGGCCCCATTCTCCCAGCATTGGAGCAGCCAGGCCACAAGGTGCTCGCTTGGGTGGCGGCTGTAATCTTTTCGCACTTCTCGCAGTTTGCTCAGGGGCAAGGACCAAGTGATTATCTCTGGCTCTGACTCTTCCTCCCGCTCCCATGATGACACTGGTTCATCTTCATCCCTCACAAGGCGAACTGTTTTTTTTGTGTATTACTTTTTCTGCACAGGGTCAACTGACACTGGTACAGGTTGATCCTCTGATTCAGAATCAGTGTCTGCTGTTGGAGTTAGGGCAGAAACAGCATCAATTGCCTCGATTTGAATAGCCACAGTTGTTGCTAGGGTGACATTCCTAATCTGTACAAGTAAAAGACTCTTCCAATACCTGTTCATATTCTTCAATCCCTCCAAAGCTGCCCAACCTCGTAACAGTCTGAAAACCAAATTTTGCAACCCTACCCAAGAAAAACACCCTACCTAGAGGTCAGAACAATAAAACCACAATGGCTAGAACATCCCAAGTGTATTCTGAATTGTCAAAAGTTATTGCAGTTAACCTGAATGAGTAAGGGAGGATGGAAAAGATGGAAAAATTACGTCCCTCTATTTTTCCCATGAACTGAGTGTCATTATTGTCACTACATTATGAGAAGAAATGTCCAAGTTGCAGAAATGACAACCAAGTCATGTACAAGTACTGACCTAGCTCCATACCCAGTGATACAACCATACCATAAGCCAATAACAACCAGTATATCAGAATGAGTGCTTTCGTCCCTTTTCCAAAGGCAATAAACACAGAGAATACATAGTGCATATGAGAAATTATTGGCCAACACCATTTAAGCATATGAATCAACATTGTGACCAGCAGCTTTTTTAACTAATATCAGAAATGTACACAAGAAAATTGTTTCAGCCCACTCTGTCTTATTTCAGCCCTGCATGCCCCATGTTGGGCGCCAAATAATGTTGTGGTTTTGTCCAGACGGGAATAAAGAGCCACGAGGGTGCTCGCTCACTCCTCCCCCTCCCGGTGGAGCGGGGAGGGGAACTAGAGAAAAAGGGGAAAAACCCGCATAGGTTGAAATAAGAACGGTTTAATAGAACAACAATAAGAAGAAACAAGTTCAGGGGAAAAAAAAAAAACAACAGTTTTAACAGTAAATGAGGGGATATACAAAGGGGATGGTGCGTGTCGCAGTTGCTCACCACCTGGGACCCGACACAACCGGTCCCAACTGGCAGTTCCCGAACCCGCGGTTCAGCAGCACCACCCCTGCCTATATGTACTGGACATGATGTCAGTATGGTATGGAATATCTGTTGGCCAACCTGGGTCAGCTGCCCATGCTGTACCCCTTCCTACTTTCTCATCAAAGTTAACCCTATCCTAGCCTAAACCAGGACACTCCTCCATCCCTCTTTTCTTCCTGGACCCAGCTCACTGCTCCTGGTATCTCTACCTCCTCCCCCCTAAACGATGAATGGGGAATGGGGAATGTGGTCAGTCTCTAACAGATGGGCTCTGCTGCTTCTCCTCACAGAAGGATGACTTCTTGCATTCTTCCCCTGCTCTGATAAGGGGTCCCTCACATGGGACACAGTCCTTAATGAATATATCTGGCATGGATTCTTTGCTACGGTTGCAGTTTCTGCAGATACAGGGTCCCTCCCACAGGACATAGCCTCCTCCAGCCATAGTCACTGTCCTTTGCACGAGGTCTTTAATGAAGTGAATCACTGCCCCTGGCTTGGGGTTCATAGCAAAATGAGTCTCTGCCCCTGATGCAGGGTCGCTATCAAAATGAGTCTCTGCTGCTTATACGGGATCTTTAGGAAAATGCAAACAACTCTCAGCTTCACCAGTCCTCTCCATAGAATGCAGGGGAGTCTCTGATTCAGCATACCTCCTCCTCTTTCTTCATTGACCTTGGAGTCTGCATGGTTGATTCTCTCACTCTTCCCAATCCTTGCACCACCACCAGCCAGAAAAGAAGAAGGGATAAAAGAAGGAAGAAACAGCAAGAACCCTCCTCTTCCAGCTTCTTCTTAAAAAGTGATCGTGGAGGCATCTAATTGGCTCAGTCCCAGAAGTGAGTCTGGCTCAGAGCTGGGGAAAGTTTTGAGCATCTTCTTACAGGAGCCATCTTTACAGCCCCTTCCCCCTTACCAGAAAAGGCTGTCACGTCAAACCATGACAGTGATCTATACCGCAGAGAAGAAAGAACTCCGTCCACTGCTCCATGAGAAATTTCCTGTTTAAAACATCCCTATTTGAAACACGTTGTGTGGGTAAAATTGAAGTGTGCTTCTTGCCAATATATATATAATTGTAATAGCGACGGAAGGGGTGCTGACTATGATAAGCATCTATACTGGTGTACACACTCCCTATGCTTTTTTGCAAAATCTCTCTCATGATTAAGGGAGGCAATACTACCTGTCCTGTACTTGTCGTCCACCATCCTTCTGAATTTTTCTCTGCATTTAGTAACTTTGCCAATTTCTCATCCTACCCTGAATATGTTAGTGGCTCCTTAGGAAGTGCTACTGTTCTGGTGGGGATGATTGCCAGTTGTGAAACTGTGTGTTGTGCTATTTTCCTAGCAGTCTGATCTGCTAATCTGTTTCCATCAATTATCTTTGAGTTCCCTGTCTGATGTGCTTTATAGTGCATGATTGCCACTTGAACAGTTCCCATTCAGGATTTTTGAGAGGATCATACTTCAGGACCTCTCTGCTGAAATATGTATGTTCAATGGTTGCAACGCAGTCATGTTCCAGTTGTTGCTCTTCCTGTGAAGTACTCAGAAACACTGCAAGATTTAGAAGGTTAGTTGTTTTCAACACTGCATCATCCTGCTCAGTGAGAATTACCTGGTATTTCATCATTCGACTAGGGGATAACCAATGTCCCCCCTTTTCTCCAAGACTGTGGTTCCCATATGTGGGTCATAGACTGTAATAGTCCTTCCCAAGGTCAGCTTTCTTGCTTCTTGGATCAGTTTGACAGTTGCAGCTACTGCTCGTAGGCAAGATGGCCATCCCCTGCTCACTGAGTCCAGTTGTTTGGAAAAATATCCCACCAGTCTCTTCCAGCTTCCTAGTTTCTGTGTCAGAACTCCTAAAGCCAAATGCTGTTGTTCATGAACAAATAACTGAAATTCTTTGGTTAAATCTGGCAAGCCTAAGGCTTGGACTGTCATCAGAGCTATTTTAAGCTTCCAGAAAGCTTCCTGTTGTTCTTTTCCCCGTGTAAAAGGGATAGATTTTTGGGCTTCATATAATGGTTTGGCTATAAGACCATGATCCACGATCCAGAGCCTACACCATCCCGTCATTCCCAAAAATGCCCGCAACTCATGCACAGTGCGTGGTTCCGGAATAGCACAAATCACTTCCTTTTAATTTGTCCCCAGTCTCTGTTCTCCTTTTGAAATTTCAAGGCCCAAATATATCACTGTTTGACGTGCTATTTGAGCTTTTTCTTTTGATACCTTGTACCCATTTAGTCCCAAAAAGTTTAAAAGTTCAATGCAGGCTGACCTTTCCGTTTTGGCAATTAAGATGTCATCCACATATTGGAGAAGCAGATGCTCTGCTCTCAGTGTCACTGTCTTTTCATTAGTCCAAAGTTCCAGTTCTTTCGCTAGTTTTCTTCCAAAGATAGTCAGGCTATCTTTGGGGCTCTCACGCTATCAATCCTTGGGGTAGCTGTGTCCATGTTAACTGTACCTTGCGTCCTGTTTGGGGGCTTTCCCACTCAAAAGCAAATAGTTCACGACTTTCTTTTTCCAAAAGGATACAAAAGAATGTATCTTTTAAATCAAGCACTGTAAACCACTGACAATTTTCTCTCAGAACCGTGAGCAAGGTATATGGATTTGCTACAACTGGATGTATGTCTTTCATAATCTGATTTATGAGTCTTACATCCTGAACTAACCTATATTCTTCATTCGGTTTACGTACTGGTAAAATAGGTGTATTATACTCTGGCTCACATTCTTCTAAAATTTGCTATTTCAGAAATTTGTCAATTAGTACTTTTAATCCTTGTTTTGCCTCAGGTTTTATTTGGTATTGTCTCACCCTGATTGATTTTGCTTTTTCTTTTATTTCAATTTATACTGGTTGTGCCAATTTTGATTTTCCTGGAATTTCAATTTCCCACACTGTTGGGATCACTGCATTCTCCACTTCTGGAGGTAATTCTAGCACCTTTGTTTTTTCTTTTATCACCAATATTTGTCCTGTCTTTGATTCACGTATTTTTAGTAACAAGTCTCCATTTTCAAAGACAATTTGTGCATTTAATTTAGACAGCAGGTCTCTCCCCATTTGGGGTACGGGACATTCTGGAACATACAAAAATTCATGTGTGTTAATTTTATTTCCAAATTTTAAATTTAAGGGTTGCAAAAATGGCTGATTTTCCTCTTTCTATGTGGCTCCCACAATATTTGCAGTTTTAGTTCCAAGTTTTCCATTTTTGCTGTCTAATACAGAAAAGGTTGCACCTGTATCCACCAAAAATGTGACCTCTTTTTCTCCCAGTTTAATTGTAACCAGAGGCTCAGCTGGGTTCACCTCTGGTCCCTGTCAATCCATATATTCTCCCAAGACTATCAATTTAGCTTGTTGACTAGCTAATTTAGGGCATTCATTTTTCCAGTGTCCTTCTTCCCTGCAAAAAACACATTGATTAGTTCCAAGGGGGGTTCTGCCAACTTGTTCTCTTCCCCTTCCTCTCATCCCTCCTCTCATAGAGCTTTGTCCCTGTCCTTCTCCTACTCACTACTGCAAGTAATTGTCTTTGTTTTCTTACCTCATTTTCTTTATCTCTGTTTTTATAAACTTTCCAGGCTACTTCCACTAATTTGTCCAAATTTCGTATATCTGTTCCTTCCAACTTTTGGAGTTTCTTTCTAATGTCCTCCTGTGATTGCCCCAGAAATATTAAGGCTAATTGTGCCTTAGTTTCTTCAGCTTCAGGTTTGAAGTTGGTATATTTACGAACTGCTTCCTTCAGCCTTTCTAAGAATGCTGTTGGGGATTCTTTCTTCTCCTGTCTAATATCATATAATTTAGAGCAATTTGTAATTTTAGGCATGGCATTTTTGACCCCATATAAAATACACTGGTGGTACCTTTTCAGTCTCTGCATATGATCGTCCCTATTCAGATCCCATTGTGGGTCCCCTGTAGGGAAATTCTAATCTAGGGTGCCACTTACTATCCGAGTACAGACATCTTCTTCTGCCCACATTCGAGCAGTTCTCAAAACCATCTATTTTTCACTGTAATCCATAAGAGTATGTAAAATCACCTGTATATCCTCCCAATCAAGATTTAGAGTTTTCATTATCATTCCCATTATTCTCCCCACTTTACCAGGATCCTCTCTATAGGGATCAGCCAATTCTTTCCATATTATTAGATCTGAGGGAGAGAAGGATACTTTTACATACACTGATCCATGTTGCCCAACTCCCTGTCTCAAGGGGGCTATTAACCATCTCCCCTCTTGTGTTTTTAGAGGAATTATCAAATGAGCACGCTGTCTTGTTCTCCTGGATATTGCTGGAGACGAATCTGACTCTGATCCCTCCTCCTCTCTCAATCTACTTTTTGGACAGGGACCTAAACCGTCAGGTCCTAGTACCGGTGGCCCTGCTGGACTATCAGCCTCAGAATCAGATGATGATGGAAGAGGGGGATATAGTGGAATAGGAGCTATGGGGACAGATGGAGCTATGTCCAATTCCGGCTCCGTATTATCACGCTCCTTTTCCTTTTGTTTTAGAGCCAAATGTTTACAATAAGTTTTAGCAAGGGTACAGGCAGAACAATTCCAATTCCTTTTAGCCTTCATCTTTTTTACTGTTAATGGCATTTGGTTGCATGCCTGTTTATCTAATTCACATTTCTTTTGCCAAGCTGATTTTTCTCGATGGTAAAAGATCTCCGTATGGGACCTCATCCCATTTTCTTTCCCTCTTACAGAATAACATTAATTGCAAGATTGTATTATAATTCAAAGTCCCATTTAAGGGCCAATTTTCCCCACTATCCAAATCATATAACAACCACACATTATTACAGTACTCTATAAGTTGATCTTTACGAAAATCACCCTTAAATTCCTTCCAGTGTGCTAACAGACACCCAAGGGATGAATTCTCAGGTACTTTCTTTGCCATTTCAAAATCCTTTTAGCTACAAATACTTTCTCAATAGTCGTTTCCTTGTTTCACTTCGCTTATCTCCAGCTGCACCCCTCCCGGGATCACAGAACCGCGGATCAAAGCTCCTCTCTCTCTTTGTGTGCAATTGCATGTCTCAATCACTCATACACAGACAGCTCACAACACAGTATACAATAATATGTGTATATATACAAAGCGGCAGGACACACAGTGGAGGCAAGGCTTGTTTATTTGTGGCTATGCGGCCGATTGAGGTAATCCAGGGGTTCCTGGAGCACAGGGAGTGGAGGAAAAGTGAGGAGAGCCATCAGGACGAGGCAACTCTTGCGAGGAGGACGGTCTTACTGGGAGGCGGAGATGCAGCAACCGTGGGGGATTTAGTTGTCACCCAGGGAGCACGAGCGACCAGGAGCGCGGTGAACAGGGCCAGCAAACAGGGAGTGATGCGGCAGTTTGCACAATAGGGCTGGAAAACAGGGAGTGATGTGGCAGTTTGCGTGGCAGTTCCCACAGGCAGGACGAGCAGGGAGGATGGGCAGGGAACAACCCCACGACCCGCATAGAGAAACAGAAGTCAGAGAAGTGCCCCAGTGTTGTAGGCACCCAGAAGATCTCGGACTGTGACGTGGGAGGCGGAGACTACTGAAAAGGCAGGCACGGGGTGGAGTTGAAAGGAGGTGCTTGTTTTAGCAGATAAAAGTGCATGGCGCAAGCAATAAAGCTGGAACAAAGCATCATCCATACTGAGTATGCAGTGGTCTTATCCCCTCAGAGGTCGTTGAGTTGAGTGATCCGTGTGAGCGGCCTGGTTATGTTGCCGGTAGTGGCAACATATGGTGACCCCAACGTGATCAATGGAATGCGAGACGTCCGAGGCCATGGAACAGATAGAACAAGTGGTTAAGGTGCTCAAGGCAGTAGCGCTTGAGGTGGGAAAGTAGGTTCCCCGCATGCCCACGGCAACTTGCATCCTATGGATGCGGAGATGGAGTGTGTTACAGGCACCCACAGAGTTATTGTCCAGAATTGGACAGCGGTAGAGGAGGAGATGCTGCAGGCTGCCTTGACTGGGACCAAGGGGATGGACCAGCATTTTAAAACGTGGGGGGAGATTAAGAGGACTCTGTCTAAGGCAGCAGAGGAGAAACAGGTCTGGTTGTCGGTGCAGGGAAGTATCCATGGGGAGGGGCGGAAAGCGTGGAGAGGAGAGAGCTTGTAGTGATCAGGAGGCTCAAACGAGTGTGGAAGTGGAGAGTCTGGGGGCGCAGACGGGTCCGTCGTTATGTGGGGATGCGGAATGTGATACACTTGACAGTGAGGAGGAGAGTGAGGGGTGTGGCCCCTGAGCAGAGCTTCCGTGGGAGAGCTGCTTCCCAGTCGAGCCTAGCCTGCCGGGTTAACCCTTGGATGAGTTGCAGAGGATCATAGAAACATAGAATGATAGGGGTTGGAAGGGACCTTTAGAGATCATCTAGTCCAACCTCCCTGCAGAAGCAGGTTCACCTAGATCAGATCACGTAGGAACATGTCCAGGAGGGTCTTGAGGACCTCCAAAGAAGGAGACTCCACAACCCCTCTGGGCAGCCTGTTCCACTGCTCCATCACCCTCACAGTGAAATAGTTTTTTCTTATATTTAAGTGGAACTTTTTATGTTCCAACTTCATCCCATTTCCCCTTGTCCTGTTGCTAGCAAATACAGAAAAAAAAAGGATGTCCCAACCTCCTGACACCCACCATTTAGATATTTGTAAATGTTAATAAGATCTCCTCTCATTCTCCTCTTTTCTAGACTAAATAGCCCCAGCTCCCGCAGCCTTTCCTTGTATGAAAGATGTTCCAGTCCCCTGATCATCTCGCTGGCCCCGCGCTGGACACTCTTCAGAAGTTCTCTGTCCTTCTTGAGCTGAGGAGCCCAGAACTGGACACAGTACTCCAGATGAGGCCTCACCAGGGCAGAGTAGAGGGGGAGAAGAACCTCCCTTGACCTGATGGTCACATTCTTCTTGATGCATCCCAGGATGTCATCAGTCTTCTTGGCCACGAGGGCGCATTGCTGGCTCATATTTAGTTTATCATTAATCAGGGTACAGACAGGGGATGATGAGCAGGCAGAGTTGGGCGGGGGTATGGCACAGGATGATCAGGGGAGTGTGGAGGGACGCAACCTCGTGTTAGACTGGGCAGCATCGGGCACGTGGGGGGAGACAAATAAAAAGAAAAGGTAGGAGAGAGGAATGCTGGCTGCGCCGCTGATGCTGGGGATGGCGCCAGGGCGGGCTGTGCAGAGAGGGGAGAAATATCACCTGCACCACGAGCCACCAAAGATGGCACCTGAAGAAAGTGGGGATGGGAGAAATGAGAGCCTGAGGATGGGGGTGGTGCAGATACGTGGGGCCAAAGACGTTCATCGTTACAAAATTTGGAAGAATTGTCTGAAGAGGAGGAGGAGGGGACAGAGTACAGGGAGGATGTCAAGATGCATTCGATAAGTGAGCGTGATAGCATGCAGCCGCAAAGAGAAAAGGGATTAGGCTATGCCGAGACGGTGCAGACAGGATGGGGAGGCGGTAGGCTGGCAGTGTTGCTAAACCGGCGACAGGAAGTTATTGCTAATGCTGAGAAGATAGTCCAGGAAATGCAGTTCAATAAGGATGCAACTGGGGGAGGGAGCCAACCGCTTACAGATTGGCATCTGATAGCAAAAAATTGCCTTTTAGATGGAGTTAAATTTGAGCATGTACCAATATCGATGCCAGTTCAAATGACCGACGGGGGCAGATATGAATGGACTCCCCTAGAAATAAAGGTTGTGAAGGAACTGCGTGGGACCGTAAAGACACACAGACTTAGCAGTCCAGAGTCCCTGGTGCTATTGGAATGCATCTTCCAGCAGCCTATGTTGCCTCATGATTGCACACAGTTAGCGAAGGCCCTTATTTTTGTTATGGAAGGAAGAATGGCGCACCATAAATCAGACCTTATATATGGAAGCACAAGGCAATCCTCAGCATCATCTGCACGGGATAACCATCGAACAGTTAATGGGGGAGGGCCGGTGGACGATGCCACAACAACAGATGGTCCTGAGGGGACAAGATTTTATTGCAACCTCCAGGGTGGCGCTGGAGGCTTTTCGTCGAGTGTTGCACTTGTATAAGATGGAACCGTCATGGGTGAATGTCTGTCAAAGCAATGCAGAATCATTTGTCGCCTTCTTAGATCGATTACAAAAGGTGATCTCAGGATCTAGCATCCCTGAGGTGGCGCAGGAGGCTGTGATAATCGGGTGTGCCTGGAACCAGTGCAACATACAAACAAAAGAGTATCTTGCCAGCACCACGCCTGGGATGACCCTTACAGAATTGATAAAACATGTGCTACAAAAGGAAGCGTAAACCGCAACTCAGCCTATGATCACCGTTGTCACTGCTGTGGTGACAGAGGCACGTGCCTGCTATGGCTGCGGACCGCTGGGACATATGAGAAAAAATTGCCCATGAGGACAACGTGATGCTACTGGTACCCTTATTTGTTGGCATTGTGGCAAACAAGGTCAAGAAGCCCGTGAGTGTCGGTCCTGGTTGGGAAACGTGAAAGAGGGGCACCCTCTTTCATGCACGTATGACAGCGTGCATGGCAACTGTCGGGAATGGACCCAACCGTCATTATGTTGCCTATTTCAGTTGCACAATGGAAAAAGATGTTTCAGATGGAGTGGGAGCTGCAAAATGCCTTAGCAGATTTTACCGGTCAGCTCTCTGGCCCAATAGAACACCTGCTGCTGCACTTGTTGCGGAACATGCAGTGCATACCTGACGTGCAGTTGTCCACAGCACTGGTGGAAGGCCCTGCTGTCTTTACAGATGCCTCATCAAAGACCAACACAGCGACAGTGGTGTGGAAACAGGGAGACAAATGGGATCCCCATGTGCTGAGCCACAGTGCTCCACATGATCAGACACTGGCTACAATGTATAGCGGTCCTAAGATGTCACAAAAAAATCTAAACTTACAATGGGCCTTGTTACACCTCCCATGTGACACAAGAATTCTGTCAAACCTGGCAGATTAAATTGGTGTACAGCATCCCTTACAATAGTCAGGGACAGGCATTCATTTAACGTGCTCACGCTACTCTTAATGTACAGCTCAGTCATTTTAGGGAGGGGTAGAGCATGGGACATAGAATTACCCCTGATAGGCAACACGATATTTTAATGCGCCGTCTGTATGTCAGGACCCATACCGGTGCAAGCACACTTTAGGGAGCAAGAGCCAGTAGCAGTAGATAAATTACTGGCAGTCAAATTGTGGCAAATTGACTCTGGGGAGTGGGAGTCAGGATGGAGGCTTAGATGCCTGGGCTGAGGATATGCTTGTGTAGAAAAGAAGAGAATCCAGCAGTGGGTCCTGGTGAAACAAATACAACCAGAAATACGAGTCTAACGGTCTACTGAGGTTTTTTTTTGCAGGTTGACGTGTTCTTTGGAGTGCTCGCTGCGATACAAATCCAGCTGGGGTCACTCAACTATTGACGAGATTGGACGACGAAGTGGAACATGACCAGCACCTGTTGATATCTTCCCGCAATTGGCTCAGCTAGCACGTGTGATGGGCAGACATGTTATGTATCAGCCCATGTCACAGGATGCTGGAGTCATCGCGCTTAGGGAGGGGGAGGTGTTGTAGGTGCCTGGAAGATCTTGGGCTGTGATGTGAGAGGCGGAGAGTACTGAAGAGGCGGGCACAGGGTGGAGTGAAAGGAGGTGCTTGTGTTAGCAGATAAAAGCACATAAAAGCAATAAAACTGGAACAAAGTATCCATACTGAGTATGCAGTGATCTTGTCCCCTTAGCGGTTGGTGAGCTGAATGATCCGTGCGGGCGATCTGATGATGTTGTCAGTAATGGCAACACCCCAGCTTCAACCTAGCAAAATGGTGAGCATTCGCCTGAGGACTAAAGCCAAGGCTCAGGTGGACAAAACCCAGGTGAAGTTCTATGCGTCAACCCAGACAGAGCTGGTTAGTAGAGACACTTCAGTCCAGGTGGAGTGCAGAGAGTGTTTAGGATGCTTAGGGATCTATGCTTCTCAGGCAACTATGTGTCATAAGTGCCTTCATGTTCACAAATTTCAGCGCCTGGTAAAAGAGCTGCAGGAAACTGTGAGAAGACTCTGTAGTATTAGAGGGACAGAGGTGGAGAAAGACGGAGGCTTCTGAAATCAGGTGCAAGCCAGCAGTGATCCTTACAAGATATGGACCCTGGTTACAAAAAAAAAGAACAAAGGCTCATCTTCAAAGCCCTCCTTCCGGAGTGCCCACTACAAACAAGTATGACGCACTAGCAACAAGGGTGCTTGTTGTGGGTGACTCACTGCTAAGGGGCCCTGAGACCCATCTGTGGAGCAAATAGGGAGCCATGAGAGGTGTACTGCCTGCCAGGAGCCAAGATCAGGAATGTGGCTGAGAGAGAGTGCCACGGCTTGTCAGAGATGCAGGCTACTACCCCTTACTTGTGTTTCATGTAGGTATGAATGATGTCATGAGACATGACATCTCCAGGATCCAGAAGGATTTTAAAACCTTGGGGGAGCAGATAAAAGGTAGAGGGGCTCAAGTTATTTTCTTCTCCATGCTGTTCACTAAAGATAAATGAGGAGTCTTCAATGGAAAAATCAGCCAAGTAAACTCCTGTCTGAGAGGCTGATGCCGACAAGAAGGCTTTGGATTCTTTGACAGTTGTCATGATTTAGCAAGGAGTAGCTTCTGCTTGGTAACAGGGGGAGCAGGTTGCAGTGAAGACCCGGTAAAGAGTTTTTGGACTCTCCCCCGGCTCCTGGGTTCAGACCCACCTCCGACCCAGCTGAGCCAATCTGAAACCTCTGCGGATCACTATTTAGGGACGGTAATTTGAAGTGCTGGCAAGAGGTGTAAGAGTGATACAAGATGGAGGCGACCACACGGACCCCACAGTCAGAGAAGGAGGAAGGAAGGAGGAGCACCAGACCAGAGACCCTTCTGCAAGCCGTGGCGAGAATGCAGGCTGTACCCCTGCAACCCATGCAGGGCCATGGCAGGACTGACAGCCACCAGCAGCTCCGTGTGAGTGCACCCGGACGGGCAAGGGACTGTGTGGGGAGGCAGCTATGGCGCAGGCCGTGCTGGAGAGCCTGCGGGCCGCAGAGCAGATTCACATGAGAGGCAGAAAGGAGCTGCAGCCTTTGGGATGAATGCATGTCAGAGCAGCCCGTACAGGGCTGCCCTGTGTGTGTAACATACCCCATGGACTGCAGGGAGGACTGGTGTGGAGCCCATCTGCCCTGAGGAGAGACAAATGGCAGAAGTTCTCAGGAATAGACTGACTGAATCCCCCATTCCCTGCCCTCCTGGGCCATTCAGGGGGGAGGAGGTAAAAACACTGGGATCAGGGCTCTGAGCCTGGGAAGAAGGGATAAGTGGGGAGAAGGTGGTCTTAAAGGGCTGGTCAGACTCTTCATTGTTGTACCACTCTGTGTTTTATTTTGAATATGTTTTGGGATTTTATGTTTTAGTTGGTATTGCATTAAATTATTTTCTGCTTTCTTCCCCAAGCCGAGTAGTCTGGTCTGTTTTGTCCTGAACCTTAAGGGCAATTAAGCTCTCCCTGTCCTTTGGCAATCCTCAGGTCTTCAGTACTTGAGACTAATTGTGGTCTTTTATTCCCTGATGGGCCTAAACCAGGACAAAAGTGGATTCTTCCTTGAGGACAACAGCTTGATAAGACTGGATGGAATTCATCTCTCCCCTAAAGGCACTGGAATATTTGGGAGTAGGCTAGCAAACTTAAGAAAAAGGTCTTTAAATTAAGGGATTTGGGGGGTGATGGGAGAAGCAACATAGAAAAAGTTGTCCCCTCTAGCTTGGAAAAAGGGCAGGACGGGGAATGCAATGATAAGTGCCCTTCATCTGCACACTGGACTGAGATACGGAAGGCTGACCACCCTGAAAAAAAGCCAAACCAGGGAGGATCCTCCTGCATCTGTCCAGGGAAACCTGTGAGTTTGAGTAAGCCCCTGCGCTGACTGTACACCAATTCACGCAGCCTGGGAAATAAGCAGGAGGAACCGGAGATGTGGGTGGGAATGCGGGGTTACGATCTCATTGCGGTCACAGACGTGGTGGGACAGCTGTCATGACTGGAGCACAGCCATGGAAGGCTATGTATTATTCAGGAAGGACAGGCTGACAAGGCATGGAGGTGGTGTTGCTCTCTATGTGAGGGAGCAATTAATGTTGTCATGATTTGGCCCAGCTAGCACAGAAGCACCATGGCAGTCTCTCGCTCAGTGCCCCCATTCACCCCCACCCTCATTAGGATGACAGAGGCCCCAGCGAAACAGGAGTAAAAAGCAAGGATGTTGCGGATTAAGACAAGGGCAGGGAAGGCTCGCTGCGAATTACGGTTCCAGGAAAAACAGACTCCAGTACTCGACTTAGAGAGGAAAGTAGAAAAGTTTATTCTATAAGAAACAGAACGGAATAAAAGCAAAAAGGGAGTAGGATGATGAGAAAATTACAACCAGCACTTTAAGATCTCCCTCCCCATCCCTCCTTTCTTCCAGGGCTGAGCACACTGCTCCCAGTTCTACCTCCTCCCCCCTCAACAGCTCAGGGGGGCAGGGAATGGGGGATGTGGTCAAAGATGGGCTCTGCCACTTTTGTCTTCTCAGATGAGGATGACTCCTGGCATTCTTCCCCTGCTCAAACATGGGGTTCCTCCCCAGGGACACAGTCCTTAACAAACTTCTCTGGTGTGGGTTTTTCCCAATAGCTATGGCTTCTGTCGGTACAGGGTCTCTCACACGGGAAACAGTCCTTGGTGAATAAATTTGGCATGGTTTCTGATTGATAATAAACTACACATGAGCCAGCAATGTGCCCTTGTGGCCAAGAAGGCCAATGGCATCCTGGGATGCATCAAGAAGAGTGTGGTCAGCAGGTCAAGGGAGGTTCTTCTCCCTCTCTACTCTGCCCTGGTGAGGCCTCATCTGGAGTACTGTGTCCAGTTCTGGGCTCCTCAGCTCAAGAGGGACAGAGAACTTCTGGAGAGAGTCCAGCGCAGGGCCAGCAAGATCATCAGTGGACGGGAACATCTTTCATACAAGGAAAGGCTGTGGGAACTGGGGCTGTTTAGTCTAGAAAAGAGGAGAGTGAGGGGAGATCTTATTAACATTTACAAATATCTAAATGGTGGGTGTCAGGAGGTTGGGACATCCCTTTTTTCTGTATTTGCTAGCAACAGGACCAGGGGTTATGGGATTAAGCTCGAACATAAAAAGTTCCACTTAAATATAAGAAAAAACTTTTTCACTGTGAAGGTGACGGAGCAGTGGAACAGGCTGCCCAGAGGGGTTGTGGAGTCTCCTTCCTTGGAGATCTTCAAGACCCACCTGGACATGTTCCTATGTGACCTGATCTAGGTGACCCTGCTTCTGCAGGAGGGTTGGACTAGATGATCTCTAAAGGTCCCTTCCAACCCCTTCCATTCTATGATTATATGAAAGCCATTTTCCAAACCAATATACAAACCAAAACCAATAGGTACCTTACCATATACTTATGTGGGCTGACTTATACCAATTACCAATACAAATACCAATGTCAGGCCTGCGATCACTTCTTCCGACTTACTGGCTGCAATACCAATGCCAACTTTGCAATCGCTTTCGTGCTCGCCTTATGGGCAGTGCTTAGACTCCTAATACCCGAGGATCCTCTAGCCCAACAAAGCGGAACTTTCGTTCCATTTTACTGGCAGGGTCCTTGGGCTTTCCCTGAGCCCAATCAAGCTGGGTCTTCAACACTGCGACTTACAGGCTAGTTCATCAGGTTCCACCCCCTATCAATTAGAAGTTGGAGTTACCACTCCAGGGAAAGTTTCGAGGAGCTGTAAGGATTGCAGGCGATGGTCCTCCCCGAGAATCCCTCGGTGCGTGCTGGAGTTTGATCAGCATCCCATCCCATGCAGTCTCACTCGCAAGGTCCCATCTGGGTTGCCAAAACTGTTGACGGATCTACAATCGCGAAAAACTTATCTACACAGGGATGCAGATAAGCAGGCACTTCTTTATTATGCAGCACTGGGAAACATGGGGGATAGCTCCTCCAAACATTCTTCATTGTTAGTTACCATTTTCAAGGTTTTTATATGCTTCAAACAAAGATCTACATTTGCCAACAAAAGCATGCATAAAAAGTCCATCTTTGAATTTGCCCTTTACCTTGGTTGGTTCCTAACTATTATAAAATTTCCAATATCATAGTGATTGGTAAAAAAAAGATATCAGTCCCTTTGTTTTAGTAACAGCTAAGGTAACCTAACAAATATATATACCAGGGTCTTGTCTGAACAGAACACAGGGTCCTGTCTTAACAGGTGCCAGGATCTTGTCCCAACAGGTCCCTATCAGGTGTGATCTTGCAGTTTGATCCTTATGTGATTCAAATTAATACTTAATCAACAGGTGATTGAGTTATTTGCAAGTGCTTAGCTAATTAATTAAACTATTACCAAGTGATGAACAAGTTCTTAACCAGTGCTTAACTAGTTATTCTGATGATAAGGTGTTAACTAAAATAATTGTGTATCTGTAACACAATGATCTTCTGGAATCAGTTGGCAAAGGAGCTAAAAATCTGGAAGAAGGAAGAAGCAGTGATCCCACAACCAGAATACCCGATCCTGCAGTATGTGGATGACATTTTAATAGCCACCAAAGGGAAGTTGGCCTGTGTTCAGGTAACCATTGAACTTTTAAAATTTTTGGATATAAGGTGTCCAATAAGAAAGCTCATATAGCAAGCCAAACTGTAATATATTTGGACTTTGAAATTTCAAAAGCGGAAAGAAAGCTGGGAACCAACAGAAAGGAAACCATCTGTGCCATTCCTGAACCATGGACTGTGCAAGAATTAAGGGCATTCTTGAAAATAGTTGAGTGGTATCATCTTTGAATAGCGTTGCCTGATAGACAAACTGCTCTATAAAGTCCAAAAATCTACTCCTTTTGTATGGGGTAACCAGCAGCCTTTCAAAAGCAAGCTCTAATGTCAGCACCAACTTTAGGATTGCCTAATCTAATTGAAGACTTTCAGTTATTTGCCCATGAAAGGCAACACCTTGCCCTGAGAGTCATGACCCAGAAATGAGAAGCTGGAAGAGACTAAAGGGAAACTTTCACAAACCACTGGACACAGTAAGTAAAGGATGGCCTTCCTGTCTGCGAGCAGTAACAACAATGGTGATCCTAATACAAGAAGCCCAGAAGCTTACTTTGGGGAGAGTCATAACAGTCTATGTCCCACACATAGTTACTACAATATTAGAACAAAAAGAGGGGCTGTCATGGTTTGACATGACAGCCTTCTCTGGTAATGGGTAAGGGACTGTAAAGATGACTGTAAGAAGTTTCTTGAAATTCTCCCCAGCTCTGAGCCAGACCCACTTCTGGGGCTGAGCCAATTAGACGTCTCCACGATCACTTCTTAAGAAGAAGCCGGAAGAGGAGGCTTCTTCCTGTTTCTTCCTTCTGTCCCTTCTTTTCCAGCTGGTGGTGGTGCAAGGAGTAGGAAGAGAGAAATAACCATGCAGGATCCAAGGTTACTGATGAAAGAGAGGAGGAGGTGTACTGGAGCAGAGACTCCCTTGCATTCTGTGGAGAGGACTGATGAAGCAGTAATTTGTTTGCATTTCTTTAAAGACCCCGCATCAGTGGTAGAGACTCATTTTGCCAGAGGCAGTGATTTTCTTCTTTAAAACTATGGCTGGAAGAGGCTGTATCCTGAGGAAGGGACCCAATATTCACCAAGCTGTAACTGTGAGGAGGAAGTCATGACAAAGAAGTTCATTAAACTTATGCCCGGAAGAGGTCATGTCCCGAGGGAGGGACCCTGTATCTGCAGAAACTACAACTGTGACAAAGAACCCACGCCAGAGATATTCACTAAGGACTGTGTCCCGTGTGAGGGACCCTGTATCGGCAGAAGCTGATAGCTGCTGGGAAGAACTCACACCAGAGAAGTTTGTAAAGAACTGTGTGCTGTGGGAAGGACCCCGTATCAGAGTACAGGAAGAATGTCAGGAGTCATCCTCATCTGAGTAGACAGAAGCGGCAGAGCCCATCTGTGAGAGACTGACAACATGCCCCATTCCCTGCCCCTCTGAGCCGTTGAGGGGGAAGGAGGTAGAACTGGGAGCAGTGAGCTGGGCCCGGAAAGAAAGGAGGGATGGGGGAGGGAGATCTTAAAGTGCTGGTTGTAATTTTCTCATCCTCCTCTTGTTGCTTTTTGTTCTGTTCTGTTTGTTGCAGAACTTTCCTACTTTCCTCTTTAAGTCGAGTACTGGAGTCTGTTTAGCCCGGAACCTTAATCGGCACCAAGCCCTCCCTGCCCTTGTCTTAATCCACAACAATCTGGGTTATCTTTTTACTCCCATTTTGCTGGGGCCTCTGTCATCCTAATGAGGGTGGGGGTGAATGGGGTGCACCAAATGAGAGACTGTCATGGTGCTTCTGTGCTAGCTGGGCCAAATCACGAGAGGGGCATTGGTTCTCTTCCAGCAGAATGATAAAATATCAGGTAATCCTTACAGAACAGGATGATGTGATCCTGAAAACTACCAATCCTATGAATCCTGTAGTGTACCTCAGGAGGATGAACGATTAGAATATGACTGCATAGCAACCATTCAACATGTGTACTCCAGCCAAGAGGACCTGAATGTTGTCCCTCTGGAGGACCCTGAAAGTGAACTGTTTACAGATGGCAGCAGCTTTGTGCAGTGAGGAACCTGATAACGCTGGATATGTGGTAACAACTGTAAATCATAGAATCATAGAATCATAGAATGGTAGGGGTTGGAAGGGACCTTTAGGGATCATCTAATCACACCCCCTGCAGAAAGAAGGTCAAACTAGATCAAGTCGCACAGGAACATAACCAGGCGGGTCTTGAAGACCTCCAAGGAAGGAGACTCCACAATCCCTCTGGGCAGCCTGTTTCACTGCTCCGTCACCCTCACAGTAAAATAGTTTTTTCTTATATTTAAGTGGAACTTTTTGTGTTCCAGCTTCATCCCATTACCCCTTGTCCTGTTGCTAGCTACTATAGAAAAAAGGGATGTTCCAACAACCTTCCCCCCCCCCATTTAGATATCTGTAAATATTGATAAGATCCCCCCCTCAAGTCTCCTCTTTTCTAGACTAAACAGCCCCAGTTCCCACAGCCTTTCCTTGTATGAAAGATGTTCCAGTCCACTGATGATCTTGCTGGCCCTGCGCTGGACTCTCTCCAGAAGTTCTCTGTCCCTCTTGCGCTGAGGAACCCAGAACTGGACACAGTACTCCAGATGAGGCATCACCAGGGCAGAGTAGAGGGGGAGAAGAACCTCCCTTGACCTGCTGGCCGCACTCTTCTTGATGTGTCCCAGGATGCCATTGGCCTTCTTGGACACGAGGGCACATTACTGGCTCATGTTTAGTTTATTATCAATCAGAACTCCCAGGCCTCTCTCTGTAGAGCTGCTCTCCAGCAGTTAGACCCCCAGCCTGTACTGGTGCATGGGGTTGTTCCTTCCCAGATGCAGGACTCTGTACTTGTCCTTGTTGAACCTCATGAGATTCCTCTCTGTCCAACTCTCAAGCTGGTCGAGATCCCGCTGAATGGCAGCACAGCCTTCTGGGGAATCAACCAGTCCTCCCAGTTTGGTGTCATCAGCGAACTCGCTGAGGGTACACTCTGTCCCCTCGTCCAGGTCGTTGATGAAGATGTTGAACAAGACTGGTCCCAGAACCGATCCCTATGGAACTCCACTGGCCACAGGCCTCCAACTTTATTCTGTGCCATTGATCACCACCCTCTGGGCTCTGTCATTCAGCCAGCTCTCCATCCACCTCATTGTCCTCTCATCCAAGCCACATCGCTTGAGCTTTCTGATGAGAATGTTATGGGAGACAGTGTCAAAAGCCTTGCTGAAGTCAAGGTAGATGACATCCGCTGCTCTCCCCTCATCTAGCCAGCCAGTTATGCACTCATAGAAGGCTATCAGGTAAGTAAAACAGGATTTCCCCTTGGTGAATCCATGTTGACACTCCTGAGAACCATCTTATCCTTCATATGTTCAGTGATAACATTCAGGATGAGTTGTTCCATCACCTTTCCAGGGATGGAGGTGAGATTTACTGGCCTGTAGTTTCCTGGATCATCCTTCCTGTCCTTTTTGAAGACTGGTGTGACATTGACCTTTCTCCAGTTCTCAGGCACCTCGCCTGTCCTCCATGATTGTTCGAAAATGATGGAGAGAGGCTTAGCAATCACATCAGCCAGCTCCCTCAGCACTCTAGGATGCATCTCATCAGGACCAATAGACTTATGAGCCTTAAGCTTGGCCAACAAGTCTTTAACCTCTTCGGGTAATTGAGTCAAATGCATTGCCTAACATGACATAAGCATAAAAGGCAGAATTGATTGCTTTGATACGAACTTTAGAACCAAGCAAAAAAAAAAGAAAGTAAACATATGGACAGACCAAAGATACCCTTTTTGAGTAGTTTATGTCCATGGAGCCCTGTGGAAAGAGCGAGAATTATTATCTTCCCAAGGGACAAATATTAAGCATAAGAAAGAATCTTTGTGATTATTGATGGCAATTAAAGAGCCAGCCTAAATATCAATCATGCACTGTAAAATGCCGCGAAGTTTGGGGCTCTTTGCCTAGGATCCGACTCTCAGCTGGGTGCGAAGAAATCCAGTTCTACTCAATGTGAGTGATAGCAGAAATCTTCACTTTATTAAAAACAGGCTCTAACTTATATACAGTGCAGGCTTCAAGCTAGCTCAGCAACAGCAGCTGATAGGTCATATTTTTATGTTTCTCCTACTTGCGGTTTCTGCAATAAGCAAGCTCCCTTATTTTTCACATCTTGTTTTTCCTCAAATTGTTTACCACTTTTAGTCAAGAACAGCCCGACCTTGAGGGAACAGAAACTGGCCTGCTGTCTACGTGACAGCAACTACTTTAATCATGTCTCTGACTCTGGTCTTGATTGTGCACCAAATCCATATAACTAGAGCCCAGGCTGCCTTGCCCCAACGGGCCTAGCATTATATCCCGGGATCCATGTCATATTCCTCCACAGTAAAACACATTAAAAAGAAAATATAAAATAGTAAAAAAGAATAAATTGGGTCATTTATCGAATGCAAAGTAATTTCTGATAAATAGTGGACAACCTTGAAGGTCAGGTTGTTATGTCTCCATTAATTATAAGAAAATATTAGAATAATCCAGTTGTGCAAAAGAAGTTCAAATGGGCCAACTAAGAACTAGAATAAAACCTGGTGATTACTGTCAATTTGATTTTACATATCTACATAGTTGTAGAAAAAAAAATTAAATATTGATACATTCTGTTAGGGGTTGATACCTTTACTGGGTGGCCAGAAGCCTTTCCCTGTTGCACCAATCAAGCTAAAGAAACAGTTAGATGGTTGTTACAAGAAATAATTTTGAGGTTCAGAGTGACTCTCAGAATATCATCAAATACAGGCCCACATTTTATAGCAGCTGTGATGCAGGACAGAAGTAAAGTCCTAGGAATAGCCTAGGATTCATATGTCTCTTGGATGCCACAGTCCAGCAGGAAAGAAAGAATGAATCAAACTTTGAAATGGCAAATAAGTAAGTAAGATTTATCAAGAAGCCAATTATAAGTGGCCTCGGGCACTCCCGCTGGCATTATTGCATGTTAAAGTACGGTCAAGAAATGGAATGTCAGTTAGTCCATATGAATTAATGTATGGGAAAACATACTAATCACCAGAACCCAATCAAAATATGCATGTAACAGGAAAACAAGATGTGTATAACTATTTGCTTTCTTTCGGAAAACATTAGCCACGCTCTGGAACGTAGTGGTGTGGAACTGATCTGACCTTGGAAATTCCCATGCATAACTTCCAACCTGACAGGTACATCTACATAAAGACTTAGACAACAGAGCCCTTACAAGAAAAGTGAAAAAGACCTTATCAAGTGTTACTGACCACATTCACTGCAATCAAGATTGCTGAATCAGATACCTAGATCTACTATACCAGAGTGAAGAAAGCACCATCCCCAAACTGAAAAGCAGAGGGAAACCCTAAAACTTCAAAAATTATTCTAAAACATGATTAACTATCTGTATTTTGTTTTTCTGTTTTTACAGTTCGTGATGGTGGAGACATAGTTAGAGGAAAGACTATCATCAATCCTGCTGTGCATAACTAATGATGCTCATTCCAAATGGTTGGTGCATGAATTGAAACATTGCTCATTTTGGTGTGAGTATTGGCTTGGCTAATGCCTGTCTAAAACAGCAGTTAACCCACAAAGCAAAATTTAATCAAATGATTTTGAAGTCCCTTACAGCCCTTGAGATTCTGTGATTGTCTCATTATTCAAACAGTAATGAGAAATCAAAATAAACTGAGAATCCACCATCACATGAAAATTCAGCATATAATGATGTTCCATTATAAATAGGTGAAAGTATCTGGACATGTTCCTATGCGACCTCATCTAGGTTGACCTGCTTCTACAGGGGGGGTTGGACTAGATGATCTCTAAAGGTCCCTTCCAACCCTTAACATTCTATGATTCTATGATTGAGTAATGATTGTCTGCAGGGACCACCTCACGGGACGGGATTCACGGACCACACATCAGACCAATATGATCAATGCAGAAGCTGTTTATTTTAGCGTTCAAACACATTATATATGTTATTCTTTTCTAAATACATGATGTATTCTATTATGATTGGATAGCTCAGTCTATCATGCTCTGTTCACGCGCCTAATAGCAGAATATGATTTCTTAAGCTTAACTACGTTAGTATCTTGATAGTAGCAGTTTCTACATTCTTTTACCTAATTCCTTATCTAATTTCTATTCTATGCTTACACAGTTTCTTTCCCACACACAGCTGCCTTCACATCTGCATTCTAATAAGCAACTCGTCAGGCCCATTGTTCACTGTCTGATATAGCTAAAGTCTGAGGCCTGCATCTGAGGCCTGCATCTGAGGCCTGTGTCTGAGCCTGTGCAGCTTACAGTCTCATATAACCAAAGTCTGGATGGGTCACATGTCCATTTTCCTTCAGGCACATTGCTACAATTCCCCCTTTTTCTTCTTGGACCAGCCAGACTCTTTTTACAGCCTTTTCAATCGTAGCAGTTACACATTTCAAAAATCAAAAGTACAATCATTAATACGACTACGTTGATCAGCAAAATAAACATGGCCATTTTAACTATCGACATTAACCATCCTTGTATTCCCCACAATGATAACAAATTGTCTAACCATCTCCATCCATCTGACACCTGTAAGTGGGACACTCCTTCTCTCAGTTTCTGTATACTGGCATGAATAGATTCCGAATGATCGGATTAGTTCATGTAGCACATTCCATCAAGATCCTCACATCCATGACCATGGACTAAAAGCAAAAAATCAATGGCAGCTCTGTTTTGTAGTGTTGCATGTCTAATACTACTTACATCACTAATCAAGCCTTCTAATGCTATTGAGATTTGATTACTTTATTTGCTAAGCCAGCATCCTAATTTGCGTAGCTGAGTTAATGAAGCAGATACTCCTACATCTGGAGCAAATATGCTAGTTGCTATTATTGCTGAGGGAGACCAAAAGGTAACATGGTCATCACATTTTCTAGTAAATAAATGCGCAAATCGTTTTGGACGACGATGTTTCCAAATCATTGTGTGATTAGGCATCAAGATCGTCAGTTGTCCTAAACTGCACAGTCCCCCTTATAATCTCAAGGGTATTCCAGGCCATGCCTGGTCCTCACAAATCAGAAAAATTCCCTTTGTTAACTGTATAGGCACAAGACTAGACCTAGATCTTTTTGGTTAAGTATAATTGCACCATGATGACGTGTTCTTATACATGCCTAGGATGGGATCCACATTCTGTCTAAATTTTTTGGTATTGCTGGTAAAATTAAACATAACACAAAAATGCATCTTTATAGATCCCAATAATTCTAACTCCTGTGGCTCTGTTGTCATTGTTGTCAACCGTGAAATGATTGAATCGCAATGGTCAACTATGCTATTACCCTTAACTAAGGGATTTGTTTTTAGTGCATTTGGTACCAGCATATGATCATTCCATTTTCCTGACTCCTGCCAAGTTATGGCTGCTTTGTGATTATTTTTACTTGCATCTGTAAAGACTGTAAGGCCTTCAACTGGAGTTTCTGATTGATATGGAACTTCCTCAAAAATTTGATTCTGCAAAATTGCGTAAAACTTATGTAGATAATATACATTTGAAATAGTTCCCTGAAACCATTCCAATGCAGTCTGCAAATCCTCAAAAAATGTGACAAAATCCCCAGTCTAAATACGCTTGAGTTAAACGACACAGAATTCGATCTGGCTGTCTGCTAGCAATTTCAGTAATTCTGGTGCAGTCTTACATTTTCAAAACATCAAACGTTTCAAATCTAGTAAAAATCGTTTTTGACAATCGGAAAGCTAAAAATATTCATTTCGAAATTTTCAATGGTTAGGTTCACTTTCCACCCACTGAGCTATAAGGGCCAGCTATAAGGACCAGCTCTCATTGGCACTTTTGTCTTCTAGAATCCTATCCCATGAGATCCATCCAAGTAGATTTTTGAAGAGACCAAAATCGGCTTGCCTGAAATCCAGGGTCGTGGTCCTGCTTTGTGTCCTGCTTCTTCCACATAGCATCTTGAACTCTAACATCTCATGGTTACTGCCGCCGAGGTTGCCTCCAACCTTCACATCCCCAACCAGACCTTCTCTATTCGTCATTACCGGGTCCAGCAGCACATCCCACCTCGTTGGTTCCTCGATCATCTGAAACAGGAAGTTGTCGTCAACAATCTGTAGGAACCTCCTGGACTGCATGTGCTTGTCTGTGTGTCTATCCCAGAAAATATCAGGGTGGTAGAAGTCCCCCATGAGGACCAGGGATTGTGATCGTGAGGCAGCTCTCAGCTGTTCAAAGAAGGCCTCATCCACATCCTCCTCCTGATCAGGTGGCCTGTAGCAAACTCTTACAACAATATCACCTGCCTTGCCCTGGCCATAAATTTTTACCCATAAGCACTCAACCCACTCCTCATCCCCACCCAGGCACAGTTCGGTACACATTAATTGCTCCCTCACCTAGAGAGCAACACCACCTCCACACCTTGTCAGTCTATCTTTCCTGAATAATACATAAGCCTCCATGGCTGTGCTCCAGTTATGGCAGCTGTCCCACCACGTCTCTGTGACCGCAATAAGATCGTAGCCCCGCATCTGCACCCACATCTCCAGTTCCCCCTGCTTATTCCCCAGACTGTGTGCACTGGTACACAGCTGGGAGGCAGCGCAGGGGCTTACTCAAACACACAGGTTTCCCTGGACGGATGCAGGAGGATCCTCCCCGGTTTGGCTCTTCATCAGGGTGGTCAGCCTTCCATATCTCAGCACAGTGTGCAGATGAAGGTCACTTATCATTGTATTCCCTGTCCTGCCCTTTTTCCAAGCTAGAGGGGACAGCTTGTTCTATGTTGCTTCTCCCCCCACCCCCCAAGTCCCTTAATTTAAAGATCTTTTTATTAAATTTGCTAGTCTACTCTCAAATATTCAAGTGCCTTTACAGGAGAGATGAATCCCATCCCGTCCTATCAAGCTGTAGTCCCCAAGGAAGGTTCCATTGTCAAAGTACCCAAAGCCTTCCCGCTGGCACCAGCCTCTTAGCCAGGAGTTCACTTGGCTGATTTTTCCATTGCAGACTCCTCGTTTAGCTCTAGTGAACAGGATAGAGGAGAAAATAACCTGAGTCCCTCTACCTTTTACCTGATCCCCCAAGGATTTAAAATCCACCTGGATCCTGGAGATGTCATGCCTCATGACATCATTCATACCTACGTGGAACACAAGGTATGCATCTGAGGCCTGTGTCTGAGCCTGTGTAGCTTACGGTCTCATATAACCAAAGTCTGGGTGGGCCATATGTCCATTTTCCTTCAGGTACATTGCTACAACATACATTTTAGCATCAACTTTAGTTTATATACTAAGCAATAAAAAGATAACAACACACACTGATTTCCTCACATATATATAGCACATCAAGGGGTTAAAGCCTTCCAGGAACACTCACTCACTGGTTACACAACATTTCACACAAACACACTGGTCTTACACATAGTGAAAGGAGGTGATGTGTGTGCAGAGACTGGCTCTGCAGGCACCTTTAGTTAAGAGTAAACAGAATTGCTGCAGTTTAAGTTTTTCCTTTTTCCTCTTATATTTATACTAACAGTAAACAAGACAATGTTTTCAGTCACCGCAAGAAGTCCACTATACTCTAAGCAACAAAAAAATCTAAATAATATGAAACACAGAATCATTTATATATTATGCAAGTTTTCAGGTGAGCTCACTCAATGTCAATAATTGTAGGCTTGGAGACAACAAAATTCTAAGGTCCACAAACATGCTTACTGCCAATTATTAAAATTTAAAAAACTTGTTTCCTCATATATTGGCAAAATTTGTTATCTTTCCCCATAGCTGCTGGGGTGTTTTTTTAGTCTCCCACTATGCCTACCCAACATGAAGCATAGTCTGAAATTCAATGTCTGACAGGTCTTCTCTCGGTCGAGATGAAAGAACAATATTCTATCATCTTTTTCTTGTCCCCATTCCTTATACAAGACATGCCTTCCCAATTTCTCAACATCCTCAAGGACTATCTGGAGGAACGTTCCTGGGACTTTTCCCATCGTCCCTTTTATTTTTGCTAGGCGTAGCACTTTTATTTCCCATTCTGATTTCCCAAGACTTTTCTGTCACTCGTCCTTCTCCAGCTGTTTTCCTCACAGAACAACAGAACCGCGAATTCGAACTCTGCACTTGCTTCTAACCCATTGTACATTTCAATCACTCACACACAGAAAGTCTCTCAGAATGCCCCAAGCACTAAGGTAATACTCAATACTTACCTTGGTCCACGCACAGAGTTGCCCGGTCAATATGATCGTGCCTACCATTCCTATAGACTTTTTCTCCCACGTCTATTAATAATGACTGGATGAGACATATCTGCTCATTTTTTCCACTTACTCTTCGAATAACTAAAGATCCTTTTGACAATTGCCCCCCTTTGGCACAAAATTCAAAGTAGCTTGAGTGTTCACTGAAAAGTGTACCTTCTTCTGATCTGGACCCACTCGACAGATTATTGAGGGCTCTAAAGTGGTAGAACCCTGAAATACCCCTGATATCCCTAACAACCCATTTCCACCAGCCAATGGACTTCCTCCTTTCTTTTTTCTTTTTCTTTTTTTTAAATGGCACATTGATTTCTTCCCAACTGAGGCCTGGGCTGACTCCTTCCCACTAAGGAAGACATGTTTCTATTGAATCTGGTGATCTCCCCTTGTCCTAGTTTGAGCTAGGATAGAGTTAATTCCTGTGAGGAACCAGGAAAGGGTACAGCCTGAACAGGTGACCCGGGCTGGCCAGCAGATATTCAATACCATCCTAACATCATGCTCAGTATATAGATAGTGAGATAGCCGAAAGGAGCTCTCTTCCGGGATCACGGTTTTTCAGTCGTTGGTCCGGATCAGTCACTTAGGTCGGGTCCCAGGTGGTGAGCCACTGTGTCACTCACCAGTTTTCTTTGTAATATCCCCTTATTTTTGTTATAGTTGTTCCTCTTCAACTTTCCCTTAGTAAATTGTTCTTATTACAACTTATGCGGGTTCTTTTACTTCTTTTTTCTCCTGATCTTCTCCGTGTTCCGCCAGGAGGGGGAGAAGTCACTTTTTTTTTCCTCTTTGCTCCGGCTGGGAAAAAAGAGGACATTAATTGACACCCAATGTGGGGTCCACGAGGTTGAAATAAAAGAGAGTGGGTTTAAACAAACTCCTTGTGTACACTCCTAATACTAATTAACTAATAGCTGCTCAATATGTTGGTTGATATGCTTGTATGGTGGTATTACATTTTCTCTTATCTGCACCATATATGTCCTGTGATAGTGTTTATCGTCTGTGGAAAATGTATGAAAATTCTCATGCTGCTGCACTGGATGGGATTGACTTATGATTGTGTCATGGGTTATTAAGTTGGATTGGAATGTGTACATGGTTTTGTTGGCTCTTCCACATTTTCTCCTAGAACTTAATAATGGCACTCAATTTATAGGAAAAACTGACAAGTATAATTTCTCCCACTATGTTACTTACCCTCATTTCTTCAAGGTGCTTCTAATGCATTCTAACAATAATACTTGGAATGTTCTAATTACCATGTTTGTATTATTTTCCCTCGTTTTCACCTCAGTTTGGAATGTAAAAATTGTCTTTTGGAGAATCATGATGTTGGGTAGCTATATGAGGAGAGACATACAGAACATGGGCAGGTGTCCAAGGAAATTTTACCTGTAAAGATTTGGAGAACACATGAACCCATTCCTAAATCAGCTGTGCCAGAACCAGTTGCTGTTCTGACTCCAGCAGTAGATATTGTAGTCAAATCAGCTGTGCCAGAACCAGTTGCTGTTCTGACTCCAGCAGTGGATGTCGCTGTTGCAGCTGTGAACACTCATATCCAGATGGTGGATATTGTGCTATGTCCACTCAAACTCAGACTAATGCTGCTACAACTGTGGATGCTCAAACCTAGACTGTTGCTGTTACAACTGCAGCTACTGAACCTCAGGAAACTAATACAATTGTTGAATCAGAGTATCAATTTGTGCCAGTATCATTTTCTCCAGTACAGAAAAGGAAATACACAAAAAAATCAGTTCGCAGAACGAAGGACGAAGATGAAACAGGGATATCACAGAAGAAAGAAGAGCTGAAGCCAGAGATAATCAGCCGATCCTTGTCCCTGAGTGAACTGCGAGATGTGCAGAAAGATTATGGCCATTGTCCAGGTGAGCACATTATCACCTGGATGCTCCGATGCTGGGAAAATGGAGCCCACATTTTGGACTTAGAGGGCAAGGAAGCCAGGCAATTGGGCTCCTTGTCCAGGGACGGGGGCATTGATAAGGCTATGGGAAGACCGTCTGTGGTAGTTTGATCCTGGCTGGATGCCAGGTGCCCACCACATCGCTCTATCACTCACCTCCTCAGCAAGCCAGGGAAGGGGAGAAAATAAGATGGGAGTCTCATGGGTTGAGATAAAAGCAGTTTAATAAAGAAAAAGCAAAGCCAGACGGGCGGGAAGTGAAGAAAAAGCAGATAAAGCTGTTACTCTCTACTTCCCATTAGCAGCGATGTCTGGCCACCTCCCGAGAAGAAGGACTTCGGTCCGCGTAACGGTTGCTTTTGGAAGGCCAGAAATAAATCTTGCCTCCCCTTCCTGCTTCTCTCCCCCAGTTTATATTACTGAGCTGACGTCATATGGTATGGAATATCTCCTTGGTCAGCCTGGGTCAGTTGTTCTGACCGTGGTCTCTCCCAAGATTGTGCCCACCCACAGCTATTGGTGAAGGTGGGGGAAGGAATGCTGGAGGGACATCCCTGATGCTATGTGAGCAGTAGTCATAATATTGATATCAACAGTAAGCACAGCACTGCAAGAGCTGCTGTGGAAAATCACTAACATCCCAGACCCACTACAGTCTCCACCCCTTATTCCATACCATTTATGTCGTGCTCAGATAAACCATCTTAACAACCCATATACATTCTTATATACTCTCATTAATCAGTACCCCCACTCTTCAACAGACAAACATCATTCTTGTATTCCCTCTTGCATCTTGCATCAAACAAACAAACAACATTCTTATATCTTTCATCCTCTGTAGATGTTCGCTGGAGCAGGCCATAACTTCTGTCTCATCCATCAAGATGGATATCCAGGCCAGGGGAAACAGTGTATTCAGTGTTGGGCACCAGCACTGACTTGGTTTGTCCACTTGTCCGGTTTTCTTGCGAAATTCATACCTCATCTACAATAGATAACTCACATAACAGGTTATTTTTCCCCCAAGGTTAAGTCTCCTTGAGGTACACATCGAGTTTCCCCATCCTTTCTCATCACCCACCAAGTACACCCAGGCCCTTGAGCAAAGACAATCCCACGAATGGGTTTGCCCTTTCCCATGGGAGGTGCAACCCATACTGCCTTCCCCAGCCATTTCCCTGGGCGCACTACAGAGACCTTATCTCCTCCCACAGTATGTAGTGGTTTTGTTTGGGCAGGACCAGGACGGTTAGTTGAACCTCTGCTCTTAACCAGCCAAGTGGCTTCTGAGAAATTTTTATCCCATTGCTTCCATGCCCCATTGCCCAGTGCTCTCAACATGGTCTTCAGTAATCCATTATATCTTTCAGTCTTTCCAGAGGCTTGTGGGAGATAGGGGATGTGGTATATACACTCAATGTCATGTTTCTTTTCCCAGGAGTTTATGAGATTATTGCAAAAATGAGTCCCATTGTCTGATTCAATTCTTTCTGGAGTACCGTGTCGCCACAAAACTTGCCTTTGAAGACCCAAGACAATATTTCAGGCAGTGGCATGGTTTACAGGGTATGTTTCCAACCAACCGGTAGTTGCTTCCACCATGATGAGTATAGAACGCTTGCCTTGATATGTTCGTGGTAGTGGTCCAACATAGTCAATTTGCCAGGCCTCACCATATTGAAAACCCAGTCATCGGCCTCTGTTCCAGGGAGACTTGATTCGTGTGGCTCGATTGCAGCACGCTTCACGTTCGTGAGTGACCTGTGTAATGGCTTCCATGGTCAAATCCACCCCTTGAGCCCATCTATATGTTGCATCTCTTCCCAGATGTCCTGATGTTTCATGGGCCCATCGAGCTATAAATAGCTCACCTGTACGCTCCCAGTCTAGGTCTACCTGAGCTACTTCAATTTTGGCAGCTTTGTCTACCTGTTGGTTGTTCCATTGTTCTTCAGTGGCACGGCTTTTGGGCATGTGAACATCTACATGACGTACTTTCAGAGTCATGTTTTCCACCCGAGCGGCAATGTCTTGCCATAATGCAGCAGCCCAGATGGGTTTACTTTTACGCTGTCAGTTGGTCGTCTTCCATTCCTGTAGCCATCCCCATAGAGCATTAGCCACCATCCAGGAGTCAGTATAAAGATAGAGTACTGGCCACTTCTCTCGTTCTGCAATCTTTAGAGCTAGTTGGATGGCTTTCACTTCAGCAAACTGACTCGACTCACCTTCTCCTTTAGTGGCCTCAACAACTTGTCGTGTGGGGCTCCACATAGCAGCTTTCCACTTACGATGATTTCCTACCACGCGGCAGAATCCATCAGTAAACAAAGCATAATGCCTCTCATCTTCTGATAGTTCATTATATGGTGGTGCCTCTTGGGCATGAGCTACTTCCTCAGGCAATGCTCCAAAATCTCTGCCTTCTGGCCAGTCCATGATCTCTTCCAGAATTCCTGGGTGATTAGATTTCCTCAGTCAAGATCGTTGTGTAATCAGCGCAATCCACTTACTCCATGTAGCGCTGGTTGCATGATGTATAGAAGGGGTTTTCCCTTTGAACATCCAATGTAGCACAGGCAGACATGGTGCCAAGAGGAGATAAGCTTCTGTGCCGATGACTTCTGAAGCAGCTCGAAGTCCCTCATATGCTACGAGTATTTCTTTTTCAGTTGGGGTATAGTAGGCTTCTGATCCTTGATATCCTCGGCTCCAAAACCCTAATGGTCGACCTCGGGTTTCTCCAGATGTTTTCTGCCAGAGGCTCCAGGTGAGACCATGCTCTCCAGCGGCACTGTAGAGGATATTTTGCACATCCGGTCCTGTCCGGATGGGCCCAAAGGGCGACTGCACGAGCTATTTCCTGTTTAATTTGTTGAAAAGCTTGTTGTTGCTCAAGGCCCCACTCAAAACAGTTCTTCTTTCTGGTTACTCTAAAAAGAGGGCTCACAAGCTGACTATAACCTGGGATATGCATGCTCCAGAATCCCACAAGGCCCAGGAAAGCTTGTGTTTCTTTCTTATTAGTTGGTTGAGACATAGTCGCTATTTTGTTCACAACATCCAGAGGCACATGCCAACGCCCATCCTGCCATTTTATACCCAAAAACTGGATCTCTTGTGCAGGTTCCTTTACTTTGTTTCTTTTTACAGCAAAACCAGCTTTTAGGAGAATCTGAATTATTCTTTTCCCTTTCTCAAACACTTCTTCTGCCTTGTTGCCCCATACAATTATGTCATCAATGTACTGTAAATGTTCGGGGGCATCACCCATTTCCAGTACAGTTTGAATTAGACCATGACAAATAGTAGGACTATGTTTCCACCCCTGGGGCAATCGATTCCAGGTATATTGGACACCTCTCCATGTGAAGGCAAATTGTGGCCTGCACTCTGCTGCCAACAGAATTGAGAAAAATGCATTAGCGATGTCAATCGCAGCATATCACTTGGCTGCTTTTGACTCCAGTTCATACTGGAGCTCTAACATGTCTGGTACAGCAGCACTGAGTGATGGTGTCACTTTATTCAGACCACAATACTCTACTGTTAACCTCCACCCTCCATCAGATTTTTTCACAGTCCATATGGGACTATTAAATGGGGAATGAGTTTTGCTAATTACTCCTTGAGCCTCCAGTTGAGCAATCAACTCACGGATGGGAGTCAGGGAATCTCGGTTCGTGCGATATTGCATCCGGTGCACTGTCCTGGCATCAATTGGTACCTGTTGCTCTTGAACTTGCAGCAATCCCACAACAAAAGGGTCTTCTGAGAGGCCAGGTAAGCTGGAGAGTTGTTCGATTTTCTCTGTGTCTACAGTGGCTATATCAAAAGCCCATCGATACCCCTATTTGATACCATCCTAACGTCATGCTCAATATATAGGTAGTGAGGTAGCCGAAAGGAGCTCTCTTCCGGGATCGCGGTTTTTCAGTCGTCGGTCCGGATCGATCGCTTAGGTCCGGTCCCAGGTGGTGAGTCACTGTGTCACTAACCAGTTTTCTTTACAATATCCCCTTATTTTTGTTATAGATGTTCCTCTTCAACTTTTCCCTAGTAAATTGTTCTTATTTCAACTTACGTGGGCTCTTTTACTTTTTTTTTCTCCCGATCCCCTCCGCGTTCTGCCATGAGGGGAAGGAGTCCCAGTTTTTTTCCCCTTTGCTCTGGCTGTGGAAAAACCATGACACCATATCTCTTTGGTCTCGGAAGTCCCTGTATTTCTCCCTTTGGGGATTGTAAGAACTGTGCCATCACTCTTGCCCTTTTTTTGCCTTTTCCTCATCCTTTCTTTCATATATCTATTGTGACTTTCTTTCTCATATCAGAGCAGGGGAAGAATGCAAGGAGTCATCCTCATCTGAGAAGAGAGAAGCAGCAGAGATCATCTGTGAGAGACTGACCACATCCCCCATTCCCTACCCCCCTGCACTGTTGAGGGAGGAGGAGGTAGAGATGTTGGGAGCAGTGAGCTGGGTCCGGGAAGAAAGGAGGGATGGGGGAGGGAGATCTTAAAGGTGCTGGTTGTAATTTTCTCATCATCCTCCTCTTGTTGCTTTTTGTTCTTTTCTGTTTCTTGTAGGTAGTAAAATAAACTTCCTTACTTTCCTCTCTATGTTGAGTACTGGAGTCTGTTTTGCCCGTAACCATAACTGGCAGTGAGCCCTCTCTGTCCTTGTCTCAATCCACAACATCCTTTGTTGACTTTTTCCTCCCATTTTGCTGTGACCTCTGCCATCATAAAGAGGGTGGAGGTGTATAGGGGGCATCGAGCAAGAGACTGTCGTAGTGCTTCGTTTCTGGCTGGGCAAAACCACGACAATGTCTTCCCCCAATATCCCCCCTTTCTTTAACCATTTTTATATTCTTTTTTTTACCTTCAAGGTGGAGTTTAAGTGACTCTAGTCATAAATATCTTTATAATGATTGGTATAAAATTCTCTTACACTGCATTTAAAGGTATAGCTTACAAAAATTCAGGGTGCAGACTCAAGGAGGATTGGTCGCACCTTGGAGGTGGGTAGCCTTGGGGATGGAGGTGTGTTTTGGTATTATAATGACATTATAATGAGTAAAGGACAGCATTTTGTCAAGATTTGACAGACTGTTGTCTCAAAGTACCAAAAGTGATGCTTCTCAGTTCTAGAGGACCATCTTGTTCCTGTATATCATCACAGAGCCTAACTGCAGAGTCTCCACTTTGCTCCACCCTCCATGGTATTTTGCATGGAATTGCTGTGTTGTAGATTCCTCACATACCAGCTGCTGCTGTATCCACCCTGTAAGCCTTCTTAATTTTATACTTTTCCTTAATTGGTGAACAATGCTATATTTTTAATATAAATTTTAATTTAAGTTTTAATTTCCAGGCCACTTGAGTAATTATGCCACAGTTCTCTCCCAGCTTCTTGTGCACCTCAGTCTACTCACTGGTGGGGTGATGTGAAAAGCAGAAAAGGCCTTGATGCTTTGCAGACACTACTCAGCAATAACCAAAACACCTCTGTATTGTCAATACTGCTTTCAGCACAAACACAAAACATAGCAACTATGAAGAAAAAAACCTAGGCACTATGAAGAATGCATTGGCTACCCATGTCCATTGTTCTGGCTCGTCTGCATGTTTATTTGCTTCTTTTTCCCCTCCCTATTAAAAAAAGGAGAGACACGAGCAGCAGAAGCCAAAGCAGATCAAAACTGTACTTGCTTGTTATTAAAGGCAGTAATCTTTGCTTTTACGGGTCCTGTGAAGTGGACATCTGATTAATTGTCCCAGGATGATGTGAAGGTACAGTTTTCTCCTTATACAAATAGCTATGCTTCGTTTAGGTTGAGATGCAGCACCTTCCAGAGCTAATAAATAAATAAGGCGACTAATGCCTGCCAGGAATAAATACGTTGATGATTAAAATTTGAAGGAACCTGTTACGTAGTTGTGAGATAAAAACTGGATTGCAGAAGAAAATTCTGCTTTTGGACCAGAAAGCTCTTGTGTTTGCAGTGAACCTTAGCCCCTTCAGGAAGCGTGTGTCTCAGCTGCATGTCTGGGGGGAATAAAGCCTGTCTCCTGTGTGCACAAGCTTCATCCTTGAGATGGCATGTTTCATTATATCTGAGGAGTCAATCTCTGAAAGAGACCTTTTGGGTAACTGTTAGGACTTAACTGGGAAAAAATGTTAGATATAAAAGTAATGGCAGTTCCCATTGTCTTCTACATGACATACCTGCTGCATGACATACCTTTTGGCACAAAATTCAAAGTTGCTCGAGTGTTCACTTCTCCTGATCTGGACCCACTCGACAGATTATCAAGGGCTCTAAAGTGGTGGAACCCTGAAATAATGGGAGCCCCTGATACCTCTAACAATCCATTTCCACCAGCCAGTGGACTTCCTCCTTTCTTTTTTCTTTTTTTTTTTTTTTTTAATGGCACATTGATTTCTTCCCAACTGAGGCCTGGGCTGACTCCTTCCCACTGAGGAAGACACGTTTCTATTGAATCTGGTGATCACCCCTTCCTCTTTGTCCCTGCATTTCTCCCTTTGGAGGTTGTAAGAATTGTGCCATCACTCTTGCCCTTTTTTTGCCTTTCCCTCATCCTTTCTTTCATATATCTATTGTGACTTTCTAATTAATCCTTCTAAAGGTCTATTCTGCTATTCCTCATCTTTTTGTAATCTCCTCCTTATGTCCGATCAGACTTTGGTGACAAATTGCACCCTCAACAATATGTCAAATGCCAGTCCTTGAGAGTTCAAGCCTCCCTGTTTTCTCAAAGCATCTCTGACTCCTTATATATATATAACATTAGAAGGGGTTAAAACCTTTCACACACACTCACACACTGGTTGTAAAATAGTTGAGGGCTATTTTACTGGCTCTGCAGGCATCTTCAGTTAGATTATTCACAATTGCTGAAGCTAAAATTCCTTCTCTCAAGAACACCACCAATTGCAACAAGGTGTTACAATGTAACATATCATCAACAGGCCATCTGTCCCAACTGTCCAACCTACACAGTGTCCACCACTGATTGCAATATTTAGTTAGATTCTCCTGGGTGGATACTCCACCTGAGGGCCCATTTATTTGTGTCCAATGTTTTAAAATGTATTGGGGGGAGGTTCTTTAAAATTCCCCCTTGGGACTGCTCTTCCCCCATTCTAATAAAATACCGATCATCAGAAGGCAAAGCAATTAGGAAGAAAATAAATCCCCTTGCATTCCAGCTTGTCCTCAGACATCAGAGGGTCTGGGGGCAGCTGGGCTTAGATTCTGAGTGATATCCAGTTCAGAATTATTAGTTTGATCGTATTCAAAATATACCAAGACAATAATCAGCATGCCAAGACAATAACCATAATCCAGTGAACAGAATACAAATTGTCAGAGCCATATTATTACAATCAAGCTGGGACTCGAATCCCTGACCAAATAGGGAACTCAAACCCCTACTAATCAAATAGGACCATAGTTTCCCTACCTATCTCTGGAGGAAATTATCCCAATATTCCTCCCAGAGGACTATTCAGGGTTGTCTGGGGATTGTCATCCCAATTTTCCCGTAGTCCTGTCCCAGAATCATCATTGCGGGAATTGAGACAATTTCTCATTTTTTTCATATTGCCCCCCTTGAGCGTCCTTTCCTCTTTTGCTCCATGGATTCCCTATACTACTCACTGCCGCGAAGTTTTCGGCTCTTGGCCTAAAAAACCAGCTCGAAGCCTAGGAAACCAGCTCGAAGCCTAAAAAACCAGCTCGAAGCCTATAAACCAGCTCGAAGCCTATCAACCAGATCGAAGCCTAAAAAACCAGTTCGAAGCCTAAAAAAACAGCTTGAAGCCTAAGAAACCAGCTCGAAGTCTAAAAAACCAGCTCGAAGCCTATAAACCAGCTCGAAGCCTATCAACCAGATCGAAGCCTAAAAAACCAGCTCTAAGCCTACTTTATGCGACTCAGCCTAGGGTCCAATCCTCAACTGGATGGGAAGAAATCCAGTCGTACTCAATGTGAGTTATAGCAGAAATCTTCACTTTATTGAAAGCAGGCCCTAACTTATATACACTGCAGGCTTCAAGCTAACTCAGCAACAGCAGCTAATAGGTTACATTTTCATGTTCATCCTACTTGCGGTTTCTGCGATAAGCAAGATCCCTCATATTTTCCCATCTTGTTTTTCCTCAAAGTTGTTTACCGCCTTTAGCCAAGAACAGACCGACCATGAGGGACTAGAAAGTGGTCTGTTGTCTACGTGACAGCAACTACTTTAAACATGTCTCTGACTCTGGTCTTGATTGTGCATCAAATCCATATAACGAGAGCCCAGGTTGCTTTGCCCCAGCGGGCCTAGCATTATACCCCGGGATCCATGTCCATGCTCCCTCATTTTTTTTTCTCCACAATTCCCCCGTTTTTTTTTTTTTTTTGCACAATCAAGACTGAATCAGTCAGTTTATGCACTGCCTTCATAATACAACTATATACTATTTTAAACATTATAAGCAAAAGCAAAATAATCAATACCCATCTTAACCCTTCTTTGATCAACATAGTCAACCAAAGTGACAACCTCCCAAAAGTTGATTGAAGCCAATCATCAAAAGGGTTATAACCCACCGTAATATTCTTAGCATGAACCTTTAAATATGTCAAAGCTTTGTGAATAGATTCACTATGATCAGAAAGATTAAAACAACACATGCCTTCAAAATCTTCACAACCATGACTATGAGCTAAAAGCAAATAGCAACTCTATTTTGCAAATTTGCATGTCTAATACTACTTACATCACTAATCAAGTCTTCTAATGTCATTGAGGTTTGATTACTTTGTTTGCTAAGCCAGCATCCTAATTTGCATAGCTGAGTTAATGAAGCAGATACTCTTACACCTGGAGCAAATATACTAGTTGCTATTATTGACGAGGGAGACCAAAGGTAACATGGTCATCACATTCACCAGTAAATGCATGCACAAATTGTTTTGGACAATGATGTTTCTAAATCATTGTGTGATTAGGCATCAAGATCGTCAATTGTCCCAAACTGCATGGTCCCCCTTGTAATCTTGAGGGTATTCCAGGCCATGCCTGGTCCCCACAAATCAGAAAGATTCCCTTTATTAACTGTATAGGCACAAGACTAGATCTGGATCTTTTTGGTGAAGTATAATTGCACCAAGATGTTGTGTTCTTATACACATCCAGGATGAGATTCACATTCTGTCTAAAATGTTTTGGGAACCAGAGCCCAGGCTGCCTTGCCCCAATGGGCCTAGCATTATACCCTGGGATCCATCTCCATGCTCCCTCATTTTTTTTCTCTATAACTCACAAATGAGCTTTTCAAATGTTTTCCCCTGCAGACTTCCTTGGTCCATGTGTGAGTTGACACAGGTAGGACACAGGAACAACCACAGAACCACGGATAAAATGCCAAGAGCAAATTCTTGTTACATCATGAACCAGGGGCTCTCTGAAACTGCACCTGAGCAGAGGCATGTAAACGAGGACACAGCACTATGGAGAAGGAAGGCTGAACTACTGAATGCCTTCTTTGCTTTGGTCTTTACAGCCAAGGCTAGCTCTCAGGAAGTCCACTCCAGCAGGGCAGTAGGATGGTCTGGACAACAGAGGACGTGCCATGGGTGGAAGAGGAAGAGGTTAAAGACTTGTTGGCCAAGCTTAGGGCTCATAAGTCAATAGGACCTGATGGGATGAATCCTAGAGTGCTGAGGGAGCTGGCTGATGCGATTGCTAAGCCGCTCTCCATCATTTCTGAATATTCACGGAGGACAGGCGAAGTGCCCGAGAACTGGAGAAAGGCCAATGTCACTCCAGTCTTCAAAAAGGGCAAGAAGCACGACCTGGGAAACTACAGGTTTGTCAGCCTCACCTCTGTTCCTTGAAAGGTGATGGAACAACTCTTCCTCAGCATTGTTAATAAACAAATGAAGGCAAAGATGGTTATCGGGGGAGTCAATATGGATTCACCAAGGGGAAAACCTGCTTGACCAACCTGATAGCCTTCTATGAGTGCATAACCAGCTGGCTAGATGAGGGGAGAGCTGTGGATGTCATCTGCCTTGACTTCAGCAAGGCTTTTGACCCTACCCTGTCTCCCATACCATCCTCATCAGAAAGCTCAAGCAGTGTGGCTTGGATGAGTGGACAGTGAGGTGGATGGAGACCTAGCTGAATGACAGAACCCAGAGGGTGATGATCAATGGCACAATTGATCAATGGAGGCCTGTGGGCAGTGGAGTTCCACGGGGATCGGTTCTGGGGCCAGTCTTGTTCAACATCTTCATCAACGACCTGGATGAGGGGACAGAGTGTACCCTCAGCAAGTTCGCTGATAACACCAAATTGGGAGGATTATTTAAATTCCACTTAAATATAAGAAAAACCTATTTCACTATGAGGGTGACAGAGCAGTGGAACAGACTGCCCAGAGGGGTTGTGGAGTCTCCTTCCTTGGAGGTCTTCAAGACCCGCCTGGACATGTTCCTATGCGACCTGATCAAGGTTGACCTGTTTCTGCAGGGGGGTTGGACTAGATGATCTCTAAAGGTCCCTTCCAACCCCTACCATTCTATGACTCTGTGATTCTATGATTTAGTCCATAACTTCAGATCTTTATTTATCATAAATCTTTCACAGCGGGAGAGATGGGGGGGATGTGAGGTGGGTCACTGCATGCAGTGTCATGAGTTTGCTGTTGGTCTATTTAGTGTGTCTGTGGTAGTTTGAGCCTGGATGGATGCCAGGTGCTCACCACACCGCTTTATCCCCCACCTCCTCAGCAAGCCGTGGAAGGGGAGAAAATAAGATGGGAGTCTCATGGGTTGAGATAAAAGCAGTTTAATAAAGAAAAAGCAAAGCCGCGTGCGCGGGAAGCAAAACAAAAGCAGATAAAGCTGTTACTCTCTACTTCCCATCAGCAGCGATGTCCGGCCACCTCCTAAGAAGCAGGGCTTCAGGACACGTAGCGGTTGCTTTTGGAAGGTCAAAAATGAATCTTGTCTCCCCTTCCTGCTCCTCTCCCCCAGTTTATATTACTGAGCTGACGTCATATGGTATGGAGTATCTCCTTGGTCAGCCTGGGTCAGCTGTCCTGGCCATAGTCCCTCCCAAGATCATGCCCACCCACAGCTATTGGTGAAGGTGGGGGAAGGAATGCTGGAGGGACAGCCCTGATGCTGTGCGAGCGGTAGTCATAATATTGATATCAACAGTAAGTACAGCACTGCAGGAGCTGCTGTGGAAAATCACTACCATCCCAGACCCACTACAGTGTCTTATGGTCACGATCTGTGAGTTGAAGGCGCTGTTCCTGAAGAAGTCACTGGATGCAAATTCACTTTTCACTATCCTGTATTTTACTCATTCAAGTCCATCCTCCAGTGATCTATGTGGTTCTTCCTGCAATGTCAGTGATATGGCATAGAGTAACTATGGTAGTGGTGACATACAATAGCAGCATTATTTAACAACTAACAACATAAAATTTAATTCATGGATTATTCTCACCCAAAATCAAATTCCCTTGAGGTACACATTGAGTCTCCCCATCCTTGCGCATCACCCACCATGTGCACCCAGGTCCCTGAGCGAAAACAATCCCACGGATGGGTTTGCCTTTACCCGAGGCAGGACACACCCAGACTACCTTCCCTAACATATCTTTTATGTGCACTACAGGGACTTTATCCCTTTCTACAGTATGTAAAAGTTCTAATTGGACAGGGTCAGCTCAGTTGACAGATGCCGTAGTGTTGAGTAACCAGGTGGTTTTTTCCAAATTTGTATACCAATGTTTGAAGGTCCCACTCCCCGTTGCTCTCAGTGTGGTCTTAAATAATCCATTGCATTGTTCAATTTTTCCAGAGGCTAGTGCATGATACAGAATGTGATAGACTCACTCAATGCCATGCTCTTTGGCCCGGGCATCTATAAGGTTATTTCAGAAGTGTGTCTGATTCAATTCTTTCTGGAGTGCCATGTCATTATAGGATTTTGCTTTCAAGAGCCTGGATGGTGTTCCGGGCGATGGCATGGGGCACAAGATATGTTTCCAACCATCCGGTGGTCACCTCCACCATTGTGAGAACGCAGTGTTTGCCTCGCTGAGTCTGTGGTCTGTAATGTAATCAATCTGCCAGGCCTCTCCATATTTATATTTCTACCATCGTCCTTCATACCATATGGGCTTCAACCGCTTGGCTTGTTTGATCGCAACACGTCTCGCATTCATGGATAACCTGTGCAATCGTGTTCAAGGTTGAATCCACTCCTCGATCACAAGCCCATATATAGGTGGCATCTCTTCCCTGATGGCTTCAGGCTTCATGGACTCATCGAGCTAAAAATAACTCCCCCTTGTGTTGCCAATCCAAATCTACCTGAGCCACTCCAATCTTAGCAGCCTTGTCCACTTGCTGGTTATGCAGATGTTCTTCTGTAGCCCAGTTCTTAGGTATGCGGGCATCTACCTGGCACGCCTTCACAACTAGCTTCTCCAGCCGAGCAGCAATGTTTTGCCATAGTGGGGCAGCCCAGATGAGTTTGTGTAGCAATGTACCTGAAGGAAAATGGACATGTAGCCCACCCAGACTTTGGTTATATGAAACCGTAAGCTGCACGAGGCTCAGACACAGGCCTCAGATGCAGGCTCAGACTTTGGCTACATCGGACAGTGAACAGTAGGCCTGAAGAATAGTCCAGCTTATTAGAATGTAGATATGAAGGCAGCTGTGTGTGGGGGAAAGAAACTGTGTAAGCTTAGAATAGAAATTAGATAGAGAAGGGACAGAGACTCATGTTGCTAAAGCTGGCCCCAGACCAGGAGCAGCGATTCACTTTGTTAAAGGCCCCGAGTCAAGGACAGTGACTATGGTTGGAGGAGGCCACGTCCCGTGGGAGGGACCCAATCACTTCACTGCAGACCCCAAGCCAGAGGCAGTGATTTTCTTCTTTAAAACTATGGCCAGAAGAGGCCGTATCCCGAGGAAGTGACCCAATATTCACAGCTGTAACTGTGGGAAGGAATCCACAACAAGACAGCTCATTAAACTTATCCCCACAAGAGGCGTTGTCCCAAGAGAGGTACTCTGTAACTGCAGAAACTGCAACCATGGCAAAGAATCCTCATCAGAGATATTCACCAAGGACTGTGTCCCGTGTGAGGGACCCTGTATCGGCAGAAGCCGCAGCTGCTGGGAACAACCCACACCAGAGAGGTTCGTTAATGTGTCCCAGGGGAGGAACCCCGTGTTGGAGCAGGGGAAGAATGCCAGGAGTCTTCCTCATCTGAGAAGAGAGAAGCAGCAGAGATCATCTGTGAGAGACTGACCACATCCCCCATTCCCTGCCCCCTTGAGCCGCTGCGGGGGGAGGAGGTAGAGATATCAGGAGCAGTGAGCTCGGCCCGGGAAGAAAGGAGGGATAGGGGAGGGAGATCTTAAAGTGCTGATTGTAATTTTCTCATCATCCTACTCCCTTTTTGCTTTTATTCTGTTCTGTTCGAATAAACTTGTTGCCGCTACCGGCAACACTACCAGGCCGCCCGCACAGATCTCTCAGCCCACCCCGCTGAGGGGACAAGGACCACCACACACTCAGCATGGATGATACTTTATTCCAACCCCTTGTTTACACCATGTGCCTTTATCTGCTAACACAAGCACCTCCTCCCACTCCACCCCATGCCCACCTCTTCTGTACCGTTCACCTCTTGCATTACAATCTCAGATCTTCCGGAAGCCTACTACAAAACTTTCCTACTTTCCTCTCTGAGTACTGGAGTCTGTTTTGCCGGGAACCATAATTGGCAGTGAGCCCTCCCTGCCCTTGTCTTAATCCTCAACAGCCTTGCTTTTTTTTACTCCCATTTCCCCAGATGGTCCTCTGCCATCCTAACGAGGGTGGGGGTGAATGGGGGCACCAAGGGAGAGTCTGTTGTGGTGCTCCTGTGCTAGCTGGGCCAAACCACGACAAACTGCTACTATCAAGATACTAACATTGTTAAGCTTAACAAATCATATTCTGCTATTAGGCACATGAACAGAGCATGATAGACTAAGCTATCCAATCATAATAGAATACATCACGTATTTAGAAAAGAATAACAAATATAATGTGATTGAATGCTAAAATAAACAGCTTCTGCATTGATCATATTGGTCTGATGTGTGGTCCGTGAATCTCGTCCTGCGAGGTGGTCCATGCAGGTTTGCCCCGGTGTTGCCCATTGTTCTGTCTGCATTGCTGTAGCCACCCCCACAGAGCGTTTGCCTCCATCCATGAGTCAGTGCAGAGTTAAATCTCTGGTCATTTTTCTCGTTCAGCAATGGCTTTTACCTCTACAAACTGACTCAATTCACTCTCTCCTTTCAGTAGCTTCTGAAATTTTGCGTAGGGGATTCCATACAGTCGCCTTCCACCTCCGATGCTTCCTCACAAAACGACAGGATCTATCAGTGAACAGGGCATACTGCTTCTCGTTTTCTGGCAGTTCATCATACGATGGGGTCTCTTTAGTATGTGTCACTTTGGTAATATTTCACAATCTTCATGCTCTGGCCAGTTCATGATCATTTCTAGAATTCCAGGACAGCTCAAATTTCCCATGGAAGCTTGTTGTGTGTTGTGCAACCCAGTTACTTCATGTAGTGTCAATTGCATGATGTGCAGAGGAGGCTCTCCCTTTGAACATCCAGCCCAGCACTGGCAGTTGGGGTACTAGGAGGAATTGTGTTTCCGTGCCAATCACTTCCAAGGCAGCTCCAACTCCTTCATATACTGGCAGTAGCTCTTTCTCATATGGAGTGTATCAGGCCTCGAATCCTCTGTATCCCCGACTCCAGAACCCAAGGGGTCGGCCTCAGGTCTCACCAGGTGCTCTCTGCCAGAGACTCCAATTCTGCCATTCTCCCTGGCTGCGGTGTAGAGCACATTTGTAACATGTGTTCCTGTCCAGACTGGTCCGGGCAACATTGCATGAAAAATCTCCTGTTTACTTTGTTCAAAACTTTGTTGCTGTTCAGGGCCCCATTTGAAATATTTTTTCTTCTGTGCCACATGGTGGAGAGGGCCCACAATCATACTGTAATCTGGAATGTGCATTCTCAAAAAACCCACAAAACCTGGGAAAGCTTGTGATCCCTTTTTGTTAGTTGATGTTGACATGGATGTGCTTTTGTTGATCACCTCTATTGGGATGACGACATCCATTCTGCTATTTTATTCCTAAAAACTGGATCTCCTGCACAGAACTTCTAACCTTACTTTGGTTTATGGCAAAGCCAGACTTCAGGAGGATTTGAATTATTTTCTTCCCTTTCTTGAGAACTTCCTCTTCTGAGTTGCCCCATACAATGATTGTAGGTGTTCTAGGGCCTTGCCCTTTTCCAGTGTGGCCTGAATCAGTCCACAGCAGATGGTGGTGCGGTCTTTCTACTCCTGGGGCAGTAGATTCCAGGTGTATTGAGCCCTTCTGCAAGTGAAAATGAAGTCAAGCTTGTGTTGCAGCAGAGAGGAATCAAATACGACCAATATGATCGATAAGCACGATTTGTTTATTTTAGCTCTACGCTTGATTAATATAACACTAACTCATGAATATGGAAATACACACACTGTGATTGGTTTGATATAACTGAGGGCATTACATAAGACAGATATTTTTGTGGTCTACAAAGTACATTCTCAGATCCTTTTTCTCAGGCATCTGTCCCTGTTTATGAGTTACAGATAACCGCCAAGGATACATCATTCTTGCCTAAGATTAGCTGTTTCCACCTGCAGCTGGCCAGATTACTACATTTGCTTATTAGCTGGTGCTACTAAGGTCTGCAAGCATACCTAACATATTTTACAGTTTCAGCTCTGCTTTGTTCTGTTTTATCTCACTGATGGGAACATGACCTTTTAATGTAAGCCACTCTTCCACAGGCTTGCACTCTACTGCTGAAGGGATTGAGAAGAATGCATTGTCAATATCAATGGTGGCATACCATTTGGCGTCCTTGGACTCCAGTTCGTATTGGCATTCCAGCATGTCTGGCACAGTAGCACTCAAAAGCAGCATGACTTCATTCAGGTTACAATAGTCTACTAACAGTCTCCAATCTCCACTAGACTTTTACACTGGCCATATGGAGCTGTTAAAAGGCGAGTGAGTTTTGCTGATCGCCCCTTGCCTCTACAACTGGAGAATCAACTTATGAATGGGAATCACTGAATATCTAGTGATGCGATATTGCCACCTGTGCACTGTTGTGGTCACAATTGGCACCTATTGTTCTTTGACCATCAGCAACCCCACAAAAGAAGGGTCCTCTGAGAGGCCGGACATGCTGGACACTTGTTCAATTTCCTCTGTCTCCACTGCAGCCACACGAAGAGCCCACTGGTACCATTTTGGGTCCTTAAAATATCCTCTCTTGAGGTGCTCTATGCCCAGTATGCATGGAGTCTCTGGGCCCGTCACAATGGGGTGTTTGTTCTATTCATTCCTAGTTAGCCTCACTTAAGGTTCTAATAGAATCATAGAATCATAGAATGGTAGGGGTTGCAAGCGACCTTTAGAGATCATCTAGTCCAACCTCCCTGCAGAAGCAGGTCCACCTACATCTGGTCACATAGGAACACATCCAAGTGGGTCCTGAAGACCTCCAAGGAAGGAGACTCCACAACCTCCCTGGGTAGTCTGTTCCAGTGCTCTATCAGCCTCATAGTAAAATAGTTTTTTCTTATGTTTAAACAGAACTTTTTGTGTTCCAGCTTCATCCCATTACCCCTTGTCCTATTGCTAGATACCATAGAAAAAAGGGATGTGCCAGCCTCCTGACCATTTAGGTATTTGTAAATGTTAATGAGATCTCCCAGCAGTCTCCTCTAGGCTAAATAAACCCAGTTCTCACAACCTTTCCTCATAAGGAAGATGCTCCAATCCCTTGATCATCTTGATGGAACTGTGCTGGACTCTCTCCAGAAGTTCTCTGTCCCTCTTGCGCTGAGGAGCCCAGAACTGGACACAGTACTCCAGATGAGGCCTCATCATGGCAGAGAAGAAGAGAAGAACCTCCCTCAACCTCCTGGTCACACTTTTATTAATACATCCCAAGATGCCTTTGGCCTTCTTGATCATGAGGGCACATTTCTTGCTCATGTTTAGCCTATTGTCGACCAGCACTCCCAGGTCTCTCTCTTCAGAGTTGCTCTCCAGCAGGGTAATCCCCAGCCTGTACTGGTACATGGGGTTGTTCCTTCCCAGATGCAGGACTCTGCACTTGTCCTTGTTGAACCTCATGAGGTTCCTCTCTGCCCAAACTCTCAAGTCGGTTGAGATCCCGCTGAATGGCAGCAGAACCTTCTGGTGAATCAGCCAGTCCTCCCAGTTTGGTGTTATCCTCAGTCCCCTCATCCAGGCCGTTGACGAAGATGTTGAACAAGACCAACCCCAGAACCCATCCCTGTGGAACTCCACTGGCCACAGGCCTCCTAGATTCTGTGCCATTGATCACCACTCTCTGGGTTCTGTCATTCAGACAGTTCTCAATCCACCTCACTGTCCACTCATCCAAGCCACACTGCCTGAGCTTTCTGATGAGGATGTTATGAGAGACAGTGTCAAAAGCGTTGCTCAAGTCATTGTAGATGACATCTGCTGCTCTCCCCTCATCTAGTCAGCCGGTTATGCACTCCTAGAAGGCTATCAGGTTGGTCAAACAGGATTTCCCCTTGGTGAAGCCATGTTGACTCCCCCTGATAATCATCTTATCCTTCATATGTTTAGTGACGACATTCAGGATGAGTTGTTCCATCACCTTTCCAGGGATGGAGGTGAGGCTGACCGGCCTGTAGTTTCCCAGGTTGACCTTCCTGCCCTTTTTGAAGACTGGAGTGACATTGGCTTTTCTCTAGTCCTCGGGGACCTTGCTCGTTCTAAATGATTGTTCGAAAATGATGTAGAGCGGCTTAGCAATGACATCAGCCAGTTCCCTCAGCACTCTAGGATGCATCCCATCAGGACCCATTGACTTATGAGCCTTAAGCTTGGACAACAAGTCTTTAACCTCTTCCTCTTCCACCCAGTCCTCTGTTGTCCAGGCCATCGTGCCATCCTTGCTGGACTGGGATTCCCAAGGGTCGGCCTTGGCTGTAAAGACTGAAGCAAAGAAGGCATTCAGTACTTCGATCTTCTCTGCAGTCTCTGACACCAGGGTGCCCTCTGTGTTTAGTAGTGGGCCTATATTTCCCCTAATCTACTTTTACTGTCTGTAGTAGTTTAGCCTGGTTTCCACCAAGTCATCAAATCACTCCCTTCCTAAACTGGACAGGAGAGAGAGAGAAATATAACAAACGGCTTGTGAGTTGAGATAAGGACAGAGAGATCACTCAGCAATTACCATCACGGGCAAAAGAGACTCAACTTAGGGAGAGAAACTTTTGATTTATTAAAGGAATAATAAGATCAGGGAGATAAGAAATAAAATCGTCTTAAAAAAAATCTCTCCCCACACCTCTCTCTTCCTTACCCACAGCGGCGCAGGGGATGGGGGTTGCAGTGAGTTCATTACAGATGGACTTTGACACTGCTTCTTCTCAGAAGGAGGCCTCCTCACGCTTCCCACTGCTACAGTGTGGGGTCCCTCCCACAGGAGACAGTCTCTCATGAACTTCTGCAGTGTGGGTACATCCTATGGGCTGCAGCTCCTTACGAACTGCTCCAGCATGGGGCCTCCCACTGGGGCAGCTCCTCACACGCTGCCCCAATGTGGGTCATCCACCAGGAGAATGGTCCTTCAGGGACAGACTGCTCCTGCGTGTGTCCCTCACAGGATCACAAGTCCTGACAGCAAACCTGCTCTGGCATGGGCTCCTCTCTCCCCATGGACTCCCAGGTCCTGCCAAGAACTTGTTCCAGGGTGGACTTTCAACAGAGTAACAGCCTTTTTAAAACATCCATCCACTCCAGCATGAAATTCTCCACAGACAGAGTGGGTGTCTGTTTCCTGGTGGTCCTCTACAGACTGTAAGGGGACAACCTGCTTCACCATGGTTGTTGTAGTGGTGCAAACAATACTCATTCAAAGACATAGAGAATCTAAATAATGCACATGCAGAGACACACACAGGCAACATAGTACAACCAACAGAGTTGACTCAAAGCCACACTTCCTTTGCTAGCTACCTCCTTATATGCTGCTTTTGCCCATGTGATCACCCAGGGCCCAATTGATTAACTTGCAGCACCTGTTTCTGATAATTGGAAGTAGCTTGCCAGCTGCATTAACTTGTCCCTACCATCTTTATTCAAGCTGGCTGGTCCAAGCCACATTTGTGCCTACAATTCCCCCCTTTTTCTTTTTTGGACCAGCCAACCTTTAGCAACACATTTCAAAATTAAAGGTACATGAAGAAAACATAAATATTTTTACCCATGGCCATGAGTTTACAACAAAAGGTCAATAACAGCTACATCGCTAAACAATATAATACAGAAATCCATAATCTCAAAATAAACATAATCTGACATATGTTGCTAGGAGGGGCGCATACTGGCAAGAAGGGATGAGTTCTCTGTACTTCCACTGATATTTCTGTTTCCTGAATGTAGTTTTGGACTTTTCTTCAACTTCTTTAGCATGCTGATCTGTGAGCATTATCTATAAGATGGAAGTATCTCTTCATCTGTAGAAAAAACACCATTTTTGCTTTCAAGTTTCCAGTGGCTGTCTTGTTAAGTTCTTAAATTCTTTTAATGCAATACAGATTGCCGGAGGAATTTACAGCAGCATATGTGGTGCCACAGTTGACAGGGTTTATCTTTTAATAGGGTGATGGATTGAGGGTGGATCACTTGGTTCTTCCCTCAAGATTGTTTTTTCCATTGGTCTTACAGTCATTAAGTCCTTTTGATTGATGTGGCTTGATCCATTTCGCTGGAACTCACCGGGGACCTTGATCTGTAATGACACAAGCATAGCCTCTTCCCCACGTTAACAGATCTGCAGGTCCTTGCCACTCTCCAGTAGTGGGATTCTTATACCAAAATTTAGGTTTGTCACTAAAATCCAAATCCCGACACATTTGGGAAAAGTGTGTTAATGCTGGTGGTTCATTCCAGTTTGCCACAATTCTGAGATGATTCATTGTATAAAGGGCTTTCATTAGTCTATCTTGAGGGCTCATCCCCTCTTCCCCCATTTTTTGTTTTTTTTAGCAGTCCTTTTAAGGTTTGATTTGTACGTTCAATAATGGCTTGATCAGTGGAATTTTCTGGAATTCCAGTAGTGTGTTTAACACCCCATAAGTTCAGAAACTTACGTGTTCTACTGGCTATATATCCCAAGCCATTATCAGTTTTTATCTCTCTTGGAACACCAAGGACTGCAAAGCAACTCCTCCAATGTCTTATGACGTCTCGAGTACTGTCGCTCGTTAAGGCTGTGGCCCAAACCATGGCTGAATAGGTATCAATGGTGACATGTATTCATTTAAATCGTCCAAAGGGAGCATAGACAGTGATATCCAATTGCCATGTTCCTAATGGTGCCAGACCCCTGGGATTGACTCCTACTCCTAGGCCGATTTGATTCTGGCATGCAGGGCATGTGGAAACAATACCCTGAGCGTCCGATATGGTCAGGTCAAACTGCTTTGCCAGCATTTTTGCATTTTGGTGAAAAAAATCATGCAACCTTTGGACTTGAGAAAATTTGTCAATTATTGGCCCCAATATCAATAAAGGAGCTGCCACTATCTTGTCAACAATTTCATTGACAACTGATTGATAGACCATCTTTTAAGCCTGAATGTCTTTGAATATGTCCAATATAATAGGCAGCTTGACGTTCATTTATCTGATGCCAGAGCTGCAGAAATAAGTTATACAGATTCTGATTAGAGATTTTCTTCAACAACACTCTCTCTAATCGAGTGACAGCCTCGACCACATAGAGGGAACCAGAGATGATGTTTAATGGGACGTCTGGCCATTTCTCAAAAGTTTTAACTACAGCCATCAACTCCAGCAGTTGAACTGAATTGCCTGGGGGGTGAACAGTTAGGTTTTGCCATTTTCCATTCTCCCACCAAACCACTCCTTTGGCTTGGATCTTACTTGCATCAGTAAAAATGGTCAGGCCTTTAACGGGTACTGCTGATCTCAACGACTGGTCTTCCATTTGAAATTTAACAGAAAACAATTTATGGGCCAGATAATGATTATTTATAGTCCCTGGATATGACAATAAGGCCCACTGTAATTCATCAGATTGTTGCAGTGCCCAGTTCAAGAACTCATCTGTGAGAGGAACGAAAATGACGTCTGCCTCAATCCCTGCTATTTCCACCAGACATTTTCTGGCCTTAACTATTATTTTCACAATTGCCTCTAGTCTTGTGGTAATTGTTTTTTGCAAATTCTATGGCAAAAATATCCACTCCAAGATCCTCAATGGGTCTTCCGCTACTGAATCCCATTGCATCAAGACTGCCATTACATGCTGGTTTTGACTTATCACAGCAATGTTAATTGACAAGTCAGGATCATATCAGTGACTGTAGTTATTGACTATTTTGTTTCCTATCTTTTGTATTGCTTGTATTTGCCACCGGGACAATTTTCACACACTGTCAGCCTCTACTGAGCCTTTTAACAAAGGCATTAGTGGCACAAGATCCTCATTTGTGATACCACATCTGGTTCGTACCCATTGGATATCACCTATTAGCTTTTGAACATCTGTTAAATTAGCAATTTCTGTTTTAATTGCAACCTTCTGAGGATAAATACGCACACCGGTGATAATATTACCTAAATATTTCCAAGAGGCGTGCATTTGTACCTTCTCTGGCATGATCACTAACCCGGAGATGCTCAACTGTTGCTTCACTTCTTGTAGAACCTGATGCTGGTCCAGGTCTTTTCCTGCAATCAAGATATCATCCATATAATGGTAAAATAAAACATGAGGGTATTTTTTGCGCAGAGGTGCTAGCGCCCAGGCAACATAAGTTTGACAAATAGTTGGTGAACTCTTCATTCCCTGAGGTAAAACTGTCCATTGATATTGTTTTGCTGGCTCTTATTTGTTAATAGATGGTACTGTAAAAGCAAACTTCTCACTGTCATCCTCATGCAGGGGAATTGTGAAAAAACAGTCCTTTAGGTCAATCACCAATAGGGGCCATTCTTTTGGAAGCATTGCAGGAGAGGGTCATCCTGGCTGTAAAGTACCCATAACCTGTCTCACTGCATTAACAGCTCTTAAATCGTGTAACAGCCTCCATTTCCCTGATTTTTTAGGGATAGTAAAAATTGGTGTATTCCATGGACTAGTGGATGACTTAATATGACCTTTTTCTAATTGTCCATTTACTAATTCATGAATCTGGGCGAGCTTTTCTTTGCTTAGCGGCCATTGATCAATCCAAACTGGTTTATCTGCGAGCCAGGTTAACTTCAGGATTGGTCGCCCATCAATGGCCGCCATTAAAAATTTTCTTTTGACAAATGAAAGCCCATTTGGCTTAAGGCGTCTCTACCTAAAAGACAAACTGGAGTGTTCATTATATAGGGTCTAATTTGCACACATCTATTCTCTTCATCCTGTATCCATCCCGAAATCAGATCTCTGCTAATTTTTGTCATCTATGTGCCTCCTACTCCGACAACAGGGGTGTCTAAATTCTCTAAAGGCCAGCTTTTTGGCCAATAGGATAATGGAACAATGGTAACATCTGCTCCCGTATCCAGTAACGTGTTGTACGCAATCATGTGTTCCCCGTTTGAATGTTGGAATACAACTGTCTGAGTGGGCTTTCCCTGTGAAAGTGGCATTGCCAGTCTTACCTCAGCTACTCCAGTGGATCCAAAACCACCATCTTGACGCTTACGACTACCTGCAAATGGAACTTTAGCCCTGAAAGGAACTTATTGAGCTATTTTAGTTCCTTTAGGTATATAAACTGGTGGCTGCCAGATTTTAACCATTATTCCAATGTTTCCTTCATAATCTGCATCAATAACACCGGGGAGCACAAAAATACCCTGTGGAGAAGCCGATGACCGTCCTAAAAGTAGAGCACTTAAACCATAGCCAAGGGATCCATTAGCATTGGATGAGATAACCATTACATCTGTATTGTGGATGGTTACATCTACTGCTGTTTCCACATCCACTCCTGCACTTCCTGCAGTAGCTGGTCTGAGATCAATGGTCTGGAACGACATTAATTTTTCACATGTCCCTTTTTTCCTCAGTTAAAGCATATTGGCCTCCGATTTCCTTTGTATCGTTGAACTAATGGTTTCAATGCTGTTGCCATAGCTTCAGCTAAATGTGCTGATGATCCTACCCGAGAGCAGGCTTCTATCATGTCGACCAAAGTTACCGTCCGCGGGAGAGACTGCAGGATCTTTTTGCAATCATGGTTAGCATTAGCAACTGCTAAGTGTAACTTTATTTCCACTTTTACTTCAGCCAACATGTTTGATATATGATCCAGAGCTACTCTTAGACGGTCTAAAAAGGTCATAAAAGGCTCATTGGGTTTCTGTATAATGGTTGTATATGAGGGAATTGACACCCCCATGTCAGGGACGATCTTAAATGCTTGACGAACCAGTGTCTGTGTTTGCTGCAAAATAGCTTCACGGAGTCAGGCTTGTACCTGAGTGTCAGAGAACGGTCCTTTTCCTAACATCATATCTGCTGTGATGACTCGCCGCAGATCTCCCTGTTGTAAGTCCATATTTTCTACTACTGCCAGATCAACCCTTTTTTCCCATTCAGACTCCAATAGTAATACCTGAGTGGGCTTCAGGAAAGTTTCTGCTAGCTTCCGTCAGTCAAATGGAGTCATTAATCCACTGGCGAAAATATGATCCAATAACGTTTGAACGTATGGATTGGTCAAGCCATATTGCATGACAGCTTTCTGGCCTTCCCTTACCAACTTCCAATCCAAAGGTGCCCATTGTCATTTTTTATGTGCTGTTATTACTGGAAAGGCTTGTGGAATAAATTCTCCTTCAATTACTGTGTCACGTATGAGGCCTCTCCATTTCTTAGTCGAATCATAGTCATCTGGCCAGGGGTCTCTGAGCACCTGCGGGGATGAAACTTTAATCTCTGGTTTAGTTAATTCATTAATTCGTTCCAACAGTTGATTAGCTGTTGCTTTTGGCTTTTCCATCAGTTCCTCCAAATGGGCCAAAGTCCGTTTCATATCTTCTCCGTGTCTTATTAATTCTTCCTTTAACAATTGTCTTTGCTGATCTCCCCCTTCACTAGATGTTGGGGGTGATGATGGAAGAGGAATACACCCAGGGATTGATGAGCTCAGGGGCAATGGTAGATCCGTAGTGTCATGGGCAAAGCGTACCTTTTGTTCTCTGCCAGATACTCCTTCAGGCATAGCAGCAGGATAGGACAGGGCAGGGTGTTGAAGTGGGGGTAGGAGGGGAGGAGAAACAATGCGTGCATCCGGCTCCTGAAACGATACTCTAGGGGGTTCTGGGAGAGGTGGGCTCACATCCATGCTTTCCTCTTCTAGAGGTGGAGCTGAGGGTATTATGACATTATCCCCTCTGAAGAGTCATAGAATCATAGAATGGTAGGGGTTGGAAGGGACCTTTAGAGATCATCTAGTCCAACCCCCCTGCAGAAGCAGGTTTACCTAGATCAGGTCACATAGGAACATGTCCAGGCGGATCTTGAAGACAATATGTACAACATCTCCAAATACAAAGCAACAACTCAAACAATTAATCATCTGTTATTGAACAGCGAGCAGCCTGCAGTAGCTACTTTAAAGCTTGCATATACAACTTTTGTTCCTTAGAAAGGCCGGATCCCATGCTGCATGCAAGTGGATTGCAGCTCTTTCATGAGAACCCAGTGAAACGGCTCCCACTCTCATGTTCCATCCAGATGAATTATTACTGGATAAGCTTGGGATCCCTCCCAACCCGATTGCATCAGCTAAATTTAATTCTCCTTTGTTACAAGCTTGTTTGTGCAATTCTTTCAAAAATTTTGCAGGATCGGGGGTTCCTACTGCTACAGAAGCCGGTTGCAATGCAAGAACTTACTTGAAATGGGAGAGATGGAGTCCTTAGAAAATGGCTGAGCAAAAGACTGTTTGGACCACACATCTGGTTTGTTTTTAGCATTGTCCTTGATGGTGTCATGCGGCAAAGAACAGTTAAAAGATGTTACACTTTTATCAGGTGGGCCTTTTGTCCCGGGGATAGAGGGAGGCTAGGGCGAAAGGGGGCAGCAGTCGCAGAGCGATCACCTTTAAGCTGCAGTATTGACTCCTTCATAAGTCACCAAGTGGTTAATGACTCTGTAGCAAATTTAACTCCCTTTGAAGAATGTTCAAAAAGCAATTTTGCCCAAATCCTCCCAAGTATTAACCTGAAATGCTGTCATAGCTTCAGAAGGAATCCTCTGTTTTCCTGCCCACATTAATAAAGCTCTTACAACTTTATCATCAGACTGAAGTCTTTTTTTTTTTCTAAAATACACATTATTATATTTAGGACTGATTGCTCTTCTTATGAAATCTACACACTTATTTTGTTCCCAGCTGCTCACCTGCTCCTCAGGTGCCTTCAGTTTCTGCCTGGCCAGGGCTTATCGGCTCTCCTCACTGCTTCAAATTGTTCAACTAGGCTCCGCTACCACCATCTTCTGTGGTCCTGGGGGAAAAAAGTTCTGGCTTGCCAAGATTACATCAAGGTCACCAGATGTTGTATCAGCCAAAAATCACTCATAGAGACGAGTTCAGTTCATGGTGCAGCAAGCACTTTATTGTCAAAGCTTCCCCGTAATATACCCCAGATTATTCTATGTTAATTGCTTAACAGTCTGAAAGCACACGCCTATGCTAACATAATGATTGGTCAATCTATACTGTTCATGCGCCGCTCTTGCTGCTTCTTTGGTATGCTCGCATTCTGGTTTAATGTTTCAGTTCTTCTGTCTTATCACTTCTTTCTCAGAGCTGTTTATCTGTGTGCTTCGAGGGAAGAAATGTGTCTCAAGGTTAAAGCTGCCTGCAGTCAAATACTCTCCCACAGCCGGCCAACTAGGATTGAGGTGATGCGCTGAAACACACCAACACACTCAGTTTTGCTGAAGGGGAAGCATTGCCATGAGAAAGTGCTACCATGCTGTATGCAAGCCCTCGATTTATTGTGAAGAATTACATAATATCTGTTTTTGTTTTTCCATCCTGCTAACCTTCAGACTTTGCCTATCTTCCACTTTCACACTGCTGCTTCTCACACTCACAACAGGACATTCTATAACATTACCTTATTCGCCAACAATCAGTCTTATTATCTCAAGGTCAGTTTACATTTTTGACAGTTACCAGTTCTTTGTTCCCACATTTCTTCCTTCTTTGTTTTGTAACTTCATTTTCATGACAATCATCAAAATCAGTCATGATTCGGTCTATATTTCATAAAGAATGATGTTACTCCTTGCATCACCACCAACTGGAGAAGGGTGTCGTGGTTTGGCCCAGCTAGCACAGCAGCACCACAATAGTCTCTCACTCAGTGCCCCCATTCACCCCCACTCTCGTTAGGATGGCGGAGGCCCCAGCGAAATGAGAGTAAAAAGATAAACAAGATTGTTGTGGATTAAGACAAGGGCAGGGAGGGCTCACTGCCAATTACGGTTCCAGGCAAAATAGACTCCAGTACTCGACTTAGAGAGGAAAGTAGGAAAGTTTATTCTACAAGAAACAGAACAGAACAAAAAGCAACAAGAGGAGGATGATGAGAAAATTACAACCAGCACTTTAAGATCTCCCTCCCCCATCCCTCCTTTCTTCCTGGGCCCAGCTCACTGCTCCCAATATCTCTACCTCCTCCCCCTGCAACGACTCAAGGGGGCAAGGAATGGGGGATGTGGTCAGTCTCTCACAGATGGGCTCTGCCGCTTCTGTCTACTCAGATGAGGAAGACTCCTGACATTCTTCCCCTGCTCCAACACGGGGCCTCTCCCCCAGGACACAGTCCTTAACGAACTCCTCTGGTGTGGGTTGTTCCCAGCAGCTGCGGCTTCTGCCGATAGAGGGTCCCTCACACGGGATGCAGTCCTTGGTGAATATCTCAGGCATGGATTCTTCACTACGGTTGCAGTTTCTGCATTTACAGGGTCCCTCTCTCAGGACAAGGACTCTTGTGGGGATAAATTTAATGAGCTGCTTTGTTGTGGGTTCCTTCCCACAGTTACAACTGTGGATATTGGGTCCCTTCCTGGGGACATAGCCTCTTCCAGCCATAGTTTTAAAGAAGAAAATCACTGCCCCTGGCTCCGGGTCTGCAGTGAAGTGATTGGGTCCCTCCCACGGGACATGGCCTCCTCCGACCATAGTCACTGTCCCTGGCACAGGGCCTTTAATGAAGTGAATCGCTGCCCCTGGTCTGGGGCCAGCTTTAGCAAAATGAGTCTCTGTCTCTGATATGGGGTCATTAGCAAAATGAGTCTCTACCGCTGATGCAGGGTCTTTAAAGAAATGAAAATAAATCTCAGCTTCTCCAGTTCTCTCCACAGAATGCAGGGGAGTCTCTGCTCCAGCACACCTCCTCCTCTCTTTCCTCATTGACCTTGGAGTCCACATAGTTGTTTCTCTCACTGTTCCTACTCCTTGCACTACCACCAGCCAGGAAGAAGGGACAGAAGAAGGAAGAAACGGGAATTCTTCTTCTTAAAAAGTGATCGTGGAGGTGGGTCTGGCTCAGAGCTGGGGAGAGTTTCAAGAAACTTCTTACAGTCATCTTTACAGTCCCTTACCCATTACCAGAAAAGGCTGTCATGTGAAACCATGACAGAAGGTAACAATCAAAACAGAAATTGCCAATTTGACAGATGCTCAAAAGCTGATAGGTGACATACAGTGGGTGTGAACCATATGTGGTATTACGAATGAGGATTTTGCACCACTAATGCTTTTGTTAAAAGGATCAATAGAGACTGACAGTGTGCGAAAATTGTCCCAGGAACAAAGACAAGCAGTAGATAAAATTGCAGTGAAAATAGTCAATGACTATATTCATCGATATGATCCGGACTTGTCTATTAATATTGCTGTGTTAAATCAAGACCATGTAATGGCAGTTTTGATGCAATGGGACTCAGTAGCAAAAGATCCATTGATGATTTTGGAATGGATATTTTTACTATATAATCTGCAAAAAACAATAACAACTAGAATTGAGGCAATTGCAAAAATAATAGTTAATCATCTTTCATATGAGGAAAGGCTGTGGGAATTGGGGCTGTTTAGTCTAGAAAAGAGGAGACTGAGATGCATTGATGTAGATGCACTTCAGATGGGTTACTGATTCAGCCACCTTTTGTGGGGGAGAAGTCCTGATCCCTATGTGACCATTTTCAGAGGTTTCCCGTGTCCTCCAACACATTAATCCTTGTCTTCCTGCTTTCCGCATATTTCTTCATCTCCTGCTTCCTCTGAGACAGTAGACCAAAGGATGTTGGCAGCAGACCATCCCTCAAACACTGGCATGCCGACTCCAGGCTTATCTCTGTCAACCCTGGTTTTGCCCCTTTCCCCCTTCAAATCTAGTTTAAAACTCTCCCAGTGAGCTCTAATAACTCTTGTCTCAGTACCCTTTTCCCCCTTTGTGACAGGTATATCCCATCTCTTTGAAGTAGCCCTGGTGCCATGTAAACTGCTCCATGATCAAAAAAAAAGAAAATTCTAATGGTAACACCAGGCTTGGAGACAGGTATTGATTTATTGCCTCTTCCAGTTACTTACCTCATCTTTCCCTATAACCAAGGGGATAGATGATTCCCTCCTGATCCCTTAACCAGGAATCCTAGGGAGGCAGCAGACTTCCCTAAGAAGCGAGTTGGGTCTGTATATCGGCCCTTCTGTTCCCTTCAGAAGGGAGTCTCCTATGATGATGACCCCTATTTTTTTCTCTTTGTGGAAGATGTTTTGATGCTGGGCAATGGCTTTGAGCTGGGTGACTACCATCATTCCCTCGTGGAGCTGGTTTCGGATGCACAGTTGTCCTCCAGCTTACTGTGCTATGCTCCTCCAAAATCTACCTGAGAATTTCAAATCTGCCCTTTTCCTACAGTAGATCTTTAACCTGATCAGTCTTATTTAGGACCTGGTTCAGTAAAGCATATAAGCAAATACTTAATTTAAAGCAAACGTATCATTCGTTGTAAGCGCCCGGAAGATCTCGGGCTGTGACACGAGAGGTGGTGAGTACTGAAGAGGCAGGCATGGGGTGGAGTTGAAAGGAGGTGCTTGTGTTAGCAGATAAAAGCGCATGGCGCAAGCAATAAAGCCGGAATAAAGTATCATCCATACTGAGTATGCAGTGATCTTGTCCCCTCAGTGGTCAGTGATCTGAGTGATCCGTGCAGGTGGCCTGGTGATGTTGCCGGTAATGGCAACATATGGTGACTCTGACGTGATCGGCGGAACGCAGGACGTCTGCGGCCGTGGCACAGATGGAACAAGTGATTAAGGTACTCAAGGCTTACAGCGCACCCATAGCAGCTTGCATCCTATTTATGCGGAGGCAGGGTGTGTTACAGGCACCCACAGAGTTATTGTCCAGAATTGGACAGCGGTAGAGGAGGAGATGCTGCAGGCTGCTTTGGCAGGGGCCAAGGGGATGGACCAGCATCTTAAAACGTGGGGGGAGATTAAGAGGACTCTGTCTAAGGCAGCAGAGGAGAAAAAGGTCTGGTTGCCGGCGCAGGGAACTATCTGTGGGGAGGGGAAGAAAGTGCGGACAGAGGAGAGAGCTTGTAGCGATCAGGAGGCTTAAACGAGTGTGGAAATGGTGAGTCTGGGGACACAGACAGGTCCATCGCTATATGGGGATGCGGAATGTGATAAACTTGACAGCGAGGAGGAGAATGAGAGGTGCGGCCCCGGAGTAGAGCCCCGGTGGGAGAGCTGCTTTCCAGTCGAGCTTAGCTGGACGGGTTACCCCTGGGATGAGTTGTGGAAGATACAGACAGGGATGCCAAGTGGGCGGAGTCTGGCAGGGGTACGGCGCAGGATGATCAGGGGAGAGTGGGGAGGTTAGACTGGGCACCATCAGGCACGCGGGGGGAGACAAAGAAAACGCAGGAGAAAGGAATGTTGACTGCGCCATCGGGGATGGCATCAGGGCAGGCGGTGATGAGAGGGGAGAAATATCAACTGCCCCACGAGCCACCAAAGATGGCGCCTGAAGGAAATGGGGGCAGAAGAAAGGAGAAATATCAACTGAGTCACTGGCTACCAAAGATGACGCCTGGAGGAAGTAGGGGCAGGAGAAATGGGAGCTGGAGGACAGGGGGCAGTGCGGATACATGGGGCCAATGGCGTTCATCGTTACAAAATTTGGAAGAATTGTCTGAAGAGGAGGAGAAGGGGACAGAGTACGGGGAGGATGTCAAGATGCATTCAATAAGCGCATGTGATACCATGCAGCCACGAAGAGAAAAGGGTGTGGGCTATGTCGAGAAGGTGCAGACAGGATGGGGAGGCAGTAGACTGGCAGCATTGTTAAACCAACTGCAGGAAGTGATTGCTTATGCCGAGAAGGTAGTCCAGGAAATGCAGTTGATTAAGGATGCAGCCGGGGGAGGGAGCCAAGCACTTACAGACTGCTGTCTGATAGCAAAAAAATGCCTTTTAGATGGAGTTAAATTTGAGCATGTATCAATATCGATGCCAGTTCAAATGATCGATGGGGGCAGATATAAATGGACTCCCCTAGAAACAAAGGTTGAGAAGGAGCTGCATGAGACCGTAAAGACACATGGACTTAGCAGTCCAGAGTCCCTGGTGCTATTGGAATGCCTCTTCCAGCAGCCTGTGTTGCCTTATGATTGCACACAGTTAGCGAAGGCTATTCTATCGGGGCCTTTATTTTTGTTATGGAAGGGTGGCACACCATAAATCAGACCATATGTACGGAAGTGCAAGGCAATTCCCAGCATCATCTGCACAGGGTAACCATCGAACAGTTAATGGGGGAGGGCCGGTGGACAATGTCACAACAACAAATGGCCCTGAGGGGGGTGAGATTTTAAGAGCCGACACATCAGTGTGGCTGTGCTACCCCAAGGCATGAAAAACTCACCAACATTGTGCCAACTGGCAGTCAGCGCTGTCATATGACCCATTAGTCATAAATGGTTACAAGCAAAAATAGTCCACTATATGGATGATATCTTGTTGAGCTTGCCCAGCAGTGGTGAGCTCTGCCAACTCCACCAGGAGGTTGTGGAGGAATTAGCTAAACATGGACTAATTATCAAACCTAGCAAGACCCAGTGGGGTAGCGGGATAAAATATTTAGGGATGCTTATCACAAAAAGGCAAGTGAGAGCTCAGAAATTGTTAGTAATTGACCAGATAACCACTCTACGATGGGTCCAAAAGTTAGTGGGGACCCTACAGTACCTGCAATCATTCGTACTGATCACCCTGGATGAGATGCAGATATCTTACCCACTTCTCAGAGGCAAGCCGGTAGCGCAAGCCCCAAGGACGCTGTCTGACCACCAGAAAGCATTACTGGCGAACATTATTGACCGTGTGCAGAGTCATGCCTTAACCAGATATCAATCAGGTCAGCTGTTGGTTGCCACTATCCATTTGATTCCACAAGGAGCGCATGGTTTCCTGGGGCAACTTGATGGTAGTCGTCGTCTCACTGTCCTGTAGTGGATCTATCAGAGCCACGAAAAGGTGGCTACGTCATTTTGAACTTTAATATGCACGGCCATGATTAGAAGTGTAAGACAGCGTGTATGACAACTGTCGGGAATGGAACCAACCATCATTATGTTGCCTATTTCAGTTGCACAATGGAAAAAAGATATTTCAGATGGAGTGGGAGCTCCAAAATGCCTTAGCATATTTTACCGGTCAGCTCTCCATCCCGATAAGAACATCTGCTGTTGCACTTGCTGCGGAACATGCAGTGTACACCTGACATGCAGTTGTCCACAGCACCGGTGGAAGGCCCTGCTGTCTTTAAAGATGCCTCTTTAAAGACCAACACAGCGGCAGTGGTGTTGAAACAGGGAAACAGATGGGAGAAAATCTTGTATACTGACGCCACAAAATCGGTGCAATATCTGGAGGACATACTAGATACCCCCATGCGCCGAGCCACAGCATGCCACGTGATCAGACACTGGCTACAATGTATAGTCATCCTAGGATGTCCAGAACAAATAAAAAAAAAAATGACAATGGGCCTTGTTACACCTCCCATGTGACACAGGAATTCTGTCAAACCTGGCAGATTAAATTGGTGCATGGCATCCCTTACAATAGCCAGGGACAGGCAATCGTTGAACACGCTCACGCTACTCTTAAAGTACAGCTCAGCCGTCTTAGGGAGGGGGAGAGCATGGGACATAGAACTGCTCCATATAGGCCACACAATATTTTAATGTGCTGTCTGTATGTCCTTAACCATTTTGTTTGAGGGTCAGGACCCATACCGGCGCAAGCACACTTTAGGGAGCAAAAATTGGCAACAGTAGATAAATTACCAGCAGTCAAATTGTGGCAAATCGACACTGGGGAGTGGGAGTCAGGATGGAAGCTTAGATGCCTGGGCCGAGAGTATGCTTCTGTAGAAAAGGAGGGAACCCGACAAAAAAAAAGCAGTGGGTCCGGACAAAACGAATACGGCCAAAAATACGAGTCTAACGGTCTTACTGAGGTTTTTTTGCAGGTTGACGTGTTCTTCGGAGTGCTCGCCACAACACAGATCCAGCTGGGGTCACCCAACTATTGGCAAGATTGGGCAGCGAAGTGGAACACAACCAGCACCTGTTGATATCTTCCCGCAATTGGCTCAGCTAGCATGTGTGCTGGGCAGACACATTATGTATCAGCCCATGCCACAGGATGCTGGAGTCATTGAGCGTAGGGAGGAGGAGATGTTGTAGGCGCCCGGAAGATCTCGGGCTGTGACGCGAGAGGCGGAGACTACTGAAGAGGCAGGCACAGGGTGGAGTGAAAGGAGGTGCTTGTGTTAGCAGATAAAAGCGCATGGTGCAAGCAATAAAGCTGGAATAAAGCATCATCCATACTGAGTATGCAGTGATATTGTCCCCTCAGCAGTCAGTGAGCTGAGTGATCCGTGCAGGTGGCCTGATGATGTTGCAGGTAACGGCAACATCATTATTGTTTTTTAAAAGTTGGGGCAAATGTCATCCAAACAGGTCAAGTGAAAATAGTCCTTTGAATAGATAACATTATACTTATGCCAGAAAAGAAGAATAGTCAAAGTACAGACTCAATGGAGAGGCAAAGAGAGAAAAGTATATATACTTTCCCCTTCTAAAAAGATTTCTGAAATTATAGTTAATTTGCAGAAATTTTGAGGAAAGCATATGATTTAACTCCAGACAGCAACTAAGCACCACACAGCCACTCACTCAGTCCCCCTCTCTCCACTCTCATACGATGGGTGTCATGTTAAAGGTTAAATAAATTTGGCAGCAAATAAATGCCCTTGCATTCCAGCTTATCCTCAGATATCAGAGGGACTGGAGGTGGCTGGGGTTAGATTCTGAGTGATGCCCAATTTGATACTATAAGTCTGGTAAAGTTCTGTATATTGAACTATTACAATTACAGATGCACAAATAGCATGATGCACCTTCAGCCTAGTCGTGTTCATGAACACGCACAGCTACACTAAAGGAGTTGGGTTGCATTCAATGAGAACTATCATGTCTAGATTAAAGAATAGTGCAGTTTATTGAAGCAACAAAAATTCAGATTCTTTTGGATTGCCAGTCATAAAAAATTTGTCTGCATAAGCATGTGAAAATATTAAGAATATGAATAACACAGCCAAAGATAAGCACATTAAAAGATTAAATGACTCTAGAGATTTCTAAGTTTCTCAGGAAAGCATTTGGTATAGCTAAGTGTTGAAATCTCACCCAACAGGCATCCCTATGGCAGGGGGGAAGAGAGGTTCAGTCTGTCGATTGATCCCAGAAGGCAGCAATGAGGTCCTCCCAATTTGTCTGCAATGGTGTCTTCCCCTAACATTCCTCCTCTCTAAAGCCATATTTATACCATTTGTTACATATAGGTGGATCGTGAGTGACTGTAATCATATATACCTTTATCATAATTGGTGTAAAATTTCAGTGAGGGATAGTTGCACCTCAGAAGTGGATAGTTTTTATGATGTTTTGGTATTATGATGAGATTATAATGAGCAAAGCTCAACCAAAGGACATGATTTCAATTACACAATCATTTTCCCATGTAATAAAGTATGCATGTCCCAGGATGTATGTATCCATCAAAGATAGTAACTCCTGATTAGAAGTTCCTTAGTTAATCATCTTTGTCATCTAGAGGTGCAGACCGACCTGACACTTGCCTGGCATTTACATATTTCCAAACTACTAATTGCTAACTGAGCCTTTAAGAGTCAATGACTTGGCTCAGAGCAGCAGTTATGCAGCTTATCAGTTCTGTGGTACCATCAAGTTCCTATCCCTACAGTGATATCACAGACCCTGACCATGGTTTCTTCACTCCACTCCACCCCACCCTCTGTGCTGTTTCTCTTAGAGTCAGCATACCAAGCTCCCCTTGGTGTGGCTGCAGATTATGTTGCCTAGGGAAATATCATAGGACAGAACAGATTCTATGCACACTGGCTGCATTCCACGCTGAGAACAAACATAACACTACAACTTCTCTTAAAATGTGGCTATAACTTTAGTTTCAATACGCCACAATAAAGTCACACTAAGTCACCGCTAGTAATTATTCCATAGATGAGGAGGAGAATCAGAAAAGAAAAATAAACTTGTAGGTTAAGAACAATATAATAAAAAATATAATAACAATAGTAAACATAAAACACAATAAAAATAATAATAGACATAAACAACAGACACCAAGGTCAGTGGAGAAGGAGGGAGAGGAGTGAGCTTAGGCCCTGAAAGACAGACTCCCCTGTGACCTGTGGTGAAGACCATGGTGAAGCGGGTTGTCCCCCTGCGGTCCATGGAGGACCATCGGGAAGCAGAGATCCACTCACAGCTATTGGAAGACCTCACGCCAGAGAGGGTGGATGCTTGAAGGAGACTGTGACTCCATGGGAAGCTCACTCTGGAGGGAATTCCTGGCAGGACCTGGGAGCCCGTGGGGAGAGAGGAGCCCACGCCAGAGCAGATTTGCTGTCAAGACTTGTGATCCTATGAGGGACTCATGCAGGAGCAGTCGGTCCCTGAAGTACTGTTCTCCTGGTGGATGACCCACGTTGGGGCAGTGTGTGAGGAGCTGCCCCCGTGGGAGACCCTATGCTGGAGCAGTTCGTGAGGAGCTGAGGAGCCCATAGGATGTACCCACGCTGAAGAAATTTGTGAGGGATTGTCTCCTGTTTGGAGGGACCCCACACTGTAGCAGTGGGAAGTGTGAGGAGACCTCCCCCTGAGAAGAAGCAGTGGCAAAGTCCATCTGTAATGAACTGACCGCAACCCCCATCCCGCATCCCCTGCACTGCTAGGGGGAAAGGAAGGAGGGAGATGTTTTAAGATTCAGTTTTATTTCTCATCTCCCTGCTCTTATTGTTCCTTTAATAAATCAAACCTTTTTCTCCCTAAGTTGAGTCTGTTTTGCCCATGACACTAATTGCTGAGTGATCGCTTTGTCCTTACCTCAACTCACAAACTGCTCGTTATATTTCTCTCTCCTGTCCAGTTTAGGCTAAACAACCTGGCTAAACAACCACAGTTACCAACATTCTTTTCAGCATAAATCCAAAACATAGCCCTGTAGCAGCTACTAGGAAGAAAATTAACTCTATCCCAGTCAAAACCAGGACAGAAAGACAGATATCTATTCTCATTATTTGCAGAAGATTAGACTCCAATCTAGTAGAATATTACTATGGTGACAATTGCTAAACGATATATTGGAAGAAACAGATAGATAATTTATAAAATTGATCCAAATTTAATGTTTCTGGGAGCAGGTCTAACTATGATGACTTAAATTACTCTTGTTTTTCAGGGTTTAACATTGACCTACTGAGTGAAAACTGTCGGACTCTGCCCCTTGCAGCTCCTCCGCCATTACTTGCTGGCTGGCTGAAAGGGAAGGATGGAGTAATGTACAAAAAAAAAAATCAAATAAATATTCTTAAAAATACCCAAAAGATGCACAGCTTTCTCACCCTTATACAGTTTAGAAGCTGTAAAACTAAATATCAGTCAGCAATGTGCCCTCATGGCCAAGAAGGCCAATGACATTCTGGGATGCATCAAGAGTGTGGCCAGCAGGTCAAGGGAGGTTCTTCTCCCTCTCTACTCTGCCCTGGTGAGGCCTCATCTGGAGTACTGTGTCCAGTTATGGGCTCCTCAGCTCAAGAAGGACAGGGAACTGCTGGAGAGAGTCCAGTGCAGGGCCACCAAGATGATCAAGGTTATAGAACATCTTTCATATGAGGAAAGACTGCGGGACCTGGGGCTGTTTAGTCTGGAGAAGAGGAGATTGAGGGGTGATCTTATTAACATTTATACATATCTAAAGGATGGGTGTCAGGAGGTTGGGTCATCCATCTTTTCTATAGTAGATAGTAACAGGACAAGGGATAATGGGATGAAGCTGGAACACAAAAAGTTCCACTTAAACATAAGAAAAAACTATTTCACTATGAGGGTGACGGAGCAGTAGAACAGTCTGCCCAGAGGGGTTGTGGAGTCTCCTTCCGTGGAGGTCTTCAAGACCAGCCTGGACATGTTTCTATGCGACCTGATCTTGGTGAACCTGCTTCTGCAGGGGGGTTGGACTACATGATCTCTAAAGGTCCCTTACAACCCCTACAATTCTATGATTCTATGAAGCTCATAAGGATTGCTATAACTGTATTGGGATCCTTCTGTGACATTGCTCTTCACACCATACCTAGGGAAATTGCAGCTGAAATGACTCAAGAGGTCCTTCTGGGTCTTTCCAAAGTACACTTTCTGGATATACACAGCACCTTTTAACCATCTATCCATCAACAAGTCTTAAATTTTCTATTAAGTATAGTAGGAGGTTGAGCATCAATTTCACTGAACTAGAAGAGATCATGGATATCACGTTTATTTTGATTACCCAATTAAAAGCTTGGATGCGAGTAAAAAATCATCATAAGAGGCAGCAGCATTGCACTGCATATGACGTAAGAAATGCAATTAGTATGTCTGTCTGGAATCTAAGAAGCCATCAGCAATTGCTGTCAAACCCATACTTGACATGGAGATCATTCAATTCAAACAACTATTTGACCTCACTTAAAAAAGATAACCCAGAATAAAGTTGCCTGATTGGATTCCCCAGGGAATCTGGTGTTCAACTGGGACAGGCTTTAGCTTTGTTAACTGGCAAAGTTCGAATTCCCAGGGTAAGCAGGCAAATGCACAGAGTGTACTTTTAAAAGGAAAATATACTTTATAAAGCAATTAATAAAACCAAGACCCTAAAGTGACTAGAATTTATTTCTAGACAGGCAAAGAAGAATATCAGCAAATAACCTTATTTCCTTGTTTGAGCTCATTTGAAAATGTATCTACCTGTAAAAATTCCCCAGAGGACTGCCATCAGGTACAACAGTCAAAATCAACATCATTTAGGTGGGGAAAAAACCTTTAAGATCATCAAGTCTGACCCTTAAACTAGCACTACCAAGTCCACCACTAAACCACATCCATAAGCACTACATCTACACATCTTTTAAATACCTCCAGAGACAGTGACTCCACCGCTTACTTAGGCAGCCTTTTCCAGTACTTGACAACCTTTCAGTGAAGAAATTTTTCCTAATATCCAATCTAAACCTCCCCTGGCACAACTGGAGGCCAATTCCTCTTGTCCTGTCACTTGTCACTTGGGAGAAGAGACTGATTCGCACCTCACTACAATCCCCTTTCAGGTATTGTAGAGAGCAATAAGTTCTCCTCTGAGTCTCCTTTTCTCCAGACTAAAAAACTCCCATTCCCTCAGTTGCTGCGCATAACATTTCTTCTGTTGACACTTCACCAGCTTTGGTGCCCTTCTTTGGACATGCTCCAGCACCTCAATGTCTTTCTTGTAGTGACAGGTCCAATACTGAACATAGTATTCGAGGTGTGGCCTCACCAGGGTAGAGTACAAGCAAAATCACTTCCCTAGTCCTGCTGGCCACACTATTCCTGATACAAGACAAGATGCCATTGGTATTCTTGGCCACCTGGGTACACTGTCGGCTCATATTCAAAAGGCTATCAACCAACACATCTAGGTCCTTTTCTTCTGGCCACTCTTCCCCACAAACAGACTCAACTTAGGGAGAAAAAGGTTTGATTTATTAAAAGAACAATAAGAGCAGGGAGATGAGAAATAAAACTGAGTCTTAAAACACCTCCCCCCACCCCTCCCTCTTCCTGGGACTCCCCTTACTTCTCCCAAGCGACGCAGGGGATGGAGGATGGGGGTTGCGGTCAGTTCGTTACAGATGGACTTTGCCGCTGCTTCTTCTCAGGGGGAGGTCTCCTCACACTTCCCACTGCTACAGTGTGGGGTCCCTCCAAACAGGAGACAATCCCTCACAAATTTCTTCAGCGTGGGTACATCCTATGGGCTCCTCAGCTCCTCACGAACTGCTCCAGCATAGGGTCTCCCACGGGGGCAGCTCCTCACACACTGCCCCAACATGGGTCATTCACTGGGACAACAGTCCTTCAGGCACTGACTGCTCCTGCGTAAGTCTCTCACAGGATCACAAGTCTTGACAGCAAACCTGCTCTGGCGTGGGCTCCTCTCTCCCCACGGGCTCCCAGGTCCTGCCAGGAACTCCCTCCAGAGTGAGCTTCCCATGGAGTCACAGTCTCCTTCAAGTATCCACCCTCTCCGGCGTGGGGTCTTCCATGGGCTGTGAGTGGATGTCTGCTTCCTGATGGTCCTCTATGGACTGCAGGGGGACAACCCGTCTCACCATGGTCTTCACCAGAGGTCACGGGGGCGTCTGTCTTTCAGGGCCTAAGCTCACTCCTCTCCCTCCTTCTCCACTGACCTTGGTGTCTGCTGAGATGTTTTCACATTCTCACTCACTCTTGCTGCTGCAGTTTAGCAACTGCCCAACAACTTCTTCCCCTTCTCAAATATATTATTTACAGAGGCGTTACCTCAATCACTAATTGACTAGGCCTGGGTCAGGTGCAGGGTCCATCTTAGAATTGACTGGCCCTAACCCTATGAGCTACAGGGGAAGCTTCCAGTAGATCTTTGTTTAAAGAAGACAACCCTGTAGCTCCCCCCAATACCAAAAACCTGGCCCAGGCAAAACCACTACACTCTCACAGATAGTCTCTGCCGCTTCTCTCTTCTCAGAGGAGCACAACTCCTCGCATTCTTCCCCTGCTCAGATACAGGGTCCCTCCCTTGGGACACAGACTCTTCTGGCCATAGTTCCTGCCCCTGGCACAGGGTCTTTAACTTGTTTTGAACTTTGTTCTTTAAACTGTTCTTATTAATGAAGAGAATCACTGTCCCTGATGCGGTGTCTTTGGCAAAATGCAAACAAATTTCAGCTTCACCAGTCCTCTCCACAGGATGCAGGGGAGTCTCTGCTCCAGCACACCTCCTCCTCTCTTTCCTCACTCACCTTGGAGTCGTAAAGTTGCTTCTCTCTCTCTTCCCACCCCTTGCACCACCAGCAGCTCTAAAAGAAGAAGGGACAGAAGAAGGAAGAAACAGGAAGAACCCTCCTCTTCTGGCTTCTTAAAAAGTGATCGTGGAGACTCAGCCCCAGAAGTGAGTCTGACTCACAGCTGGGAAAAGTTTCGAGCAACTTCTTACAGGAGCCATCTTTACAGCCCCTTCCCCCTTACCAGAAACGGCTGTCATGTCAAATCATGACATGAGCCCTGGGGAATATCACTTGTGTCTATCCACTAACTACATTTCACTGCATTTGCCATCACTCTTTGGGCCTAGCCATCCGGACAGTATTTTATCCAGCAGAGTACACACACCCAAGCCATGAGCTGCCACTTTCTTCAGGAGAATGCTGTGGGATATTATGTGAAAGGCTTTACTAAAGTCCAGGTAAAAAACATTCACAGCCTTTCCCTCAACCACTAAGTGGGTCACCTTGTCAGAGAAGGAAATCAAGGTAGTCAAGCAGAATCACAGAATCTTCAGGGTTGGAAGAGACCTCAAAAGACCATCTAGTCCAATCCCCCTGAGAAAGCAGGACCTCCTGCTTCTCACTCTGCTCCAACAGTGAGTGGACTGGGGGAGGCAGGGGGAGGTCAGTGTGTGCACAGAAATATGGGAGGGAATATTGCCAGGACATCTGACCAGAACTAGTCAAAGGGTTATTTCAATAACATAGGATGTCATGCCAAGTATATAAAGTGGAGATTGGCCAGGAGGGGTGGATTGCTACTGGGGCATCAGTCAGCGAATGGTGAGCAATTGCATCAATTGCCTTGTTCTTCTGTTTTGTTATTCTTAATTACTATTATTATATTTTATTCTTTTTACTGATATTATATTTTATTTCAGTTTAGTTATTATACTTATTCTTATCTTAACTCACATATTTGGATTATCTTTTCTGATTCCCCTCCCCATCCTAGGGGAGACATTGGGAGGAGTGAGTGAGCAGCTGTGTAGCACTTCGTTGCTGACTCAGTTTGAACCAGGACAAATGCCATCCAGGATGAACTGTTCCACCATCTTTCCAGGGATGAAGGTGAAGCTGACTGGCTTGTCATTTTCTGGTTCCTCCTTCTCGCCCTTTTAAGACTGGAATGACATCAGTCTTCCACCAGTTTTCAGTGCAGGACCACCAAGATGATCAGGGGACTGGAACATCTTTCATACGAGGAAAGGCTGCGGGAACTGGGGCTGTTTAGTTTAGAAAAGAGAAGACTGCTGGCGAATCTCATTAATATTTGCAAATATCTAAATAATGAGTGTCAGGAGGTTGGGGCATCCTTTTTTTCTATGGTATCTAGCAACAGGACAAGGGGTAATGGGATGAAGCTGGAACACAAAAAGTTCCATTTAAATATAAGAAAAAACTATTTTACCGTGAGGGTGATGGAGCAGTGGAACAGGCTGCCCAGGGAGGTTGTGGAGTCTTCTTCCTTGGAGGTCTTCAAGACCCACCTGGACATGCGACCTGATCTAGGTTGATCTGCTTCTGCAGGGGAGTTGGACTAGATGATCTCTAAAGGTCCCTTCCAACCCTACCATTCTATGATTCTATGAACCTCACCTGTTCTCCATGATTGTTCAAAAATGATGGAGAGTAGCTTAGCAATAACACCAGCCAGCTGCCTCAACCCATGCATGTGCATCCCATCAAGACCCATGGATCTATGGGTGTGCAACTTGCTTAATGGATCTCTAACACAATTCTCTTCAACCAAGGGAATGTCTTCCTTTCTCCAGACTTCCTGTCTTCTAGGGACTGGGATTCCTGAGGGCTGGCCTTATCAGTGAAGACTGAAGCAAAGAAGGCATTCAGTAGCTCCACCTTCTCTGTATCACCAGGGTACCCACCTCATTCAGCAGCAGGCTCAAATTCTCCCCAGTCTTCCTTTTTCTGCTGATATACTTGAATAAGCCCCTCTTGTTGTCCTTCCCTTGCCAGATTTAATTCCAAGAGAGCTTCCTTGTTTAATCCCTGTATTATCTGACAGCATTCCTATACTCTTTCCAACTGACTAGTTCCTTTTTCCACATTCCATAGAATTCCTTCTTCCATATGAGTTGTTTCAGAAGCTCCCAGTTCATCCATGCAGGCCTCTTACCTCCTTTTCCCGATTTTTTACTTATGGGGATACACTGATCTTGGACTTGGAGGAAGTGGCACTTGAATATTAACCAGCCTTCTTCTGCACCCATACCTTCTAGAGTCCTATTGCATGAGATTACTCCAAGCAGATCTTTGAAGAGGTCGACATCAGCTCTCCTGAAATCCATAGTCAAAATCCTGCTTACTGCCCTGCTTCTTCCATGTGGGATCCTGAACTCCAAAATCTCATGGTCACTGCAGCCAAGGATGTCCCAACCTTCACATCCCCAATCAGACCTTCTTTATTTGTTAGTAAAAGGTCCAGTAGTACATTCCTCCTTGTTGACTCCTCAAATACCTGTGTCAGGAAGTACTCATCCATGCACTGCAGGAACCTCTGGGACTGCATGCTTAGCTGTGTCATGCTTTAGGCCCAGTCAGCAACAAAGCATTATGCAGTCTCTTGTTCACTGCCCCCCATCCATCCCCATCCTCCTTAAGATAGAGGAGACCAAGGAGACCAAGCAAGTGCAGACCCTCCAGTAGTGCAGTTCCCATTGCCCGTGAGGGCGTGGGTCACGACAGAGGGGAACGATTGTGAGAATGAGTCAAGGGCACTCTAGAAGATGGGACAGAGGAAGAGCAAGCCCTCTAATCCCATGGGTGGCATAAGGATAGGCTGCCAGATATTCCCCCAGAAAGTCCTCTGGGGATGATGATAAAATTTTGGAATGATTCCCTCCGTAGAAGACAAAAGAGTAAGCAAAAGATGGTACATTACTGTATGGAAGTTTGGAGGGGGAAGAGTCATTAGGAAACCCCCGTATTATTTGGCCCATATTTGGGTCTTTTGAGGACTGTTTATGAGCAGACCTCAATTTGTGGGTAAATGATAAGAAGACCGTTACCCAAGAGGAAATTGAATATGCAAGTCTCTGGATACCCCAACCTTCTAATAAGGTGTCCTTGTTCGCTCTTAAGGAAAAGCCCACCCGAAGAGATTTGGTAGAGGATCCTCTGGGTGTGTCTGAGAGATTAGATCAGTTCTTAGGGCCGAATCTCTATACCTGGGATGAACTATATTATTCACAATGGAGGAAAGGGAAATGATTCGAAAAGCAGGAATGATAATCTGGGATCAACAGCACCAGGAAGGACCAGATGCAAAATGGCCCTTGCAAAGGCCCAATTGGAATAATCAGATGGCGGAGCACAGAGCCCATATGGCAGACCTCCGAGCCATCATTGTGCAGGGAATCAGAGAGTCTGTTCCCTGAGGACAGAATATTAACAAAGCATTCAATGAGAGACAGAGAGAAGACGAAACCCCGACTGATTGGCTTGAGAGATTATGTAAAAGCCTCCAACTGTACTCTGGAGTAGATCCAGCAGCTCCAGTGGGACAGGCATTATTAAAGACCCAGTTTGTGGCAAAATCATGGGTAGATATCCGAAAGAAACTAGAAAAATTAGAAGATTGGCAAGAAAAAGGGCTAGAAAGGGAAACAAAAGCCTGGGAGACAGGTGCATTCATCAGGAAAAAAAAAAAAAAAAGGAATCAAAGGATGATGGAATGATTTTAAGGAAGAATAGGGGGAGTCAGGGGTTCTATTTGCTGAGTACCACAAGAGTAACCGAGCCCTTGATAAAACTGAAGTTAGGTCCTCAGCGGCAGGAAGTAGAATTTTTAGTGGACTCTGGGGCTGAGACATCTTCGATCCAGTGATTGCCCCAGGGGTGTAAGATATCTTCAGAGAAAATACAAGTAGTAGGGGCAAAAGGGGAACCATTTAAAGTACCTCTTGTGAAGGAGGTACTGATAGAATCTGAAGCAGCAAAAATATGCTGTAGGATCATTTTTGTTAGTTCCGGAGGCTGATCATAATTTATTAGGGAGAGACTTAATTATAGACTTAGGAAAACCCCGGGCTGCCGGTAAGGGTAAAGCAGTACCCCTTGTCACAAGAAGGTAGACAAAGATTAAAACCAGAAATAGAAAGACTAATATCTAAGGGACTACTTGAGCCCTGTATGTCCCCTTACAATACTCCCATATTGCCAGTAAAGAAATCTGATGGGACTTATAGATTAGTACATGACCTCCGGGAGATAAACAAGAGAACTATTACTAGGTTCCCTGTGGTAGCTAACCCGCACACCTTATTGAGTCAATTGAGTCCAGAGTACCAGTGGTATAGTGTGATAGACCTTAAGGATGCCTTTTGGGCATGTCCCCTGAAAGAGGAGTGCAGGGATTATTCTGCTTTTGAATGGGAAGATCCTGACACCCATAGAAAACAACATTTGAGATGGACTGTATTACCACAGGGATTTACAGAGTCCCCCAATCTTTTTGGACAAGCATTAGAACAGATCTTGAGAAATTATGAGTTAGGCAAAGAAGTTATTTTATTTCAATATGTGGACGATTTATTATTAGCAGGGAGAGATGAAGAAGCTGTTAGACAGGAAAGTATTAAATTGCTTAATTTCCTGAGTTTACAAGGGTTGAAAGTGTCTAAATCTAAATTACTGTTTGCTGAAGAAAAGGTGAAATATTTGGGACACTGGTTTATAAAGGGAAGTAAGAAACTTGATCCAGATCGAGTAAATGGTATAATGTCCCTACAAGCTCCAAAGAGTAAGAGACAAGTTAGACAGATTTTAGGTCTGTTGGATATTACAGACAATGGATTGAAAAGTTTATTAAGAAGGTAAAGTTTTTGTACCAGAAAATAACTCGAGATGGATTAGTTAAATGGTCCGAAGTTTATGAAAGAGACTTTGAGAATTTAAAAGTGGATTTGATTAATGCTCCTCTGCCTAGCCTGCCTGATGTTAGAAAACCTTTTATTTGTTACCTTTGGAGGGGAGTTAAAGGTGTTTTCTCCCCATAACATTCGGGGGAGGTATTACAACAAAAGGCGGCAAAATGGATAACTGATGCTAGGCTCTTAAAATATGAAGGTATATTAATCCACTCTCCGAAATTAGAAATAGAAACCACCATTATTGGGAGCCAATACCCTATGGCATCCCCAAAGTTCCGGAAGAGTGGACAGAATGAATGGAGAAATTAAGAAACAGCTAATGAAATTAATGTTAGAAACAGAAATGTCCTGGATTAAATGTTTACCCTTAGTTTTGTTACAGACACGGGGACTTCTCCGTTTGAAATGTTGTAAAAAGGGAATGGTGGTACAGAGACCACCCTTAGATATTGCTATCCACACGATTAATCCTGGGGACAAAGTCTTGATCTTATTTAAGGACCAGTTTCCCAGGATCAATGGGAAGCTGCAGAGGTCCCAGGAGAACTGAAACTTAAGCTGCGTAAAAAGTGACATGTTGACTGAGGAGCGGAGTGGAGTGATTTCCTTTTTGTAAAATATTAGAGTTTAATGTTTAAATTGTGATCATCAGAAAGGTGTAAGATAATCGATGGGGCTGTAATACCAATTTAAAGTAACAGATTGTGGAATAGAAATACCTTAGAAGTATAGAACAATCTGAGTCCAGTGGGGATTGTAATTTAAGTTTAAAAAAGAGTGCTTTATATCTAGAAGGCCCGGAGAAACGAGACCTGGATGTGAAAGCCAGTGTTTCAGGCACCCCGTGGGTGCTGGAGGAAAAGGCAAGAGGCCTATAAGGAGACAGAGAATACCCCTGAAGATTACGACTGCTGCCAAGAAGATCATAAACCTCACTGCTCTAAGCAACAGAGTAGGTGAAGGAGGCAGAGGCGTACTGGGAGTGGGATATAGAGTCTCTCAAAGCCTCAAATTGGGAATCCTAAGATCCCAAGCCGACCTCTAAGAAGGGCAAAAGCGTTGCACCTAAAAGAATGTGGGATGGAAAAAAAACTAAAAAGGAAAGTATCATTTTATTCGATAAAGGCCCCACCCATTATCTGGGGATGGTATGTTGTTATCTGGCTGATAGAGTGGTTAACTATCCTGCTGCTGGCTATGTTATAGCATGAATCCCCCATTTTATGAGGCAATCGGACTGAACCAATCAGACCTGTGAACGGCTCCAAGTGGGTTTGTTCTAGAATCAGTGTAACCCCCTGCCTCTTTAAAGGTATTTAATGCCAGCAGTGAATATTGTATTCAAGTAACCATTGTTCCATGCATTTTATAATCACCCTGAAGAGTTTGTCTATAATCATTGGAATACCAGGGTGCTCTGGCACAAGCCGGAGCCTTTCACAGCCCTAACTATAGCTACCTTGATGGCAATTGGGGCAGCGGAAGCAGGGACCGGGATTACATCTCTAGTGCAGCAGATCCAGAAATTCCAAGCTTTCAGAAGTAGCTTTACAAAATTGCCAGGGATTGGATCTGCTGTTTTTACAACAAGAGGGACTGTGTGCAGCCCTAGGGGAAGAATGCTGTTTTTATGCAGATCATACCGGTATAGTGAGAGACATGATGACAAAATTATGGGAAGGCTTGGAGAAACGAAAACAAGAAAGGGAACAGCAATAAGTTTGGTATAAGTCATGGTTCAACTATTCTTCTTGGCTCACTAGACGTCAGCTATAGCTGGGCCCGTCATTCTACTGGTATTAATGCTGACGACTGGGTCTTGTGTATTCAATGAGATAACTGAGATTGTAAAAACCAGGCTAGAAGCAGCCCACTTAATGCTGGTTAGGAAGCAATACAAGCAGCCAACGGAGAGGATGAAATAAGTGAAACACTTATTTTAGAAATGGCTAAAGATGTTCTTAGATTTGATGAACAAAATGAGGAAAAGAAAAGGGGGAACTGTAATAGAAAAGGTCATGTTCATTAATCAAATCATGAAAGAATAGTTGTGCAAGGAACCATTTAAAGTCATTGTAAAAGTCTTGTAAAACTTTAACTGTAAAATGTCTACAATGTGCACAGGTGCAGTTGGCTAAGATGCTTATAGGAGGTACAATAGGTTGCGCGTTAGCTGATAAGAGCCAAGAGAAGAGTTCATGAGTGGACCACTAGAGGAAGATTACTGACTTCATCCCAGCGATCACCCTACGACTACCAGGAGACAGAAGAAGACCCCCCTAGTAACAAGACGCGCACATGCGCAGAGTGCACCAGGGAGTAATGCACCCGACCGATAAGGACTGTATAAAAGGACTGTGATACGGGGCTGGGGGGTTGGGCGCCGTTGGTGGAGCAGAGTCTCCCGGCCGTCCAGCGCTGTTTTGCTTATTTGCCGCTTGCTTAATAAATTTGATCTATGAGTCACTTAAACTGGCTTGTGAACTTTTTCACAGCAATTTAATAACACCCTTGTCCTGTTAGTATCTACTATAGAAAAAAGGGATGTCCCAATCTCCTGACACACACCCTTTAGATATTTTTAAATGTTTATAAGATCACCCCTCAATCTCCTCTTCTCCAGACTAAACAGCCCCAGGTCCCGCAGTCTTTCCTCGTATGAAAGATGTTCCAAACCCCTGATGATCTTGGTGGCCTTGCGCTGGACTCTCTCCAGCAGTTCCCTGTCCCTCTTGAGCTGAAGAGTCCAGAACAGGACACAGTACTCCAGATGAGGCCTCACCAGGGTAGAGTAGAGAGGGAGAAGAACCTCCCTTGATCTGCTGGCCACACTCTTCTTGATGCATCTCAGGATGCCCTTGGCCTTCTTGGCCATGAGGGCACATTGCTGGCTCATATTTACTTTATTATCAATCAGGACTCCCAGGCCACTCTCTGCAGAGCTGCTCTTCAGCAGGGTAATCCCCAGCCTGTACTGCTGCGTGGGTTTGTTCCTTCCCAGATGCAGGACTCTGCACTTGTCCTTGTTGAATCTCATGAGGTTCCTCTCTGCCCAACTCTCAAGTCAGTCAAGATCTCGCTGAATGGCAGCACAACCAGTTTGGTGTCATCAGGGAACTTGCTGAGGGAACACTCTGTCCCCTCATTCAAGTCGTTTATGAAGATGTTGAACAAGACTGGCCCCAGAACCGATCCCTGTGGAACTCCACTGGCCACAGGCCTCCAACTTGATTCGGTGATCACCACTCTCTGGGCTCTGCCATTCAGTCAGCTCTCGATTCACCTCATTGTCCACTCATCCAAGCCACACTGCCTGAGCTTTCTGATGAGGATGTTATGAAAGACAGCATCAAAAGCCTTGCTGAAGTCAAGGTAGATGACATCCACTGCTCTCCCCTCATCTAGCCAACCATTTATGACCTTGTAGAAGGCTATCAGGTTGGTCAAACAGGATTTCCCCTTGATGAATCCATGTTGACTCTCCCCGAAAGCCATCGAATCCTTCATATGTTTAGTGACGACATTCAGGATGAGTTGTTCCATCACCTTTCCAGGGATGGAGTTGAAGATGATTTGCCTATCGTTTCCTGGGTCGTCCTTCTTGGTTTTTTTTGAAGACAGGAGTGACACTGACCTTTCTCCAGTCCTCAGGCACCTCGCCTGTCCTCCACGATTGTTCGAAAATGATGGAGGGAGACTTAGCAATCACATCATCCAGCTCCCTCAGCACTCTAGGATGCATCCCATCAGGACCCATTGACTTATGAGCCTTAAGCTTGGCCAACAAGTCTTTAACCTCTTCCTCTTCCACCCAGGGAAACTCCTCTGCTGTCCTGGCCATCCAGTTGTCCTTTCTGGACTGGACTTCCAAGGGTCTGCCTTGGCCGTAAAGACTGAAGCAAAGAAGGCATTCAGTACTTCGGCCTTCTCTGCATCCTCAGACACCAGGGCACCCTCTGTGTTTAGCAGCAGGCCCACATTACCCCTCACCATCCTTCTGCTGCTGATGTACTTGAAAAATGCCTTATTGCTGTCCTTAACTTCCCTGGCTAAATTTAATTCTAGAAGACCTCTAGCCTTCCTAGTTGCACCCCTGCATGCCCTGGCAATGTTCCTATACTCTTCCCAAGAAGCCAACCCCTGTTTCCACCTCTCATAGATGGCTGCTTTCTGCCTGAGTAGTCCCAGCAGATCCTTGCTCATCCATGGAGGCCTCCTACCTCCTTTCTTGCGCATTGGGACACACTGATCCTGGATTTGGAGGAAGTGGTACTTGAAGACTGACCAGCTCTCATTGTCATTTCTGTCTTCTAGAATCATATCCCATGAGATCCGTCCAAGTAGATCTTTGAAGAGGCCAAATCAGCTCACCTGAAATCCAGGGTCACAGTCCTGCTTTGTGTTCTGCCCCTTCCACACAGGATCTTGAACTCTACCATCTCATGGTCACTGCAGTTGAGGTTGCCTCCAACCTTCACATCCCCAACCAGACCCTCTCTATTCTTGGATGCTTCCAATCCTCTCTTGCATGCATCCCATCAGGACCCATTGACTTATGAGCCTTAACCTTAGCCAACAAGTCTTTAACCTTTTTCTCTTTTACCCAGGGCAAGTTGTCTGCTGTCCTGGCCATCCTACTATCCTTTCTGGACTGGGTTTCCTGAGGACCGACCTTGACTGTAAAGACTGAAGCAAAGAAGACATTCAGTACTTCGTCTTCCTCTGCATCCTCTGTCACCAGGACACTCTCCATGTTTTGCAGCAGGCCCACATTCCCCCTTGTTTTCCTTTACTGCCAATGTACCTGAAAACGTCATATTTATTGCCTTAATTTTCCTGGCTAAATTTCATTCTAGAAGTGCTCTATCCTTCCTAGTTGCATCCCTGCATGCAAAGTTCCTATACTCTTCCCAAGAGGTCAGCCCCTGTTTCCACCTCTCATAGATGACTGCTCTCTGCCTGAGTTGTCCCAGCAGATCCTTGATCATCCATGGAGGCCTGCCTTTTTTTCCTCCTTTCTTACATGTGGGGACACACTGATCCTGGATTTGGAGGAAGTGACACTTGAAGATTGATCAGCTCTCTTGGACACTTCTACCATCTAGGATCTTATTCCACGAAATTCGTCCAAGCAGGTCTTTGAAGAGACCAAAGTTGGCTCGCCTGAAATCCAGGATCAGGGTCCTGCTTTGTGTCCTGCCCCTTCCACACATGATCGTGAACTCTATCGTCTTGTATCATCAGACAATGATTATTTTAGTTAACAACATCACAGTAACTAGTTAAGCACTTGTTAAGCACTTATTAATCACTTGGTAATAGTTTAATCAATTAGCTAAGCACATGCATATAGTTCAATCACCTTATGATTAAGTATTCATTTAAATCACATAAGGGTCAAACTGCAAGAGTTACATACCACATCTGATAAGGACCTGTTAAGACAAGACCCTGAGACCTGTTAAGTCAAGACCCTGGGACCTGTTCAGACAAGATCCTGCTATATGTATTTGTTAGGTTACCTTAGCTGTTACTAAAGAGACTGATATCTTTTTTTAACCAATCACTATGATATTGGAAATTTTATAATAGGTAGGAACCAATCAAGGTAAAGGGCAAATTAAGAGATGGACATTTTATGCATGCTTTTGTTGGCAAATGTAGTTCTTTGTTTGAAGTATATAAAAACCTTGAAAATTGTAACTAACAAGGAAGCACTACTGGAGGAGCTATCCTCCATGTTTCCCAGCTCTGCATATTAAAGAAGTGTCTGCTTATCTGCATCCTTGTGTAGATAAGTTTTTGCAATTGCAGACCTGTCAACAATCTCATCCTTATTTGTCAGCATTGCTAAAGCTTGAGAAGTCCCAATACCTAGAAAAACTGTTACTAGGTGTAGCCGTACTAAGACAGCTATCTTGTCCTGTGACATTTGCTAATGTGACCCAGGCATTCTGTCAGGGCTGCATGACTACCCATCCCTTTGTTGTTACCCATAACAGTATTCTTATAAAGAAAAAAAATCCCATTAATGTTAACTCCTCTGCTGTTGCTCTGTTCAGCATTATATTCTCATTTGTCCAATATGGTTGAACATATCGCACCAGAATGCACTTTGGTTCTGATCGTGTGGAGACACAAGCATATCCCCATCCCCAAGTTACTAAATGCAAGGGTTCTTCCCATTGTCCCATAGCCATATGTCTCATATAGACCAATGATTGTGTCCGGAACATAGGAGAAACCCCAAAATGACAATCCACGTGTGTCATGTCTGCACGATCACGATTTAAAACATTTAACACAAATGTGGCTTTCCGTAATCGTTCATGTCATGGTTTGGCCCAGCAAGCACAACAGCACCATGACAGTCTTTCGCTCGGTGCCCCCATTCACCCCCACCCTCGTTAGGATGGTGGAGGACCCAGCGAAAGGGAAGTAAAAATATAACCAAGGTTTTTGTGGACTGAGACAAGGGCAGGGAGGGCTTGCTGCCAATTATGGTTCCAGGCAAAACAGACTCCAGTACTCGACTTAGAGAGGAAAGTAGAAAAGTTTATTCTACAAGAAACAGAATGGAATAAAAGCAAAAAGGGAGTAGGATGATGAGAAAATTACAATCAGCATTTTAAGATCTCCCTCTCCCATTCCTCCTTTCTTCCAGGGCCGAGCTCACTGCTCCCCATATCTCTACCTCCTCCTCCCTCAACAGCTCGGGGAGGCAGGGAATGAGGAATGTGGTCAGTCTCTCACAAATGGGCTCTGCCGCTTCTCTCTTCTCAGATGAGGAAGACTCCTTGCATTCTTCCCCTGCTCCAATATGGAGTCTCTCCCCCAGGACACAGCCCTTAACGAACTTCTCTGGTGTGGGTTGTTCCCAGCAGCTACAGCTTCTGCCGATACAGGGTCCCTCACATGGGACGCAGTCCTTGGTGAATATCTCTGACGTGGGTTCTTTGTCACGATTGCAATTTCTGCAGATAGAGGGTCCCTCCCTCAGGATTTGACCTCTTCTGGGCATAAGTTTAATGAGCTATTTTTTTGTGCGTTCCTCCCCACGGTTACAGTTTCTGTGAATATTGGGTCCCTTCCTCAGGACATGACCTGCTCCGACCATAGTAATACAGGGTCCCTCCTTTGGGACATGGCCTCTTCCGGCCCTAGTTTTAAAGAAGAATATCACTGCCCCTGTCTAGGGGTCTGTAGTGAAATTATTGGGTCCCTCCCATGGGACACAGTCTCCTCTGGCCATAGTCACTGTCCCTGGCATTGCTGATGCGGGGTCTTTAAAGAAATTAAAATAAATCTCAGCTTCACCAGTCCTCTCTGTAGAATGCAGGAGAGTCTTTGCTCCAGCACACGTCCTCCTCTCCTTCCTCACTGACCTTGGAGTCCTCATGTTTTTTTCTCTCACTTTTCCTACTCCTTGCACCACCACCAGCCAGAAGAAGAAGAAGGGACAGAAAAAGGAAGAAACAGGATAAAGAAGGAGGAAGAAGCCTTCTCTTTTGGCTTCTTAAAAAGTGGTCGTGGAAGTGTCTAATTGGCTCAGCCCCAGCAGTGGGTCTGGCTCAGAGCTGGGGAGAGTGTAGAGCAACTTCTTACAGGATCCATCTTTACAGCCCCTTCCCGCTTACCAGAAAAGGCTGTTATGTCAAACCATGACAGTTCAGAAGATTTATCCCTCATATTCTCTCTTTTTTGTTTAGTCAGCATTTGTTTAAGTATTTTGTGGGTACATTCAATGACAGCCTGCCCAGTGGGTGAGTGTGGAATTTCTGTTGTGTGTCGGATGCCCCATTTTTGTAAAAATAGTTGTGTGGCTCTTGATATAAATGCAAGTCCATTGTCAGTTTTAATATGCTGTGGGACTCCCATGGATGCAAAAGCAGCAAACCAGTGACAGCGTACGTCACGATTTTTTTCTCCTGTGTGTGAAGTGGCAAAAATAAATGCAGAATATGTGTCTATGGTGACATGTACATATTTAAGGAGACCATATTCAGTAATATGAGTTACATCTGTTTGCCAGATCTGTAAAGGAGAACTGCCATGAGGATTGACTCCCATTTGAGGCACTGGGGTGAGAGATTGACAATCGAGATAAGTTCATATTATGTTATGAGTTTGTTCTGTGTTTAATTGAAATTGTTTTTTCCATACTCATTTGTTTTGGTGAAAAAAGTTATGTGAAAGTTTAGCTTGTTGGAATAACTGAGGGGTAGCCAAAGCATGATCTGCTATACGATTACCCTCTGCCAAAGGTCCAGGCAAAGATATGTGTGATCACACATGAGTGATAAAATATGAGTGTGGACGCCTTGAAACATAATACCACATTTTTTTAAGCTGGATAAACAGTTTAGGACTTCCTTCAAAAAAGAACCTTTGATTCGCCTTACTATACCTGTAACATAAAGAGAATCAGAGACAATATTAAGGTTAGTTGTTAAAAATAACTGAAATGCTCGAGCTACTGCAGCAAGCTCCACCACTTGAGGTGAGCCCTTGATTATCTGAATGTCCTGATTCCATTCATGTGGTTCTGTCCTCCAGAGCACCACTGCACAATGTGTTTTCCCAGACTCATCAGTAAATACAGTGATACCTTCAGTAAGAGGTACATGAGACAACAGAACTTTAGCTCCTAGAGGAAAATCACTGAGAGAATTTAACAATACATGTTTAGGTAAATGTCCAGAGATTTTCCCAGTAAAATCTGCAAGAGCAGTCCGAATGGTCAGTGATTCTGCAATCATCCAGTCCAGGTCCTTTTTATTACTAGGTATATAAATGACATCAGGATCTGATGCTTTCAAAGTGTGCAAACGGAACCTTCTTTTCTGGATCAACATACATACATCTCTACTCGTGAAGTGATTGTTTTTGAAAAAGCATGAGGCAAAAAGACTCATTCTATGATCAAAAGATCTCTGCTTTCTGGATTCCATTGAAACAAAAGAGCATAAGGTTTAACATCATTTGGAATTAAAATCAAATTCATTGGTAGTGGCAGTACTGGCAGAGGATGCTCTGCCTTTTGTCAACCACCCACTTGTTGCGACAAGTGTATGTCAGATCCTTGTGGATGGTGTGTTTGAAGAAGCCTTTGCAGCCCTCGCAGCAGACATCCCGTAGTGCTTCCCAGAGGATCAGTCCCTGCAGATGGCGCAGAACCTCTTGTCGGGCCTGGAGGGGGTGGTGCGAGGGGACATGGCCCTGTCCGCAGGCCCCCGGCGAGCTTCACGTCCTTGGAGTCACTTGGGGTGGGGGGGTAGGGCAGCTTCACGATTGACTTGATCACCGGAATGGGGAGCCCAGAGCTGTCATGGCTGAGCTCAGAGCCGCAGGGAAGGGGGGAGGAGTGGCGCGATCTAGACTGGCGAGGGGGAAGATGCTCAGGAATGAGTTGTCGGGGCCCTGTCAGTCGCAGTTGCACACACCATGGGCAGCTGCCACGAAGTTTTTGGCTCTTGGCCTGAAAAACCAGACTCGAAGTCTGCAAACCAGGCTCGAAGCCTGAAACCAGACTCTAAGTCTGAAAAACCCAGGCTCGAAGCCTGAAAAACCAGCTCCAAGCCTACTTCATGCAGCGATCAACCCAGGGTCCGATTCTCAGCTGGGTGGGAAGAAATCAGTCCTACACAATGTGAGTGATAGCAGAAATCTTCTTCTTTATTGAGAGCAGGCTCTAACTTATATATCCAGCAGCTTCAAAGCTAGCTCAGCAACAGCAGCTAATAGATTACATTCTTATGTTCATCCTACTTGCGGTTTCTGCGATAAGCAAGCTCCCTCACATTTTCCCATCTTGTTTTTCTCCGAAGTTGTTTTCCACCTTGAGCTGTTAGCTCGTTAGCTGAAAACAGTCCGACCTTGAGGGAACAGAAAGCGGCCTGCTGTCTTCGCTGACTATGTGACAGCAACTACTTTAACCGTGGCTCTGACTCTGGTCTTGATTGTGCATTAAATTCATATAACTAGAACTCAGATTGCCTTGCCCCATTGGGTCTAACATTATACCCCGGGATCCATGTCCATTCTCCCTTAACCATTCCTCCACAGGCAGCTGCATCTGCTTCAGCACTGCATGCTGCTCCAACACCTGCTGTCGCTGCACAAACCACTTGTGTTTTGGGTTTCTGGGCTCCTTCCCGCTGCACTGCTCGGACGGAGCGAAGTCCACTTCCCCCAACCAGTTAACCTCTCTACACTCATCATCGGGAGGAAATAAATTCTGTCCTTGCTCAGAATCAATAGAGCTAGGGTCAAAAGGAAAAAGATTCTCCTCCTTAGAACCCGAGCGTCTCACTGCTGAAAACTGTGGCCACTTATCCTTTGACTCTTTACACATTTGTTCTAAGGCTTTGGACACCTGGCACCACACTGGCAGATGTTGCGCAGCTTTTTTAGCAGTCCCAGTGGCCCCATCCCAGAGCTTTTCACCTATTTTAGTCCACTTTCCCCCGTCAAAAGTAGTCGTAGGAGGGAAGTCCAGCACATTCTTTTGAACCCAATCAAGAAAAGTTAATAAAGACAACATAGGCAAAGTTCGCTGCTGATTGTCCAAGATGTGATGTAATACATCTAGATTTATTTGTTGTTCCCGGGTGACTGAATTCCCCATGACTCCCATTCCCAACTGCTCACCTCTTGTCCTGCAGAAAGGCCTGAGTGTGCGCAGTGTGTGATCCTGATCCTCCTCATGCGGTCGATTAACTCTGTCCTTTTTCTGCATCATTTCCAACATTAACCTTCAAGGAGATAACAATTCCCATTTCTCTTCCAATGTTGCTCGGTCCCATAGCTTCATCCCATATTCAAGCCATAGAGATAAAAACAGCATCAATCTCAGGGACCTCAACAAAGATCCATTTCAAAAGTTTTTCTAGGATATTTGGGGTAATGTGTATTTTATGCTTAGATAATAGTCCTTCCATCAGTCTCAAGACTGATTTTTCTTCAGACGATAGGCTACCACCCATGGTCCCTCACAGCTCACCTTGCTCTCCCCACAATGGTGAATGGTGCTGGTGCCGGGCTCCTGATTCCTTTCAGCAGCTTCAGTTCTGTGGGACTCAGTCTTTTGACTGCAGATGTTGCCTTCTCACACGGAGACACCGTTTGTGGCAACATGGGCATGGACTCTGTTAAGGTGCAGGAACAGAATCGTTTATTGTACAAGTATCTTCTTTACTTACATTCCCCTTAGTTATTTGTAATCAGGACTGTTTTTGTTCAGTGGCCTTCAGAGCAGTTGTGCTGATAACTTGTTTGCTACTTGCATCTCCTGTTCATGCAGAGGCTCCTTCAATCAGCTACATGTGCACACTGTGTTCATGCACCAGTCCATTTCTTTCTCCTACTATATTGAGTCCTGCATCTTGGTTTCCCACAATACCATTCCGTTTGAGTGTTTTTGAAAAATACTTCCCAGTTTCCACCTGATGCCTAATCTTGTTTCGTTTCTATTCCTCATAATCTATAGCAGATTTCTTAGAGCACCAAAGGAAACATTGCATTATTACACATGCAAACAGTATCAAACCACCTATTACAATAATACTGACAAAAAGTTAAGCCAGACGAAATTCGAATGCCAAGAAATTAGTTTGTTCCATATTCTTCAAGTCCTCACAGTGTATCATCTTGAGCTACTTTGTGAAGAATTTCTGTTTGCTTCCACATATCATTCAAATCTGTTTCGTTTTCCTTTTCCTGGTTTATGCATGCACAACAGTTCAGTTTTATTACTATGCACACTCCATCTTTGGCAATCATCATATCCAATGCCATTGAATTTTGTCTAACTACGTTACTTAAAGAAGAAATCTCTACCTGTGCCCTATGAATAGCATCCTTTGTGTCATTTTGAAATGATTCTATGCTGGCTGATATAGTAACTATAGCCTTTTCCAATTCACTTACTCTAAGCCACATTGCAAAGCTATGAAAAGTGGTTGGCCTTATGAACAGAGAATTTTGTTCCCTTGTATGAATTTTCCTCCAAGGGGTTTGCAAAATTCCTGGAGGATGGTATGAATGATTGTAAACCTTACCTTGTGATATCAAGTATCCTCCAGTGCAGGTCCCTGTCCAATTCTGTGGTAGAAATTTTCTAGCATAACCATCACCACATAACCACCAATATCCATATGGTAATTTACAATTTGTTTGGCTAAACATAGAAGTGATGGCTCCAACAACATTGAGCCTGTTTGACTGTAGTGGATCTGACATGGTAGTGATTTTCCACAGCAGCTCTTGCAGTGCTGTGCTTACTGTTGGTATCAATATTATGACTACTGCTCGCACAGCATCAGGACTGTCCCTCCAGCATTCCTTCCCCCACCTTCACCAATAGCTGTGGGTGGGCACAATCTTAGGAGGGACCACAGCCAGAACAGCTGACCCAGGCTGACCAAGGAGATATTCCATACCATATGATGTCAGCTCAGTAATATAAACTGGGGGAGAGGAGCAGGAAGGGGAGGCAAGGTTAATTTCTGGCCTTCCAAAGCAACCGCTACACGTACCGAAGCCCTGCTTATCTTGAGGTGGCCGGACATCGCTGTTGATGGGAAGTAGAGAGTAACAGCTTTATCAGCTCTTGCTTCATTTCCCACGTGCGGCTTTGCTGTTTATTAAACTGTTTTTATCTCAACCCACGCGAGACTCCCATCTTATTTTCTCCCCTTCTTTGGCTTGCTGAGGAGGTGGGGGATAGAGTGGTGTGGTGGGCACCTGACCTCCAGCCAGGGTCAAACTACCACATTGACTTTGAAGAACTACAATTTCTTCCCTGCTCCCCCATATCACTATCGGAGGATACTTTACCAGGGTTTTCGAAATTCCAGCTGCAGTCCATTCCAGTGACATTCCTAAATCCTACATTCTCATATGTTCCATTTTTCTCAACTTTCCTATCCACAAAAAATGTTCTATTGGGATCTAATATCATTAAATCAAATTTCGGACCCTTATTTAATATATTTTTTTCATATTTATTTCCATGTTTACACTCACTTTTTCCTGTTGGGATTATTTACGCAGGTGGGCCCCAAGTCCAATTAACGGCAGCAATTAAAAAAAAAAAAAAATCCATATTACTTCTAGGAAGAACTGTACATAACCAGCAGTCAGACAAATTTTAAGCCCATCCAGTCACCTGCATTAACTGTCCATAAGTATTGTCCTTTCAAGTGGTAAGGGTTCCAAAGAACAATATCATTAAATAAACATGGTTACTCCTCATTTTGGTGACTCAGCAGTTTCAACTTTAAAGGTCCTTGAGGTTCAGAGATCCATTGTTCTCCTGGGGCCCTTTTCACTCAGAAATAATGAATCCAGGCAGTTCACTCTCGTATCTTGACTGTCATGAAAGCTGTTAACAGCACTTGATACATTCCATCCCACTTCTCCTGAAGAGGATCATTTGAAAAATTCTTAACATAAACCCAATCTCCAGGGTTAAAAGGGTGCATAGGGTAGCCCAATCCCTTGACCCTGGTTTCCAAAATATTCTTAGTGATTGGTTTCAACTCTTTTCCCAGAGATATCACATGATTCTGCAGGTAAGAATCTCCTAATTGATTTAGTGTCATGGTTTGACATGATAGCCTTTTCTGGTAAAGGGAGAAGGGGATGTAAAGATGGCTCCTATAAGAAATTGCTCTACACTCTCCTCAGCTCTGAGCCAGATCCACTTCTGGGGCTGACCCAGACTCCTCCATGATCACTTTTTAAGAAGAAGCTGGAAGAGGAGGTTTCTTCGTTTCTTTCTTCTTCTGTCCTTTCTTCTTCTCTGGCTAGTGGTGGTGCAAGGAGTTGGAAGAGTGAGTGAAACAACCATGTGGACTCCAAGGTCAGTGAGGAAAGAGAGAAGGAGGTGTTCTGCAGCAGAGACTCCCCTGCATCCTACAGAGAGGACTGGTGAAGCTGTGATTTTTTTGCATTTTGTTAAAGACGCCGCATCAAAAGCAGAGACTCATTTTGCTAAAGACCCTATATCAAGGGCAGAGACTTCTTTTGATAATGACCCCATATCAGGGGCAGAGACTCATTTTGCTAAAGAAGATCCCATGCCATGGATTAAATGTCTCTTCGTTAAAGGTCCCGTGCCAGGGGCAGTGACTATGGCCGGAAGAGGTCGTGTCCCATGGAAGGGACCAAATAATCACAGAAGTTGTAACTGTGGGGAAGAATCCACACCAAAGAAGCTCATTAAAATTATGCCCAAAAGAGACCCTGTCCCGAGGGAGGGACCTATATCTGCAGAAGCTGCAACTGTGACAAAGAATCCATGCCAGAGATGTTCACTATGTCCCGTGTGAGGGACCCTGTGTCGGCAGAAGCCATAGCTGCTTGAAAGAACCCACATCAGAGAAATTCATTAAGGACTGTGTCCTGGGGGTGGGACCTTGTATTGTAGCAGGAGGAGAATGCGAGGAGTCTTCCTCCTCTGAGAACAGAGAAGCAGCAGAGATCATCTGTGAGAGACTGATCACATCCCCCATTCCCTGCCCCCTCCCCATGCCGTTGAGGGAGGAGAGGTAGAGATATCTGGAGCAGTGAGCTGGGCCCGGGAAGAAAGGAGGGATGGGGGAGGGAGATCTTAAAGTGCTGGTTGTAATTTTCTCATCATCCTACTCTCTTTTTGCTTTTATTCCATTCTGTTTCTTGTAGAATAAATTTCCTACTTTCCTCTCTAAGTCGAGTAATGTTGCAGATACATAATTATTTTAATTAACATATCACAATAAGTAGTCAAACACTTGTGAAGCACTTGATAATCACCTAGTAATAGTTCAATCAATTAGCTAAGCACTTGCAAATAACTCAAACACCTATTGATTAAGTAAGTATTCATTTGAATCACATAAGGATCAAACTGCAAGAGTTACATACCACACCTGATAGGGACCTGTTACCTTAGCCAGGAGACCCTGGTAAATGTATTTGTTAGGTTACCTTAGCTGTTACCTTAGCCAGGAGATCCTGGTAAATGTATTTGTTAGGTTACCTTAGCTGTTACCTTAGTTGTTACTAAAACAAAGAGACTACTATATTTTTTTGACCAATCACTGTGATTTTACAAATTTTTTGATGGTTGGGAACCAATCAAGGTGAAGGGAAAAATTGATAGATTTTATGCATGCTTTTGTTGGCAAATATCATTCTTTTGTTTGAAATATATAAAAACCCTGAAAATGGTAACTAACAATGAAGCACGTATGGAGGAGCTATCCCCCGTGTTTTCCCAGTACTGCATAATAAAGAAGTGCCTGCTTATCTGCATTCCTGTGTAGATAAGTTTTTCGCGATTGTGGATCCGTCAACAGTTTTGGCGACCCAGATGGGACCTTGCGAGTGAAACTGGACGGGATTGGATGCTAATCGAACTCCAGCGTGCACCGAAGGATTCTCGGGGAGGATCATCACCTGCGACCCTTACAGCTCCTTGCAACGTTCCCTGGAGTGGTAAGGCACTTCTAATTGGTTGGGGACGGAACCTGGTGAACTAGCCTGTAAGTCGCGGTGTCAGAGACCCCGCTTGGTTGGGCCCAGGGAAAGCCCAAAGCAGCCTGCCAGTAAGACAGAGCGTAAGTTCTGCTTGGTTGGGCTAGAGGATCCTTGATGTTGGTATTGGGAGCCTAGGCGCCACCCATAAGGCAAACGCGAAAGCGATTGCAGGGTTGGCATTGGTATTGCATCCCGTAAGTCAGACGAAGTGATCGCAGGGCTGATATTGGTAATTGGCAATTGGTAATTGGCAATTGGTAATTGGTATAATTGGGCCCACAAAAGTATATAATAAAGGTATCTATTGATTTTGGTTTGTACATTGATTTGTACATTGGTTTGTATATTGCTTTGTATATTGCTTTGTATATATATATGTATATTATTGTATATTGTGTTGTGAGCTGTCTGTGTGTGTGTGATTGAGACGTGCAATTGCACACGATGCGAGTGCGGAGCTTTGATCCACGGTTTTGTGATCCTGCGAGGGGTGCAGCTGGAGAGAAGCGAAGCGAAAGAACGAAACGACTGTTGAGAAAGTATTTGTAACTAAAAGGATTTTGAAATGGCAAACAAAGTACCCGAGAATTCACCCCTTGGATGTTTGTTGGCACACTGGAAGGAATTTAAGGGTGATTTTCTCAAAGATCAACTTATAGAGTACTGTAATCATGCGTGGTTGTTGTATGATTTAGATAGTGAGGAAAAGTGGCCATTAAATGGGACTTTGAATTATAATACAATCTTGCAATTAATGTTATTTTGTAAGAGGGAAAGAAAATGGGATGAGGTCCCATATGTAGATCTTTTCTTTTACCTTCGAGAAAAACCAGATTGGCAAAAGAAATGCAAATTAGATAAACAGGCATGTACCCAAATGCCATTAACTGTTAAAAAGATGAAGGCTAAAGAGAATCGTTCTGCCTATACCCTTACTAAAACTTGCTGTAAACATTTGGCTCTAAAACAAAAGGAAAAGGAGCGTGATAATACGGAGCCGGAATTGGACATAGCTCCATCTGCCTCCATAGCTCCTATTCCATTATATCCCCCTCTTCCATCATCATCTGATTCTGAGGCTGATAGTCCAGCTGGGCGACTGGCACTAGGACCTGATGATTTAGGTCCCCGCCCAAATAGCAATAGATCGAGAGAGGAGGAGGAATCAGACTCGGACTCGTCTCCACCTATATCCCGGAGAACAAGACAGCGTACTCATTTGATAACTCCTCTAAAAACATGGGAGGGGAGACGGTTGATAGTTCCCTTGATGAGACAGGGAGTTGGGCAACATGGACCAGTGTATGTAAAAGTGCCCTTCTCTCCCTCAGATCTAATAATATGGAAAGAATCAGCTGGTCCTTATAGAGAGGATCCTGGTAAAGTGGGGAGAATAATGGGAATAATAATGAAAACTCAAAATCCTGATTGGGAGGATATACAGGTGATTTTAGATACTCTTATGGATTCTAGTGAAAAACAAATGGTTTTGAGAACTGCTCGAATGCGGGCAGAAGAAGATGTCCTTACTCGGACAGTAGGGGGTACCATAGATCAGAATTTCCCTCCAGGGGACCCACAATGGGATCCGAATAGGGATGACCATATGCAGAGACTGAAAAGGTACCAACAGTGGATTTTATATGGGGTCCAAAATGCCATGCCCAAAATTATGATTGCTCTAAATTATATGATGTGAGACAGGAGAAGAAAGAATCCCCAATAGCATTCTTAGAAAGCCTGAAGGAAGCAGCTCGTAAATATACCAACCTGCAACCTGAAGCCAAAGAAACTAAGGCACAACTAGCCTTAATATTTCTGGGGCAATCACAGGAGGACATTAGAAAGAAACTCCAAAAGTTGGAAGGAACAGATATATGAAATTTGGACAAATTAGTGGAAGTAGCCTGGAAAGTTTATAACAAGAGAGATAAAGAAAATGAGGTAAGAAAACAAAGACAATTACTTGCAGTAGTGAATAGGACCCCTGGATTTTCAAATCAAGGACGGGGACAAAGCTCTATGAGAGGAGGGATGAGAGGAAGAGGAAGAGGACAAGTTGGCAGAACCCCCCTTGGAACTAATCAATGTGCTTTTTACAGGGAAGAAGGACATTGGAAAAATGAATACCCTAAATTAGCTGGTCAACATGCTAAATTGATGGTCTTGGGCGAATATATGGATTGATGGGGACCAGAGGTGAACCCACCTGAGCCTCTGGTTACAATTAAGCTGGGAGAAAAAGAGGTTACATTTTTGGTGGATACAGGTGCAACTTTTTCTGTATTAAACAGCCAAAAAGGAAAACTTGGAACTAAAACTGCAAATATTGTGGGAGCCACAGGGAAAGAGGAAAATCGGCCATTTTTACAACCCTTAAATTTAGAATTTGGAAATAAAGTTATAACACATGAATTTTTGTATGTTCCAGAGTGTCCCATACCTCTGATGGGGAGGGACTTGTTATCTAAATTAAATGCACAAATTGTCTTTGAAAACGGAGACTTGTTACTAAAAATACCTGAATCAAAGATAGGACAAATATTGATGATAAAAGAAAAACCAAAGTGACTAGAATTACCTCCAGAATTGGATAATGCAGTGATCCCAACAGTGTGGGAAACTGAGATTCCAGGAAAATCAAAATCGACACAACCAGTAAAAATTGAAAAAAAAAGAAAAAGCAAAATCGGTCAGAGTAAGACAATACCCAATAAAATCTGAGGCAAAACAAAGATTAAAAGTATTAATTGATAAATTTCTGAAATATCAAATTCTAGAAGAATGTGAGTAAGAGTATAATACACCTATTTTACCAGTACGGAAATTGAATGGGGAGTACAGGTTAGTTCAGGATTTAAGACCCATAAATCAGATTGTGAAAGATATACATCCAGTTGTAGTAAATCCATATACCTTACTCACAGCTCTGAGAGAAAATTATCAGTGGTTTACAGTGCTTGGTTTAAAAGATGCTTTCTTTTGTATCCCTTTGGAAAAGGAAAGTCGTAAACTACTTGCTTTTGAGTGGGAAAGCTCCCAAACAGGACACAAGGTGCAGTTAATGTGGGCACGGCTATCCCAAGGATTCAAGAACAGCCCGACTATCTTTGGAAGACAACTAGCAAAAGAACTGGAACTCTGGACTAATGAAAAGACAGTGACACTGAGACCAGAGCATCTGCTTCTCCAATATGTGGATGACATCCTGATTGCCACAACAGGAAGACTGAATACAGGTAACCATTGAACTTTTAAACTTTTTGGGAATAAACGGGTACAAGGTATCAAAAGAAAAAGCTCAAATAGCACGCCAAATAGTGATCTATTTCGGCCTTGAAATTTCAAAAGGAGAACGGAGACTGGGGACAAATCGAAAGGAAGCGATTTGTGCTATTCCAGAACCAAACACTGTGCATGAGTTGCGGACATTTTTGGGAATGACGGGATGATGCAGGCTCTGGATCATGGATTATGGTCTTACAGCCAAACCATTATATGAAGCCCAAAAATCTACCACTGCTGGCGGCAGTGCAGGAACCAGTTCAAGTGGCAATCATGGACTGTAAGGCACATCAGACAGGGAACTCAAAGATAATTGATGGAAATAGATTAGCAGATCAGACTGCTAGGAAAATAGCACAAAACACAATCCCACAAATGGCAATCATCCCCACCAGAACAGCAGCGTTCCCTGAGGAAGGCTCCAAAATATTCAGGGGAGGATGGCTAACTTATTAAATGCAGAGAAAATTTCAGAAGGGTGGTGGATGACAAGTACAGGTCAGGTAGTATTGCCTCCCTTAATCATGAAAGAGATTTTGCAAACAAACATAGGGAATGTCACTGGGGTGCAGAAGCTATGACTCAGCTTCTGAAAAGTGTAATATCAGTACGAATGTTGGAAATGGCCAAATCAGTAATGGCAAAATGTGAAATTTGTTTAAAGAATAATCCAGTAGTACAAAAAAGAGTACAGATGGGCAAAATAAAAACTGGAGTGGAACCAGGAGATTATTGGCAAATTGATTTTATAGAATTACCTAAATGCAATGGATATAAATATGTGTTGGTCAGGGTTGACACCTTTTCAGGATGGCCAGAAGCCTTTCCCTGTCACACCAATCAGGCTAAGGAAACAGTTAAATGGCTCTTGCAAGAAATTATTCCAAGGTTTGGAGTTCCATTTGGAATATCTTCAGACAGAGGACCACATTTCGTGGCCAATGTGTACAAGAGGTAAGCAAAGTCCTAGGAATTTCCTGGGATTTACATGCCCCTTGGAGACCGCAATCAAGTGGAAAAGTGGAAAGAATGAATCAGACCTTAAAAAGAGAAATTAGCAAAATTTGTCAGGAGGCTAAATTGAAATGGCCTCAGGCACTTCCACTTGCATTGCTACAAATTAGAGTTAAACCTCGAAGTGGAATGTCAGTAAGTCCTTATGAGATAATGTATGGAAAACCCTATGAGGTTCCTGAACCAAATCCAAACATGCATGTGATGGGAAAACAAGATGTGTATAACTATTTGCTTTCTCTTGGAAAACTCTAAACAGGCTCCGAAGTGCAGTAGTGTGGAATCGACCTCTGACTTTGGAAAATCCAGTACACAACATCCTGCCTGGAGATTACGTCTACATAAAGACCTGGAACGAAGAACCTCTGCAAGGAAGGTGGAAGGGACCATACTAGGTGTTGCTGACCACCTTCACTGAAATCAAGATTGCCAAATCAGATGCCTGGATCCACTACACTCGGGTGAAGAAGGCACCGTAAAGTCGATGGAAGTGGGAGAGTTGTAGAAGATCTTGAGAAATTGAAGTTAACTCTGAAACATAACTAAGTTTTTGGTTTTGTTGGTTTTTCAGTCTATGGTGGTGGAAACATGGATCAAAATTGGATGGTCAATTCAATTATTATTGAATGTTCAGGCCCAGACTCCAGTCCAAACAGAAATAGACTCAGAACAGGTAATTCCAATACCAGGAAAAACTCAGGAGGAAAATCTGATGATAGGCTTGATTAAGGAATTCGCACATCTGCCAAATGTCTCCCAAATTACTGTTTGCCTACCTATACCACGGGCAGTGGGAGAGTCCATTCCTTGGGGAATCTTAACCATGAATTTGACCACTGTTAAGAAAAATGGGACTGCACACTGTAAACAAAAACCAGTGATAAGTTGGGAAGAGAGAGTAGATTACATTAGAAAGCAATGGACAACCCCCAGTAATAGAGTGGACTGTTATAAGCTGCTACATTTTCAATTTACAGCCATAGGAACATTTGGAGATGTTGGGTGGTGCAGATATGATGAACCAAAAACAAGGAATGTGTCACAAATGACCATGAAATGGGAATGTGAACAGGTTAACAAAACAGCAAACAGGGAGGAAGAATGGAGTTCAGTTTGGGGTGTTAGTGTAAACTTACAATTCAGATACATGGCTAAAACATCTTGGTGTTTTGAATGGGATGGACTTGAATTCACGGTAAGCAGGTTAGTATTAGATAGAAGTACTTCAACAAGAGAAAAGGAAAAGAAGGTTCCTTGGTGGGAATGTGAACAAGTATACAATTGCAGCACAGTGAGCCAAGCAGCTCAGTGTGTACCCCAATTGGCAATAGCCCTGAAGATTGGTTGTTTATGCAGAGGACTTAAACGTGACCAGCCTCTGGAGAATTATCTGTCAAAGATATATGATTCCAAGCCCAGGACATCTGGTCTGGGCTATGAGTGATGGCACATGGACATCTCATCTGCCAGTAGATGGGAAAGTTAAACAAATAACTTTGGGATTGCCTACATTATGCCCAATTTGGAAAAAACCTCCCTTTCAGGGCAGTTTAGAAAGTTTGCATTTGACACGAGTGAAAAGATCAAAATTAGATGATGATGATTGGAATGATCCAGGTACTGGAGTAAAAATTGGCTGGGCGCTGGAATCTCTCTCTATAGCATCCTACCGAAATAGAGAGTGGCTGTATAGATTGACTGGGCAGGTTGAATGGTTGGCAAATGTGACAAGAAAGGGATTTAAACAACTGAATTTACAATTACAGGCTACCTCTAGAATGGCATTGCAAAATAGAATGACTCTGGACATGCTGTTGCTGAAGGAACATGGGGTGTGTGGTCTCCTAAAAGACAGAGTAGACCATTGTTGCACACACATTCCAAATGTCACCACAGATGTAGGACACGATTTAGATCAATTAGACAACATAGAAAGGGAAACACAGGAAATTAGGGAAGACATGAACACAAGCTGGATAGATAAAGTTTTTGAGGGACTGGGCCTGGACCTAAAATCCTGAATAAAGTCACTGATTGAAACACTTTTGTTATTGATTATAATGTTTTTGGCAATCTGTTTGGCATATTGTTGCATCAAAAGAGAAATAATGCAAAGAACACGATGGAGCAATAGAAGACAATAGAAGACAAGAGACAATGATCGGTTCAAAGGTAATCCACCACCATATGACAATCATGGTTTAGTCATGGACACAAATGAAATATAAGAGTGAAAGTATTGGAATGTGATTATCAATACTTTCAAAGGGGGGAAATGTTGCACATACACAATTATTTTAGTTAACTTATCATCACAATAAGTAATCAAACACTTGATAAGCACTTGCTAATCACTTCGTAATGGTTCAAGCAATTAGCTAAGCACTTGCAAATGATTCAGATTTTCCTCCTGAGTTTTTCTGAAATATCAAATTCTAGAAGAATGTGAGTCAGAGTATAATACACCTATTTTACCAGTACGGAAACCGAATGGAGAGTATAGGTTAGTTCAGAATTTAAGACCCGTAAATCAGATTGTGAAAGACATACATCCAGTTGTAGCAAATCCATATACCTTACTCACAGTTATGAGAGAAAATTATCAGTTGTTCCTTCAGGTCTGATCAGCTAGAGTAGACTGCTTCAGTGGTTTCCAGGCAATCATGAGTCATTGGTTCCCCTGTAACTCCCCTAAAGAAAGATGTTGGGTTGACAATGTTAGTTACTGTTATCGTCGTGTTCTACCATAATGGCCTGATATTTGAGGAATCTTTGTGGGGATAACCAGTGCCCCTCTTTTGCTTCCAGTACAGTGGACACTGTATGAGACACTAACACTGTTGGACCATCATGAATTTGTGAGCTTCCTGGATGTTAATTACTACTGCCGCCAGTGCCCTCAGGCAGCTAGGCCATTCTCTACTTACTTCATCCAATTGCTTGGAGAAGTATGTCACTGCCCTTCGGTCCGGGCCAAGGTCCTGAGCCAGTATTCCCAGCGCAATTCCTTGCTTTTCACGAGAGAATAACCAAAAGGGTTTCATAGGGTCTGGTAAGCCTAAGGCGGGTGCCTGCATTAGCTCTCACTTTAATTTGTGAAAAGCCTGAACAGTTTCCCCAGTCCAAGCGAGATTCTTTGAGTCACTCTTCAAAAGTTCATAGAGTGGCTTCACCAACACTCCATAATTAAAAATCTGTAACTGACACCAACCTGTCATTCCCAGGGAAGTACGGAGCTCCTTAACTGTCTGGCATATAAAGAAACTTATGGATGCCCAATTGTTTTCCAATTCAGACTTTAAAGCTTGGAGAAAATATGCCTTTTCACTTTGGCCAGTAGCTCTCTTTACCGTTACAAAATCATCATCTACAGGCATCAATCGAAGCTTGATTCAGTACTGAAAACGTGGCACCAGTATCCACTAGAAATTCAACCCGTTGTTGTTGTTCCCCTGGACCCCCAGTCAATTCCTTCCAGTGTCTCAATATGCTTCCTAAGGGGCTTGCTTGGAGAAATTCCTTGCTCGGTTTTGCTCCCATTATACCTCCGATTCTACCTTTCTCTAACTTTCACAGAAACTGTGGAACCAACCTACCACTAGTAACAACAACAACAACTCCTGTCCAGGGATTATAAGCACTCAGGACAATAAAGTGTTTTAGTTTAACCAAATAACATAACAAAGCCTTATAGTAATCCAAACACCGAAATCTGATCCATTCCCGCAATCTGCAGAATCCCGACTCCCCTGTCTGCGGAGGAACACTGGGCCCCTCCCTTTTCAGAGTGATCAGGCTGTCCTTCCTAGTTCTATTTGCGTAGCGCTTGAAAGCGTTTGGTGGTGAGATGGGCTCGCGCACCCTGCCGGCAACCCAATGGTCGGCGGCTCAAGTCCGTACACGGTACCGGTACGGAAATTTTACAGCAAATATATACGATGATAGCTACCACACATAGCACTCCTGCTATCCCAGCGAGGAGCGTCCAAGTTACCATACTAGCGAATTCAGTAATTCCCCAGGGGCGAGTAGTATCACTCCCTCACCAAGCGCAGGAGCTACTTATATCCCCCTTATGACTTACAATGTCTTGGTAAGCTCCATTACTCCTTGTCACTGCATGAGGCGTCCCATACACAGCTTATAGACTCATCCCCTGTACCCCTGCAGGTTTCCCCAATTTACATACCTGGTCTGCTGGCCAATCTGTCTCTTCCCCTGCAGCGATCGGATGGGGATGGGAGACTCTCCGGAGAAACAGTCCATTGGCATGTCTAAAATGTCCCACATCCAACCAGTCCAGCAGTCAGGCAGAGAGGGTCTTCTGGCTTACTCTCCAATTGATGTGCAGAACAAACTCTATAACACGGTTAAGGGTTATAAAGCAGATATGTATTGCGCCGGCGGCTGCAAAGGAGATAATTCTGCCCAGCTCGCACACCTTATTGTCTAACAAGGGGCTACTTATAGTGTACAGGTAGGGGTGTGCATAAGCACCTATTACATATTCATGACCTATCCGTATTGTAATAAGTCCTCTTCAAGCTTGCACTTGTACAGTGTCTCCTGGTAGATTTCCATGTCACAGAGCAGGATGCAAACAATTTTGTTTTCCACATTCCAACTCCTTCTTATCTGCAACTGTCTGCACACCAGCTTCTTCGTTATTAGCATTCAGGGTCTTCAAGGCCTTTACTGGTTCAAATTCCAGTGAGCTGAGTTATGGTGTTAGTTTACAGCGAACTGAGTCCTTCTACTTTCTTAGGTTTTTACCCTCTCTATATCTGCTTTTGCTCATCAATACGGTGTGAGACCATCACTGTCATCTTTTGTTCCAAAGTGAATTTCAGAGCTTCTTCGATGTTAAGTATTACAGCAGCTACAGCTTGTAAGCATCCAGAAGAGCCTTTGCTCACTTCATCTAATTGTTTAGAGAAGTAAGCTACTACTCTTTTATAGGGTCCCAAACAGTGAGCCAGGACTCCCAAGGCTACACCTTATTTTTCATGAGAAAAGAGCCAAAAGGGTTTAGTCACGTCTGGCAATCCTAAGGCTGGAGCTCTCATGAGTTCCTTTTTAAGAATATTAAAAGCATTCTGAATCTCTTTTGTCCACATCAGTTAAGTGGGATTATTTTTCAGGAGTTCATAAAGTGACTTTACTATTATTCCATAGTTATAGATCCACAGTCGACACTAACCTGTCATTCCCAAAAAGGTTCAGAGTTCTTTTACTGTTTGAGGAGATGGGGTCTTACAAATGGCTCCCTTTCATTCAGTTCCTAATTCTCATAGTCCTCCAGAAATCTTGTATCCCAGGTAGGTTACTTGTAGCTGTACCATCTGAGCTTTCTGTTGAGAGACTCGATATCCATTCAGTTCAATAAAATTCAACAAGCTTACAGTCCATTGGATACATTCCAATTTTGTCTCAGTTGCTACTAGTAAGTCATCTACATACTGCAAAAGGATTCCTTCCTTAAAAGGAGGCTTTCATGTTTCCAATTGTCATGCTAATTCATTCCCAAAGATCATTGGTCTATTTTTAAATCCCTGGGGTAAAACTGTCCAAGTAATCTGGGGTTTTCTCCTAGAAGTGGGACTCTCCCACTCAAATGTAAAAAAAATATTACTTTCTTTGGCTAACAGCAGGCAGAAGAAAACATCTTTTAAGTCTAACACTGTAAACCAGATCTGATTCTCTTTAAGCTTTGTAAACAGAGTATATGGGTTAGCCACCACTGGATGGAGACCTTTAAAAATGTTATTTATTGCTTTGAGATCTTGCACTATTCAATATGTTCCATCAGGCTTCTTGACTGGTAAGATAGTGTCATGGTTTGACATGAAGCAGTTTCTGGTAAGGGGGAAGGGACTGTAAAGATGGCTCCTGTAAGAAGTTGCTCTACACTCTCCCTAGCTTTGAACCAGACCTACTTCTGGGACTGAACCAATTAGGTGTATCCACGATCACTTTTTAAGAAGAAGCAACCAGAAGAGGAGGGTTCTTCCTATTTCTTCCTTCTTCTGTCCCTTCTTCTTTTCCGGCTGGTGGTGGTGCAAGGAGCTGGAAGAGAGAGAGAAGCAATCATGCAGACCCCAAGGTCAGTGAGGAAAGAGAGGAGGAGATGGGCTAGAGCAGAGACTCCCCTGCATCCTGTGAAGAGGACTGGTGAAGCAGAGATTTGTTTGCATTTCATTAAAGACTCCACAACAGGGGCAGTGACTAACTTGATTAAAGACATAGCATCAGGACCAGTGATTCAATGTTAATAAGATCACCCCTCAATCTCCTCTTCTCCAGACTAAACAGCCCCAGGTCCCGCAGTCTTTCCTCATATGAAAGATCTTCTATACCCTTGATCATCTTGGTGGCCCTGCGCTGGAATCTCTCCAACAGTTCCCAGTCCCTGTTGAGCTGAGGATCCCAGAACAGGACACAGTACTCCAGATGAGGCCTCACCAGGGCAGAGTAGAGGGGGAGAAGAACCTCCCTTGATCTGCTGGCCACACTCTTCTTGATGCATCCCAGGATGCCCTTGGCCTTCTTGGCCATGAGGGCACATTTCTGGCTCATATTTACTTTATTATCAATCAGGACTCCCAGGTCTCTCTCTGCAGAGCTGCTCTTCGGCAGTTCGATCCCCAGCCTATACTGGTGCATGGGCTTTTTCCTTCCCAGATGCAGGACTCTGTACTTGTCCTTGTTGAACCTCATGAGGTTCCTCTCTGCCCAACTCTCAAGTCACTCAAGATCCCGCTGAATGGTAGCACAGCCTTCTGGGGAATCAGCCAGTCCTCCCAGTTTGGTGTCATCAGGGAACTTGTTGAGGGTACACTCTGTGCCCTCGTCCAGGTCATTTATGAAGATATCGAACAAGACTGACCCCAGAACCGATCCCCGTGGAACTCCACTGGCCACAGGCCTCCAACTCGATTCCATGCCATTGATCACCACCCTCTGGGCTCTGTCATTCAGCCAGCTCTCGATTCACCTCACTGTCCACTCATCCAAGCCACACTGCCTGAGCTTTCTGATGAGGATGTTGTGGGAGACAGTGTCAAAAGCCTTGCTGAAGTCAAGGTAGATGACATCCACTGCTCTCCCCTCATCTAGCCAGCCGGTTATGCACTCATAGAAGGATATCAGGTAAGTAAAACAGGATTTCTCCTTGGTGAAACCATGTTGACTCCCCCTGAGAACCATTTTATCCTTCATATGTTCAGTGATAACATTCAGGATGAGTTGCTCCATCACCTTTCCAGGGATGGAGGTGAGGCTGACCGGCCTGTAGTTTCCTGGGTCATCCTTCCTGCCCTTTTTGAAGACTGGTGTGACATTGGCCTTTCTGCAGTCCTCAGGCAGTTCACCTGTCCTCCGTGATTGTTCAAAAATGATAGAGAGAGGCTTAGCAATCATATCAGCCAGCTCTCTCAGCACTCTAGGATGCATCCCATCAGGACCCATTGACTTATGAGTCTTAAGCTTGGCCAACAAGTCTTTAACCTCTTCCTCTTCCAACCAGGGAAACTCCTCTGCTGTCCTGGACATCATGTTATCCTTGCCGGACTGGGCTTCCCGAGGGCCAGACTTGGCCATAAAGACTGAAGCAAAGAAGGCATTCAGCACTTCGGCCTTCTCTGCATCCTCAGACACCAGGGCACCCGCAGCGTTTAGCAGCGGGCCCACATTACCCCTCACCATCCTTCTGCTGCTGATGTACTTGAAAAATGCCTTATTACTGTCCTTAACATCCCTGGCTAAATTAAATTCTAGAAGGCCTCTAGCCTTCCTAGTTGCACCCCTGCATGCCCTGGCCATGTTCCTGTACTCTTCCCAAGAAGTCAGCCCCTGTTTCCACCTCTCATAGATGGCTGCTTTCTGCCTGAGTTGTCCCAGCAGATCCTTGCTCATCCATGGAGGCTTCCTACCTCCTTTTCCTTCTTTCTTGCGCATTGAGACACACTGATCCTGGGTTTGGAAGAAGTGGTGCTTGAAGATTGACCAGCTCTCATTGGCATTTCTACCATCTAGAATCATATCCCATGAGATCCATCCAAGTAGATCTTTGAAGAGGCCAAAGTCGGCTTCGCCTGAAATCCAGGGTCACGGTCCTGCTTTGTGTTCTGCCTCTTCCACACAGGATCTTGAACTCTACCATCTCATGGTCACTGCAGCTGAGGTTGCCTCCAACCTTCACATCCCCAATTAGGCCCTCTCTATTCATCAGTACCATGTCCAGCAGTACACCCCTCCTTGTTGGTTCCTTGATCACCTGTGACAGGAAGTTGTCGTCAACAATCTGTAGGAACCTCCTGGACTGCGTGATTGGCTGTGTGGCTATCCCAGCAAATATCAGGGTGGTTGAAGTCCCCCATGAGGACTAGGGAATGTGATCATGAGGCAGCTCCCAGCTGTTTGTAGAAGGCCTCATCCACATCCTCCTCCTGATCAGGTGGCCTGTAGCAAACTCCTACAACAATATCACCTGCCTTGCCCTGGCCATAAGTTTTTACCCGTAAGCACTGTTTTTTATTAAGAGAGATTGCTCCCTCCTTAAGTTCAATCACTATTGGGGTAGCATTTTTTTCATCCCATTTTCCTTCTCTCCTTATAAAAAGCATTAACTGTAACATTGTACTGTAATTGAGTTCCATTTTGTGACCATTTTTCCTTATCATCTAGTTTATACATTGGCCACCAACGATTACAGTACCTAATTAAATTGTTTTCATTAACACTCCCACTGGGTCCCCCTCTGACATCCTTGCAGTGGGTGAGAACACAGCTCAAAGGACTTTTCTTAGAGATTTCACTACTTTGATTTCTTCCCATTATCCCTTATCCTACCTTTTAGCTCACAATCCCTGTTCTTGTTTGAAACTTAACTCCCTCCTATCCCTGATATTGTTATATTGTTATACCAATGGGGGCAACAGAGACTTAACGTACTTTCACTTCCACAACACCTAATGTCAAAACCAAATTTTAAATTTCTAGATTGCATTTTTTTTTCACAACTCTTACACTTAGAGTCCACAAAAAATTGACATCTATTACACCGAGGGCAGAGATATAAGTCTGGTCTACTGGCCTGAATTCTTTCAGAAATATTACCTCCTACCCTGGGATCCACACCCATACACAATTGTCCCATTTAAACAATACAGGGGATTCCAGGCAGTATTTTAAAATACAGCAAATGATGCCAATAAACACTATTATTACAGTTATCAATACTATCCACATTCAAGGAATTACACTTATCTTAGTGAAGTAATACCTATGTTAATAATTCTCACAAGTTAGAATCATTCTTTTACACACAATCACTTCATCCATCTCTGTCCATACCCCTTGCAGGATATCGGAACCGCAGATCAGGACTCCACACTCGCTTCATGCTTACTTGCATGTCTCAATCACATACACACCTGTACAAGCTCTTAATGGGCTATAATAGGAGGCAATTGCAAGACAATTCCAAACCAGAAGGACAATTAATGCAGCCCCCAAGAATTCCCAAACAAGTGTATGCAATCAGGTACTAGTAACATGATTTATGTATCCTGCGTAGGATATCTCCCAAGTCTTACAGATATCTTTCCAAATTACTGGTCTTCAAGAACCCAAACCAAGTAAACCAAGCAAAAATATAAAGAATACCTTAATAATGGTGATGATCCTTGTCTACTCCTGCAGTGAGCCGCGCAGGGCGAGGAGTCCCTCCAGGAAATCCCAGGGCACGCCTAGGGAGTCCTGTTCCTCACTGGATCCTGCAGCCAAGCAGAGAGGGTCCCATCTGGGGTGCCAATTGATTCAAAGTCGGAGCTTCCAAACTCCCTTGCTTTCTAACGTTCCTCACTGAGAGTAGGAAGTTAGGTGTGTCTCAGTAAGGATTCCGAAATAAAGACTCGATAACAACGGAGTTGTTATTAAGCAGGTATTCTTTAATGCATGGGAGATTCTTCCAGAAAACATGCATGCCACAAGACAAAAGTACACTCATTTTAAACATTAAAACATAAATATCCAACATCTTTCATGGGGTTATTTACTATATATATATGCCTATTCCAGGAAACAAATGTCAATTCCAAAATTCATTATTTCCTCTGGTGGTCATTAATTGCTTGTCCTCAAGAATTACTTAAGTGATTTGCTATCACTGATTTGACGACACTCTGCTAATTCAGTTAACTTACATCTTGAACATCTGCTGGTCTTATCTTGGGCATTCTCCTTCTAGACCATACTTGGTCTGAAAGAGTCATAAGGCCTTGAGAAACATTAACAGTCTTAAGAAACTTTAACCATACAAAGAACCTGAGGCCTTTAGAAACATTAGGAATCTTAAAAAACAATTTATAAAAATTCAATAGTATTGGTCTCAAGAAACTAAATTGAAATATTTAAGTAATTCAATGGCTCTATTTCACATTATTCCTAGTCCTATCACTGGACACTACAGAAAAAAGTGTTGCCCCATCCCCTTGAAATCCACCTTTCAAATACTTGTGTTAGTTAGTCAGTCTCCTCCAGGTTGAACAGTCCCATATCCCACAGCCTTTCCTCATAAGAAAGATGCTCCAGTCCCCTGATCACCTTGATGGCCCTTCTCTGACATCTCTAGAAGTTCCCTGTCCCTTTTGAGCTGGGAAGTCCAGAACAGGACACAGTACTCCAGATCAGGCCTCACCAGGGCAGAGTAGAGGGGGAGGAGACCCACCCTCAACCTGCTGGCCACACGTCTTGATGCATTCCAAGACGCCATTGGCCTTCTTGGCCAAGAGAGCACAATGTTGGCTCATATTTAGTTTATTATCAACTAGGACTCCCAGGTCTCTCTCTGCAGAGCTGCTCTCCAGTGAGTCAACCCCCAGCCTCTACTGGTGCATAGAGTTGTTCCTCCTCAGGTGCAGGACTCTGCACTTTTCCTTGTTGAACCTCATGAGGTTCCTCTCTGCCCAACTCTCAAGTCGACTGAGATCCCACTAAAAGGCAGCAAAGTCTTCTGGTGAATCAGCCAGTCCTCCTAGTTTGGTGTCATCAGGGAACTTGCTGAGGGTGCACTCTGTCCCATCATCCAAGTCGTTGATGAAGATGTTGAACAAGACTGGCCCCAGAACCCATCTCTGTGGAACCCCACTGGCCACAGGCCTCCAACTTGGCTTGGCTTCATTGATCACCACCCTCTGGACTCTGTCATTCAGCCAGTTCTAGATCCACCTCACCATCCACTCATCCAAGCCACACTGCCTGAACTTTTCAATGAGGATGTTATGGGAGACAGTGTCAAAAGCCTTGCTGAAGTCAAGGTAGAAGACATCCACTGCTCTACCCTCATCAGTCCAGCCAGTCATGCTATCAGGTTGTTTCAATACAGGCTGGGGAATGAAGGGATTGAGAGCAGTCCTGCAGAGAAGAACTCGGGGATACTGCTGGATGAAAAACTAGACATGATCTGGCAATGTGCACTCACAGCCCAGAAAGTCAACCTTATCTTGGGCTACATTAAAAGGGGCATGACTAGCAGGTCGAGGGAGGTGATCCTCCCCTCTTCTCCACACCTCAAGTACTGCATCCAGTTCTGGAGTCCTCAGCACAGGAAAGACCTGATGGAGCAGATCCAGAGCAGGGAATCAGTGCATGGGAAATCATAGTGATAAAGGGTGAGGAAAAGGCTGAGATGCTCTGCCTGTCTTCTTTGCCTCAGTCTTTAATAAAGACCATTAGTTCTTGGGGTACCCAGCTGCCTGAGCTGGAAGATAGAGATCAGGAGCAGAATGAAGTCCCCATAATCCAAGAGGAAATGGTTGGATACTTGCTACACCACTTCATAGACACACAAAAGTCTATGCGGCTTGATGGGATCCACCCAAGGGTATTGAGAAAGCTTGTGGAAGTGCTCACCAAGACACTTTGGATCATTTATTAGCAGTCCTGGCTAAACAGGGAAGTCCCAGTTGCTTGTAGTTTAGCAAATGTGATACCCATCTGCAAGAAGAGTGGGAAGGAGGATCTGGGAAACTACAGGCCTGTCAGTCTGACCTTGGTGCCAGGGCAGGTTATGGAGAAGCTCATATTGAGTGCTGTCATGTAGCACATACAAGACAACCAAAGGTTCATGCCCAATCATCATGGGTTTATGAAAGGCAGGTCCTGCTTGACTAATCTGATCTCTTTCTATGACAATATGACTGATTTAGTGGATGAGGGAAATGCTGTGGATGTTATCTACCTGGACTTTAATAAAGCCTTTAACACCGTTTCCCACAGCAATCTCATGGAGAATGTCTGTCCATGGCTTGGATGGGTGTATGTAAGGTACTAGTAATATGTCTCAACATTGCTGGCAGCAGTTAACCACCGCCACCAAAGATTCTGCCTGTTGAAGACACTGTTGCCTTGCACTACACGTCCTGCTGTCTCAGGCTATATCACCTCTGCCCAGGCACCTGGGCCCAGGGTCAAGGGGCTGCGACCCTCACCAACTTTTAGGGACTTTCCAAGACTCTCCAGGACTTTCCCGGACCCTTCAGAACTTCCCAGGATCCTCCAGAGATGGTACTGGGCATGCGCCAGCAAGAGGAATGTATATAAGAATGGGATGAGCGGAGATGTGAGCGGAGACGCGTGCTCTTCTTTTTTTTCTCTTCCCCGCACCAGACCAGACAGAGCAGCGGAGCTCTCAAATAGACTGCCAGAGGCGCTCCACATGGACTCGTGGTGGTGACTATTGTTCTTTTCTCTCCTTTCTCTCTCTCTCTCCCTCTCTCCCTTTCTTTTCCTTCTTTCTTTTCTCTTTTCGTGGTGGATCATTGTGGGTATAATAAAGTAGCTTAGCGCTTGACTTAGTTTTGAGTCTTAATTCTGTTCCTGAGAATATACGAAGCCTGATCATGATAACCTGTTTGAACATCAGTCAGGAGTTAAGTCAGTTGCCCCTAGCCACCCAAAATTGTCTGAGGTCAGTTGGAAAGCAAGGGATTTTAACTGCTGCCAAATTAAATCCAACAGGGAATTGTGACAGCATGCTCTTTGCTGGGCAACTGGCTGGCTGGCCAGGCTCAGAGAGTGGTGGGGAATCCAGCTGGCAACTGGTCACCAGTGGTGTTCCCCAGGACTCAGTATTGAGATAATTTCTGTTTAGTATCTTTAATAATGATCTAGATGTGGGCATCAAGTGCACCCTCAGGAAGTCTGCAGATGACACCAAGTTGGATGGAAGTGTTGATCTGCTTGAGAGTACACAGGCTCTAGAGAAGGATCTGGAAAGACTGGATCAATGGGCTGAGGCCAATTTCATGAGCTTCAACAAGGTCAAGTGTTGGGTCCTGCACTTGGGCCACAACAACCCCACTACAGGCTAGGGGAAGAGTGACTAGAAATCTGCCTGGAGGCAAAGGACCTAGGGCTGTTGGTTGACAGACAACTGAATGTAAGCCAAAAGTGTTCCCAGGTGACCAAGAAGGTCAATGACGTCCTGGCTTGTATCAGAAATAGCATGACCAGAAGGACCAGGGGAGTGATTATGCCCCGTACTCAACATTGGTGAGACCGCACCTTAAGTACCGTGTTCAGTTCTGGACCCCTCACTACAAGAAGGACATTGAGATGTGGCAGTATGTCCAGAGGCAGGTAACAAAGCTGGTGAAGGGTCTAGATGACAAGTCTTATGAGGGGTATCTGAGGGAACTGGGATGGTTTAGTCTGGGATAAAGGAGTCTGAAAGGATATCTTCTTGCTCTCTACAACTACCTGAAAGGAGGTTGAAGCAAGATGGGTGTTAATATATTCTCCCAATCAGAAAGTAATAGGACAAGAGAAAATAGTTTCAAGTTGCACCAGGAGAGGTTTAGATTGGATATTCGGAAAAATTTCTTCACTGAAAGGATTGTCAAGCACTGGAACAGGCTGCCCAGGGAAGTGGTTGAGTCACCATCCCTGGAGGTATTTAAAAGACATAGAATCATTTTGATTGGAAAAGACCTTTAAGATCATTAAGTCCAGCCCCTCACCTCAAACTGCCAAGACCACCACTAAACCACGTCCTTATCTACATGTTTCTTAAATATCCTAAGTACTACATAAACATTGTCTAGTCAAAGTTTATCCTAAGAATTTACCATGATCACTGCAGTCTGTTTCAACAGCTCTCAGGATCATCCCCTCAGTTATGAATTATTTTCCAAATGCTAAAAAAATAAACTTGGGGATACTGCTGGATGGAAAAATTGACCATGAGCTGGCAAAATGCACTCGCATCCCAGAAAGCCAACTGTATCCTGAGCTGCATCAAAAGGAGTGTGGCCAGCAGGTCAAGGGAGGTGATCTTCGCCTTGTGGTAGTTTGACCCTGACTGGATGCCAGGTGCCCACCACATCGCTCTATCACTCACCTCCTCAGCAAGCCAGGGAAGGGGAGAAAAGATGAGAGTCTCGTGGGTTGAGATAAAAGCAGTTTAATAAAGAAGCAGCAAAGCCACGTGCGAGAGAAGTGAAGCAAAAGCAAATAAAGATGTTACTCTCTACTTCCCATCAGCAGCAGTGTCCGGCCACCTCCCGAGAAGAAGGACTTCGATATGCATAATGGTTGCTTTGGGAAGGCCAAAACTGAATCTTGCCTCCCCTTCCTGCTCCTCTCCCCCAGTTTATATTACTGAGCTGAAATCATATGGTATGGAATATCTCCTTGGTCAGCCTGGGTCAGCTGTTCTGGCCATGGCCCCTCCCAAGACTGTGCCCACCCATAGCTATTGGTGAAGGTGGGGAAAGGAATGCTGGAGGGACAGTCCTGATGCTGTGCGAGCAGTAGTCATAATATTGATACCAACAGTAAGCACAGCACTGCAAGAGCTGCTGTGGAAAATCACTACCATCCCAGACCCACTACAGTCTCCACCCTTTATTCCATACCGTTTATGTCTTGCTCAGACAAACCATCTTAACAACCCATATACATTCTAATATACTCTCATTAACCAGTATCCCCACTCTTCAAAAACCATTCTTGTATTCCCTCTTGCATCTTGCATCGAACAAACAAACAACATTCTTGTATCTTTCATCCTCTGTAGATGTTCACTGGAGCAGGCCATAACTTAGGTCTCATCCATCAAGATGGGTATCCAGGCCAGGGGAAACAGTGTGTTCAGTGTTGGGCACCAGCATCAGCTTGGTTTGTCCACTCGTCCAGTTTCTTGCGAAGTTCATATCTCATCACCTACAAGAGACAATACACAGGTTATTTTTCCCCCAAGGTTAAGTCTCCTTGAGGTACACATCGAGTTTCCCCATCCTTTCTCATCACCCATCAAGTACACCCAGACCCCTGAGCAAAGACAATCCCACTGCTTCCATGCCCCATGTCGTGGTTTGGCCCAGCTAGCACAGCAGGCTAGCACAGAGATTAGCTTGAACCAGTTTTGCAGAGATATACACACGGAGGTCGCCTGGGGGACATCGTGAGGAAGACTACTGACTTCCTCCAATCACCACCTAAAGAGGGTGAAAAAGACCCCCAAGATGGAACAAAGCATGTGCGAGAAGGAGAGGACCCCTTCCCAGAAATGATTAACATTTTTCAGACCCTTCGAGGAAAAGTCATGAATACGTATAAGGCCTATCCTACTTAATGCGAACTCGGGATGTGACGGGTGTGCGTCCTGATAGAGCAGAAGCTCTCAGCGCACCCAACGCTGTTTGCTTGCTCTTATTCATCCAATAAATTCCAAAATTCAACTGGAATCCTGTTCGGGGATACTTCATTTATCACAATTGGGGGCTCGTCCGGGATTGTCTTGGTTCCTGAATTCTGACTTGATTTAGGAGGGGCGCCCCACCATTTGGTGGCTCCTGATCAGGTCGGGTCAGGACTAACGCCAGCCTGAACCTGAATAGGGGCAAGCAAAGAATTTGATTTTTATGAGTTCCCTTGCCGGCTGCAGCAGTTTATTTTGCCCATAATTCTGCGCGCGAAGATTCGAACGAAGACGACGGAGTTGTAAGTATTTAAGGTGTATACCGTTCGGTTGGGTGGGATTCGGTTGCCTGTGTGTGTAAGAGTGTGATTGACACAGAACCTGGTTCCAAAGCGCTGTTTACTTGCTCTTATTCATCCAATAAATTCCAAAATTCAACCGGAATCCCATTTGGGGATACTTCATTTATCACATGACCAAAGGGATATTCCATACCATATGACATCTTGCTCAGCAATAGAAGTGAAGACAAAGGAGGGGGGAGCATTTGTGATTACATCGCTTGTCTTCCAAAGCAACTGCTATGCGTACTGAGTCACTACTTCCCAGGAAGTGGCTGGGCATCACCTACTGATGGGAAGTAGAGAATAAATCTTTTTATTTTCCTTTGCTTCCATGTGTGCCCTTTGCTTTTCTTCCTTAAATTGCCTTTATCTCAGCCCATGAGTTTTTCATCTTATTTTTTCTACTCTCTCCTGCTGAGGAGGGGCAGTGATAGAGCAGCTTGATGGGCACCTGTCAGCCAGTCAAGATTAATCTGTAAGCCCATCTGCTAGAGACCAAATGAACGGTATATCTGTTAAAATTCACAGAGGATTTTCAGTTTTATGTAGAGGAACAGGAAGTAAGCTCTGCACCAGAAAATGCACAGCATAGTTTCTCACCAGAGCCACATGACTGCATAGCAGACTCTCTCAGTAGATTCCAGGAAAAGTGAAAAAGAAATCTGGCAGCTGCCTTCTTTCAGCTACAGACAAGCATAGCAGGACATATTTGTGACAACTATAGCACTAAACACTTAAATTCACTCACAGTCCAGCTAAACTAAAGCTGCCAGGAGACTTTCAGCTAGCCACTTGTTGTGGTTTTGTTCAGCAAGAGCAAAGGGGAAAAAAACCCCCGACTCCTCCCCCTCCTGGCGGAACGCGGAGGGGATCAGAAAAAAAACTAAAAGAGCCTGCGTAAGTTGAAATAAGAACAATTTACTAGGGGAAAGTTGAAGAGGAACAACTATAACAAAAATAAGGGGATATTACAAGGAAACCTCGTGAGTGACACAGTTGCTCACCACCCAGGACCCAACCTAAAGTGACCGCTCCCGACCGGCGACCAAAAAACCGCGATCCCGGAAGAGAGCTTCTTCCACCTAGTTCCCTACTTACATACTGGGCATGATGGTATCGAATACCTGCTGGCCAGCTTGAGTCAGCTGCTCAAGCTGTACCATTTCCTGGTTCCTCACGGGAATTAACTCTATCTTAGCGCAATTCATAATCATAATCATCTACATATACATAACACAGAGCAACCATAGGAATACTGACATTCAACAGCTATCATTATACAATTTAATTCATAGAATAGAATCATAGAATGGTAGGGGTTGGAAGGGACCTTTAGAGATCATCTAGTCCAACCCCCCTGCAGAAGCAGGGTCACCTAGATAAGGTCACATAGAAACATGTCCAGGGGGATCTTGAAGACCTCCATGGAAGGAGTCTCCACAACCCCTCTGGGTAGACTGTTTCACTGCTCCGTCACCCTCACAGTAAAATAGTTTTTTCTTATGTTTAAGTGGAACTTTTTGTGTTCCAGCTTCATCCCATTACCTCTTGTCCTGTTACTATCAACTATAGAAAAAAGGGATCTCCCAACCTCCTGACATCCACCCTTTAGATATTTATAAATGTTAATAAGATCTCCCCTCAGTCTCCTCTTCTCCAGACTAAACAACCCCAGTTCCCGTAGTCTTTCCTCGTATGAAAAATGTTCTATACCCTTGATCATCTTGGTGGCCCTGTGCTGTAATCTATCCAGCACTTCCCTGTCCATCTTGAGCTGAAGAGCCCATAACTGGACACAGTACTCCAGATGAGGCCTCACCAGGGCAGAGTAGAGAGGGAGAAGAATCTCCCTTGACCTGCTGACCACACTCTTCTTGATGCATCCCAGGATGCCATTGGCCTTCTTGGCCACGAGGGCACATTTCTGGCTTATATTTAGTTTATTATCAATCAGGACTCCCAGGCCTCTCTCTGCAGAGCTGCTCTTCAGCAGTTCGACCCCCAGCCTGTACTGGTGCATGGGGTTTTTCCTTCCCAGATGCAGGGAGTGGGGGTTTCAGTCAGTCTATTCCCAATAGTTTCTGCTGTTTGTCCCTCCTCAGGACAGGTGGACTCCACACCAGTCCTCCCTGCAAGTCCATGGGGTATCTCACACGCATGGCAGACCTGCGCGGGCTGCTCCGACGCGCACTTATTTCAAAGGCTGCAGCTCCTCTTTGCCTCTCGTGTGGGGCTGCTCTGTGGCGTGCAGACTCTCCAACACGGCCTGGGCCATGGCCGTCTCCCCACACAGTCCCTCGCCCGTCTGGGCTCACTCACACAGAGCTGCTGGTAACTCTCAGTCCTGCCATGGATCTCCATAGGTTATAGGGGCACAACTTGCATTCTCACCACGGCTTGCAGAGGAGTCTCTGGTCTATTGCTTCTCCTTCCTTCCTCCTTCTCTGGTTGAAGGGCCCACGTGGTCGCCTCCATCTTGTATCACTCATACACATCCTGCCAGCACTTCAAATTCCCGTCCCCTAAATGGTGATCGCAGAGGTGCCAGATTGGCCCAGCAGGGCTGGAGGTGGGTGTGAACCCAGGAGGTGGGGGAGAGTCCGCAAACTCTTTACCGGGTCTTCACTGCAACCCGCTCCCCCTGTTACTAAGCCAAAAGCTGCTCCTTGCTAAACCAGAACACATCCGCTGCTCTCCCCTCACCTAGCCAGCCGGTTATGCACTCATAGAAGGCTATCAGGTTGGTCAAACAGGATTTCCCCTTGGTGAAACCATGTTGATTCCCCCTGATAACCCTCTCTCCCCCTGGTGAGATTGACCAGCCTATAGTTTCCTGGGTCATACTTCCTGTCCTTTTTGAAGACTGGAGTGACACTGACCTTTCTCTAGTCCTCAGGCAGTTCACCTGTCCTCCGTGACTGTTCAAAAATGATAGAGAGAGGCTTAGCAATCACATCAGTCAGCTCTCTCAGCACTCTAGGATACATCCCATCAGGACCCATTGACTTATGGGCCTTAAGCTTGGCCAACAAGTCTTTAACCTCTTCCTCTTCCACCCAGGGCAAGTCCTCTGCTCTCCTGGCCATCATGTTATCCTTGCCAGACTGGGCAGCCTTGGCCGTAAAGACTGAAGCAAAGAAGGCATTCAGTACTTTGGCCTTCTCTGCATCCTCAGACACCAGGGCACCCTCAGCATTTAGCAGCGGACCCACATTATCCCTCACCATCCTTCTACTGCTGATGTACTTGAAAAATGCCTTATTGCTGTCCTTAACTTCCCTGGCTAAATTAAATTCTAGAAGGCCTCTAGCCTTCTTAGTTGCACCCCTGCATGCCCTGGCCATGTTCCTGTACTCTTCCCAAGAAGTCAGCCCCTGTTTCCACCTCTCATAGATGGCTGCTTTCTGCCTGAGTTGTCCCAGAAGATCCTTGATCATCCATGGAGGCCTCCTATCTCCTTTTCCTTCTTTCTTGCGCATTGGGACACACTGATCCTGGGTTTGGAAGAAGTGGTACTTGAAGACTGACCAGCTCTCATTGGCACTTCTACCATCTAGAATCATATCCCATGAGATCCGTCCAAGTAGATCTTTGAAGAGGCCAAAGTCAGGCTTCGCCTGAAATCCAGGGTCATGGTCCTGCTTTGTGTTCTGCCTCTTCCACACAGGATCTTGAACTCTACCGTCTCATGGTTACTGCAGTCGAGGTTGCCTCCAACCGTCACATCCCCAACCAGGCCCTCTCTATTTGTTAGTACCACGTTCAGCAGTACACCCCTCCTTGTTGGTTCCTCAATCATCTGCGACAGGAAGTTGTCGTCAACAATCTGTAGGAACCTCCTTGACTGCGTGTGCTTGGCTATGTGTCTATCCCAGCAAATATCAGGGTGGTTGAAGCCCCATGTGAGGACTAGGGATTGTGATCATGAGGCAGCTCTCAGCTGTTCGTAGAAGGCCTCATCCACATCCTCCTCCTGATCAGGTGGCCTGTAGCAAACTCCTACAAACAATATCACCTGCCTTGCCCTGGCCATAAGTTTTTGCCCGTAAGCACTCTTCCCGCTTCTCATCCCCACCCAGGCAGTGTTTGGTACACTTTAATTGTTCTCTCACATAGAGAGCAACTCCACCTCAACGTCTTATCAGTCTGTCTTTCCTGAACAATACATAAGCCTCCATGACTGTGCTCCAGTCATGGCAGCTGTCCCACCATGTCTCTGTGACTGCAATGAGGTTGTAGCCCTGCATTCGCATCCACATCTCCAGTTCCTCCTGCTTATTCTCCAGGCTGCGTGCATTGGTGTAGAGGCAGCGCAGGGGCTTACTCAAACACACAGGTTTCCCTGGACAGGTGCAGGAGGTTCCTCCCTGGTTTGGCTCTCTCTCAGGGTGGTCAGCCTTCCGTATCTCAGCCCAGTGTGCGAATGAAGGGCACTTATCATTGCATTCCCTGTCCTGCCCTGTTTCCCAGCTAGAGCGGACAGCTTGTTCTATGTTGCTTCTCCCCCCAACCCCCAAGTCCCTTAATTTAAAGATCTCTTTATTAAATTTGCTAGTGTACTCCCAAATAATCCAGTGCCTTTTAAATCCCCCGCGGTTGCTGCAGCTCTGCCTCCCGGCAAGACTGTGCCCCTCAAGAAAGCTGCCTGGTCCTGACAGCCCTCCTCGCTTATCCTCCACTCCCCGTGCTCCGTTAACCCCCGGATTATCTCAATCGACTGCACAGCAGTTAATAAACGTGCCTTGCCTCCGCTTTGTTTACTGCCGTTTTTTTACGTGTTATTCACATGAAAATACGTGTAATTCACGTTTTATTCTCAACCAGAATCAAATTCCCTTGAGGTAAACGTTGAGTATCCCCATCCGTGCACATCACCCACCAAGTGCACCCAGGTCCCTGAGCAAAAATAATCCCACGGATTGTTGTTGCTACCAGCAACAACCCCAGGCCTCCCAGACAGATCACTCAGCCCACCCCCGCTGAGGGGACAAGATCACTACATACACAGTATGGATGATGCTTTATTCCAACTAACTGTTTACACCATGTGCTTTTATCTGCTAACACAAGCACCTCCTTTCACTCCACCCCGTGCCCACCTCTTCTGTATCCTCTGCCTTACAACCCGAGATCTTCCACACGCCTACAACATGGATGGGTTTGCCTTTATCTGAGGCAGGACACACCCATGCTGCCTTCCCTAACATATCTTTTACATGTACCACAGAGACTTTTTCCCCTTCTACAATATGCAAGGGTTCTGATTGGGCAGGGTCAGCTCGATAGACAGATCTTCTGGAGTTGACTAACCAGGTGACCTTTTCCAAGTGTGTATCCCAATGCTTAAAAGTTCCACCACCCATTGCTTTCAGTGTGGTTTTCAATAATCCATTGTATCGCTCAACTTTTCCTGAGACTGGTGCATGATAGTGCATATGATAAACCCATTCAATGTTGTGCTCTTTGGCCTAGGCATCTATGAGGTTGTTTCTGAATTCTTTCCAGGGTGCCATGTTGCCATAAGACTTTCAAGGCCCTAAATAGGGTTCCGAGCAGTGGCATGAGATACAGGATATGTTTCCAGTCATCCTGTGGTTGCCTCCACCTTTGTGAGCACATGGCGTTTGCCTTGACGAGTCTGTGACAGTGTGATGGAATCAATCTGCCAGAGGCCTCTCCATATTTATATTTCTGCCATCGTCCTTCATACCATATGCGCTTCAACCATTTTGCTTGTTTAATTGTAGCAGATATCACACTCATGGACAACCTGTGCAATGGTGTCCAAAGTTAAGTCCACCCCTCGATCACGAGCCCATTTATAGGTAGCATCTCTTCCTTGATGACCTGAGGTATCATGGGACCATCGAGCTAAAAATAACTCCCCCTTGTGTTGCCAATCCAGATCTATCTGAGAAATCTTAGCAGCCTTGTCAACTTGCTGGTTATAGTGATGTTCTTCCGTGGCCCATTTTTTGGGTACGTGAGCATCTACATGGTGCACCTTCACAACTAGCTTCTCCGCTTGAGTAGTGATTTCCTGCCATAGTGGAGCAGCCCAGATGGGTTTGCCTTGTCTTTGCCAGTTGTTCTGTCTCCATTGCTGTAGCCATCCCCACAGAGCATTTGCCACCATCCACGAATCAGTGATGACCATTTTTCCTGTTCAGCAATGTCTAAAGCCAACTGGATGGCTTTTACCTCTGCAAACTGACTGGATTCACCCTCTCCTTCTGCAGCTTCTGAAATTTTGTGTAGGGGACTCCATACAGCTGCCTTCCATCTCCTATGCCTTCCCACAAGGCAGCAGGATCCATCGGTAAACAGGGCATATCGCTTCTCATCTTCTGGAAGTTCATCATACGATGGAGTCTTGTCAACATGTGTCACCTTCTCTGGTGATATTTCACCATCTTCGCACTCTGGCCAGTTTGCGATCACCTCCAGATTCCCTATGTGAGCTCGTTGTGTAATCAGTGTGATCCACTTACTCCATGTAAGTGTCAGTTGCATGATGTGTGGAGGAGGCCCTCCCTTTGAACATCCAGCGCAGCACTGGCAGTCAAGGTGCTAGGAAGAGTTGTGTTTCTGTGCCAATCACTTCTGAGGCAATTTGAACTCCTTCATATGCTGCCAAGTATCTTCTTCTCGATTGGAGTGTATCGGGCCTTGGATCCTCTGTATCCTCAACTTCAGAACCCGAGGGCTCGGCCTCGAGTCTCCCCAGGTGCTCACTGCCAAAGACTCCAAGTAGGCCCTTTCTCCCTGGCCACAGTTTAGAGCACATTTTTAACATCTGGTCCTGTCCAGACTGGCCCAAGCGTCATTGCATGAACAATCTCCTGTTTGATTTGTTCAAAACTTTGTTGCTGCTTAGGACCCCATTCAAAATCATTCTTCTTCCGTGTCACACGGTAGAGGGGTGTCGTGGTTTGGCCCAGCTAGCACAACAGCACCACGACATTATTGGCGCCCAACGTGGGGCCCCGAGTCTGTGGAACTTGGAGCATTACAGATTAAATTTGAGACAAGGATACTAATTGGGAGTGGTAACGGGCAAAACATGAACTGTACTGCTGACTATTGAGGTTTTAAGTGGTTCTACCTTTGGTGAAGGGACGAGGGGTGGATTTTTAACACCTCCTTAAAAAGCAATTCGTGAAGGCGAGGGGTGGAATGTCATGGTTTGGCCCAGCTAGCACAACAGCACCACGACAGTTTCTCGCTCAATGCCCCCATTCACACCTACCCTCGTTAAGATGGCGGAGGACCCAGCGAAATGGGAGTAAAAAGATAAGCAAGATTGTTGTGGATTGAGACAAGGGCAGGGAGGGCTCACTGCCAATTATGGTTCTGGGCAAAACAGACTCTAGTACTCGACTTAGAGAGGAAAGTAGGAAAGTTTATTCTACAAGAAACAGAACAGAATAAAAGCAAAAAGGGAGTAGGATGATGAGAAAATTACAACCAGCACTTTAAGATCTCCCTCCCCCATCCCTCCTTTCTTCCCGGGCCCAGCTCACTGCTCCTGATATCTCTACCTCCCCCCACAACAGCTCAGGGGGGCAGGGAGTGGGGGATGTGGTCAGTCTCTCACAGATGGGCTTTGCCGCTTCTGTCTTCTCAGATGAGGATGACTCCTGGCATTCTTCCCCTGCTCCAACACGGGGTTCCTCCCACGGAACACAGTCCTTAACAAACTTCTCTGGTGTGGGTTGTTCCCAGCAGCTGCGGCTTCTGCCGATACAGGTTCCCTCACACGGGACACAGTCCTTGGTGAATATCTCTGACATGGATTCTTCACCGCGGTTGCAGTTTCTGCAGTTGCAAGGTCCCTTCCTCGGGACACAGTCCTTGGTGAATATCTCTGACGTGGATTCTTCACCGCGGTTGCAGTTTCTGCAGTTGCAAGGTCCCTCTCTCGGGACAAGGTCTCTTCTGGGCATAAGTTTAATGAGCTGCTTTGTCGTGGGTTCCTCCCCACAGTTGCAGCTGTGGATATTGGGTCCCTTCCTCGGGACAGGGCCTGCTCCGGCCACAGTGATAAAGGGTCCCTTCCTCGGGACAAGGCCTCCTCCGGCCAAAATCACTGTCCCTGGCTCGGGGCCTTTAATGAAGTGAATCACTGCCCCTGGTCCGGGGTCAGCTTTAGCAAAATGAGTCTCTGCCCCTGACGTGGGCTCATTATCAAAATGAGTCTCTCCCGCTGATGTGGGGTCTTTAAAGAAATGAAAATAAATCTCAGCTTCACCAGTTCTCTCCATAGAATGCAGGGGAGTCTCTGCTACAGTACACCTCCTCCCTTTCATCACTGACCTTGGAGTCCGCATGGTTGTTTCTCTCACTGTTCCTACTCCTTGCACCACCACCAGCCAGAAGAAGAGAAGAAGGGGCAGAAGAAGGAGAAGAAGATGGAGGAAGACACCTCCCCTTCCGGCTTCTTCTTAAAAAGTGATCGTGGAGGCGTCTAATTGGCTTAGCCCCAGAAGTGAGCCTTTTCTGAGCTGGGGAGAGTTGTGAGAAACTTCTTGCAGGAGCCATCTTTGCAGCCCCTTCCCCCATACCAGAAAAGGCTGTCATGTCAAACCATGACAAGGGGACTAACAATCATACTGTAATTTGGAATGTGCATTCTCCAAAAACCCACAACACCTAGGAAAGCTTGTGTTTCCTTTTTGTTAGTTGGTGGAGACATAGTCGCAATCTTGTTTATCATCTCTATTGGGATATGACGACATCCATCCTGTCATTTTACTCCTAAAAACTTGATCTCCTGTGCAGGTCCTTTTACTTTACTGTGTTTAATGGCAAAGTCAGCCTTTAGAAAGATTTGAATGATTTCCTTTCCTTTATCAAGGATTTCCACTGCTGAGTCACCCCACAACACAATATCATAGAATCATATCATCAACGTATTGCAGATGTTCTGGGGCCTCGCTCTCCTCCAGTGTGGCCTGGATCAGTCCATGGCAAATGGTGGGGCTGTATTTCCACCCCTGGGGCAGTCAATTCCAAATATACTGCACTCCTCTCCAAGTGAAAGCAAACTGAGGCCTGCACTCTTTTGCTAAAGGAATTGAGAAGAATGCATTGGCAATATCAGTGGTGGCATACCATTTATCTGCCTTGGACTCCAATTCGTATTGGAGTTCCAACATGTCTGGCACAGTCGCACTCAGTGGCGGCGTGACTTCATTCAGGCCATGATAGTCTACCGTCAGTCTCCACTCTCCAGTAGACTTTTGTACCAGCCATATGAGGCTGTTAAAGGGTGAGTAAGCTTTGCTGATCACCCCTTGGCTCTCCAATTGGCAAATCAACTTATGAATGGGAATCACAGAGTCTCTGTCGGTGTGATATTGCTGACGGTGCACTGTTGTGGTTGCAATTGGTACATGTTACTCCTCAACCTTCAGCAATCCCACAATAGAAAGGTCCTCTGAAAGGCTGGGCATCCTGGATAATTGTTCAATCTCTTCTGCCTCCACTGTAGCCACACCAAAAGCCCACCGGTACCCTTTTGGATCCTTAAAATACCCTCTCAAGATAATCTATGCTTAAGATGCATGGAGCTTCGGGGCCTGTTGCAATGGGATGCTTGTGCCAGTTTGTCCCAGACACATTCACTTCAGCTTCTAATACAGATAGCTGTTGAGATTCCCCTGTCACTCCAGAAATACAAATGGATTCTGTCCCTTTAAAATTTGATGGCATCAGAGTACATTGTACATCGGTGTCCACTAAAGCCTTGTATTCTTGTGGATCTGGTGTGCCAGGCCAACAAATCCACACAGTCCAATAAACCCGATTATCCCTTTCCTCCACCTGGCTGGAGGCAGGGCCCCCCTAATACTGGTCATCGTAGTCATCATTTACTCTTTCCCAGGAAACAACGGAGGTCCCCTCGAGGGAATCAAAACTGAAATCAACCCTCCTATCTTGTCTAGGGGGTTGCTCACTGGAAACTGGAGCGGCATTCCTCCAATGATAGTTACTTCTTTTAACCCTTCCTTTCTGCAACTCCTGTCCCTGTGCTCTTGGAGTGGGTGATCTTGGAGTAGATGGGGTAGGTGGCCTATCCCACTTGCTCATATTCTGTCCTTGGTCTTGTGGATGGGACCGTGAAACATCCTGGGATGTATACTCCTTACGCTCCTGCTTTTGAGCACGGGGACCCTTATTCTTAACAGCTGGAGTATTGGCAGGTGGAGAGCGAGACATGAATTTGTCAATCTTCCATGACATTTTCTCTACAGCTGAAACGACAGTCTGTAGGGGACAAGACACATTTTCTTCGTATTGTCAAAGTTGAGCAGCTAGTTGTTCCACCGTTTGCCTCTCATCTTCTTTCCAGGAGACAACTGCCAACGAACTGGCATAGTTTGGTGGTGCACTTCATAGGAACTTTCGCCACATAACTTGTATGCATTGAACTTCATCTGGGTCTGTGGGCGCATAGCCATTATAAATGATCTCTAGCACAGCTAACTCCCTCAGATACTGAATGCCCTTTCTCCATGGTGGTCCACTTGCTTGGGAGGCTTGTAATATCTTCCTTGAAGGGGTATCTTTCCTTCACACCCAAAACAAGTCGTCTCCAGAGGCTGAGGGCTTGTGTCGGTTTTCCCATAGCCTTATCAATGCCCCCGTCCCTGGACAAGGTGCCCAATTGCCTGGCTTCCTTGCCCTCTAAGTCCAAACTGTGGTCTCCATTTTCCCAGCATCAGAGTATCCAGGTAATAATGTGCTCACCTGGATGACAGCCATAATCGTTCTGCACATCTCGCAGTTCACTCAGGGACAGGGACGGGCTGATTATCTCTGGCTCCAACCCTTCTTCCCTCTGTGATATCCCTGTTTCATCTTCATTCTTCGTGCTGCGAACTGATTTTTTTGTGTATTTCCTTTTCTGTACAGGAGCAACTGATACTGACACAAATTGATACTCTGATTCAACAGCAATTCTTTCAGTTGCCTGGGGTTGTAACAGCAACAGTCTGGGTTTGAGCATCCACAGTTGTAGCAGCAACAGTCTGAGTTTGAGTGGACACAGCAACAATATACACCATCTGGGTATGAGGGTCCACAGTGGTAATGTTGCAGATACACAATTATTTTAGTTAACAACTTATCATCACAATAAATAGTCAAGCACTTGTTAAGCACTTGTTAATCACCTAGTAATAGTTCAATCAATTAGCTAAGCACTTGCAAATGATTCAAACACCTATTGATTAAGTAAGTATTCATTTGAATCACATAAGGATCAAACTGCAAGAGTGACATGCCACACCTGATAGGGACCTGTTACCTTAGCCAGGAGACCCTAGTAAATGTATTTGTTAGGTTACCTTAGCTGTTACCTTAACTACAAGACCCAGGTAAATGTATTTGTTAGGTTACCTTAGCTGTTACCTTAACTACAAGACCCTGGTATATGTATTCATTAGGTTACCTTAGTTGTTACCTTAGTTGTTACTAAAACAAAGGGACTGATATCTTTTTTTGACCAATCACTGTGATTTTGGAAATTTTATGACAGTTAGGAACCAATCAAGGTAAAGGGCAAAATTAAGAGATGCATACTTTTATGCATACTTTTGTTGACAAATGTGATTCTTTTGAGATGTATAAAAACCCTGAAAATGGTAACTAACAACAAAGCACATTTGGAGGAGCTCCTTGGACACCTGCCCATGTTCTGTATGCCTCTCTTCACATAGCTACCCAACATTACAATTCTCCAAAAGACAATTTTTACAATCCTAGCTGAGGTGAAAATGAGGGAGAATAATACAAACATGGTAATTGGAACATTCCAAGTATTATTGTTAGAATCCATTAGAAGCACCTTGAAGAAATGAGGGTAAGTAACATAGTGCGAGGAATTATACCCGTCAGTTTTTCCCATAAATTGAGTGCCGTTTTTAAGTTCTAGGAGAAAATGCGGAAGAGACAACAAAGCCATGTACATGTTCTGACCCAACTTAATAACCCATGATACAGTCATATCATAAGCCAATCCTATCCAGTGCAGTAGCATGAGAATTTTCATACATTTTCCACAGAGGATAAACACTATCACAGGGCATATATGATGCAGATAAGAGGAAATGTAATATCACCATACAAGCATATCAAACAACATTGTGACCAGCTATTAGTTAATTAGTATTAGGAGTGTACACAAGGAGTTTGTTTAAACTCACTCTGTTCTATTTCAGCCTTGTAGGTCCCACGTTGGGCGCCAATTAATGTCGTGGTTTTGCCCAGCCAGAGCAAAGGGGATAAAAATCCACGACTCCTCCCCTCTCCTGGTGGAACGCGAAGGAGATCAGGAAAAAAAAGTAAAAGAGCCCTCGTAAGTTGAAATAAGAACAATTTACTAGGGGAAAGTTGAAGAGGAACAACTATAACAAAAATAACAGTTGCTCACCACCCGGAACTCGACCTAAGCGACTGCTCTGGATTGGCGACCAAATAACCGCGACCTCAGAAGAGAACTTCTTCTGCCTAGCTCCCTACTTATATACTGGGAATGATGTTAGGATAATATTGAATACCTGCTGGCCAGCCTGGGTCAGTTGTTCAGGCTGTACCCTTTCCTGGTTTTTCATGGGAATTAACTCTATCCTAGCTCAACCAAGGACACCATATTGCTTCCTTTCTCACCAATAGAACCTTCTAGGTATATATATCATCTCCAGGCAGTTAGTGTGATTGCAAAAATTGTTTAATTTATTGTTGAGATTTTCATTGAATCATAGAATGTTTGGGTTTAAAGATATCTTCAAAGGGATCATCAAGTCCAACTCCACTATCATAGGTTCAAAGCCCCATCCAACCTGGCCATGAACACTTCAAGGGATGGGGCATCCACAACTTTTCTGGGAAAACTGTTCCAGTGTCTCACTACCCTTAGCATGAAAAATTTCTTCCTTATATCTAGACCAAATCTATCTTCTTTCATCTTTAAACTATACCCTTGTCCTGTCACTACAGGTCTTGGTAAAAAGTGTGTCCTCATCTTTCTTATCAGGCCCCATTAGGTATCAAAAGACAACAATAAGGTCTCCCTAGCACCTTCTCTAGGCTAAACAACCCCAACTCTCTCAGCCTTTCTTCATAGGAGAGCTCCATACATATATAAATGCTCCAACCCTCTGATAATTTCTGTGGTCCTCCTCTGGACCTGCTCCAACATGTCCATGTCTTTCCTGTGCTGAAGATGCTAGAACTGGATGCAATAATTCAGATGAGGTCCCACCAAAGTGGAGTAGAGGGGTGCAGTGGGTCTGGGATGGTAGTGATTTTCGACAGCAGCTCTTGCAGTGCTGTGCTTACTGTTGGTATCAATATTATGACTACTGCTCGCACAGCATCAGGACTGTCCCTCCAGCATTCCTTCCCCCACCTTCACCAATAGCTATGGGTGGGCACAATCATGAGAAGGACCACGACCAGAACAGTTGACCCAGGCTGACCAAGGAGATATTCCATACCATATGACGTCAGCTCAGTAATATAAACTGGGGGAGAGGAACAGGAAGGGGAGTCAAGATTCAGTTTTGGCCTTCCAAAAGCAATTGTTAAGCATACCGAAGTCCTGCTTCTCGGGAGGTGGCTGGACATTGCTGCTGATGGGAAGTAGAGAGTAACAGCGTTATTTACTCTTGCTTTGCTTCCCGCGCGCGCGGCTTTGCTGCTTCTTTATTAAACTGCTTTTATCTCAACCCACAAGACTCTCATTTACTCTCCTCCCTGGCTTGCTGAGGAGGTGGGGGATAGAGCAATGTGGTGGGCAACTGACATCCAGCCAGGGTCAAACTACCACAAGGTCATAGCCATCCATGATCACATTGCAGTCTTTTTGACGCCCAATGTGGGGTGAGATAATAGCAGTTTTACATTAAATGCATTGTAATTCTAGTAAGCTAATGAGTGCAAAGCTCCTGTGCTGATCATGGAACCTTGCTGTAATGCAGCTTATCTTTCACTTTAAATTTTTGGGAACATGCTGCTATTTACACCAACTCTGTGCTGCGCTCTAATATTGATAGTTTTGCTATGTTGATTGCATGATTTTATGAAAAGGATGAAGGGGCCTGGGAACATGATGGCCCAAATAATAATAACAAGTCTCATTCTGTTACTGATAGATTTACTGTTCTGCGGGAACTACCTTGTGGAGGTCATGGGGCAATGCACCTCTTTTCCCTCAGCTCGGACTGATGCAGACAATTTTGTTATAAAGACTTCCCAGGTCCTTAGTCATCCTTATATGAGAGTTTTAATATTATTAATTAACGTGACTGGTATATTATATATTTTGTGGAATCTGGATTCATCTGGGTATCAGAGAGAACAATTTTGGGATGGAAAGATGTTAAAATGCCCCCTGAAGTGGCCAGTCCCTGGGTGGCAGAGTGTGTAGACGAATTTGGGCAAATTCCTAGGACAGTTATCACCTTCTGTAACCTGGGATTTTACACCTGAACAGATAAAAAAACCTGCTTTACTGGCACGCCACCTGATAGAAGGGTGTCTTGTCTACCCCAATGAGGCTCATCAGATTCAGGCACTATACTGGGGCCTAGCATCTGCCTCCTGAGCAGCACTCCAGTCCTCTCAGAGAATTATGGTTGAAGTGGAAATTCAAACTGTATCTGAGACCACCATGGTTGAGTCAGGGAATCAAACAAAAACCACAGTTGTTGCCCCAGTAGTGAAAAAGAAACAGTGGATAAGGAGGTCAAGAAGCCCATATCATCGATTAATAAGGGCAGAAGAGGAGGAAGAGGAAAGGTTAGAAGAAGATAATCCTTCTGTAAGGAGATCAGGAGAAGGAATGAAAGAAATTGAAAAGGAAATGGAAACTACTCGGTCCCTGACCTCATTAGAACTTCAAAAAGATTACAGTCACCAGCCAGGTGAGCAGATTAGTGCCTGGCTGCTCTGATGTTGGGATAATGGGGCTGACAGTCAGCAATTGGGAGGTAAAGAAGCCCAACAGCTGGGATCTCTTGCTAGGGTCTGGGGAATTGATAGAGGCATTGGAAAGAAGACCTCAATTTGCAGTCTCTGGAAACGGCTCCTCTCAAGTGTAAGGGCAAGATACCCATTCAAGGAAGATCTTGTAAATGTCTGAGGAAAGTGGACTAGAGAAGATGAAGGCATCCAGTACCTAAGGGAATTAGCTGTGTTGGAAGTCATCTATGGTGATCTAGATAATGCTGAGGCCTCCACAGATCCAGACAATATCCAGTGTACACGGGCCACGTTGAGAAAAGTGATTCAGAATGCCCCAGCTACGTATTCTAATATCTTGGCAATGGTGTATCACCCAGACGTGGATATACCAACAGAGGAGAGAATATCTTCTTGGTTGCAAAACTATGAAAAGAGCCTCTGCACCTCCTCATCAGTGTGGAATGATGGCCTGACTGTCAGAACTGCCCCAAGAATTCAGTCATCCACTGCCCTGACTAGTCCCAGATGTAGGAGTACACCATGAAATGAACTCTGACTCTTTTTGCGTGGCCAAGGAGAGGATATGAGGAAATGGGATGGTGAACCCACTTGTAAGCTGGAAGCTTAAAAGTATGTCAATTAAGGGGGAAGACAGCTGTTAGAAAAGGACCACCCAAGAGGACTGTCAGCATAGTAGCTGCCAGAACAAAAGAGGACAATCAACAATCTCCAAGACATAGAAGAACTGCAACCACCTCCTTTGATGCCAATGAGGAGACTTCAGGTCTAAAATTGCAAGGATCAGATAGCGAATACTCTGATGAAGAACAGAAATAGAGGGTCCCTGCCTCCAGCCAGAAGGAGGAAAGGGATGACTGAATCTACCTGATTCTGTGGGTTTGATGGTCTGGCCCATCAGACCCACAAAGGTATAAAGCCTTAGTAGACACAGGGACACAGTGTACATTGATGCCATCAAGGTATAGGGACACAGATTCTGTGTGGATCTCTGGAGTGACAGGGGGATGTGAAGAAATATCTGTATTAGAGGCTGAAGTGATCTTAACAGGGGACAAATGGGAAAAGTACCCTGTAGGCACAGATGTAGCTTGGATCAGCCAGCTTGAATAAAGATGGTAGGGATAAGTTAATGCAGCTGACATGCTACTTCAGAAACAGGTGCTGCAAGTTAATCAATTGGACCCTGGGTGATCTCATGGGCAGAAGCAGCATATAAGGAGGTAGCTAGCAAAGGAAGGGTGACTTTGAGTCAACTCTGGTGGTTGTACTATGTTGCCCCTGTACGTCTCTGCATGTGCATTACTTAGACTCTCTACGTCTTCAAGTGAATATTGCCTGCATTACTACAACAGTAGCCCATTGTGACTGATCCAGAGGCCCCTTTTATTCTTGGCATAGATTACCTCAGGAGAGGGTACTTCAAAGACCCCAATGGATATTGATTGGCTTTTGGTATAGCCACTGTAGATATAGAGAAAATCAAACAACTTTCCAGCTTACCTGGCCTCTCAGAAGACCCTTTTGTTGTGGGATTGCTGCAAGTTCAAGAGCAACAGGTACCAGTTGTTACCAGGACAGTGCACCAGAGGCAATATCGCATGAACCGAGATTCCCTGTCTCCCATCCGTGAGTTGATTCATCAACTGGAGGCTCAAGGAGTAATTAGCAAAACTCATTCCCCATTTAATAGTCTCATATGGCTTGTGAAAAAATCTGATGGAGGGTGGATGTTAACAGTAGGCTATCGTGGCCTGAATGAAGTGACACCGCCACTGAGTGCTGCTGTACCAGACATGTTGGAGCTCCAGTATGAACTGGAGTCAAAAGTAGCCAAGTGCTATGCTACGATTGACATCGCTAATGCATTTTTCTCAATTCCTTTGGTAGCAGAGTGCAGGCCACAGTTTGCCTTCACATGGAGAGGTGTCCAATATACCTGGAATCAATTGCCCCAGGGGTGGAAACATAGTCCTACTATTTGTCATGGTCTAATCCAAACTGCTAGAAAAGGATGATGCCCCTGAACATTTACAGTACATCGACAACATCATTGTATGAGGCAACAAGGCAGAAGAAGTGTTTGAGAAGGGGAAAAAAATAATTCAGATTCTCCTAAAAGCTTTTTTTTCTGTAAAAAGTAGCAAGGTAAAGGGACCTGCACAAGTGTTCCAGTTCTTGGGCATAAAATGGCAGGATAGACTTGTGATCAAGGAGTGGACTTGACCATGGAAGCCATTACACAGGTCACAAACAAATGTGAAACGTACTGCAATCAAGTGAGCCACATGAATCAAGTCTCCCTAGAACAGAGGTCGATGGCTGGGTTTTCAATATGGTGAGGCCTGGCAAATTGACTATGTTGGACCACTACCATGTATACATCAAGGCAAGCGTTATATACTCACCATGGTGGAAGTAACTACCGGTTGGTTGGAAACATACCCTGTAAACCATGCCACTGTCCAAAATACTGTCTTGGGCCTTGAAAGGCAAGTTTTGTGGCGACACGGTACTCCAGAAATAATTGAATCAGACAATGGGATTCATTTTCGAAATAATCTCATAAACTCGTGGGCAAAGAAACATGGCACTGAGTGGATATACCACATCCCCTATCACCCACAAGCCTCTGGAAAGATTGAAATATATAATGGATTACTGAAGACCATGTTGAGAGCACTGGGTAATGGGGTGTCATGGTTTGACATGATAGCCTTTTCTGGTAAGGGGGAAGGGGCTGTAAAGATGGCTCCTGTAAGAAGTTGCTCGCAACTCTCCCCAGCTCAGAGCCAGACCCACTTCTGGGGCTGAGCCAATTAGACGCCTCCACGATCACTTTTTTGAGAAGAAGCCGGAAGGGGAGGTTTCTTCCTCCATCTTCTTTCTTTCTTCTGCCCCTTCTTCCTTCTTCTGGCTGGTGGTGGTGCAAGGAGTAGGAACGGTGAGAGAAACAACCATGCGGACTCCAAGGTCAGTGATGAAAGAGAGGAGGAGGTGTGCTGGAACAGAGACTCCCCTGCATTCTATGGAGAGAACTGGTGAAGCTGAGATTTATTTTAATTTCTTTAAAGACCCCACATCAGCGGTAGAGACTCATTTTGATAATGAGCCCACATCAGGGGCAGAGACTTATTTTGCTAAAGCTGACCCCGGACCACGAGCAGCGATTCACTTCATTAAAGGCCACGAGCCAGGGACAGTGACTATGGCCGGAGGAGGCCGTGTTCCGAAGGAGGAGCCCTTTATCACTATGGCCGGAGCAGGCCTTGTCCCGAGAGAGGGACCCTGCAAATGCAGAAACTGCAACCGCGGTGAAGAATCCAAGCCAGAGATATTCACCAAGGACTGTGTCCCGTGTGAGGGACCCTGTATCGGCAGAAGCCGCAGCTGCTGGGAACAACCCACACCAGAGAAGTTTGTTAAGGACTGTGTTCCGGGGGAGGAACCCTGTGTTGGAGCAGGGGAAGAATGCCAGGAGTCGTCCTCATCTGAGAAGACAGAAGCGGCAGAGCCCATCTGTGAGAGACTGACCACATTCCCCACTCCCTGCCCCCCTGAGCCGTTGTGGGGGGAGGAGGTAGAGATATCGGGAGCAGTGAGCTGGGCCCAGGAAGAAAGGAGGGATGGGGGAGGGAGATCTTAAAGTGCTGGTTGTAATTTTCTCATCATCCTACTCCCTTTTTTTTTTTTTTTTTACTTTTATTCTGTTCTGTTTCTTGTAGAATAAACTTTCCTACTTTCCTCTCTAAGTCGAGTACTAGAGTCTGTTTTGCCCAGAACCATAATTGGCAGTGAGCCCTCCCTGCCCTTGTCTCAATCCACAACAACCTTGCTTATTTTTTTTTTACTCCCATTTCACTGGGACCTCCGCCATCCTAACAAGGGTGGGGGTGAATGGGGGCACCAAGCGAGAGACTGTCATGGTCCTGCGGTGCTAGCTGGGCCAAACCACGACAGTGGTGAGCAGTTATACTGGGCATTGCTTGTTTTCTGTATTCCTTTGGTGTTGTTACAGCTGTTTGTTCTCTCCTTGTGTTGTCCTATTAAATTGTCCTTATCTCACCCCACAAAGCTTTACCTTTTCCTCCTGATTCTCCTCCCCATCCTGCTGAGGTGGGGAGGGGTGAGCAACTGTGTGGGTTGCTTGTTGCCAGCTGGGTTTAAACCACAACAGTCCTTCTGGGCACCCAATGTGGGGCAAGAAGAGTTGAGATAGGGACCAATCTGCCCAGACTGTGCTGGAAAAAATTTGTTATACAGTTTTCTTATATTAGTTAAATAATGTAGGATGGTCACAATGCTGGCTCAGTTGTTTATATGTAAACTCTTACATGCTGTATGTGTTCCCTGGGATGTGGGTCCCGAGAATATTGGAACAGACCATGTTTCATCTTCGGACAAAGACAGTGCTGCAGATCTTATCGCCCTGGTTGGCACCAAGCCATGGGAGCGGCAGAAAAACCGAAGGCCGCCTGGAACTGTGATAACCACAGTTAAGAAGAGACTGAGTTGATTAGAAACGTAGATATGTGGACTATATTTGGGTCATTTGTAACACCACTATTTACAAGTTTACAATATTTACAAGTACATAAATGGTGGATGTCAGGAAGTTAAAATATCCCTTTTTTCTATTGTATCTAGCAACAGGACAAGGGGTAATGGGATGAAGCTGGAACACAAAAAGTTCCACTTAAATATAAGAAAAAACTATTTCACTGTGAGGGTGATGGAGCAGTGGAACAGACTGCCCAGGGAGGTTATGGAGTCTCCTTCCTTGGAGGTCTTCAAGAGCCGCCTGGACGCATTCCTATGCGACCTGATCTAGGTGGATCTGCATCTGCAGGGAGGTTGGACTACATGATCTCAAAAGGTCCTTTCCAATCCCTACCATTCTGTGATTTTGTGATATTAAGCTGCTGCAAAAACAGAACTTAGAAGCCTGGAAAATTACAGCTTTATAAGCCTGAGGGTATAGATTTGCTTATACAATAAACGATGCTGATACTGTTCCTGCACCTTAACGGAGTCTGTGCCCATGTTGCCACAAATGGTGTCTCTGTGTGAGGAGGCAATTCCTGCAGTCAAGAGACTGAGCCAGTGGCAAGCCCCACAGAACTGAAGCTGCTGAAAGGAAGCAGATGCCTGGTGGCAGCCCAATTCACCATTGCGGGGAGAGCAAGGTGAGCTGTGGGGGATGATGGGTTGTAGCCTATAGTCTGAAGGAAAATCGATTCTGAGACCGATAGAAGGATTAGTATCTAAGCATAAGGTGCACTGTCATGGTTTAGGCCCACCAAGGGAAAAAAGGCCACTATTACACTCAAATACCAAAGACTTGCAAATTCCTAAAAGGCAGGGAGGGCTTAATTGCCGCTTATGGTCCCAGACAAGACAGACAAGGCTACTCGGCTTGGGGAAGAAAAATATAATTGAATCCACCACCAACTAAAGCATAACCATAAAACCCCAAACATAACCAACAAAAAACAACATAGAGTGGTACAAAGATGAACACAACCAGTCCTTTAAGACCACTTTCTCCCCACCCTCTCCCCTCTTCCCAGGCTCAGAGCCCCAATCCTGGTGTCTTTATCTCCTCCCCCACTGAACGGCTCAGGGGGGCAGGGAATGGGGGTTTCAGTCAGTCTATTCCTGATAGCTTCTGCCGTTTGTCTCTCCTCAGGGTAGGTGGGCTCCATGCCAGTCCTCCCTGCACCTACGTGGGGTACCTCACACACCCACCAGCCCTGCATGGGCCACTCCAAGGTGTGTTCATCCCAAAGACTGCAGCTTCTCTCTGCCTCTCATGTGAGTCTGCTCTGTGGTCCGCAGGCTCTCCAGCACGGCCTGCACCATGGCTGCCTCCTCACACAGTCTCTTGCTTGTCCAGGCACACTCACCCGGAGCTGCTGGTGGCTCTCAGCCCTGCCGTTGCCCTCCATGGGTTGCAGGGTTACAGCCTACGTTCTCGCCATGGATTGCAGAGGGATCTCTGGACTGACTCTCCTCTTTCCTTCCTCCTTCTCTGACTATGGGGTTTACATGGTCGTCTCCATCTTGTACCACTCTTACATCTCCTCCCAAACACCCTTAAATAGTGATCGCAGAGGCGCCAGATTAGCCCAGCTGGGCCGGAGGTGGGTCTGAACCCAAGAGCCAGGGGAAAGTCCAAGAACTCTTGATAAGGTCTTCACTGAAACTCTCCCACCCTGTTACCAAGCAAAAGCAAAAGATTTATAAATCTCATTCTGAATAATGGAGCAGAGAAATGCAGAGTGAGCACAGACACTCTCAGGAAATTCCCTGTTCTCTCACTTGTAATATATTCCCTATAAATGTCTGCAGAAAAATCTAAAAACTCTTGGACTGTCAAAAACTGCAGCGATCATTCCAAACTACATTGTTCTATTTTCTATTTGATTGCACTCTTCTCTCTGTTGGTGTCAGTGTTTTTCTCACATATTTTATACAAGCTTTCATAGGTTTTTCTGTTATTGCAGCATCTAGAACAATGCAGTAGCAGTCCACAGTTGGAGCTCCTAAGGAAGACAGTGACACAATGATAATCACAACAGATACTACTAGATCTGTCTGGAATGGAGTTAATTTTCTTCATAGTAGCTCATATGGTGCCGTGGTTTTGATTTGTGACCAAAACAGTGTTAACATATGGATGCTTTAGTTATTGTTGAACAGTGCTTGCAATGCATCAAGACCTTCTCTGTTTCCCATTCTGACCCGGCAGTGAGTAGTCTAGAAGTGGGTAAGAGGCTGGGAAGGAAGACAGCTGGGACAACTGACTAAAGGGATATCCCATACCATATGACACCATGTTCAGCATATAAAGCTGGGGAAGGGGGAGGAAGGAGAGGACGTTCAGAGTTATGGTGTATGTTGCTTAGCTGCTAACTGGCATTAAGCCACAACATGAAGATTAAAATAGGAAGCAATGCTTTGGGGTTTTTCTACATTTTGTGGAAATTGTTATATTCTGACAAAATTTCAGCCCTACATGATGATAATTATAGAAATGTACAGAAAACAAAACAAAACATTAAACCAATGTAGATTCAATAAATTTTAGTAGTCAAGTGGAGATTCCAGGACTGAAGGCTTGTCTTACATGACTGTACTGGGTCTGACTGGGATGGAGTTAACTTCTTTCATAGCAGCCAGTACAGTGCTGTGCTTAGGATGTGTGGCTAAATCAGTGTTGATAATACACCAATGTTTGGACTATTGCTGAAGAGTGCTTGCACAATGTCAAGGCTATCTCTCCTTATCTCCATCCTCAAAGCTAGCATGCTGGGAGTGGGAAAGATGTTGGGAGGATACGTAACCAAGACAGCTGACCCAAACTGACCAAAGGAATATTCCATACAGGTGGTAGGTGAAACGTGGCTCACTTTCAGGCACCCATCAAGTTGTTCTCTCCTCAGCAGGACAGAGATGAAAAACTGCTTGTGGGACAAGATTCTGTGAATAGTAATGTCATGATTTTGCCCCATCAGGACAAAAGGGGAAGAAAAAAAAAACGCAATTCCTCCTTCTCCTGGTGAAACGCAGAGGGGATCGGGAAGAAAGGAAAAGAGCCCACGTAAGTTGAAAAAAGAGCAATTTACTAGGAGAGAGTTGAAAAGGAAACAATTATAACAATAAGGGGATATTACAAAGAAAAACGGTGAGTGACGCAGTTGCTCACCACCCGGGACCCGACCAAGCGACCGCTCCAGACCAGCGGCCGTAAAACCGTGACCCCGGAAGAGAACTCCTTTCGACTAGCTCCTCACCTATATACTGGGCATAACGTCAGTATGGTATCAAATACCTGCTGGCCAGCCTGGGTCAGCTTTCCAGGTTCTTCATGGGAATTAACTCTATCCTAGCTCAAATCAGGCCAGGTAATTACCAATCAACGAACATATATTTTGGTGTGTTTTGCAAATCATGTAACAGGATAAATACCTCAAAGTTCTTTTGTGTGTTGTGCTAACTTTGTGGAATTACCAACTAGCATCCAGCTTCATGCAATGTTGTAGGCACCCGGAAGATCTCGGGCTGTAACGCGAGAGGTAGAGAGTACAGAAGAGGCAGGCATGGGGTGGAGTGAAAGGAGGTGTTTGTGTTAGCAGATAAAAGCGCATGGCACAAGCAATAAGCTGGAATAAAGCATCATCCATACTGAGTATGTAGTGATCTTGTCCCCTCAGCGGGGTGGGCTGAGAGATCCGGTAGCGGCAACATATGGTGACCCCGATGTGATCAGCGGAAGGCAGGACATCCGTAGCCATGGCACAGATGGAACAAGTGATTAAGGTACTCAAGGTGGTGGCGCTTGAGGTTGGAGAGCGGGTTCATCCTATGGATGTGGAGGTGGGGTGTGTTACAGGCACCCACAGAGTTATTGTCCAGAATTGGACAGTGGTAGAGGAGGAGATGCTGCAGGCTGCTTTGGTGGGGCCCAAGGGGATGGACCAGCATCTTAAAACATGGGGGGAGATTAAGAGGACTGTCTAAGGCAGCAGAGGAGAATCAGGTCTGGTTGCCATGCAGGGAACTATCCATTGGGAGGGGCGAAAAACGCAGACAGAGGAGAGAGCTTGTATTGATCAGGAGGCTCAAACAAGTGTGGAAGTGGAGAGTCTGGAGGCGCAGACGGGTCCGTCGCTATATGGGGACGCGGAATGTGATAAACTTGACAGCAAGGAGGAGAGTGAGGGGTGCAGTCCCAGAGCAGAGTCCCCGCAGGAGAGTTGCTTCCCAGATGAGTCCAGCCTGTCGCGTTCCCCTGGGACAAGTTGCCGAGGATGCAGATGGGGGATGCCGAGCAGGGTACGGCGCGGGATGATCAGGGGAGAGCGAGGGGGCACAACCCCATGTTAGACTGGGCACCATTGGGCACGCGAGGGGAGACAAAGAAAAAGAAAACACAGGAGAAAGGAATGTCAACTGCACCGTCGGCGCCAGGGATGGCGCAGGGGGGGACGGTGCTGGGAGGCAGGAGAAAGGAAAAATATCTACTGCTTCACTGGCCACCAAAGATGACGCCTAGAGGAGGAGGGGGCAGAGTACAGGGAGGATTTTGATATGCATTCGATAGGCGAGCGTGATAGCATGCAGCTGCGAATAGAAAAGGGGTTGGACTATACAAGGACGTTGCAGACAGGAGGGGGCAGTGGTAGACTGGCAGTGTTGCTGAGCTGACTGCAGGAAATGATTGCTAATGCTGAGAAGGTAGCCCAGGAAACACAGTTGATTAAGAATGCAGCCGGAAGAGGGAGTCAATCACTTTACAGACTTGGCATCTGATAGTAAAAAAATGACTCTTAGATTCGAGGAAAGACTGCGGGAACTGGGGTTGTTTAGTCTATAGAAGAGGAGACTGAGAGGAGATCTTATTAACATTTACAGATGTCTAAAGGGTGGGTGTCAGGAGGTTGGGACATCCTTTTTTCTGTCGTAGCTAGCAACACGACAAGGGGTGGTGGGATGAAGCTGGGACACAGAGGTTTCCACTTAAATATTAAAAAAAAAAAAACCAAAACACACATACAAAACAATTAAAAACAACAATAACAACAAAAAAAAAACCCAAAAACAAAAAAACATCCCTCTTTTACTGTGAGGATGAAGGAGCAGTGGAGCAGGCTGCCCGGGGGGTGTTGTGGAACCTCTTCCCTTGGAGGTCATCAGGACCCATCTAGACATGTTCCTATGTGACCTGGTCTGGGTGAATCTGCTTCTGCGGTGGGGGGAGGTTGGACTGGGTGATCTCTGGGTGTCCATTCCAACCCCTAACATTCTATGATTCCATGATTCTATGGTTCAATGACCGATGGGGACAGATATGAATGGGTTACCCTAGAAACAAAGGTTGTGAAGGAGCTGCATGGGACCATAAAGACACATGGACTTAGCAGTCCAGAGTCCCTGGTGCTACTGGAATGCATCTTCCAGCAGCCTATGTTGCCGCATGATTGCACACAGTTAGCGAAGGTTCTATCGGGGTTCTTATTTTTGTTATGGAAGGAAGAGTGGCACACCATAAATCAGACCTTATGTACAGAAGTGCAAGGCAATCCCCAGCATCATTTGCACAGGGTAACCATTGAACAGTTAATGAGGGAGGACCGGTGGACAACGCCACAACTAGATATCAGTGGACTGTGCTACCCCAAGGCATTAAAAACTCACCAACATTGTGCCAATTGGCAGTCGGCACTGCCCTACGACCCATTCGTCATAAATGGTTGCAAGCGAAAATAGTCCACTATATGGATGATATCTTGTTGAGCTTGCCCAGCGGCGGCGAGCTCCGCCAACTCCACCAGGAGATTGTGGACGAATTAGCTAAACTAGGACTAATTATCAAAACTAGTAAGACCCAGTGGGGTAGCGGGATAAAATATTTAGGGACACTTATCACAAAAAGGCAAATGAGAGTGCAGAAATTGTTGGTAATTGACCGGATAACTACACAACAACAGGCGCAACAGCTAGTGCGATCATTCGTACCGATCACCCAAGATGAGATGCAGATATTTTATCCACTTCTCAGAGATGAACCGGTAGCACAAGCCCCAAGGATGCTGTCTGACCGCCAGAAAGCATTACTGGCAAACATTATCAACCATGTGCAGAGTCACGCCTTGACCAGATGGCAATCAGGTCAGCCGTTGGTTGCCACCATCCATTTGATTCCACAAGGAGCGAAAGGTTTCCACGGCACCGGTGGAAGGCCCCACTGTCTTTACAGATGCCTCATCAAAGACCAACACAGCGGCAGTGGTGTGGAAACAGGGAGACAGATGGGAGAAAATCTTGCATACTGATGCCACAAAACCGGTGCAATATCTGGAGGCCAAGGCTGTCGCCCTTGCCCTGGAGGCATGGCATTCAACGCCACTCAATATCGTCACCGACTCAAGATTCGTCGCTGAACAAGTTCAACAATGTGCAGTATAGCAGACCTCATATTGAATGCTTTACAAACTCATGCTGCCCCCTGCTCTATTGTACACATCAACAGTCACACAAATATTCCAGGGACTCTCACCAGAGGTAACCAAAAGGTGGACGAAGCAGCGACGCATGTATGGCCTATCTCCACCCAAGAGGATTTCCCAGTGGCCAGACAGCTACACGCCTTTTTGCATTGTGGAGCGCAGGCTCTACATCATCAGACCAAGATCCCTCTCCAAGTGGCAAAGCAGATAGTTGCTACTTGCCCTCAATGTGCTCTAGTGCCACCATGGGAAGCTGGAGTTAACACCCAAGGGTTACTCCTGAATCAGATCTGGCAAATGGATGTCACAATTTATGAGCCCTTTCGTCCCAAACATCATCTCCATGTCACCATTGACACCTGCAGTGGCTACATGCTAGCTACCCCCATGCTCTGAGCCACAGCGCGTCAGGTGATTAGGCACTGGCTATAATGTATAGCTGTCCTAGGATGTCCTGAACAAATCAAAACTGACAATGGGTCTTCCCATGTGACACAGGAATTCTGTCAAACCTAGCAGATTAAATTGGTGCATGGCATTCCTCACAATAGCCAGGGACAGGCATTCATTGAATGCGCTCACGCTACTCTAAAAGTACAGCTCAATTGTCTTAGGGAGGGGGAGAACATGGGACTCCCACCGATAGAAAACACGATATTTTAATATGCTGTCTGTACGTCTTTAACCATTTTGTTCGCGATCAGGACCCATACTGGCACAAGCACACTTTAGGGAGCAAGAACCGGTAGCAGTAGATAAATTACCAGTAGTCAAATAGTGGCAAATTGACACCAGGCAGTGGGAGTCAGGATGGAAGCTTAGATGCCCGGGCCAAGGGTATGCTTGTGTAGAAAAGGAGGGAACTCAGCAGTGGGTCCCACCAAAATGAATACGACCAGAAATACAAGTCTAACGGTCTACTGAGTTTCTTTTGCAGGTTGACATGTTCTTCGGAGTGCTCGCCGTGATGCAGATCCAGCTGGGGCCACTCAACTATTAGCGAGATTGGGCGGTGAAGTGGAACACGACCAGCACCTGTTGATATCTTCCCTCAATTGGCTCAGCTAGCACGTGTGCTGGGCAGACACGTTACGTATCAACCCGTGCCACAGGATCTTAGGGAGGGGGAGATGTAGTAGGCGCCCAGGAGATCTCGGGCTGTAATGTGAGAGGTGGAGAGTACAGAAGAGACGGACATGGGGTGGAGTGAAAGGAGGTGCTTGTGTTAGCAGATAAAAGCGCATTATGCAAGCAATAAGCTGGAATAAAGCATCATCCATACTGAGAATGTAGTGATCTTTTCCCCTCAGCGGTCGGTGAACTGAGTGATCCGTGTGGGCGGCCTGGTGATGTTGACGGTAGTGGCAACAGTGCAAACATGAAATAAATAAATATCTCGGCTCTATATGTAAGATTGGCTCATTGCACACTGGGTAGCAAACCCTGATTGTGGGACAGCTGGACTTTTCTCAGATGTGAATCTAACTGGCTTCCTACAGAAAACATTTTCAATAAAACAATGTCTTGCCCCAATGCTGATTATTTTTCTGATATGGGATGTGGGAGGCAGAGTGTTGGTGTATAAAATATGCCACATAAATAAAAAATTTGTTAGTCAATGTCAAATACCTTTTGATGTTAACATTTCTGAAGCCAAGTACTCTTTTTTTTCCCAAATTGAAATTTAAGTATTTTAAAAGCCATGTTTGTGGAAACTAATAGCTCTAAACTTGTTCTGGTTTTCTTTTAAAAATAAGGGATGCCATTTCCATTTAAGTAAAATTGTAATCACATGAAATTACACTGTAATTACACACAGATCACAGAACTGAAATCACGTGCATACAGATGAATACAAAGTCTGATGCTTGCACATTTCCCCTCCGCCATGCTCTTTCTGTACATATGTCAAGGCTATTAGGAACCAATGGGTCCAGCAGCAGAAGATAGGAAGTATTGCTACAGAACTCAAATCTTGATATAGAGAAATTGCCAAATTTCTATACTCTCTATTCTTCTCCAATTACAAGAACAAAAAAATTACATAGCCATGAGATTCTCAAGTCTATTGATGCTGAGCATCAGTTGTGCCACAAATTAGAATTTCTGTGGGAATACTTCTCATTAGATGATATCCAGAAAGGACATAATTAACATATCTGAATTCAGAAGTCAGGAAGTGAAAAATCTGGCACATTTACACATTAATGCAGGCTTACAGAGGAACACTAGTACCTGCTTTTCCTGCACTAGATACCATTGCCAGTCTCGGGCCTTCCGGGATCGGGGCAACGCGCTGAAACACACCAAACCCACTCTGGTTTGGGAAAGGAGAGCACTGCCAAGAGCAAGTGCTACCATGCTGTACGCAAGCCCCCAATTTATCGTCAAAGTTACATAATATCTGGGGTTTTTTTACATCGTGCTGACCTTTAGACTTTGCCTGTTTTACACTCTGACGTTGCTGCTTCTCAAACTCGCAACAGGGCATTCTGTAACATTACCTCATTCACCAACAATCATTCTCATACTCTGAAGGTTGGTTTACATTTTTTGCCAATTACCAGTTCTTTATTCCCACATTTTCCCCTTCTTCATTTTCATGGAGATCATCACAATCAGCTGCGAGTCAGTCTTTATTTCATAGAGAATGATGTTACTCATTTCCAAGAGAGGAGGAGAATCTCTCAGCTCCAGAGGGGAATCCCTGCTAAAAGGGGAAAAATTTTCAGACAAGCTCCAAAGGAGAGTATGCAGAAATCCTCTCATCCCACAGAAATGGGACTGGGCTTTTATAGAATGAAGTGACTGACTGTCAGTCATCTTGTCGATGAACTTACATCTCTGTAAAGCTAGCAGAAACATCTAGTTTCCCACAATGATGTTATCACAGATGTCTGTTTTACTGCCCATTAGCTCAAGAATCTTATCATCCTCCCAAGTTATCCTTGGAGACAGTTAAGTCAGGCTGATCTGTAACAGCCTTCGCCACTAGAAAACAGCATGACCCTCAGCTTGTATCTTTTCACCAGGGGGAGTGTTCTTCTACACTCCACCCCGAGACTGCAGTCAATCATCTTTACCTTATGAAGTGGTAATGCAGGTACTTCTTGCCTCCAGGCTATAAAAGTGCACCATATTTTATATGTTACCATCAAATGTGTTAAGAAACATAATTTTCTATGTTTATTGTGACAGACCTAGGTGGTGTTAATCGTGTTAAGTCTCGAATCACATACCAGACTCACAGAAACATGGTGATTATCAAGACTGGGCATAACATTTTTAGTACCAACAACATTATTTCAGGATGTAGTATTCTGTTAAAGATTCCAGTAGCAGTTGGAGTCAATCCAAACAAAATATCCCACTAGTGATATTCTTCATCCTTTTTCACCCATTCCAGCACATGAACTGTAATCAGGAGTCTGTGAGTTCCCTCCTTCAGTCTTTATAATTAGATTGTGTAGATCAGGGTGCTCTAGTAGCTTCTTGACAAATGTGATGTTCATTCTTATAGGTGTTGGTGACAAGGTGTTGTATAATATATAGTTACTATGTATATTCTGGTACACAGTCCTCAGTATAGAGTAGTTAAGGTCACACCTTGAAATGTAAGTAAAATTGCAAATGCCTGGATTTGAGTCATTGTTTAGTGGTGCTTCCAGATTGTCTATTAAAAAATTGTCACAGGGGGTTCTCAGACATATACAGCCTTTTCCAACACACTCTAAGACAGACTCTGACTCATTATCAGAATACATTTCAAAATGACAAATGCTCTGTTCAGTGTCGAAGCAAACATCTTGAGCTTTTAAAGTGTTGCTTTCCCACTTATATCCTCATATTCCCTTTCACAATGCAATGACAAATGCATAAACAAATCCTATTCAGTTACAATGATCTCTTATTTCTAAGCAGCAAAAAACATAAGTAAAGCAATGCACCTAATCATTACTACATAAGAATAGCGATAGTGATTAAGCATACACAACTGATTTCCCTAATACTTTACCATCATCTAGATTCGCAGTCGCTGGGGAGTCCCAGTTGCAGCAAGGATTTGGGGAACCTGTCCTGGAAATTGGGAGGTCCTATGCACTGCATCTACCCGTAGGAGAGGTCTCCAAATCACTGCAAGAGGGTCCAGATTTTTATATTGTTGAATATTCCTACATAACTTCATCAGTGGAATATCTAGTTTCACTCTCTGTTGAGATACCATCTGAAGCTTGGCCAGGGCCCCAAGAGGAACCAAGGGAGTTTCCTTATCTATTTGGTTCTTTTTCATGTACTACCAACCAAGACTGAACATCTGATTTCTCTGCCTCGAACACCAACCCCTGTACATACAGAAATAGATACATCCTTTGTGGGAGAGGATTTGGCTGCAGGCAGCTTTAACGTTGAGACACAGCTCTTCCCTTGAAGCACACAGATAAACAACTCTGAGAAAGAAGAGATAAGACTGAAGCATAAAAACAGTATGCAAGCATACCACAGAAGTAGCAAGAGCGGTGTGTGAATGTCTTGGCTTGGCCCAGCTAGCACAGAAGCACCACGACAGTCTATCGCTCGGTGCCCCCATTCACCCCCACTCTCGTTAGGATGGCAGAGGTCCCAGCGAAATGGGAGTAAAAAGATAAGTAAGGTTGTTGTGGATTGAGACAAGGGCAGGGAGGGCTCGCTGCCAATTACGGTTCCGGGCAAAACAGACTCCAGTACTCGACTTAGAGAGGAAAGTAGGAAAGTTTATTCTACAAGAAACAGAACAGAATAAAAGCAAAAAGGGAGTAGGATGATGAGAAAATTACAACCAGCACTTTAAGATCTCCCTCCCTCAGGACATAGTCCTTAACGAACTTCTCTGGTGTGGATTGCTCCCAACAACTGCGGCTTCTGCCAATGCAGGTTCCCTCACACGGGACGCAGTCCTTGGTGAATATCTCTGATGTGGATGCTTCACTGCGGTTGCACTTTCTGTAGTTACAGGGTCCCTCTCTAGGGACAAGGCCTCTTCTGGGCATAAGTTTAATGAGTTGCTTTGTCGTGGGTTCCTTCCCACAGTTACATCTGTGGATATTGGGTCCCTTCTTCGGGACATGGTCTGCTCCGGCCATAGTTTTAAAGAAGAAAATCACTGCCCCTGGCTCGGGATCTGCAGTGAAGTGGTTGGATCCCCCCCACGGGACACGGCCTCCTCTGGCCATAGTCACTGTCCCTGGCTCAGGGCCTTTAATGAAATGAATCGCTGCCCCTGGTCCAGGGCCAGCTTTAGCAAAATAAGTCTCTGCCCCTGATATGGGGTCATTATCAAAATGAGTCTCTTCCGCTGATGTGGGGTCTTTAAAGAAATGAAAATAAATCTCAGCTTCACCAGTTCTCTCCATAGAATGCAGGGGAGTCTCCGCTCACCTGCACACCTCCTCCTCTCTTTCATCACTGCCCTTGGAGTCCACATGGTTGTTTCTCTCACTATTCCTACTCCTTGCACCACTACCAGCCAGAAGAAGAAGAAGGGGCAGAAGAAGGAAGAAGATGGAGGAAGAAACCTCCTCTTCCGGTTTCTTCTTAAAAAGTGATCGTGGAGGTGTCTGACTCAGCCCCAGAAGTGGGTCTGGCTCAGAGCTGGGGAGAGTTGCGAGCAACTTCTTACAGGAGCCATCTTTACAGCCCCTTCCCCCTTACCAGAAAAGACTACCATGTCAAACCATGACAGTCCTCTTCTCCCTTGAGGGAAGCATAACTCAGTTTCTTAAACTGTGAAGTTGCAATCTAGGGAAGCTTAAGGCTATTTTTCCAGTAATTTGACCTTTACTCACATATTCTCTTAAATTCTATAAAAAGTAACATTCAAATGTAGTTCGACTGTCAAAGTTTTTCTTCTATCTTACATTTGTCCTGTCTATCCATTATCCTAATTAATATTTTGTAGCTCCAGAAATTCTACATATATGTAAAGTGGTTGCAACTCTAGTAGAGGGACACACATGTTCAGTTCTGTGTCCAATCCTCTTCCTCTCCCAAACAAAACTTATTCTGCAGTGTATGTATGACTTGTTATTTCTTTAATGTTATGGATTTTTGCTAATGGAATACAGCATCTTTGACCTATAATATGGTGGTCATTGCGCATGTAAAATGAGAGACAAAAAATGAAAAATGAATTCAATTTACTATCCTTTGTGGTGCTTTCAAATGATAATCTCAGGGACTTTTATGAAGCAGGACAGGACAGATGAAACAGCCAAGTTACCCGAAGAAGCTGTAGCTCTGTGATCACATTTGTATGCAGAGGTTTACGTGTCTTTAGATTCAGTATATGTAAAGTCATGCAGAGGGACAGTTCTGTCAAGCAAGCAAAAGAAGGAGAATTAATAGGTCCCTAAGGGCAGTATTATTGTCTCTAAATAATTTTCATAACAATTGTCATTAAAATGAGAATGATGCCTATAGGATTGATTTGATTGATCCTTAAGAGTTATGTTGTCACGAAAGCAAGCAGCAAATAAACTTGGAACTGCAAAATTAGCAAAATCAGCAAAATCAGGAAGCCCCATTTCTTTTTTTTTTAATGAGAAAGTAAGGGGAAGAAATTAGAAAAGTCAGACTCCATATAATCTCATACTCCCAGTGCTACAGAGTTTGATGGTAACATGTCAAGATCTAAAGCAGAGCATATGGCACTTTTAACATAAAATACTGAAAGTGTCTTAAGTATTTTTTTCCAAGTGTATTTGGCTGGGCATTACTTCTGTCTTCAAATATGGTACTGCAGAGGTCCATATAAGCAGATGAGAATTATATTCTTTAATTACCATGACCACAGTAAGTACTACAGTTGTATTATGTTTCTGATAGCCTGATTGAAATTATGGCATTCCCTCAACTTGTATTTGCCATGAGAGACTTGGGACGTAAGTCTGTTACCATACTTTATCAGTATACCCATTCACTCCAGTACAAGGCATACAGTAATATGTCGGTTGTAGCAGAGAGAAACAAAAATTCGTCTTATGCACAGAATCTTTTTTGTTCTCTAGCAAATAAATGTTTCCAGGTTATTCATTGTTCATTTAGTTAAGGTTGTTTGTGATGAGTTTAATTTCTGAAATCTGGGACTCTGGAACACTGAAATCTACAATCTGAATGGGTCAAATGTGATTATCATCTGCTGTCTTTCAAGTGTAACTCCAAGGTGTATTGGCAGACAGGTAGGTGCGAAGAGGAAAGTAAACCCAGTCATTTTATCTTTGTTTCTTAGCAAGATATACTGACCAGCAGGAGAAATTAATAGTTTGCCTATTTCAGTCATATACTGAACTAAATTCTTCTCTGGTATAAGTCAGGTAATTGTATCATATACAGTACTTTGATAAGATTCTATATGTTAATGTGGCTGCAAAAAAATGACTAATACTATTAGGTTTGGTGGTATTTTTTGATTCATACCATCACAGAAAGTCACCTTGAAGTATTTTTTCTAGTCTTCTCATCAGTGTGATGAAAAGAGAATCGAAAAAGGGAGAATGCTTTTGAAAAAAATATTGATAGCCTCACGTTAATGTTTTATGAATAAAAATGCTTTCTTTGCTTCATTTGCTTTATAGGAATATATAGTTATGTTTTATACTTCCTTACATTTAATAAAATTAAATGTACCAATTGTTCCCAATACATTAGTAACAGATTGTTAATGAAATTGGGTGTAACTTTTGGATGACTCTTAAGTACACACTGTTTGGAATTGTCTCTATTTAGTAAAATATGTCCAGTTTCAAGTAGTGTCACTCATGGAAGCATTAAACTAAATATAACCTTTAATCTTTTCATAAAAGACATTCAAATGTATTCAAAGGAGCAAGTATAGTTTGCATTGATTTAAGAAGAATACATGATTCTAGCACTGCTTATGATATGGATGTGGTGGATTGATCCTGTCAAATGCTCGCCAAAGTCTCTCTGTCACTCCCCCTCCTAAATTGGGCAGAGGAGAGAAAATATAATGAAAGGCTCATGGGTTGATATAAGGACAAGGAGATCACTCAGCAATTAACATCATGGGCAAAAAATAATCAACTTGGGGAAAATTAATTTAATTTATTGCCAATCAGAACAAAAAAAAGGTAATGAGAAATAAAAAGTAAATCTTAAAATACCTCCTCCCACCCCTCCATTCTTCCTGGGTCTCTACCTTCTCTCCTGCAGCAGTTTGCTCCTGCACAGTAATTTTTTTCCCCTTCTCAAATATGTTAAACACAGAGGCGTTACCTCCATTGCTAATTGGTGACGGGTCTGTCTTGAAGCGGACTGGCATTGGCTCTGTCAGACATAGGGGAAGCTTCTAGCAGCTTTTAACAGAAGCCACCCCTGTAGCCCCCCCCCCGCTACCAAAACCTTGCTATGTGAACCCACTACAATGGGGCATGGGCCTAGTCCAAAATCTGAGGCAGTCAATGAATTTTTTTCCACTGACCACAGGCTTTGACTCAGACCCAAAGTTAGCTAAAAATGTTTCTGCCTGGATTTTGTAAAGTGGTTTCTTCCACACTGCTGTACTATGTAGAATATAGCTTTATTCTCCTGTGTTTCTAGAACATGCATTTTGAGGAATCTGTAGATTATTTTGTTTTTTTTTTTAACAAAAGCCTGTGTATTGTCATTTGTTTCCTGTGTACTTTTCATTAGATAACATGCTCATGTTGGTAAAATTTGTAAGGGTACGTGCATGGGAGAGCATCTGCTCCCTTAAGGTTATCTGACCAAGAACCTTATCAAATGAGATGGCAAGAAAAAGGAGAAGCAATACATAGTGGCACAAAGCTGATTGACAAACTTTAACAGAGACAATGACAAGAACCAAACCTGATCAGTTACACTAATTGATAAGGGCTTATTTGAAATAAGAATGCTTATTTCAGTAAGATTGCAGTCTTTGTAAAATGGGTTGATAAGGAAAAGGGAGAGACACAAACCTGACAGACAAACATAATGGGGTCAAAGAGGAGAAACCAGTCTTTTTAGTCACACGCTAATTGGCAGGCTATCAAGAAACTGCAGGCATAACTTCAAAGAGGGCCAACCTGGACTTTGCAACTGATAAGAATGCAAATCTCCTTGTCCTGGATATTGGAGGAAGGGGGGCGGAGGGGCAGTGGTGGGTGTCTGTGGAACTATGCAAACTGATGAAGGAATATACAGGGAAAGGGAATCAAGGAGGAATAGCGGAGGAATAGACAGAAAGGGGTATAAAAGGTGCTGGACACGTGTAAACTGTGATGGGTCAGTATGCTTGTCTGACCGAGCCATGTGCTTGATCGTTGCAGTCTGTCCTATCTTCTCATTAAATCTTTTCTTAACTATCTTTCTGTGTAAGCTTGCTCTCTATCCCATGTGTGTGAGTGCTGTAAGAATGAGGTGTCAGCTAATGGTGAGGTAAACATGAGTGGATTTGGGGCCAGCAACTGGAGTCAGACTGGGGGTGTAGGTGCCCCCAGACCTGTGGTGCCAGCACCTGGAGCGAGCAAGGGTCTCAGCTTTAGTACTTGGAGGGACTATAGCTCTTAGGAGCACCTTGATGTATCCTACACACTTTGTGTCCAGAGCACCAGTTACTGGGAGGACCAGTATGAGTGGATTTGGTGGCAGAAACTGGAGTCAAGCCAAGGGTGTAGGCACTCTGGCCTGTGGTGTCAGCAAGTGGGGGTCTCAGTGTCAGTGGCTGGAGGGAGTAAGGGTCTTCAGCACCCAGGATGGGATCAGTGTGTGCCCTGGGATGGGATCAGTGTGAGACCAGCACGAGTGAGGCAAGTGAGGAGCTCAGAGCCAGTGGCTGTGAATCTGGAGAGTGCTATATGTGTGTTTTCACTAGTGACTTTCTGTGTCTACCAGCTAAAGAAAAGGAAGGTGACTTGGCTGTCTATGCTTATGTTTTATGTGAGTCCTATATGTCGGTGCTGTTGAGGGGTGTTTGTGTATAAAGTAGGAACACAGTATCTCCAGAGAAATTGTAAAATGCAAGAGAAAGCAAAATTTTACAGGCTGCCCAGATGGATTGTGGAGTCTCTTTCTCTGGAGACATTCAAAACCTGCCTGGACAAGTTCCTGTGTGACCTATTCTAGGTGGCCCTGCTCTGGCAGGGAGGTTGGACTAGATAGGTCTTTTTGAGGTCCCTTCCAACCTTTAAGATTCTGTGATTCTGTGGATTAGTTGCTTGTGAATGTAACAAATGAATCACAGTAGAGTTCATTAAGGAACTTCCTTTTATTTTGAATGATTGATATTCCAATAATAATGCATCTTTAACTAATACTGTTACAGATTTTGGAATATTAAAGCAAATTTTGTGAAAAATAAGATTAATTCTTATTGTGTCAACAAATTTCAAACATTATGCTGTGTTACAAAATTGTGGATGCAGGAAGGAAATAGGTTTGCATATATTTATTTATTTTAAAATATGATTACAAATTAGAACACTAAAAAATAGAATTTTGCTTTAAGATTACTTATGTCACTTCAGTTTGTTTCACTTATATTCATGCATTAGAACATTCTTTTAACTGAATATCTATTTACAGTAGCTTCTCTTACTGAACCTTATTTGATAAAGATGATAACAGAACTACAGAAAGAGGAGGTCTTGGGTATTTTGGATTTTATTTCCATTAGTCAATGTGTGTGTGGTCCCTCTACTTTCTTGATTACTAGCTAAACTTTGCTTTGAAAGCAGAGCTACTGTTTACTTGGAGTGGTTTGTCAAGGGTTAGAATTGACGTGTCCCTTTCCCCAACTCTGGCCCTGATCCTTTTAGGCAATCTCTCTGTCCACTGTATTGTAGAGTCACAGTCTCTCCATTTTTAATTCAATTTAAAATTGAAATAGCTTCAGAAAAAAGTCTGACATGATTTCTGTCCTGGATTTGGCTGACATAATTTTCAGAAGAAGCCATGAGGGGGCGTGGCCAAGCTATTTGATCCCATGTTGACATCATGCTAAGTATATACGGGGACAGGGTGCGGTGGAGCTGGCCAGGGTGCACATAGAGGAGGAATTAAGATTGCTCCAGTCCTTACTGTTAGTTTTGGTGCCTATTGATGCTTCTGCTCAAACAACTGTGCCATGCCGCTTTTGCTTGGTAACAGGGGGAGGGGGTTGCAGTGAAGACCTGGTAAAGAGTTCCCCCGGCTCCTGGGTTCAGACCCAACTCCAGCCTGGTTGGGCCAATCTGACGCCTCTGTGATCACTATTTAAGGACGGGAAATTGAAGTGCTTCGTAGGAGGTGTAAGAGTGGTACAAGATGGAGGCAACCATGTGGATCTCACAGTCAGAGAAGGAGGAAGGAAGGAGGAGCACCAGACCAGAGACTCCTCTGCAACCCGTGGTGAGAACGCAGGCTGTACCCCTGCAGCCCATGCAGGGCAATGGCAGTACTGAGACTCACCAGCAGCTCCGGGTGAGTGTGAGAGACTGTGTGAGGAGGTGGGCATGGCACAGGCCGTGCTGGAGAGCCTGTGGGCCGCAGAGCAGATCCACATGAGAGGCAGAGAGCAGTTGAATCTAGTTTATTTTGTAAATGTGCAGCACGCTGGTTTTTTACAATGATTCCTTTTTGGACTTGTGCCTATTTCACTATTCATAGAATTATTTTGGTTGGAAAAGACCTTTAAGATCATCAAGTCCAACCACTCATCTCACAAAGGCAAAGCTCACCACTAAACCATGTCTCTCAACAGCTCATCTATGCATCTTTTAAATATCTCCGGTGATGGTGACTGCCCCACCTCACTGGGCAGCCCATTCCAATGCTTAACAACCCTCTTGGTAAAAAAGTTCTTCATAATGTCTAATCTAAATCTCCCTTGTTGCAGTTTGAGGCCATTTCATCTTGTCCTATCATTCGTTACTTGGGAGAAGAGATCAACTCCCACCTCACTATAAACTCCTTTCAGGTAATTGTAGAGAGTGATCATGTCTCCCCTAATCCTCCTCTTTATGCTTGTGGTGGTTTAGCCCTGGCTGGATGCCAAATGCCGACTGAATCGGTCTATCACTCCACCTCTGGAACAGGATAGGGGAGAGAGAAATATAATGAGAGGTTTGTGAGTCAAAACAAGGACAGGGAGATCACTCAGCAATTAGCGCTATGGGCAAAACAGACTTGGGGAGAAAAGGTTTGATTTATTAATGAACAGTCAAAACAAAATAGGGAAATGAGAAATAAAACCAAATCTTAAAATCAAATCTTAAAACATCTCCCCCCATCCCTCCTTCCCAGGACTCTCCTTCCTTCTCCCCCAGAAGCACAGGGGATGCGGATTATCGACAGTTCATTACAGATACACTTTGCTGCTGCTTCTTCTCAGGGGGAGGCCTCCTCACACTTCCCACGAAAGGTATAACATTGCAAGGGGTCCCAGAGAAGAGTGCAGCTCATATACAAGGAATCCCTGGTTCCCTGGGCAACCGGCACAGAGTTGGACAGCGTGGATTCTATAGCCAGGTTCTACGGGGTGTTACAAGGAGAAGGTGTTGCATTCAAAGGAGACAGAGTGGTTTGGCAAAAAATAAATCCCCTTGCATTCTAACACTCCTCTCAAAGGTGGGAGGTTAGATTTGGCTAGGTTTAAATTCTGAGTGATACCCATTTTGCCACAATCAGTCCAGGCACATTCACCTCCTGTGAACTATTACAACTCTGGATTCAATGATAGTGGGCTGCACCTTCAGTCCAGTCATAATCATGAACTATCATGACCACACTCCAGGATTTGGTCACGTTAAGCGAGAAACTGTGATGACTAGCTACTTAGTGCAGTTTTATTCATGCAACAGATATACAAGTTCTTATGGATTCCTGGTGATAGTGACTGTCTGATGGAAAAAAGCACCTGCAGTGGCATGGTTTACAGGGTATGTTTCCAATCAACCGGTAGTTGCTTCCACCATGGTGAGTATATAACGCTTGCCTTGGTGTGTTCGTCGTAGCAGTCCAACATAGTCAATTTGCCAGGCCTCACCATATTGAAAACCCAGTCATCGGCCTCTGTTCCAGGGACACTTGATTCGTGTGGCTCGCTTGATTGCAGCACGTTTCACATTCGTGGGTGACCTGTGTAATGGCTTCCATGGTGAAGTCCACCCCTCGATCACGAGTCCATCTATATGTTGCATCTCTTCCCAGATGTCCTGATGTTTCATGGGCCCATCGAGCTATAAATAGCTCACCTTTACGCTCCCAGTCTAGGTCTACCTGAGCTACTTCAATTTTGGCAGCTTTGTCTACCTGTTGGTTGTTCCATTGTTCTTCAGTGGCACGGCTTTTGGGCACGTGAGCATGTACATGATGTATTTTCAGGGTCATGTTTTCCACCCGAGCGGCAATGTCTTGCCATAATGCAGCAGCCCAGATGGGTTTACCCTTGCACTGCCAGTTGGTCTTCTTCCATTGCTGTAGCCATCCCCATAGGACATTAGTCACCATCCAGGAGTCAGTATAAAGATAGAGTACTGGCCACTTCTCTCGTTCTGCAATCTTTAGAGCTAGTTGGATGGCTTTCACTTCAGCAAACTGACTCGACTTACCTTCTCCTTCAGTGGCCTCAACAACTCGTCATGTGGGACTCCACACAGCAGCTTTCCACTTACGATGATTTCCTACCATGCAGCAGGATCCATCAGTAAACAAAGCATAATGCCTCTCATCTTCTGACAGTTCATTATATGGTGGTGCCTCTTGGGCACGAGCTACTTCCTCAGGCAATGCTCCAAAATCCCTGTCTTCTGGCCAGTCCATGATCTCTTCCAGGATTCCTGGGCAATTAGATTTCCCCAGCCGAGATCGTTGTGTAATCAACGCCATCTACTTACTCCATGTAGCGCTGGTTGCATGATGCATAGAAGGGATTTTCCCTTTGAACATCCAGTGTAGCACAGGCAGACATGGTGTCAAGAGGAGATAAGCTTCTGTGCCAATGACTTCTGAAGCAGCTCAAAGTCCCTCATATGCTGCTAGTATTTCTTTTTCAGTTGGGATGCAGTGGGCTTCTGATCCTCCATATCTTCGGCTCCAAAACCGTAATGGTCGACCATAGGTTTCTCCAGATGTTTTCTGCCAGAGGCTCCAGGTGAGACCATGTGCTCCAGCAGCAGTGTAGAGGATATTCTGCACATCTGGTCCTGTCCGGATGGGCCCAAGGGTGACTGCACGAGTTATTTCCTGTTTAATTTGTTGAAAAGCTTGTTGTTGCTCAAGGCCCCACTCAAAACAGTTCTTTTTTCTGGTTACTCTAAAAAGTGGACTCACAAGCTGACTATAACCTGGGATTTGCATCCTCCAGAATCCCACAAGGCCCAGGAAAACTTGTGTTTCTTTCTTATTACTTGGTTGAGACATAGCCGCTATTTTGTTCACAACATCCAGAGCCACATGTCAACGCCCATCTTGCCATTTTATGCAAAAAACTGGATCTTTTGTGAAGGTCCCTTTACTTTGTTTCTTTTTACAGCAAAACCAGCATTCAGGAGACTCTGAATTATTCTTTTCCCTTTCTCAAACACTTCTTCTGCCTTGTTGCCCCATACAATTATGTCATCAATGTACTCTAAATGTTCGGGGGCATCACCCATTTCCAGCACAGTTTAGATTAGACCATGACAAATAGTAGGACTATGTTTCCACCCCTGGGGCAATCGATTCCAGGTATATTGGACACCTCTCCATGTGAAGGCAAATTTTGGCTTGCACTCTGCTGCCAACGGAATTGAGAAAAATGCATTAGCGATGTCAGTCGTAGCATACCACTTGGCTGCTTTTGACTCCAGTTCATACTGGAGTTCTAACGTATATGGTACAGCAGCACTCAGTGATGGTGTCACATCATTGCCTCCGTGCACCGTCCCGGTAACAATTGGTAACTGTTGCTCTTGAACTTGCAGCAATCCCACAACAAAAGGATCTTCTGAGAGGCCAGGTGAACTGGAGAGTTGTTTGATTTTCTCTGTATCTACAGTGGCTATACCAAAAGCCCCTGGGGTCTATGAAGTACCCTCTCCTGAGGTAAGCTATGCCAAGAATACAAGGGGCCTCTGGACCAGTCACAATGGGGTGCTTTTCCCATTTGTCCCCTGTTAAGCTCACTTCAGCCTCTAATACAGATAACTCTTCAAATCCCCCTTTCACTCCAGAGATCCACACAGAATCTGTGCCTCTATACCTTGATGACATCACTGTACACTGTGCCCCTGTGTCTACTAAGGCTTTATACCTTTGTGGGTTTGATGTGCCAGGCCATTGAACCCACACAGTCCAGTAGATTCGGTCATCCCTTTCCTCCTCCTGGCTGGAGGCAGGATCCCTCTATTTCTGTTCTTCATCAGACTATTTGCAATCTGATCCTTGCAATTTTAGACCTGAAGTCTCCTCCTTGGCATCGAAGGAAGTGGTTGCAGTTCTTCTATGTCTTGGAGATTGCTGACTGTCCTCTTTTGTTCTGGCAGCTACTATGCTGACAGCCCTCTTGGATGGTCCTTTTCTAACAGCTGTCTTCCCCCTTAGTTGACGTACTTTTAAGCTTCCAGCTTCCAGCTTAAAAGTGGGTTCACCATCCCATTTCCTCATATCCTCTCCTTGGTCACGCAAAAAGAGTCAGAGTTCATTTTGTGGTGTACTCCTGCGTCTGGGACTTCTTTTTCCCCTAGTCAGGGCAGTGGATGACCGAATTCTTGGGGCAGTTCTGACAGTCAGGCCATCATCCCACACTGGTGAGGAGGTGCAGCGGCTCTCTTCATAGTTTTGTAACCAAGAAGATATTCTCTCCACTGTTGGTATATCCATGTCTGGGTGATACACCATTGCCAAGATATTAGAATACGTAGCTGGGGCACTCTGAATCACTTTTCTCAACAAGGCCCATGTACACTGGACATCGTCTGCATCTGTGGAGGCCTCAGCATTATCTAGATCACCATAGATGACTTCCAATACAGCTAATTCCCTTAGGTATTAGATGCCTTCATCAGCTCTAGTCCACTTGGGCATTTACAAGGTCTTCCTTGAATGGGTATCTTGCCCGTACACTTGAGAGGAGCTGTTTCCAGAGACTGCAAATTTTGGTCTTCTTTCCAATGCCTCTATAAATTTCCCGGTCCCTAGCAAGAGGTCCCAGCTGTTGGGCTTCTCTACCTTCCAATTGCTGACTGTCAGCCCCGTTATCCCCGTTAGGATACCTTGGCTGTTACCTTAGTTGTTACTAAAATACAGGCACTAATATCTTTTTTTGACCAATCACTGTGATTTTGGAAATTTTGTGTTTGTTGGTAACCAATCAAGGTGAAGGGCTAAATTGGTAGATGGACATTTTATGCATGCTTGTGTTGGCAAATGTGATTCTTTCGTTTGAGCTGTATAAAAACCCTGAAAATGGTAACTAACAACGAAACACGTATGGAGGAGCTATCCCCGTTTTTTTCCCAGCGCTGCATAATAAAGAAGTGCCTGCTTATTTGCATTCCTGTGTAGATAAGTTTTTCACAATTTGGGATTCATCAACATAATCTTTTTGCATATCTCAAAGTTCTGATGAGGTGAGGGACCGAGTAGTTTCCATTCCCTTTTCGATTTCTTTCACTCCTTCTTCTGATCTCCTTACTGAAGGACCAGTTGCTTCTTCTAAACTTTCCTTTTCCTCCTCTTCTGCCCTTAGTAATCGATGATATGGACTTGACCTCCTTATCCACTGTTTCTTTTTCACTATTGGGGCAACCACTGTGGTTGTTGTTTGATTCCCTGACTCAACCATGGTGGTCTCAGATACAGTTTGAATTTCCACCTCGGCCATAGTTCTCTGAGAGGACTAGACTGCGGCTCAGTAGGCAGAGGCTAGGCCCCAGTATAGTCCTAGGAATTTGCCCAAATTCATCCACACATCCTGCCACCCAGGGACTGGCCGCTTCGTGGGGAATTTTAACATGTTTCCATCTCAAATTTGCCCTCTCATTCCCAGATGAGTCCAGATTCAACAAAATATGTAATATAGCAGCCATAGTAATTAGTAAAATTAAAACTCTCATATAAGGGTGACTAAGGACCTGGGAAGTCTCTATAACAAAATTGTCTACATCAGTCTGAGCTGAAGGGAAAGAGCTGCTTTGCCCCACGACCTCTACAAGATAGATCCCACAGCACAGTAAATCCATCAGTAATTGAATGAGACTCACAATTATTATTTGGGCCATCATGTTCCCAGACCCTTTCATCCTTTTCACAAAATCATACAGTCAGTGACTGTCTGCTGGAAAAAAGCACCTGCAAAAATAGATATAAATATATGCAATACAGCGTACGAAGTTACAAAATACAGCCTGGCTATAAAAAGTTAAGAAGTAGTTACTCAGTTTAAGTGTCTCCCAAGGCATCCCAAGTGGAGAGGAAAAGAGGCTCAGTCCGTCACATTTGGTCACAGGAGTCAGAGGCAGTCTTCCCTGACTTGTTCGCCATGGTGTCCAACATCCCAACATCCTTCTTTTCTTTAGCCATTTTATACCTTTTTTTACCTTCAAGGTGAAATTTCAGTTTTGAGATTTAAAATTATAGCTTACAAAAAATTCAGGACGCAAACTTAAGAAAGAGTGGTCGCACCTCGGAGGTGGGTAGCCTTTGGGATGGAGGTGTGTTTTGGTATTATAATGACATTATAATGAGCAACGTTCACACAAAGAATAGCACTTTGTCAAGATTTTATAGACCTTTGGCTCGGGGGGATCAAATGTGCTGCTTGTCAGCTCCAGAGGACCATCTCATTCCCATATATCATCACGGAACCTGGCTGCAGAGTCTCCACTCTGCTCCACCCTCCGTGGTATTTTGCAGGGAATTGCTGTGTAGCACATTCCTCACATACCTGTGACAGCTGTGCCCCATTCTGATAGCCTTTAGATGTTGTACCTTTCCTTAGTTTGTGAACAATCCTGAATTTCAATATGTTTTAATATAAATTTAATTTCCAGGCTAATTAGGTAATTATGTCACAGAAGGGTACTGCATGGCACTATGGGACTGATAAATCATCTGTCATATTTTGACAAAATGGTATCCTTTGCATGAACTTTGCTCATTATATGTTATTATAATACCAAAACTCATTGTCATAGTTTGACGTGACAGCCTTTTCTAGTAAGGGGAAGGGGCTGTAAAGACGGCTCCTGTAAGAAGTTGCTCGAAAATCTCCCCAGCTCTGAGACAGGCCCACTTCTGGGGCTGAGCCAATTAGACGCCTTCACGATCACTTTTTAAGAAGAAGCCGGAAGAGGAGGCTTCTTCCTGTTTCTTCTTTCTTCTGTCCCTTCTTTTCTAGCTGGTGGTGGTGCAAAGAGTAGGAAGAGAAACAACCATGTAGACTCCAAGGTCAGTGAGGAAAGAGAGATGTGCTTGATCAGAGACTGCCATGCATCCTACGGAGAGGACTGGTGAAGCTGAGATTTGTTTGCATTTCATTAAAGATCCTGCATCAAGGACAGAGACTGATTTTGCTAAAGACCCCATATCAGGGACAGTGACTCACTTTGTTAAAGACCCTGCATCAGGGCCAGTGATTCTCTTCATTAAAGACCCCGTGCCAGGGGCAGTGACTATGGCCAGAGGAGGTTGCGTCCCATATGAGGGACTCCATATTCACAGAAGCTGTAACTGTGGGGAAGAACCCATGACAAAGCAGCTCACTAAAACTATGGCCAGAGGAGGCTATGTCCCAAGGGAGGGACCCTGTATCTGCAGAAACTGCAAATGTGGAGAAGAATCCATGTCGGAGATATTCACTAAGGACTGCGTCCTGTGTGAGGGACCCTGTGTCAGCAGAAGCCATAGCTTCTGGGAATGAACCCACATCAGAAAAGTTCGTTAAGGACTGTGTCCCGTGGGAGGGTCCTTATCTCAACCAACTCAGCAGTAAGTATAATTTTGCTATTCTTATACTGACTGGAAGCAAATGGTCATGTATATTGGACACACGTCATCGACCCACCATTTTTGCCCTGGTAAGTTGGTGGGATCCCAATATACCAATAGCCAGTAATAACGCACAGTAGACTGGAGGAGCTTGGCTTCCTCTTCGGGATGCAGAGAATCAGTCTTATCATAATATGACATTGTGTGTGGAATCACACAATTTATAGCCTTTGTAATGGTAGTGGCATCCATCACAAGGTGATGCGCAATTCATCCTTACATCTTGTTCGCTAGAACTCAGGCACAATTAAGCAATAGTGTTGGTCGTTCTCAGACTACCATCACAGACAGAAGTGCTGAGGCCTGAGCAACAGGCCGCAAACCAAAGTTGACTTCTAGATGAACTTCCCAAATAAATGTTATATAAGTAGCTCATCATTAGTGAAACATAATCATTAATGAGGATAAAGTTTGCAATTATTAATGAAGGATGTATCTAAAATGTTTATAAGAATGTATTTTTTTGATGTGCCTGTTTCTGTATGTACAGGGGTTGGTGGTTGGGGCAGAGAAATCAAATGTTTAGCCTTGGTCGATAGTACATGAAGAAGAACCAAATAGATAAGGAAATTCCCTTGGTTCCTCCTGGGGCCCTGGCCAAGCTTCAGGTGGCATCTCAACAGAGAATAAAACCAGATGTTCCGCTGCTAAAGTTATGTAGGATTATTTAACAATATAAAAAGCTGGATCCTCTTGCAGCAACTTTGGAGAACTCACCTATGAGTAGACGCACTGAGTAGGACCTCCCAGTTTCCGGGACACGTTCCCCAAAGCCGCATTGCAACAGGGACTCCCCAGTGACTGCAGATCTGGATGATGGTAAAGTATTATCATATATCTGAAAGTGTGGTACGTGATTCGAGACTTAACACAATGTATAAAATATGGGGCACTTTTATAGCATGGAGGCAAGAGGTACCTGCATTACCGCTTCATGAGGTAAAGATGATTGACTGCAGTTTCACGGTGAAGTGTGTCTGCAAATCTTCCCCCTTTTTAGCAGGGATATCCCTTAAGAGTACACTCTGGAGCTGAGAGATCCTCTCGGTCTCTTTGATACGGGTAAATAACATCATTCCCTATGAAATAAAGGCCAAATCATGGTTGATTGTGATGATCTCCATGTAAATGAAGCTGCAAAACAAAGAAGTGGGAAATGTGGGAATAAAGAACTGGCAATTTGCCAAAAATGTGAATCGACTTTCAGATTATGAGACTGCTGGTGAACGAGGTAATGTTACAGAAGGTCTGGTTTAGAGTGTGAGAAACAGTATCATGAGAGTGGAAAATAGGCAAAGTCTGAAGGTCAGCAGGATGCAAAAGCCAAAACAGATATTATGTAACTTTGACAATTGGGGGCTTGCATACAGCAGAGCAGCACTTGCTGTTGGTAATGCTCCCCTTTCAGCAAACCGGAGTGAGTTTCATATGTTACAGTGCGTCACACTGATCCCGGCTGGCCCGAGACCAACATTACTTATAAATTAATTTAAAGCTATTTATTTGAGAAAATCACTTAAATTTTCATGCTTTTATAACATGTCCCCTGCCCCCAAAAGTATTGATAATCATTACTCAGTACTTTCACTTATTTTACAATGCAACAATATTGTATGCTGAATTGTAATATGATGCTGAATCCTCTGTTGATTGATTCTTTTCTCTCATTACTGCCTGTATAATTATTTGATTAAATTTTGTTTTGTGGGTCAATTGTCATTTTACGCAAGCATAAACCAGACCAGTTATTACAAATACCAATTCCAAAATGAATAATGTTTCTATCAGTGACTTTATCCATGAATTCAGATTCAGTCCTCATCCACTAAAAAATTTATTTATCCAACAGTTTTATCTTTCTTCCTCTTCTCTTGTGGATGTTCCTTTTTCTATCACAAAAGGATAGGCAAAACACCGCAGTGCTTTGGTCATATATTGGAATAGGGAGAGTATATTCATAGATCAAATGGAATCTCATATTTCTTCCTTCTCCAAAATTTGAGTTGTCTTACACTCCCATTTTATAATCGTTCAACTCAGGCTTTTCTTCCTTTGTTCATAATTTAAACAATAACATCTATCCCTATTGTCACATTTTCCCCACTGCAAAGGAAATGCATTCAAAGTCCTGGCCCTTCTGACTTGCGGAAACAGACTCTATCGCGTATAAAGGTATGTTTATTCGGCACCAGGCACACGGGGGGGGGGGGGGGGGGGGGGGGAATCGCTCCACCACAAACGTGCGCACCTGACTCAGCAACTTGCTTGACTTATATTTGTTACAAAGTTACAAAATCATATGATGACATTATCCACTTAGACAAAGACACAATCTGTCCCCGATTTTGCATGTAAATTAGATCTTTTCTTCCTTTCATTTGTGTGGTGTCTCCCAGTGATAGTTGGTGATAGTCTTTGGGGCCTTGGGAGATGAAGGCTGATAAGTCCTGAGACTTTCTCACCCCTGATCTTTGCACAACTTTAGATATCACTTGGCCCTTCGCAGAACTGGTTTCTGCCTTCAAGGAAGTTGGAGGATCCCAGAGGTATTGTGTAAGGGGATAAGCACAACCTTTTTACAGCTTGTGTGTGAATTTTGTCCCATCTGAAAAATAAGCTTTATACTATTGTGATAAGTTAGTATAAGGTTTGTTAATACATGTCACTATAAAGCTCCACATCAATCCCCCCTTTTCTATAAAGTTAGTAAATTCTTTTACTATTAATACAGTGATTCCTTATTAAGCATTTTACTAAAGTACTTATTCAATTCAAGCTTGTCTTAGCTGGTGTTCTTTCCACTAAGAGTACGCATCTCCTGTGCTCTGACAACAAAAGAAACATCTGATACAGATGACAAATAGCACAATGGTAATGATTATCAGAATTATTACCACAAAAAGTTGTTTCAACCCAGCAAAGTTAGGTAACCATGAAGTTAATTTACTCCATAACTCTTGTCACTTCTCACGCTTTTGCTGTTCTTGTGGGAAATGCCTTTGGCCAACCTGAAAAGGTGTCAGCACCAACAGGTCCCTTTTCTCTGCCAATTTGACCCATCTCCGGTTTAGGAGTGTTCTTTGGATTAGTTTGGAGGCAAAGATTGCATTGGCGAGTTACTTCTTTTACAGTACTATATAAATTCCTGGCTATAATTTGCCTGATTAGATGTCTGTGCAGAGCCTCAGCCCCCCTCAGTGACCCTTTTTGTGTTCTTCTCTCACTAAAGCCCATAGTAAGTAAGTGGGAATGACTAATTTTCCTTGTGGGGTAACAGCCCACAATCCTTCCTCATTATATGTGCCCTCTAGATCTGTGATCAATTTCTTATCCTCTTTAGTATAATTTGGCTTACCTTCAAGGGAGATTTGTCCATCTGGAATCAAGGCTCCCTCAAACCTTACCTCTCCTTTTGCAACCTGTTTTGCCTCTCTGTCCACCAGCTCATTTCCTCTTTCCAACTCTGAGCTTACTTTTTGGTGCGCCCTCATATGCATAATAGCCACCTTCTCAGGGAGTTGTATGGCATCAAGTAGTTTTAAAATTTCTTCAGCATGTTTAATGTGCTTCCCTTGAGAGGTTAAAAGACCTCTTTCCTTCCAAATTACTCCGTGAGCATGGACAACTCCAAAGGCATACTTTGAGTCTGTATAAATGTCAATAGCTCTGCCTCGTGCTAACTCCAAAGCACAAGTAAGGGTAATTATTTCTGCTTTCTGTGCGGAGGTTCCTGTAGGTAGTGATCTCGATTCTATTACCTCTTGACTGGTTGTGACTGCATACCCGGTATATCTTCTCCGTTGCAGAACATAGCTACTCCCATCTGTAAACCAGCTTTCCACATTGTCCAGAGGGGTATCCTTCAGGTCCAGGCAACTTGAATATACTGCTTTGATGGTCTCTGAGCAATCATGATGCACTGGTTCCCCTGAGTTTCTGATCTGGAAGTCCTAAGGCTGGGACAGACATCAGAGCCCTCTTTAGCTGATCAAAGGTCCGTGCAGCTTCTTTATTCCATTGTACTTTTGCTCTGTGTTCACCATCGCGTATAAAGGCATCCAGGTTAGACAGGCATCCTTTGTCCATATACTGCGGTAGATTTCCTTCTTCAGATGGGGCTTCCCATGATTCGAGATCTTTGGCTAGCTGGTTGCCAAATATGGTGGGGCTATTTTTGAATCCTTGAGGCAGCACCATCCAAGTAAGCTGAGTTTTACGTCCACTTTTAGGACTTTCCCATTTGAATGCAAATACTTTCTGGCTGGCTTCATGGAGAGGGAGGCAAAAGAAGGCATCCTTTAAATCTAGAACAGTAAACCAAGTTAAGTCGGGTGTTAGCACAATTAACAGGGTATAAAGATTTGCTACCATGGGGTAGAGGTCCTCAGTTATTCTATTGACTGCCCGCAAATATTGGACTATCCGATAAGACCCATCCGGCTTGTGGACTGGTAATATGGGAGTGTTAAAGCTGGACTCACTCTCTTAATTGTCCTAATTGTAAGAATTTTTCTATTATCAGTTTAATCCCCTCCCTGTCCTCCCTCCTCAAGGGATATTGTTTAATCCTTACCGGCTGTTGTCCTTCTTTAAGTTTTACCTCCACTGGTAGGGCATTCCTCGTCCTTCCGGGTACATCTGTGGCCCATACTCCCGGATATACTTGTTTCATGATGTCCTCGTTAATGTTTCCTTCTATATCAATATTAATTAATAACAGGCTCATAATTTGTATATAATTTTGATCATTCACCTCCAAGCTAATGTGACCTTTTTCAAATTTAATCGTGACTTGTAACTGTTCCAGGAAATCTCTTCCCAAAAGGGCTTTTGGGGCATTAGGCATATACAAAAACCTGTGAGTTTCTACTTGCTTTCCCAATTTGTACTTTAAGGGCTCAAAAAAGTATGACTTTTCACATTGGCCAGTGGCTCCCATCACCATAACATAATCATTACTTAGTGGTAATAGTTCTTGGTTTAAGACCGAAAACATCGTCTCTGTATCTATTAGAAATTCTACTTGTTTTTCATTTTTCCCTAGCTTTAGTGTAACCAGTAGATCTGCTAGGGTAGACTCCCTAGGTCCCCATCAATCGTCCTCCTTTAAGTGGGCTATCGCAGGTCTCCCTCTCCGTCCATCGTAGCTCCCCTTGAACCCCTTGGGGCATTCTTTTTTCCAGTGTCCCCTTTTTTTTACAGTACACACACTGATCCCTATCCAGTCTCAGTAGCTCTCTTCTTTGTGGTCTCTGTTCCAGTCGCTATTATTCTTTGTTCCATTCTCCTGTCCTTGTCACTTTCCCTATTCCCAAAGACCTTCCATGCTTCTTTGATTAACCTTTCTATATCCTGCGCATCTGCCCCTCTTAATTTTTGCAGTTTTCTTCGGATATCGTCACATGACTGCCCTATGAACAAGGATATTAGCTGTTGCTGGCCCACTTTGGCCGACAAATCCAGAGGAGTATATTTACTCATAGCAAGTCTTATTCTGTCTAAAAATTCTGAAGGGGTTTCAAAAAGGGCCTTGTTTTACAGCATATAGCATTGACCAATTTATAGTTTTAGGAATCGCATTTTCCAACCCATATTTTATCCACTGTTGATATTGTTGCAACTGCTGGTAATCATCGTGATCATTTGGATCCCACCCTGGGTCTGTCAAAGGTATACACTGATCAACTGTCCGTCCCACTAATGTCCCTCCCGTAATTTGGGCCTGTACTTGTGTTTTTGCGGTTTTCAATACCAACAGCTTTTCTGTTTCGGTCAATGCATCCAACATAGCATCTATGTCTCATCAGTCTGGTTCCAAGGTTTTAAGAATCATATCAAACCTCTTAGCGATGCCTATAGGGTCCTCTCGGTACTCTCTTACTGTTTCCTTCCAGGAATCTAAGTCACTAGTGGTAAAGGGAACCTTGATTTTTGTGGGTCCCACTGGGCTCATCGCCTGTCTCAACAGGCCTTGAATTATTGGACCCACTTTACTCCGAGTCCTTGATATAATGGGGCTGAATCCGGGGCCTTGTGGCTCATTTTTCACTGTTCCTTTATCTGGTATCAGTGGTGTTCCCATATTTATAGCCCCTTCTGGTCCCATGGAAGGACCAGGACCCATTGCAGGGCTAGGTAAAGTTATGCTCATAGTTGGAGGAGGGCCCTGGTTGCCAGGTAGGCACTGGGCTAAACACGTCCCCCATGTTCACTGTCCCATGAGGACCCACCCATATGTCCCATTCTCATTTTCTGTTTTATTACTTCTGCCCCTCTTTCATTAGGAGGGGGCATGGAGGGAGGTATATAGCCTTCCAAGTTTTCTAAATCATTTGCCTGATACACCTTATCTCTATTGGTGCAGCATTGTCCAACACTACAGGACGAACAGCACCTTTTTAGTTTTCCCCTGTTTTCTCGTTCTAGGGCCAGTATCAGGGGATCTTGGGGAGGAGTTAACCCACAGTCCTGCTGCCACTCTGGGTGATTTCTCAGAGTGAAAAACATATCCGCATAAGAAACCTCATCCCATTTTCTTTCCCTTCTTAAAAACATCATTAACTATAGGAGGGTATTATAATTCAGAGTTCCATTTTGAGGCCACTTCTCTCCATCGTCTAATTTATAGAGTGGCCACCATTGGTTGCAGTATTTTATAAGTGTTTATTTACTTTCTGTACCCCTAGTTCCGACAAGATCTTTCCAATGTGTCAATATGCATCCTAATGGACTTTTCTTGACTCTCACACTCTGAGTGCTTCCCATTATTTTCCTGTATTCTCGAATTACTCTTTGGAATTCTTTCTCTGAAATGTTTCTCAAAATAGGTAATCCTAACTCCCAAGCACAAAACACGGTTTTAATCTCAGCTATGTATTCTTCACACCCAGGACACCAGCATAGATGCTTATCGTAGTCACCACCCCTTCCAACGCTATTACAGTTATATATATTGGCAAGAAGTACACTTCAGTTTTACCCACTCAGCATGTTCCAAACTTCTCATTCTCGTTCCTTATCTCTACCTTGATAGTGTAAAATAGTACTATTAAAATATATTTCTTGGCTCCCTTGGTTCACATAAAACATATGTAGACAAGTTAACAAACACTACAATTACTTGACACACTTCGTCCGTCTCTGGCTGGTCTCCTCGCGGAGATACAGAACTGCGGATAAGGACTCCGCACTCATTCAGCGGTCAGACTGCGTCTCATTCAAACACTCAATTCACACACACATCACAACTTTAACCACGATATCAACAATATCCGTTTATCTTACAAACACAAATAAGCCCAGGTACTTCCAATGTCACAATGTTGTTATTATTATTATACCAGTGGCAATTAAGCTCTCCCTGCCCTTTGGCAATCCTCAGGTCTTTGGTACTTGAGGCCAATCATGCTCTTTTGTTCCCTTGATGGGCCTAAACCAGGACACAAACTCAGGAGCATAGTGGTGTGGAATCAACCTCTGACCTTGGAGAATTCCATGCATAACTTCCAACCTGGAGAATATGTTTACATGAAGACAACAGAGCCCTTACAAGAAAAGTGGAAGGGACCTTATCAAGTGTTACTGACCACATTCACTGCAATCAAGATCACTGAATCAGATGCCTGGATTCACTATACCGAAGTGGGAAAGTACCATCCTCAAACTGCAGAGTATTGAGGGACCCAGAAATATTTAAAATGGACTCTGAAACATGATTAACTGTCTGTATTTTGTTTTTCTGTTGTTTTTACAGTCTGCAAGACGGGGATAGAAGAGAGATCATCATCAGGCCTAGTATAGGTGACCAACGATACTCAGATACAAACCCATGATCCAAATAGTTGGTGGGTGAGTGTAGATGAACATATACAGGCAACATGTGAAAATCTGATTAGGAAAAGGTGAGATACAAATAAGGAAATAGACACTAAACAAGTAATATCTGTACCAGACAAAACTCAAGAGGAAAATTTGATGATAGACTTGATCAAGGAATTTGCAAATTTACAGAATGTGTCACAAGTTATTGCTTGTCTGCCAATACCCCAGGCAGTGGGGGAATCAGTCCCCTGGGGAATTTTAACTACGAATTTAACAAAAGCAAAGGAAAAAAATGAAAATGTTTCCTGTGAACCAAAGCCTGTAGTTTAATGACAAGAAGAAGTAAAAAACTTTTGAAAGAAATGTAAATATCTAGGGAAGAGGGCAGACTGTTATAAGTTACCAAATTCTGTTTTGGAATCATTAAAAGAAGTGATGTGGAGCTTTGTAGTGACATGTATTAATAAACCTTATACTAACTTATCGCAGTAGTATAAAGTTTATTTTTCAGATGGGACAAAATTCACACACAAGCTGTAAAAAGGTTGTGCTTCTCTCCTTACACAATACCTCCTGGGTCCTCCAACTTCCTTGAAGGCAGAAACTGGTTCTGCGAGGGGCCAAGTGATAGGGGGTGAGAAAGTTTCAGGACTTATTAGCAGTCATCCCCAAGGCCCCAAAGACCATCACCAACTATCACTGGGAGACATAACACAAATGAAAGGAAGAAAAGAGTTAATTTACATGCAAGATTGGGAACAGGTTGTGTCTTTGTCTAGGCAGATAATGTCATCATATGATTTTGTAACTTTGTAACAAATATAAGTCAAGCAAGTTGCCGAGTCGGATGCGCACGTTTTTGGTGGAGCAATCCCCCGTGTGCGCGGTGCCGAATAAACATACCTTCTTTATAACTCTTTGAGTTATAGAGTCTGTTTCTGCAAGTCATTTTGGCACCCCAGATGGGACGCACTCTGCTCGACTGCAGGAGCGACTGAGGAACTCACGTCCTAGCCGTGCCATTGCCCTCCATAGGTTGCAGGGGTTGCCTGCGTTGCCTGCGAAAATGTGACAATAGGGATAGATGTTATTGTTTAAATTATGAACAAAGGAAGAAAAGCCTGAGTTGAACGATTATAAAATGGGAGTGTAAGACAACTCAAATTTTGGAGAAGGAAGAAATATGAGATTCCATTTGATCTATGAATATACTCTCCCTATTCCAATATATGACCAAAGCACTGCGGTGTTTTGCCTATCCTTTTGTGATAGAAAAAGGAACATCCACAAGAGAAGAGGAAGAAAGATAAAACTGTTGGATAAATAAATTTTTTAGTGGATGAGGACTGAATCTGAATTCATGGATAAAGTCACTGATAGAAACATTATTCATTTTGGAATTGGTATTTGTAATAACTGGTCTGGTTTATGCTTGCGTAAAATGACAATTGACCCACAAAACAAAATTTAATCAAATAATTATACAGGCAGTAATGAGAGAAAAGAATCAATCAACAGAGGATTCAGCATCATATTACAATTCAGCATACAATATTGTTGCATTGTAAATAAGTGAAAGTACTGAGTAATGATTATCAATACTTTTGGGGGCAGGGGACATGTTATAAAAGCATGAAAATTTAAGTGATTTTCTCAAATAAATAGCTTTAAATTAATTTATAAGTAATGTTGGTCTCGGGCCAGCCGGGATCAGTGTGACGCACTGTAACATATGAAACTCACTCCGGTTTGCTGAAAGGGGAGCATTACCAACAGCAAGTGCTGCTCTGCTGTATGCAAGCCCCCAATTGTCAAAGTTACATAATATCTGTTTTGGCTTTTGCATCCTGCTGACCTTCAGACTTTGCCTATTTTCCACTCTCATGATACTGTTTCTCACACTCTAAACCAGACCTTCTGTAACATTACCTCGTTCACCAGCAGTCTCATAATCTGAAAGTCGATTCACATTTTTGGCAAATTGCCAGTTCTTTATTCCCACATTTCCCACTTCTTTGTTTTGCAGCTTCATTTACATGGAGATCATCACAATCAACCATGATTTGGCCTTTATTTCATAGGGAATGATGTTATTTACCCGTATCAAAGAGACCGAGAGGATCTCTCAGCTCCAGAGTGTACTCTTAAGGGATATCCCTGCTAAAAAGGGGGAAGATTTGCAGACACACTTCACCGTGAAACTGCAGTCAATCATCTTTACCTCATGAAGCGGTAATGCAGGTACCTCTTGCCTCCATGCTATAAAAGTGCCCCATATTTTATACATTGTGTTAAGTCTCGAATCACGTACCACACTTTCAGATATATGATAATACTTTACCATCATCCAGATCTGCAGTCACTGGGGAGTCCCTGTTGCAATGCGGCTTTGGGGAACGTGTCCCGGAAACTGGGAGGTCCTACTCAGTGCGTCTACTCATAGGTGAGTTCTCCAAAGTTGCTGCAAGAGGATCCAGCTTTTTATATTGTTAAATAATCCTACATAACTTTAGCAGCGGAACATCTGGTTTTATTCTCTGTTGAGATGCCACCTGAAGCTTGGCCAGGGCCCCAGGAGGAACCAAGGGAATTTCCTTATCTATTTGGTTCTTCTTCATGTACTATCGACCAAGGCTAAACATTTGATTTCTCTGCCCCAACCACCAACCCCTGTACATACAGAAACAGGCACATCAAAAAAATACATTCTTATAAACATTTTAGATACATCCTTCATTAATAATTGCAAACTTTATCCTCATTAATGATTATGTTTCACTAATGATGAGCTACTTATATAACATTTATTTGGGAAGTTCATCTAGAAGTCAACTTTGGTTTGCGGCCTGTTGCTCAGGCCTCAGCACTTCTGTCTGTGATGGTAGTCTGAGAACGACCAACACTATTGCTTAATTGTGCCTGAGTTCTAGCGAACAAGATGTAAGGATGAATTGCGCATCACCTTGTGATGGATGCCACTACCATTACAAAGGCTATAAATTGTGTGATTCCACACACAATGTCATATTATGATAAGACTGATTCTCTGCATCCCGAAGAGGAAGCCAAGCTCCTCCAGTCTACTGTGCGTTATTACTGGCTATTGGTATATTGGGATCCCACCAACTTACCAGGGCAAAAATGGTGGGTCGATGACGTGTGTCCAATATACATGACCATTTGCTTCCAGTCAGTATAAGAATAGCAAAATTATACTTACTGCTGAGTTGGTTGAGATAAGGACCCTCCCACGGGACACAGTCCTTAACGAACTTTTCTGATGTGGGTTCATTCCCAGAAGCTATGGCTTCTGCTGACACAGGGTCCCTCACACAGGACGCAGTCCTTAGTGAATATCTCCGACATGGATTCTTCTCCACATTTGCAGTTTCTGCAGATACAGGGTCCCTCCCTTGGGACATAGCCTCCTCTGGCCATAGTTTTAGTGAGCTGCTTTGTCATGGGTTCTTCCCCACAGTTACAGCTTCTGTGAATATGGAGTCCCTCATATGGGACGCAACCTCCTCTGGCCATAGTCACTGCCCCTGGCACGGGGTCTTTAATGAAGAGAATCACTGGCCCTGATGCAGGGTCTTTAACAAAGTGAGTCACTGTCCCTGATATGGGGTCTTTAGCAAAATCAGTCTCTGTCCTTGATGCAGGATCTTTAATGAAATGCAAACAAATCTCAGCTTCACCAGTCCTCTCCGTAGGATGCATGGCAGTCTCTGATCAAGCACATCTCTCTTTCCTCACTGACCTTGGAGTCTACATGGTTGTTTCTCTTCCTACTCTTTGCACCACCACCAGCTAGAAAAGAAGGGACAGAAGAAAGAAGAAACAGGAAGAAGCCTCCTCTTCCGGCTTCTTCTTAAAAAGTGATCGTGAAGGCGTCTAATTGGCTCAGCCCCAGAAGTGGGCCTGTCTCAGAGCTGGGGAGATTTTCGAGCAACTTCTTACAGGAGCCGTCTTTACAGCCCCTTCCCCTTACTAGAAAAGGCTGTCACGTCAAACTATGACAATGAGTTTTGGTATTATAATAACATATAATGAGCAAAGTTCATGCAAAGGATACCATTTTGTCAAAATATGACAGATGATTTATCAGTCCCATAGTGCCATGCAGTACCCTTCTGTGACATAATTACCTAATTAGCCTGGAAATTAAATTTATATTAAAACATATTGAAATTCAGGATTGTTCACAAACTAAGGAAAGGTACAACATCTAAAGGCTATCAGAATGGGGCACAGCTGTCACAGGTATGTGAGGAATGTGCTACACAGCAATTCCCTGCAAAATACCACGGAGGGTGGAGCAGAGTGGAGACTCTGCAGCCAGGTTCCGTGATGATATATGGGAATGAGATGGTCCTCTGGAGCTGACAAGCAGCACATTTGATCCCCCCGAGCCAAAGGTCTATAAAATCTTGACAAAGTGCTATTCTTTGTGTGAACGTTGCTCATTATAATGTCATTATAATACCAAAACACACCTCCATCCCAAAGGCTACCCACCTCCGAGGTGCGACCACTCTTTCTTAAGTTTGCGTCCTGAATTTTTTGTAAGCTATAATTTTAAATCTCAAAACTGAAATTTCACCTTGAAGGTAAAAAAAGGTATAAAATGGCTAAAGAAAAGAAGGATGTTGGGATGTTGGACACCATGGCGAACAAGTCAGGGAAGACTGCCTCTGACTCCTGTGACCAAATGTGACGGACTGAGCCTCTTTTCCTCTCCACTTGGGATGCCTTGGGAGACACTTAAACTGAGTAACTACTTCTTAACTTTTTATAGCCAGGCTGTATTTTGTAACTTCGTACGCTGTATTGCATATATTTATATCTATTTTTGCAGGTGCTTTTTTCCAGCAGACAGTCACTGGCTGTATGATTTTGTGAAAAGGATGAAAGGGTCTGGGAACATGATGGCCCAAATAATAATTGTGAGTCTCATTCAATTACTGATGGATTTACTGTGCTGTGGGATCTATCTTGTAGAGGTCGTGGGGCAAAGCAGCTCTTTCCCTTCAGCTCAGACTGATGTAGACAATTTTGTTATAGAGACTTCCCAGGTCCTTAGTCACCCTTATATGAGAGTTTTAATTTTACTAATTACTATGGCTGCTATATTACATATTTTGTTGAATCTGGACTCATCTGGGAATGAGAGGGCAAATTTGAGATGGAAACATGTTAAAATTCCCCACGAAGCGGCCAGTCCCTGGGTGGCAGGATGTGTGGATGAATTTGGGCAAATTCCTAGGACTATACTGGGGCCTAGCCTCTGCCTACTGAGCCGCAGTCTAGTCCTCTCAGAGAACTATGGCCGAGGTGGAAATTCAAACTGTATCTGAGACCACCATGGTTGAGTCAGGGAATCAAACAACAACCACAGTGGTTGCCCCAATAGTGAAAAAGAAACAGTGGATAAGGAGGTCAAGTCCATATCATCGATTACTAAGGGCAGAAGAGGAGGAAAAGGAAAGTTTAGAAGAAGCAACTGGTCCTTCAGTAAGGAGATCAGAAGAAGGAGTGAAAGAAATCGAAAAGGGAATGGAAACTACTCGGTCCCTCACCTCATCAGAACTTTGAGATATGCAAAAAGATTATGTTGATGAATCCCAAATTGTGAAAAACTTATCTACACAGGAATGCAAATAAGCAGGCACTTCTTTATTATGCAGCGCTGGGAAAAAAACGGGGATAGCTCCTCCATACGTGTTTCGTTGTTAGTTACCATTTTCAGGGTTTTTATACAGCTCAAACGAAAGAATCACATTTGCCAACACAAGCATGCATAAAATGTCCATCTACCAATTTAGCCCTTCACCTTGATTGGTTACCAACAAACACAAAATTTCCAAAATCACAGTGATTGGTCAAAAAAAGATATTAGTGCCTGTATTTTAGTAACAACTAAGGTAACAGCCAAGGTATCCTAACGGGGATAACGGGGCTGACAGTCAGCAATTGGAAGGTAGAGAAGCCCAACAGCTGGGACCTCTTGCTAGGGACCGGGAAATTTATAGAGGCATTGGAAAGAAGACCAAAATTTGCAGTCTCTGGAAACAGCTCCTCTCAAGTGTACGGGCAAGATACCCATTCAAGGAAGACCTTGTAAATGCCCAAGTGGACTAGAGCTGATGAAGGCATCTAATACCTAAGGGAATTAGCTGTATTGGAAGTCATCTATGGTGATCTAGATAATGCTGAGGCCTCCACAGATGCAGACGATGTCCAGTGTACATGGGCCTTGTTGAGAAAAGTGATTCAGAGTGCCCCAGCTACGTATTCTAATATCTTGGCAATGGTGTATCACCCAGACATGGATATACCAACAGTGGAGAGAATATCTTCTTGGTTACAAAACTATGAAGAGAGCCGCTGCACCTCCTCACCAGTGTGGGATGATGGCCTGACTGTCAGAACTGCCCCAAGAATTCGGTCATCCACTGCCCTGACTAGGGGAAAAAGAAGTCCCAGACGCAGGAGTACACCACAAAATGAACTCTGACTCTTTTTGCGTGACCAAGGAGAGGATATGAGGAAATGGGATGGTGAACCCACTTTTAAGCTGGAAGCTGGAAGCTTAAAAGTACGTCAACTAAGGGGGAAGACAGCTGTTAGAAAAGGACCATCCAAGAGGGCTGTCAGCATAGTAGCTGCCAGAACAAAAGAGGACAGTCAGCAATCTCCAAGACATAGAAGAACTGCAACCACTTCCTTCGATGCCAAGGAGGAGACTTCAGGTCTAAAATTGCAAGGATCAGATTGCAAATAGTCTGATGAAGAACAGAAATAGAGGGATCCTGCCTCCAGCCAGGAGGAGGAAAGGGATGACCGAATCTACTGGACTGTGTGGGTTCAATGGCCTGGCACATCAAACCCACAAAGGTATAAAGCCTTAGTAGACACAGGGGCACAGTGTACAGTGATGTCATCAAGGTATAGAGGCACAGATTCTGTGTGGATCTCTGGAGTGAAAGGGGGATTTGAAGAGTTATCTGTATTAGAGGCTGAAGTGAGCTTAACAGGGGACAAATGGGAAAAGCACCCCATTGTGACTGGTCCAGAGGCCCCTTGTATTCTTGGCATAGCTTACCTCAGGAGAGGGTACTTCATAGACCCCAGGGGCTTTTGGTATAGCCACTGTAGATACAGAGAAAATCAAACAACTCTCCAGTTCACCTGGCCTCTCAGAAGATCCTTTTGTTGTGGGATTGCTGCAAGTTCAAGAGCAACAGTTACCAATTGTTACCGGGACGGTGCACGGAGGCAATGATGTGACACCATCACTGAGTGCTGCTGTACCATATACGTTAGAACTCCAGTATGAACTGGAGTCAAAAGCAGCCAAGTGGTATGCTACGACTGACATCGCTAATGCATTTTTCTCAATTCCGTTGGCAGCAGAGTGCAAGCCAAAATTTGCCTTCACATGGAGAGGTGTCCAATATACCTGGAATCGATTGCCCCAGGGGTGGAAACATAGTCCTACTATTTGTCATGGTCTAATCTAAACTGTGCTGGAAATGGGTGATGCCCCCGAACATTTAGAGTACATTGATGACATAATTGTATGGGGCAACAAGGCAGAAGAAGTGTTTGAGAAAGGGAAAAGAATAATTCAGAGTCTCCTGAATGCTGGTTTTGCTGTAAAAAGAAACAAAGTAAAGGGACCTTCACAAAAGATCCAGTTTTTTGCATAAAATGGCAAGATGGGCGTTGACATGTGGCTCTGGATGTTGTGAACAAAATAGCGGCTATGTCTCAACCAAGTAATAAGAAAGAAACACAAGTTTTCCTGGGCCTTGTGGGATTCTGGAGGATGCAAATCCCAGGTTATAGTCAGCTTGTGAGTCCACTTTTTAGAGTAACCAGAAAAAAGAACTGTTTTGAGTGGGGCCTTGAGCAACAACAAGCTTTTCAACAAATTAAACAGGAAATAACTCGTGCAGTCACCCTTGGGCCCATCCGGACAGGACCAGATGTGCAGAATATCCTCTACACTGCTGCTGGAGCACATGGTCTCACCTGGAGCCTCTGGCAGAAAACATCTGGAGAAACCTATGGTCGACCATTACGGTTTTGGAGCCGAAGATATGGAGGATCAGAAGCCCACTGCATCCCAACTGAAAAAGAAATACTAGCAGCATATGAGGGACTTTGAGCTGCTTCAGAAGTCATTGGCACAGAAGCTTATCTCCTCTTGACACCATGTCTGCCTGTGCTACACTGGATGTTCAAAGGGAAAATCCCTTCTATGCATCATGCAACCAGCGCTACATGGAGTAAGTAGATGGCGTTGATTACACAACGATCTCGGCTGGGGAAATCTAATTGCCCAGGAATCCTGGAAGAGATCATGGACTGGCCAGAAGACAGGGATTTTGGAGCATTGCCTGAGGAAGTAGCTCGTGCCCAAGAGGCACCACCATATAATGAACTGTCAGAAGATGAGAGGCATTATGCTTTGTTTACTGATGGATCCTGCTGCATGGTAGGAAATCATCGTAAGTGGAAAGCTGCTGTGTGGAGTCCCACATGACGAGTTGTTGAGGCCACTGAAGGAGAAGGTAAGTCGAGTCAGTTTGCTGAAGTGAAAGCCATCCAACTAGCTCTAAAGATTGCAGAACGAGAGAAGTGGCCAGTACTCTATCTTTATACTGACTCCTGGATGGTGACTAATGTCCTATAGGGATGGCTACAGCAATGGAAGAAGACCAACTGGCAGTGCAAGGGTAAACCCATCTGGGCTGCTGCATTATGGCAAGACATTGCCGCTCGGGTGGAAAACATGACCCTGAAAATACGTCATGTACATGCTCACGTGCCCAAAAGCCGTGCCACTGAAGAACAATGGAACAACCAACAGGTAGACAAAGCTGCCAAAATTGAAGTAGCTCAGGTAGACCTAGACTGGGAGCATAAAGGTGAGCTATTTATAGCTCGATGGGCCCATGAAACATCAGGACATCTGGGAAGAGATGCAACATATAGATGGACTCGTGATCGAGGGGTGGACTTCACCATGGAAGCCATTACACAGGTCACCCACGAATGTGAAACGTGCTGCAATCAAGCGAGCCACACGAATCAAGTGTCCCTGGAACAGAGGCCGATGACTGGGTTTTCAATATGGTGAGGCCTGGCAAATTGACTATGTTGGACTGCTACGACGAACACACCAAGGCAAGCGTTATATACTCACCATGGTGGAAGCAACTACCGGTTGATTGGAAACATACCCTGTAAACCATGCCACTGCAGGTGCTTTTTTCCAGCAGACAGTCACTATCACCAGGAATCCATAAGAACTTGTATATCTGTTGCATGAATAAAACTGCACTAAGTAGCTAGTCATCACAGTTTCTCGCTTAACGTGACCAAATCCTGGAGTGTGGTCATGATAGTTCATGATTATGACTGGACTGAAGGTGCAGCCCACTATCATTGAATCCAGAGTTGTAATAGTTCACAGGAGGTGAATGTGCCTGGACTGATTGTGGCAAAATGGGTATCACTCAGAATTTAAACCTAGCCAAATCTAACCTCCCACCTTTGAGAGGAGTGTTAGAATGCAAGGGGATTTATTTTTTGCCAAACCACTCTGTCTCCTTTGAATGCAACACCTTCTCCTTGTAACACCCCGTAGAACCTGGCTATAGAATCCACGCTGTCCAACTCTGTGCCGGTTGCCCAGGGAACCAGGGATTCCTTGTATATGAGCTGCACTCTTCTCTGGGACCCCTTGCAATGTTATACCTTTCGTGGGAAGTGTGAGGAGGCCTCCCCCTGAGAAGAAGCAGCAGCAAAGTGTATCTGTAATGAACTGTCGATAATCCGCATCCCCTGTGCTTCTGGGGGAGAAGGAAGGAGAGTCCTGGGAAGGAGGGATGGGGGGAGATGTTTTAAGATTTGATTTTAAGATTTGGTTTTATTTCTCATTTCCCTATTTTGTTTTGACTGTTCATTAATAAATCAAACCTTTTCTCCCCAAGTCTGTTTTGCCCATAGCGCTAATTGCTGAGTGATCTCCCTGTCCTTGTTTTGACTCACAAACCTCTCATTATATTTCTCTCTCCCCTATCCTGTTCCAGAGGTGGAGTGATAGACCGATTCAGTCGGCATTTGGCATCCAGCCAGGGCTAAACCACCACAAGCATAAAGAGGAGGATTAGGGGAGACATGATCACTCTCTACAATTACCTGAAAGGAGTTTATAGTGAGGTGGGAGTTGATCTCTTCTCCCAAGTAACGAATGATAGGACAAGATGAAATGGCCTCAAACTGCAACAAGGGAGATTTAGATTAGACATTATGAAGAACTTTTTTACCAAGAGGGTTGTTAAGCATTGGAATGGGCTGCCCAGTGAGGTGGGGCAGTCACCATCACCGGAGATATTTAAAAGATGCATAGATGAGCTGTTGAGAGACATGGTTTAGTGGTGAGCTTTGCCTTTGTGAGATGAGTGGTTGGACTTGATGATCTTAAAGGTCTTTTCCAACCAAAATAATTCTATGAATAGTGAAATAGGCACAAGTCCAAAAAGGAATCATTGTAAAAAACCAGCGTGCTGCACATTTACAAAATAAACTAGATTCAACTGCTCTCTGCCTCTCATGTGGATCTGCTCTGCGGCCCACAGGCTCTCCAGCACGGCCTGTGCCATGCCCACCTCCTCACACAGTCTCTCACACTCACCCGGAGCTGCTGGTGAGTCTCAGTACTGCCATTGCCCTGCATGGGCTGCAGGGGTACAGCCTGCGTTCTCACCACGGGTTGCAGAGGAGTCTCTGGTCTGGTGCTCCTCCTTCCTTCCTCCTTCTCTGACTGTGAGATCCACATGGTTGCCTCCATCTTGTACCACTCTTACACCTCCTACGAAGCACTTCAATTTCCCGTCCTTAAATAGTGATCACAGAGGCGTCAGATTGGCCCAACCAGGCTGGAGTTGGGTCTGAACCCAGGAGCCGGGGGAACTCTTTACCAGGTCTTCACTGCAACCCCCTCCCCCTGTTACCAAGCAAAAGCGGCATGGCACAGTTGTTTGAGCAGAAGCATCAATAGGCACCAAAACTAACAGTAAGGACTGGAGCAATCTTAATTCCTCCTCTATGTGCACCCTGGCCAGCTCCACCGCACCCTGTCCCCGTATATACTTAGCATGATGTCAACATGGGATCAAATAGCTTGGCCACGCCCCCTCATGGCTTCTTCTGAAAATTATGTCAGCCAAATCCAGGACAGAAATCATGTCAGACTTTTTTCTGAAGCTATTTCAATTTTAAATTGAATTAAAAATGGAGAGACTGTGACTCTACAATACAGTGGACAGAGAGATTGCCTAAAAGGATCAGGGCCAGAGTTGGGGAAAGGGACACGTCAATTCTAACCCTTGACAAACCACTCCAAGTAAACAGTAGCTCTGCTTTCAAAGCAAAGTTTAGCTAGTAATCAAGAAAGTAGAGGGACCACACACACATTGACTAATGGAAATAAAATCCAAAATACCCAAGACCTCCTCTTTCTGTAGTTCTGTTATCATCTTTATCAAATAAGGTTCAGTAAGAGAAGCTACTGTAAATAGATATTCAGTTAAAAGAATGTTCTAATGCATGAATATAAGTGAAACAAACTGAAGTGACATAAGTAATCTTAAAGCAAAATTCTATTTTTTAGTGTTCTAATTTGTAATCATATTTTAAAATAAATAAATATATGCAAACCTATTTCCTTCCTGCATCCACAATTTTGTAACACAGCATAATGTTTGAAATTTGTTGACACAATAAGAATTAATCTTATTTTTCACAAAATTTGCTTTAATATTCCAAAATCTGTAACAGTATTAGTTAAAGATGCATTATTATTGGAATATCAATCATTCAAAATAAAAGGAAGTTCCTTAATGAACTCTACTGTGATTCATTTGTTACATTCACAAGCAACTAATCCACAGAATCACAGAATCTTAAAGGTTGGAAGGGACCTCAAAAAGACCTATCTAGTCCAACCTCCCTGCCAGAGCAGGGCCACCTAGAATAGGTCACACAGGAACTTGTCCAGGCAGGTTTTGAATGTCTCCAGAGAAAGAGACTCCACAATCCATCTGGGCAGCCTGTAAAATTTTGCTTTCTCTTGCATTTTACAATTTCTCTGGAGATACTGTGTTCCTACTTTATACACAAACACCCCTCAACAGCACCGACATATAGGACTCACATAAAACATAAGCATAGACAGCCAAGTCACCTTCCTTTTCTTTAGCTGGTAGACACAGAAAGTCACTAGTGAAAACACACATATAGCACTCTCCAGATTCACAGCCACTGGCTCTGAGCTCCTCACTTGCCTCACTCGTGCTGGTCTCACACTGATCCCATCCCAGGGCACACACTGATCCCATCCTGGGTGCTGAAGACCCTTACTCCCTCCAGCCACTGACACTGAGACCCCCACTTGCTGACACCACAGGCCAGAGTGCCTACACCCTTGGCTTGACTCCAGTTTCTGCCACCAAATCCACTCATACTGGTCCTCCCAGTAACTGGTGCTCTGGACACAAAGTGTGTAGGATACATCAAGGTGCTCCTAAGAGCTATAGTCCCTCCAAGTACTAAAGCTGAGACCCTTGCTCGCTCCAGGTGCTGGCACCACAGGTCTGGGGGCACCTACACCCCCAGTCTGACTCCAGTTGCTGGCCCCAAATCCACTCATGTTTACCTCACCATTAGCTGACACCTCATTCTTACAGCACTCACACACATGGGATAGAGAGCAAGCTTACACAGAAAGATAGTTAAGAAAAGATTTAATGAGAAGATAGGACAGACTGCAACGATCAAGCACATGGCTCGGTCAGACAAGCATACTGACCCATCACAGTTTACACGTGTCCAGCACCTTTTATACCCCTTTCTGTCTATTCCTCCGCTATTCCTCCTTGATTCCCTTTCCCTGTATATTCCTTCATCAGTTTGCATAGTTCCACAGACACCCACCACTGCCCCTCCGCCCCCCTTCCTCCAATATCCAGGACAAGGAGATTTGCATTCTTATCAGTTGCAAAGTCCAGGTTGGCCCTCTTTGAAGTTATGCCTGCAGTTTCTTGATAGCCTGCCAATTAGCGTGTGACTAAAAAGACTAGTTTCTCCTCTTTGACCCCATTATGTTTGTCTGTCAGGTTTGTGTCTCTCCCTTTTCCTTATCAACCCATTTTACAAAGACTGCAATCTTACTGAAATAAGCATTCTTATTTCAAATAAGCCCTTATCAATTAGTGTAACTGATCAGGTTTGGTTCTTGTCATTGTCTCTGTTAAAGTTTGTCAATCAGCTTTGTGCCACTATGTATTGCTTCTCCTTTTTCTTGCCATCTCATTTGATAAGGTTCTTGGTCAGATAACCTTAAGGGAGCAGATGCTCTCCCATGCACGTACCCTTACAAATTTTACCAACATGAGCATGTTATCTAATGAAAAGTACACAGGAAACAAATGACAATACACAGGCTTTTGTTAAAAAAAAAAACAAAATAATCTACAGATTCCTCAAAATGCATGTTCTAGAAACACAGGAGAATAAAGCTATATTCTACATAGTACAGCAGTGTGGAAGAAACCACTTTACAAAATCCAGGCAGAAACATTTTTAGCTAACTTTGGGTCTGAGTCAAAGCCTGTGGTCAGTGGAAAAAAATTCATTGACTGCCTCAGATTTTGGACTAGGCCCATGCCCCATTGTAGTGGGTTCACATAGCAAGGTTTTGGTAGCGGGGGGGGGGGCTACAGGGGTGGCTTCTGTTAAAAGCTGCTAGAAGCTTCCCCTATGTCTGACAGAGCCAATGCCAGTCCGCTTCAAGACAGACCCGTCACCAATTAGCAATGGAGGTAACGCCTCTGTGTTTAACATATTTGAGAAGGGGAAAAAAATTACTGTGCAGGAGCAAACTGCTGCAGGAGAGAAGGTAGAGACCCAGGAAGAATGGAGGGGTGGGAGGAGGTATTTTAAGATTTACTTTTTATTTCTCATTACCTTTTTTTTGTTCTGATTGGCAATAAATTAAATTAATTTTCCCCAAGTTGATTATTTTTTGCCCATGATGTTAATTGCTGAGTGATCTCCTTGTCCTTATATCAACCCATGAGCCTTTCATTATATTTTCTCTCCTCTGCCCAATTTAGGAGGGGGAGTGACAGAGAGACTTTGGCGAGCATTTGACAGGATCAATCCACCACATCCATATCATAAGCAGTGCTAGAATCATGTATTCTTCTTAAATCAATGCAAACTATACTTGCTCCTTTGAATACATTTGAATGTCTTTTATGAAAAGATTAAAGGTTATATTTAGTTTAATGCTTCCATGAGTGACACTACTTGAAACTGGACATATTTTACTAAATAGAGACAATTCCAAACAGTGTGTACTTAAGAGTCATCCAAAAGTTACACCCAATTTCATTAACAATCTGTTACTAATGTATTGGGAACAATTGGTACATTTAATTTTATTAAATGTAAGGAAGTATAAAACATAACTATATATTCCTATAAAGCAAATGAAGCAAAGAAAGCATTTTTATTCATAAAACATTAACGTGAGGCTATCAATATTTTTTTCAAAAGCATTCTCCCTTTTTCGATTCTCTTTTCATCACACTGATGAGAAGACTAGAAAAAATACTTCAAGGTGACTTTCTGTGATGGTATGAATCAAAAAATACCACCAAACCTAATAGTATTAGTCATTTTTTTGCAGCCACATTAACATATAGAATCTTATCAAAGTACTGTATATGATACAATTACCTGACTTATACCAGAGAAGAATTTAGTTCAGTATATGACTGAAATAGGCAAACTATTAATTTCTCCTGCTGGTCAGTATATCTTGCTAAGAAACAAAGATAAAATGACTGGGTTTACTTTCCTCTTCGCACCTACCTGTCTGCCAATACACCTTGGAGTTACACTTGAAAGACAGCAGATGATAATCACATTTGACCCATTCAGATTGTAGATTTCAGTGTTCCAGAGTCCCAGATTTCAGAAATTAAACTCATCACAAACAACCTTAACTAAATGAACAATGAATAACCTGGAAACATTTATTTGCTAGAGAACAAAAAAGATTCTGTGCATAAGACGAATTTTTGTTTCTCTCTGCTACAACCGACATATTACTGTATGCCTTGTACTGGAGTGAATGGGTATACTGATAAAGTATGGTAACAGACTTACGTCCCAAGTCTCTCATGGCAAATACAAGTTGAGGGAATGCCATAATTTCAATCAGGCTATCAGAAACATAATACAACTGTAGTACTTACTGTGGTCATGGTAATTAAAGAATATAATTCTCATCTGCTTATATGGACCTCTGCAGTACCATATTTGAAGACAGAAGTAATGCCCAGCCAAATACACTTGGAAAAAAATACTTAAGACACTTTCAGTATTTTATGTTAAAAGTGCCATATGCTCTGCTTTAGATCTTGACATGTTACCATCAAACTCTGTAGCACTGGGAGTATGAGATTATATGGAGTCTGACTTTTCTAATTTCTTCCCCTTACTTTCTCATTAAAAAAAAAAGAAATGGGGCTTCCTGATTTTGCTGATTTTGCTAATTTTGCAGTTCCAAGTTTATTTGCTGCTTGCTTTCGTGACAACATAACTCTTAAGGATCAATCAAATCAATCCTATAGGCATCATTCTCATTTTAATGACAATTGTTATGAAAATTATTTAGAGACAATAATACTGCCCTTAGGGACCTATTAATTCTCCTTCTTTTGCTTGCTTGACAGAACTGTCCCTCTGCATGACTTTACATATACTGAATCTAAAGACACGTAAACCTCTGCATACAAATGTGATCACAGAGCTACAGCTTCTTCGGGTAACTTGGCTGTTTCATCTGTCCTGTCCTGCTTCATAAAAGTCCCTGAGATTATCATTTGAAAGCACCACAAAGGATAGTAAATTGAATTCATTTTTCATTTTTTGTCTCTCATTTTACATGCGCAATGACCACCATATTATAGGTCAAAGATGCTGTATTCCATTAGCAAAAATCCATAACATTAAAGAAATAACAAGTCATACATACACTGCAGAATAAGTTTTGTTTGGGAGAGGAAGAGGATTGGACACAGAACTGAACATGTGTGTCCCTCTACTAGAGTTGCAACCACTTTACATATATGTAGAATTTCTGGAGCTACAAAATATTAATTAGGATAATGGATACTCTATACTGACTCCTGGATGGTGACTAATGTCCTATAGGGATGGCTACAGCAATGGAAGAAGACCAACTGGCAGTGCAAGGGTAAACCCATCTGGGCTGCTGCATTATGGCAAGACATTGCCGCTCGGGTGGAAAACATGACCCTGAAAATACGTCATGTACATGCTCACATGCCCAAAAGCCGTGCCACTGAAGAACAATGGAACAACCAACAGGTAGACAAAGCTGCCAAAATTGAAGTAGCTCAGGTAGACCTAGACTGGGAGCGTAAAGGTGAACTATTTATAGCTCGATGGGCCCATGAAACATCAGGACATCTGGGAAGAGATGCAACATATAGATGGACTCGTGATCGAGGGGTGGACTTCACCATGGAAGCCATTACACAGGTCACCCACGAATGTGAAACGTGCTGCAATCAAGCGAGCCACACGAATCAAGTGTCCCTGGAACAGAGGCCGATGACTGGGTTTTCAATATGGTGAGGCCTGGCAAATTGACTATGTTGGACTGCTACGACGAACACACCAAGGCAAGCGTTATATACTCACCATGGTGGAAGCAACTACCGGTTGATTGGAAACATACCCTGTAAACCATGCCACTGCCCGAAATACTGTCTTGGGTCTTGAAAGGCAAGTTTTGTGGCGACACGGTACTCCAGAAAGAATTGAATTAGACAATGGGACTCATTTTCGCAATAATCTCATAAACTCCTGGGCATTGAGTGTATATACCACATCCCCTATCACCCACAAGCCTCTGGAAAGATTGAAAGATATAACGGATTACTGAAGACCATGTTGAGAGCACTGGGCATGGAAGCAGTGGGATAAGAATTTAGCAGAAGCCACTTGGCTGGTTAACAGCAGAGGTTCAACTAACTGTCCTGGTCTTGCCCAAACAAAACCGCTACATACTGTGGGAGGAGATAAGGTCCTTGTAGTGCACCCGGGGAAATGGCTGGGGAAGGCAGTATGGGCTGCATCTCCCATGGGAAAGGGGAAACCCATTCGTGGGATTGTCTTTGCCCAAGGGCCTGGGTGTACTTGGTGGGTGATGAGAAAGGATGGGGAAATTTGATGTATGCCTCAAGGAGACTTAACCTTGGGGGAAAAATAACCTGTGATATGAGTTATCTGTTGTAGATGATGAGGTATGAACTTCACAATAAAACCGGACAAGTGGACAAACCAAGTCGGTGCTGGTGCCCAACACTGAACACACTGTTTTCCCTGGCCTGGATTTCCCTCTTGATGGATGAGACTTAAGTTATGGCCTACTCCAGTGAACATCTACAGCAGATGAAAGATATAAGAACGTTTTTTCTTTGTTTGATGCAAGATGCAAGAGGGAATACAAGAATGATGTTTGTCTGTTGAAGAGTGGGGATACTGGTTAATGAGAGTATATAAGAATGTATATGGGTTGCTGAGATGTTTTTTTCTGAGCATGACATAAATGTTATGGAATAAGGGGTGGAGACTGTAGTGGGTCTGAGATGGTAGTGACTTTCCACAGCAGCTCTTGCAGTGCTGTGCTTACTGTTGGTATCAATATTATGACTACTGCTTGCACAGCATCAGGGCTGTCCCTCCAGCATTCCTTCCCCCACCTTCACCAATAGCTGTGAGTGAGCACAATCTTGGGAGGGGCCATCGCCAGAACAGCTGACCCAGGCTGACCAAGGAGATATTCCATACCATATGACGTCACCTCAGTAATATAAACTGGAGGAGAGGAGCAGGAAAGGAGGCAAGATTCATTTCTGGCCTTCCTAAAGGAACTGTTATGTGTACCAAAGCCCTGCTTCTCAGGAGGTGGCTGGAAGTAGAGACTAACAGCTTTATCTGCTTTTGCTTTGCTTCCCGCAGGCTTGGCTTTGCTGTTTCTTTATTAAACTGCTTTTATGTCAACCCACAAGACTCCCATCTTATTTTCTCCCCTTCCCTGGTTTGCTAGGGAGGTCGGGGATAGAGAAGTGTGGTGGGCACCTGGCATCCAGCCAGGGTCAAACTACCACAGTGGCAAAGTTCTAGCTGCTGTCCTGGTGGATTGGAGATAGCTCCTAAAGGAAAGCAGCTAAAAAGGTGACAAAATGCTGACTGTTAGGCTACATGGGGATCTACGTACCAATGTCAGTGAGGTCTGCGTGCCTGCTTTCTTTTAGCTCCCAGACACATTAGCGTAACTTCTATCGGGTACTGTATTTTCAATGGGAGCTGAGCAGGCCAAGGGAGCGGCATTGGAGATAGATCCCACAGGAAGGCAGCTGGAAATGTGGAACAGTGCTGGTTGATAGACTGAACAGGGACCAACGTAACACTGTAAGTGGGGACTGCGTACATGCTTTCTTGTAGCTCCCAGAAGCAGTGACGTAACACGTACTGGTAGCCTGTATTTCAAATAGAAGCTGAGCGGGCCAAGTGTGAGGGATTGGGGATAGCTCCCAATGGAAAGCAACTGCAAAGGTGACACAGTTCTGGCTGATAGGCTACATGGGGACCTATGTACCACTGTAGGTGGGATCTGCATACCTGCTTTCTTATAGCTCCCAGAAGCAGTGACGTAACTCCTATCAGCAGCCTGTATTTTTCCAATAGGATCTCAGCAGGCCAAAGACGTGGAATTGGAGAGAGCTCCCACAGGAAAGCACCTCCAAAGGTGACACAGTGCTGGCTGATAGGCTACACGGGGCCCTACGTATCACTGTAGATGGGGTTTTGCGTACCTGCTTTCTTGTAGCGCCCAGACACAGTGGCGTATCTTCTACCTACATCCTGTATTTCAAATAGGAGCTGAGCAGGCCAAATGCGTGGAATTGTAGATAGCTCCCACAGGAAAATAATGGTAAATTTGACACAGTGTTGGCTGATAAGCTACTTGGGGACCAACATACCACTGTAGATGGGGTGTGCGTACCTGCTTTCCTGTAGCTCCTGACGCAGTGGCGTAAATTTTACCGGCAGAATGTATTTTCAATGGGAACTGAGCTGGTCAAGTGCGCACGATTGGACATAGCTCCCACAGGAAAGCAGCTGCAAAGGTGGAACAGTGCTGGCTGATGGACTAGATGAGGACGTACGTACCACTGTAGATGGGGTCTGCGTACCTGCTCTCTTGTAGCTCCGAGACATAGCCAGTATTTTCAATGGGAGCTGAGCAGGCCTAGTGCACGGGATTGGAGATAGTTCCCACAGGAAGTCAGCTGCAAAGGTGACACAGTCTAGATGATAGGATACACGGAGAACTACCTACCACTGTAGGTGGGGTCTGCGTATCTGCTTTCTTTTACCTCCCAGATGCAGTGCCGTAACTGTATTTTCAGTGGGAACTGAGCAGGCCAAGTGCACGTGATTACGGATAGCTCCCACAGGAAAGCAGCTGCAAAGGTGGCACAGTTCTGGTTGATAGGCTACACGGGGACCTACGTACCACTGAAGGTGGGGTCTGCGTACCTGCTTTCTTGTAGCTCCCAGACGCAGAGGCATAACTTCGACTGATAGGCTTTATTTTCAATGTAACCTGAAAAGGCCAAGTGCACAAGACAGGGGAGAGCTCCCACAGTAAAGCAGCAGCAAAGGTTAAACAGTTCTGGCTGATGGACTACATGGGGACATACGTACCCCTGTAGGTGGGGTCTGCGTGCCTACTTTCTTTTTAGGTCCCCAACACAGTGGCGTAAGTTCTACTGGCAACCTGTTTCTCAAACGGGATCTGAGCATGTCAAGTGCTCGGATTTGAGAGATCTCCCACAGGAAAGCACCTGCAAAGGTGGCACAGTGCTGGCTGATAGACTGCACAGGGACATACGTATTACTTTTAGTGGGATCTGCATACCTGCTTTCTTGTAGCTCCCAGATGCAGTTGCGTAACATCTATTGGCAGTCTGTATTTCAAACGGGAGCTGAGCAGGCCATGTGTGCGTGATTGAAAATAGCTCCCACAGGAAAGGAGCTGCAAAGGTGACACAGTTCTGGCTGATAGACTACACGGGGACCTACGAATCACTGTAGATGGGGTCTCCGTAGCTGGTTTCTTGTAGCTCTCAGAGACAGTGGCATAACTTCTACTGGCAGCCTTTATTTTCAATGAGAGCTGAGATGGCCAAGTGCGTGGGATTGGAGATAACTCCCACAGGAAAGCAGCTGTAAAGGTGGCACAGTGCTGCTCAGCTTCCATTAAAAATAAAAGCTGCTGATACAAGTTAGGGCACTTCCTCTGAAAGCTATAAGAAAGCACATACGCAGACCTCACCTACAGTGGTAGGTTGATCGCCCTGTAGCCTATCAGCCAGCTCTGTGACACCATTACAGCTGCTTTCCTTTGGGAGTTATCGCTAATCCCACGTACTCTGCCTGCTCAGCTCCCATTAAAAATAAAGGCTGCCGGTAGAAGGTACATCATGACGTCTGGGAGCTACAAGAAAGCAGATACACAGACCCAACCTACAGTACTACGTAGGCCCCCTTGTAGTCTATCAGTAAATGCTGTGCCACCTTTGCAACTGCTTTCCTGTGGTAGCTATCTCCAATCCTGCGTAATTGGCCTGCTAAGCTCCCATTTTAAATACAGGCTGCGGGTAGAAGTTACGCCACTGCGTCTTCGTGCTACAAGAAAGCAGGTGCGAAGAAGTTCATCTACAGTGGTATGTAGATCTTTGTGGAGCCTAACAGCCAGCACTTTGTCACCTTTTCAAATGCTTTCCTTTGGGAGGTATCTTCAATCCCCTGCCATTGGTCTGCTAAGCTCCCATTGAAAATACAGACTGCCAGTAGAAGATACTCCACTGCACCTGGGAGCTACAAGAAAGCAGGTACTCAGATCCCACCTACAGTGGTACGTTGATCCCCGTGTAGTCTATCAGTAAATACTGTGCCACCTTTGCAGCTGCTTTCCTGTGGGAGCTATTAACATTCCCGCGCACTTGGCCTGCTCAACTCCCATTGAAAAATAAAGGCTGCTGGTGGAAGTTATGCCACTGCATCTGGGAGCTGTAGGAAAGCAGGTATGCAAACCCAGTCTAGTGTGGTACATAGGTCATCATGTAGTCTTTCAGCCAGTACTGTGCCACCTTTGCAGCTGTTTTCCTCTGGGAGCTATCTCCAATCCCAGGTGTTGAGGGATCCCAAATCGGGAAACACTTATCTACACAGGAATGCAGATAAGCAGGCAATTCTTTATTATGCAGTGCTGGGAAAACAACGGAGGATAGCTCCTCCAGAAGTGCTTTGTTGTTACTTACCATTTTCAGGGTTTTTATACAGCTCAAACAAAAGAATCACATCTGCCAACACAAGCATACATAAAACATCCATTTATCAATTTAGCTCTTCACATTTGATTGGTTCCCAACAAACACAAAAATTCCAAAATCACAGTTATTGGTCAAAAAAAAATTATCAGTCCCTTTGTTTTAGTAACAACCAAGGTAACCTAACGAATACATTTACCAGGGTCTTGTAGCTAAGGTAACAGGTCCCCATCAGGTGTGATATGTGACTCTTGCAGTTTGATCATTATGTGATTCAAATGAATACTTACTTAATCAAAGGTGTTTGAGTTATTTGCAAGTGCTTAGCTAATTGATTGAACTATTACTAAGTGATTAACAAGATCTTAAAAACTTCTTGACTGCTTATTGCGATGATAAATTGTTAACTAAATTAATTCTGTACCTGCAACATTTCCCCCCTTTGGAAGTATTAATAATCACATTCCAATACTTTCCCTCTTGTATTTCTGTTGTCTCCATAACAAAACCATGATTGTCATACGGTGGTGGATCATTTTTGAACCCATCATTGTCTCATGACAATGCTGTCAAGATTCTATTGCTTCATCACGTTCTTTGTATTATTTCTCTTTTGATGAAACTATATGCCAAATAGACTGCCAGAAACATTATAATAAATAGCAGAAGTATTTCAATCAATGACTTTATCCAGGATTTTAGTTCCAGTCCCAGTCTCTCAAAAACTTTATCTATCCAGGGTGTGTTCATGTCTTACCTAATTTCCTGGTATTGGCATTACCTGTTCTGAGTCTATTTCTGTTTGGACCGGAGTCTGGGCCTGAACATTCAATATGAACTGATTTGACCATCCAATTTTGATCCATGTTTCCACCACCATAGACTGAAAAACCAACAACAACAAAAAAAACTTGGTCATGTTTCAGAGTTAACTACAATATCTCAAGATTTCCTACAACTCTCCCACTTCCATAGGCTTGATGGTGTCTTCTTCAATCAAGTGTAGTGGATCCAGGCATCTGATTCGGCAATCTTGATTGCAGTGAAGGTGGTCAGCAACACCTGGTATGGTCCCTTCCACCTTCCTTGCAGAGGTTCTTCGTTCCAGGTCTTTATGTGGACAATCTCCAGGCAGGATATTGTGTACTGGATTTTCCAAAGTCAGAGGTCGATTCCACACTACTGCACTTCGGAACCTGTTCAGGGTTTTTCCAAGAGAAAGCAAATAGTTATACACATCTTGTTTTCCCATCACATGCATGTTTGGATTTGGTTCAGGAACCTCATAGGGTTTTCCATACATTATCTCATAAGGACATACTGACATTCCACTCTTATTTTGTAGCAATGTGAGTGGAAGTGCCTGAGACCATTTCAATTTAGTCTCCTGACAATTTTTTTCTAATTTGTCTTATAAGGGTCTGTGGTAGTTTGAGCCTGGCTGGATGCCAGGTGCCCACCACACCGCTTTATCCCCCACCTCCTCAGCAAGCCAGGGAAGGGGAGAAAATAAGATGGGAGTCTCGTGGGTTGAGATAAAAGCAGGTTAATAAATAAGCAGCAAAGCCGCGCGCGCGGGAAGCAAAGCAAAAGCAGATAAAGCTGTTACTCTCTACTTCCCATCAGCAGCGATGTCCGGCCACCTCCCGAGAAGCAGGGCTTCAGTACGTGTAGCGGTTGCTTTGGGAAGGCCAGAAATGAATCTCGCCTCCCCTTTCTGCTCCTCTCCCCCAGTTTATATTACTGAGCTGACGTCATATGGTATGGAATATCTCCTTGGTCAGCCTGGGTCAGCTGTCCTGGCCATAGTCCCTCCCAAGATCATGCCCACCCACAGCTATTGGTGAAGGTGGGGAAAGGAATGCTGGAGGGACAGCCCTGATGTTGTGCAAGCGGTAGTCATAATATTGATATCAACAGTAAGCACAGCACTGCAGGAGCTGCTGTGCAAAAATCACTACCATCCCAGACCCACTACAGGGTCTGATCCATTCTTTCCACTTTTCCACTTGATTGCTGTCTCCAAGGGGCATGTAAATCCCAGGAAATTCCTAGGACTTTGCTTACCTCTTGTACCACATTGGCCACGAAATGTGATCCTCTGTCTGAAGATATTCCAAATGGAACTCCAAACCTTGGAAGAATTTCTTGCAGGAGCCATTTAACTGTTTCCTTAGCCTGAATGGTGCGACAGGGAAAGACTTCTGGCCATCCTGAAAAGGTGTCAATCCCAACCAACACATATTTATATCCATTGCATTTAGGTAATTCTGTAAAATCAATTTGCCAATAATCTCCTGATCCCACTCCAGTTTTTATTTTGCCCATCTGTACCCTTTTTGTACTATTGGATTGTTCTTTAAACAAATTTCACATTTAGCTGTTACTGATTTGGCCATTTCCAGCATTTGTACTGATATTACACTTCTTTTCAGAAGCTGAGTCATAGCTTCTGCACCCCAGTGACATTCCCTATGCTTTGTTTGCAAAATCTCTCTCATGATTAAGGGAGGTAATACTACCTGGCCTGTACTTGTCGTCCACCATCCTTCTGAATTTTTGTCTGCATTTAGTAACTTAACCAATTTCTCATCCTCCCCTGAATATTTTGGTGGCTCCTTAGGAAGCACTACTGTTCTGGTGGGGATGGTTGCCATTTGTGATATTGTGTGTTGTGCTATTTTCCTATCTTTGAGTTCCCTGTCTGATGTGCTTTACAGTGCATGATTGCCACTTGAACTGGTTCCTGCACTGCCACTAGCAGTTACAAGATTTCCTTTTGATGCTTAATGTTTGTTCCGTGGAGGACAGTAGTCCTCTTTCTTTCCATAGGGTGCCATGGACATGGACTACTCTAGAAGCATATTTTGAATCCGTCCAAATACTAACTTGTTTTCCTTTACTTAATTCCAAAGCATGTGTGTAGTGGGTCTGGGATGGTAGTGATTTTCCACAGCAGCTCCTGCAGTGCTGTGCTTACTGTTGATATCAATATTATGACTACCGCTCGCACAGCATCAGGGCTGTCCCTCCAGCATTCCTTCCCCCACCTTCACCAATAGCTGTGGGTGGGCATGATCTTGGGAGGGAACATGGCCAGGACAGCTGACCCAGGCTGACCAAGGAGATATTCCATACCATATGACGTCAGCTCAGCAATATAAACTAGGGGAGAGGAGCAGGAAGGGGAGGCGAGATTCATTTCTGGCCTTCCCAAAGCAACCGCTACACGTACCGAAGCCCTGCTTCTCGGGAGGTGGCCGGACATCGCTGCTGAATGGAAGTAGAGAGTAATAGCTTTATCTGCTTTTGCTTTGCTTCCCGCGCGCGCGGCTTTGCTGCTTATTTATTAACCTGCTTTTATCTCAACCCACGAGACTCCCATCTTATTTTCTCCCCTTCCCTGGCTTGCTGAGGAGGTGGGGGATAAAGCGGTGTGGTGGGCACCTGGCATCCAGCCAGGCTCAAACTACCACAATGTGTCAATGCAATCAGTTCTGCCTTCTGTGCAATTCATTTGCTTCTATTACCGTGTTTTCAGTTGTTACCGCATATCCTGCGTGGCGAGTTCCATTCACGACAAAGCTGCTGCCATCTGTGAACAGTTCCCATGCAGGAAAGCAGCTGCAAAGGTGGAAAAATGCTTGCTGATAGGCTACACGGAGACCTACGTACCACTGTACATCAGGTCTACGTACCTGCTTTCTTGTACCTCCCAGAGGCAGTGGCGTAAGTTCTACCGGCAGTCTGAATTTTTTCAATGGAGCTGAGCAGGCCAAGTGCGCAGGATTGGGACCTACGTACCACTGTAGGTGGGGTCTGCGTACCTGCTTTCTTGTAGCTCCCATACGCAGAGATGTAACTTCTACCGGCAGCCTATATTTTCAAAGGGATCTGAGCAAGCCAAGGGTGTGAGATTGGAGATAGCTCCCACAGGAACGTAGCTGCAAAGGTGGAACAGTGCTGGCTGATAGGCTACAGGGGGACATACGTTCTGCTGTAGATGGGGACTGCGTACCTGCTTTCTTGTAGCTGCCACAGGAAGTGACGTAACTTCTACCGACAGCCTCTTTTCAATGGCAGCTTAGCAGGCCAAGTGCGTGGGACGGGACATAGCACAACTAGGAATGCAGCTGAAGAAGTGGCACAGTGCTGGCTCATAGGCTACATGGTGACTTATGTACCACTGTAGACGAGGTCTGCGTACCTGCTTTCTGGTAGCACTCAGAGGCAGCGACGTAACTTGTACCGACAGCTTGTATTTTTTAAAGGGAGTTGAGCAGGCAGAGTGTGCAGGATTGGAGATAGCGCCCACAGGAAAGCAGCTGCATAGGTGGCACAGTGCTGGCTGATAGGCTACACGGGGACCTACGTTATACTGTAGATGGGATCTGCGTACATGGTTTCTTGTACCTGCCACAGGAAGTGGCATAACTTCTACCAGAATTCTGTATTTTTTCAATGGGAACTTAGCAGGCCAAGTGTACGGGATTGGAAATAGCTCCCATAGGAAAGCAGCTGCAAAGGTAACACAGTGCTAGCTAATAGACTACACGAGGTTCTACGTACCACTGTAGATGGGGTCTGTGTACCTTCTTTCTTATAGCTCCCAGACGCAGTGGCGTAACTTCTACCAGCAGCCTGTATTTTCAATGGGAGCAGAGCAGGCCAAGTGCACCGGAAAGAGATAGCTCCTACAGGAAAGCAGCTGCAAAGGTGGAACAGTGATAGCTGATCGGCTACACGGGGATATTAGTACCAAAGTTGGTGGGGTCTTCAAACCTGCTTTCTTGTACCTCCCAGACCAGTGACGTAACTTGAACCAGCAGCCTGTATTTTTTAATGGAAGTTGAGCAGACCCAGTGCGCAGGATTGGAGATAACTCCCACAGGAAAGCAGCTGCAAAGGTGGCACAGTGCTGGCTGATAGGCTACACAGGGACCTACGTACCACTGTAGGTGGAGTCGGTGTACCTGCTTACTTGTATCTCTCAGATGCAGTGTCATAATTTGTACCGGCAGCCTGTATTTTCAATGGGAGCAGAGCAGGCCAGGTGCACCGGAAAGAGATAGCTCCTACAGGAAAGCAGCTGCAAAGGTGGAACAGTGATAGCTGATCGGCTACACGGGGATATTAGTACCAAAGTTGGTGGGGTCTTCAAACCTGCTTTCTTGTACCTCCCAGACCAGTGACGTAACTTGAACCAGCAGCCTGTATTTTTTAATGGAAGTTGAGCAGACCCAGTGCGCAGGATTGGAGATAACTCCCACAGGAAAGCAGCTGCAAAGGTGGCACAGTGCTGGCTGATAGGCTACACAGGGACCTACGTACCACTGTAGGTGGAGTCGGTGTACCTGCTTACTTGTATCTCTCAGATGCAGTGTCGTAATTTGTACCGGCAGTCTGTATTTTCAATGGGAGCGGAGCAGGTCAGGTGCGCATGTTGCAGATACACAATTATTTTAGTTAACAACTTATCATCACAAAAAGTAATTAAGCACTTGTTAAGCACTTGTTAATCATGTAGTAATAGTTCAATCAATTAGTTGAGCACTTGCAAATAATTCAAAAACCTATTGATTAACTAACTATTCATTTGAATCGCATAAGGATCAAACTGCAAGAGTTACATACCAGACCTGATGCGGATCTGTTACCTTAGCTACAAGATCCTGGTAAATGTATTTGCTGTTACCTTAGTTGTTACTAAAACAAAGGGACTGCGACCCTTACAGCTCCTCGCAACGTTCCCAATTGGTTGGGGGCGGAATCTGGTGAACTAGCCTTTAAGTCACGGTTTCGGAGATCCCGCTTGGTTGGGCCCAGGGAAAGCCCAAAGGAGCCTGCCAGCAAGACGGAGCGAAAGTTCCACTTGATTGGGCTAGAGGATCCTCATATTGCTATTGGGAGCCTAGGCGCCGCCCATAAGGCAAACGTAAAAGCGATCGCAGGGTTGGCATTGGTATTGCAACCTGTAAGTTGGACGAAGTGATCGCAGGGCTGACATTGGTAATTGTTATTGGTAATTGGTATAATTGGGCCTACATAAGTATATGGTAAGGTACCTATTGATTTTGGTTTGTGCATTGATTTGTACATTGGTTTGTATATTGCTTTGTATATTGGTTTCTGTATATATATGCATATTATTGTATATTGTGTTGTGAGCTGTCTGTGTGTGATTGAGACGTGCTATACTAAGTTATAATACTATCTTGCAATTAATGTTGTTTTATAAGAGCGAGGAAAAGTGAGATAAAGTCCCATATGTAGATTTGGTTTTTTATTTAAGAGAAAAATCTGAATGGCAGAAGGAATCTGAATGAAAAAATCACGTAATGTCACTCACAGTAGAAAAACAAAAGGTTCAAAACCACTGCTCCCCATGCACTGCAGCAAAAATGTGTCTTAAACATTTGACCCTTAAAGGGGGAGAGCTGTTCCTAGATATACACCCTCTCTCACTTACCTGCTCCCCAGCATGAACCTGAACAGGGACCCAGACACCTGACAAGGATAAATCCTGGAGTGCTGGTTCAAGGGAGGGCTCCCAGCCCTGTCCAGATATTAGTAACATAGAAAAATGAGGACTCTGACAAAGAACCTTCCTCACTGGTGTCCAAGAGAACTCAATGCCGTACTCATTTAATAACCACCTTAAAGATCCCCTTAAATTCTAAAGTCAAACAGCATATAATTGCCCCATAAAGGCAAGGGGTTGGGCAGAATGAACCAGTACACATGAAAGTGCCTTTCTCACCTTCTCATTTAATTCTCTGAGAAAAAAAAAAAATCAACTATAAAGAGCACCCAGATAAAGTGAAAAAGAGAAAAAAAAAAAAAAGGAAAAAAAACTCCAGAGAATAGAACCCAATATAAACATGGGAGTAATGTATTCAGTTTTAAATACATGTAGAGGAGCAATAGAAACTAAAACTGCAAATATTGTGGGAGCCACCAGGAAAGAGGAAAATCAGCCATTTTTGCAACCCTTAAATTTACAATTTGGCAATCAAGTTATAACATATGAATCGTTCAGGTCCTCTCTGCTGGAATATGTATGTTCAGTGGTTGCAACACAGTCGTGTTCCAGTTGTTGCTCTTCCTGTGAAGTACTCAGAAACACTGCAGGATTTAGAAGGTTAGTTGTTTTCAACACCACATCATCCTGCTCAGTGAGAATTACCTGGTATTTCATCATTTGGCTCGGGGATAACCAATGTCCCCACTTTTGCTCCAAGACTGTGGTTACCATATGTGGGACATAGACTGTAATAGTCCTTCCCAAGGTCAGCTTTCTTGCTTCTTGGATCAGTGTGATAGTTGCAGCTATTGCTCGCAGGCAAGAAGGCCATCCCTTGCTCACCAAGTCCAGTTGTTTGGAAAAATATCCCACCAGTCTCTTCCAGCTTCCTAGTTTCTACGTCAGAACTCCTAGAGCCAAATGCTGTCGTTCATGAACAAATAACTGAAAGTCTTTGGTTAGATCTGACAAGCCTAACGCTGAGGCTGTCATCAGAGCTATTTTAAGCTTCCGGAAAGCTTCTTGCTGTTCTTTGCCCCATGTAAAAGGGGTAGATTTTGGGCTTCATATAATGGTTTGGCTATAAGACCATAATCCATGATACAGAGCCTGCACCATCCTGTTATTCCCAAAAATGCCCGCAACTCATGCACAGTATGTGGTTCCAGAATAGCACAAATCTCTTCCTTTCCATTTGTCCCCAGTCTCCGTTCTCCTTTTGAAATTTCAAGGCCCAAATAGATCACTGTTTGGCTGCTATTTGAGCTTTTTCTTTTGATACCTTGTACCCGTTTAATCCCAAAAAGTTTAAAAGTTCAATGGTTACCTGTATGCAGGCTGACCTTCTCGTTGTGGCAATCAGGATGTCATCCACATATTGGAGAAGCAGATGCTCTGGTCTCGGTGTCACTGTCTTTTCATTAGTCCAGAGTTCCACTTCTTTTGCTAGTTGTCTTCCAAAGATAGTCAGGCTGTTCTTGAATCATTGGGGTAGCCTTGTCCATGTTAACTGTACCTTGCGTCCTGTTTGGGGGCTTTCCCACTCAAAAGCAAAGAGTTTACGACTTTCCTTTTCCAAAGGGATACAAAAGAAAGCATCTTTTAAATCAAGCACTGTAAATCACTGATAATTTTCTCTCAGAGCTGTGAGTAAGGTATATGGATTTACTACAATTGAATGTATATCTTTCACAATCTGATTTATGAGTCTTAAATCCTGAACTAACCTGTACTCTCCATTCAATTTCCATACTGGTAAATAGTTGTATTATGCTCTGACTCACATTCTTCTAGAATTTGATATTTCAGAAATTTATCAATTAGTTCTTTTAATCCTTGTTTTGCTTCAGGTTTTATTGGGTATTGTCCCACCCTGACCGATTTTGCATTTTCTTTTATTTCAATTTTTACTGGTTGTGCCGATTTTGATTTTCCTGGAATCTCAGTTTCCCACACCATTGGGATCACTGCATTATCCAATTCTGGAGGTAATTCTAGTCACTTTTGTTTTTCTTTTATCATCAATATTTGTCCTATCTTTGATTCAGGTATTTTTAGTAACAAGTCTCCATTTTCAAAGACAATTTGTGCATTTAATTTAGACGACGAGTCCCTCCCCATCAGGGGTATGGGACACTCTGGAACATACAAAAATTCATGTGTTATAATATTATTTCCAAATTCTAAATTTAAGGGTTGCAAAAATGACTGATTTTCCTCTTTCTTGGTGGCTCCCACAATATTTGCAGTTTTAGTTCCAAGTTTTCCTTTTTGGCTGTTTAATACAGAAAAAGTTGCACCTGTATCCACCAAAAATGTAACCTCTTTTTCTCCCAGCTTAATTGTAACCAGAGGCTCAGGTGGGTTCACCTCTGGTCCCCATCAATCCATATATTCGCCCAAGACCATCAATTTAGCATGTTGACCAGCTAATTAAGGGTATTCATTTTTCCAATGTCCTTCTTCCCTGTAAAAAGCACATTGATTAGTTCCAAGGGGGGTTCTGCCAACTTGTCCTCTTCCCCTTCCTCTCATCCCTCCTCTCATAGAGCTTTGTCCCCGTCCTTGATTTGAAAATCCAGGGGTCCTATTCACTACTGCAAGTAATTGTCTTTGTTTTCTTACCTCATTTTCTTTATCTCTGTTTTTATAAACTTTCCAGGCTACTTCCACTAATTTGTCCAAATTTCATATATCTGTTCCTTCCAACTTTTGGAGTTTCTTTCTAATGTCCTCCTGTGATTGCCCCAGAAATATTAAGGCTAGTTGTGCCTTAGTTTCTTCGGCTTCAGGTTGCAGGTTGGTATATTTACGAGCTGCTTCTTTCAGCCTTTCTAAGAATGCTATTGGGGATTCTTTCTTCTCCTGTCTCACATCATATAATTTAGAGCAATTTATAGTTTTGGGCATGGCATTTTGGACCCCATATATAATCCACTGTTGGTACCTTTTCAGTCTCTGCATATGGTCATCCCTATTCGGATCCCATTGTGGATCCCCTGTAGGGAAATTCTGATCTATGGTACCCCCTACTGTCCGAGTACGGACATCTTCTTCTGCCCGCATTCGAGCAGTTCTCAAAACCATTTGTTTTTCACTAGAATCCATAAGAGTATCTAAAATCACCTGTATATCCTCCCAATCAGGATTTTGAGTTTTCATTATTATTCCTATTATTCTCCCCACTTTACCAGGATCCTCTCTATAAGGACCAGCTGATTCTTTCCATATTATTAGATCTGAGGGAGAGAAGGGCACTTTTACATACACTGGTCCATGTTGCCCAACTCCCTGTCTCATCAAGGGAACTATCAACCGTCTCCCCTCCCATGTTTTTAGAGGAGTTATCAAATGAGTACGCTGTCTTGTTCTCCGGGATATAGGTGGAGACGAGTCCGAGTCTGATTCCTCCTCCTCTCTCGATCTATTGCTATTTGGGCGGGGACCTAAATCATCAGGTCCTAGTGCCGGTTGCCCGGCTGGGCTATCAGCCTCAGAATCAGATGATGATGGAAGAGGGGGATATAATGGAATAGGAGCTATGGAGGCAGATGGAGCTATGTCCAATTCCGGCTCCGTATTATCACGCTCCTTTTCCTTTTGTTTTAGAGCCAAATGTTTACAGCAAGTTTTAGTAAGGGTACAGGCAGAACAATTCTCTTTAGCCTTCATCTTTTTTACGGTTAATGGCATTTGGGTACATGCCTGTATCTAATTTGCATTTCTTTTGCCAATCTCATATTTCTCAAAGGTAAAAGAAAAGATCTACATATGGGACCTCATCACATTTTCTTTCCCTCTTACAAAATAACATTAATTGCAAGATTGTATTATAATTCAAAGTCCCATTTAATGGCCACTTTTCTCAACTATCCAAATCATACAACAACCACGCATGATTACAGTACTCTATAAGTTGATCTTTGTGAAAATCACCCTTAAATTCCTTCCAGTGTGCCAACAAACATCCAAGGGGTGAATTCTCGGGTACTTTGTTTGCTATTTCAAAATCCTTTTAGTTACAAATACTTTCTCAAAAGTCGTTTCTTTCTTTCGCTTCGCTTCTCTCCAGCTGCACCCCTCTCAGGATCACAGAACCGTGGATCAAAGCTCCACACTTGCTTTGTGTGCAATTGCACTTCTCAATCACACATACACAGACAGCTCACAACACAATATACAATAATATACATATATATACACAAAGCAATATACAAACCAATGTACAAATCAATGTACAAACCAAAATCAATAGATAACTTTACCATGTACTTATGTGGGCCCAATTATACCATTTGCCAGTTGCCAATTACCAATATCAGCCCTGCGATCACTTCGTCCAACTTACGGGCTGCAATACCAATGCCAACCCTGCGATCACTTTCGCGTTTGCCTTATGGGCGGCACCTATTCTCCCAATACCAATACGAGGATCCTCTAGCCCAACCAAGCGGAACTTTCACTCCGTCTTACTGGCAGGCTGCTTTGGGCTTTTCCTGGGCCCAACCAAGTGAGGTCTCCGACACCGCGACTTACAGCCTAGTTCACCAGGTTCCACCCCCAACCAATTAGAAGTGCCTTACCACTCCAGGGAACGTTGCAAAGAGCTGTAAGGGTCGCAGGCGATGGTCCTTCCCAAGAATCCCTCGGTGCACGCTGGACTTCGATCAGCATCCAATCCCGTCCAGTCTGACTCGCATGTCCCATCTGGGTCGCCAAAACTGTTGACGGATCCGCAATTACAGGAATGCAGATATGGAGGCACTTCTTTATTATGCAGCGCAGGGGATAGCTCCTCCATACGTGCTTCGTTGTTAGTTACCATTTTCAGGGTTTTTATACAGCTCAAACAAAAGAATCACATTTGCCAACACAAGCATGCATAAAATGTCCATCAATTTAGCCTTTCACCTTGATTAGTTCCCAACAAGCACAACATTTCTAAAATCACAGTGATTGGTCAAAAAAATATATCAGTCTCTTTGTTTTAGTAACAACTAAGGTAACAGCCAACGGAACCTAACAAATACATATATCAGGGTCTTGTGGTTAAGGTAACAGCTAAGGTAACCTAACAAATACATTTACCAGGGTCTCGTGGCTAAGGTAACAGCTAAGGTAACCTAACAAATACATTTACCAGGGTCTCGTGGCTAAGGTAACAGGTCCCTATCAGGTGTGGTATGTCACTCATGCAGTTTGATCCTTATGTGATTCAAATGAATACTTACTTAATCAATAGGTGTTTGAATCATTTGCAAATTGATTGAACCATTACAAAGTGATTAACAAGTGCTTAGCAAGTGTTTGATTACTTATTGTGATGATAAGTTCTTAACTAAAATAATTGTGTATCTGCAACACTGAGGCCTCCAAAGATCCAGACGATGTCTAGTGTACATGGGCCATGTTGAGAAAAGTGATTCAGAGTGCCCCAGCTACGTATTCTAATATCTTGGCAATGGTGTATCACCCAGACATGGATTTACCAACAGTGGAGAGAATATCTTCTTGGTTACAAAACTATGAAGAGAACCTCTGCACCTCCTCATCAGTGAAAGATGATGGCCTGACTGTCAGAACTGTCCTAAGAATTCGGTCATCCACTAACCCGACTAGGGGAAAAGGAAGTCCCAGACACAGGAGTACACCACGAAATGTACTCTGGCTCTTTTTGCGTGGCCAAGGAGAGGATATGAGGAAATGGGATGGTGAACCCACCTTTAAGCTGGAAGCGTGTGAACGTGAACGAAGGGGGAAGACAGCTGTTAGAAAAGGACCACCCAAGAGGGCTGTCAGCATATCAACTCACGGATGGGAGCCAGGGAATCTCGGTTCGTATGATATTGCCTCCGGTGCACCGTCCTGGTAGCAATTGGTAGCTGTTGCTATTGAACTTGCAGCAATCCCACAACAAAAGGATCTTCTGAGAGGCCAGGTAAACTGTAGAGTTTTTTTATTTTCTCTGTATACAGTGGCTATACCCAAAGCCCATCGAAATCCCTTAGGGTCTTTGAAGCTGGAGGAAGGGACCCTCTATTTCTGTTCTTCATCAGAGTATTTGCTATCCGATCCTTGCAATTTTAGACCTGAAGTCTCCTCATTGGCATCAAAGTGGTTGCAGTTCTTCTATGTCTTGGAGATTACTGATTGTCCTCTTTTGTTCTAGCAGCTACTCAACGGGAGGCTCAAGGAGTAATTAGCAAAAGTCATTCCCCATTTTATAGTCCCATATGGACTGTAAAAAAATCTGATGGAGGGTGGAGATTAACAGTAGACTACCATGACCTGAATGAAGCAACACCACCATGGAGTACTGCTGTACCAGACATGTTAGAGCTCCAGTATGAACTGGAGTCAAAAGCAGCCAAGTGGTATGCTACGATTGACATCGCTAACGCATTTTTCTCAATTCCGTTGGCAGCAGTGTGCAGGCCACAATTCGCCTTCACATGTAGAGGTTTCCAATATACCTGGAATCGATTGCCCCAGGAGTGGAAACATAGTCCTACTATTTGTCATGGTCTAATCTAAACTGTGCTGGAAATGAGTGATGCCCCCAAACATTTACAGTACATTGATGACATAATTGTATGGGGCAACAAGGCAGAAGAAGTGCTTGAGAAAGGGAAAAGAATAATTCAAATTCTCCTAAAAGCCGGTTTTGCTGTAAAAAGAAACAAAGTAAAGGGACCTGCACAAGAGATCCAGTTTTTAGGCATAAAATGGCAGGACGGGCGTCGGCATGTGCCTCTGAATATTGTGAACAAAATAGTGACTGTCTCAACCAAGTAATAAGAAACACAAGCTTTCTTGGGCCTTGTGGGATTCTGGAGGATGTATATCCCAGGTTATAGTCAGCTTGTAAGCCCTCTTTTTAGAGTAACCAGAAAAAAGAACTGTTTTGAGTGGGGCCTTGAGCAACAACAAGCTTTTCAACAAATTAAACAGGAAATAACTCGTGCAGTCACCCTTGGGCCCATCCGTACAGGACCAGATGTGCAGAATATCCTCTACACTGCCGCTGGAGAGCATGGTCTCACCTGGAGCCTCTGGCAGAAAACATCTGGAGAAACCTGTGGTCGACCATTAGGGTTTTGGAGCCGAGGATATCGAGGATCAGAAGCCCACTGCATCCCAACTGAAAAAGAAATACTAGCAGCATATGAGGGCGTTCGAGCTGCTTCAGAAGTCATTGGCACAGAAGCTTACCTCCTCTTGGTACCACATCTCCTGGAAGAGATCATGGACTGGCCAGAAGTCAGGGATTTTGGAGCATTTCCTGAGGAAGTAGCTCGTGCCCAAGAGGCACCACCATATAATGAACTATCAGAAGATAAGAGGCATTATGCTTTGTTTACTGATGGATCCTGCCACATGGTAGGAAATCATCGTAGGTGGAAAGCTGCTGTGTGAAGTCCCACATGACGAGTTGTTGAGGTCACTGAAGGAGAAGGTGAGTCGAGTCAGTTTGCTGAAGTGAAAGCCATCCAACTGGCCCTAGAGATTGCAGAATGAGAGAAGTGGCCAGTACTCTATCTTTACACTGACTCCTGGATGGTGGCTAGTGCCCTATGGGGATGGCTACAGCAATGGAAGAAGAGCAACTGGCAGCACAAGGGTAAACCCATCTGGGCTGCTGCATTATGGCAAGACATTGCTGCTCGGGTGGAAAACATGACTCTGAAAGTACGTCATGGAGATGGGAGCGTAAAGGTGAGCTATTTATAGCTTGATGGGCCCATGAAACATCAGGACATCTGGGAAGAGATGCAACATATAGATAGGCTCATGATCGAGGGGTGGACTTGACCATGGAAGCCATTACACAGGTCATCCACGAATGTGAAATGTGCTACAATCAAGTCTCCCTGGAACAGAGGCCGATGGCTGGGTTTTCAATATGGCGAGGCCTGGCAAATTGACTATGTTGGACAGCTACCACGAACACACCAAGGCAAGCACTATATACTCACCATGGTGGAAGCAACTACCGGTTGGTTGGAAACATACCCTGTAAACCATGCCACTGCCAAAATACTGTCTTGGGTCTTGAAAGGCAAGTTTTGTGGCAACACGGTACTCCAGAAAGAATTGAATCAATCAGACTCATTTTCACAATAATCTCATAAACTCCTGGGCAAGGAAACATGGCATTGAGAGGATATACCACAGCCCCTATCACCCACAAGCCTCTGGAAAGACTGAAAGATATAACGGATTACTTAAGACCATGTTGAGATCACTGGGCAATGGAGTATGGAAGCAGTGGGACAGTAACAGCTTTATCTTCTTTTGCATGCAGCTTTGCTGTTTCTTTATTAAACTGCTTTTATCTCAACCCACAAGACTCCCATCTGTGATGTGTTTTCTACCGGTAGCCTGTATTTTTTCAAAGGGAGCTGATCAGGCCAAGTGTGCGGCATTGGAGATTGCTTCCTTAGTAAAGGAGGTGCAACAGTGGAACATTGTTGGCTGATAGACTACATGGGGTCCTACATACCACTATAGAAGGAGTCTGCGTATCTGCTTTCTTGTAGCTCCCAGACGCAGTGGCGGAACTTCTACCAGCAGACTGTATTTTCCATGGGAGTTGAGCGGGATTGGAGATAGTTCCCACAGGAAAGTAGCTAAAAAGGTGGCACAGTGCTGGCTAATAGGCCACACGGGGACCAACATACCACTGTAGGTGGGATATGCATACCGGCTTTCTTGTAGCTCTCAGTCTCATTTTCCGGCAGCCTGTATTTTTTCAATGAAAGCTGAGCAGGCCAATGACGCTGGATTTGAGAGCTCCCACAGGAAAAGAGCTGTCAAGGTGGCACATTACTGGCTGTTAGACTATACGAGGGACCTACGTACTTATGTAGGTGGGGTCTGTGTACCTGCTTTCTTGTAGCTCCCAGAAGGAGTGGCATAGGAAAGACAGACTGACAAGGCGTGGAGTTGCTCTCTATGATAGAGAGCAATTAATGTGTACTGAACTGTGCCTGGGTGGGGATGAGTTGAGAGTAGAGTGCTTATGGGTAAAAATTAATGGCCAGGGCAAGGCAGGTGATATTGTTGTAGGAGTCCGCTACAGGCCACCTGATCAGGAGGAGGATGAGGCCTTCTACAAACAGCTGGGAGCTGTCTCACGATCACACTCCCTGGTCCTCATGGGGGACTTCAACCTCCCTGATATTTGCTGGGATAGCCACACAGCCAAGCACATGCAGTCCACGAGGTTCCTACAGATTGTTGACGACAACTTCCGGTCCCAGATGATCGAGGAACCAACAAGGAGGGGTGTACTGCTAGACTCGGTACTGACGAATAGAGAGTGCCTAGTTGGGAATGTGAAGATTGGAGGCAACCTTGGCTGCAGTGACCATGAGATGGTACAATTCACGATCCGGTGTGGAAGAGGCAGAACACAAAGCAGGACCGTGACCCTGGATTTCAGGCAAGCCGACTTTGGTCTCTTCAAAGATCTACTTGGACGGATCTCATGGGATATGATTCTAGAAGGTAGAAATGCCAATGAGAGCTGGTCAATCTTCAAGCACCACTTCCTCCAAGCCCAGGATCTGTGTGTCCCAATGCGCAAGAAAGGAGGAAAAGGAGGTATGAGCCCTCCGTGGATGAGCAAGGATCTGCTGGAACAACTCAGGCAGAAAGCAGACATCTATGAGAGGTGGAAACAGGGGCTGGCTTCTTGGGAAGAGTATAGGAACATTGCCAGGGCATGCAGGGGTGCAACTAGGAAGGCTAGAGCCCTTCTAGAATTAAATTTAGCCAGGGAAGTTAAGGACAGCAATAAGGCATTTTTCAAGTACATCAGCAGCAGAAGGATGGTCAGGGGTAATGTGGGCCGGCTGCTGAACACAGAGGGTGCCTTGCCTTCTGAGGATGCAGAGAAGACTGAAGTACTGAATGTCTTCTTTGCTTCAGTCTTTATGGCCAAGGCTGACCCTGGTTTCAGACTTTGAGTCTGGTTTTGTTTTTTCAGGCTTCAAGCCTGGTTTCAGACTTCGAGTCTGGTTTTGTTCTTCAGGCTTCAAGCCTGGTTTCAGGCTTCGAGCCTGGTTTTTAGGCCAAGAGCCAAAAACTTCGCGACAGACAGTGAGGTGGATCGAGAGCTGGCTGAATGACAGAGCCCAGAGGGTGGTGATCACTGGCACGGAGTCGAGTTGGAGGCCTGTAGCCAGTGGAGTTCCACAGGGATCGATTCTGGGGCCAGTCTTGTTCAACATCTTCATCAATCACCTGGATGAGGGGACAGAGTGTACCCTCAGCAAGTTCGCTGATGACACCAAACTGGGAGGACTGACTGTTTCCCCAGAAGACTGTGCTGCCATTCAGTGGGATCTCAACTGGCTTGAGAGTTGGGCAGAGAGGAATCTCATGAGGTTCAAAAAGGATATTAACAGGAAAAGGGGTAATGGGATGAAGTTGGAACAAAAAAAAATTCCACCTAAACATAAGAAAAAACTATTTCACCGTGAGAGTGACGGAGCAGTGCAACAGACTGCCCAGGGGAGTTGTGGAGTCTCCTTCCTTGGAGGTTTTCAAGACGCGCCTGGCCATGGTCCTATGCGACCTGATCTAGGTGAAACTGCTTCTGCAGGGGGGTTGGACTAGACGATCTCTAAAGGTCCCTTCCAATCCCTACCATTCTATGATTCTATGATTCTATGATAGACTACATGGATATCTACTTACTATTGTAGGTGGGGTCTGCGTACCTGCTTTCTTGTAGCTCCTAGAGAAAGTGGCGTAACTTCTAACGGCAGCCTGTATTTTCAATGGGAGCTGAGGAGGCCAAGCGTGCGGGAAAGGAAAAAGGTACCACAGGAAAGCAGCTGAAAAGGTGGCACAGTGCTGGCTGATAGACTGCACGGGGACCTACGTACCACTGTAGGTGGGCTCCGCGTACCTGCTTTCTTGTAGTTCCCAGACGCAGTGACGTAACTTCCACCAGCAGTCTGTATTTGTTCAATGGGAACTTTGCAGGCCAAAAGCGCGGGATTGTACATAGCTCCCACAGGAAAGCAGCTGCAAAGGTGACACTGTGCTGGCTGTTAGACTAAATGGGGACTTACGTAACACTGTAGGTGGGGTCTGTGTACCTGCTTTCTTGTAGCTCCCAGACGTAGTAACGTAACTTCAATCAACAGCCGGTATATCAAATGGCAGCTGAGCACGCCAAGTGCGTGGGATTGTAGATAGCTCTCAAAGGAAAGCAGCTGCAAAATTGACACAGTGCTGGCTGATAGACCACACAGGGACCTACGTAATACTGTAGGTCGGGTCTGCGTACGTGCTTTCTTGTAGCTCCCAGAGGCAGTGGCATAACTTCTACCGGCATCCTGTATGTTTTCAATGGGAGCTCAGCAGGCCAAGTGTGCGGTACTGGAGACACCAACCACAGGAAAGCAGCTGCAAATGCGGCACAGTGTTGGCTGATAGACCACACAGGGACCTACGTAATACTGTTGGTGGGGTCTGTGTATCTGCTCTCTTGTAGCTCCCAGAGGCAGTGGCATAACTTCTACCGGCATCTTGTATGTTTTCAATGGGAGCTCAGCAGGCCAAGTATGCGGTACTGGAGACACCAACCACAGGAAAGTAGCTGCAAAGGCGGCACAGTGCTGGCTGATATACCACACGGGGACCAGTCTACCACTGTAGGTGGGGTCTGTGTACCTGCTTTCTTGTAGCTCCCAGAGGCAGTGGCATAACATGTAGGAGGCCTCCATGGATGAGCAAGGATCTGCTGGGACTACTCAGGCAGAAAGTAGCCATCTATGAGAGGTGGAAACAGGGGCTGGCTTCCTGAGAACAGTATAGGAACATTGTCAGATCATGCAGGGGTGCAACTAGGAAGGCTAGAGCCCTTCTAGAATTAAATTTAGCCAGGGATGTTAAGGACAGCAATAAGGCATTTTTCAAGTACATCAGTAGCAGAAGGATGGTGAGGGGTAATGTGGGCCCACTGCTAAATGCTGAGGGTGCCTGGTGTCTGAGGATACAGAGAAGTACTGAATGCCTGTAGTGGGTCTGGGATGGTAGTGATTTTCCACAGCAGCTCTTGCAGTGCTGTGCTTACTGTTGATATCAATATTATGACTACTGCTCGCATAGCATCAGGGCTGTTCCATCAGCATTCCTTCCTCCACCTTCACCAATAGATGTGGGTGGGCAAAATCTTGGGAGGGACCACGGCCAGAACAGCTGACCCAGGCTGACCAAGGAGATATTCCATACCATATGATGTCAGCTCAGTAATATAAACTGGGGAAGAGGAGCAGGAAGGGGAGGCAAGATTAATTTCTGGCCTTCCAAAAGCAACCGCTACGCGTACTGAAGCCCTGCTTCTCGGGAGGTGGCCGGACATCGCTGCTGATGGGAAGTAGAGAGTAACAGCTTTATCTGCTTTTGCTTTGCTTCCCACGTGCATGGCTTTGCTGCTTCTTTATTAAACTGCTTTTATCTCAACCCACAATACTCCCATCTTATTTTCTCCCCTTCCCTGGCTTGCTGAGGAAGTGGGGGATAGAGCGGTGTGGTGGGCACCTGGCATCCAGCCAGGGTCAAACTACCAATACCGGTTCGGGGAGGGACCAAGTGATATCTGAAGTTGTGCAAAAGATCAGGGGTGAGAAAGACTCAAAACTATCAGCCTTTGTCCCCCACGGCCCCTTCCCCCCTCCCCCTACGCATTATTATTGCAGATAATGCAAACACATGAATTTCTAACTCTGTAGCAAATATAAGTCAAGGGAGTCGCTGAGTTGGGTGCGTACATTTGTGGTAGAGCGATCTCCCATGTGCCCAGCGCCGAATAAACATACCTTCTTTATAACTCTTTGAGTTATGGAGTCTTCCAGACGTTGTCATTCCCTTCCCTGAGCTGGGGCAGCTGCTTCTATTCATGACCCTCCGGTCTCTGCAGTGCAGAGTGGCAGCGGACAGAGCTCGACGGTGGGGCCAGGACCACTCCTATGCATCCTCTCTCCTGTGCATCCTCCCATTCATGTCCCTGGTTCCTTTTTGAGTCTGTCGCAGATGGGGCTTTGGGTGCAGAGAGGGAGCGGGTGCCTTCCCTCTCCCCAAAATTCTCCCTGTGCTGTGTCAACACCGCAGCTCCCCTCAGGCAACATGACTGGTCTTTCCCACCTAGACCTTCGTGGTGGATAGGGAGGAGGGTGGCTGGTGGGTTGGGCAGAAGAGCCGGTGGCTGCGAGGGCATGAGGGTTTAGCAGCTTCAGGAGCTTTGCTTTGCTCCTTCCCTGCTGCAAATGCACACCCTAGCTGTGGGGCTGAAGTTTTGAGGGGGGCCAGGGTCTGGCCCTTCAGCATCCCTGGTGGGAGCTGTGTGTCTCAGGGCTGGTTGGGGCTCAAATGGAAACTGTGGCTCATCGGGTAGTGGCCGTCCTCATGCCATGCTGATAAATGTGATTGTGCAGACAGGGCACCTGCCCACTGAGGTCTCTAGGCATATCATGGGGGAGAAAAATAGCAGTGATTGACTCAAACCAAGACTGTTGCTGCATAGGAGTAAACAGAAATATTTCCATTTCAGTTCCTTTAGGAATGATGTCTTCCATCCTGCAGGCTTCTGGGAGAAACACTAATTTATGGAGGGGGAAAAAAACCCAAAACCAAACAGTAATTAAAAGATTGTTTCACATGAGGCAATTCAGCTGTTTGCTGTAGTCTCCTCACTGCAGGACCCCCAGGCAGAGGCTCTCAGGACAGAACAGAACAGGTTCAGTAGGAAGCTGGCGGAGCGCCCATGCTGGGGTTTCCCTGGCACATCCTGGTTTCCCAGCCTTCTCCCCAGGTTCAGTGGGCCTCGGCAGGCACCCAGGGTTTCTACCCGTTTGCTTGGCCACTGGCGGATACCTGTGTGTCTGTCCCTTTCTCCTCCTTGCTTGGGTGAGGCTGCCATGGTTTGGTATTAACTTGGGCAAGGATGCTCACTGGGTGGCTGATGGGCTGGAGCTGCTCCTGGGAGGGTACTGACCCTTTTGCAAAGCAAAGGGGCACAATAATTATGGTCCCCCACCCTGGGCAGGTAGATTCCATCTTCCCTGGCTGATGCCTGTCTCCCTGCACAGGGCTGGGGCAGGGTCTCCTTGTCTTGTGCGGGGGCTGCTGTGTGCTGAGGGCAGCAGTTTCCCCATGAGTGAAATGCCCCATGGAGCCACCAACAAGCCGCATCTCTCCAGTTTTCTATCCGTGCTCAGAGAGGAGCCCAGGCTGCAAAGAGGAGACAGGGACAGACACACAGGCACCTGCCAGTGGCCAAGCAGCCAGGTAGAAACCCTGGATGCCTGCCAAGGCCCACCAAGCCCAGGGAGAAGGCTGGGAAATCAGTGCTCATTTCTCCCCCACCAGTGACCCCAGCTCTAGGCTAATGCTGCTCCAACCAGAGATGGTGCCAGTTTACTCCTGTGATGCAGCAACTGAGCAGGCAAAGCGTTTTTGTTAAGAAGCAAGAGCAGAAGCAGAGACAAAGTAATCTCCCACCCCAGGCTCCCTCCGAGTTGACGAGCCTGGTCCCTGAAATGCATCTCAGCTGCATCCAGCACCCCAGAAGCTGCAGGAAGCAATAACCCAGCACAACTGATATCATAAACAATTTCTGAGGATCAAAACTGGATACAGATCTTGCTCTATAAAGCCTCTTTTTCCTCTCCATGTCCACAAGCATCGAGCACACCTCCCTGTGGAACCGGGGGAAAATCAAGTGTACTCCCAGCTTAGAATTCTCGGTTCCTGACAATGGCTCCCAGTGCAGGGGCTTGGCAGGGACCAGGAGCTGCCAGGGCTATGGGAAACAGAGTCTGTCCCAGCCCACGGGGCCACTGTAGCCTGGGACTGCTGACCTTTGCAGTCCTGCTCTGAATGCTGTGATCCAGGGGATGCAGCAGCCTCCTGTCTGAAAACTGATTAAAAAGACTAAGTCCTCTTTTCTCACTTGCATTAGCACAAAAATAAATAGTGTATATTTTCAACCTCCAGGAGCTCATCTCTGGTTTCACCAAGCTCCTGTTAGTATTAACCCTGGGCTGAAGCGACTGGGCAGGAATGTCCTGAGAGCAGAAAGAGCTTCTTGCCCTGGGATGTGTGGAGGAGCCTAAAAAGAAGAATTCACTGAGGGGCCTCCAGTCCCCTCCCTGCTGTGGAGCTGGCTGCAGCCAGATGCAATGCAGCCCCTAATCCAGGCACATACTGTGGGGCCACAGCTCTGCGTTAGGCTCAGGTGGAGTTGGAGCTGAGAGCATCCTCCAGCACCTGGTTATGGTATTCATGCTGGGACTGGGGAATGGAGAGAGATGTTCCTTCCCATTGGGGGCTTCCATGGGACACTAGTGCTATTTGGGATTTTAGTGTCCTTGGGAAATTTGTTTGGGGGAGAGTAACGTTAGCATAAAATCATAAATTGAGGGGCTCTAAATCTCCGCTGCATTTAGTGGTAAAAGAAGGGCTCTTTTTTTGGCATTAGCAGTGGATCCTTGATCGTTAGGGAGCCCCAGCATGAGGGAGTGGGTGCCTGGCATGGATGTCAGTGCCAGTCACACAGCTATAGGTCAGGAGTGTGATTAAGTGGGGCTCAAGCAGGAGCTTGGTCCAAGTCCCTCTGCTGTGTTTGCTGAGGGGCTGGGACTTAATTTTGCAACAGCTCAGTGCCTGCAGGCAGGGCTACAGAGCTGCTTTGCCCCCAGCTGCCTGCTTGAGGGGTGCTCTGCCCAAGCCTGGGGACATCCATCCTGTCTGGATGCAAATGCTCATCCCTCGGCCGAGGGACCCGGGGTAAGGGCCACAAGTCAGACATCTCATGCCCATCACCTTGGGGAAGGTGTCTCACCAGAGGAGTAGCACACACGGGGCTCAGCTCCACATACTCCCATTCCCCAGGGCCCGGAGCCCATCAGCCCATCACAGTGGCCAGATCACAGCCTTCCCTCTCCCTGGCCACCGCTAGTGGCCACTGTTGCCGCCGGCTGCCGGGAGCATCGGCAGAGCCACAGTCCTCGCAGCAAGATGGCTGCTCCCATGGTTCCGTGAGCGTGGGGCGGCTGCTGCAGGCTTTATTCCCGCAGCCGCCGAGCTCGGGACAACGGCCACGCTGGTGGGAGGGATACCCACCCCCACGGACTGCCAGGCCGAGCGAGGAGATCACTGATGCTTCCTGCCTCCCAGCCTTCTTTTCCTTTTTTCCTTTTTTTTGGACTTTGCATTGTTTGCCTGGGTTTCGATTTTTAATTCGATTTTATTTTTTTTTCTTTCTCCTATTTAAATACCAAAATCTGGGAAATTTGCAAGCCCCCTCACCCCAAAGCTTATGGCAGCCTTTAAATGGTACGTATGGGGGGGGGGGGGGGGGCGGATTGTTGACGGATCCGCAATCGCGAAAAGCTTATCTACACAGGAATGCAGATAAGCAGGCACTTCTTTATTATGCAGTGCTGGGAAAACACGGGGGATAGCTCTTCCATACGTGTGTTTGATATTTCAGAAATTTGTCAATTAGTACTTTTAATCCTTGTTTTGCCTCAGATTTTATTGGATATTGTCTCACTGTGATCGATTTTACTTTTTCTTTTATTTCAATTTTTACTAGTTGTGCCAATTTTGATTTTCCTGGAATCTCAGTTTCCCACACTATTGGGATCACTGCATTCTCCACTTCTGGAGGTAATTCTAGCACCTTTGGTTTTTCTTTTATCATCAATATTTCTCCTGTCTTTGATTCAGGTATTTTTAGTAACAAGTCTCTGTTTTCAAAGACAATTTGTGCATTTAATTTAGATAAGTCCCTCCCTATCAGGGGTATGGGACATCCTGAAACATGCAAAAATTCATGTGTTATAACTTTATTGCCAAATTGTAAATTTAAGGGTTGCAAAAATGGCCGCTTTTCCTCTTTCCTGGTGGCTCCCACAATATTTGCAGTTTTAGTTCCTATTGCTCCTCTACATGTATTTAAAACTGAATATGTTACTCCCATGTTTATATTGGGTTCTATTCTCTGGTTTGTTTGGGGTTTTTTGTTTGTTTAGTTTTGTTTTTTTTTCTTTCTCACTTTATCTGGATGCTCCTTATAGGAGTCAGTTGATTTTTTTTTTTTTTTTTTTTTTTCTCAGAGAATTAAATCAGAAAGTGAGAAAGGCACTTTCATGTGGAAAGGCACTATCTGGAAAGGGCTGGGAGCCCTCCCTAGAACCAGCACTCCAGGATGTATCCTTGTCAGGTTGCTGGGTCCCTGTTCAGGTTCATGTTGGGGAGCGGGTTAGTGAGAGAGGGTGTATACATAGGAACAGCTCTCCCCCTTTAAGGTCCTCCATATGTATGCTTCGTTGTTAGTTACCAATCTCAGGGTTTTTATACAGCTCAAACAAAAGGATCACATTTGCCAACAAAAGCATGCATAAAATGTCCATCTATCAATTTAGCCCTTCACCTTGATTGGTTCTCAACCAACACAAAATTTCCAAAATCATGGTGATTGGTCAAAAAATATATCAGTCCCTTTGTTTTAGTAACAACTAAGGTAACAGCCAAGGTAACCTAACAAATACATTCACCAGGGTCTCATAGCTAAGGTAACAGGTGTGGTATGTAACTCTTGCAGTTTGATCCTTATGTGATTAAAATGAATACTTACTTAATCAATAGATGTTTGAGTTATTTGCAAGTGTTTAGCTAATTGATTGAACTATTACTAGATGATTAACAAGTGCTTGACTACTTATTGTGATGATAAGTTGTTAACTAAAATAATTGTATTTCTGCAACAGGATGGGCATGCAGGGCTTGGGTGCTGGAATTGTATGCTGCTCTGCTCACCCTCACCCTGGTAGGCATAAAGTGGCCATCAGCCAAGGCCGATGCACCAGGGTACGGCTTATACCAGAGTGTCACCCCCACTCCTGAGCTATCCCTTTTCCCTACATGTGGCTTGATCCCTGAGGAAATGCAGTACTGCTTTTTCCCATGGCCAGGGAGTGAGGGACACAGTGGCAGTGGAGAGTGCTCAGGGCTGGTGCTGCTGCACAGCAGGTGCTGTGGGAAGTGATGCTGTGGTGCTCTGCCCCATCCTGAGCTCCTCCCATCCCTGAGCACCCTAGACACCAATTGCTGGTTGTTTGGGGTTTTTTTTCCCCCTCTTTCCAAGGCAGTAGTTTTTGCTGGAGCAAGGGCTGTGTGTAGGTGGGGATGGGTTTGGGAACAAATAGGGTTAGTGACAGAGAAGGAATGGGGAAAACAGCCCTCTGGGGCCATGCACCACCCCGATGGCAGCCCTGCCATGCTGAGCTGGACACCTGCCCAGCACAGGGATCCAGGGGTCCAGGGCATGCTGGGCACCTGAACCACGAGTGAGGCTGTCAAAGGCAGCAGAGCTGACCCTGCTGAGCCCTGAACCTCACTGGGGCATGGTAGAGACACTGGCACCATCTCAACCCTGGCAGAGCCCATGTCCCCTGAGGAATGTCTGATGGGTGCTGGTAGCTGCAGAGGAAACATTTAAGCAGGATGAGTCTGAGCTTTGATTCTCATGCATGGAGTCTGTCACAGCTTCCCAATTAACATGCCAAGGAGGAGCCACTGCTCTGGTCAGCTCATGGCAGCTCCTGAAGCAGCTGTGGGAATCATTCCCTGGGTGCTCTCAGCTGCACCGAGCTGTGATGTGGGACCCAGAGGGAGAGCTGGCTCTGGGAAGCAAAGCAGACCACGTTAATAGGCGAAGAGCAAGATGCAGAGGGAATCCTCATGGCTGTTGCAAGCCATTAAAGTTTTGTCCTCTCTCCAGGCAGGAAGGAAACTCTCATCAGGGTTGTGTCCTGGGGTTTCTCTCTGCTTTCTTGGAAGCATTCATGGCTGACTGGTTAGAGCTGAGTTTTGGACTAACAAAGCCCTACCCTGACTTGGGCTGCCCGCTCTGGTCCTTCTATTCCTGTCCCCTGCTCTTGCAGAACTGGCTCATAGCTCCTGGTTTGCTAGGAAGAGCAAGGATGAGAGTTCCCACGGCTGGAAGCAGAAGGATAATGCTGAAGATGTACACATGTCTGGAGAACTGGGACAGGACTGCTCAGGGGTGGCAGCAATGGGAAATACGGGTGCTGAGGGTCCACCCCGTGCAGAGGATCCGCACTGCACCATCCCTGTAGCACCCACCTCTGCAGGGTGAGGTGTGTGGTGCCTGGCTGGCACGTGGGCTGTGGCCAGGCTTGGAGATGCCAGTGCTGCCTACTCCTCTGTCAACTTCTGCCTGAGGACTGATATTTTCCTCTCTGGACAGAGAATTTCTTGGCCTCTGATGCCTTTTTAACAGGTTGCTCGGGTTTCTGTGATGGAGAAGCAAAACGGGAGCATCTATCCTGTCCGGTGTGGCAGGAGGCTTTGGCATGTCTGCTCTCTGTCGGGAGGAGAGGGTTCCCTGAAAAGCTGGGTGCAACTAGAAGAAACAACCAGAGCTGGGGGAAAACTTAGGGCTCAGGGTTAGACCTCAAAAGACCAGCAAGGCAGCAAGCAAAGATGGGCGACTGCTTCTGGGCACCCTGGGACAGACGGCCGCTCCTTCCCCTCCTGCTGTCAGTAAAGAACATTTCTTGGCCCCAGGGAGGGTAGTTGGACAAAGGGAGCCCCATGGCTGTGGTAATAACTCCAGCCTGCAGTGCTGGTAACTCCACTACTACCTGGCCAGCATCTCCCAGGGCACCCCAAGGGAAACCTCTGCTCTGTGGGAGTGGGTATTTGCAGCTCTGGGAGTTGGACTATTGCTTTTAACACCTAAATCATGAGGCTTCCCACTTCTTCCTGAGAGCTGTGGTAATGGCTGTGGTGCTTGGGGTTTGTTCTTTAGAAAAACCCTCACGGGTTTCTCAGCAAGTTACGTAGACTGACTGTGTTCCCTGGTTTACACTGCTGCTGAATGTCCATTTTCTTTCTTTTTTCCTCTGCATTTTAGTTCTTCCCCTTTCTCTACCCTGCACTGGGTTTCTCCTCCTTTTCCTCATCCCATCACCTTTATCAAGGCTCAGTTTGGTTTTTCAGTCCATTTTATGTAAGGATGCAAGGATTGGACTGAGTGGGACTTAAGTATAAGAAGGGAGTTAGATGGGTGCTTAAATACTTCAGCTACATTATTTAAATATTTGTGTAAGTGCTTTGCAGCCTCTGGTTCTTGTAGATGTTGACAAGCCCTGTTTGAACTGGGTCCTGGGAAGGATGCTGGGCTGGGCACTGGCCGTGCAGAGCTCAGCCCCACTGCCATAGGATGTGTTGTGGCTTTGGCAGTTTCCTGGGATAGAGACAAATGAGGGAGGAATGAAAATACACACACGCATATGTTTCTGAGCTGGTCTCCCAGTCATCCTTGTTCAACTCTGGGTCTCTGGCACTTGCTGTCAGCAGCAGGTGCTGCTCCTTGTGGGGTTGAATCCTCCTTTTTAGAGGTTTGGTCCAAAGCCAGCTTTGAACCTTCCATACCTTCCCAGCATCAGCTGCAGCATGGAGGCCTGGTGTGGTGGGGAAGCATGATTGGATATCCTTGTGACTTCAAGGAGGACCAGTGTGTTGCCACTCCTGGTGCTTGGTGGATTCCCCTTGAGCAGTGCTGGGTCAGTGGCACAGCCCTGCCTTGCCTGAGCACTGTGCCACCAGAGCCCTTCATTAGCAGCCAAGAATAAACAATGAGCGCAGACCGAGGCTTGCAGGGCCCTAATCCCTTTCCCTTGTGTCTCTTTCATCTCCATTTGGGCCAGGAGAGTTGTAAAAGACCTTACTAAATTAAATGTAGAAGCTGCTCCTCCAAGGCATGTTTCGGTTCAATTGTAGCGTTTGATTTCCCAGCCACAGCAATATGGTGCCTCCAGGGAAAAAGCCAGCTGGGGAAACTTCCAATTCCAATAAAAAATGTAAGCGCTATTTCAATGAACACTGGAAGGAAGAATTTACTTGGCTGGAGTTTGACTATGAGAAGAAACTCATGTTTTGCATAGAGTGTCGGCAGGCACTGGTGAAGAATAAGCACGGTAAAGCTGAGAATGCCTTTACCATGGGCACGGACAACTTCCAGCGCCATGCACTGCTGCGGCACGTCACCTCCGGCGCCCATCGTCAGGCGCTGGCAGTGAACCAGGAGCAACTGGCCTTCAAGACCCGTGTCCACAGCCAGCCAGAGCTGCGCTCGCTCATCAAGGTGGAGGTGAACCCAGTGAAGGTGGCCATCCTCACCACCATCTACTGGATGGCGAAGGAGGAGATCCCAGATGAGAAGTGCTCCTCCCTGATCGACTTCCAGAAGTTCAACCTGTGCCAGACGCTGCTGGCCTCTGAGAACAGCGAGTACTACCACCCCAGGAGCATCAAGGAGATGCAGGTGTGTATATCAGGCTGTGCCCACCTTCGGTGGCTGCTTTGGGGCCAGATAGTGCCGTGTGACCACCTGCCTGCACCTGCCGCTTCAGCAGAGCAGGTTGGATGTCTGTACCAATAAGCTGCAACTGGGAGCTCCACGCTTCCCACCACCCTGTCGAGCGCCCTCTTGGCTTAACTTTGGGTGCTGCATGTGCAAACAGGAGCCTAAAGCATGAGCTCCCATCCCACAGGCCTTGGTGAAAGGCGGCAGGGCAAGTGTGTGCTCTGCCTCACTGGGGCCAGAGTTGTCTTTGCAGTGGGAATCACTGGATCCTCCCAGCAGCATCAGTTATCCTGCCTCTCTACTCTGCCCTGGTGAGGCCTCATCTGGAGCCCTGTGTCCAGTTCTGGGCTCCCCAGTTCAAGAGAGACAGGGAACTGCTGGAGAGAGGCCAGCGCAGGGCCCCCAAGATGATCAGGGGACTGGAACATTTCTCTGATGAGGAAAGACTGCAGAAACTGGGACTGTTCAGCCTGGAGAATAGAAGACTGAGGAGGGATCTCATTAACGCTTTTAATATTTAAAATGTGTATGTCAAGAGGATGGGACAAAACTTTCTTTCTGTTGTCTCCAGTGACAGGACAAGGGGTAATGGACATAAGCTGGAACACAAAAAGTTTAATTTAAACACAAGAAAAAACTCATTTGGTGTTGAGGTGAGGGAGCCCTGGCACAGGCTGCCCAGGGAGAGTGTGGAGTCTCCTTCTCTGGAGGTTTCCAAACTCACCTGGACATGTTCCTGGGCCTCTGATTGAGGGGAACCTGCTTTAGCAGGGGGTTGGGCTGGATGATCTCTAGAGTTCTCTTCCAACCCCCATCATTCTATGATCAGCCTGGGAGGACGGGAGCTGGATGCCGTGGTAGAGGCAGGCAGGAGGCTGAGCAGGGAACTGGTGTGCCTGGCTCACAGGCAGAGCAGGGTCTGAGGCCTCTGTGTCAGCATTTGCTGATGGGCAGGGCACATCTACAATGTGTTTGGGACCACTGGCCAGGTCCACAAAGCCAGGTTGCTCCAGGATGTGCTCTAGTCCCACAGGGGAGCTGGGCGATGGGCCTGTTCTTGGCACCTTCTTGGTGTCACTCCCTGATGTAACACAGCAGGAGAAGGCGATTGGCTATATCAAAGGGCCTCAGGCTTGTGGACACACCTGCTTCCAGAGGTGCAGGGAGAACAAGAGTATCCTCTCCTGTCTGAGCCTACCAGGCTGCTTAAGGACAAAAGTTTAGGAGTTCAATTAGCACATGAGAATGGTGGGTTTTCCCTCTTTTTCCCTAAACTGAGTGATCAGAAAGGTCAGGTAGCTGGAGAGTTTAGAAAGGATTTTCTTAATTTTACAAATGCTTCATGCCTGTTAAAGTCAAATTAAAATTTTAGCAAGTCTTGGCTGTCTACCAGGCTTTTTAGATCTCTAAAGAGCCTTATTTTGCTGCAAATAGACAAAATCCACTAATTAGGTTTCTCAGCCAGAAGTTTTACTTACAGTACTGACACACAGCAAGGAAATTTTCCTGGGGCATTTGCCTGAAATGAGGAAAGCTGAGTAGAGTAGGAAAAGATGCTGCAAAATTTTACTGCTGTTCCTACCTGTGCTGTAAAGCAGGAATGTAATTGCTGAATTTTCTACCCAAGTATTGAGTTGTTGGTCTTGTCTCGCTTCCTGCACAGGCGGGGTCTTGGGAAGCTGGAGGACAGGGAATTGGAGGCTTAGTGCTGCACTGGCAGTCTTCACTCCTGCTGAAGTTGTGGGGCTCTGACTCCCATGTCAGGGCAAGGACCTTCAAGCTCTCTGCAGCTTCCCTCAGTGCTTGGACTGCAGGACAGGAGTGGGAGGAGACAGTGTGTTAGAAAATGTTGGCCAGCAGGTCAAGAGAGATTCACCTCCCCCTTTACTCTGCCCTGGTGAGGCCTCATCTGGAGCTCTGTGTCCAGTTCTGGGCTCCCCAGTTCAAGAGAGACAGGGAACTACTGGAGAGAGGCCAGCACAGGGCCACCAAGATGATCAGGGGACTGGAACATTTCTTTGATTGGGAAAGGCTGTGGGACCTGGGGCTATTTTGGTTGTGAGAAGACTGAGGGGGGACCTTATCAATACTTACAAGTACTTAAAGGGTGAGTATCAGGAGGATAGGGGCAGACATTTTTCTGTAGTGGCCAGTGACAGGACAAGGGGTAATGGATACAAGCTGGAACACAGGAAGTTCCACTTGAATGTGAGGAGAAACTTCATTACTATGAGGGAGCCCTGGCCCAGGCTGCCCAGGGAGGGTGTGTAGGCTTCTTCTCGGGAGGTTTCCAAACCCTCCTGGACACGTTCCTGTGCCCCCTGATCAAAGGGAAGCTGCTTTAGCAAAGGGTTGGGCTGGATGAGCTCTAAAGGTCCCTTCCAACCCCCACCACTCTGGGATTCCATGGAAAAAAGAGATTTCCAGCTCATATATGGACTTGTGTGTCCAAGTTGATTAAGGGCTTTTTTCCGACTCAGGACCTTGCACCACTATTGGGGAGACCTGAGGGTGGGAGCCTCACAGCTCGCTTTGCACCGGATGTTGTGCATCTCCCACCTGCTTTTGAAGTTCATTTGTGTTTCTGTTTCCCTCCCCACCTGCCCTGTGCACCTTCTTTAACTGGCTCAGGCAGCGATTGCCAAAGTCCTGCACAATGAAGACAGGCACAGGATAAAAACCTCACCGTTTGTCGGGTTGGTGGTGGACGAGATGGTGGATGTCCTAGAGCACCGCAGCCTGGCCATGTTCACCACCACCGTCTCCCCCTGCAATGGACAGACCTCTGCCATCTTCCTGGGGAGCTTTGAGCTGCCTGCTGGGGAGGCCTCCACATTGGCGGGCAAGGTGGGTGAGGTGATGCACTCCTTTGGCATCCCCACCATGAAGATCATGTGGCTCAGCACTGACAGTGTCTCGCTGGTGGCTGAGCAGCTGAGCGGGATGGGCACCACACTGACCTCCCTCTGCCCACTCCTCATGGAGATGCACTGCCTGTCCCATGGCAGCTCCCTGCTGTCGGCTGACAGCATCATCAGCACTGAATACCTCCAGAAATATGAGACCACCATGGATACTGTGTACAGGCTCTACTCCAGCTTCAGGGGGGAAAGCAATGGCTTGCAGGAGCTGCAGAGCGTCCTGGACCTCTGTGGGATAGACCTCAGGAGCCCCAAAGCCATCTACTGGACTTCTGTTTTCCCAGCTGTGGAAGCCATTGATTCCTTGTGGCCCATGCTGGTGCTGCTGCTGGAGAGTGAGGCAGAGCAGTCGCCTGTGGCCCATGGTCTCTGCAAAGAGCTCAAGAAGTTCCAATTTGTGGCCTTCACCAAGATCCTCCTGGATGTCCTCCCCATCTTCCAGAAACTCAGTTGCCTCTTCCAGATCGAGGACTTTGACCTCTCCATCCTGAAGCCCATCGTCTCTGCCACGGCTACCACCCTGCAGGCCCAGAAGAGTGCCAGCGGCCAGAACCTCCAGGAGTTCCTCAACGAGATGAAGGAGCACCCGCGGGATGACCGGGAGGGCGAGAGCCGCCTTTACTACAAGGGTATCGAGCTGACCAACTGCTCCGAGGTGCACCTGAAACATTTTGAGTGCCTGAAGGAGAGCTACCTGGAGACTATGCGGGTCAACCTGCTGGACAAGTTTCCCAACAGCATCCTGGAGGCCATCAGCTCCTTCTCAGTCATCTTCAATCCTAAGTGCTACCCCCAGTCTTTGGAGGACATTGGCAGCTATGGGGTTAGTGAGCTGAATTTCCTCCTGCAGACTTACTCCCGGGTGGTGGTGAGTGAGAGGGCCCTGAGAGATTTCCCCGTCTTCAAGAAGATTGTCTTCAGCCTCAGCCAGCTCTCCTTCAAGGACTTCTGCATCAAGCTGGTCTACAGCAACTCTGAGATGCATGAGCTCTTCCCGGACTTTGCCATTCTCGCGGCCATCGCTTTGGCCTTGCCACTGGGCTCGGTCCTTGCCAAGAAGATCAGCCGTGGCCGGGAGCTGCTGAAGTGCAGCCGGTCACAGCACACAAAGGATGAGGGACTCTCTGACCTCATGAAAATTGCCATTGATGGGCCGGCCATCAATGAGTTTGACTTTGCATTGGCCATTGAATACTACGAGAGCATGAGGGAGTCTGGCTTCGTTGTGGCATAGGTGAAACGAGAGGTGGCTGGTGAAGGCTGCGGGCAGCCCTGAGTGCTGGCTTGATGCCACCTTTCCCCATCGCTGGTCACTGCCAGGGCCAGGCAGCCACCAGTGGTTAGTGACCTACTCCATACTGGGAAGAGGAAACGGGATTCTTCACGAAACCATGCTAGTCCCACAACCATCCCTCCCTCATCCCCAAAACATCCATCTGAATTGACCAGAATTTAAAATAACCTGAAATCCCAAATTGTGATGAGGATTTGTCATGATTCAGGCCCAGTCTGAATATCCAGGACAGGATTTTTTTTCAAGAGTTTGTTATTATTTTGTTTTATGGAGATGAAGGCAAATCTTCTCTTGAGCTAAAGTGTTACACTGCCTTTGCACAATGATACTCAGCAGCTTTTAGTTAATGCTCTGAAAAAAAAAAAAAAAATCTGATTTTTTTGTTGGTTTGAAGCCTTGAGAATGAATGCAGAAAAGGCAGCACATCTTTCTAGCTCTGTGGCAAACCCCAAAATGCCTGGTGGTGTCTTGTTGGCATTCCTTGTGCACAGCACTGAGTATTTTTAGCAGGGGCATCAAGTCATTTCAAGAGTTTTAGAGAATGATATTGTAATCACCGAGGAAATAGTAACTTTTAAATGCATCATTGTGTGTGTGTATATATATATATAAATATATTTAAAAGGTTTATCTTAATTTTCCTAGTGTTTGAAGTACAAATATATCTAAAAGGACTGTGGGGTTTTTTTGCAATGACAGAATAAATTATAAGCAAGGGTCCAAAACTAGTAAGTAGCAAATTCCTGGTCTTTCCAAAATGTCATCACCTGCCTATATTGCCTTTGCAGGCTGAGCTCTCTGCAACCTTTCAGCCAAAGAAAAGAGTATTTTAACATCTGCTTTTGGGACAAACCTGAGCTGTTTAGCTGGTGTTTTTCCTTTTAAACATTCCTTTTACCCCTGAAGTGAATGAAGCTGTCGGGAGTGTGTGTGTGTATGTGTGTGGTGGTTGAGCAGGGCAGTGGTGCCACAGGACACAGATGGGTGTTATGGGGCTTCTCTGGGTTTAGCTCAGAGGGATATTGTCTTCCATTCTGTCAGGATGAGAAGACCCTTCTGACTTGATTTTAATCTGCAATAAAGCCAACACAGAAGCCTGAAGTATCATATTGGTTTAACCTGGAGCACCAGATCCACCTGTGGGATTCGGCTCTGCTTTTTCATCAGGTAAGTTCACTGTCCCAAAGATGCAGGGTCTGTGTCTGGCGGAATTTGACCCCAGTGTCCATAATGCTGACAGTCCCTGCTGATCCCATGCAGTTGCCTCTGGCTGAAGGCAACATGGAAGGGCTGTGGGGGATGTCTGGCTCACTGCTCCCCCTCCTTCTTGGCAGCAGGACCTTCCTCTGTTCCAGCCTTGGCTCACAGAACCCCTCCAGCCCTGGAGGAGGGCTGAAGGGTGACACAGCCCCTGGAGCAGTACTCAGCCAGCATAGCTGCCTCCATGCTGGGGTCTCTCTGTTGTGGTCTGTCTGACCCAGCAGGTTCCACACCTCAGACCCCTGTGTTGGATGTGCAGATGGGATGTCTGGGGGTGCCTGGCAGCATCTCGCAGGCTCCCATGGGCACACTGTGCCCTATGCCTGTGGTAGAGGCAGGGAAAGATAGATTTCTGTTCTTGGGGCTGGTGGCAGGTGACTGCTGACAGCCCAGTGTCCCATGTCCTTCTGGCTGATGTGTGAGGTGGAAACACTGGTTTGATGGCAGCATATTTGGGTGAAGGCTACTTGCTCACAAGCATCCCCTGGTTCAGGTTTGCGGGTCTGGCTGTGCCTTTGTCCTGCAAGTTGACTGCTTTCTGGTCAAACCACACGTGGAGAGGAGGCGGCTGTGGCTGTGGAAAGCTGGAAATAGGAGGATTTAAGAAGGGGATGCTCACAACATTCACTGTCCTCATGTTCCCAAGGAGGCTGAGAAGTGGCATTGGTGCCAGAACACATTGCACAGAGCAGCTCTGCAGCCCTGGGCAGGGGAGGTCTTGGCCCTTCCTTCCTGTGAGAGCTGGGTAGGATGCGCTTGGCCAGGGCTGGTCCTGCTGCAGGGACTTCTGGGCCCCAGAGCAAACCCACTATGTCAGGGCAGCCACAGCATTGCTATCTCCAGGGCCAGCAGATCTGCTTCACTGCAGTCCAGGTTAGTTTGTTTGGTCTGATTACTCTGGGAATCCAGCATGGTGCAATCTGTTACTGGTCCAGACCCTGAGCAGTGCTGGGGCTGCTCTGGTGCTGCAGTCATGGTACAGCACTATGACTGAGTGTTGCTGCTCTTCTGCTGACAGCCTTTGGTGTCAGGGAGCAAACATGTTTCACAGAGTCTCCTGGAAAGAGCTGGAGTGAATTCAGATGAAACAAAAAGATTAAAGCTCTGGGTATTTGAGAAGCCACCAAAATTTGTTGAGTACACCTGTCAAATGGGAGAGAGCCAGACTGCTTCTGTGTGATCAACAGCTCTCGTCTCCATCTGTCCTGTGCAGACTTGCACCAGATGCTCTTGTGAGCATCTGCAGAGATGGGTCCTCAGCAGATTCTTGTGTCGATATGAAAACCCACAGCATTGTCCCTGCTGCTTTCAAAGGTGTTTTTTTAGAGGCTGAAACATAGTGTTAAAGCACAACAGTTGTTCTGATTTGCCTTATGGGGGACCTGGGAGAAAACCCACTGCAGATGTGTGAGTAGTTGCTGTGTGGAGCAAAGAGATGGGGGGACCATCTGGGAACGGTGGCCAGACATAGTCCTAGTTGGGCTTGGTTAAATGAAGGGCTGAAATGTTCCAAGGGACCCTTCAGAGTTGTGTGCCTGCAGGACAGGAGCTGGGCTGAGCTGATGACTCTAGGCTGAGTTCCAGGTAGAGAACGCGCAGTGGTGCAGTGGTGATGTTGTGTGGTTTGGCATCTTTTGGTCAGGCCTGGATGTTGTTAAAAATGTCTGTGCACCCTCCCTGCAGGGCTGGTGTGGCTGAAGGGACCCCTCAGGCTGCAGCAGGTGCTTGTGCCAGGAACACAGGGCATTTTCCAGGAGCATGGGGCTCCTGTGCTCCCCTTCAAAATGCTCTGCGGAGCCCCAAACACATCCCATCCCAAGACCCATGGTGTAAGAGCAGGGGAATTTGCTGCACAGATGGAGACTCCTGACGAAATGGGGGGACGGATAAAGACAGTTCTGTGGCAGAGGCTGGCCCTGCTTCAGAGCTGCAGACTGAGCATCTGGAGATGTCATCCACCATCAAAGACCACCCTGCCAGTGGCCATGTCCATCACCTTGGGTAAGGTCATGTCATTCTATACACACCTGCGGGCCCTGCCACTCTCCTCAGAGCAAATCCCCTTAATTAAGTGTCTAATTAATACCTAAAACTACAGCCTGAAGCTGCTGCCAGAATCTGCCCTGCAGCAAAGGTAAGACAGGAGCCACAGCAGCACATCCCCATGACCTTGGGAAGGTGCCCCAAGACCATCATGTAGTGCCCCGGTGGGGTGCTACGGCATGAGGGGTGGCTTGCTTCTCACCCACTAGCTCCGCTTGCCCACCCTCTCTCTGCTTATACTGTCTTTACTATTGGGCCCCTGAGGAAGAACTTTTTCCCTGAGAGGATTGTCAGCCTCTGTACCAGGCTGCCCAGGGAGGTGGGGGAGTCCCCATCCCTGGAACTATTGCAAAGCCATGGAGCTGAGGTGCTGAGGGCCATGGGTTAGTGGTGGGCTGGGCACTGTGAGGGCAGGGGGTGGACTCCATGAGCTTAAAGGTGTTTTCCAACAAAAACAATTCTATGATTCCATGATTGTTATGCTTCTGTGATCATCTGAGGTTTGGGCAAACCAAAGCTGATGATGCAGAGGGGGTGGATTAGATGATCTCTAAAGGTCCCTTCCAACCCCTACCATTCTATGATTCTATTTGTCCCCATGCTATGTGGCTGCTGCTTGACCCTTTCAAGGCGAGCACTGGGTTTCCTCCTCTTGCTATCTGCAGGTATGTGGCTGCTCCTCGCAGGGTGCCTGAACGACAATGATGCTGTCAGAGGCTTCCAGCCCTTTCCTGCTTCTGGGGGTCTTGTCTTACTTCCATGGCAAAACTGAGAGGGAAAGGTCCTACCCCCTTCCAGGGTCCTGACTTGGCTGGGGCTTCTGGGCTCTCTCCCAATAGCCTGTTTTACCTCTGGACTGCAGACACAGCCTACAAATAAATTTAATCCACAAATTTGGGCTCAAGGACATGCCACAGTGCTTTGGAATATTGCACCCTCGCTGTGTGGATGGGCAGCAGCTGCTGTGGACAGTGGCCATATCTCAGAGCCCATGTCCCCCCCCACCATTCCTGGGCTACATGCCCACCCAGCAGAGGAACTTCTCCCTGGAGAGCAAACCCCTTGACTACAGGTCCAGGCAGCAGCATTGGGGGTTTGCTGACATGTCCGTGTGTGATGATCTGCAAACTCCATTTGTCTGCTTACTTCTTGTAGCAGCCAAGAATCACTCACAGAGACGGGTTCAGTTCTTGGTGCTGCAAATCCTTTATTGCCAAAGCTTCCCCCTATTATACCCTTATCCCCCGATCACACAGAGTTTATTGGGTAACAGTCTCAAAGCATGCACCTATGCTAACATAATGGTTGGTCACTCTATACTTATCACTAGCCACTCTTGCTGCTTCTTTGGTATGCCTGCATCCTGGTTTTATGCTTCAGTTCTTCTGTCTTATCACTTCTTTCTCAGAGCTGTTTATCTGTGCTTCAAGGGAAGAACTTTGTCTCAAGGTTAAAGCTGCCTGCAGCCCAATTCTCTCCCACAATTCTCCCTTTTCATTTTATAGATCATTTTCATGGAGATCATCACAATCAATCGTGATTCGGCCTTTATTTCATAGAGAATGATGTTATTCAATCATGTCAAAGAGAGTGAGAGAATCTCTCGGCTCCAGAGGGTACCCTTAAGGGGTATCCCTGCTAAAAAGGGGGGAAATTTTCAGACATTCTAAAAGAGGCAGAAATCCTCTCACCTCACAGAACTGGGACTGGGCATTTATAGAATAAAGTGACTGACTGTCAGTCATCTTGTCATTGGACTTACATCTCTGTAGGGCTAGCAGGAACATCCAGTCTCCTGCAACAATGTTATGACAGATGTCTGTTTCACTGCCCATTGGCTCAAGAATCTTCTCATCCTCTCAAGTTATCCTTGGAGATGGTTAAGTCAGGCTGATCTGTAATGGCCTTCGCCATTAGAAAACAGCATGACCTTCAACTTGTATCTTTTCACCAGGGGGAGTGTCCTGCTACACTCCACCCTGAGACTGCAGTCAATCATCTTTACCTCATGAGGTGGTAATGCAGGTACCTCTTGCCTCCATGCTATAAAAGTGCCCCATATTTTATACATTACCATCAAATGTGTTAAGAAACATCATTCTTTGTTTAATATGACAGGCCTAGGTGGTGTTAATTGTGTTAAGTCTTGAATCATGTACCACACTCTCAGATATATGATGATTATCAAGACTAGGCATAACATCCTGAAATAATGTTGTTGGTACTAAACATGTTAAAGATCCCAGTAACAGTCAGAGTTCATCCAAACAAAACATCCCACCAGTGATATTCTCCATCCTTTTTCACTCGTTTTGGCACACGATGTATATGTCCTGGGTGTCATGGTGAACTGTAATGAGAAGTCTATGAGTTCTCTCCTTCAGTCTTTCTATTAAGTTGTGTAGACCAGAGTGCTCTAGTAGCTTCTTGACCAATGTAATGTTCATTCTTATAGGTGCTGGTGACAAAGCATTGTCACTGTATATTCTGGTACACAGTCCTCAGTATTGAGTAGTTAAAGTCACATCCTGAAATACAAATAAAATTGCAAATGCTGAGATTTGAGTAATTGTAAAGTGATGCTTCCAGGTTGTCTGTTAACAAATTATCACAAAGAGTTCTCAAACATGCACAACCTTTTTCAATACACTCTAGGACAGACTCTGGATCATTATCAGAATACATTTCAAAATGACAAATACTCTGTTCAGTGTCTAAGCAAACGTCTTGAGTTCTTAAAGTATGGCTTTCCCATATATATCCTCGTGTTCCCTTTCACAATGCAACGACAAATGAATAAACAAAATGTATTTCATAGAATCATAGAATCATAAAATGGTAGGGTTGGAAGGGACCTTTAGAGATCATCTAGTCCAACCCCCCTGCAGAAACAGGTTCACCTAGATCAGGTTGCATAGGAACATGTCCAGGCGGGTCTTGAAGACCTCCAAGGAAGAAGACTCCACAACCCCCCTGGGCAGCCTGTTTCAGTGCTCCCTCACCCACACAGTGAAATAGTTTTTTCGTATGTTTAAGTGGAACTTTTTGTGTTCCAGCTTCATCCCATTACTCCTTGTCCTGTTGCTAGATACAATAGAAAAAAGGGATGCCTCAACCTCCTGACACCCACCATTTAGATATTTGTAAATATTAATGAGATTCCCCCCTTAGTCTCCTCCAGAATAAACAGCCCCAGTTCCCGTAGCCTTTCCTCATATGAAAGATGTTCCATTCCCCTGATCATCTTGGTGGCCCTGTGCTGGACTCTCTCCAGAAGTTCTCTGTCCCTCTTGACCTGAGGAGCCCAGAACAGGACACAGTACTCCAGATGAGGCCTCACCAGGGCAGAGTAGAGGGGGAGAAGAACCTCCCTTGACCTGCTGCCCACACTCTTCTTGATGCATCCCAGGATGCCATTGGCCTTCTTGGCCACGAGGGTACATTGCTGGCTCATGTTTAGCTTATTATCAATCAGGACTCCCAGGTCTCTCTCTGCAGAGCTGCTCTTCAGCAGTTTGACCCCCAGTCTGTACTGGTGCATGGGGTTGTTCCTCCCCAGGTGCAGGACTCTGCACTTGTTGAACCTCATGAGGTTCCTCTCTGCCCAACTCTCAAGCCAGTCGAGATCCCGCTGAATGGCAGCACAGCCTTCTGGTGAATCAGCCAGTCCTCCCAGTTTGGTTACAACGATCTCTTATTTCTAAGCAGCAAAAAGCATAAGCAATGCACCTACTCATTACTACACGAGAGTAGTGATAGTGACTAAGATACACAACCCATTGCCCTAATACTTTACCATCATCCAGAGCTGCAGTCGCTGGGGAGCCCCTGTTACAGTGAGGATTCGGGGAACCTGTCCCAGAAATTGGGAGGTCCTATGCAGTGTGTCTACTCATAGGTGAGATCTCCAAAGTCGCTGTAAGAGAGTCCAGCCTTTTATACTGTTGAATAATCCCACATAAATTTACCGGCGGAACATCTGATTTTATTCTCTGTTGAGATGCCACCTGAAGCTTGGTCAGGGCCCCAGGAGGAACCAAGGGAGTTTCCTTATCTATTTGGTTCTTTTTCATGTATTACCGACCAAGGCTAAACATCTGATTTCTCTGCCTCAAACACCAACCCCTGTACATACAGAACTAGACACATCAAATAATACATTCTTATAAACATTTTAGCTACATCCTTCACTAATAATTGGAAACTTTATCCTCATCAATAACTCATATTTCACTAATGATGAGCTACTTATATAACGTTTGATTGGGAGTTTCATCTATAGGTCAACTTTGGTTCGGGACCTGTTGCTCAGGCCTCAGCACTTCTATCTGTGATGGTAATCTGAGAACGATCAACACTTGCTTAATTGTACCTGAGTTCTATCCAACAAGATGTAAGGATGAGTTGCACAGATGGTGACCTTGTGTTCGATGGCGCTATCATTGCAAAGGCTATAAATTTTGTGGTTCCAACATACAATGTTATAATATGATATGACTGATTCTCTGCATCCCGAGGAGGAAGCCAAGCTCCTCCAGTCTATTACTTGCTACTGGTATATTGGTATCCCACCAACTTACCAAGGCAAAAATGGTGGGTCAATGATGTGTGCCCAATATATATGACCAGTTGCTTCCGGACAAAATAAGAATAGCGAACTTATACTTACTGCTGAGTTGGTTGAAATAAGGGCCAGATAGGTAAAAAAAGTCATTTTCCAGTGTTGACATCGCTCCTACCCATGCCATCATATTCTCTGCTTTCTGTTCTAGTTGTTTCAGACTTCCCCATGTGACAGCCGCAGTTGCCGAGTTCCTAGGAATCTGTTGCCCGCATGTCGATTCCCACATAGTCAGTGGGGAGGTCTGGGGTATTGGGTTGAAAGGTTGATTCTTCCAGCTCATGATATGGCTTAACTATTCTTGCCGGTATCCACCAAGGACCTGTGGGCGAGAAAACACAAGCATACCCTTCCCCCACACCAACAGATCTACTGTCCCTTTCCAGGCTGGGTCTCCTTCAGGATCCTTGTACAGAACCCACGGTTTAGCTGTAAGGTGCATTGTGCTGAAATGATGTTACACATCCGATTTCTGTTTAAAAGATTAAGAATATATAAAGTCATTGCTAGCGGATTCTGTGGTGTGTCTGGAGAATTCCCCCTTCTTTGTTTTAAAATCAGGGCTTTCAATGCAGCATGTGCATGTTTGACTATTTTCTGTCCTGTGGGGTTATACAGAAACACCCATCTTATGTCAAATCCTCCATTGCTGTAAAAACAGTTGTATATTTTGAGCTGTGTATCCAGGGCCATTAACAGTTTTAATTTCTTTCGGCACCCACATGTTTGCAAAACAGCTCAACCAGTGACTTGGTATACATACAACCTTTTCCCCAGAGGCTGCAGTGGCATGTATCATCCCAGAAAATGAATCAACATAAACAGCAGATGAATTAGTTACAGTGGAAGCTGAGATAAATATTGCCTTATTGTTCTTGCAGAATCCTGGATGGTATCAGCCAGCAAAGAACAGTTAAAAGGTGTTACGCTTTTATCAGTAGGGCCTTTTGCCCCAGGAATAGAGGGCGACAGAGAGGTTGCTAGCGCAGCAGCAGCAGCCTCAGAGCGATCACTTTTAAACTGCAGCATCGACTCCTTTATAAGTCACCAAGTGGTTAATGACTCTGTAGCAATTTTATCTCCCTTTGAAGCATGTTCACAAAGCAATTTGCCCAAATCCTCCCAGGTATTAACCTGAAATGCTGTCGTGGCTTCAGAAGGAACCCTCTGTTTTCCTGCCCAAATTAATAAAGTTCTTATGGCTTTATCATCAGACTGAAGCCCTTTTTTTTTTTTTCTAAAATACACATTATTGTATTTAGGATAGTTTGTTCTTCTGAAGAAATCTGTGCACCCATTTTGTCCCCAGCTGCTCACCTGCTCCACAGATGCCTTCAGTTTCTGCCTGGCCAGGGCTTGTGGGCTCTCCTTGTTGATGGATCCACAATCGCGAAAGAACTTATCTACACAGGGATGAAGAGAAGCAGGCACTTCTTTATTATGCAGCACTGGGGAACATGGAGGATACCTCCTCTAATCATGCTCCGAAGTTAGTGACGTTAGTTACAATCTTTAAGGTTTTTATACATTTCAAAGAAAGAACTACATTTGCCAACAAAAGCATGTATAAAATGTCCATCTTTTAATTTGCCCTTTACCGTGATTGGTTCCTATTATAAAATTTCTCAATATCATAGTGATTGGTTAAACACTAGTAAAAAAAAATAATATGTCTATTTGTTTTTGTCTATTTGTTTTGGTAACAGCTAAGGTAACAGCTAAGTTTTCCTAACAAATACATGTGCCAGGTTCTTATCTTAACAGGTCCCAATCATGTGGTATGCAACTCTTTGGGCCTTTTGCAATTTAAATGAGTACTTACTTAATCATTAGATGATTAAGCTATTTGCAAGTGTTTAGCTAGTTGATTAAACTATTAGCAAATGCTTAAAAAGTGCTTAGCTAGTTATTGTGGTGTTAGGTTATTGACCAAAATAATCTTGTATCTGCAACATCCTCACCACTTCAAATTGTTCAGCTGGGCTCCACTACCACCGCTCATCTACTGTGGTCCTGGGGGGAAAAAGTTCTGGCTTGCCAAGATCATGTCGGGGGCACCAGATGTCGTAGTGGTCAAGAATCACTCACAGAGACGGTTCAGTTCTTGGTGCTGCAGATCCTTTATTGCCAAAGCTTCCCCCTATTATACCCTTATCCCCTGATCGTGAACAGTTTGTTCTATGTTAATTGGGTAACAGTCTCAAAGCATGCACCTATGCTAACATAATGGTTGGTCACTCTATACTTATCACTCTTGCTGCTTCTTTGGTATGCCTGCATCCTGGTTTTATGCTTCAGTTCTTCTGTCTTATCACTTCTTTCTCAGAGCTGTTTATCTGTGCTTCAAGGGAAGAGCTTTGTCTCAAGGTTAAAACTGTCTGCAGCCCAATCCTCTCCCACACTTACTGATGAGGGGTACAGAAGCATTCACCTCCCCTCTTGTTCCTCCCAGTAGTAAATGGAGTATATTTTGCGGAGGGAGTTTAGGCCAGTGCAAAGCATCTTGACAAAGGCAAGCAGAAACCCTTCCAATCCATTCCCAAATGCCTTTGCTGCGACTGCTACTCTCTGCAGGGTCGCGGCTACATGTGTGGGCTGGGAGGATCCCTGGGGGCCATCTCCCCAGGCGCCAGCCCCATCATCTCAGATGATTTGATGCAGAAATATTGTTTCACGCCTCAGATGGTTAATTATACACCATTCATTCATTTCTGCTTGCTTTCACTTGCTTTTGCTCCCTTCCCTTGTTGCTGTCACAGAATCACAGAATGTTAAGAGTTGGAAGGGACCTCGAAAGATCATCTAGTCCAACCCCCTGCCAGAGCAGGACCACCTAGAGTAGATCACACAGGAACTCGTCCAGGTGGATTTTGAATGTCTCCAGAGAAGGAGACTCCACAACCCATTTGGGCAGCCTGTTCCAGTGCTCCCTCACCCTCACAGTGAAGAAGTTTTTCCTTGTTTCTTTGGAACCTCTTGTGTTCCAGCTTACACCCATTGCCCCTTGTCCTATCATTGGATATCACTGAGAACAGCCTGGCTCCAGCCTCCTGACATCCACCCTTTACATATTTGTAAACATCGATTGAATGGACTGTTTTGGCTCATGGCGTTTTGAAACTTTTTCCTACTTACTGTGTTTTATTCATTCCTTTGTTTATTTTAACTTCCCCCCTCCTTGCTCTTAGAGCTCTGTATGGGTGCAGGAGTCCAGCCTGGGGCCCTCTGTGGGTCCAAGGATGGTTTAGCAGTGGGAAGATGGATGAGTCTGAGCAGAAAACTCTTGCCCTTGGGCTGGGATGGGGAGAGGGCTGGAAACAGAACCTCTGTCAGGCCTTCCCTTCTTCCCAGGAGGGTTTTCTTTTTAAAAAGAAAATTATTAATAACTCCAAGCTATTTTAAAGTCACCCACCGGAGCTCACAGTCAGTTTGCAGGGGATGGTGTGAGGCAGGAGCCAGCAGGTCGCAGGGAGGAAGCCCCTCCCCAGGGGCTTCCACCCAAAAAACCTGTGGAGGGGTAAAGCTGAGGTGCCTACATGGTTTGAATGGCACCCAAAATTCACCACCTTTGCAAAGCTGTGGTGGGGGCTTCTCAGCCCTCTGCCTCTGCCTGGTGTTTGCAAGGGGTGCTCAGGGGATGGGGTGCTCATTTGACTGCTGCCAGCAGCCAGAAAAACACCAGCCCTGGTGAGGAGTCCCTCTAGTGTCAGTGTGGGAGAGACCAGGGTTGAGTGGGCTCCCATGGAAGAGCGCAGGGAAGGAGCTGTTTCCCCAGGGGAGGTTTTGATGCCTTTCAGAGGGTTCAAAGCAAACTCCTGCACATGTTGATGCTCTAACATGGAGATTGCTGCATTTGGCTTTGAACTGGGCTGCTGGTTTTGAGCCTAAAAGGCAGAGGGATGCCTGGGGTCACCCTGAGCTGGGATCTTTCACTGAGGAGGGTCTGGAGCAAGGTCCCTGCCTGCTGTCCTCCTCTGCTATGAGCAGTGGTCACCAATGCTAACACTGTTCTTTCCCCTCTGCCTGCTCAGGTCCCTCCAGACACAGAAGCCCCCTCTTAGTGTTATTGCCCATCCCTGGCTGTCCCCTCCATCCTTCCTTGGACATCAAGCACTTTCTGACTGTTGCTGCTACCAGCAACATCACCAGGCTGCCTGCACAGATCACTCAGCCCACTGAATGCTGAGGGGACAAAATCACTGCATACTCAGTATGGATGATGCTTTATTCCAGCTTATTGCTTGCGCCATGTGCTTTTATCTGCTAACACAAGCACCTCCTTTCACTCCACCCCATGCCTGCCTCTTCTGTACCCTCTACCTCTTGCGTTACAGCCCGAAATCTATCAGGCGCCTACAACATCTCCCCCTCCTTAAGCTCGATGACCCCAGCATCCTGTGGAATGGGCTGATACATATCGTGTCTGCCCAGCACACGTGCTAGCTGAGTCAATTGCAGGAAGATATAAACAGGTGCTGGTCGTGTTCCACTTCACTGCCCAATCTCGCCAATAGTTGAGTGACCCTAACTGGATCTGTGTTGCGGCGAGGGCTCCAAAGAACATGTCAATCTGCAAAAGAGACTCAGTAGACCGTTAGGCTTGCATTTCTGGCCGTATTTGTTTCGCTGGGACCCACTGCTGAGTTCCCTCCTTTTCTACACAAGCATACCCTTGGCCCAGGCATCTAAGCTTCCACCCTGATTCCCACTCCCTGGTGTCGATTTGCCGCAATTTGACTGCTGGTAATTCATCTACTGCTACTAGTTCTTGCTCCCTAAAGTGTGCTTGTGCCAGTATGGATCCTGACCCTTGAACAAAATGGTTAAGGACATACAGACAGCGCATTAAAATATCATGTTGCCTATCGGGGGGAATTCTATGTCCCATGCTCTCCCCCTCCCTAAGACAGCTGAGCTGTACTTTAAGAGTAGCGTGAGTGCTTTCAACGATTACCTGTCCCTGGCTATTGTAAGGGATGCTGTGCACCAATTTGATCTGCCAGGTTTGACAGAATTCTTGTGTCACATGGGAGGTGTAACAAGGTCCATTGTCAGTTTTGATTTGTTCAGGACATCCTAGGATGGCTATACATTGTAGCCAGTGCCTGATTGCGTGGCGCGCTGTGGCTCGGCGCATGGGAGTAGCTAGTATGTCCTCCAGATATTGCACCGATTTTGTGGCGTCAGTATGCAAGATTTTCTCCCATCTGTCTCCCTGTTTCCACACCACTGCTGCTTGTGTTGGTCTTTGATGAGGCATCTGTAAAGGCAGTGAGGCCTTCCACCAGTGCCATAGACAACTGCACATCAGGTGTGCACTGCACGTTCCGCAGCAAGTGCAACAGTGGGTGTTCTAGCAGGCCAAAGAGCTGACCGGTAAAATCCGCTAAGGCATTTTGGAGCTCCCACTCCATCTAAAACATCTTTTTCCATTGTGCAACTGAAATAGGCAACATAAGGACCGTTGGGTCCATTCCCGACAGTTGCCATGCATGCTGTCTTACCCGTCTAATCATGGCCGTGCATACTCGAGTCCAAAATAGCGTGGCCACCTTTTCGTGGCTCTGAGATATCCACTGCAGGATGGTGAGATGACGACTACCATCAAGTTGCCCCAGGAAATCGTGCGCTCCTTGTGGAATCAAATAGATAGCGACAACCAATGCCTGACCTGGTTGCCATCTGGTCAAGGCATGACTCTGCACATGGTTGATAATGTTTGCCAGTAATGCTTTCTGGCAGTCAGACAGCATCCTTGGGGCTTGTGCTACTGGCTCGCCTCTGAGAAGTGGGTAAAATATCTGCATCTCATCCTGGGTGATCAGTACGAATGATCGCAGCCACTGTAGGGTCCCCACTAACTGTTGCGCCTGTTGTAGCGTAGTTATCTGGACAATTACCAACAATTTCTGCGCTCTCACTTGCCTTTTTGTGATAAGCGTCCCTAAATATTTTAACTCGCTACCCCACTAGGTCTTACTAGGTTCGATAATTAGTCCATGTTTAGCTAACTCCTCCACAACCTCCTGGTGGAGTTTGCGGAGGTCGCTGCCGCTGGGCAAGCTCAACAAGATATCATCCATATAGTGGACTATTTTCGCTTGTAACCATTTATGACGAATGAGTCGTAGGGCAGCGCCGACTGCCAATTGGCACAATGTTGGTGAGCTTTTCGTGCCTTGGAGTAGCACAGTCCACTGATACCTATGTGTTGGCTCTTAAAATCTCGCCCCCTCAGGGCCGTCTGTTGCTGTGGCATCGTCTGTGGAGGAATGGTTAAGGGAGAATGGACATGGATCCCAGGGTATAATGTTAGGCCTGATGGGGCAAGGCAGTCTGAGTTCTAGTTATATGAATTTAATGCACAATCAAGACCAGAGTCAGAGCCATGGTTAAAGTAGTTGCTGTCATGTAGTCAGCGCAGACAGCAGGCCGCTTTCTGCTCCCTCAAGGTCGGGCTGTTTTCAGCTAACGAGCTAACAGCTGAAGGTGGAAAACAACTTCGGAGAAAAACAAGATGGGAAAATGTGAGGGAGCTTGCTTATCGCAGAAACCGCAAGTAGGATGAACATGAGAATGTAATCTATTAGCTGCTGTTGCTGAGCTAGCTTTGAAGCTGCTGTGTATATAAGTTAGAGCCTGCTTTCAATAAAGTGAAGATTTCTGCTATCACTCACATTGAGTAGGACTGATTTCTTCCCACCCAGCTGAGAATCGGACCCTGGGTCGATTGCCGCATGAAATAGGCTTAGAGCTGTTTTTTCAGGCTTCGAGCCTGATTTCAGGCTTTGACCCTGGTTTCAGGCTTCGAGCCTGGTTTTCAGGCTTTGACCCTGGTTTCAGGCTTCGAGCCTGGTTTCAGGCTTCGAGCTTGGTTTTCAGACTTCGAGTCTGTTTTAGGCCAAGAGCCAAAAACTTCGCGGCAATCGTCCACCGGCCCTCCCCCATTAACTGCTCGATGGTTACCCTGTGCAGATGATGCTGAGGATTGCCTTGCGCTTCCGTACATATGGTTTGATTTATGGTGCGCCACTCTTCCTTCCACAAGAAAAATAAGAGCCCCAATAGAATAGCCTTCACTAACTGTGTGCAATCATGCGGCAACATAGGCTGCTGGAAGACGCATTCCAGTAGCACCAGGGACTCTGGACGGCTAAGTCTGTGTGTCTTTACCGTCCCATGCAGCTCCTTCACAACCTTTGTTTCTAGGGGAGTCCATTCATATCTCCCCCCATCCGTCACTGAATCATAGAATGTTAGGGGTTGGAAGGGACCCCCAGAGATCACCCAGTCCATGCCCCCCCCACCCTTCCCCCCATAAGCAGGTTCACCCAGACCAGGTCACATAGGAACATGTCCAGGTGGGTCCTGATGACTTCCAAGGAAGGAGACTCCACAACCCCTCTGGGTAGCCTGTTCCACTGCTCCGTCATCCTCACAGTAAAACAGTTTTTGGGGTTTTTTGGTTTTTTTGTTTGTTTGTGGTCTTTTTGCTTGGATTTTTTTGTTGTTGTTGTTGTTATTGGTTTTTTTTTAAAGTGGAACCCTCTGTGTTCCAGTTTCATCCCACCACCCTTTGTCCTGTTGCTAGCTACAATAGAAAAAAGATGTCCCAACCTCCTGACACCCACCATTTAGATATTTATAAATGTTAATAAGATCTCAGTGTCCTCTTCTCTAGACTAAACAACCCCAGTTCCCGCAGCCTTTCCTCGAATCTAAAAGGCAATTTTTTGCTATCAGACGCCAGTCTGTAAGTGGTTGTCTCCCTTCCCCGGCTGCATCCTTAATCAACTGCGTTTCCTGGGCTATCTTCTCAGCATTAGCAATCACTTCCTGCAGTCGGTTTAACAACATTGCCAGCCTACCGCCGCCCCCTCCTGTCTGCATCGTCTCGGAATAGCCCAACACTTTTTCTCTTTGTGGCTGCATGCTATCACTTTCGCCTATCAAATGCATCTCTACATCCTCCCCATACTCTGTCCCCTCCTCCTCCAGGCGTCATCTTTGGTGGCCAGTGACACAGCTGATACTCCTCATTTCTCCCGCCCCACTTCCTTCAGGTGCCATCTTTGGTGGCTCATGGCACAGCTGATATTTCTCCCCTCTCGGCACCACCCGCCCCGGTGCCGTCCCTGGTGCCGGTGACGCAGTCGGTATTACTCCCTCCTGCGTTTTCTTTTTCTTTGTCTCCCTCGCGTGTCCGACGGTACCCAGTCTAACACGGGGTCGTGCCCCCCCACTCACCCCTGATCATCCTGCACCGTACCCCCACTCGACTCTGCCCACGCCTGTCCGCATCCTCGGCAGCTTGTCCCAGGGGTAACCCGACGTGCTGGACTCGAGTGGGAAGCAGCTCTCCTGCGGGGGCTCTGCTCCGGGGCCGCATCCCCCACTCTCCTCCTCACTGTCAAGTTTATCACATTCCGCGTCCCCACACAGTGACGGACCCGTCTGCGCTGCCCGACTCTCCACTTCCACAATCGTCTGAGCCTCCTGATCGCTACAAACTCTCTCCTCCGTCTGAGCTTTCTGCCCCTCCCTCCGGATAGCTTCCTGCGCTGACAACCAGAACTGTTTCTCCTCTGCTGCCTTAGACAGAGTCCTCTTAATCTCCCCCTACGCTTTAAGGTGCTGATCCATCCCCTTGGTCCCCACTAAAGTAGCCTGCAGCATCTCTTCCTCTACCACCGTCCAATTCTGGACACAATAACTGTGGGTGCCTGTACCACACCCCGCCTCCGCATACATGGGATGCAAGCGGCCGTGGGCACGCGATGAATCTGCACCTGTTCCAACTGTGCCATGGCCGCGTGTAGGCACAAATGTAGCTTGGACCAGCTAGCTTGAATAAAGATGGTAGGGATAAGTTAATGCAGCTGGCAAGCTACTTCAGAAAGAGGTGCTGCAAGTTAATCAATTGGGCCCTGGGTGATCTCATGGGCAGAAGCAGCATATAAGGAGGTAGCTAGCAAAGGAAGGGTGGCTTTCAGTCAACTCTGGTGGTTGTACTATGTTGCCCATGTATGTCTCTGCACGTACATTACCTAGACTCTCTACGTCTTCAACTGAATATTGCTTGCACCACTACAACATTTGGTGACCCCAACGTGATTCGCCGAATTGGTTGGAATAAGAATCCTCAGCAGAAAAGCACCTGCATTCCTGCTTGAAAAGGCAAGTGATCCGAGTAAACCGATATAATGGGAAAAATGATAAGCAAAGAGGAAAATCCTATTGACACCCTCCAACATATCCTTGCTGAGAAAGGATTCAATTATGAAAGAGAGGATTTGCTAAGACTTGTAAGATGGGGACAGGAAGTAGGTCTCTTTGTCTCCCCCTAAGAAGTATATGAAAAGGGATATTGGGAAAATCTAGGAGACATGTTGAATAATGCTATTGGCTTGTGTAAATTGGTATCATCCATTATATAACAGCTAGAAGGTGACCGTGCTACAGCTGCTGCCATGAAAGCAGAAAGTGCTGTACCATCTGCATTTCCAGTAGATGCTAAAAGGTTCTTTGGAGGTGGTGACTTTATAGTACCATCGGCTCCACCTCTAGAAGAAAATACTAAGAGACTCTTTGGAGGGGATAATGTCGTAATACCCTCGACTCCACCTCTAGAAGAGGAGAGCATGGATGTGAGCCCATCTCCCCCAGAACCACCTAGAGCACCGTTCCAGGAGCCGAATATGCGCATTGCTTCTCCTCCCCTCCCAACCACCCTTCACCATCCTTCCCCATCCCATCCTTCTGCTATGTCTGAAGGAGTACCTGGCAGAGTATGAAAGGTACGCTTTGCAAATGACACTATGGATCTGCCATTGCCCCTGAGCTGATCGATCCCTGAGTATATTCCTCTTCCATCATCACCCCCAACATCTAGTGAAGTTGAAGATCAACAAAGACAATTGTTAAAGGAAGAATTAATATGACACGGAGAAGATATAAAACAGACTTTGGCCCATTTGGAGGAACTGATGGAAAAGCCAAAAGCAACAACTAATCAACTGTTGGAACGGATTAATAAATTAACCAACCCAGAGATTAAAGTTTCATCCCCGCAGGTGCTCAGAGACCCTTGGCCAGATGACTACGATCCGGCTAAGAAATGGAGAGGCCTCATATGTGATGCAATAATTGAAGGAGAATTTATTCCACAAGCCTTTCCAGTAATAGTAGCACAAAGAAAACGACAATGGGCACCTTTGGACTGGAAGTTGGTTAGGGAAGGCCAGAAAGCTGTAATGCAATATGGCTTGTCCAACCCATACGTTCAAACGTTATTGGATCATATTTTCACCAGTGGATTAATGACTCCATTTGACTGCCGGAAGCTAGCAGAAACTTTCCTGAAGCCCACTCAGGTATTACTATTGGAGTCTGAATGGGAAAAAAGAGTTGATCTGGCAGTAGTAGAAAATATGGACTTAAAACAGGGAGATCCGCGGTGAATCGTCACAGCAGATATGATGTTGGGTAAAAGACCGTTTGCTGACCCTCAGGTACAAGCCCGACTGCATGAAGCTGTTTTGCAGCAAACACAGACACTGGCTCGTCAAGCATTTAAGATCGTCACTGACATGGGGATGCCGGTTCCCTCATATACAACTATTATACAGAAACCTAATGAGCCTTTTATGACCTTTTTAGACCGTCTAAGAGTAGCTCTGGATCGTATACCAAACATGTCAGCTGAAGTAAAAGCGGAAATAAGATTACACTTAGCAGTTGCTAATGCTAACCATGACTGCAAAAAGATCTTGCAGGCTCTCCCGCAGACAGCAACTTTGGTCGACATGATAGAAGCCTGCTCTCCAGTAAGATCATCAGCACATTTAGCTGAAGCAATAGCAACAGCATTGAAACCATTAGTTCAACCTCACAAAGGAAATCGGAGGCCAAAATGCTTTAACTGTGGAAAAATAGGACACGTGAAAAATCAATGTCGGTCCAGACCATTGGTATGGACAAACAGCTCCGCCAGACCATCTGGGTCCAATGGCAGATTTCTTGGCAATCATTACAGATGTGGCAAGTTTGGACACAGAGCCACTGAGTGCCTCTCTCGAGTGGCCAGACATACAATGTCTAAGGGAAACGGGTTAACGAGCGCAGAAAGGGCGAGTGCAATGACACAAAAATGCCCTTCAACATCAATGGCTGCCTGGATGGCCTCAGATCAGCCACTGCAGGAAGCGCATGAGTGGATGTGGAAACAGCAGTAGATGTAACCATCCACAACACGGAGGTAATGGTTAACTCATCCAACGCTAACGGACCCCTTGGCTATGGTTTAAGTGCTTTGCTTTTAGGACGGTCATTGGCCTCTTGACAGGGTATTTTTGTGCTCCCTGGTGTAATTGATGTGGATTATGAAGGAAATATTGGAATAATGGTTAAAGTTTGGCAGCCACCAGTTCATATACCTAAAGGAACTAAAATAGCTCAATTAGTTCCTTTCAGAGCTAAAGTTCCATTGGCAGGAAGTCGTAAGCGTCGAGATGGTAGATCCACTGGTGTACCTGAGGTAAGATTGGCAATGCCACTTTCACAGGGAAAGCCCACTCAGACGGTTCTATTCCAACAGCCAAATGGTGAACATATGGTTGGGTACAACACATTACTGGATACGGGAGCAGATGTTACTATTGTTCCATTATCCTATTGGCCAAAAAGCTGGCCTTTAGAGAATTTAGACACCCCTGTTGTTGGAGTAGGAGGAATATAGATGACAAAAATTAGCAGAGACCTGATTTCGGTATGCATACAGGGCGAAAAGAATAGATGTGTGCAAATTAGACCCTATGTAATGAACACTTCAGTTTGGCTTTTAGGTAGAGACGCCTTAAGCCAAATGGGCTTTCGTTTGTCAAATGAAAATTTTTAATGGCAGCCATTGATGGGCGACCAATCCTGAAGTTAACCTGGCTCACAGATAAATCAGTTTGGATTGATCAATGGCCGCTAAGCAAAGAAAAGCTCACCCACATTCATGAATTAGTAAATGAACAATTAGAGAAAGGTCATATTAAGCCATCCACCAGTCCATGGAATACACCAATTTTTACTATCCCTAAAAAATCAGGGAAGTAGAGGCTGTTACACGATCTAAGAGCTGTTAATGCAGTGATGCAGGACATGGGTGCTTTACAGCCATGATTACTCTCTCCTGCAATGCTTCCAAAAGAATGGCCCCTGTTAGTGATTGACCTAAAGGACTGTTTTTTCACAATTCCCCTACATGAGGATGACAGTGAGAAGCTTGCTTTTACAATACCATCTATTAACCAACAAGAGCCAGCAAAACGATATCAATGGACTGTTTTACCTCAGGGAACGAGGAACTCACCAACTATTTGTCAAACTTATGTTGCCTGGGCGCTAGCACCTCTGCGCAAAAAATACCCTCGTGTTTTATTTTACCTTTATATGGATGATATCTTGATTGCAGGAAAAGACCTGGACCAGCATCAGATTCTACAAGAAGTGAAGCGACAGTTGAGCAACTCTGGGTTGGTGATTGCGCCAGAGAAGGTAGAAATGCACGCCTCTTGGAAATATTTAGGTAATATTATCACCGATGCGCACATTTATCCTCAGAAGGTGGCAATTAAAACAGAAATTGCTAATTTAACAGATGTTCAAAAGCTAATAGGTGATATCCAATGGGTACGAACCATATGTGGTATGAGGATCTTGCACCACTAATGCCTTTGTTAAAGGGCTCAGTAGAGGCTGACAGTGTGTGAAAACTGTCCCGGCAGCAAATACAAGCAATAGAAAAAATAGGAAACAAGATAGTCAATAACTACAGTCACCGATATGATCCTGACTTGTCAATTAACATTGCTGTGATAAGTCAAAACTAGCATGTAATGGCAGTCTTGATGCAATGGGATTCAGTAGCGGAAGACCCATTGCGGATCTTCGAGTGGATATTTTTGCCATATAATTTGCAAAAAACAATTACCACGAGGCTTGAGGCAATTGCGAAAATAATAGTTAAGGCCAGAAAATGTCTGCTGGAAATAGCAGGGATTGAGGCAGACGTCATCTTCGTTCCTCTCACAGATGAGTTCTTGAACTGGGCACTGCAACAATCTGATGAATTACAGTGGGCCTTATTGTCATATCCAGGAGCTATAAATAATCATTATTCGGCCCATAAATTGTTTTCTGTTAAATTTCAAATGGAAGACCGGCCGTTGAGATCAGCAGTACCTGTTAAAGGCCTGACTGTTTTTACCGACGCAAGTAAGATCCAAGCCAAAGCAGGAGTGGTTTGGTGGGAGAATGGAAAATGGCAAAATCTGTTCACTCCCCAGGCAGTTCAGTTCAACTGCTGGAACTGATGGCTGTAGTTAAAACTTTCGAGAAATGGCCAGACGTCCCATTAAACATCATCTCTGATTCCCTCTATGTGGTCGATGCCGTCAATCGATTAGAGAGAGCGTTGTTGAAAGAAATCTCTAATCAGAATCTGTATAACTTATTTCTGCGGCTCTGGCATCAGATAAATGAACGTCAAACTGCTTATTATATTGGACATATTCGAAGCCATTCGGGCTTAAAAGATGGCCTATCAGTTGGCAATGAAATTGTTGACAAGATAGTGGCAGCTCCTTTATTGATACCTATGGGGCCAATAATTGACAAACTTTCTCAAGCCTGAAGATCACATGACTTTTTTTCATCAAAGTGCGAAAATGCTGGCAAAGCAGTTTGACCTGACCATATCAGACGCTCAGGGTATTGTTTCCACATGCCCTGCATGCCAGAATCAAATCAGCCTAGGAGTAGGAGTCAATCCCAGGGGTCTGGCACCATTAGGAATATGGCAATCAGATATCACTGTCTGTGCTCCCTTTGGGCGATATAACAAATACATGTCACCATTGATACCTATTCGGCCATGGTTTGGGCCACAGCCTTAACCAGTGACAGTTCTCGAGACGTCATAAGACATTGGAGGAGTTGCTTTGCAGTCCTTGGTGTTCCAAGAGAGATAAAAACTGATAATGGCTCGGGATACATAGCCAGTAAAACACGTAAGTTTCTGAACTTATGGGGTGTTAAACATACTACTGGAATCCCAGGAAATTCCACCAGTCAAGCCATTATTGAACGTACACATCAAACCTTAAAAGGCCTGCTAGAAAAACAAAAAACGGGGGAAGAGGGGGTCAGCCCTCAAGATAGACTAATGAAAGCCCTTTATACAATGAATCATCTCAGAATTGTGGCAAACCGGAATGAACCACCAGCATTAACACACTTTGCCCAAATGAGTTGGGATTTGGATTTTACTGACAAGCCTAAAGTTCGGTATAAGAATCCCACTACTGGAGAGTGGCAAGGACCTGCAGATCTGTTAACGTGGGGAAGAGGCTATGCTTGTGTCATTACAGATCAAGGTCCCCGGTGGATTCCGGCAAAATGGATCAAGCCACATCAACAGAAAGGACTTAATAGCTGTAAGACCAATGGAAAAAACAATCTTGAGGAAAGAACCAAGTGATCCACCTTCAATCCATCACTCTATTAAAATGTAAACCCTCGCAACTGTGGCACCACGTACGCTTCTGTAAATTCCTTCAGCTATCTGTATTGCATTAAAAGAATTGAAGAACTTAAGATGACCACTGGGAACTTGAAAACAAAAATGGTGTATTTTCTATGGATGAAGAGATACTTCAATCTGACAGATAATGCTCACAGATCAGCATGTTAAAGGATCTGAAGAAAACTCCAGAACTACATCAGGAAACAGAAATATCAGTGGAACTACCAAGAACTCATCCCTTCCTGCCAGTGTGCGTCCCTCCTAGCAACACATATCAGATTATGTTTATTTTGACTTTATGGATTTCTGTATTGTATTGTTCAGCGATGTAGCTGTTATTGACCTTTTCTTGTGAACTCATGGCCATGGGTAAAAATATTTATGTTTTCTTCATGTACCTTTAATTTTGAAATGTGTTGCTAAAGGCTGGCTGGTTCAAAAAAGAAAAAGGGGAGAAATGTAGGCACAGAGGTAGCTTGGACCAGCCAGCTTGAATAAAGATGGTAGGGATAAGTTAATGCAGCTGGCAAGCTACTTCAGAAACAGGTGCTGCAAGTTAATCAATTGGGCCCTGGGTGATCTCATGGGCAGAAGCAGCATATAAGGAGGTAGCTAGCCAAGGAAGGGTGGTTTTGAGTAAACTCTGGTGGTTGTACTACATTGCCTGTGTATGTCTCTGAATGTGCATTACTTAGACTCTCTACGTCTTCGAGTGAATATTGCCTGCACTACTACAACAGTAAAGTTTCTACAATGTGCACAGGTGCGGTTGGCTGAGATGCTTATAGGAGGTACAATAGGTTGCACATGAGCTGATAAGAGCCAAAAGAAGAGTTCATGAGCGGGCCACTAGAGGAAGACTACTGACTTCATCCCAGCGACTACCCTACGACCACCAGGAGGCAGAAGAAGACCCCCTATTAACAAGAGAGGCACATGCGCAGAGTACACCAGGGAGCGATGCACCCGACCGACAAGGACTGTATAAAAGGACTGTGATACGGGGGGGGGGGGGGGTCACGTGCCATTGGTGGAGCAGAGTCTCCCAGCCACCCAGCGCTGTTTTGCTTATTTGCCGCTTGCTTAATAAATTTGATCCATGAGTCACTTAAATTGGCCTGTGAACTTTATCACAGCAACTTATAACAGAGTTGATTCGGTAATATTAATGAATAGATTGGCCACTGCAAATAGTGATACATCTGATAAAATTACAACAACCTTTGCAATATTCTCTATCAGTATTAGGAACTAACAAGTGGCTTTTATCAAAAGGGTTACCAAGGTAGGAAAAGTTGGAAAAGCAATACCATGAATGGTAGCGAACACACTTGGTATGGTCCAGGGCAATGTTTCTTTGGCCCTCAGTTGCATGCAGGCACAATTATGGACGCAGTCGGTAGCTGCCCTAATTATATGAGAGAGTAGTGAAGGTAGTTTCCCCACTGAAATCTGGAAGGTGGTTTGGAACAGTTCTGTAGAGAAGTTTCTTGCTGATACGGGACATGGAGTTTTGTTAGAAGCATGTTTGCACAATCCAAGCTTTCACACAGATAGCCCGGTCAGCTTGACCTTGGGCACATGCCAGGAAGAGGCTGCCTGAAAACAGTGAGCAGCTGAGAAGAAGTAAAAGCAGGATATTTTTAACCACAGCTGTGCTGAGATTTTGCTTAAACTAAGAGTGTGAGCTTTAGCAATTAACCAATTAGCTTGTGCGGACTAGCATATTGCTTTGCAGATGTAACCAATAAATGTTATGTTACTATCACCTGAATTTTGTACTAATGTATAAATATCAGTGTGTATTACTAATAAACGAGCACTGACTCTACCTCCATGAGGATACATCTTTGACTCCGGAAAGCTCCCGCGCAACAGTTCTGCTTTTCACTGTGCTCATTGAAAAGCCCAGTGATGAACCTGCTCTGAAAAATTGTTAACCACAGCACTCCAGGTTCCCAGCACACTGCTGTAAATAGAAACTTGCAGGAACGTTGCAACCCAAATGGACCTCACGCTGGAGTGACGACCCACCCTGATCTATGCAATCCAGGGGAGCAGCTCACCCACCATGTTTGCTGTGTACGTTTTACTTTGGTGCTCGTGCTGTCTGTACAGCCAGGAGTGGTGGGCAGAGCAGAAAAACACGAGCCACTTGGCGTTGTACAGACAAGTTTTTCCTTGTCCTCTGGCCCAGAGAGACCTCAGCTGTGGCCATGTTCCCTCCCAGCCCTTGGGAAGAGGCAGGTTTGTGCACCTGGGAATTCACACGCACAAGCACACACATCCCATGTCTTGACCATAAGTGACGCCTGGAGGTCAGGAGGATTTTATCCCTCAATTCTCAGGACAGGAATCAGCCAATGGGTAATTCAGGTGGCTGAAAATTATTCTGCTTCCCAGAGCTGGAGCCTCCAGCGAGGGCAGAATGAGGGCAGGAAACCTGCACGGATGGAGGAGGCAGCAAGGAGCCACATGCCTGTGTCTGGAGGGCCCGTTTCTCACAGGCTGTGGTGCCACTGCTGTGCTCCTGCCACAGAAGACAGAGTGCGAGGGAGCCCCTGGGTACGGACCCATCTGCTCAGGGCATCTCCCCTCTGCCCCAGGGGAGAAGTAGAAAGAGGGCACCAGAAGAGCAGCGAGCTTGTACGGAAGGCTAGGGGTAGAGAAAGGCCTTACAGCGATGGTGGGAGACCTGGCTTGGAGAGCAGCTGGAGGAAGGAAGGCTCCCAACAGCAAGGGCTTTGTCAGGGACAGGGAGCTGGTCTCACAGCCCAGGGCCACAGCCTGTGTTCCCCAGGACAGGAGCCTGTGATGGCTGGGGCCTGCAGGCAGCAGGAAGGCTGCAGTGTCAGCCCGACTCCAGCCCTCCCCTCACTCATCAAACTGTGCTCTTTCCCAGGCTGCCTTTGCCACTCAGTCCCTCCCAGCCCTGGCCACAGCAAAGAATGGCAGCAAGCTTCCTCCTCCAATGTGCCCACCAGCCTCAGGAGTGTGGGGAGCCATGCTCCAGCCTGCAGGAACCTGCTTGGCACTGATGGGTCCTTCTCACTCTTTTTCTTCTAAAAACTCCTGCACTGGAGCCAGCAGTGGCTGCTCCCATCACCCCTCCACCAGTGGAGTCCCAATACACTCCTGCACTGGGCACTTTAACCCTTTGAAAGCCATTCCTTCTAATAACAATAATACTACAACGAGCTGCGTAAGAACATGCTCCCCTCCCCCTCTTGCATCCACATCCCTCCCCAAATCGTCCCCCCACTTCCAGAAACATCTCCCTGCCCCTGTGCTATCCAAAGCATTTACTGCCTTTGACTTAGCAGATGCTGTAGGAGGGCATAGTCTGTAGCACTCAGTAATGTGTGCCCCTCTGTAAATAACCTTGGAGTGATGTGAACAGTTTGATTCAAAAAAGAAACCAACCAAACAAAATCAACAAAAAATCCCACCAAAAAAATGGAATAAACAGACTCTAGGGACTCAGCCAGTACTCCCTCGTGTAATGTTCACTGTAATTTTTTTTTATGTACTATAACTGTTGGGGGAAAAAAAGGAAAATATTTTTATAATGGAATCTTGTCACTTTATTGTGTTACTCAGTAAATAAAAGGAACAAGTATAATCAAGACAAGGCTTTCTCCTCATTTTGTTTTTATTTCCTAGATCCAGACTAGCTGAAGAGAACACGTGCTGCTGGGCAGGATCAGGACACCTTCCCCTTGTCTTGTGGTGGTTGTGAGAGGAAAGGCAGCACCCTGACAGATAGGCAGCGAGAGCTGCCACAGCCCTAAGCATCAAGGCACACAGGCTAAACACAGACCCAGCTCTTCCAAGGTCATGGCTGAGTCTGCACTCAGGAGGAGGAGGAAGGCTGCAGTGTGGTGGATGTGAGCACTCTGCCCTTGGTAACACCTTCTTGCCCTGCACTGTGTATTCACTGGAGCAGGATGACCGAGTACTTTTCTGAATGTAAAGGATCAGGGAGCACTGCCAGGTAAGGGGCAATCTGCTGGGGAATGCTGCAGCACTGCAGAAAGCTGGGGCAGTACAAGGGAAAGATGCTCTGACAGTGGTGGGGGCTGTAAGCGGGGCCAATAAATGAGCTCTTATTACATGGTATCAGTAAACATGAAACAACAGCTCAACAGAGAGGGAATTGTTTCCTTCAACCAGGCTGTGCTCAGCCATGGAGCTGGCCCCCAGCTGCTGGGCAGTCAGTCCCACACTGTGCCTCCCACCACAGCAGCCAATGGCCCTCGGCTCTGCCAGCCTGTACTCAGTGAATCCTGGCTTTCCTGTAGCACTTCAAACATCTGCAGTGACCAGGCAGTGAAAAGAGCAACCCCTGTGCAGGGATATGGCTCACCTCTCTCATCCTCAAAGACCATCCCCAGCCCTGGGATGCTCGTTCCTCCTGCCACCACATTTCCCACAGGCTTCATGACACCAAACAGGCTCAGCAGGAGATGTGTGAGGGAAACAGGGAGGTGAGGAAGTGGCAATGGAAAGGGAAAACAAGGCTCAACCATCCATGGATCCACTGCCATTCTTGTGACTCAAGGGAAAAGCAGACTTGCTTTGGGGCTGGGTCATCTTGCTAGCTAGGTAGACGAAGAGCTCAATCAGTGTATGCTGGTCGGCCACAGACACCTCCCACAACTTCACTTTCTTGCCTTTGGCCCAGTGCTGTGCTGCATCATAGTCCACCTGGCACTGCTCCTGCAGGTCACACTTGTTGCCCAAAACCACAGTGGTGACTGGGTCAAAAAAGGGTGAGAAGAATCCTTGAAGGTACCAAACATGGAGCTGAACGAGGCTGCCTGTCATTGCCTTGAAGCCTTGCAGCTAATTCCCTCTTCATGCTAAAGCTTTTTAAAACACCACATTTCCCAGTGTTCCCCTCTGCCAGCTTCCCCTCCTATTCAGGTCTGTGTGTTTCAAACCAGCCCCAAAGTAGAAGGGCCTGTTGAGCACTTGCACACTCAGAAAGCATCGCAGGACAATCACCAGTTACAGCTAACAGTCTTGTGACAAGCTAGAGGAGAGTCTCTGGGTGCAAACTTGAAGAGGAGCAGATCTCACACTACAACCCCTTTCCCCTGGGGTACTCATAGAATCACAGAAAGGTGGGGGTTGAAAGGGACCTCTGGAGCTCATCCAGCCCAACCCCCTACTAAGGCAGGTTCCCCTTCCTCAGGAGGCACAGGAACACGTCCAGGCGGGTTTGGAAACCTCCAGAGAAGGAGACTCTATACCCTCCCTGGGCAGTCTGTGCCAGGGCTCCCTCACCTCAACACCAAAGGAGTTTTTCCTTACATTCAAGTGGAACTTCTTGTGTTCCAGCTTACGTCCATTACCTCTTGTCCTGTCACTGGAGTGTTGTAACAGTGCAAGCAATATTCATTTAAAAATGTAGAGAAGCTAGGTAATACACATACAGAGACAGGGCAACATGGTACAACCAACAGTTGACTTGAAGCCATCCTTCCTTTGCTAGCTACTTCCTTATATGCTGCTTCTGCCCATGTGATCACCCAGGGCCCAATTGATTAACTTGCAGCACCTGTTTCTGATAATTGGAAGTTGCTTGCCAGCTGCATTAACTTGTCCCTACCATCTTTATTCAATCTCACTGGTCCAAGTCATATTTATACTTACCCTAGAGACAAGAGAAAAAAGTGTTGCCATCCTCCTGACACTCATCCTTTAGATATTTATCAGCCCAAAGCCCTGCAGCCTTTCCTCATCAGAGATGTTCCACCATCACTCACCTCTTTCTTGTCTTATGACTTGTCAATCTCCTTCTTAAGGAGCTCCACTTGCTTGAAGGACTCCTTGCTGTCAGCACTATAGACCAGCACATAGCCATCTGTGCAGGAGAAGCAGTGCTTGGGAAGCTCCAGGCCCTCCTATAGGCCCCACATGTTGTAGAAGCGAACCTGCTCAATGTCGCCCATGTAAATATCCTCCTGGGTCTCAATCATCTTGGAGCATGCTGGAGAGGTGGACAGGGGACACATGGGGACTGTGCCTAGGGCGCTGGCAGTGCCGGGTGGGCTGAAGCAGGACAGCAGGATAGCAAGGCTTTCCTCCACCCCCACTACTGGCGTATTTAGGGTCTCTCCAGGTACAGCCTTGCCTCCCGCTCCCCAGGCAGGTAGCTGGGCAGGCCCCGACCACCTTCTTCTCGACCCCCGCACTCACCGACCACGTGGTTCCCGTACAGGACCTGCTCCACACCACCACCTTGCAGCTCTTCCCCATCCTACCTCACCGGGACCCGCTGCAGGAATCCGCCTGCCAAACGCGGCTGTCAGGGGAGGGCTGTGTGTGCCCGGTTGAGGAGAAAGGCCCGAGAGGGACACCGGAGGCTGTACTGGCGGCCGGCCCAGGCCGCAGAGGCGAGGCAGCCTGAGGGGAGCGACAGCAGGGCCACCTGGGGCGGCGCGGAGGCCGGGATTGAGCAAGGGGCCGGTGGGACCTCACCTACACGGTGGCGGGACCGTAGCGTCCCCCTGTGGACAGGCGGGCGGACCGGAGCCTGCCGGGATCCCTGGGCCACGGTGACGGCAGGTGAAGCCCCACTATCCCAGGGCTCCCGTCGGCCATCTCGATCTCGCCCCCGGCCCCCCTCCGCCCCTCCCGAGCGCCAATATTGCCAGCCCACGTGCCGCCGCCATAGTCAGTGGAAGTTCCGCCTCTTTTGGGGCTGTCTCCGCCCCGCTGTCGATTCCTAGCGGTAAGATGGCGGCGGTCACAGGGTGTGATGCGGTCATGGCGGCGCCCGAGGGACCCGGCGAACCCGAGAGTGAGGAGGAGGAGGAGGAGATGCGGAGGTAGAGCAGTTGCCGCGGGCTTCGTCGGGCCGGGCGGGGTGGGACCGGACTGGACTGAGCTCCCTGGGCCGGGGCCCGGTGGGCGGGTAAGGCTGAAGGGTCCGGGGAAGGCCCTGGGCTGCGGGCAGCGGGAAGTAGTAGCTGGGGCGGCAGGTCTTGGGGCCTCCGGGCTGGGGAGATGCGGGCCAGCTCTTCCCGCCTGGGTTCGGTGCCGGGAGTGGGTCGGGCCCCTCTGCTCTCCTCCGTAGGGCCTCGTGGGAGCGCTGCGGGGGCCAGTGAACAGTGGGGCTCGGCTGTGGCCCGCGGGACCGGGCAGGGTGGGCTGCGCTCCTGGGGAGCTGGGCAGGTCCCCACCTGGGTGAGCTCTGGGGGCAAAGGCCCTTCTCCCAGCCGAGCCTGGTCCCGCAGGGAAGTGCTGACCGCTCTGCAACTAGGCCCCGCAGTCGCGCCTGGGGCTGGGACGTGCCACATGCGGTGCTGGGTTTTGCTTTATTTTGGGATGTCTTAGCTGCATGTCCCTTGAGGGAACTCATGGTCTCTGTGTATACCAGGATACCAACTGTCCTGTAGTGGAGTCAAGCTGCCTTCAGTCAACTAGAGTTTGAGTGTCCTAGAAATACAATTAACATCCTTTCTGTCTCAAGGCTGCATGGGCTGGTATTTGAAGAGAGTTTTCTCCCATTGCTTGAGGACAAGGAGGAGGAAAGTATTAAACTGGTGTCTAGAAGGGAAGCTTCAAACTCAGATTTGAATGCTCTTTGCTGCTTCATCATACCCCATTCCTTTGTCCCTGGTACCACTTGAAATCTGCACACAGCAATTTTTCACTCTGTCCTACCTTGCTATGGATAACAGGATATCAGTTGCAGGCAAATGTCTGGGCAGAGTACTGCTCTGAAAACTGTGTCCTGAAGAGCCTCCTCAGGTTCTAGTAGCTGATTTATATCTAAAGCAATCTAGTTCATCTTGCCATGGGGAGCAGACAGCATTGTCTGAGGCTGGAGAGGGTGTGAATCCCAACTTTTATTGTATGCTTTCTTCTCAAGAGTGAGTGAGCTGGTTCCCAGCAACAGCTGAGCGTTGCAGTCTCTGCAGACAGTGAAGTGGGAAGGTCTGATGTCTAGGAAACCCCCACTGGCTCTGCAGTACCCAGTTGCTTATCTCCTGGGAAGGTGTGGAGGAGGGAACTATTTCTGTAAAAGGTGAGGCAATTGCTCTAGAAAATTATTCAGTGGATGGAATTAAAAGAAGGAAACAAAACTGAAAGTGGCCTCTGAGGAACATTCTTTTCAAAATAATATTGAGGGCATGAGGTGGTTTGTGCTCCTTGTTTACTGTCAGAAATTGGAGGTTTAAGGAGCTATGCTGGGAAGGAGCTGACTTCCTGGTGATGTTGTTCTGAGGAGGTAAATTAGATGTTGCTGAAGAGGCACCTGCATGTTGTGCATAGAATACTGACAGACTGCATGGCCTGTAGCTTTGGGAAAGCCCTATTTGTGGGTAAGTCATTCCTTACCCCAGTCTAGTTAAACAGAGTGTTTGAAATATTAAAAATATCCAAATGTAAAACCCATGCTGAAGGCAGAGACGTCTTCTGATGGTGACCTTCGCTATCCTTCCCTCCTTCCCAAGCTTCATTGCAGATGCAATGGGCATGGGAAAGCAGTCAGGAATAGGGTGATCTTCTTGGGAAAGGCTGGGCAGGTGCAGGAAGAGAAGGATTAATGGGCAGTGTCAGCCCTGACCCTGCTCTGAGGAGAAGGAGCAGTGGCCCTCTTGCACATGTGGATTTTCCTTGGTGCTGTAGTTTGTGGTGATTATCATGCAATGCTTTTCTTAGGTGCTTTCACAATGTTTCTCTTTTTATTGTTATTGGGATATTACTCCTTTATCTTGATAAAAGAAAAAAAAAGTGTGAATGGGAGGTGATTATTTTGCTTCCAGTTATTCTTGGTTGTTCAGAAGGTGCAGGGCTTGCACACCTCATGCCTTTCTGCCAGCGGGGGCAGGTTTTCTTGGGGGGGGGGGGGGGGGGGAGGCCTGTGCACCAACCTCTCCATTTTGGAGAACCTTTCCAGTACTTGCTGAACTTCTGTGGCTTAATTGATCTAATGTAAATTAGGATGATAGTCTGCTGTATTAGGGAGAGTAGTTGGAGGCTTACTTAGTGTCTATTGTTTGTAAAACACCTTGAACCTGTAAGGGTTTTGCAAGCACCCCACATTAAGGGACATGGGTTGGACCTGATTCAGTGCAGCCTTTGTAATGTGTCTGTGCTAGCTTCTATGAAAAAAAAAAAAACACAAAAAACAGCAAAACCTTTTTCTGAATTGTTGCTCTAAGTCAGCATCGAGGGTTTCCATGTTCTGTACAGGAATTACAACACACCAAGACACAGACACTTTGCTGAAGGACTCACCTTTATCCGAGCGTGCGATTCTGTTCTCTGTGGCTTAGTAAAAATTAGGAAATTAACAAAAGTGGAGATGTGCGTTTCAGAAGGATTGTTAACTAATACACTAAAACAGCAGAAAACATGCCAAACAGCTTGCTCACAGGTTGCTTAAGGGACAGGAATAGAGTGTGGTCACAGGATAATTATTGTCTGTTGCTGCTGGATAAATTGTGGGGGTCCTTATAGAAAAGAGTTGATGTAATTGCATTAATTTTGTCTGCCGGGTAACGGTGCTGTTAGTGCCAGCTCCTCTGCTGGGGAGCAGCTGATAAGCAGGGGTTGAGTTGTGGTGCTGTCAGAGACTTCCACCCCCAAAAAGTCACCTTTTTAAAATAATTTTGAAAGGTTTCTCATCCATGGGAACAGTTTATCCCTGGATGCACCTGGTCTGTGAGCTTGGGGTCACGGAAGCTTGGCCAGGGAGAATTTCCTTATCATCTTCCTGGCAGCTCTAGGTTTGTCTGTTGTGGGTGCTTAGGGCTGGATGGATCTTTTTCCTCATTCTTCGGCACTGGAGGATGTGGAAGCCTCTTAAAGAGAAGTATTTCAATTTATTCAAAAAATATCATTATGAAACGATCTGTCCAGACTTTTTACAGTACTTTTGCTGCAGACTTCAGATGTGTTGATGCCTCAGTAGGAAATCATAGTTAGCTGTAGTAAAGCAATGAACCCAAAAATTGCCACACAAAGGAAATTGTGCACAAGTCAAGAAGGTTTCAGCTTTGCTTGACTTTGGGTAACTAGTTTGACATGTTGTCAGGTTTTGGTGAGTAGCAAGAGTTTTTCCACTACTACTTTATGTGAAAGAAATTATGTTTTGGTCAGTAAATGTGGTTACTCAGCTGCTTTCAGAGGGAGGAGAGGGAGTGAGTTGGCTTTAGGGGTACCACTAGAGAGAGAAGGAGGCAGTCTGGAGAAGATGCCATTCTTCCTGTTCTGCTTATAAATGATCACCTGAGTTCCTCAGGGTATAAATCCATCTTGTTTTACCAATACATAATTACTTTATGATAATACAAAGAGCAGCAGAAGCTGCTGACATGTTGTTTGCTCTCCCATATATTCACAGAGTATTTGAATGCTCTGAATTAGCTTGTTGCTTTATACACTATGAAAGCATGGTCAATACCTACAAGTCCAGTCTTTTTTTTAACATAAGACATGCTTTTTTTTAGGATGAATGTTGAAGGTACAATTGTTTTACCATGTAGTTCTTAAAGCTGTCTGGCTTCATTTAAACTTCTGTGGGAGGGGGGAAAAAAGCAACCTCCATCTGGTTCTAGACCATTACATAGAATCATAGAATGGTGGGGGTTGGAAGGGACCTCCAGAGATCATCCAGTCCAACCCCCCTGCAGAAGCGGGTTCACCTAGATCAAGTCGCACAGGAACATGATGTGGCCCTGCCAGAAATGGTGGGGCCATGGCTGTGAATGAGGCTGATAACTCTGTGAGTGAGGCGTGTTGCATAACTGCAATTAACGTTGGGGGCTCCTTGGGCTCTTTGCACTGACGGCTACTGGAAGAGGTTTGGTTCAGTTCTTTGATTTCCCATGATGGTTTTTTGTTCTTGAGGATTTTGGTTTTCCAGGTTTGCATTTGCCCTCAGATATTTAGAATGTTGGGGGAGGGGACATGGAGGAGAGTGTTAGCTTTTTGTGCTCCTTCTGGATTAAATGTCAATTGTGGTTCTGTTGTCTGCTCTTGTAAGAGACTTGAGGCAGACCTTTGCTTTTATGTTTCAACTGAGTCTTTAGACTATCCATGATGATATTTGCATGTCCAGACTCAAGATTTAGCTGGTTTGGGGCATGCTGTGAATAAATCATAGAATCGTAGAATGGTAGGATTGGAAGGGACCTTTAGAGATCATCTAGTCCAACTCCCTTGCAGAAGCAGGTCAACCTAGATAAAGTCGCATAGGAACATGTCCAGGTGGGTCTTGAAGACCTCCAAGGAAGGAGATTCCATAACCCCTCTGGGCAGCCTGTTCCACTGCTCCGTCACCCTCACAGTGAAATAGGTTTTTCTTATATTTAAAAGGAACTTTTTGTGTTCCAGCTTCATCCCATTACCCCTTGTCCTGTTGCTAGCTAGTACTCCAGATGAGGCCTCACCAGGGCAGAGTAGAGGGGGAGAAGAACCTCCCTTGACCTGCTGGCCACACCTTTTTTCTTGATGCATCCCAGGATGCCATTGGCCTTCTTGGCCATGAGGGCACATTGCTGGCTCATGGTTAGCTTATTGTCAACCAGGACTCCCAGGTCTCTCTGCAGAGCTGCTCTCCAGCAGGTCAATCCACAGCCTGTACTGGTGCATGGGGTTATTCCTCCCCAGGTGCAGGACTCTGCACTTGTCCTTGTTGAATCTCATGAGGTTCCTCTCTGCCCAACTCTCAAGCCAGTCAAGATCCCGCTGAATGGCAGCACAGCCTTCTGGGGAATCAGCCAGTCCTCCCAGTTTGGGGTCATCAGCGAACTTGCTGAGGGTACACTCTGTCCCCTCATCCAGGTCGTTGATGAAGATATTGAACAAGACTGGCCCCAGAACTGATCCCTGTGGAACTCCACTGGTCACATGCCTCCAACTCGACTCTGTGCCATTGATCACCACCCTCTGGGCTCTGTCATTCAGCCAGCTCTCGATCCACCTCACTGTCCACTCATCCAATCCACACTGCTTGAGCTTTCTGATGAGGATGTTATGGGAGACAGTATCAAAAGCCTTGCTGAAGTTAAGGTAGATGACATCTGCTGCTCTCCCCTCATCTAGCCAGCCAGTTAAATGTCTTTTCTATTTCTGTATTGCAGCTAGTAGTAAATCCACTCCTTGTTCAGTGGGGGGTGCTGATGTGCAGAGAGACGTGTTTCATGGTGCACTGCTCTGCTCTGTGTTCAGTTCAGCCTCTGCTGCAATAGGGTCAGCATGATGGTGATCACAGTATATGTTACATATGATTTTGTCTGCTTTTCTGCACCAGAGGCAGAAAACACAAGCACCACTGATGGACATTATAGATAGATAGATATTCCCTTCACTCTAAATCCTCCCTCCAGAGACTGGAGGTTTCTAAAGCATACAGGAAGATATACATTATGTATCTTTGTGCTCTTCTGAGTCCTAAAAGAGGGGAGGGGAGAGTATTGTATGTCCAATGACCAATATGATAGCTAATTTTAAGCTCTAGACATCTGCCTGCTGTAAACTATTGAGATCACCAAACTTATTTTCCCCAGCAGCTGAGTAACGTCTGACAGCTGAGAATCTGGACTGGATTTCAACCACAAAAAAATGCTGGTTAAAGGCACCTATGAAAGTCTCTGCAAGAATTGCTTAGAAAATACAGGTGTGTTCCTTTTGTCAGAGTATTCCAAAAGAGATTGCTTGTCCAGGGTGAGATTTTGGAGCCTTTCTTCAATCCTAGACATTTTAGGGTTTTTTTTCACTTTTTTTGTAATGGAGGCAGGAAATGAAGTAGGAGTGAGGGTCGGGAGAGCAAGTCTGCCATTCGCTTCAGTGCTAAATTTCTGTAGCCTGGTGGTACAGCTTTGGGCATGTACCTGTGTTCCTGGGGTCTGTGCCAGCACATCTCAACCTCAATGCTGTTTGTACAGATCCCTGAAGATTCTGATGGCTTTATAAAATGAGATGTATTGTGAGATTACGTCTTGTCAGGAGCTGGAGCAGGAGGGCTGGAAAGCAGGATGGGTGTTGGAGTAGGGACATAAGCTCTGAAGAGGAGGCAGAAGCTGTTAGGCAAACGTGGGATTGTCAGTAGTGTGTGAGATGGCTGCTTCTCATCACTCTTCTCTTCTGAGCAGGCTGAGCCTTCAGCAGGGCCCACGGAATAGAAGGAGCCTTGTAATGGGTCCTTCTCCCACCAGGCAGGCAGCGAGCTCCTTGTGCTGCCTCCTCTGAGCCCCTGGGCATGCAAGGGGAGCATCAGGGCACAGGGCTGCTGCTGCTCTTAGTGGCAGGTCCTTGAGGGTGATGAGCCACAGCACTTGAAGAATTAGGGGTCCTGACTAATGTTATAATGTTATAAAAGGAGAGTGAGGGGAAAAAAAAAAAAATGGACTGACTCACAGAGAGAGTTACTCCAAACAGTTCCCTCCTTGTGAGCCCGTGGTATGCGCAAGCGATGAAAGACAAGCTTCTTCCTGAGGTTCTTGGTGCAACTCTTCCCTGTCTTTTGTGTCCAGCATTGAGAGGCCCTGAGAAGACACCAACCTCCCCTCACAAAGCAATCCATTCAGCCTGGGTTGTATTTTTAGCAAAGCACGATTCTTTTTCAGTTTCAAAAGCAGCAAGTGGGGAACGCAGCATACATCAGTGTGAGATGCAGAATGATCTCATTCAGGCTGCAGCATCTGTTTGGATTGAAACAATTCCCAGTGATATCAGGAGATCTGCTTTTTGTTTGTTATAGCCAGAGACTGTGGTAAACAAGAACTGTTTTCTCTGTATGCTTTCTATGTCAGTGGAGCACAAGTGGGGAGAGATGCTTCTGTGCCCATGATCTAGGACCTCAAGCCTTGCATTTCCAGCAACTGTCTTTGCCTTTAGAGGCAATTTGCTTTTTCTTTCACAACCTTTTTTCCATCGCTAAGCCATGTGAACAATAGAAATACCTGTGTACTTCCTTTCTCCTGGTGTTACCTGAAGTGCTGTGACTTGTCAATATATCAATCTCTGTTAAGTACATGCTTGAAAGGAAGATAGGCCAATAAAAAAAAAAAAGAGAAGAAAAAGTAATTCTTTGTGTGGGTGTGTGCTTTTTGTTTTGGTTTGGTTTTTTTTTTTCTAGCATCTCAGGATACCAGTGCTTTGTGGAAGTTGATTTTGCCATGAGTCTGTTTTCTTTCTCCCCTTTTCCCAGCTCTTCCCAGCAGTTTGTTGGCAGGCAGGATGCTCTGACACCCAGCCCTGTAACAGTATCTATTAGACAAGGCTTCCTCAGAACATGACACGTAAGATTGCTACAGGACTTGTGAATCAGTACACTGGTACATTGAGCAGGTTGCAGTGGTGGTTCAGATGAGTTCTGCTATTAATAGTGTTCACCCTTTTCTTTAGACCTTATGGCAGAGAGCTGCTGAGGGAAGGAACTTTAATAGGATTTGTGATTTTTTTTTTTTTCTTTTTTTTCTTTTCCATTTAGGATTACAGAAACAAGAGAATAAAATTTTGGTTAAACTACTACTGCCAAGGTTCCAGAAGTGCAGAGTTGCTGATTAGTTTTTTCCCTAGTTTTTACACTTTTTTTTTTCCTACTGTATTTTGAATGTTTGATCTGTAATATTCAAAAAAAGGTGTTTGTGTTTGGACACTTTTAAACATGCAGAGTCTGAGTCCTGCCACTCATGATACAGATCCATCCAACTGCCACATAATCACCTTGAGATTCCCTGGCCCGGGGAAGGAGGAGCACGGTGGAGTGTTCAGGCTCTGGCAGCATGCTGCCTTCTGAGGAGCAGGGCTGCAGAACCAGCACCTGTCTGGGCGAGGTGCTGGGATGGATGAGGTTGGGCATTTTCCCATCTCAGATGGGTGAATTCATTGTTTGCTGGAACAGGACTGGGTGTAACAGGGGTGAACTGGGCTCAGGAGCCAAGACAAGACCCTTCCAAGGTAGTGGACTGTGTGCTCTAACCCGTTTCTTTGCCACCCTGTGACTTATTTCAAATAAATACACCATATGGTTGTGTGTTCTGGCTGTGTCTTGACTTCAGCAGAGTTGCAGCAGGGTGCATCTGGTCCCTTGCTGGATTGTAGCTGATAGCAAAAGTTAAAAATGAAAGTGGAGGGCACACACTTCAGTTGTGGCCCACAGACTCTCAGTTTGCAGCTCCTTGTGTCTTGTTTTGCCAGCTGGCAAAACTGAGATGATTTGGTGAAAACCCTCTGCACGAGGGAGTTGTGTGGGAATGGCCAATGGCAAGCCTGAGTGAGGTTAAAAACGTTAATTTGTTTCAACACAATTCCTTTTGTTCTTTTCTCTAGCAGGCTTTGCTGAATATTGCTCTCCTTCACTGTTAAGGACGAGGCCACTGCTGCTTGAGTTCAGTCTGTCCTGGCTTGGCAGCCTCACAGTGAGGGCATCTTCCAGCAGATAAATACATTTCTTGCAGAAGGATCTGATCTCTAGATACTTACAAAATAAAAATGCAAGTAGTGGTCGACTCTTACCAAGTCTGCTCTTGTGTCTTGGATTTGGCAACTTACTGAAAGGCAGGACTAGTCAGCAGTCTTCCCTTCAGGACAAAGGGTAATGGACATAAGCTGGAACACCAGAAGTTCCATTTAAACACAAGGAGAAACTACTTTGGTATTTAGGTGAGGGAGCCCTGGCACAGGTTGCCCAGGGAGGGTGTGGAGTCTCCTTCTTGTGAGGTTTCCAAACCCACTTGGACATGTTCCTGTGCCCCCTGATCGAGGGGAACCTGCTTTAGCAGGGTGTTGGGCTGGATGAGCTCTGGAGGGCACTTCCAACCCCCACCATTCTATGATTGTTTTTATGTACTGAAGATGACTTCTCACTATGGTATATTCTAACAGTTCATCCTCTATAGTAAGAGCACCTTTTCTGTGCTTTGAAGGTGATGTAGCTCCAGCCTTTGGTGAAGATGGTCAACTTCTATCCAGTTAGGTTTATTAAAAATGTGATTCATGAAAGACAAAAAGTCTTTGCTGCTTCTGAGCAAAAAATCCTGTACCATGCCCAAAGCTGTATCTGATTTTTTGAGAATTTTATAAAGGCATACAGAAATATAGAAGTGGATCATTTGTACTTTCTGTGATAGAAGAGCCTAAATTTTTAAAGGTAAAAAATATTGTGTTTATAATACCTGGTAAGCTGAAGACTGACTCTTGACTTGGGCCTTCAGCTGTTGCAATGGTGTTGCCAGACACAGAAATAAAGCTCCCTGGCCCCAAGAGCAATGGAACAGCTCTTGTACTCTGGAATTGGGTGGAGATATTTGTATGGAAGAAGTCCTGTGACTCTTCACTTCCTAGTCCTGTTTTCTCTGATTTGGTTTGCTTTTATTTACCTTGGGTTTCTCTGTAAAGTGCTTTCCTGCAGCAAGAGGTGCCAAGAGATACCTTTGCTTCTGGATCCTTCTTTCAAGAAAATGCTGAAGCCCAACATCTCAGCACAGCCTGAAAGTGAGCCATGTTTGAGCCTGCAATTGCAGCTCCACTCTGACAGACTGGAGGGGTCACCCAGCTATTTTAGCTTCCTTGCCTTCTGTTTCATTGCTTCAGCAAAGGCTATGTTCAGATGGGTTGGTAGTCATCCAAGAAGAAGATGACCTTAATCATCAACTTTATCTGGCACTGCTTGTGACATGGCTGTTTTCCCTGCTCAGGTGATCCCTGTTTCTGGGCTGCTCTGGCAGAAGATTGCTAGGTGAAGGAGAGAGGAGCTGGGGCTATCCACATCCCTGCTGGGACGTGAAGGATGGAGTCTGAGCTGGGCTTTATTCTAGTAGTTAGAATTTGTCTTTGGGGCTAGAGTTCTGGCTGTGCAAGTGTTTTGGAGAGTGAACAAACAGTATGTCTCTGGCTACAGCAGCCAAGTCCCAAAAGCATGATGCAAGTCTTGACTACTGTATCTTAGAATGAGATGATACTTCTTTTGAGTTGACCTCAGTTTTTTTACATGTTAAACACTCAAGGAGGGAAAACAAGTGAACTAGATCACTCCGTTTAATTCACTGAAGCCAAATTCAACTTCAACACTATGGTACAAGTTCCCTCCCAGACTGCTTATCCAAAATGGTGAAGGTAGATGGGAGGAGAGAAGGGTTTAATTTCCTTCAGGGGAAACTTTACTTTCAAGAATTTAAGGGATGCTGCTTTAAACCATGTGTTATGTATTTTTAAATGTTCTAAACTGTCTCTGCAAATACTTGTGTGTGAGGATTATTTCTGGACCTGTTGCCAAGGCAGTGCCAAGCTTCTGCTTGAGGCTTGCACCCTTATTTCTCTCTGCTTTAGCTGTCTTTTGAATGTAGAAATTTTTCTTGGCCCCGTTTAAGTATCCGGGACTATTTCTGAAAGATGGACAGCACTGTGTTTCTTGACTTCAGTGACTGAAGGTTATGCAACACCTCACAGGAGTTAGCTGGTTTGATTCACCACATGCAAAGGAATTTTGCTGGTCTCTCAGTAGCCAGCATATTTAAGACTGAAAGGAGATACTGGTGGCTTTAGTCTGTGATTGCATTCCTGTGACATATCCCTGACTATCCCTGTCCATGGCCCTGGTAAAGAGATGAAGTATCTGAGAGACAGCAGGACATGGGGTGTGCTGTGTTTTCTCATGGACAATGGAGAGGACATCTCCCAGCAACCAGCTACAAGCATTTTGGAGCACTAAAGAGTTATACTCGGGTTGCTTGGGGATCAAATGCTTGGTCAGGGTCAGCATCTGTTCTGGTGCTCAATTCCTTTTAAAACGTGGTGTTTTGCTTCCTTTCAGAGAAGCAGAGTCGTTCAAGGAGCAAGGAAACGCATACTATGCCAAGAAAGATTACAATGAAGCATACAACTATTACACAAAAGCTATAGGTGAGAACAGCTGAGGATAATATTAATCTTTGCTGAATTCCACATCTAAAAATCAAAGCCTGGTTATTGATTTGAAATATACCATCAGGATTTCTGACTGCACACTGTGGATGAAAACTTTTTTGCTTGCTTTGATTACCTTGTAAATATCACCAGATTGATAGTGCAAGGCAGTGCCAGTGTGGGTGATTGCAGCAGTGCTTTGTTTCTCCTCCAGACAAGATGTTCTAAACATGAAACCAATTCAGCTCTTCCTTTAATGCAGGGTCAGCAATTCTGCCAAACTAAACACCACAAATGTTAGTTCTATATGAGTTAATACCTGTGGATGGTGTGGGGAGCAATAGTTTTATGACTTGCTATTCAAAACAGCTGCTTGACCATCATGGGTCATCTTAAGCCACTCAGGTGATTTTTATAAATTGGGAAGGAATGTGAGTTTTTAATCCAACCATGACTTTTTAAGACTACAAGTTGTACAGCTGCTTGCATTACGCTGACAGTGAGTGCTTTTCCACCTTCTCCAGATACCTGTCCTAATAATGCCAGTTATTATGGTAACAGAGCTGCCACGCTCATGATGTTGGGAAGATTCCGAGAAGCACTGGGAGATGCTCAGCAGTCTGTCAGATTGGATGATAGATTTGTAAGGGTATGTGGAAAACTGCACCCTTGTTGTTTGTGTCTCCATGCCCTTGTCTCCAGCTCTTGGAACTCCCTTTCACCTGTTTTCTTAGGGTCATCTACGGGAAGGGAAATGCCATCTTTCGTTAGGGAATGCCATGGCTGCCAGCCGCTGCTTTCAAAGGGTTTTAGAACTGGATCATAAGAATACGCAGGCACAGCAAGAGGTAAGAAGTTCTTAAAATGTAAATGTTCCCAGTAGGTGGGGCTGTCAGAGAGAATGGGTTGAACTGGTGAGCCTTTAGCCATTACAGTTAGTGTTGATAATTACTGTTTGCATTCTGTGAGGTAATGGGGAGAAAAAACAAGATGCTGTCAAAATCTCTGTATCTGTTTTTCAGTAGACTACCTGGTTGCAGAGTTACTTTTGTGTGTGATTCTTAGTAGAAGAGCATGGAGGTTAAGGTGGTCTTTCACCCAGCACTCTGGAGGAGAAATGGTGAATAGTGGTAAGGGAAGCACAGAAATGGGTGATGCAGCATGTAGAAGGCTGCTGCCCCTCTTGTGTCTCATTCACAGAGGTACATTTTCCAGGGCTACCAGTTAGGTCACTTGATTTCAAACTGATTTTGCTGCTGACAAAAGTTTTTGTGTAATCTGCATTATTATTCTTTGCTCTACAATAGTTTTTGCTCTGACACTTTAGGGATTGTCTGCTTAAATGCTACTTGATGGGGTTTCAGAGCAGGGACCTGTCCTGCTGTATTCTCCTGTCTTTCAGCTGAAGAATGCCAGTACTGTGCTTGAGTATGAAAAAATAGCTGAAGTGGATTTTGAGAAACGGGATTTCAGGAAGGTAAGATTAATTTGGTTATTTCCTATAGTATTGTGAATGGATTTATTTTATCTGGCCAGTTCAGCCAGATGCATGTCTAATTTCCTTGCCTGGCATTAGCTGGGCCCTAATGGGAGGTCCTTTACAAGATACTTCTGCTGTTGAAGCAGAGCTGTCTTGTGAACTGTGCAATAGTTGTGAAAATGGCAGGGCTCATTCTTAGCACTGAAGGAATGAAAAGTGTAGAGGGTGACCAGCTCAGCTGAGTATCTTCTATGACTGTTTGCTTTGCAGGGTGAATGGAACCATGAATGTGCTGTTTGATACAGATTTTGTCAGCAGCAGCATGCAATCACGCTTTGCTCCTAAAATGCATATCCAAGATTCTTCTCTCTCAACTCTTTTAATTACAAAAAGGCAGCCTGTCTGCCAGTATTACAGAGAGGGTTATTGAAGGAGGAATGTAGATCTGCATGGGGCATTCTCTGTTACTGTTTCCAAATCTTTTTTTTTTCTTCCCAAGGGCTTTAACGGGATGCAGCTGGTACTGACCTGATATAACAAGAAATGACAGCATGAAATCTGAAAGGCACCAAACACTTCTCATGCAACTGTTTGTTCAGTGGGTGCATGTAAGGCCCAAGTTTGGCCCAGAAAGGAGCTTATCCAGCATATTAAGCTCATTGTTCAGGTCACTGACTCAGTGCAAGCTCAAGATTTTGGAAGGGTAAACCCCAGCTTTGTATCACCTGGCTCTTAGAAGCAAATGGTCAATCTGAATTTCACATGCAAGAATTGTTCTGCCTGTATTTCATGTTCTGGGCTTTTGCATCTGCCCCTTCACTTCTGTCTCACTTCACTAGGGAGGCTTGCATGAAATGTGATCTTTGTTTCTAGAGAGTTGCTCTTGTTCCTTCCTCACCCAGAAGCTATTGGCTTCTCAGTCTGGAGCACAGTGCTTCCTACAGCAGGCAATGGTGATGTCATGGGCCAGGGAAGCAGATGAACCTTAGTGAAACAATGACCCTGTTCTCGTGCAGATGTCCCCACCAGAGGCTGAGCTGGAAAAGACCTATTAGATCACTGTGCCCATTGCAGTCAGACCAGTGTAAGATCAGCCCCTGCACTGGACTTTTTTGTGTTTTGTCCAGTCCAAACTGTCTCAATCTATTGAATTTCTATCCTAAGCACGTCTTTATAATGCAGGAAACAGGCAGAATTGTCTTCCTTGGCTTTTTCCTTAGGGCCTACAGTTTCAGAAGAGTTAAAAGGATGGACCTTCTACAGTTGTCTCTTGAGCCTTCTGTGTAGTGCTGTGTCATAGTAACATAGCAGGTGCCACAGACCTTTAGAAGACAAACCAAAAAACCTCCACGAGGAACATTTTCTAACAAACTCTGTCTCTCCAGCAGCAACAGAAGAAACGTGCCTGCATGCTTATCCTCCTGTTCAAAGGCAAATAAGAAATCTAAAAGTATTGTCATGGTGCAGCCTTTGGTTATTTGCTTTACTCACACTTGTGTTTCTTCTCACACACCAGGTTGTGTTTTGCATGGATCGTGCTCTGGAGTTTGCTCCTGCTTGTCACCGGTTCAAAATCCTCAAGGCTGAATGTTTGGCGCTGTTGGGTCGCTACCCAGAAGCACAGTCTGTAGCAAGGTGAGTGTCTTTAGACACACAGAGTTTGAGTAACACCTCATGCTGCATCCTGGCTGCTGCTTTATTTCTACAGCCTGAAAAAAATGAAGGAATATAAAAAAGAAATAGTCCTTAATGCAAACTGTGATGAGGAAAAGGGCATGAGTATCCCCTAAAGTTAATCTTGCCAGAAAACTGTATTTAGACTTGGTTAATAACCAGCAGTCTTGCTTGAGCAAGTTCCTACACTTTCTTGCATGTGTGTACCACAGAATTGATAGAATAACTAAATATTCAATTGAGGAAGAAGTGCTTTGGGAATAGGGAAACATTTAACTTTGTAATATGTGTGTTACAGTGACATCTTACGAATGGACTCGACGAATGCAGATGCTCTGTATGTTCGTGGTCTATGCCTTTATTATGAGGACTGTATTGAGAAGGCAGTGCAGTTCTTTGTTCAAGCACTCAGAATGGCTCCTGATCATGAGAAAGCATGTCTTGCCTGCCGTGTAAGTTGTGGATTCTGGGGATCAGGCTGCAAAATTACCAGGATTTGTGTGGTTTTTTTTAAATCAAACACCTAACTTGGTTCTGCTGGATCAATCCTTTCTCCCTCTCTCAGCATTACCATTCTCCAATAGCAAGTAGCATGTCTAGCCCTTCCCAAAGAAACCAGGTGCTGCTTTAGGTAAAACTCAGTTGCTAGAAGGTCTTTATCAGAAGACTCTGATACTTTGAAGACTGCCTCCCTTTCAATCTTCTTTCTTCCTTGATCAGATATAGGAGCAGTAAAACTAGGTCTATCAGTTCTAAAAGAACTCCTGACTCTCAGACTCGGTATTAGTGCCTACAGCTTGACTTGCATTTAAACACTGTTCCTTTCATGTTGCCACTTCCTTCATTTCTACTCTGTTGTAGTTCTTTGACCAACTTTTTAAATCTATTTACCTGTACAAGCTCTCAAAGTGAGATCTCACTCCTGTTTTTTTTTTTAAATAAGTTTACTTCTTTGTCACATTCTCATCTCAAACATTAAGCAACCTTTGTTCCTATGGAGAATGCCTATAACTGGCACTGACTGTTCCTTAGTATTTTTGAGGGAAAGGCAAAATGCTTACAGCTCCTTTCAGCTGCTGTAGCAAGGCTGTGATTTTTGTCTCTTGTAATAGTGTCTGAAACCAAATTAGAACTGTTGTTTCAGGGCCCTCACCCAGCAAAATAAGGTACCTCTGAAGCACTTATGACTTAAGAAAATATTTAATGTCCTTACTTTCAGAATGCCAAAGCACTTAAAGCAAAGAAAGAAGATGGGAATAAAGCATTCAAAGAAGGAAACTACAAACTAGCTTATGAACTATACACAGAGGCACTAGGAATAGATCCAAACAATATAAAAACAAATGCCAAACTCTACTGCAACCGGGGGACAGTTAATTCAAAGGTAAGAAATGATCACCTGGCAGGTTGTCTTTCATTATATTCCTTGCCACATCATTTATAAATTGCAAATGATTTATTCTGGAAAGCATGGGCTCCTCTGGCTGCTGGGGCAGCTGAATCTTTTCTAGTGCTGTAGGCAATGATTCATGTTTTTGTGCTTGCACAATGATTGTATCTGGTTCAAACAGCCAAAGAAACTGACTCCCGAAGGAAAAAAAAAAACCTGAAATCCTTGGGCTGCACGGAGTGGGAGGGAGAGGAGGAATGTAGTTTTGCCTTATCTTAATCAGCATAAAGGCATCCTTATTTGTTTCCCTTCTGGTAATGAGATTTCTTATTTTTCTTGTAGATTGTCTGTCTTGCTTTGTTTTTTTTAATCTTAAAAAATATGACCTAATTAAAAAACCCTAGATAATTTTTCCAGGTTTGATGTTGCATTTTAGTCATGCTCTCTCTGAGGAAGAGTCATGCGATAGTGTTTCCAGTTTCCACTCTGCCTTTCCTCTTCGTGATTCCTCTTCAGCTGTCTCTCTGTGGTGATGCCTGCTCTACCAGCAAGGCTTTTCAACACTCCCACTTGGTCAAGAGACAGAGGCTGTTCTCAAAACCTTGGGAAATGGATGAGCTAGAGGCAACAGTAATGGAAACTTGACATGGCTATTTGTGTCTGGAAACAAACAGTGCCTTTAAAAAAAGAAAAGTCTTTTGAATATTTTTAAAGTTTATTTTTCTGTCTCAATTAGTTCAGGCACAGAATAACTTGGCTTTCAGATCATTGTCAGGAAAACCCTTGTTTCCAGGTGCATTTCTTAAAGACAATCAGCATGTAGTTCTACCATTTTATTAGCCGAGCTTCCAGCTTTTCCCTTGTAAACAAAAGCTCTGTGTTTTGGGGGGATTGCACAAAAATTCCTAGATGCAAACACAAAAAACAGTGAGATTTTTCCAAGATTCTTCCCACCTTTCATTTGCCTAAAATCATAATGCTACTTAGCAGACTTTGTCTGATTTAGGATTCACTTGACTCTGTCTGACATTGTAGCTTAGGAAACTTGAAGAAGCAATAGATGACTGCACGAACGCAGTAAAACTGGATGACACGTATATCAAAGCTTATTTGAGGAGAGCACAGTGGTAAGTAGACCTTTAGAATGGACACACTGAGCAGATCTGGGGGTAGGAACCTCCTCCCTACAGCACTGAGTGACAGGGATAACAACTCTGAAGCTTAACTGAATAAAAGGTTCTGTCTTAAGGGGGTCTTGAATGTATTCCTCTTCCTTATGCTGACGGAGGAGATAGAGAAAACTCTGTGTAGCCTATCCTTCCTGCATGGATATGGAACTGCCTACTGATTATTGTGTTAATGCAGGATTTGTTCTAAAGCTTGACTTACTCTATAGGCTAACTTAAGACATTCTGTCCCAGAGAGCCACTCTCTTAAACTTTTTTAGAAGGGCTGCTGTGGGTAAGAGATCTTACCCTGGCAGAGCTGTTCATGCTTCCTACAAACCAGGTTTTGAAATGAGATGCCTTGCTTTCCATAAAGGAGAAACCAGCTGAGAGTGTATGTATCTTAGCCACAGATGGTACTGCAGTGTAGCACAGTGAGGCTGAACGAGTTGTACAGAGGAAGTTCAGGTTTGTCTCCTTTGTAACTTGGTGTCAGCTAGAGAAGTGCTCAAAAGTTCTGTTTCCATAACGGATTTATTTGCTACTTTCCTCAATACTGATTATTCCCCAGTTTGTGGCAAAGCTGCCTGGCTTATAGGTGAACCAAAACCATTATTACAGCCTTCCTGTTATGCATTCAATTTAATTTACCACCTTCAGTACTCTTCTCAAGCTCCATCTTAGTAATTGCTAGTTTACATAAGTAGTTAAGATGTGAGTAAGGCTTAAAGACCAATAGATGGGCACACATCCCTCTCTGAGGTGCCAAGATTGTCACTTCTAACCAACCTCACTGCTCTATAACTCTGCATCAGCTTCCTTGAGATCTTGCTGGCTGATATTAGTTCCTGCAGCTGGATAAAGTACTTAGATTGTTGAAGTAGAACTTGTGCTGCCAAATGAGATTTTTGGCCTCCACCTGGACCCCAAAGCACAGGTTCCTGTGCCAGCATTTCCCACAAATAGCAGGTGTCTGGGCTTTCAGTCAGTCTAGTAGTGACCCTTTGTGAGTTCCTCTAAAGATCCCTCTTTCTGTAGTGCAGTGTGCAGTGCAACACCTTTAATTCACATCCATCCAGAAAGCTTGTACCTGAACTCCCTCTTGATATTTCCTGTGAAGTACACCTTGGCCACCAGTGTTTCTTTCCACAGTTACATGGACACAGAACAATATGAAGATGCTGTAAGAGACTATGAAAAGGTTTATCAGACAGAAAAAACGAAAGGTGAGTAGGTTGGCACTCTTTTTAGGTGCATATGTTTCCCTTAACTGGCAAATTTTCTTCACAGTATGCTCTGATTTGCAGCCTTTTACACCAGCTGGGCAATACCGGAAGTCCTCAGAAATGGTCTGAAATGCCTGTCTCAGAATCTGGTTTCTCTCCCAACATTGAATGCTGAGAAGATAATTTACCTTGTAGCTGAGGTGATGCACTGGTTTCAGAATATCTGGTTATGCTTCTCATTCTTAACTTGTCTGGCTTTTTCAGTAGCCTGAAATGAAAGAAACTGAGTCACCTTTGTCCTTGGGGCTCAGTGTCTAATACTGGTTTAATAGCACTGAGATATTTACCTACATTTGGAAACAGCCTTAAGTGGACAGTGAGGCTTTAAATAACTAACTGACTGTAAACCAGTGGTTGATTACTTGTGGCACTTGAATCCATTGATTCAGGTCATCTCAACACGTTGGTCTTCATCCTCTTTGAAAGCAGGAGGTTGTGCCAGACACTAAAGCCCCTTTCCTTTGGCATTGCACTTCTTTCTAGAACACAAGCAGCTCCTAAAGAACGCACAGGTGGAAATGAAAAAGAGCAAACGAAAAGACTACTATAAAATCCTTGGGATTGACAAAAATGCCTCTGAAGATGAGATCAAGAAGGCTTACAGAAAAAGAGCACTAATGCATCATCCAGGTATCCACAGTCTGTTATCAGGAGCATGTATTGTTGTTTTGATCCCCTTGCTCCATGCACATGCCCTGCACAAGCAGCACAGGAATAAATGAGGGGGGAAATTTCGGGAAAAATTTTTGACCCCGCAAATCTAAAACACGTGCAATGCCAGAGCTGGGAATGCATTTTCTACTTGCACTAGAAACTAAAAGCTTCTCCTGTGTTTTTGTATCCCTAGACCGACACAGTGGGGCAAGTGCAGAAGTACAGAAGGAAGAGGAGAAGAAATTTAAAGAGGTTGGTGAAGCCTTTACCATCCTGTCAGATCCCAAGAAGAAGGCTCGCTATGACAGTGGGCAGGATCTAGAGGAGGATGGATTGAACATGGGAGGTAGGTGTTCCTTATGATACTCTACCCTGGCAGCCTTAAAATTAGACTATTGAGAGATGGCTTTCTCTAACCAAAAGCTGCCAAGTGTAATAATACTATGAATTGTCTCTGGAAGAGTTTAAATGGTGGATCTGCACTGACTGTTTCAGGCTGTGAACAGTCTAGGTTATATGGTGAACGTTATCTTTGAGCTAGAAGGTAGTATCTACCATTAAGCAGGAGTCTTTCATAGGAAGTGCAAAATAGCCTAATAGAAAGATTGTAGGTCTCTAAATGCTACTTATCCAAAATTATTAAGTTTTTCCTATGACTCATTGTCTCTCTAACACCTGTTGGCTTTTGTTTTCTACTAGTGACTGGCCCTGTACCCTGCTGCTGTGTAGCAGGGCTCAGACAGAGCAAGCTGTTTGTTTTTATAGCTTTGTGTCCACTTGTAAAACCACAGAATTGTTGAGATTGGAAAAGATCTTTTAATCCCATCAAATCCAACCACTCCCCCAGCACTGCCACAGCCACCACTAACCCATGTCCCTCAGCCCCACTTTGGAATCCCTCCAGGGATGGGGATTCCACCACCTCCCTGGGCAGCCTGTGTCGGGACTTGACAGCTCTTTTGGGGAAGAAATTGTTCTTTATCTCCAATCTAAACCTCCCCTGGTGTAACTTGAGCCCATTTCTGCTTGTCCTGTCATTCATTACTTGGGAGCAGAGAATGACTCCCACCTCACTACAGCCTCCTGTCAAGGAGTTGCAGAGAGTGATCATGTCTCTCCTCAGCCTCCTCTTCTCCAGATTGAACACCCTCAGCTGCTCCCCATCAGCCTTATACTCCAAACTCTTCCCCAGCTCCGTTGCCCTCCAGGACTTCAATGTCCCTCAAATTAAGTGACAGTTTCTAAACTGAAAACTGTAGCTGTCTGTTTCACTTCAGCTCCCAACTTCCTTTTCTTCCCTGTAGACTTTGATGCAAATAATATCTTCAAGGCCTTCTTTGGTGGGCCAGCAGGCTTCAGTTTTGAAGGTAGGTGGAAACATTCTCCTGTCAGCTTTGGAAACATAAGTACACAAATCACTTGTGAGGAGAACTGAGTTTCCCAGAGTGGATGTGCTGTTTGAGGAGACAACTTGTCTTTTTGCACAGAAAAGTATCCAAGAGTTCTTGGAAAGCTCTATGCAGAGCAGCCCATCTGATGGTTGGTTCTTTTGAGTTCAAAAGCAACAAAACCCAGGGGTTCCCTATTCAAGAAGGGTGTGTAGGCTTTTCCATCTGAGTGCTGCTTTGAAATAATTGCCCATAACTTGAATACAGCTGCTGGTGCTAAAGCAACAGTGACCATTCTCAGTCCAAAGTGCTGTGTAGATGCATGGCAGAGTTCTCTCTCATTTCCTGGTACTGAATTCTCCTGAGAGCCTTTGCTTGCAAACGTTTTGAAGTGCTGAAGCAGTTGTCACTCATTGTCCCTTCAAACCTCACATGCGGTCAGGCTTTCTTCACACACCTTGGGGGGAAGATACAGCACGGAGAGAGTGTTCAGCATTTGGCTACTGTCGGTGTACCCCTTGGGGACCTGTCTGTGCCTTCAGATCTTTTGTTAAGTGAATTTTGAGAAGCCTCTCATGCTTTGTGTGCTGTTTACCTCCCTCCTGGTAAATCCCCTCCCTCTTTACCCATGTTTACCAGCAGTCTACTCCTACATGTTGGAAATTAGTTGCTGGAAACACAGAGAAAGGATATTTCCTGCCTGCTAAATGGTTTCCTTGGAATTAAGCAGTGGCTTGGCACCAAGCTGCTCTGGGATAGAAGTTAACCATATTGTCTTGGAATTTTGAAAGTGCTAATATCTTTCATTTTCTTTTTCAGCTTCTGGGCCTGGAAATTTCTTTTTCCAATTTGGCTAAAAAAAAAAGAAAAAAACCCAAACAACAAAACAAAGCAACCCCACACATACCTGATCTGCTTAATTTTAACCTTGAATGTAGACATACTTAGACTCCTTCCTTCATTGTGTCTCATTGTACTTAGAGCAATTTCATTTCTCTCAGTTGGAGGCCTCTGTTTTGTGTGCTTTTGTGTGTGAAGAGGAAACCAGCTTGGGAGGGGAAGGCTTGTGAATGTTGTTTTACTGTTAACTTTATTAAAAACCAACAAGCAAAAAAGCTTTGAATCTTTTGATTCCTCCATGCTGGCCCCTACTTTCAGACTGTTCCTGCTTCTTCAGCTGAGGGGATTTCCCTGAAGTCTTCTTGGAATCTCAACTTGTGAGAGTGAAATCTCCCCCTTTTGTTTTGGTTGGCTCTGAAGCATGGTATGGCAGCATGTTGGGGGTTTGTAGTAACTTGTCAGTTACCCTCGTCTTCTGAAAATTCTGCTGAAATTCAATCAAGTTCCGTACAATCACGTTTTACCTACATTTTATCTGTCTTTGTTTTCTCTTTTTCTTTTTTGTCATGGTTCTACCGGGATGGTACGTTTGGGTATTTTAACTTAAATGAGAACGTGTGAGCTTAATTTTTTTTTTTTTTTTTTTTTAATCAGAGAAATGCTTCTTTGAATTTAAAAGAGCAGCTTCTGTGAGAATTCCCTGTGATGCAGCTAGAATTAAGGGCTTTGTGTTTCTGCTCTGAGAATTATCCTAAAGGAATATTGAATTTGCTCTGGGCTGAATTTCTTCACCATACTTCTTAAAATTAATTAATCCACTTGAACATTTAATATTTGTGTTAAGACTTGATTTTGTTGAGCTTGATGTTTGATTCCATATTATTTATGATTGTGGATGAGCTCTTTCTCTGAAGAAATGCAGAGTAACCTTCAGGTAAACAGTTGGAACAGTGACACTGTGCTCACAATGTTTACAGTAACTGTACAAATATGTTAAACTAGTCTCAAGTAGTTTTCAACTAGAAGTAATGTACTAGGTCCAAAGAAACAAGAAAATGCCAAGTCAAACTCTGAACTGACTGATCTGTCACATGCTTCTCTTGCAAAATGTCAGGACAAGTGCTGGAGGGAGGAGCTGAACCTGAGCCGCCTGCGACTGCCTCAAGGGGAGAATGGCAGTGCGGGTTCTGCTGGTTAACGTGAGCACTGGTTTGTTTTTCACCATAACTGTAGTGTTACAGCAAGATCTGAGCTGAGAGAGAAGACTGCTTCCAGAATTCTTCCTTTTATCTTTAGAGTGATGAACTATTTTGGCTAGGTGCTTTGTTCGAGTTCAACACTGTAAAGTGGGTAAAGTGGTGCTGAAGCTCAGTGGTGGCCTCGGCTGGCAGAGCTTTAGGCAGCTTTACTCTGAAGGGGATTGAGAAAAGATGTGTTGGCATCAGCAGAGACAGTGAGAAGAGCAGTGTCTCATCTTTGAGCTGGTCTGTGGTAGTGTAATGGAAAAGGTCATGTTCGATAAATCACGAAAGAATAGTTGTGCAAGGAACCGTTTAAAGTCATTGTAAAAGTCTTGTAAAATTTTAACCGCAAAGTTTCTCCAATGTGCACAGGTGCAGTTGGCTAAGATGCTTATAGGAGGTACAATAGGTTGCGCATGAGCTGATAAGAGCCAAAAGAAGAGTTCATGAGCGGGCCACTAGAGGAAGACTACTGACTTCATCCCAGCGACTACCCTACGACCACCAGGAGGCAGAAGAAGACCCCCTAGTAACAAGACGCGCACATGCGCAGAGTACATCAGGGAGCGGTGCACCGGACCCATAAGGACTGTATAAAAGGACTGTGATACGGGGAGGGGGGGGGGGGGGGGGGGTGCATCATTGGTGGAGCAGAGTCTCCCGGCTGCCCAGCACTGTTTTGCTTATTTGCTGCTTGCTTAATAAATTTGATCCACGAGTCACTTATTGGCCAGTGAACTTTATCACAGCAATCTATAACAATTTGGTGCCATGACTCGGATACAGGTAGATTTGGTATTGGATTCCCGGACTAGGGGGGCGCCCCATCTGCGGATGGCCCTGGTGTGGGAAATTCCCTTGCCAAACTCTGTATTCCGAACCCCCTCAAAATTTGGCAAATAAGCAAATAAACCTGCAGTACTCCATAATTTTTGTGCACGAAGATCCGAACGAAGACTGTGGATTGAGTAAATATTTGTGTGGTTCTGTTTGGTTGGGGTGGGTTTCCTAGAGTGCAGGTGACTGAGAGGTCTCAAGGAGACCAAGCGAGTGTGGACCCTCCAGTAGTGCAGTTCCCAATGCCCGTGAGGGCGTGGGTCACGAGCGAGGGGAACGATTGTGAGAATGAGTCAAGGGCACTCTGGAAGATGGGACAGAGGAAGAGCAAGCTCTCTGATCCCATGGGTGGCCATAAGGATAGGCTGCCAGATATTCCCCCAGAAAGTCCTCTGGGGATGATGATAAAATTTTGGAATGACTCCCCTCTCCCCCATAGAAGACAAGAGTAAGGAAAAGATGGTACATTATTGTATGGACATTTGGGGGGGAAATCATTAGGTAACCCCCATATTATTTGGCCCATTTTTGGTGTTCTTTGAGGACTGGTTATGTGCAGACCTCAATTTGTGGGTGAATGACAAGAAGACTGTCACCCCAGAGGAGAGTGAGTATGCAAGTCTTTGGGTACCTTAACCTTCGGACAAGGTATCCTTATTCACTCTCAAGGAGAAAAAGAGTAATAAAAAATAAATCAGAGGAGGAAATTTGGCCACCTCCATACCGTACCTCCACCTCCGGTAGCTCTGGCACTACCTCCTCTACCTCCGCCCTTAAGCAGCAAAAATATGCTGTCGGATCCTTTTTGTTAGTTCCGGAGGCTGATTATAATTTATTAGGGAGAGAATTATAGACCTAGGAAAAACCCTGGGCTGCTGGTAAGGGTAAAGCAGTACCCCTTGTCACAAGAAGGTAGACAAGGATTAAAACCAGAAATAGAAAGACTAATATCTAAGGGACTACTTGAGCCCTGTATGTCCCCTTACAATACTCCCATATTGCCAGTAAAGAAATCTGATGGGACTTAAAGATTAGTACATGACCTCTGGGAGATAAACGAGAACTATTACTAGGTTCCCTGTGGTAGCTAACCTGCACACCTTATTGAGTCAATTGAGTCCAGAGTACCAGTGGTATAGTGTGATAGACCTTAAGGATGCCTTTTGGGCATGTTCCCTGAAAGAGGAGTGCAGGGATTATTTTGCTTTTGAAGGGGAAGATCCTGACACACATAGAAAACAACATTTGAGATGGACTGTATTACCACAGGGATTTACAGAGTCCCCCAATCTTTTTGGACAAACACTAGAACACATCTTGAAATATTATGAGTTAGGCAAGGAAGTTATTTTATTTCAATATGTGGACAATTTATTATTAGCAGGGAGAGACAAAGAAGCCGTTAGACAGGAAAGTAATAAATTGCTTAATTTCCTGAGTTTACAAGGGTTGAAAGTGTCTAAATCTAAATTACCTTTTCTTCAGTAAACAGTAACATTTTTGTACCAGAAATTAACTTGAGATGGATTAGTTAAATGGACCGAAGAAGATGAAAGAGAGTTTGAGAATTCAAAAGTGGATTTGATTAATGCTCCTGTGCTTAGCCTGCCTGATGTTAGAAAACCTTTTTATTTATTATCTTCGGAGGGGAGTTAAAGGTGTTTTCTCCCCATAACATTCAGGGGGCTATTACAACAAAAGGCAGAAAAAGGGATAACTGATGCTAGGCCCTTAAAATATGAAGGTATGTTAATCCACTCTCCAAAAATAGAAATAGAAACCATCAGGAATGGGGAGCCAAATGATACCCTGAGGCATTGGCTCTGATGGGAACCAAATGGGAATACCATACCCCGCGGCATCCCCAAAGTTCCGGAAGAGTGGAGAGAATGAATGGAGAAATTAAGAAACAGCTAACAAACTTAATATTAGAAACAAAATGTCCTGGATTAAATGTTTACCCTTAGCCTTGTTAAACATAAGGACGCAACCAAGGACAGACACGGGGGCTTCTCCGTTTGAAATGTTATATGGGATGCCTTATGATTTAGAGAGCTCTCGGGAACACCCTAGCATAGAAAAAGGATACTTGCAGGAATATATTGTTGAAGTGTCGAAAAGATGGAATGAATTAAGGAAAAAGGGAACGGAGGTATAGAGACCACCCTTAGATATTGATATCCACATGATTAATCCTGGGGATAAAGTCTTGATAAAAACCTGGAAAGAATCATCTTTAACCCCCCGATGGGAGGGTCCTTTTCTTATCTTATTTAAGGACCAATTTCCCAGGATCAGGGGGAAGCTGCAGAGGTCCCAGGAGAACTGAAGCTTAAGCTGCGTAAAAAATGACATGTTAACTGAGGAGTGGAGTGATTTCCTTTTTGTAAAGTAGTTTAATGTTTAAATTGTGATCGTCAGAAAGGTGTAAGATAATCGGTGGGGCTGTAATACCTATTTTAAAGAAACAGATCGTGGAGAAGTATAAAACAATGAGTCAAGTGGGGATTGTAATTTAAGTTTATAAAAGGGTGCTTTATACACAGAAGGTCCGTAGAACCGAGACCTGGATGTGAAAGCCAGTGTTTCAGGCACCCCGTGGGTGCTGGAGGAAAAGGCAAAAGGGAAGAGGCCTATAAGGAGACAGAGAATACCCCTGAAGAGTATGACTGCTGCCGAGAAGATCATAAACCTCACTGCTCTAAGCAACAGAGTAGGTGAAGGAGGCAGAGGCATACTAGGAGTGGGGTATAGAGTCTATCAAAGCCTCAAATTGGGAATCCTAAGATCCCAAGCCTACCTCTAAGAAGGGCAAAAGCATTGCACCTAAAAGAATATGGGGTGAAAAACTAAGAAGGAAAGTACCATTTTATTTGATAAAGGCCCCACTCATTATCCGGGGATGGTATGTTGTTATCTGACTGATGGGGTGGTTAACTATCCTAGTACATGCAGATGAAGAGAATCATAACCCAGCAGTGAATATTGTATTCAGGTAACCATTGTTCCACGTATTTTATATCACCCTGAAGAGTTTGTCTATAATCATTGGGATACTGGGGCACTCCGGCATAAACGGGAGCCTTTCACAGCCCTAACTATAGCTACTTTGATGGCAATTGGGGCAGTGGGAGCGGGGACCGGGATTACATCTCTAGTGCAGCAGAACCAGAAATGCCAAGCTTTACAGGCAGCTATAGATGAGGACTTGATGAAAATAGAACAATCCATTTCGGCCTTAAAGAAGTCTTTAAGATCACTCTCAGAAGTAGCTTTACAAAATCGCCGAAGGTTGGATCTGCTGTTTTTACAACAAGGGGGACTGTGTGCAGCCCTAGGGGAAGAATGCTGTTTTTATGCAGATCATACCGGTATAGTGAGAGACACAATGACAAAATTACAGGAGGGCTTAGACAAACGAAAACAAGAAAGGGAACAGCAACAAGTCTGGTATGAGTCATGGTTCAACTATTCCCCTTGGCTCACGAGATGTTATTGTCAGCTATAGCTGGGCCCGTCATTCTACTGGTATTAGCGCTGACGATTGGGCCTTGTGTAATCAATAAGGTAATTGAGATTGTAAAAACCAGGCTAGAAGCAGCCCACTTCATGCTGGTTAGGAAGCAATACGAGCAGTTAACCAACAGAGAGGATGAAATAAGTGAAACACCTATTTTAGAAATGGCTAAAGATGTTATTAGGAGATTTGATGAACTAAATGAGGAAAAGAAAAGGGGGGATTGTAATGGAAAAGGTCATGTTCGTTAATCAAATCATGAAAGAATAGTTGTGCAAGGAACTGTTTAAAATCATTGTAAAAGTCTTGTAAAACTAACCGCAAAGTTTCTCCAATGTGAACAGGTGCAGTTGGCTAAGATGCTTATAAGATGTACAATAGGTTGTGCATGAACTGGTAAGAGCCAAGAGAAGAGTTCATGAATGGGCCACTAGAGGAAGACTACTGACTTCATCCCAGCGACCACCCTATGACCACCAGGAGGCAGAAGAAGACCCCCTAGTAACAAGACGCGCACATGCGCAGAGTACATCAGGGAGCGGTGCACCGGACCCATAAGGACTATAAAAGGACTGTGATACGGGGGGGAGGGGGGGGGGGGTGCGCCATTGGTGGAGCAGAGTCTCCCGGCTGCTTATTTGCCGCTTGCTTAATAAATTTGATCCATGAGTCACTTAAATTGGCCAGTGAACTTTATCACAGCAATCTATAACATGTAGCATAGTGGCATTTGGAGGGATGAGTTTTGCTTGGCTGAGAAAATGGGTGTTCATGCAAACACATGCAAGACTTGTTCCTAGAGAAACCTGATGATTTTTTGTTGTATCTAATTTAACCTCTTACTGCAGGAACAAAAAGGGGCAATGAATTCATTGCATGAAATGATTGCTTGGAATGCCAGCATCTTTGTCTTCCTTCCCTGTGAGGACTGTACTTGTCCTGTTTGGTGGGACAGAGTTGCCAGACAACAAGTGAACTTCATTCCCACTGTGGCAATATAGTGTCATGATGCTGCCACGTACCACAGTCCTGCAGTCATGTTTTGTCAGGACTTTTGACAATCTGTTTTTATAGAGGGAAGATTTAAGGACTTAACTCTAGTACTGCAGGAAAAAAAAAAAAAAGAGAAAAAAAAGAAGATACTTTTTAAAAGCTGACTTTCAAGCAAACTATAATGAGCCAATAGTGAGTTGTATTTTCCCAAACAAACTGTAAAACACTTACACTTGTGCAAAGGAAATCAGAATAACGTGATGGACTTAATTCAGATTGCACTGAGAGCAAAATAAGGTCCTGGCATCCTCCAGACTCTGAAACAGTAAATACCTGAGGAATTGAAATACTGGTCTATGCATATTGATGTTTCTCCAGCTCTTCATGGCACTTGTCAATCGGCGCTTACAGGACTTGGTTTAGTGTGGCATTCTGGATTCATTGTGTCTCATCCTGTGTGTATTGATATTCCTGTACAGTTTGGACTTTGATCAGTCTGTTATCACCACACAGAGATGTGTCCTGCATTTGTCAATGGGTTTTATTATTATTTCCCTCTCCCCACAGTTAAGTACAACAGGTTTCCTTCTCTCCAGACTGAAGAAGACCATTTCTTAGGGACAGGAGTAGGATGTTTTTTTCTTCTAAGAGAGAAGAGGTATGCAGCAGATATTTCTAACACTGTACATGAGTACATGATTTAATGTCATTAAATATTAATATGGTGAGTGCCAAGCTCTAAGAAGAGCTGTTGTGTGATGTGAAGGCAACCTGGTGTTGCCGCCTTCTCTACCATTACCTCAAGAGCAGTGGTGCCTGGGGCAGAGGTGCAGAGGCACTGCAGCCTCCAGCGTGTCCCAGCACTGCCTCGAAGCACAGGGCTCTTCCTTTCAGAAAAATCTCCTTGGGGGTGTGTTGCTTGAATGTTTCCTTTCACACTTGGGAGCTGAAGGTGGCCTTTCTGATGGGCTGTACAAAGCCCCAGGGAGCCATGGTGCTGTTCCTCTGTCTGCTGCCTCTCTGCAGCCCTTCCTGGCTCCCTTTGCCTCAGTCACAGCTGCCAGACATAGGAATTTGCCACAGAGTGAATGCTTGTTCTTAAAGTGGTACATGTGCCTGTGCTTTTCCTAGTGTGATAATGAGCTAGTGGGGGGAACAGGAGGGGGTTGCTGCAGGCCATGCACTTGAAGTACAAGCACAGGGGGATACACGTGCATTTAGCCCCATTTAAATGAACCTTTGGTGTGACTTGGCAGGTGGAAGAAACCAATAGCCTTTCCTTTTTGTGAGAAGAGTTCTCTTCCTGGAAGTAAGTCTGCAATTATTGAATGGTTTATTTTTGGGGGTATAACAGCAGCTAGAGCCTTAACAGTTGACCCTGAGAGGGACTTGACCACATTCCCCAGCTGTTCCCTGCGCTGCCCTCAGCACAGGCACCAGCAGCTTTTGCTGCACAATGCACATTTGCCCTTTGGCCTGCCAGCTCCTGCTTCCCAAGGGGAATGGTTGGTGCCAGGAGGTCTCCTGCCTTTAGAGAGGACCCAGAGACAGCAGAGACGACATGGCTGCAAGCCCGGCTGGGCTGGTGTGTGAAGTAGGGACCTTTTAGCAGGTGGGATGGCAGTAATTGCTGTTGAACAGCTCTAACTTTCCTCTGTGAGAGCTGTAAGCCACAGGGAAAATGGGAGTATATGGGGAGTGTGGCATGAGGCTCTGATGTCATGGCCCTGTAGTGCTACAGTGAGATGAACTATCACGCTTTCCCTCTGGTGGCGTTTTGCCTCGTGGTGTCTGAGCCGCTGTAGAGGTAGTTTGCAGTAGTGAAACACAGTTGCATTCTGATGAAAATGGAAGCAATTTCATGCTTTAAAAATAAAAACACACATAAGCAATGTTACTGTGTGGGAGACAGTCGCATATGCAGTGGTCTGGCCCCTGGATCAAAAAGCCTGGTGTATTTTCTTTACAAATTCGATGCTGTGTCAGCTCTACTTTTTGCAGTGGAATCCTTTTCAGATACACTGAACCTGGACTTGAAATCAGCTGTAAAGACCATTAAGATGCTTCTGGATGCTTGCTTGGACAGGCTCTTTGGTTTTGGCTCCACGTGCTACATTGGGAAGTGTTTTGTTTATGACCTTGGAAGTGTTGCTGCAAAGTGGGACCCTCAGGGCTAAAGGCTCTGACCATTTTGTAAATAGATTAATGCAATTTGGAAAGAAAAAGGGAGAAAGAAGAGAAAGTTTAGAGATAAGAGTAGGATTATCCATGGAGTATCCATGTCTCAGCTTTCTGGATCTGGCAGGATACAGAGTGAAAACTGTTGTGCTGCTCTTTTGTTTCAGATACAGAAAGCAGCTCTGCTCAGCACTGGTCTTAGGGCTGACTATACTGACCTCAGTTTCTCTTCAACCAACTGACTGACTGAAGTGTTTGGACCCCACAGTGTGGTTGGCTCTTCTTTCCCAATTTCTTCCTCAGTTTAAGTAACTACTAAAGATTTTCAAGTGAATGGTTTTCATCCCCTTTAAATTTGTGCCTTGGACTCTCCCCTCCTCTCTTGGGGCAGAAGGACAGCTCCTGTGTTGCACCTCTCCGAGTGTCTGCGAGCCGAGGCTGTTGCATTGGGGCTGTGACTGAGGCTAGAAGTTGGCAGAGGGGATGGCAGCGGCTCCAGGACCCTCCGTTCTTGTGGAGGCCACTCACACGCAGCCTTACAGGGCTCTGGAGATGGCCCTGTGGTCCCCACTTCCCTGGGCACCAGGACCTGTGCCTGGCTTTGACCTTCCTCCATGTACCCTGGCTTTCTCTGCAGAGCCAGGGACAGGGTTATCCCTTCTTTGAGTAGTGCTAGGCAAGCTTCCCCTCTAGCATAGGATGTGACCTCTGAAGGAAAGTTACTGAGCCAGAGCCTCAGTGTGAGTAGGGTGGCTTGTGGAGGCAGCAAGGAGGTGCTGACTTTGGCTGGGCACACAGCTCAGCTGCATCTCTGCATAGCCAGACTTCAGTTACCCCATCTCCCACCCCTCATAGCTCATATTTTGAGAGAAAATCCCATGAAGCACCATTGGAGGGGCTGAGTGTGAAACAGCAACCTGAGCACCTTCGTTGCATGTGGATCTCCTTTGGTGTAAAGGTGTTCAGGAGTAGAGGCAAAACCAGAGGACAAGGCAAAGCCAACTGGGAGAGGACATGAGTCCCCCTGCTACATCATTGATCTGAATTAATTCTGAATGTTTACCTCAGTGTAAATATCTTGCCCTTTCCACTGGGAGGAGTGTTGCATGGAGCAATCACTATCCCCACTGCTTTGCCAAACAATGTTATTGTCTCCCAGCCAATGTTAGTACCAACACTCTCCCTCTTCAGACACTTCCCTCTCTAGGATGTGAATGGTTAAAAAAAAAAGAAGTGAATATTTGAATTATGCCTAATAAAGTAAATATGAACACATCATTTAGAATATCACAGACTGAAGTGAAACCATAGGCAATTGGTTTACTTTATTCTATAAACTGTATATGACGTACAAACTAATAAAAACTTCAGTGAAGACAGGTCTCTGTTTTTCTTGAACAGGCATAGGGAAAAAGAGGGCCACATGGTCCTGTGGAGCCATCAGAGGCAGCCACCTGCAGCCAATTTCCCCAGGTCTGTAAGGACCAAACCCCTGGGACACTGCTGTTAGGACTCAAGCTGAGTGTTGGGCAAGTGCTGCCTGTGCAGAAGGTAGCAAGGGTTTCTCTGCTGAAAGTAAGGGAGGATTGCTGGGCCTACAGGTGCATGTGTGTGTATATGGGGGTTTTAATGTTATAATGAAAATTTATCATCTCTTTGAAAGAGGAGGAATGATGTTGCTTCATTGGTCAACATGCAGAGTGTTTCCCAGCTTGCCTCCCCTGAACTCCTTACATTTGTTTTAAATCTTTAGAGAAGAAACATTTCTGGCAGAGGCAGTGTGGGGCTTCCCCAGGACAGGGCCCCCCATGCCACCTCCTTCAGGTACACACTTGTCAAACACTGTCAGAATTTGTAGGGGTTAATAGGGGATTAATTTCACTCTACAGTTCACCAAGCATGCAGCCATAGCACAAGTTTAAACTGTTGTCCTGACCTGAGTCTGTTAGTTGAGCTTTGTTACAGTGAAGTAGTACCCACATAACCATGGGCAGATGGTCTGGTTGAGAGCAAAAACATAAGTTTTACTAAAACAGACTTAACAAGAGTGCTCATTCATTAATGGTTTTTTCAGCCAAGGGTTTAGGTTTGAGCAGACTTAAGTTATGCAGTTACAGTACCTCCGCTTCCTAAATTACAGTGTTACTGCCACCCTAACTTAACAGTCAAGTGCATTAGAGAGAAGTAGGAAAATCTTGCATGAAGTACAGGTCTATACTTCAGACATTATTTTAGTTTCTGTAAAACAAGATTGAAGAGACTTTGTTCATCTCTTCTGCCCCCTGCCAAGGGAGGATTGTTCCCTGCAGGACAAGGATACTGACACATGCTGTAGAGTGGCTGGAGCTATGCTGCAGGAACTGAATGCCTCCCCTGGGACATCACTTTGTTTCCCTCAAAGTCCACAATAGCTGTGTTTAAGACAGCATCTGGAAATGCACTTTCCTTCTGTCTGCCTCTCAGTGGGTCTCTCCCTCTGTTGAGGAGAGCATTCACATGGAAACAGTGACCAGGAGCTAGGGCAGGACCAGCCTCTGGGGAAGCTGTGGATACCCTCTGCCCTGGAGTAATCTTACAGGATAAACTGTTGCTGTCCTACTTGACAGCAGTGATCCATAATCAAGTCTCACTGGTTTTACCCAGTTATTCCGCTACTGGACTGAAAAAAAAAAAAAAAGACACCATTCCCTTGGCTTCAGCCCAGGCCCCTCCAGGCTTTGGTCTGTCACTGGTCAGAGTGCTGACAGGTCACACTGACACTTGTGATTCGTGGGAATTTATAAAAGACCATGGCTGATCTTCCTCCAAGGAAGAAAACAAGTAGACCACCCCAGCTCCAAAACTCTGCCCTTGGTGTGCACTGGGCAGCTTTCAGGGGCTGTATCAGCGAGGCAACAGTTTTCCTGTCTCAGGAGTTGCTTGTTTTCTTCCTTTTCCAGAGGCTGTTGAACTCTCTCTCCCCAGAGAGGCTTCACAAGGGGGTTGGCAAAAGGACTGACTTTACTAAAGGTAGAATTATCTCTCTTTACACTTTTAAAGGTTACAGGAGTTACTTGCCTTTTAAAAACAAAGCCATTCACACTCCTAGAGGATGGTGCAGGAGCTAAAAGCAGAGCCCCGTTTGTTGGTGCTCTGCGTTGGCACGAGTTTTCCTTTTCCGTAGTAACCCGAGAATATCGCCTTCACATCGATCTTTTTAGCAAGGACCAGCATCCACATCCCATTATCAAAATACAGCAGTTTCCCTCCTCCAATTTCCCCTACTTGATCCCCTTTGTTCCCTGCCTTTTCCAGCTTCACAAACTCCAGCATGTCAAGCCCAGTCTGCACTGCTTCAATGCCGTTTGCGCAACCAAGGGTGATGTGAGCCCGGCTGCCTTTGGGGAGGTTGTCGGTGGGCAGGATCTTGTCAGTGTCTCCAGGCCACAGCAGCAGTTGCTGTGGGCTCAGCTCAATGCGAGCACCAACAGTTTTTGTTGTTATGAACAGGGCAGAAATGGCCAAGGTGAAGCCTTTGCTGTAGGAAGCCTTCACAGCCTGGTAGAAGGGGGAGACAAGCTCAGGACAAAGCTTTAACTGATTGCACAGCAGCATGGGTGGCTTTATAGGGGTCTTGGGCCATTGTAGTAGCTCTTACTTTGACATATTTGAAATATGACATACAAGTCAGTGCAGCATGGCCTGAAGCTCCTGCTCTGAATTTGGAGCTGGTGCCATCTTTTTCCTTTGTAAATTCCAGTATTTAACTTAGGATTATCTGTTTTAAAATAATTTAGATGGAAATCTAAATATCTTAATTCATCATCACTCAAATCAAGCTATTGGAGATGATGCTGGTGGTCAGGAGTGATGGGGGGGAGCAGGAGGGGTTTGTTTGGGAACTAACAGGAAAAGGTCACCATCTCTTCCCCAATGATGACTTCTCTGTTGCACAGGCCACACAGATGTACTTCACTGTCCCCACAGTCACCCTCTTGGCTCCAGGCAAAGCCACATCCCTACCCCACCCCCCAGGAGGCTAGTGGATCCCTGTCTGGGAAGGGGGAGGGAAAGAGGGGTTCTAGGGAGTCACAGCCCCCATACTCACTTCTTGCTGTGCATATTCCTCAGCTCCAGATGCTTTTCCAAACTCAGTGTATTTTGTGGTGCAGTGTAAGACCCCGGGTGGCCTCTTCACAAAGTAGCTGGTGAGATCTATTTTGATTTTGGGATCTTCAATGGCAGAAGCAACTGCAAATACAGGATAAATAATGTTACTATCAGAAAATGATCCCCCCAATGTCACCTCATGAGTCAAAGTCCCACTTCAGCTTTCCTCACCCACCTGTCCTTCATGTGTCATTCTTTCTTACTTTAAAGGACTAAACAGGTAAGTAAAACTTCTACCTAAGCTAACAGTGGCTATCACTAGAAAAGAGAAGCTTCTGCATGTCATCAGGGCTTGTCCTTAACCTTGATGTTGTACAAGTCCCCTAAGGGACACAATTGTTCAGTCCTTCTGTTTTCTCTTACTCAAAGCAACCAGGGGCTGCTGCCACCCAAACCCTACTCTCTGCAACCTCAGGGCTAAAGAGACTTCTTAGGAAAAATCACTGTCATTTATTTTTACTTACACTGGTAACTTTGTCAACTATGTGAAACAGTTTAGTAGCTTTTAAGCAATTTTCCTTGTTGCTAACTTTTAACTAGAAATTCCCATCAGAAGCTGCCCAAACTTGGCTCATTTGCCAAGCATTAACATTTCCTCAACAGAGTAAGAGTGTGGTAAGATACTTCTGTACATACAATATTTACTCTCCTTTTTGAAGGCTTTGAGACTTCCAAGCTCATCTAAGAAAGTCTGGCCAGCCTTCCTCAGGATCTCTGAACTTCTTTTGCTCAAAAACCACCCAAAATACATGGGCAGGAATTCCTTCTCCAAACTCAGCTTCATCTTCTTCAGCTCCTCCACTGACAGTTTCCATTGATTCTTTTCCTTCAGCTGCAAGCAATCCATCCGCCACTGGGTTTTGGGCTCAGCAAAGATGACTTTGTACCGGTATTTGTCAGCAATATCAAAGAGTTGGTCCAGTCGCTCCTGCTCATGGTGAGTGTCATCCAAAACAATAACGCTGATGTCTCGTTTGCAATAGTCAACTAGATCCTCATCCACCTTTGAGTACTCTTCAGGAATTGTGCTTCTTATCAAAGGTGTAATTTTATAGCTCTCAACAGAGATGACCTTGCAGGCATGTTTATACCTATCTTGAATAGCCTGGGCAAGAGTGGACTTCCCACTGCCAGGTAGGCCTCTTAAAATAAAAAAGGTTTTAGATTCTTTGATCGTGGAGATGGTTTCTTCATCATCAAGGAAAGGGAACTGCAAGCTTTCAGGTCTTTCTTTTGCTGATTGAGTAGACATCTTTCTAAATATTTTAGGCAGGAATGGGTGACTCTTCTTTGAGAGGCCTCTGTTCTGAAATGCAAGAAGAAAATATTTTGCAGGCTGTCAACACCAAGAGACCCAACGGCACAAGCATGCGCTGTGAAGAACCCTCCCTGGGAGGGGGGGGGAGGCAGAGGCCATCTCTACCCCACCCTCAGCTGCCCTGCTCAGCTTAAAACCCAGCAGGTCCTGCAGCAGGGACCTGTGCCCTGTCCCACCAACCCCCAGCTCCAGCACTGGCTGACGCAAGATGAAGGTGCAGCTTTGCCCCCTGCTTTGTAGCCATCATGAGGCAGGAGATAGTTTCAACAGGTACCACAAGTTGCCACAAAGCAACATCCCAGGCAGAGCACTTCAAGTGTCAGAATTATTTCTGAGCACTTAAACAAGTACTTGTGGTTACTGGGTAACAAGGGCACAATGCCACAGGGTGCTCAGCGCAAAGACAGGAAAGTTCCAGGGGGTTGTGACAGCTGCTGCAATCTCATCGCTTCACCCCAATGAAAAAAGACTGCAAAAGGGTTCAAGTCTGTTTAGGGATCTTCTGTCCTCAGGGGAAAGGCCATTTATCACTGAAGGCTGCGAGGATGCTGTCTCCTGTGTTAAGGGTCGCTATTTCTTCGTGCTACACTGAATATTGGTATCCTGAATGCCTCAACAGAGGAGCAACTGAAATGGTTTCAGTAAAGAGAAACTGGTAGCTGCTGGGCTCAATACAAAAATGAAACCAGCCCTGAGAGAAACACGCACTGGCAGTTGGCAGCAGCAAGTAAGCTGGGAAAAGCTCTGCCTCCCTGTTAGCAGCTCTGGTAACTGCAACCCAGATTAACTCCCAGCAGGCCCTGGGAAAACACCAGACTAGAAAGAAATAAGGGGTTTCTCCAACTGTGCATATTTTCAATAGCAGCAAGACACAGGTTTTTGGGTCAACACATGAATTCTTCATCTTCCTGCCCAGCCCATGAGTGGCTCCTAAGCCAAGCGCTGTACCAGCCACCACTGGTGCGATGCTGGAGGAGAAAGTTCTGCCTTTGATGCCAAAATCAAGACGTTTTACACACAACATGAATGTTTTATAAAAAGATGTTTTTTTTCTGCTGACACAGCTTTCCTGTTTGCAGAGCGAAGCTACTGTTTAAAACCCAACTCTTTCAGTTGATTAACTTTCCTATCCCTCATTCCAGAAGGTGGAGGGGGGTTGTGGTTCCAAAGTGCCCTGCTACTAGGACCAGGACCCCACTGCTTCAATGGGCATGTGGGGCAGGGAGTGCTGCCTGTCCCAGGGGGGTCAGCTGCTGCCTAGCATGCTGGCATAGCAAGCACAGCACTAGGGCAGTCCTGTCAAGTTCCTGCCATGGGAATGAGGACCACCCACCTCTCCTGGGCCACCTGTGCTGCCTTTCCCGTGGACTGAGGGCTCCCAGATGGTGCAAGCCACCTTCAAGAGCCACTCTTCCTCACAAGGTAAACGTCCTGTTCCCCATGGAGACATTTAATTGCCAAACCTAGGGCCAGGCCTATGTGCAAGGCCAGGGCTGTGTCTGGACTGGCCCACCACCTTCGCTGGAGGGAACTGCTCGTGAGGCCTGAGACTGAGGCCACTTTTCAAACGTGCAAACAAAAGAACAATAATAGAAAATACCTATTCCCCCCCCATTGTTTGGGGGCCAGCGTGGCAGACAAAAGTTGCCTTCACAGATAGGCCTGCGTAGGGGCCGGCCAGACAATGGCCCCACAGAGACCCGCAACAGACAATTCCCCATTGAGCCAGCGGCCCCGTCCCGTCTCTCCCCGTTGTCGTTGTCTCCACAAAGCTCCCCCTTGTCTCCGAGCTCCCCGCGGGACGGTGATTCGCGCGGAGGTAGCCTCGAAAGTGCCTCATGTCCCGGTTTTGTCCCCCAAGGGCGGCCCGGGGCGGAGCCACGGAGAGCCCGGGGCCAGGGACCGAGCCTGGGGTCTAGCTGAGGCCCCACACCGCCCCCCATCCCCGCCGGGGTCAGCGCCCTCGGGTCAGCGATGACGCCGATGCTTCCTACCCTTCGGTACCCGAAGCCCGCGTCCAGGAGAGGTCCGACCGCGCTTACCATGCTGAGAGGAGCAGCCACCAATGCAAAGTAGCCCTAGGCTGACCGCGGCCCCTTTCATAGCCCCGGGGGCCCCCTCCTGGCCCCGCCTGTGGCCGCGCAGGCGCGGACGGAGCGGGGGGCCGGGCCGGGCCCTCTCCGGGACAGCAGAGGTTGGTGCCTGGGATATCGGACAGGGAGGGTGGTTGGGATAGGCCGGGCTGGTACCGGGCGAGCGGAGGGGCCGGGGCGCACGGACCAGAGATAAGAGAAGGGCGGCCAGTGAGGGGAAAGATCGTGTTTGCGACGCCGGTACCGCAGCACAATAGGCCATTCTGGACCCGCCGCGCTGCTCCAGAGTGGACACGGCGGTTCTGCAGCAGCTTCTACTTCTTCCTCTACAGTCTTCTTATCTTTTCCTCTTTTCTCTCCTTCCCTTTATCTTCTCGTTCCTTTCCTCCTTTCTTGTTTCCGTGGTCCTCTTTATAGTTCCTAGTATCTTCTTGCTTTCCATCTTCTCTGTGCTTTGGCCGTTTTCCTCTCTGTACTTTTCAAAGTTGTCATATTCTGTGTTTTTACTGCTAACATCGTCATCTGGGTAGGAAAAAACAATCTTAAACCAAATTCCAGAACTGAGAAATCAGTAGGGTGCAGGAACAGAAAGACCCTTGGCCTCTGTCAGAGACTTTAATTCCAGATTTTTTAAGGTCTCAGCACTGTGGATCTCATTTATTCACAGTCACTTTTACAGCCACGTTTTGCTTCTGACTGCATTCTGGGCACTAGAGCTGCTCTCAGTGTTATTAAAAGCAGGTTTTTAAGTGGATGGTACAGAAGAGTGAAATAAGGCTCCTTCACTGTTACTGAGGCTTTGCTGACATTGCTTACTTTGATTTATACCAGCTCAAGATTAAACCTTCACTACCAAAAAAAAAAATGAAGCCACCAATTACAACTACACTATGGCTTTACATATAAATTAATTCCTGTTACTCTGTGCTAGGACAGAGGATGCAATATGGGCCAGAAATTTAGATGCTTGCTACCTGAGACTGGGGTGCTATGTTCCCATGCCCTGGGCTGTGCTCCAGAAGAGGAAAGCAAATAATTTTTATCTTTATGGGGTGCAGAGAGCTAAATGATGACTACCTTTTAGAGAGCTAACTGTCAGTTCATCTTTTCTTTCCTTCAGCTCTTTGATGAAGCTTTTGTTCACATCATTTAAGGCCTGTAAGTGGTATGGTTTATTAATAAAAGCTCTAGAAATGCAGTTATATACTTAAGTTTTTCCTGTTTTCTTTTGCTCTTTGCTGTCATTTCTTGGCCCTTTCCTACCATAAAACTCCCTGCAGTAATACCCTTAATTTCTCCCTGCTGTGATTCCTACCTGTGGGTATCCTGTATCAAATGTCTCCTCCCCCAAAGATTCCGCCTTTCTCACTACCTTTTTTCTCCCAGCAGGAGGCCTGAGCCCTGGACATCCATGAGGTATCACTGAATAGGTGAGTACCGGGCAAGCTGCTTGCAGTCAGATCACCTCCAACCCACTGTTAGGTTGATGAAGGCTGGCTACCAGAATACACAGACAGTTTCTTCATGGGTCACTGGCCATGCCCAAGTGTTCTTCCATGCTCTGATGCAAAGTGGGTTTTTCAGAGGTCAGAAAACGGTGAGCTGTGATCAGCAGCTGATAGCAGGGCCTCCTCTGTGCTCAGTTGCTGTATCCTGGTTGTAAAACCCTTGCCCCAGGGAGGTAAAAAAAAAAATCTACAATGACCTGAGCAGGGCTGGGGCTTCATACTTTTACATGTTGGACTAGTTCATAAACTGGGATTAAGTTTTCTGAGCCAGGAGGTTTTGATGCCATGAAGAAGCCAGTCGGGACTCAATAGCCAAAGAGACTATTAAGCAGGTATTTTTATTGCAGTGCTGGGGAACACGGGGGATTTCTCCACCAAACGTGCCCACCTCAGCCTTTGGATTTTCAGTTTATATTTACAGCAAACATGAATATTCGTCACATTTCCAGGAAAGGGCCCACCCATAGTCCCGTCCTGGTCCACCCAAGTTACGCCTCTGTCATGCTTCTTTCAGTGCCCTCTTGCTTCCTTCAGTGGTCATTAGGGATTGCTGTTGGATTAAGATCCAAACTTTCCTTGCGATGTATCTTTATTCCTGGGACCTTGGACAGGATGAAAATTGGCCTAAAAGCTCTGCCATCCCAGATAACAGTTTTGTTTAGGGCTAGGCAGGCCTTGTAATTATCAGTGGTGTACAATGTCCAAATGTTCAAGTGTAGAACTAACATAATAGCTTTGCCATAATATTTTTTTTAGGTACATACCAGCCTTGGAACTATCAGCACTAAGCAATAGTTATGTTACAAGAAATAGCTGTGTCTTTCTAATAGCTCTGTTTGTGGGCTTACAAGACTAGCAGTTTCATAAAATTATATGTGTGATTTTCTAACTAATATTGTAAGTTTTAATAAGCAAGCTTCCATAACCTAAACTTGCCTATCTACCTATGAATCAATTCCCCCCTTCCCTTGATCCTTGCAAATTCTTTTGCAAAGCATGATACCCTTTTGCACAAACATTTTGTTAAAGCTTCTAACTTGTGCTAAGTTGCGAATCATGTGCCATACTCTTATGTATATAATGACTATCAAGACTAAGCATTCTTTATTCAGTATAAATACCACTACTACAGGATGAAGTAGTCGATTCAAAAATTCCACTAGCGGTTGGAGACCATCCAAATAGAGCTTCTCACTAGTGATAAGTCCCTTCTTCTTGTACTCTTTTTATTACTTGATGTATGTTTTGGGTGCCATGGCAAATTGTAATTAAGAGCTTACGAATATCTCCCTTTACTTTTTCTACAAAGTTAGGCAGATCAGGGTGTTCTAATAACTTTCTGACCAGTGTGATGTTCATTCCAATTGGAGTTGGTGACAAAGTATCATATAACATGTAACTACCATGTATAGTTTGGTACACAGTTCTTGGTTTAGGTACTTAAAGTCACATCCTGAAATGTGCGTAGTTACAAATACATAGATTTGAGTGATCACAAAGTGGTACTTTCAGGTCATCTGTTAACAGACTATCACAAGGGGATCTTAAACATGTACAACCCTTTCCGATGTTTTCTAGAACAGTCCTCGGATCATTATCAGAGTATATTTCAAAATAACAAAAACTTTGCTCAGTGTCTAAACAAATGTCTTGGGCTCTCAAAGTATTACTTTCACATATATATCCTTGTGTTCCCTTTGTGGTACAACCATCAGCATCAATAGTTTGCCATACATGGGTGTATCTGTTTTTATAAGCCCATTCCTGCTGCTCTGATGGGTATAATATCACATTTTCTTTTAAAATTCTTAAAGCCATAATAGGATAAATGGTACAGACTGTTGCATCACCTATAGTTAATACAAAAGCAATGATTCGGTTAGTATCCTGGTTATATGTAAAATTGACAAGGTGCCACCACGAATTTTCTTTCAAAACTAGTGGCATGATCCCAGATGACTTTCCTAAGCTCTATGGGTAAGAGTCCATTTTCTCCTTCTCGAATTATTATAGCCATTGTGGATTGTATCCATAGCTGAGCCTGAATCCAGCTCAGTGCCAGGGACACATTATCTTGGACAGCTCCTATAGCATGGGCTATTAGCTGGTGGTCACCCAAATATGGTTTTTTCAGATTCTTTAAAGAGGATTGGAAGCATCCATTCATTATTTCCTAAGTCCCACTGTAGTAGGCATCCGGAAGATCTCGGGTTGTAACGCGAGAGATGGAGGGTACAGAAGAGGTGGGCATGGAGTGGAGGGAGAGGAGGTGCTGGTGTTAGCAGATAAAAGCACATGGTGTAAACAAGGGGTTGGAATAAAGGGTCATCCATGCTGAGTGTGTGGTGATCTTTGTCCCCTCAGTGGGGTGGGCTGAGAGATCCGTACAGGCGGCCTGGTGGTGTTGCTGGTAGCAGCAACACCCCATAAGGAAGAATTTAGAGGTTGTTCCAATTTTGCAATTCATTAATAGTTGTGCTTAGTTTATTAGCAAGGATCTCAGAGTCTATTGTATTTAAAACTCCGAGTTCAGTTCCCAGCATGCCAGTTACATCTCACTTAGAGCGGGACAATTTTCTATAATGCAACCGAGAGTACCATCCAGTATTGGAGGTGCTGAGAAAAGGTGAACATTTTGAGTTAATAGTTTGCACATACATGTCCACCTTCTTTAGTGACCAAGAAGGATTAAGGAGTATTTGCTGTTGCCCAGTTAGCTTAACTGCATAGAGTCCAATCTTAGTAATTTTTTTGTGTCCATCTTAAATGCGTTTGTGAGGTAGATCCAAGGGTAGTTGTAACAGTAGTTGTGGAAGGCAGCATGGTTGAGGATATAGTGTCAATTTTTAATTTAAATGACAACCCTATTTCCCCTTGGGCCCAGAGGCACGCTATATATACTGGTTTGAACAAAGTAAAATTGTGCCAGAAGTCTATTTCTTGTTTAATATATTTATTTTTTGTTTTTTCTCAGTTTCTATTTCGATTACAGAGAATTGATTTACCTGCTGGTGAGTAGTTCCGTTGGTAACCCTACAGCCCACCTTCACCTCTTGTCCCACCTTCCCTAGCAGCCACTGCGGTCTGTATATCATTGTAGTGGGTCTGGGATGGTAGTGATTTTACATAGCAGCTCTTGCAGTGCTGTGCTTCCTGTTGGTATCAATATTATGACTACTGCTCGCACAGCATCAGGGCTGTCCCTCCAGCATTCCTTCCCCCACCTTCACCAATAGCTGTGGATGGACACAATCTTGGAAAGGACCACGGCCAGAACAGCTGACCCAGACTGACCAAGGACATATTCCATACCATATGACATCAGCTCAGTAATATAAACTGGGGGAGAGGAGCAGGAAGAGGAGGCAAGATTCATTTCTGGCCTTCCAAAAGCAACCGTTACGTGTACCGAAGGTGGCCGGACATCGCTGCTGATGGGAAGTAGAGAGTAACATCTTTATTTGCTTTTGCTTCACTTCTCACACGTATGGCTTTGCTGCTTCTTTATTAAACTGCTTTTATCTCAGTCCACAAGACTCCCATCTTATTTTTTCCCCTTCCCTGGCTTGCTAAGGAGGTGGGTGATAGAGTGATGTGGTGGGCACGTGGCATCCAGCCAGGGTCAAACTACTACAATCATAGAATCATAGAATCTTAGAATGGTAGGGGTTGGAAGGGACCTTTAGAGATCATCTAGTCCAATCCCCTGCAGAAGCAAGTTCACCTAGATCAGGTCACATAGGAACATGTCCAGGTGGGTCTTGAAGACATCCAAGGAAGGAGACTCCACAACCCCTCTGGGCAACCTGTTCCACTGCTCCATCACCCTCATAGTGAAATAGTTTTTTCTTATATTTAAGTGGAACTTTTTGTATTCCAGCTTCATCCCATTACCCCTTGTCCTGTTTCTAGCTACAATAGAAAAATGGATGCCCCAACCTCCTGACACCCACCATTTAGATATTTGTAAATATTAATGAGATCCCCCCTTTTGTTTTCAGTGTATAAAACGAAGCTTACCAGGCATGAGTTGCTAAAAAAGAAAAAGGGGGAATTGTGGAGGAATTTCGTCTGAAAGAGGCCATGGCTTGGTAACAGTGAACAACCCATGCTTTGAGAACTAATGTGCGGATTGTCCTTGAGCTGCTCTCGACTGTGAGAAAAGAAGAAAGAATGCCTACATGATAACAAGCTCCAGCAAGGAGGAGGCTGAAGCAGTATGTGAATCCGCAAGGCTTATCGCAGAAAGCGCAACTGGCTTTTAGAGAAAGGACCAATTAGAAGTAGTATAAGCATGCTAACTTTGCTGCTGATTATAAAACTGATGCTTGTTAGTAAAATTGGAGTTGTGACCAAAAAAAAAAAAATCCCAAACCAAACTGTTTTGCTGTGAGAGTGATGAAGCAGTGGAACAGGATGCCCGGAGAGCGGTTGTGAAACCTGTTGCCTTGGAGGTCATCAGGACCTGCCTGAGTATGTTCCTGTGTGACCTGGTCTGGGTGAACCTCCTTCTACGGGGTGCGGGGTTGGACTGGGTGATCTCTGGGGAGTCCCTTCCAATCCCTAACATTCTAATATTCTATGATTCTATGATTCAGTGACCAATGGGAGCAGATATGAATGGATTCCTCTAGAAACAAAGCTTGTGAAGGAGCTGCATGGGACTGTAAAGACACACGCTTTACAGATACCTCATCAAAGACCAACACAGTGGCACTGGTGTGGAAACAGGGAGACAGATGGGAGCTACCCCCATGGGCCGAGCCACAGCACGCTACGTGATTAGGCACTGGCTACAATGTATAGCCATCCTAGGATGTCCTGCACAAATCAAAACTGACAATGGGACTTGTTACACCTCCCATGTGACACAGGAATTCTGTCAAACCTGGCAGATCAAATTGCTGCACGGTATCCTTCACAATAACCAGGGACAGGCGATCGTTGAACGCACTCACCCTACTCTAAAAGTACAACTCAACCGTCTTAGGGAGGGGGAGAGCATGGGAAGCTCAGATGCTTGGGGCAAGGGTGTGCTTGTGTAGAAAAGGAGGGAACCCAGCAGTGGGTCCCGGCAAAACAAATACGACCAGAGATATGAGTCTAACGGTCTACTGAGTCTCTTTTGCAGATTGATGTGTTCTTCAGAGAGCCCGCTGTGAAGCAGATCCAGCTGGGGTCACTCAACTATTAGCGAGATTGGGCAGTGAAGTGGAACACGACCAGTACCTGTTTATATCTTCCGGCAATTGGCTCAGCTAGCACGTGTGCTGGGCAGACACATTATGTATCAGCCCGTGCCACAGGATGCTGGAGTCATTGAGGTTAGGGAGGGGGAGATGTAGTAGGTGTCCAGAAGATCTCAGGTTGTAACGTGAGAGGTGGAGGGTACAGAAGAGGTGGGCACAGGGTGGAGTGGGAGGAGGTGCTGGTGTTAGCAGATAAAGGCACACGGTGTAAACAAGGGGTTGGAATAAAGTATCATCCATGCTGAGTGTATGGTGATCCTTGTCCCCTCAGCGGGGTGGGCTGAGAGATCCGTGCAGGTGGCCTGGTGGTGTTGCCGGTAGTGGCAACAATAGCCTTCTATGAGGGTATAACTGGCTGGCTAGATGAGGGCAGAGCAGCGGATGTCATCTACCTTGACATCTGGGGGAAGTTAACCCTATCCCCGCCAAACCTAGGACACAACTAAATAAAAGAAACTCTTCTATGTTGGCACGAGGGATCAACATTCAATACACATCCCCAACATCCCAGAGATCAAGACTTCAGCAGATTGAAAAGTATACCTGTCAAGTGAAGGCTCCAAGAACTATGAACACTTATTTTGAGCTTTACAAGCAGCTCAGATAAAATCAAAGTACTTGGACATAGGCTGTGTGGCATATTCTTGAGAGCAGCGAAAAGGGTAGTAGGGAAGGCTTTAGGATGGAACAGAACAAAGGGATGTCATACTAAAATAAAAGGGAGGAGCTTCTGAGTATCTTGCCATGCCCACAACTGGGCATCTATACTTACTCCTTTTTATTTGCTGGTGCATGCTTCAGAAGATATTTCTTTACATCCGATTCATTAAGCTTTTCATCCACTGCCACAAGCAACTTCTGAGCTTTGGCATCAACAACTCCCACATCCACACCCCCCTCATGGTGGAAAAGGACATAGTCTCCCTCATGAGCAGCATATATGCACATGTAGAACTCTTCCTCCTGTACCACAGACCCAGACACAAGCATTAGCAAGTCACACAAAGAGAAGACTTTGAAGAAGAGGCTTTTGTGTCAATGCTAGGGGAAGGGGCACCTGAACCCATGGCTAAGCTTTCCAAGGAGAAGCAGCGCTGGAGCAGCCTGGACACTCCTCAGGGTTGTATGGGCTGTGAGGGAGAACAGAAGGGCCCAGAGTGCTTCATCCTGGTGAAACATGCCAGGGAAAACACTTCCCATTTATGGAGAAAACTGCTCCCATCTTACACAAAGCAAACCAGGGCCCATCCTTGTGTGCACCGAAAACACCTGTAACGTAGGTAATTTTACCTTCCTGCAAAACATGGCAGAGTAGGAGTATTTCACGAGCAGAAAATGAGATCTCACATCAACAGTTTGTTATCCATTAGAGTACCAGATGCAAGAAGCAATGAGCTGCCCTGACCAACCAACTGGGTCACCTCTCAGGTGATCTGTAATCTCCTCCCAGCAGAGTAACAGCAACCAACGTGATTAAAAACTATTAAAAACTATTTGCACAGACTAATGCTGTGCCCGCACAGCTCTGAGCACAGGCATTGACACTGTCAGCTTAACAGCAGGCTCCCAAACTCCTGCTTTTTCCACTCTATCAATCCAAGCTGCACGCAAATCAAAAGAGATTTAAAAACACTTTTTAGTGCTTTATTTGGTATACCAACCTGTTTGTGAGGGACGAAGGGTTCAATTAGAAAATTCTTTAGGATTCCCTTAGCGTTACCAATCTGTAGGCAGAAAACAAGACAAACAACAATGAACACTTGCCCCAAATCCACACTTATGACAGTGTAAAGCAAGCTTCAAGAATTTATCAACATTATTCTAAAGTCACTTCCTCCCAAGCATCTTGACTGTGTTTCCTGTGCTCACTCTCCAGCACAGCATCAAGCACTGTCACTGCTAGGCATGCTGCTGTACCACTCAGGGTATTTGACATTCATAAGTTATAGGAGTCAGTCACCTTCCCCTTTCCTAACATTATGCTTACACCAGAATGGCTGCTCTCATCTCCTGTCCCAGAGACAGTACCTGCCTAGGGCACTGCTTAGTGCAGCCTGAAACACTATGGCTTGAGTATCTTTTGGAGCTTTGAAAAAATCCAAAGTGAGAGAACTCCTGAGCTACAGAGGGAATGGCAACAGCAGAGGCCTCTGCCCAGCACTCACCCTGGAAGTGACATCGGTGAGCATGGAAGAGTAAGAGAAGCCTTTAGCCTCTTCCTACAGCCACTGGCAGCTACATCAAGGTCCCAGGAACTGCCCTGCACAGGCACCTTCTTGCTATCCAAACTGAACTTTCCTGGCTCATGGGAGATACTCCCTGCTCCTGAAGACACTGCTTCAGGAGCCAGCACCATTAGTCATGAATCCTTGGCACAGTCCTTCCCTTAGACAAGGGGGTCGTGTTGTGCTAAAGAAATGATTTCAATACCCATAGTTTCCTGATGGGCAGGCACACAAGATGAAGTTGCCCACTGTTTCATAACAGTCTTCAGGTACCAATCAATCATAGTAAGGCCAAGACATCAGTTTCCTTGAGGCAGCAGAACTCTGTCAGCTCCTGAAACACAGCATCTAGGATGGCAGCCGTTCCTTTATCATTAGCATTGCAGTGTCATTCCCAGAAGAATAAATATTACAAACCAGCACTGAGCTAAAATAAGAACTTGAAGTAACACTCATCAGCCAAAACATACTGGCTGGCTACAATAAAGGCCAATTTTATGACAACTTTTATACTTGCCTTGCTAAACCTGCCTTGGGTATTAAAATAAAGCAGCTATGCCAGATACAGCATTGGAGCTACCCAAGAGGAAGGGACTTTCAGAATGGCACTAATTCTTGCTGAGCTCCCACTGCATAGGCTCCACATAACAGAAGGAAACAAAGAGCATTGATCTGTGCTTCTTGACAAGGTGGGTCATTTCTCAGTGCTCCTTTACCAGCAGGAAGTTCTCACCTGGAACAGTTTTGCACTTGCTTCAGCATAAGATGCATTTTAAACCACAATAAGCAAGAATAAAACCTGCACACCAGCTTTTGTCACACTGGCAGGCAAAAAAGAACAAAACAGCCTTATGTTTGTTGCTAAGGTGGCACTCACTGTGGTTTCTTGGCCCAGATGCTGTTTGAGCCAAACCTTCACCTGGTCCAGAGTGAGGTCAATTCCAATGAGCCCAAGCTTCCCACGTCTCTTTATTAGCTGATCTGGCTTCACCACTAAATGCTACAACATTATGCACGAGAGATTAAAAGAAAGAGATTATTAGAAAGTGATTTTGCTCAAGCAATTCCCTGTAGACACTCCAAACAAAAACTTAAGTTTCATCAAGCAACTGTCCTTGCAGAATCTCTTTAATCTCTTGGCAAATCCATCTCATGGTAACTCTTTTTTTTTTTTAATCATAGAATCATAGAATGGTAGGGTTGCAAGGGACCTTTAGAGATCATCTAGTCCAACCACCATGCAGAAGCAGGTCAGCCTAGATCAGGTCGCATAGGAACATGTCCAGGCGGGTCTTGAAGACCTCCAAGGAAGGAGACTCCACATCCTCCCTGGGCAGCCTGTTCCACCGCTCCGTCATTCTCACAGTGAAATAGTTTTTTCTTATGTTTAAAAGGAACTTTTCGTGTTCCAGCTTCATCCCATTACTCCTTGTCCTGTTGCTAGATACCATCAAAAAAAGGGATGCCCCAACCTCCTGACACCCATCATTTAGATATTTGTAAATATTAATGAGATCCCCCCTCAGTCTCCTCTTCTCCAGACTAAACAGCCCCAGTTCCCGCAGCCTTTCCTCATATGAAAGATGATCCAGTCCCCTGATCATCTTGGTGGCCCTGAGCTGGACTCTCTCCAGCAGTTCTCTGTCCTTCTTGAGCTGAGGAGCCCAGAACTGGACATAGGACTCCAGATGAGGCCTCACAAGGGCAGAGTAGAGGGGGAGCAGAATCTCCCTTGACCTGCTGCCCACACTCTTCTTGATGCATCCCAGGATGCCATTGGCTTTCTTGGACACGAGGGCACATTGCTGGCTCATGGTTAGCTTATTGTCAACCAGGACTCCCAGGTCTCTCTGCGGAGCTATTCTCCAGCAGGTCGACCCCCAGCCTGTACTGGTGCATGGGGTTGTTCCTCCTCAGGTGCAGGACTCTGCACTTGTTCTTGTTGAACCTCAAGAGGTTCCTCTCTGCCCAACTCTCAAGCCGGTCGACATCCCACTGAATGGCAGCACAGCCTTCTGGGGAATCAGCCAGTCCTCCCAGTTTGGTGTCATCAGTGAACTTGCTGAGGGTCCACTCTGTCCCCTCATCCAGGTCGTTGATGAAGATGTTGAACAAGACTGGCCCCAGAACCGATCCCTGTGGAACTCCACTGGCCACAGGCCTCCAACTCGATTCTGTGCCATTGATCACCACCCTCTGGGCTCTGTCATTCAGCCAGCTCTCGATCCACCTCACTGTCCACTCATCCAAGCCACACTGCCTGAGCTTTCTGATGAGGATGTTATGGGAGACAGTGCCAAAAGCCTTGCTGAAGTCACTTGCTGAATACACTATATTTTGAGAAGTGCTGCCTTACTTCTACTCAGTATACATCTGAGGTGACAGTTGTGTTTTGACTTTTTTTTTCCCTTATGAACTTTGATAACTCTTTCAAAGTAGCTGTTAGGATGCGATATAAGTACTCACTTTCTGTTAAAGAAAACAACAAAAACATGCTGAAAAGTACACAGCATCCTGTCAGTTTTTCAAACTGTCTCTATCAAATACATCATGAAATTAATATTTCTTTGTGAGCAGAGGATCATAAGGAGAAAGTATTAGGGACACAGCAAGCAGAGACTGTTGCTTCTATCAGTCAGGTGGGTAAAGGACTGAAACACGCATCTTCTACCAATCCGGGACTTAATTATATTAAATCACTCAAAAGAAGACGGCATGGACAGCTAATAAAAAGAGCTCTGGATATGTTTTCTCTCCATAATGTACACGGCTATGAAACACAAAGAGATATAAATGACCTTGCATTGAAAAAACAAAAAATGAAGTCTTGCCTAACATTTTGCTTGGAGGCAGGAAACCTGAGCAGTACCCTAACTTAACATAAAAGCTACCTCTGGAGAAAGTGCTCCATGATTTCAGAAAGTAAGGGTTTGAGAACAAGGACTGACATTAAGTGACTCTTGCTTTGCCTGAATCAGCCTCCTTTACCTTCCATGCAGTTATTAGTAGCTTCTTGTTTGCAGATCTCTCTGCTCATGTATTTCACAGCCCTTAAACAACTTTTATAATCAGCTCCTCAGAAGGTGATACAATAGCCTTGAAGCAAGGCCTGTTTCTTCATCAGTGTTGCAAATGAAAGTGGCAGAGCAACTGCAGCAGCTACCGGTCCTTCAGGAAAGATCTGGAGCACAGTTCTGCTAACAGACTGCCACAGCCTGATGTGCCATGGCAATGGGGAGCAGCTGGGGTGGGCTGAGACTTGTCTGGGGCCCAACCTCTGCAGGAAAGCAAATCACTCTCCTTACCTCGCTCAGAAGCCAAGGGTGGTCCTGGGTGAGTTGTGCCCAGTCAGTGGATGGGGTGACACGGGCATACTTGAAACGATTCTGGATGGCAGAGGATATACAGATATACAAAAACTCCTTCCCCATCTGCTCAGAGATGGCTTTGGCTGATATGGCTACCTAGTCTGAATTGGGGGGGGGGGGGGGGAATAAAACAAATGCAAAAAAACCCAAAAAAGGCAATCAGAAAGAGCCCAGTTCTCAGAGAAAACTCCCAATCAGCTCAGTGAAAAAAAAAAAAAAAAAAAAAAAAAAATCGAAGCAAACACAGAGCTGAGGCTGTGCCTCCCCATTATTCACCTGATAAGATAGAACTGTTTTGGTCCAGCTTTGCCTGTGGGGAGAGGCAGAATCCTTGGGGCTTGTCCCAGCCACCACTCTGCCTTTACCAAACTTGCCAGCTCTGTGCATCGCCCACGTCTAGGGGAGCACTCAGCTAAGGCAACGTGTCTCAAACTACACAGCACCCCAGGTTTGCTGTTGTGGGATCTGTGTAACACACCTGCCATTTCTTCAGTGCAGTACCAGGGAGTGTCAAGGCAACAGGAGAGGATAAACCATTCCTCCCACTTGTTTTCTTACAGCATACAACATTTTCAGCCTGAGCTTGACTGCAGGCAAAATAGCAATCCCCCATGTCTTTTTCTGAAGGGAAAAGAAAACGTAGCCAGTATTATCAAAATCAGAGCACATTTACATCACTGTCTACTTTTTGTTTCAGAATCTAGATGTCTTGGAAGCAGCTTCCCAATTTCATGCCTTTCCTGGAGATGGCTTTCTTCTCTTCTAAAGAGTATACTCTAAACTGTCATAAGTAAATGATTTCTGATCTCAAGGCTATAAATTTTCTTTCTCATATGGAACAAAGTCATAGGTGTCAAAGATGCATTTATTTTTATCTGCATTAAATATTTATCTAAAAGAAAACTTCATCCCAGTGAACCTGTCTGCCATGTATCAAACATCAGAACTGAGCCTTGTGATCAGCCAGAGGTCAATAAGGAGTTTTGATTTTTCTGAGGGGTCAGACTACTGACAGAAGTTCAACCACTGGCTTATGCTGAATTGAGTGACTGGGGGGCCTGTCACTGCTCCCCAAGCACAGCCAATGTAGCAAGAAACACAAAAGCACGCTGAGGATGGTTTCTGTGCAGAAAGGCACCAACATAGAGGAGCTCAGATTCCATCTGAGTATGTAGACAGTGAAGTATTTGAATGGCTCAGTAAGATGGCCAAAGTGCCCGTGCCATCACAAAATAGATGCTCCGCTTAAAGCTCACAGAAGGAAACAGTTTAAATACTCCAGTTACTTCTTGTGCTACCTTCTGAGTAATAATCATTAGTAATAATTGGGTTATTCATCCTATAAGCAAGCACAGAATATGCCAGGGAATAACTAGCTATCATTAGAAAGAAAGCACTTTTTCCCTAGAGCAGGAAGAAAAAATAGACAAAAATATTTATTCTGGGGAAAAGAGTAGTAGTAAGCAGGTTGCATTCTCTGTATGCCTCTAGAATGAAACAAGTTGGACTTGAGTAAGGACTGTTATTGAAAGCTGTTAACCAGGCTTAAGAACTGCCAGTCAAATTTGTCGCCGACATCTTTTCAAATGCAATTCCAGTGTTAAAATAGAAAAGGAGAACCTACAGAAAGGGCAAAAGATGTTAAAAAAAATAAGTGTTCCTGATTTCAGAGAATTATTGTCATGTAGAACTCCAACATGACTGCAGCTTCCAATTCAATATCATTTCAAAACAGCATCAGGAACCATTTCTGAAGCACCCTATCTTTCTTCATAGAATCAAAACCTTATTCTTGTCACCATAAACACTCACACCTAATATTTAGTCTGCTAAAAATAACCGCACTTTATTATCCCAGTGTCAAAGTCAATGCAGCCCAAGGAGAGGGGAGCTCTTGCAAACATGACAAATGAGAGCAAGCACATCTTGTTTGTCTGTCTGCAAAGCAAGGCACACATCCTACCTCTTTCCATCCTCCCTCACAGCTCCCAGCCCCTTCCAATGCTACCCAAGGCTGCTGTGGTAGCTTCTTTTGCTCTCTAACAGGCATTCCTAAAAATACATATTTAGAGATGCTGTGGGAATAGAGTTGTCTCAGTAAAACATTGAGAGCAAATAAATTATGTCAAGTCCTGAGGCTATGAGCAGACATTCTCCAGTAACTTTAGAGGCAGTCTAGAAATTCCATTGGGCACTTTTAACTCAAAAAAAAATGGAGTGACATTGAGATAATGTAGTTAAGGCAAGGATTTATAGCTATTGCGGAAACAAATAACAGCAGCACATATCTGTGGTTTAGGCCCATCAGAGAATGTGATAAATGAAGTATCCTCTAACAGGATTCTAGTTGAATTTTGGAGTTTATTGGATGAATAAGAGCAAGCAAACAGCGCTGGGTGTGCTGAGAGCCTCTTCTCTATCAGGACGCACACCCGTCACATCCCGAGTTCGCATTAAGTAGGATAGGCCTTATACGTATTCATTACTTTTCCTCGAAGGGGCTGAAAAATGTTAATCATTTCTGGGAAGGGGTCCTCTCCTTCTTGTGCATGCTTTGTTCCATCTTGGGGATCTTTTTCACCCTCTTTAGGTGGTCGTTGGAGGAAGTCAGTAGTCTTCCTCACGGTGTCCCCCAGGCGACCTCCGTGTGTATATCTCTGCAAAACTGGTTCAAGCTAATCTCACTGTCATAAATTAAGACCACAGTGGATCATAATCCAATTATAATTTTATTAATTGTAGCAAGTAGAATATGAGCAAAGACAGCGCTGGATGACAGGGGAGTCTGCGCTCCACCAACTGCCGCCCTGATCAGTTCGAACAGTCCCTTTTTATACATTTTAAATTCGTGGACGTGAAGTAATGTAGGTATTCTGTACGTGCTCCAGGTGCTGTGAGATGGTCGTTTTCCTGTGAGGGGGTCGTTTTCCGCCTTCCGGTGGTTGTTGAGCAAGGAGTCTTCCTCCATTGTTCCATAGTTGATCTCTCACTTGTATGTCTTTATACGGAGTCGTTCATCCCACATCTGCCAGTTTCTCAGAACATCCTATGGTTATTTTTGACCAGTATATCCCCTGCTTGCATAATCGATATCCGTTTTGTATATGCCATTGCAGTTATCTTATCTCACACAAGGATGTCTGGTAGCTGTTTGCATAAGCGACTTCCTGTCTTCTGTTGTTTAACCTTTACATCGAGCCCAACATAAATTTTCAATAAACAATACCCTGATTCTTAGTTTCTCACAATCCCCCCTTTTTCTTTTATCCTATTATTGTTTATTAGACGCTATTTTCATTTTCAGAACTGCAAGCAAACCTTTTTCCACAATTCCTACATTTATCATAACACTCACAATATAATGCCTTACAATTACAATCATAGTTTTCACGTGGCATAACGCATTCACAACAATCTTTATCATCTTCATCTTCATTAGTAGATACACTGTTATACTCTATCTCAGATCTCGTGGTTAGAATAAGTAATTTAGCTACGTCAAACCGATCCTTAATAAAATCTAAAATATAGCGTAATATGCATGGTCCAAATACAAGCCCCAGAATCAATATAATTAGTGGTCCTGCTAAAGCAGATAACAAAGTGGTTAGCCAAGGTGAAACGTTAAACCAGTTTTCATACCATGATATGCCCACCTCACGATCTTTTTTACGTTGATCTAACCTTTTCCGAAGTTCAGACATTGTGTCTTGGACGATTCCCGTATGATCAGCAAAAGAACAACATTCTTCATTGAGAGCTACACATAACCCTCCTTCCTTTAAGAACAATAGGTCTAATCCTCTTCTGTTTTGCAATACTACTTCTGATAAAGACTTTACTGAATTGGCTAAACTTTGAATAGATTGTTCTATTTTTGCTAAATCCTCATCTACAGCCATCTGCAAACTTTGTAATTCCTGACCTTTTACTAGGGAGGCTATGCCTGTACCTGCTCCAACTCCGCCCGCTATCAGCAGCGTAGCTAAGGTTACTACTGTAATTGGCTCTCGTTTTTGTCTATTCAGATTTCCTTCAAAGTGGTGCAACACCTCCTCAGAGGTGTGATAGATCAGACGAGGAACAATAATCACCTGTACGCAAAACTGAGATTGATTAAACACATCTAGGGATAAACAAGGCGTTACTCCGATGTCTGAGCAAACCCACTTAGCTCCTGGTGTCGGGATAACCCATTTGTCATTTTGGTTCTTGTGTCTCTCTATATTAATATTAGTGGCTGTTCGGTTGCACAGAGGCTGATATTTTTCGGGCACTGTACCTATACATTTTCCTTGACCTGTTATTAATTGAATAGTAATTCCTTGCGTATGATTCCTCTGGTCATCCCATGGACATTCTCGTGGGTTTGAACCATTAGACCAGTGAATTTTACCTGGTTTTCCAATTGCTTCAAAATACGGTGGTCTAACATTATAACATAACCAGCATTCCTTAGTTAAATTTGGTTTGCTTTCATTAAGAGCATGATAAGAGGCTTGCATTAGATTCCATAAGGGGTCCTTGGATTCTGACAACTCTGCATTCCTGGATAAGGAGAATTCAGTTACAGTGTCATTAGTTGTTTCCGAAAAGGAGTTTGGAGAAGTGGTTGTGACACTTATGGGGGCAACCTTTTCTTTAGAGAAAGTGGGTGGATTCAGGACCAGATTTGGTCTCATTGGCTTCTCTTTAGGGAGAGTGGGTGGATTCAGGACCAGATTTGGTCTCATTGGCTTCTCTTTAGGGAGAGTGGGTGGATTTAGGACCAGATTTGGTCCTATTGGCAAAGGATCATGAGGAAGCTTTTCTTTGACTATTCTAAAGAAACTTCCCCTATCTGTTCCTGGTTCCCAATATCTAATTCCCCAGATACGGCCAATTAACCATGTGTCATCTTGGGGTTGCTTGACTTTAATTTCTATTTTATCACATTCTGATGGGGATGATTTCATTCCCCTTACGGACCCCCAGACCCCGGAGCCGTCAGATCCATGCTGTGGTGGACTGCATCCTGGGGGACCCCAAGTAATGTTTATATATCTATCTCCTGCTGTTTTCCAGTCTGAGGCTATTGTCTCGCACCCCCAATAACCACAATAATAATGGCCTGGATAATTACAATAACTCTTCCCAGGGTTGGAAGCTGGACACACATAGAATGCTTTAGAGTTGGCTTCCGTTTCCTCCCAACCTCTTTTAATATCGACAGGAATCAGTGAGACTAATGGCACAGTAAAATTCCAGTCTCCTGGAGAGGTTTGACTTTGGACTAGTTTAGATTCTTGTAGGTTATATAGTTTCCAGAGCATCGGCTCATGGGGGTTTCCATCTGCTTGAGTTAAGATCAATATCAAAACTAACAGTATACCAGGAAAAACGGTATTTGTCAATTTTACCATTTTAAATATAATTTTACCAGTCCTAGGGAAGTTCGACCATGGTTGCATTTGCATCCCATTGTTTTGGTTCCTTTCTCCACGGTTTGTTTCTCCTCTGCCTCGCCCGTCGACTCGGTTGCTTCGAGCCACGGGGTATACCATCTTCTTGGCAGCAGGGGAATTCTTCAGGAGAACAGCTGTTTCGGGCTTTCTGCCTGTTTACATAGGCTTCCCACTTCGCAGCTTTAACTAATGGGACAAAGCAAGACACAGTTAGCACTCCCCTTCTGCACTTTATAGTCAAGGTTTTTGCTACAAAAGGGAACTGGTTTGTTGGAATTGTTTTAACTTTGCTCAATGAAAGTTCTTTAGATTCTCCAATACTGTGTGCGAACTTTAATATTCACAATGTGTCTACCGTTTATCCTGGCATACTTTACACCTAAAACAAGCAAATGGATAGCAATTGTGATTCATTTAATTCATATATCTTGTATATATATATTCATATCTTCTATATTCAATATTGTATGGTCACATAAGTTTAGCAATTTCCCTCAGCACACTTTGTATGTTTCCATATATAATAGATAAACAAAGAAAAAATTATTGCGAATATAAACAACAATACACACTTTACAGCAAAAGGTAACTCAGCAAAATAATCAAATAAAGTCTCTATCATTGTATTATCTTTTCAGAGTTATCCTAGTGTCACCTGGAGTACTGATTACTTTCCAGTGGGGTCTTGTCACTGGACCTTTAATTCGACTGGCATGAGTCCATCCACGCTCAGCAGTCCGAACAGTCGTTTCTGTTGTAAGCAAAACAAGATAAGGTCCCTCCCAATTGGGTTTTAGGGTTTCTTCCTTCCACACTTTAATCAATATCCAATCGCCAGGTTTAACATTGTGAATTTTTAGGTCTAATGGGGGTCGTTGCACAATCAATCCATGTTCCCAAAGCTCTTTACGATGTTCTGCTAATTGCGAAACATATTCATTAATTACACGATCTCGAATTAAAACATTTGTTTGTGGGCTTTCAATTCTATAGGGCATTCCATACACCATTTCAAATGCTGATATTCCTACATCTGCTCGGCGCCTGGTTCTGAGAATTAATAGTGCCATAGGTAGGCACTTAATCCATGATAATTTGGTTTCTATCATTAATTTAGTCAAAGTAGTTTTGATTTCTCCATTCATCCTTTCAACCTTTCCCGAACTTTGTGGATGCCATGGTGTATGGTATTCCCACTTAATACCCAAGTTTTCTGTTAGATCTCTAACAATTTTTGACACAAAATGTGTTCCTCTGTCTGAGTCGATTACATCAGGCACTCCATATCGAGGTATAATGTGTTCAAGTAACATCTTAGTAACTTGGTTAGCAGTTGCCTTGGAGGTAGGAAAAGCCTCAACATAATGTGTTAAATGATCCACCATTACTAATAAATATTTGTAACGCCCTACCCTAGGTAGTTCAGTAAAATCCACTTGTATGTGTGAGAAGGGTCTGTATGCTGGGGAACGTCCTCCAAGAGGTTTTTGTCTCATGTTGTTTCGATTTACCCTTTGACAGGTCTCGCAGGCTGCTGTGACCGTTTTTGCTATGTTATATACGCCTATACAGGCAAACTGTCGATTGAAGTGATCAACTAACGCCTGGGTTCCCCAGTGTGTTTTACTGTGTATTTTTGAAAATATTTCGAGTGCTATGCCCTTTGGTAGGACTTCTCTCCCATCTGGCAATATGTACTTACTATTCTGTTCTTTAGCTCCCATTTGTTCTAGTTTTTCCTTTTCTACAGGCTCAAAACTCAAATTTTTACTAACAGGTACTTGTTGCACAGTCAAAATCGTATTATAATTGCCTGCCACTCGTTTTGCTTCTGTGTCAGCTGCATTATTTCCCCTAACTTGATAATTTGTACCTCGCTGGTGTCCCTTTATATGTACAACTGCTATTTTATTTGGCAATTTTAATGCCCCCAGAACTCGCCGAATCAATTCCGGGTGTATTAATTCTTTTCCCTGTGAGTTAACAAATCCTCTTTCCTCCCATATTTTTCCAAAAGTGTGTACTACTCCGAACGCATAACGTGAGTCTGTATATATAGTTCCATCCTTTTCCTTTAGTGACACTAATGCTTTCCACAATGCATATAATTCACAAGCTTGAGCCGACCAGCTGGCACTCAGGGGGCCTGATTCTACTGTCTTAAACTCTCCTTTTTCCATCTTAACAATGGCATATCCGGACAGTCGTTTACCTTCCACTATTCGTGATGACCCATCTATAAATAATACTTCCCCATATTGTAGTTCTTCTTCTTCTAAATCGGGTCTAATGCGTGTCTGCTGTTCAATTGTTTGAAAACAATCGTGCAATAATTCATTACTTTCCCCTGGGTACAAAAATTCCGCAGGGTTAACTGCTCCAATAGTTTTCAAAGATAGTTTAGGGGATTCTATAAGTATTCCTTCATACTTTAATAATCGGCTATCTGTAAGCCATTTCTCTGCTTTTTGTTGTAACACTCCTCTGATGTTATGAGGCGCATATAGGACAACTTCTCCATTAAAGGTAATATGATTTGTTTCCTCAAGTAATAAGGCAGCAGCAACAATGATTTGTAAACAGCTCGGCCAACCCCTGCTCACAGGGTCTAACAGCTTTGATAAGTATGCCACCGGTTTCTTTTGTCCGGCCCATTCCTGAGTTAATACTCCGAATGCCGTCCCTTCATGTATGTTAACAAATAAATGGAACGGCCGCTTTAAGTCTGGTAAGCTTAAAACTGGTGCTTGACTTAACTCCCTTTTGAGACTGGCAAACTGCTCTTGATCCTGAGGGGTCCATTTGGGTATTCTGTCTTTAGACAATTGTTCATATAAGAATTTAACTTTAAAGCTATAGTTCTCTATCCATTGCCTACAATACCCAAATAGCCCTAATACCTGCCGAATTTGTCTTTTAGTGACAGGCATAGGTAATTCCAGAATTCCTTTAATACGCTCTGGATCCAATATCTTTTTCCCATTAAACAAATAATGTCCCAAATATTTCACTTTTTCCTCCACAAATTGTAACTTTTCTGGTGATACCCGTAGTCCTTTTTGTGCAAGAAAGTTTAGGAGTCGAATACTTTCTTTTCTTACATTTTCCTTATTATTCCCTGCTATGAGCAGATCATCTACATACTGTAGCAGCACGTTTCCCATTTGTACCTGATATTCTTTTAAGAGCTCTTCCAGGGCCTGTCCAAACATATTAGGGGACTCTGTGAACCCTTGGGGGAGCACAGTCCATCTCAATTGCTGTCTACGGCCTGTTTCTATGTCTTCCCATTCGAAGGCAAAATAATCACGGCATTCTTCTGCCAGTGGACAGGCCCAAAAGGCATCCTTTAAATCAATCACACTATACCAGGAGTTATGGGGTCCTAGCTTGCTTAGTAGTGTGTATGGATTTGCTACCACAGGGAACCGGGTGATAGTTCTTTTGTTTATTTCCCTTAAATCATGTAAGAGCCGATATTTCCCATTTGGTTTCTTTACAGGCAGAATGGGGGTGTTAAAGGGTGACATACAAGGCTCTAAGATTCCTTGTGTTAATAATCGATCAATTTCTGGTTTTAATCCTCTCCGTCCTTCTAGGGATATGGGATATTGCTTTACCCTCACAGGTATGTGGGGTTCAGAAATTTGGATTTTAATCGGTGGGATTTCCAGTTTACTAATTGTGTCCGGAGAGTACCAGACGTCAGGGTTAATTTGTTTTTGATCATCCACGGTCAAAGGATAAGCAGACACTGTTAGCTCTTGATTCTTTACTTTGATTTCTAATTGCAACTCAACAATTAGATCTCGTCCTAACAAATTAAATTCTGCTTCAGGAACGAGCAAGAGTTCACCCATTCCGAATTTATTTTCTGTTTCAAAGACCACATTTTTGATTTTATTTACCTTAAAGGGTTCTCCTTTTGCTCCAATCACTTGTACTCTTTCAGGGGATACTTTACATCCCTCAGGTATTTGCCTAATAGTCGATTTCTCAGCCCCAGTGTCTACTAAAAAGATGAACTCTTGTTTATGGGGACCTACTTTTAATTTTATCAAGGGCTCATGATGACTCCGGTCCCCCAGAATATAGAGCCCCTGACTTTCCTATTCCGCTTTCAATATTTCCTCATCCCTGATCCTTTCTCTGCAATCCTTCTTTATATGTCCTTTTTTTCCACAGTAAAAACAACATCTCTGTTCCTTCTTTACTACTACATTCCCTTGTTTCATTCCAGCAGACTTATGTCCATTAGTCCGTTCTTTACGGTCCTCTCTGACCGCCGCAACCATCATCTTTACTTGCCGCTTGCTATTCTCTTCTTCTCGCCTTACGTAAACTTTCTGAGCTTCCCTCAATAATTCATCCAATCCTCTACTCTGCCAGTCCTCTAACTTTTCAATCTTCTTTCTAATATCTTCCCATGATTTTGCCACAAACTGAATCTTGAGAAGCGCCTGCCCTAAAGGGTCATCTGGATTCATTCCAGAATACAGCTGAAGGACTTTTCTTAGTCGTTCCAGCCACTCAGCAGGACTCTCATCTTTCTTTTGCATTTCATTAAATGCTTTATTGATATTTTGGCCACGGGGTACTGCTTCTCTAATTCCCTGTATTACTATAGTTCTCAGGTCCTGCATATGAGTTCTATGCACCGGATCCTGATTATCCCAATTAGGTCTTTGGAGTGGCCATTTAATATCTGCTTGAGGTCCCTGGGCATGTTGGGTATCCCACAATCTCATTCCTGCTCGTCTAATCATATCTCTTTCCTCGGTAGTAAATAATTGACCAAGGATAGATTGCATCTCATCCCAAGTATAAAGGTTTGGTCCCAAGAATTGATCTAATTTTTCAGCCACTCCGAGTGGGTCCTCAATTAAATTTCCCATCTTGGTTCTTTTAAAATCTCTTAAGTCTGCCGAGTTCAGGGGTACAGCAATATATCCAATCACGGGTTGAGGTCCCCCCATGGGCATTTCCCTTAGGGGGTACATCTGAGCTGCCCCTTTGTGGCTTCTAGTTACACGTCTAGGAGGAGGGGGAGACTCTTGTTCCGACTCCGGTGGGGGAGTGGGCGCTCTAGGGACCTCTGGAGGGGTTGTGGGAGCAGGAGGGGAAATGTAAGGAGGGGGGGTTAGAAGGATTTCGTCTATTTCTTCCTTCTTTTTCTTTTGTTTAGTTTTTATTTCACCCAGTGGGTAAAGTCTAGCTACTGGTCTTTTTAGCCACACTTCCGCATACTGACTTTCTTCCGGGTTAAGGGGTTTTTTATTATTAACCCAGAGATTTAATTGTTGTCTTATCCAATCTTCTTCTGACCCATAGACTGGCCAAAAGACATTTTTAGAAATCTTCTTCCCTCCCCATGTCTTAGTACAGTATTCTATCATTTTCTGCTTATCTTTCCCTAGGGTTTCAGGGAAATATCTCCAATTGTCTAAGATATATGCCAGAGGGGTATCCTTAGGTACAGTGGGTACCCTCCCCATGGGTGTCGAAGGCTTGCTGCCCTTCGCCCCCATCTTCTGGATTATCCACAAACACACACTCACTCACTCCCCTTGTTCCTGGCCCAGTCCCTCGCGGGAGGTGGGAAACGCAGTACTTAAGGGTCCACACTCGCTTGGTTCAGTGTATCGAACCTCTCATTCGTTATAATCCAGGAAACCCAATCCCGCCCGAACGGATAACCCGCGAACCAATTTCGCAATATACTTACGCGTCCCTGCGTCTTCGTCCGGACTCCTGTGCACAGAATTTTTATGGGATTTTACCGGTTTCCCCTTTGCTCATTATTCTAGAATTTAGGTTCGTCGGTAAGGTTGAGGTAGGCTGTCAGTCACGGGGCCGCGGATTGCCACGGGGCGCCTCCCCGGAGGACTGAAGCTCACCGTTCCTTATCCGAGTCACGGCACCAGGAAATTGTCATAAATTAAGACCACAGTGGATCATAATCCAATTATAGTTTTATTAATTGTAGCAAGTAGAATATGAGCAAAGACAGCGCTGGACGACAGGGGAGTCTGCGCTCCACCAACTGCCGCCCTGATCAGTTCGAACAGTCCCTTTTTATACATTTTAAATTCGTGGACGTGAAGTAATGTAGGTATTCTGTACGTGCTCCAGGTGCTGTGAGATGGTCGTTTTCCTGTGAGGGGGTCGTTTTCCGCCTTCCGGTGGTTGTTGAGCAAGGAGTCTTCCTCCATTGTTCCATAGTTGATCTCTCACTTGTATGTCTTTATACGGAGTCGTTCATCCCACATCTGCCAGTTTCTCAGAACATCCTATGGTTATTTTTGACCAGTATATCCCCTGCTTGCATAATCGATATCCGTTTTGTATATGCCATTGCAGTTATCTTATCTCACACAAGGATGTCTGGTAGCTGTTTGCATAAGCGACTTCCTGTCTTCTGTTGTTTAACCTTTACATCGAGCCCAACATAAATTTTCAATAAACAATACCCTGATTCTTAGTTTCTCACACTCACCAAAACATCTGCCAAGCTGCCATTACAAGAAGCAGAAACACCCTCCTTATCAAAACCTGGTTCAAGCTAGTCTTCCAAGACACCTGTCAAGCTGCCGTTACGAAAAGCAAGAACAAGTTACACAAGAACAAATAAAGCTACCAAAAATTATCATCCATGTTCATTGATCCACATTGACACGAATCAAGGGAACACATTTCACAATCCCCCATTTTATTTTTGATACTATTGATTCGTGTTTTAGCTTCTAACTGAGTTAATACTTGTTTGATCGATATAAATTTTGGATCTTCCTTTAATTTTAATATCATCAAAGGGTTGGTTTTACCCCTTGTTGCTTTTTCAGGATCTATGGGCATAGCAGTAATTTGCATATCTTGGATTATAGAGTGGATCAGTCTAATCAAACACGGGATCATACAAGGTAAAACCAATAAGCTTATGATATTGAACACAATATCATAAATCCTAATTTCTTCCACCAAGCACTGCCAAATAAATTATCCCACCAGTCATTTTTTAAAATTGAGTCCCATCGTTGTACAGGTACATGTGCGACTCGTTTAATTTCATCTGCAATCTTTGTAATTTTATCCCCATGATCATCAATTTCTATATAACATTCAGATGTATTAAATTTTCCACACACGCCTCCTTCTGCTGCCAGTAGATAATCCAAGGCTAGCCGATTCTGATATACGGCTGCTCGAGTTTGAGATAATTGTTTTGCTACTAATTCTAAAGCCCAAGCAGTTTGATTAGTAATTATTTCAACTACTGCTTGTAACCGAATGATGCATTTTAGCATGTAGATAGGAGTTCTATAACCCCAACTTCCATCTTGTGCCCATGTAGCTGGGTCATAATAATTAATGATTCATTCAGGGGGCCATTCATTATCTTTCCACTTTTGTGCTCCCCCTATTAATATACTTCTCTTTCTTCGGTTCAGGGTCTCATACAAAGGTATTCCCAAATGATTATTTTTCATTTTTGGCAGCAAGAAAAAGGCGGGTTGGATCATTCCAATGGAACAGCTACCTCTCCATCTCTTTGGTAATTCGTTATATGCTTTTTGCCCACATATCCAAAATGGTGTCATCAGCGAACTTGCTGAAGGTACATTCTGTCCCCTCATCCAATTCATTGATGAAGATGTTTAACATCTTTCATCCGAGGAAAGGCTGCGGGAACTGGGGATGTTTATTCTGGAGGAGACTGAGGGGGGATCTCATTAATATTTTTAAATATCTAAAGGGTGGATATCAGGAGGTTGGGACATCCCTTTTTTCTGTGGTATCTAGTGACAGGACAAGGAGTAATGAGATGAAACTGGAACACAAAAAGTTCCACTTAAATATAAGAATAAACTATTTTACTGTAAACGTAAGAAAAAACTATTTCAATGTGAGGATGAGGGAGCCCTGGCACAGGCTGCCCAGGGAGGTTGTGGAATCTCCTTCTCTGGAGGTCTTCAAAACCCACCTGGACATGTTCATATGCGATCTGATCTAGATGGACATGCTTCTGCAGGGGGGTGGAACTATATGATCTCTAAAGGTCCCTTCCAACCCCTACCATTCAATGATTCTATGATTCCTCCCACCTTCAAGCAGAGAGTAAGAAAGGGAGATATTTCCCAAATGTCACTGAATGTGGTTATAAATTCAACCACTGATTCTATAAACAAAAAGTTACAGGTACTGTTGGTATGGAAAATCTCACAGCCCTCCCCTTGCTAGCAGTATGAATTTAAAAGGTAAAAGACATTATTTAATTAAAAACACAACCTTAGGCCTTTTCTGGTACTAATTTTACATACACGTTGATAGCTTGCTGGAAATCTGCTGATCCGAAAGTAAACTCTGCTAGTGTTCTCAAGGGCTCTGGATAAGGCCACTGGCAGGTTGCTGTGTTCAAAAGAAGAGATCACAGTGACTGAATTGTTCCTGACAGGACAAGGGATAATAAGCACAAGCTGGAACACAGGAAGTTCCACTGGAACAGGGGAGAAACTTGTGTTGAGGTGAGGGAGCCCTGGCACAGGCTGCCCAGGGAGGGTGTGGAGTCTCCTTCTCAGGAGGTTTCCAAACCCACCTGGACACGTTCCTGTGCCACCTGACCGAGGGGAACCTGCTTTAGCAGGGAGTTGGCCTGGATGAGCTCTGGAGGACCCTTCCAACCCCCACCATTCTGGGATTCTAAGTGTGGAGACAGAGGTAAAGGACCAACATTAGTCTAGAAGTCATAAAATCAAGGTAGTTTTTTTCACTTTATCCACAGGGGAAAATGGTTTAATTTTGTCTTTGATTTGGACATTTTTGGTGCATATCTGGCTGTTCCTGTGAAAATCTTTCTACTTTTCTTTGCTTCAGTTTCTCTTTGTTGCTTTGTGGGTCCCACAGAAGTCCCTTACCAGCTCCTGGGTCCCTAACACTAACAGATTTCTGCCCAAGAGAAAATTGAAGACCCCCCAACCCATGTCTGCAGCGTGTCTACAGACTCCTGCTGCCAGGCCCTACTTCCTGGGCTCTGAAGGAGCCTTTGCCCCCACACTAGAGGCAACTCCTATAATAACATAACCTGTGGACTTTTTTTCCTTAACTAGTCCTCGCTCCCATCTTCAGAAGTAGGCAGCTCTGACTGCCCTTACCTTACAAATGGAAAAGCTGAGGAGAGGATAAACGCTTCACTGAGGCTGATGAGTCGGGACCTGCGTCTCCCCTCGCTTCAGCCACCAGAGGGCAAAGCCGCCCCAGTCATAACTGCCTCTCCCCTGAAAATGCTTCATCTCCTTCCTGCTTCTCCACTGCTAATTCTGAACTATATTGGGCATAACTGGGGAGTGGAGAGCATCATGAAAGAGGCAGGAATTTCTCAAACCACTCACTATTCGTTTTAAAAAGTCATCTGTGGAAATGATAAACCACGAGTCAGTTACATTTTCAAAAGTCTTATGGAACACTGGCAAGAATAAACCCAAAATAATTTCAAACAACTGTTCAGAGTTTTCTCCCATGTTTTGCAAAACTCTCACTAAACCTTAAAGACATATTTTGCTCCATTCTGGTTTAGCCAAAAGAGCTGCAGGATGTGCTCTGTATGGGCAGGTAGCTGTACCTCTGATAAATATTTCAAGCCTGGTTCGAATGTAGATGAAAAGAAACATTGTAGCAGAAAACTTGTACAATTTAGAGTCTGACTTTCCTGAGAAAGGAAATGTATCCTAGAGGTTAAAGTGCTGAGCCTAGGACTCATGTTCTCTTTTCCTTTGCTTCAGCTGAGATTTAGATGTGCCAGGCAGTCTAGGTCCTTTAAAAATCTGCTTCGGGTTCCATATTTTTGAAATAGCAGATACAATAAGTTACTAGAGATCATGATACTTGGGCAGATTCCAAATGTGTTACTCTGTTAAATATCCAGGTGAGAATTACATTACCTGGTGATAAAATATCTCAAGTACCTCAAGACAGGTATGCTTACCCATCATCAGAAAGCTCAAGCAGTGTGGCTTGGATGGATGGACAGTGAGGTGAATCGAGAGCTGGCTGAATGACAGAGCCCAGAGGGTGGTGATCAATGGCACAGAATTGAGTTAGAGGCCTGTGGCCAGTGGAGTTCCACAGGGATCGGTTCTGGGGCCAGTCTTGTTCAACATCTTCATCAACGTCCTGGATGAGGGGACAGAGTGGACCCTCAGCAAGTTCACTGATGACACCAAACTGGGAGGACTGGCTGATTCCCCAGAAGGCTGTGCTGCCATTCAGCGGGATCTCAACCGGCTTGAGAGTTGGGCAGAGAGGAACCTCTTGAGGTTCAACAAGGACAAGTGCAGAGTCCTGCACCTGGGGAGGAACAACCCCATGCACCAGTACAGGCTGGGGGTCAACCTGCTGGAGAATAGCTCCGCAGAGAGACCTGGGAGTGCTGGTTGACAATAAGCTAACCATGAGCCAGCAATGTGCCCTCGTGTCCAAGAAAGCCAATGGCATCCTGGGATGCATCAAGAAGAGTGTGGGCCAGCAGGTCGAGGGAGGTTCTTCTCCCCCTCTAGTCTGCCCTGGTGAGGCCTCATCTGGGGTCCTGTGTCCAGTTCTAGACTCCTCAGCTCAAGAGGTACAGGTTCCAGCAAGAGAGTCCAGCTCAGGGCCACCAAGATGATCAGAGGACTGGAACATCTTTCATATGAGGAAAGGCTGTGGGAACTGGGGCTGTTTAGTCTGGAGGAGACTGAGGGGGGAATCTGATTAATATTTTTAAATATCTAAAGGGTGGGTGTCAGGAGGTTGGGACATCCCTTTTTTCTATAGTTGATAGTAACAGGACAAGGGGTAATGGGATAAAGCTGGAACACAAAAAGTTCCACTTAAATATAAGAATAAACTATTTTACTGTGAGGGTGAGGAAGCAGTGGAACAGGCTGCCAGAGGGGTTGTGGAGTCTCCTGTCGGGAGTTTTGTGGAGACTTGGCTAGAGAAAAGAGGACATGATAGAATACAGCTGGTTAGGCAGTAAGCACTAAGCGATAAGCTATTGGACTCCTACTCAAGGCCATGAGAGCAAGAGAGCTGTATGATAACAGGATGAAAAAGCAGGAGCTTAGTTTGGGTTAAGCAGCCACAAGTATCTGGAGTTTGTTGAAACAAGGGCGAGGTTTGCACCTAACTGGGAACCAATGATGAGCTTAGCTTTTGCAATATGTATGAGCCTGATTATTGTATCTATAAAAGAGTTGTATCTTTGCAAATAAAGTTGAGACTTGTTGCACTACAGGGTGGGCTTGTCTCCCGTCGTCTTCAGCAGTCTCCTTCCTTGGAGGTCTTCAAGATCCGTCTGGACATGTTCCTATGCAACCTGATCTAGGTGAATCTGCTTCTGCAGGGGGGTTGGACTAGATGATCTCTAAAGGTCCCTTCCAACCCCTACCATTCTATGATTCTATGATACTCCTATGTAGAGAATGTTAATATTGTTTTTGCAGCATGGAGCCAAGGGGATTAAGACAAATAATTTCTACTGATAAGATTGTGAATAAGAATCAGACATCCCCTGAGGGGATTGTAGGTGCCTTGGGAAGTTGTAAATCTTGGAGTACCTAATCAATGGAGAAACAAGTGAGGGGAATGTTGTATCCATCAGGTGTGCCTGCTAGCTAGGACACCCGCTCTTCCAAGAACCCTAAATAAAAGTGCTTCACTGCAGAGTCTGACCTGAGTCTTTCGTGAAAAAAATTGTTTGTTTCTTACACCTGCATCTGAATTTCTCAGCACTTACTTCTGCTAGGTGTATTCCAGATCTGTTTTATGGCTTTACAGAGCTGTAACAGACTGCTCCTGCGTGAGTCCCTCACAGGATCACAAGTCCTGACAGCAAACCTGCTCTGGTGTGGGCACCTCCCCCACAGACTCCCAGGTCCTGCCAGGAATCTGCTCCAGGATAAACTTAAGGAGTCACAGCCTCCTTCAGACATCCACCCGCTCCAGCGAGGGGTCCTCCACGGGCTGTGAGTGGGTCTCTGCTTCCCGGTGGTCCTCCATGGACTGCAGGGGGACAACCCGCTTCACCATGGTCCTCACCACATATCACAGGGGAGTCTTTCTTCTAGGGCCTAAGCATCCTCCTCCCCCTCCACTGACCTTGGTGCCTGCGGAGATGTTTTCACATTCTCACTCCCTGTTGCTGCTGCCATTTAGCAACTGCGCAACTTCTCCTCAAATATGTTATTCACAGAGGCGTTATCTCCATCACTAATTGGCCAGGCTTGGGTCAGGAATACGGTCCAGCTTAGAATTGACTGGCTCTAACCCTATGAGCTACAGGAAGGAGGTTGCCAGAATGTGTACAGGCAATAGCTGCCACTGCCCTCTGGGTAAAAGAAAGCAGAAAAACTAACATTTGGAGGGGTATTCTTCTTGGCCATGAGGGCACATTGCTGGCTCATGTTTAGTTTATTATCAATCAGAACTCCCAGGTCTCTCTCTGCAGAGCTGCTCTTCAGCAGTTCGACCCTCAGTCTGTACTGGTGCATAGGGTTGTTCCTCCCTAGGTGCAGGACTCTGCACTTGTCCTTGTTGAACCTCATGAGGTTCCTCCGCTGCTCTCCCCTCATCTAGCCAGGCAGTTATGATGCTATGAAGAAGCCAGTCAGGACTCAATAGCCAAAGAGACTATTAAGCAGGTATTCTTTATTGCAGTGCTGGGGAACACGGGGGATTTCTCCACCCAATGTGCCCACTTCAGCCTTTTGATTTTCAGTTTATATTTACAGCAAACATGAATCACATTTCCAGGAAAGGGCACACCCATAGTCCTGTCTTGGTCCACCCAAGTTATGCCTCTGTCTTGTTTCTTTTGGTGTGTTGCTTCCTTCAGTGGTCATTAGGGATTGCTGTTGGATTAAGATCCAAACTTTCCTTGCGATGTATTTTTATTCCTGGGACCTTAGACAGGATGAAAACTGGCCTAAAAGCTCTGCCATCCCAGATAACAGTTTTGTTTAGGGCTAGGCAGGCCTTGTAATTATCAGTGGTGTACAATGTCCAAATGTTCAAGTGTAGAACTAACGTAATAGCTTCTCCATAATAATTTTGTTTAGGTACATACCATTCTTGGAACTATCAGGGCTAAGCAATAGTAACTTCATTTAGGTACATACTAGCCTTGAAACTATCAGTGTTAAGCAATAGTTATGTTACGAGAAATAGCTGTGTCGTTCTAATAGCTGTTTGTGGGCTTACAAGACTAGCAATTTCATAAAATGTGTGATTTTCTAACTAATATTGTAAGTTTTAATAAGCAAACTTCCATAATCTAAACTTACCTATCTACCTATGAATCAGTTATGCCCTCATAGAAGGCTATCAGGTTGGTCAAACAGGATTTCCCCTTGGTGAATCCATGTTGACACCCCTGATAACTATCTTTTCCTTCATATGTTTAGTGAGTACATTCAGGATGAGTTGTTCCATCACCTTTCCAGGGATGGAGGTGAGGCTGACCGGCCTTGTAGTTTCCTGGGTTGTCCTTCCTGCCCTTTTTGAAGACTGGAGTGACATTTGTCTTTCTCCAGTCCTCAGGCACCTCGCCTGTCCTCCATGATTATTCAAAAATGATGGAGAGCGGATTAGTAATCACATCAGCCAGCTCCCTCAGCACTCTAGGATGCATCCCATCAGGACCCATTGACTTATGAGCCTTAAGCTTGGCCAATAAGTCTTTAACCTCTTCCTCTTCCACCCAGGGCAAGTCCTCTGCTGTCCAGGCCATTCTACTAATAATAATGTTGTCTAACCTGGAAGAGTCATTGCAAAAAGCAACAAATGTATATAAAAAAAAAAGGGAATTTAAAAAATGGATTAAGACAAAGAATTTCTAATGATAAGATTGTAAATAAGAACCTGATATCCCCTGAGGGGACTGTAGGTGCCTCAGGAAGTTGTAAACCTTGGAGTACTTAATCAATGGAGAAACAAGGGAGGGGACTTGGGGATGGGATAGGGAATAAAAAGCCGAATGTTGTATCCATCAGGTGTGCCTGCTAGCTAGGACACCCGGTCTTGCAAGAACGCTAAATAAAAGTGCTTCACTGAAGAGTCTGACCTGAGTCTTTCGTGAAAAAAAAAGTTTCTTACACCTGCATCTGAATTTCTCAGCACTTACTTCTGCCAGGTGTATTCCAGATCTGTTTTATGGCTTTACAGAGCTGCCTCCAGTTGGTCCATGGTTGCAAGCATTCCCAGTGCAGCTGTGGAGGGTTTTAATTGATTCAGTCTTGTCAGGAACTTCTTCATCTGGCCACCCTTGTATCATTTTTGGCACACACTTGGCTTTCTTGCAGCTTTCCTCAGGGGAGTCACCACTCAGCACTAGAGACAAAGAGGAAAGTTCAATGCAAGTGTATGGACACAGGGATATTGGGGAAGCAAGACAAAGCACAGTTGTGTAAGCCTCAGAAAATATTGGGAGGGGTTAAATCTCCTAGCAATTCATGTATCTCCTACAATCCTCCCTCCAATCTCCAAGAAATCTGCCCCTAGGAAATGGTACTTCTGACCCTCCTTCTGGCACTACTGGAAATCACTTTTATCACAGCAAGTAAGGAGAAAGGACTCTGGTAACACTTCATGCTTGCTGAAAGAAAACAGAGGGATGCTTGTTGGCTGAAGGTTTTCAAAGCTCATCATTGTTGCAGCAGGGCAGCCTGGTCTTGGAGATGAAGTTCTAGCTATGGTGCTGAATGTTTTAACTTCCAAATTAGCCCCTTGCACTTTCCTGGTGGTCTCTGCTCATTGTGCCCAGCTGAGCTACAGTGCTGTGGGAATGAACTGCAGGATTTTTCTGACACTTCCTGCTGTAGCTTAAAAGAACTGAAACTGGGTTGTAAGTATGTAGCATAGGAAGAGAGAAAGGGAACAGAAGTAGCTAAATTCACTCCAGTGATGCTTCACTCCAGTGGCCTGCATTCTCTCAAACAATCACCAGACCAGAGGCACTGGCTAAGCATGTAGCAATGGCCCACCTGTCTTTGATAACTAAGTAGTGGTGTCCTGAAAAAACAATCACCAAGATCTCAAGTTCAGAAAAAGCTGAGAAAATAAAATGCTGGATTCTGTATCTAAGAAAGTGTTGTGAAAGGGGAAGAATAAAAAAGGAAATACTTCCCCAAAGCTGCCTAGAGTAGTGTTTCTTAATACTTGCACTGCTTCTATTGTTCTGGTAATTATTTGCTGTAGTAATTAGTAGTAATGTAGACATGCTGTCATAAATTGAGACCACAATGGATCATAATCCAATTATAATTTTATTAATTGTAGCAAGTAGAATATGAGCAAAGACAGCGCTGGACGGCAGGGGAGTCTGCGCTCCGCCAACTGCCGTGCTGATCAGTTCAAACAGTCCCTTTTTTATACATTTTAGTCCGTGGCCGTGAAGCACTGTAGGTACTCTGCGCATGCTTCAGTTGCTGTGAAGGGGGTCGTTTTCTGCCTTCCGGTGGTTGTTGAGTAAGGAGTCTTCCTCCTTTGTTCCTCAGAACATCCTGTAGTTATCTTTGAGCAGTATCTCTTCTGCTTGCACAGGTGGTATTGGTATGTGAAGGCAATTACGGTTATCTTATCTCACACAAGTGATGTCTGGCAGCTGTTCGCATAAGCAATTTTCCTGTCTTTTGTTGTCTAACCTTTACATTGAGCTTAACATAAATCTCAATAAACAATACCTTAGTTCATAGTTTCTTACAATCCCCCCTTTTTCTTTTATCCTATTATTGTTTATTAGACGCTATTTTCATTTTCGGCACTGCAAGCAAACCTTTTTCCACAATCCCAACATTTACCATAACACTCACAAGATAATACCTTACAATTACAATCATAGTTTTCACGTGGCATAACGCATTCACAACAATCTTCATCATCTTCATCTTCATTAGTAGATACGCTTTTATAATTTGTCTCAGGCCTCGTAGTTAGAATGAGTAGTTTAGCTATGTCAAACCGCTCCTTAATAAAATGTAAAATATAGCGTAATATGCATGGTCCAAATATAAGCCCCAGAATCAACATAATAAGTGGTCCTGCTAAAGCAGACAATAAAGTGGTTAGCCAGGGTGAAACGTTAAACCAATTTTCATATTTATCTCCTGTTGTTTTCCACTCTGAAGCTATTGTCTCACAACCCCAATATTCACAATAATAATGTCCCGGGTAATTACAATAGCTCTTTCCAGGGTTTGAGGCTGGACATATATACCATGCTTTACAAACTCCGGCACTTCCTTCAAGACATCCCCGTATGAATTCAGTCACTGTAAAATTCCAATTTTCTTCTATACTATTTCGACTTTGTATAAGTTTACTTTCTTGTAAGTTATATAATTTCCAGAGCATTGGCTCATGGGGGTTCCCATTTACTTGGATTATTACTAAGAACAACACTAACGGTATACCAAGAGAAAGGGTATTTATCAATTTTGCTAATTTAAGTATGTTTTTACCAGTCCTGGGGAAGTTTGACCATTGCTGCTTTTGTGTCCCACTGTTCTGGTTCTTTTCTCCACAGTTTGTTCCTCCTCTGCCTCGCCCGTCGACTCAGTTGCTTCGAGCCACGGGGTGTACCATCTTCTCGGCAGCAAGGGAACTCTTCAGGAGAACAGCTGTTTCGGGCTTTCTGCCTGTTTACATAGGCTTCCCACTTCGCAGCTTTAACTAATGGGACAAAGCAAGACACAGTTAGCACTTCCCTTCTGCACTTTATAGCCAGGATTTCAGCTACAAAGGGGACTGATTCGTTGAAATGGTAACAAGAGTTTATTCCTTTTGGCAAAGATTTCCCACCACTCATGGAATTTTTGAGTAATTTCTTGTTTAGACTCTAATTGTTTTAATTTCCACTCAGTGAGAGTTCTTTGGATTCATCAACACTGTGTGCAAACTCCTATTGGAGGGTATTCACATTCACAGTGGGTCCACCATTTATCCTGGCATACCTTACTCCTAAAACAAGTAAATGGATAACGATTACAGTTCAAAGATTATAATTCAAATCATTAAGCCCAATTCATATACTCTGAGTGCATATATTATTTACATCAGTATATCCTCTATATTCAATATTTTATAGTTGCATAAGTTTAGTAATTTACTTCAGCACACTTTGTACGCTTCCATATATAATAGATAAACAAAGAAATAATTATTCCAAATGTAAACAACAACACACACTTTATACCGAAAGGTAACACAACAAAATAATCAAATAAAGTCTTTGTCATTACGTTATCTTTTCAGGGTTATCTTGGTGTCACCTGGAGTACTGATTACTTTCTAGTGGGGTCTCGTTACCGGGCCTTTAATGTGACTGGCATGAGTCCATCCACACTCAGCAGTCCGGACAGCTGTTTCTGTTGTAAGCAAAACAAGATAAGGTCCCTCCCAATTGGGCTTTAGGGTTTCTTCCTTCCACACTTTAATCACCCAGGTTTAACATTGTGAATTTTTAAGTCCAAGAGGGGTCGTTGCACAATCAGTCCATGTTCCCAGAGCTTGTTACGATGTGCTGCTAATTGCGAAACATATTCATTAATTACAGGATCTCGAATTAAAACATTTGTTTGTGGACTTTCAATTCTATATGACATTCCATACACCATTTCAAATGCTGATATTCCCACATCTGCTCGGGACCTGGTTCTGAGAATTAATAGTGCCATGGGTAGGCACTTAATCCATGATAATTTGGTTTCTATCATTAATTTAGTCAAAGTAGTTTTGATTTCTCCATTCATCCTTTCAACCTTTCCCGAACTTTGTGGAAGCCATGGCGTATGGTATTCCCACTTAATACCCAAGTTTTCTATTAGATCTCTAACAATTTTTGACACAAAATGTGTTCCTCTGTCCGAGTCGATTACATCAGGTACTCCATATCGAGGTATAATGTGTTCAAGTAATATCTTAGTAACTTGGTTAGCAGTTGCCTTGGAGGTAGAAAAAGCCTCAACATAATGTGTTAAATGATCCACCATTACTAATAAATATTTGTAACGCCCTACCCTAGGTAGTTCAGTAAAATCCACTTGTATGTGTGAGAAGGGTCTGTATGTTGGGGAACGTCCTCCAAGAGGTTTTTGTCTCATGTTGTTTCGATTAACCCTTTGACAGATCTCGCAGGCTGCTGTGACCGTTTTTGCTATGTTATATACACCTATACATGCAAATTGTCGATTGAAATGATCAACTAACGCCTGGGTTCCCCAGTGTGTTTTACTATGTATTTTTGAAAATATTTCAAGTGCTATGCCCTTTGGCAAAACTTCTCTCCCATCTGGCAATATGTACTTGCCGCTGTTCAATTGTTTGAAAACAATTGTGCAATAGTTCATTACCTTCTCCTGGGTACAAAAATTCCGCGGGGTTAGCTGCTCCAATAGTTTTCAAAGATAGTTTAGGGGATTCTATAAGTATCCCCTCATACTTTAATAATCGGCTATCTGTAAGCCATTTCTCTGCTTTTTGTTGTAACACTCCCCTGATGTTATGAGGCGCATATAAGACAACTTCTCCATTAAAGGTAATGCGATTTGTTTCTTCAAGTAATAAGGCAGCAGCAACAGTAATTTGTAAGCAGCTCGGCCAGCCCCTGCTCACAGGGTCTAACAGCTTTGATAGGTATGCCACCGGTTTCTTTTGTCCGGCCCATTCCTGAGTTAATACTCCGAATGCTGTCCCTTCATGTATGTTAACAAATAAATGGAACGGCCGCTTTAAGTCTGGTAAGCTTAAAACCGGTGCTTGACTTAGCTCTCTTTTGAGGCTGGCAAACTGCTCTTGATCCTGAGGGGTCCATTTGGGTATTCTGTCTTTAGACAGTTGTTCATATAAGAATTTAACTTTAAAGCTATAATTCTCTATCCATTGTCTACAATATCCAAATAGTCCTAATGCCTGCCGAATTTGTCTCTTAGTAACAGGCATAGGTAATTCCAGAATTCCTTTAATGCGTTCTGGATCCAATATCTTTTTTCTGTTAAACAAATAATGTCCCAAATATTTCACTTTTTCCTCCACAAATTGTAACTTTTCTCGTGATACCCGTAGTCCCTTTTGTGCAAGAAAGTTTAGGAGTCGAATGCTTTCTTTCCTTACATCTTCCTTATTATTCCCTGCTATGAGCAGATCATCTACATATTGTAACAGCACATTTCCCGTTTGTGCCTGGTATTCCTTTAAGAGCTCTTCCAGGGCCTGTCCAAACAGATTAGGAGACTCAGTGAACCCTTGGGGGAGCACAGTCCATCTCAATTGCTGTCTACGGCCTGTTTCTATGTCTTCCCATTCAAAGGCAAAATAATCACGGCATTCTTCTGCCAGTGGACAGGCCCAAAAGGCATCCTTTGAATCAACCACACTATACCAGGAGTTATGGGGTCCTAGCTTGCTTAGCAATGTATATGGATTTGCTACTACAGGGAACCGGGTGATAGTTCTTTTGTTTATTTCCCTTAAATCATGTAAGAGCCGATATTTCCCATTAGGTTTCTTTACAGGCAGAATGCGGGTGTTAAAGGGTGACATACAAGGCTCTAAAATTCCTTGTGCTAATAATCGATCAATTTCTGGTTTTAATCCTCTCCGTCCTTCTAGGGATATGGGATATTGCTTTACCCTCACAGGTATGTGGGGTTCAGAAGTTTGGACTTTAATCGGTGGGATTTCCAGTCTACTAATTGTGTCCGGAGAGTACCAGAAATCAGGGTTGATTTGTTTTTTATCCTCCACGGTCAAAGGATAAGCAGACACTGTTAGCTCTTGATTCTTTAATTTCTAATTGCAATTCAACAATTAAATCTCGTCCTAGCAGATTAAATTCTGCTTCAGGGACGAGCAAGAGTTCACCCATTCCAAATTTATTTTCAGTTTCGAATACCACATTTTTGATTTTACTTACTTTAAAGGGTTCTCCTTTTGCTCCAATCACTTGTACTTTTTTCAGGGGATACTTTACATCCCTCAGGTATTTGCCTAATAGTCGATTTCTCAGCCCCAGTGTCTACTAAAAAGGTGAACTCTTGTTTATGGGGACCTAATTTTATTTTTATCAAGGGCTCATGATGACTCCGGTCCCCCTAAAATATAGAGTCCCTGACTCTCCTATTCTGTCTTTAACATTTCCTCATCCCTGATCCTTTCTCTGCAATCCTTCTTTATATGTCCCTTTTTTCCACAGTAAAAACAACACCTCTGTTCCTTCTTTACTACTATATTCCCTTGTTTCGTTCCAGCAGCAGTTTGTCTTTTACGATCCTCTCTGACCGCTGCTACCATCATTTTCACTTGCCGCTTGCTGCTCTCCTCCTCTTGCCTTACATAGACTTTCTGGGCTTCCCTCAATAATTCATCCAACCCTCTCACTTGCCAGTCTTCTAACTTTTCAATCTTCTTTCTGATATCCCCCCATGATTTTGCTACAAACTGAGTTTTGAGGAGTGCTTGCCCTACAGGGTCGACTGGATTTACCCCAGAATACAGCTGAAGGGCTTTCCTCAGTTGTTCCAGCCACTCAGTAGGGCTCTGATCTTTCTTTTTCCTTTGTTTGGTTTTTATTTTATTCAACGGGTAAAGTCTAGCCCCCGGTCTTTTTAGCCATACTTCCGCATATTGACTTTCTTCCGGGTTAAGAGGTTTTTTTATTATTAACCCAGAGATTTAATTGTTGTCTTATCCAATCTTCTTCTGGCCTGCAGACTAGCCAAAAGATATTTTCAGATTCTATCATTTTTTGAAATCTTCTTCCCTCCCCATATCTTAGTACAGTCTTCTATCATTTTTTGCTTATCTTTCCCTAGTATTCCAGGGAAATATCTCCAACCGTCTAAGATATATGCCAGAGGGGTATCCTTAGGTACAGTAGGTACCCTCCCCATGGGAGTCGAAGGCTTGCTGCCCTTCGCCCCCATCTTCTGGATTATCCACAAACACACACTCACTCACTCCCCTTGTTCCTGGCCCAGTCCCTCGCGGGAGGTGGGAAACGCAGTACTTAAGGGTCCACACTCGCTTGGTTCAGTGTGTCGAACCTCTCATTTGTTATAATCCAGGAAACCCAATCCCGCCCGAACGGATAACCCGCGAATCAATTCGCAATATACTTACGCGTCCTGCGTCTTCGTCCGGACTCCCGTGCACAGAATTTTTATGGGATTTTACCGGTTTCCCCTTTGCTCATTATTCTAGAATTTAGGTTCGTCGGTAAGGTTGAGGTAGACTGTCAGTCGCGGGGCCGCGGATTGCCGCGGGGCGCCTCCCCGGAGGACTGAAGCTCACCGTTCCTTATCCGAGTCACGGCACCAAGAAATTGTCATAAATTGAGACCACAATGAGTCATAATCCAATTATAATTTTATTAATTTTAGCAAGTAGAATATGAGCAAAGACAGCGCTGGACGGCAGGGGAGTCTGCGCTCCGCCAACTGCCGTACTGATCAGTTTAAACAGTCCCTTTTTATACATTTTAGTCCGTGGCCGTGAAGCACTGTAGGTACTCTGCGCATGCTTCAGTTGCTGTGAAGGGGGTCGTTTTCTGCCTTCCGGTGGTTGTTGAGTAAGGAGTCTTCCTCCTTTGTTCCTCAGAACATCCTGTAGTTATCTTTGAGCAGTATCTCTTCTGCTTGCATAGGTGGTATTGGTATGTAAAGGCAATTATGGTTATCTTATCTCACACAAGTGATGTCTGGCAGCTGTTCGCATAAGCAATTTTCCTGTCTTTTGTTGTCTAACCTTTACATTGAGCTTAACATAAATCTCAATAAACAATACCTTAGTTCATAGTTTCTTACAAGACTGTCGTGGTGCTGCTGTGCTAGCTGGGCCAAAGCACAACAAGGAGAAAAAATAAGAAGGAAGAAAATAGGTTGGGAAGGAAATTTTATTTCGAAGCTTCTAAAAGGATCTTACAAACCACAGATGGTAAAACAACTGGAAAACTATATATATATATATATATAATTGACAGGTTCCTCTTAAGCAATTCTTCACATTATTCTAATGGAAACAGGAGACATCACTTAGCCATATATGTGTTTTTTCCTCTAATCCACTGCCAACAGCTGACAAAACTCTTCTCATACAAAACTTCCCCTCCATGGTAGAGGTTTCTCTTCTTGAAAGCAAAAAAAGAGGGAAAATAACAAGCTTATCAAGGAGGGGGGAAAAAAAGAACTCTCTTAGCTAAGGTCAAAGCCTGTGTCAAAGCCAGATGTAATGCCTCCAGCACACCTACAGGACCTTCATCCTAACACCCAGCACTGGTGCCTCCAGCACCATCCCAGCAGTACCTTCCAAGCTTCCCTGTGCCCAGGGACTTCCCCAAATGAGCCCCAACCCTGCCCAGCTGCACCCTTCAACCTCAGCACCACTCTTCTCCTGCTCCTTCCCATCCATCTTAACTTCCACCTGTATTTTTCAGGACTTCCTAACAGCTCTGCTCATCCAGGAGTGAACCCCAGAGCTCCATCCCCATCAGCAGCACAGCTTCCAGCTCAGCATCCTTCCTGCTATTCCCACTCCAAACTTGCTGCTTGGTACTTCAACACTCTCTTGGGGATGAAGAAGGATTCCCACTCAGCTTTTCGGGATCTAGCACCCACCATCAGGAAACCCAATAACAAAGGAAACAGCTCCAAACCAGAAAGGATTTTCAGGAAATAAATGCAGAGAAAGCCAACAGAGAGAAATGGAGCTGGGGCAGCTCTGTGCATTCCAGCTTCTAGCTCACCCTGAAGTATTGTGGCAGCTTTTGGATATTACCAAAAAAGTAAACAAAACCCCAAACATCCCTTGTTCCCACCCCTCCCAAAAAACAGTTTCTTAAACACTTAATGTCCAGCTTAAGTGAAATTAACAGATTTTAAAATCCACACAGGTGGCAAAATAAAAGGAGTAATAAAAATCACCTAGTTCCCCCTTGTTGTCAGAACAAAACACCAACCAACCCCCAACAAGCTTTGGAGACAAAGGGCTAAATGACATGTCTCTTGTAGAGGTTATGCCACTCCAGGGGTCTAAAGGGCTCTTTGGGTCCCATTCCCAGCAGGGAACCCTCCCCTCAGGCTCTGAATTGTTGTCTCCAGGTATCCTCTTGTCCAGATTCTGGCATAGGTTGCTGACAGAGGAGGATGGCTCAAGTCCACCCTCAACTCCTTTTTGCACAGCTCAAAAGCCAAGCAGAGGTTTAGCCCTGTACCACCTTCCTCCTCTTCCTCTCTACAGGGAGAACAGGCAACCACAAACACCCCAGCCAGCTGTGTGAAAGTATGTATATATTCAGCACACACTCAATACAGTATAGCAAAAAAAGCTATCATTTCCTTAAGAACAAAAACCCCACCAAACCTCCAAAAATCACCACCAAAAGCTTCCAAATCACCCCCCCTCCCCCTACAGCACTGATGCTTGTCCTTCTGGCCCCAACCAGCAACTCCAGCCCCGTGCCAGCCCTGCCTGGCAAAAAGGGTAGGGGGTAACCTTATGCCATTCCTGCATGGGGATGGGGTAGGGGGTGATCCCCAGCTCCATGCCAGCCCTGCCTGGTAATGGGCAAAGGGTGGGCTTGACTCTCTGGCAGCACCTCATGCCACAGCCCCCAGCTCCTCCTGCAGAACCTGGGCTGCCAAGGCTGCTCCTGCCCAGCCGTTTGCTCTGGTGCCATCTCAGTTATTTAAGGGGACACACACCAAAGGGAACAGAGAGCAGAGCAGCCTAAGGGGAGCAGCCATGGAGGCCAGTGCCAGGAGGGGGGTCCAAGCTCAGCTCCAACTGCCAGAGGTGGGGGATGAGGCCGAGGAGGGCGAGGAGCGGCATGATGGTGGGGATGGGGGGCTGGCAGGGCCCTCACCGCTGTGCAGGGAAGGGAGGTAGATCAGCTTTAGAGACCTCTCACCCAGGAGGGGATCCTTCTGGGGCACCGGCTGGGATCCTGAGGGAACAAGGCCACTGCAGGGCCCTGAACGCCTGCAACTGCCTTCTCCCAAGGGGAAGGTGTCTGGGAGCCCACTTCAACTCCTGAAGCAACTCTCCTTGAAGCTTTTGAGCCCTGGAACTGCCTCTACAGCTACTGCAGGCAACTGAGGACAAACCCAGAGATGACAAGAGCAGGAAAGGACTCCCAATTCCCTCTGCTCAGCCACTCTGGCCAGCCCCCAACCCCACCCCCCACTTCCCCGCCCCCTGCCCTGTGGGGATTAACGCCTTTGCCCATCCTCCCCCCTCCCTGCCCCGCCCCCGCTGCCCCCCCCCCCCCCCCCCCGCCATCAGTCCTGCTGCTCGTTCATCTCCATGTCGGACACCAGGATGTTCTTCTCGGCGGCCTCAAAGGGGTTGGAGGTGGTGCGGCTGTAGCGGGCGCTCTCGAAGGAGCTGAGCTCCAAGCTCCGCCGCCGCCGGTACAGGTAGAAGGCAAAGCCTAAGATGGCACCAAGCACCAGAGCCGCCAGCACCACCACAGCGATGGCTGCCGTGTTCTCCGGTAGGGCTGTGGGAAGGAGGAGAGGCGGGTGAATGGCAGCCCCACACCTCACAACAGCTCGGTTTGCAACGATGGGTGGTGGAGCTCCTACTTTCTCTTGGTCAGAGCAGGAGGGGACTGGAGTGGGACATGTTCTGGGGATAAGCTGCCCATGGTAAAGCCTCCAGGGGCGGGCAGTCTGTGTGGGACATCATGGATGCATCATGGTGTGAATGTGTGACAGCTGCCTGGGATGGATCTTTGGGATCTCACTTGTCAGCAAACTAAGCATGAGCCAGTACTGTGCCCTCGTGGGCAAGAAGACAATGGCGTCCTGGGGTATCGAGTGTGGGCATCAGGGCAAGGGAGGTTCTGCTCCCCCTCTGCTCTGCCATATCTGCTGAGGCCTCATCTGGAGTCCTGTGTCCAGTTGTGGGCTCCCCAGCTGCAGAGGGACAGGGAAGTGCTGGAGAGAGGCCAGCACAGGGCCACCAAGATGTTCAGGGCACTGGAGCATCTTCCTGCTGAGGAAAGCCTGTGGGCCCTGGGGCTTTTTAGTCTGGAGAAGAGGAGACTGAGGGGGGACATGAACACTCTCTGCAACTCCCTGACAGAAGTACAACAGTAAATGGCCTCAAGTTGCCCCAGGGGAGGTTTAGACTGGAGAAGAGGAAGAGGTCTTTTTCAACCAAACCAATTCTAAGCTGGGCTGCAGCACAGCCTCCCAGCACCTGTTCCTGGTCCAAGAACTGTGCCCAGGCTGATGGTGCCACTCACCTGCCCTGGAAAAGCTGCTCTCCTCCACTGCAACAGCAACACAGACAGATGAGTGCACAGCCACATCACCCTCCCCTCTTCACAGCACCAGCAACACTGCCCCTCCATTCTCCCTTTGCTCTCCCAGTACCACACCATCAGACACTGGGTGATGTGCAGCTCTGGGTCTGTTCCACCACAGCCCCCCCCGGCCCCATCCTGCCTCAAGCACCAACCCCTACAACCCCCCTACACAAATGCCCAGAACACGTGGACCATGCTGCCAGTGGGACAGAGCTCTGCCCAGCCTCCCAGCTCACCCCACATCAGTCCAGGCACCTCAGGCAGGAAGAGAAGGGCTTTACCTCGGGGGATCTTGCAGATGACCCCCATGGTGACGTTGGTGCAGGAGCCCAGACGCCACACACCATTGCTGCTCTGGATCCAGTAGCAGCTGTTCTGGCTCAGCATGCTGGGCCCTGTGTCATACTGGCCCCAGTTGGAGTAGTTGACAGCGGTGTTGTCGTGCCAGACCAAGGTGCCACCTAAGCAACAGAAGAATTAGGTTTGGGGAGGTTGAAAAGGGATTGCCCTAGTTCAGAAAGCACAGGAAGATGTGATGGGGTGATAGGGAGGGTCAGGGGCTGCAGGGCACCCTTCTGAACCTGCAGGCTTCCAAAGGCTCTGGGCTTCAAAGCCATCCCACTCAGTCAGAGGACACACATAGTATGTCCAGCACAGCCTGTGGCACTAGGGCACCTCATGGCACCTGGTGCCAGCACCACAACAGGCTTCCTCTGCTCACCACAAAGCTGGTGGGAGTTCATGGTGGTGCCTGAGGGGAATATTTAAAACCTTGCTCCTTCCTTTGTACCTTTAGTGTTGAAGGTCATGCCCAGCCAGGCCCCCTTGGATGGGCCCTCATACGCCTGGAGATGCTCCCACACGAAGATGTTCTCCATCTCGTCCTGGATGGACAACACCGTGCCACCAACTGCAAAGGAAAGAGTGCCAAAGAAGAGCCCAGACCTCAGAGGATGGAGCTCAGGAGCAGCAGTGGATAAAGCTGAGCAACCACCTTAAAACCATGAGGTAGCTGAGGAACCCCAACATGTAACAGCAAGGAGGAGATGATGGCTGACCAAGGCTGGATGTGGGTACAGGGACAGAGGTCCCACTCATGGGTGCTCTGCTATCCTTGACACCCCATCCTCTTCCATTTCCAAGGGTGTATCACTCCCCCTCCACCACCACAGCCCCCCACCTGATACCTTTCTGGCACCTCCTCATGGCATCCTTCTGCCCCAGGGTGATCTCCATGTGGAAGGTGTAGCAGTGGTCCCGAAAAGGGATCCAGGATGAGTCCTCCAGGAATTTGGGACAACTGCCACTGTAGCTCCACTTGTGTGTGCGAGGGGCACCTAGGGAGCACACAGGGCATTAGGGGTGGGCACAGAGTATTGAGGTTCCACAGCACGTTGGGACACCCAGCCCTACAATCATATACCCAGAGCTCCAGAAGGTCCCTGGTGGGATGATATCTTCAGCCCTTGGTTGCTCCCTACCCAGACCTGTCCCCCTGGTGCCCCCCAGGCCAGCACCTGCTTGGAGCTGGCAGATGCCCCCCTGCAGTTTGGTGTCACAGCCGGCCGTGCGCCAGCTCCCATCCAGGTCCACATAGGCACAGCCCATGAACTGCTGAGGCTCCCCATCCTGCCAGTTGGTGTAGAAGAGATTCTCCTCTGACAGCCACGAGTAGCTCCGACCGCCCTGGAGAAAAGAGGGGAGAAAGAAGCTGGGGGGTTGCCATGATCCCCTCCCAAGAGACCCACATGCCATGTGCACCCCCAATTTTCCCTTACCTCCATGTTGGCCAACCCGATCCAGAGCGGAGCCCGCAGGGTGCTGACAGCCTGGGTGAGGAAAGCCTGGCTGTAGGGGTCAGGGATGGTGGCCAGGGTGGTATTGAGGGTCTCACAGAGCAGCAGTGCCTCGTGCCACCTGAGGGGTTTCTGCAGGATACGGTAAGTGGTGTTGTGGTAAAAGAGGGCACCGGTGGGCGAGGGGGGGTACGACGTCCATATGGAGCTCAGGGATGGGTCTGGGGGAGCAAAGAAACATGGTCAGAGGGCACAGAGGACATCCCTGCATGCCAGGACATGCTGCTGGGTGCAGCTGGGGAGGGTGGAGAGGCCACATTCCCCAGGACTGAGGAGCAGTGACAGCCCCGTGCCACCCCCACGCTGAGCCAGGCTGCCACACATGCACAGGGACCAGGGACAACACTCCCAGCCCAAGCCAAGCCTGTCTCCCAGAGTTCCTCCAGCACACTGAGCTCTCCCCAAGCTGAGCCTGTCACCCCAGGCTCAGCCCATCACCCTCAAGCTGAGCCCATCACCCCAAGCTCCCCAGCTCCACCCTCATCCCCCTCCTACCTATGCTCTGCTGGCAGATGTAGCCATGCTTTTCCTCCAGGCAGCTCCGGTCGTCCCAGTGCCCGGTGAAGTGAGGAGGTGAGCCGTGCCACACCAGCACGCAGTTGGTCTGCAAAGCCAAGCCACGAGCTCAGCACCACCCTCAGCATTGTCATCTCACCTCCAGGGATACCACCACACAAGGCCAGAGCCATCCCAGCTCTCCTAGGAAACCTTCCATCCTCACATCCTTCATAGGCTGAGGTTGAACAAGGCCGAGGACCTGCACTTGGGCCTCCAGGCTGAGGCAGAGGGGTTGGGAAGCTGCTGGAGGAAAAGGGCCTGGGGGGGTTGAACAGGAGGCAGCAGCTTGCCCAGGTGGGCAAGAAAGCCAAGGGCACGCATCCTGGCTGGGATCAGCACTGGGGTAGCAGCAGGAACAGGACAGGGACTGTCCCCTATGCTGGGCCCTGGGGAGGCTGCAGCTCCAGGGCTGTGTTCAGTGCTGGGCCCCTCACTGACTACCAGAAGGACACTGAGGGGCTGCAGCGTGGCCAGAGCCGGAAAAAGGAGCTGGGGAAGGGGCTGGAGCACAAGGGTGCTGGGGAGGGGCTGAGGGAATAGGGGTGTTGAGCCTGGAGAAGAGGAGGCTGAGGGGAGACAGGAGCACTCTGCAGCTCCCTGACAGGAGGCTGAGGGGAGGAGAGGCGGCCATCTTTGCTCCCAAATCACAAGCAACAGAAGGAGAAAAAACAGGCTCAAGTTGCCCCAGGGGAGGTTGAGATTGGAGCTGAGGCAGAACTGTTTCCCTGAGAGGGTTGTCAGCCCCTGTGTCAGGCTGCCCAGGGAGCTGAGGGAGTGTCCAGTCCTGGAGAGATCCCAAAGTCGTGAAGCAGAGGCACTGAGGGCCATGGGTTAGCAGTGGCTGTGGCAGTGTGAGGACAGGGGCTAGACTCAATGAGCTTAAATGTCTTTTCCAACCAAAATTATTCCATCATTCCATGATCCTCACAGTAGGACATGAAGCTGAGACCTTCTCAGGGAGTGGGGGATGCTCTAGGGGCTGTGACTCACCGGCCTGTCCCGGGGGCCAGATGCACTGCAGCCCGAGGGCTCGCCTGGGGCCCAGCTCGTGTGCTGCAGCGGCTCCTCCTCCACCCACCCAAACTCCCTCTGGGCATCGTGGAGGCCGATCCAGAGGTCGAAGGAGATGTTGGGCAGCATGGAGGTGATGAAAGCTGCAGGTGATGGGAGAAGGTGCTGAGGATCATCCCTCCCCAGGGGTGTGGAGAGGAGGGCGGAGTGGGGGGTGGGGAGGGGAAGGGGGAGGGAACCTACCCTGCTCCAGGGGGCTGGCAATGGTGGCCAGGACAGCCCCTTGGCTCTCACATGCCTGCTTAGCCTCTGCCCACTTCACTATCTCAGCTTTGTCCTGGCCGTTGAAGCTGAAACACTGCACAGGGCCAGGGCTGCAGCCATCCCCTCTTCCCCAAGCCCCTGCACCATTCCCACTGTACCCTAACAGTCCCCTTGGCACACCCTCAGGCCTGCCAGCCCCCAATCCCTCCTGCACTCACCCCCCCACCTCACCCAGCACAAATGTGTGCCCCCTTCCCCACCCCTCCTCCTTCAACACCCCTCTCCAGCACCCCTGGCCACTCACTCCTCCCAGCATCTCCCCCAAAACACACCGTGGCCCTCTCACTCCTGCCATTTCTCAACCTCCCCTCTTCAGCAGAAGGCCAGGAGGAGGCTGTCCCCTCTCCCTCCTGCCATACCTTGCTGAGGAAGGGAAACCAGCCCCGGGGACAGCCCCCACTCGTGGCGGGAGGTGGTGAGGGCAGCGAGGGCCTCACAGCCGTCCCATTGCTCCGCTTGCAGATGTAGGGCAGGGCTGTCATGCACTTCTGATCCCCCCAGTCCTCTATGGGAAAGGACAGGCCAGGTATCATCCCCTCTGCAAGCACTGGGGTTGAGGTGCAGCCCCAGACACCCCAGATGCTGCGCCCCTCACCTCTGCTTGCTGTCATGTACACACATTTCTTGTCCTTGGTGGTAGGCCGGGGCTTGCCTGGTGCCCAAGAGACAAAGTTGAGGAGGGATCCATCAATCCACCTGGGAAAAGCATAGTCCAGAGGATGAGGCCAAGCAAATAGAACCAGTTGCACACCCTGACTGGGAGCACACTGCCCTTTCTCAGATGAAGAACTTCCATCCCAGAAGCCCAGGATGAGACCCCTGAGATGGAGACAGGGAGGGTGACATGGGGACATGCAGGGGACATCCAACTCACTTGAACCTCCCGTTGTTCTCATAGGTGTGCAGCCCAATCCACCAATGCTGCTCCTGGCCCCTGGAGAACTGCACACCCAGAGAGGACATGTCAGTGGTTCATAGGGACTGGGTTGTCCCTTGGGTCAACAACAAGTGATAGAAAGCACCACCTTCCCAAGCCCCAAAGACAACCCTGGCACCAGGACCTGCCACCACTGCACAAGCCCCATCATGGGGCTGGCCCCACGGATTGTCCCTCCAACAAAGGAGGAACAAAGCCAGATGGAAAAGAGGAAACAGGCTCAAATTGCACCAGGGGAGGTTGAGATTGGAGCTGAGGCAGAACTATTTCCCTGAGAGGGTTGTCAGCCCCTGTGCCAGGCTGCCCAGGGAGCTGGGGAGTGCCCAGCCCTGGAGGGATCCCAAAGACACAGAGCTGAGGGCCATGGGTTAGTGCTGGGCTGGGCAGGGTGATGGCAGGGGCTGGACTCAATCTTAAAGCTCTTTTCTATCTGAAATAATTCCAAGCCTCTAAAGCAGGGAGAAAGGTAGCAGAGCCCGTGGGCACCTGGGGCAGCACTCAGCCCTCCCAGCTGCACTGGGCTCAGGGGACTATTTCCAGCATCCAAGTGAGCTCTGGGGTGTCTGGCTGTAGCATGAAGGAGGAGTAGACCCCTTGAGCTGACTGGAGCTGCTCCAGGGCAGAGTGAACTGGAGATGGAGTTTGGGGCACAGAGGTGACAGGAGGCTGCAGTGAGCTGGGGGAGTCTGTCTCTGCTCCCAAGTGACAGGACAAGAGGAAACAGCCTCAGGTTGCACCAGGGGAGGTTGAGGTTGGAGCTGAGGCAGAACTGTTTCCCTGAGAGGGTTGTCAGCCCCTGTACCAGGCTGCCCAGGGAGCTGGGGGAGTGCCCAGCCCTGGAGGGATCCCAAAGCCATGGAGCTGAGGTGCTGAGGGCCATGGGGTAGTGCTGGGCTTGGCCTCAATTGATCATAGAGCTCTTTTCCAGCTGAAATTATTCTAAGCCTCTCAAGCAGGGAGGAAGGCAGCAGAGCCCATGAGCACCCACAGAGGTTCCCATCCCCCGCTACCTTCTTGAGGTTCTGGCCCAGGAAGCGCAGCTCGGCCTCACTGTGCACCGACACCAGCTCTGCCTGGAGCCAGCCACAGATGCGCTGAGCCTGCACCCACGTCGAGTGATGCTCAAAGAACTTGTACTCAGCATCCTGGTACTTCACCCACTCTTTGCTGCCTGCAGGCAAGGCACTGCTGTCATGCCAGGGCTATGTCACCCCCTGCCACAGACACTGGCACCCACCACCCCATCCCTCGGTCCCCCGTGAGCTGGGCTGCTTGGTTATTGCCCATCTCCTGCAGCTGAGGGGCCTGATCCTGCCTTGGCCCTGCAGCCATGCTTTGCAGAGAGGAGTAGCAGGAGGCGTGCCACGGGACGGCAGGTGCCACGGGACGGCAGGTGCCACGGGACGGCAGGTGCCACGGGACGGCAGGTGCCACGGGACGGCAGGTGCCATGGGCTGAATGGTCCACACCAGATGGACACGGGGCCACAGGCCAACACACCTTGGGTCATGATCTCCGGCTCCTTCACTTCAGCACCTGGCCAAAGGGCAAGGAGAAGCTGTCAGTGGGGTGTGGGATTAGGATGCTGCTGCTTTCCTGCCCTTCCAAATCCCCCCAGGATGGACAGTACCTTCCCCAGCCACTCAATTACAGAACCCCAGGATGATGGAAGGGACCTCCAGATCTCACTCAGCCCAACCCCTACAGCAGGTTCCCCTTGCTCAGGGGGCACAAGAACATGTCCAGGTGGGTTTGGAAACCTCCTGAGAAGGAGCCTCCACACCTTCCCTGGGTAGCCTGGGCCAGGGCTCCCTCATTTCACACTGTTTGGCCTTATGTTTAAATGGAACTGTTTGTGTTCCAGCTTCATCCCATCACCCCTTGTCCTGTTGCTAGGTGCAACAGAAAAAAAGTGCTGCCCCAACCTCCTGACACCCACCATTTAGATCTTGGTCACTATGAATGAGATCCCCCCTCAGTCTCCTCTTCTCCAGACTAAACAGCCCCAGGGCCCACAGCCTTTCCTCAGCAGGAAGATGCTCCAGTGCCCTGAGCATCTTGGTGGCCCTGTGCTGGCCTCTCTCCAGCACTTCCCTGTCCCTCTGAAGCTGGGGAGCCCACAACTGGACACAGGGCTCCAGATGAGGCCTCAGCACATATGGCAGAGCAGAGGGGGAACAGAACCTCCCTGGCCCTGCTGCCCACACTCTGCTGGATGCCCCCAGGCTGCCATTGGCGTTTTGCCCACGAGGGCACGTTGCTGGCTCATGGTCAGTTTATTATCCCCCAGCACTGCCAGGTCTCTCTCCTGGAGCTGCTTTCCAGCAGGTCACCCCCAGCGTGGCCTGCTGCAGGGGGTTGTTCCTCCCCAGCTGCAGATACCTTTGGGCAGTTTGCAGATCCAGTCCAGCTGGGCCTCACACTGCATGGGCATCCAGTGTAGGGAGGACAGATCCAGCACGGTGCAGCTCCGGATGTCATCATCATCGTAGTGATTGTGGTCAAAGTTGTGGTAGAAAAACTGGGAGTTGAGAGATGGGAGGTGGTGTGCATTTCCACCAGCATCGGATTTGGCCTTTCCCTCCTCCCTGCTCCTCAAATTGCCAACTGAAGTGATCTTGGTGAAGGACTCACCCCCAGCCCATCACTCCAGCTCCAGCTCCTGTCCCCCATGGGATCCCGGCGGTTCAGGCCGATCCAGAACCAGTGCTGCTCATGGAGCTCTGGCTCTGCCTCCCTGTGAGGAGAGACAAAGGGAAGGCTGAGTACACACCCCACAGCTCTACAACACAGCTTTTTATGCTTCCACACAATCCCAAACACCAACTGAAGCACCGTCTGCACACAAGCTCACACTCACAGAGCCACAGCCGTGCCCTGTCCACTCATCTACATGCACAGGGAGGGCTGTGGGCTCGTGCCAAGCACACTTGGCCAGCAGGAATGTGAAGCCTCTCACCCAAAAATCTTGTTGAGGGTGTTGGCAACAAAGTGCTCCTCCTCATAGCTCCCCAGGCTGAGCAGCTGGGCCCCCAGCCCCCGGCAGAACTCCTGTGCTGCAACCCACGTCTTCTTCTCTTGTAGTGTTTCAGAGCTGAACACCTGGTGAGGGAGGAACAGGCAGTGGAGGGGGCTCAGCACCAGGAGAGGAGTTGATCATAGAATCCCAGCATGGTGGGATTCTCTCCTCTTGAGAGAAAGCAGCAGCAGAGACCATCTGTGACAGACTGACCATCCCCCTGCACTGTTGGGGAAGAGGAGGGAGAAACCCAGGATGAAGGGAGGGGTGAGGGGAGGTGTTAAGATTCAGTTTTTATTTCCCATCTCCCTGCTCTGATTGTTGATAAATCAAAGCAGTTCTGCTCAAGGTGAGTCTGTTTTGCCTGTGATGGTAATTGCTGAGTGATCACACAGAACATGAAGGGTTGGAAGGCACCTGGAAAGCTCATCCAGTGCAACGCCCCTGCCAGAGCAGCACCACCTAGAGTAGGGCACACAGGAACTCATCCAGCTGGGCTTGGGATGTCTCCAGAGAAGGAGACTCCACAGCCCATCTGGGCAGCCCCTTCCAGTGCTCCCTCAGCTCAACAGGGAAGAAATTCTGCCTTGTGTTGCTTTGGAATCTCTTCTGTTCCAGCCTTTACCCATTGCCCCTTGTCCTATCATTGGCCATCACTGAGCACAGCCTGGCTCCAGCCTCCTCACATCCAACCTTGATGTGTTTGTAACATGAATGAGGTCACGCCTCAAGCTCCTCTTCTCCAAGCTGCAGAGCCCCAGCTCCCTCAGCCTTTCAGCACAAGGGAGATGCTCCACTCCCTTCAGCATCTCTGTGGCCCTGCACTGAACTCTCTCCAGCAGCTCCCTGTCCTTCTGGAACTGAGAGGCCCAGCACTGGACACAATATTCCAGGTGCAGCCTCAGGAGGGCAGAGCAGAGGGGGAGCAGAACCTCTCTGCACCTCCTGCCCACAGCCCTTCTAATCCAGCCCAGGATGCCATTGGCCTTGTTGGCCACGCGGCCACATTGCTGGCTCCTGCTCATCCTGCTGCCCACCAGCACCCCCAGCAACCTTTCCCCTACCCTGAGGGGCCCAGACACCACATCCCAGCTGTGATCTCCCTTGTCTTTATCCCAACCCAAGCGCCCTTTGTCCCATTTCTCTCTCCTCAGTCCAGTTGAAGAACGGGGAGTGATGGAACAACTTGGTGTGTCCCTGGCACCCAGCACAAGCCTTTACCTTGTAGCAGTGGCGGAGTTTGGAGTCCGAGCTCCATCCTGGGGAGCAGGCAGCGGTGAGGCTCGGTGTGGGGTAGGGCCCTGGCAGCTCAGGGTTCACTGGGGTGCCCAGGTTCTGCCGGCAGATGTACTTGGCTTTGAAAGTGCTGCAGTTCTTCACCTCCCACAGCCCCACAGAGCTGCCAGTGGCCAGGGCCACGCAGCCACCCTTGTTGTAACCTGAAGTGCTCGTGGGAACGGGGAGGGGATGGCAGCTTTAGGTTCTTGGCTGTGCCAGGTGGCATTACCAGCAGCCACACTGCACTGAGGGGGTTGACACATCCCCATCTCATCCTGAACCACCCTCTTACCGGGCTGGTTACGGTTCCAGTGGGTGTAGGTCACCTCATCACCACTGAGCCAGCGGAAAGCACCCGTCTCGGTGATGTCCTGCAGTGCTGTCCAAAAGTACTCCCCTTCCCAGCTGTAGATGAGGCTGCTCACATAAGCCTGCTCAAATCTGGAGGGGTGGCAGTGCCACGAGCTCAGATGCCAAATAGTCCAACCCCAACTTGAAGGGCTCATTTTGGGGGCAACCTCCTCTCTCCCCACACTGACCTGTTGGTGATGGTGACCAGCGTGGAGCCGTAGTCGGAGCAGGTCTTGCGGGCGTCACTGTAGGGGACACGGTCCTCACCCAGCCAGAAGCATGAGGGACTGTGCCACTTCCAGCCCTGGGGATGAGGGACAGGGGATCATCTGCCACTGCTCCCTCCAGCCCTCCCCCCAGAAAGACAGGAGCAAACCCATGGAGGAGGGGTGAGAGCAATGTCCCACATCCTCTGACACCACCTCCTTCTAAGGAGGTCCCCTGCCCCCTGGCTGCCCCAGCTTGACCCTGCCTCAGCTCTGAGCTCTACCAAGCCCTCAGGGCTCAGAAGACATCACTGCAAGGAAAACAAACAGCCAGGCAGCTTCAAAGGCAGATAAATGCTTCTCCTGCCAGCATCCAGCCCCAGCCTGGGTGCAGGGAAGGGAACAGAGTCCTCCTCTATCTGCTGCAAGGCCCAACACAGCGCGAGCCCCACCGCAGCCTGCTTTCATCCTCTGCCTTATTGATGTTGGAGCCTCTCCAGAGCCAGACACACAATAGTGGCTGTTTTCAGCCAGAGAAGGGAGCAGAGTGGCCCCCAATGGGCTGGTGGCATTGGAAGGGACATGAGGGGCTCGGCAGCAAAAAAGGGACACGTGCTGGAGAGGAAGTTGGGGTGGGAAGGATGAAGGGGCTCAGCTGGGGAGGCAAGGTGGCCTTAGGCTCAGGGACCCTCCTGGCACAGCAGGAAGAAGCACTGGGGTTTTAGGACAGTGGGGGACATGTGTCATCTTCATCAGCACAGTGAGGAGGGAAGTGGGACAGTAGTTTGAGAGAGCAAAGGGAAAATGATCCCATATTTCCCCCTCCTCCTCCAGCCCTTCTCCAGAGTTATAAATCCAAGGAGAGACTCACCAGCTGGATCCTGCAAAGACACCCCTGAGCAGCCAAAAGACAGCCTGGCATGGGGTACTGCAGGTCCCCAATGTACACAGAGAGGTCCCCAACGAGCCCTGGGCCTCAGCACCACTAAAAGCACCTGCACTCTCCCATGTACTGAGCACTCCCAGCAAACCCCTGTGATCCCAAAGGGGATCAGGATGGGACCATCAACCCCAAGCGTTGCCTCCAGCTTCCAATACCAGTGTACCCCCCACATCCCTCTCCAGCTCTGCCTTTCCCATCTCCCAAACCTCCATTCCCCATCACCTCCCTTCAAGCTCTTTCCAAAAACAGAGGGGGGTTGGAATGGGAAGAGGAAAAGCAGTAAAGCTAACAAAAACCCAGCACTGTGGCCAGACAGGACAGAGGCTGATCCTCTGAGCAAGATGCTGCCTCCTCTCTATCAGCATCTGCACCTGAGTGGCAAATGACCCCAGTGAGGATGAGGAGGAGGAAGAAGGATGGAAAAAGGTCTCTCCTTGGTTCATTTAACACTCCCAGTTTGTTTCCCAGTGGGAGCATCTCTGCTGGGTACCCAGAGCCAAGGTAAGACCTTGGCTGGAGAGGGAGGAAGGTGATAAATCTGCCTTTTAGCCCTTGATCAGGACCCAGAGCCCCTTCTCCTGAGCACCCACTGACACCAGAGGCTCCTCTGGCTCTGGCTGGCAGCCCCCCTGTGCCAACTCTTGCAGAGCCAAGTGGCTCCTGGGTTTTGTTTCTGCTGTGATGACAGGGTAAAGTGCTTGGGAGGGTCCTAGAAGCACCTCTGGGAGCTGGCCCAGAGGGGCTGCTTGTTAGTCCAAGTGAGTGCTGGCTTGCTTTGAAATGCTGGGAGATGTTCACGAGGGGAGGAGGTGCCAGGCTCAGCGCTTGTCAAAAAGGCACAAAAGCCACTTCCCAGCAAGCATAGGAATGGGTTGGCCTCAGCTTTGCTCCACTAGGGGGGAAACTGAGGCAGGGAGCAGGCTGGGGAGAACCTGCCAGCTTGGTGGCTGTGTCCCCAGAACCTCCCCGTCCCTCCTGGAGAAAGCAGTCTGCCATCATACCAAGGCACAGGGTTGGCAGTGCCCCCAGTCCGCCGGGCTGCCACGTGGAGGAGCTTTCCTGATGAGTTTTGGCATAAAGCTCACACTGAGCCAGCCCAAAGGGGAAGGATCTTGGATGTTGAAGACATGCATTTTGTCCTAATTTTTTCCCCACAGTCTCATGCAAGCCCAGAAGCAAGAAGCTCAGCACAGCCCTGCAGCTCCAGCTGCTGCACATCAGGGATCTGGGGAGAGCTGCCTGTGCCCAGAAGCAAGAGGGTCAGCAGCCCCTCAAGGCACAGACCTGCAGCTCTAGCTGCTGCTTATCAAAGCTCTGGGGAGAGGTGTCCAAAGCCCCAAACACAAAGCAGAGCTGTGGAGGAGTCAGAGGCACCTCCTGCCCCAAATCCCCCCCTCACCTTTCGGCACCCGTGGTCATCTTCTGCCTTCTCCTGGCTCACCCGGCCAGGCTTTTTGCAAACGGAAGGCAGGGTCTGGTTACATGGGCTGTCATTCCACCTCCCTTCCTGCAACAGCAGGGAAGAAGAGCAGGATTGAGCCTTTCCAACAGCCTGGAGCATTTCCCAACCCCATCCATCCCCACCTTAGCTCCACAAACTTTCCTACATCAAACCCCCGCGGATGCTGCGTTGGATCCCTCCCATCCCCACGGCTGTGATGAGCCAGGTTCTAGCCCAGCCAGGGATAACTCCCCCTTGTGGTATCCCTTCCCCAGGCATGAGGAGGTGCAGGATGGAGTCTCCCCTGAGCTCTCACCGGTCCCCAGATGGTCACACAGTCCTCCAGGCTGTCACGGAAGTTGTTGGGTTCAAAGGGGTGCCAGTACGTGAACCTCACAGGGGTCCCATCTGACCACTCAAAGTTCATCTGCAGCTTGAGGTCGTTTAGGCCAATCCAGAGCTCTTCCACATCTGCCAAGGCAAGAGATTTGAGAGCTGAAATTCCCTCCTCTGCCTGGTTGAAAGCTTAAAGAACCTTTCCCCTCTCTCAGCTGTGACATGAGCCTGGCAGGATGGCACCTGCCAAAAACCCCATGGCCAGGAGAGGACAAGGCAGAGCAGGGCAAGGACAGACCCTCAGGGACATTTGCCGGCAGTTTACAGAGAGGTAAAAGTCTGGATTCCAAGGTTCAAGGACAGCAAGATCCTGGTTTTTAACCATTCCCTCCCATCCCATCCCTATCTGAGAGCACTAGCACTTCCCCCTCTTAAGAAGATAAGTTGAGGGTGACGCTAGCGAAAGGTGGCACAAGCAGGGGCCAGGGGATGGTGGCACAGCTGCTCCTCCATGCTGCCATGGAACTGCTCGGGCTGCAACTTCCCATGTACCATCCCAGCTCCACCACATCTTCATGTGGCAAAACTTCAAGGCAATTCCACCTGGGTGAAGCCAGAAATGGAAAAAGGAGGAAGCTGTTCCCTCTTTGCTTGTCCTACTGCAAGAGACACTCATCTCCTGGGCAGGTTTAGCAGGGAGAGGTGAAGCTTCCTCCAGCAAGACCTTTTTTCCACCCCCATCTTTCTCTGCATTAACCACCTGAGACTTGTGCCATTGGATTTTCCTCCTGGGAACGGCTTTTACTGCTGGCTGGAGCATGAGCCCAGGGCAAACAACGCATCACCTCCCAGCCTGAGGTCTCCACTCCATTCACAGGACTCTGCAGCCTCCAGCACACAGAAGTGACCTTTCAGTGGCCCCCAAAAGCCATGGGAAGGGTGCTGTTGGCAGTGGGCTCCCTCTTACCTTGCTTGATCTGTTTGGTGACAAACTCCAGCTCAGAGAGGGTGTGGATGCTGACCAGGTCCCCTCCACTCCGCAGACAGGTTGTCTTTGCTTCTTGCCAGCTCTTCTTCTCTCCCACTATCCTGTAGCAGCTGGACTGGAAGGGCTGCCAGCTGGGCTCACAGTCTACCTTCACTTCTGACCACGAGTCTGGCAGGACACAAGGCAGCCTGAGGTCTTCTGTCCTGCTCTCTAACCCTCTCCTTGGCAGGGAGGAGACCATGGGGGAGGGATCTCAGTTCCCCCGGGATGCTCAGGAGACCAAGCCACAGCAACAGTGGTAAAGCCACAGTTGAAATATAACATCCACAGAATCACAGGAGCTTAAGGTTTGGAAAGGAACCTGGAAAGCTCATCCAGTGCAACGCCCCTGCCAGAGCAGCACCACCTAGAGTAGGGCACACAGGAACTCATCCAGCTGGGCTTGGGATGTCTCCAGAGAAGGAGACTCCACAGCCCATCTGGGCAGCCCCTTCCAGTGCTCCCTCAGCTCAACAGGGAAGAAATTCTGCCTTGTGTTGCTTTGGAATCTCTTCTGTTCCAGCTTGTACCCATTGCCCCTTGTCCTATCATTGGCCATCACTGAGCACAGCCTGGCTCCAGCCTCCTCACATCCACCCTTGATGTGTTTGTAACATGAATGAGGTCACCCCTCAGGCTCCTCTTCTCCAAGCTGCAGAGCCCCAGCTCCCTCAGCCTTTCAGCACAAGGGAGATGCTCCACTCCCTTCAGCATCTCTGTGGCCCTGCACTGAACTCTCTCCAGCAGCTCCCTGTCCTTCTGGAACTGAGGGGCCCAGCACTGGACACAATATTCCAGGTGCAGTCTCAGGAGGGCAGAGCAGAGAGGGAATCTCTGTTGATTCAACAGCAAGATGCAGCTTTAGAGCTCCAAGGGACAAATCAAACCCCCTTTTATTTTTGGAGGAGCAATGGCAGAGCAGAACTCATCCCATCCCCTAGGGACCACAGGGACCACTCCACCCTGTCATCATCACACCAAACGCTTCTCTAGCCAACCCTGGCGAGCTCCACCACTGCTCTGACATGCAGAGCAGCAGCAGTGCCCATGCTGGGCCGTCCCCAGAGCTTACCTGTGAGGAAGGCGTCAGCAGTGGCGTTGGGTTTCTTCTTGCAGATGTAGGGGAGGGCGATGCCGCAGTCGCGGTTCTGCCAGCCCCCGAAGGACTCGGTGCGGATCACCCCGCAGTTCTCCTCGCTGGGGTTGTCAGGCTGGTCTGGAACAAGGGGGTGAGGAGAAGGGGAACACAGGTTGGTTGAGGAGCTGGGGCATTGCTGCAGAGGCTGCCCAGGTGGGATGGGTACTGTGTGTGTGAGGGCAGTCAGAGTGGAATCACAGACATAGAAGCGTTTTGGTTGGAAAAGAACTTTAAGCTCATTGAGTTCGACTCCTCCTCTCACACTTCCAAACCCAGCACTAATCCCACAGCCCTCAGCACCTCATCCATGTGTCTTTTCAATCCCTCCAGGGCTGAGGACTCCAGGGGCTGACAACCCTCTGAGGGAAAAAGCTCTTCCTCAGACACACACACAACTCGATTTCAGACCTGAACTACTCCTGCCCACCCCCAAACCTCTTCCTGGGGTATCCCTGTCCTCATGAATGCCTCTGGGCATGAGCAGAGCAGCCCCCACAATGGGTCCTTGTGTCCCCTGAGCACCCCAGGGTGAGAGATGGATGTATGCAGATAAGGACCATTCCTCAGTCACCCTCCAGCAATGAGCTGGGATGCAACAACCCTTGAAGCAAGGCAACTCAACCCAGGTTATCCAACTCAACCCATAGGGCTGCTGAGGGCTTGCAGAGGGACAGTCACCCCCTCCAGCACCCTGTGTCCCCAACTCCAGCTCCACAGGGAATGGTGGGGGTTGAAAGGGACCTTTAGAGATCCTCCAGTTCAACCCCCTGCCAAAGCAGGTCCCACCTAGATCAGGTCACCCAGTAGACATCTGAGCAGCCCCACAGGTTTTCCATCAACAGGCAGCAAGAAGAGACCCCACAGCAACCTGAGCCACCTTCCCTTCCATCTCTAATGGTCACAGGCCCTTCCATTGCCACCATGATCTCCCCTTCTCTCACCACTCTCCCAGTTGAGGTACTTGAGGGGCGAGTTGTCTGACCACTGCCAGCCTCCATTGATGTCCAGGTCGTTGAGCCCAATCCAGAGCGTGGAGCTGTACCCTGTCAGTAACCCTTGGACCAACACAGATAGTGGGAGGATAGGATCAGTCCTCCCAGTCCCAGCTCAACATCCAGCCTGTCCTAACCCTCCTAAACCAACCAACCACCCAGGGCAAGGCAAAGCAACCTGGCACTGCTTATGGCCATGGTAGCACCAGCTTTGCCCTGGGTGAGAGGGAAGTGGAGTGCAGACAGGCTGCCATCACCTCACCGTTGATGTAGGTCTGCTCGTGGATCTCAGTGATGCTGAGCAGGTTGGCCCCTTGCTGCTCACAGCTATTCCAGGCCTCCTGCCACGACAGTGTGGACTGGAAATTGAACTGGTAGCAGTTGTTGGTGAGGCGGTCCTTGTCCCAAAAGGTCTCACAGTCATTGCCTGCAGGAACAAGGAGGGTGAGCAGCCAACACAGCACCAAAAGACCCCAACAACCCAGAGAGAGAGAAGCCAGAGAGGCTGCTCCAGCACCTCTCAGGAAAAGGGATGAAGGAAAGAGATAGAAGGAGAGAAAGGGACAGTCAGGAAAGCTCCTGGGAGGGATGAACAGGGTTTATTTTATCCTTTTCCCTGTTGGATGTGTCCCCCTTGACTTACTCTTAATGGGGCAGAAGCCCCATCGCTCGTCCTTGCCATAGTCCTGAGTGGTGGCACACCACAGGTGCCCATCCTCTCGCCCCGTACCGGTGCACTCATGGAACCATTGGTTATCATATTTGAAGGGGATGGTGCATGGCTTCCCATGAGAGTTGCCCTGGATGGTGTAAATCTCTGGGAGAGAGAGGGGGGGGGAAAAAAAAAAAAAAAAAAAAAAAAGAGAAGTCCTCACTTGAGGCTGAGTCTACAGGGAGGGAGCTGGAGGGAGGTTTGGAGCAAGTGCTGTGGGTTGGCCTAGTATAGAATGAAGGAATTCTTCGGTTGGAAGAGAGCTTTAAGCTCATTGAGTCCCAGCCTTCCCCTCACACTTCCAAACTCACTACTAACCCATGGCCCTCAGCACCTCAGCTCTGTGTCTTTGGGATCCCTCCAGGGCTGGGCAGCCTGGCACAGGGGCTGACAACCGGCTCAGGGAAACAGTTCTGCCTCAGCTGCAATCTCAACCTCCCCTGAGGCAACTTGAGGCTGTTCCTTCTCATCCTATCACTCATTACTTGGGTGCCTGCTCCCCATTGCCCTGACCCTGGCTGGTTTTGCAGCCCCAGTGAGCTGAGACAGAGTCACAGAATCACAGCATCTCAAGGGTTGGAAGGGACCTGGAAAGCTCATCCAGTGCAACTCCCCTGCCAGAGCAGCACCACCTAGAGTAGGGCACACAGGAACTCATGGATTTGTAACATGAATGAGGTCACCTCTCAGGCCCCTCTTCTCCAAGCTGCAGAGCCCCAGCTCCCTCAGCCTTTCAGCACAAGGCAGATGCTCCACTCCCTTCAGCATCACCTTTGTGACCCTGCCAGGACCCAACTGCAGCAGCACCACCCTACTTTGAGTCCCAAGAGAACCCAAATGCCCAACAAGTTCTTACCAGCATAAGGCACAGAGCACAGATCCTCTTCAGTTCCGTAAGTCCTCCACTGTGAGCCACGTGCCTGATCCCTCCTGTCCAGAGAAGAATTGGCAAGGGGTGCAGGGAGCTGTTGGCTGAGCTGCTCCCCGAGACCACGGCAGCTCCAGCGCATGGTGACAGTCTCACGGTCGCACTCGTAGGTGCCCAAGGGTTGGGACTCTCCTGTGGCATTGGCCTCTTTCCATGACACCCCCAGGCACTGCATGGCCCCCACGTTGAAGAGACGATTCCTGGAGACCCATTTCCACTGCTGGGCTGGGGCACTAGTGTTGCAGCTCTTGCTGAGCCTCACCAGTGAGTCTTTGGTTTCCAGGCAGCTCTGGGAGCCCGTGTTGTAGATGAGGAAGATTTTGGAGTCTGGATGAAAACAAAACAAGAGGGGGAAAGGGTTAAAGCAGCACTGAGGATTCAGCATCTCCCCAAGCTGTTGCTCTCTGCCTGGCCAGAGTAGCCTGGCTTCCTTTCTATGAGGGAGTTTGGGGATGTATCTTTGTGCACAGGATCTCAAGGGTTGGAAGGCACCTGGAAAGCTCATGCAGTGCAACCCTCCTGCCAGAGCAGCACCACCTAGAGTAGGGCACACATGAACTCATCCAGCTGGGCTTGGGATGTCTCCAGAGAAGGAGACTCCACAGCCCATCTGGGCAGCCCCTTCCAGTGCTCCCTCACCTCAACAGGGAAGAAATTCTGCCTTGTGTTGCTTTGGAACCTCTTCTGTTCCAGCCTTTACCCATTGCCCCTTGTCCTATCATTGGCCATCACTGAGCACAGCCTGGCTCCAGCCTCCTCACACCCACCCTTGATGTGTTTGTAACATGAATGAGGTCACCCCTCAGGCTCCTCTTCTCCAAGCTGCAGAGCCCCAGCTCCCTCAGCCTTTCAGCACAAGGGAGATGCTCCACTCCCTTCAGCATCTCTGTGGCCCTGCACTGAACTCTCTCCAGCAGCTCCCTGTCCTTCTGGAACTGAGGGGCCCAGCACTGGACACAATATTCCAGGTGCAGTCTCAGGAGGGCAGAGCAGAGGGGGAGCAGAACCTCTCTGCACCTCCTGCCCACAGCCCTTCTAATCCAGTCCAGGCTGCCATTGGCCTTGTTGGCCACGAGGCCACGTTGCTGGCTCCTGCTCATCCTGCTGCCCACCAGCACCCCCAGCAACCTTTCCCCTACCCTGAGGAGCCCAATGACAGCCCAATGCTGGAAATTCTCCCGCGGGTCCCTTTTTGCCTCCTCCTCTCACCACAAAGCCCCAGCAGCTCCTGCCCCATGGATGCTGCAGACATCATAAAGGTCTTTTCCAACCAAAGTGATCTTCAGCTCATCAAATCCAAGCCCTGCCCTCATCACAGTGCCAAGCCCAGCACTACCCCATGGCCCCAAGCTTCTACCCACTGCCTTCTCAGCCCATGACTGCTGCCCAGGGCTGAGCAGCATCTCCCAAAGCCCTGCTGCAGGGATGGCTGGGGAGGATGCACTAAACTCTGGGGGGGGGAAGTTCAGCAACAGGAACTAAAACACAAGAGAAAAAGAGCCCCAATGTCTTTCATGTTGAATATAGGAGGGTTTCATTCACCAAGGGTGAGCCTCAGTGCTGCAGGAGCACAGGGAACTGAAGGGATTGAGAGAGACTCAACCCAAAACCTCCCCCTCCAAGTGATGTTTGGGAGTGCAAGAGCCCAGGGCTGCACCTTGGCACTGATGGGGCACAGCAAAACCCCCAGCTGCATCTTAAACTCCATCTTACTGCATGGAAACAGTCCTGTAGAGGAAAATTCTCTTCCTGGGAAGGAGATCCCAGTCAGTCCAGGCATGGCTGATGCCATCCCCAAGGTCTTGGCATGGAGAGGACCAAAAGCATAGTCACTGCCATAAAGAGAAGCAGTTTTTGGCCCAAGAAAGGGGTGTGTGTGTGTGTGTGTGTGTGTATGTGTATATATATCTCCCTCAGGGTATGAGAGCAACCCCAGCCTCATGGGAAGGTCATTGCTGCTTCACCTCCCTCCCAAACTGCTTTTTGGGCATTGATAAACTCTATGCAATCCCTTAAAGAGGAACTTCAGGTTCAAAACACAGCAGGGAAGGAAGTACAGAAGGAATCAGCAGCCTCAGGGCATGCCTTCAGCTTCTGGCTTAACAGGGGAAGGGACACTGGCTTTCTGCACCAGAATTGATGGCAGTCACTGACCTCCTCACCTCCAAAGCTCCTAAATTAGAGGTCTGCATCAAAACAGCCATGTTGCCTGATGTCCCACAGGCTCAGCTGGAGCCAGACTAAGCCAGAAGCAAGTCTGGGTGCTCCAAGCCAAGCTCCAGCAGCAAAAGAGTGGTGGTTGCTCTGGTTTGGCTTTGCTTTAATAAAACTAAGCCTCAGGGAATAAGGAGCTGATAGATCTCTTGGGACAGGGGAGAATGCAAAGCTCCCAGTGGCTTGGTTGAAGGGATGAAGCAGCAAGACCTGCGCTTGAGAGCTGAAAAGCTTAGAGAGAAATTTGGGAGCTGTGAGACAAGCTCCTTCCTTGGCTGAGCCTATGAAGGCACCTACCACCCTGCTCACCCTCTGCTGTCTCATCAAGATGTTGGATGAGGTCCACAGACCACACTTCAGCCTCTTGACAGGCATTCAAAAGCCCATTCTCCCTTCTCTCTGCCTGAATAAATGCATCCCACAGTGGATGTTTGCTCATGGGCAGGAGGACAAGGGAGCCAGGAGTCCCAGCATCTGCCCTCCAGCAGCCTGCAAAAGGTGGAAAGATGGAAATAGTCCCCAAATTTCCCCTCAGGAGCCTCTCCAGGCTCTAGTCCTGCAGCAGTTACACATATCCAGAGATGGAAATGCCAAGTTTGCTGAGAGTCACCCATCCAATCATCTCCAGCTGGCAGCAATAGGACCAAGAGTGGCAAAGGATCCCTCTCAGGCATGGTGGCAAATGTCCCCTTAAATGTCTTGTCCCACAGCCACATCCTGGGGGGCTGCTCTGGCCCCAGCTCATCTGACCACCCCTGATTTGCTCCCCTTGAAGCATCACCCACCCCCATGGCAGCAAAGTCATCACTGTGTGCGGTGACTTGAGGGACACATGGTCTCATGGTCTTGAAATCAACCAAAGAAACTCCCCCCTCACTTCAAGAAAGACCCAGAGATTTCTCCTCCTTGTTCCTCCAGCACAATTCCTGATATCCATTCCCTCAAGTGGTATCTCAGGATGAGAGATCCCCGATTTCACCATGACCAAGCTCATTGGCACAGCAAGGATCAGGCCCTCAGTATCCCACAGCTGCTTTTTTTTTTCCTTTCAAACAGTTTAACACAAAAGTTTTCTCACCGAGTTCTCTTTGCTCAGCACTCAAAGGCAAGGCTGCAGAGCCTAAAGTCACAGCGTTCAGGGCTTGATCTCCTCACTCCCTGTCTCAGCAGCATCCTGCAAACATGCTGCTTTACACCCCAAATCCCATTTACACCCCTGTTGTGACAGCAGGAGATGCAGTGCAGGATTGAGCTCTGTCTGGGATGAGGCTTGAAAGAGCATCAGGCCTGCAAACAGCCCCCTGCAAACAACCCAACCTTTACTCCAGAGCTGCAGAATACTCCCAGGAATCTCCAAGTCAACCCACTAATCGTTTTCTAATCCTTTAATTAATTAAAGATGGGTCCTTGAAGCAAAAAAAAAAAAAAAAAAAAAAAAAAAGCATCTGTGTGGTTTTCTTTGGGGGCTCTGAGCAATCTAAAGAATGAGAAAAATGTCGATGCTCCAGAGGCTGGGCCCAGTTCAAATTCATGACAAAGCTGCTCCTCTCCACATGAGGAACACACAAACTGCTTCAAAAAGCCTTTCAAGGGAACTACTTTCCATCTTCTCACCCAAGAATCAGCCTCAGACTGAGCTGTGCCAGTGCCAAGGTGAGTGATAGCCCTTTGCTGCCCTTCTCTGGCCGCTCAGTGAGGTACCAGAATGGATCAGATGGGAAAGATGAATTGAGCAGTGATTTGAGCCCCTCAACAGCCATTTGCTTTGATTTCAAGGGAAAAGGGAAAGTGGCTCTGCCCTGCAGGGAAAGGTACAAAACACAGCCAGAAGAGAGAGATCTGCAACGTGGCTTCAAGCAGCACCAGCACCCTCAGGCCTGAGGAAACCTTCTGAGGTGTCCCAGGCAGCACCTTCAGGTGGGAAACCTCCTGGGGCCACCAAACCTCTGTGGGTGTCTTCTAGGGGGAGGGAGGGAACAGTTTTACACCACAGCCTCCATCTCTCTTGCTCCTCATTCCTGTTCTTCTACAAGCTGCCATCCCTCTCTCTCCCTGATGTCTCAGCCCAGTGCCACCAGACAGGGAGCTGCTGTGCTCTCAGCAGCAAAGCCAACACCTCCATTCCTCTTCTCCTGCTCCCAAGACAGCCAAAGAGCATGGAGTCAGCCCTTCTTGGAGGTGCATTTGCTGTGCAACAAGCAAAAAGGAAACCGGGGAGAGTCATGCAAAGGCTGCTCTGGTTGTTTTACAGGCTGGAAATTCTCCCCCAGGTCCCTTTTTGCCTCTTCCTCTCACCACAAAGCCCCAGCAGCTCCTACAGACACACAAAGGTCTTTTCCAACCAAAATGACTCTCAGCTCATCAAATCCAAGCCCTGCCCTCACCCTGCCAAGCCCAGCACTACCCCATGGCCCTCGGCACCTCAGCTTTGGGATCCCTCCAGGGCTGGGGTCTCCCCCAGCTCCCTGGGCAGCCTGGCACAGGGGCTGACAACCCTCTGATGGAAAAAGCTCTTCAGTGGGGCAGAGATGAAGCAGCCAGTGGTGAACTCTCACCCAGGGGCCCCAAACCTCCTGCTCCAGCTTCTCAAGAGGTGAGGATCTAGCAGGAACCTCCTCAAGGAAGCAATAGCTCCCTAGGGAAAGCAACACTGAGACAGCCAGTGGTAAAGTGGGGAGGGGAAAACTGAGGGGGCTTCAGCAGGACACTCAGCACAACCCCTTAAGCTGGAGGTAGCTGAAAGCCCCCCTTGTTCCTCCCCCTGTCCCGGCACGGGGTCAGCTCCTGCCTCACCGCAACGAGCTGCCATGCACAGAGGTGCCTCTGTCCTCAGGCCCCAGCCCTTGGATCCCACTGACATTCTTCAAGCCCAAACAACCAAAAAAATGGGTCTTTACAGTTAACTAAGCCCAGCTGAAATCCAGCAAGCCCCTAAAAACCTCTTCCCAAGGAAGAATTCAAGGCTTTCAAGTAAATTACAGCGAGGTTGAACTGGAAAGCAACTGTGGGAAACTGATGGGGGGAGGACAGCTGAGATGTCTCTCCTGGATACCCCAAGGTATGGGGGAGTCCTTTTTCATCACCTCCTTTCTTCACCTCTCAGCCAAGCAGTTGCTCATGGCCATGGAGCTCCAATTAATCCTTCAGGCATCACCCCCCCCCCCCCCCCCCCAAAGCAAGAGCAGCTCCAGGGGGCTCATGAGAAGGAGGAGGAGGAAGAGGAGGAGAGTGCCCTCTCCTGCAGCCATTTCCATTTCTACTTAAGCTTTGGAGACACCCTCTAATAAGAGAAGCCAAACTTGTCTATTTTTGCTTGAACATTAATTAGTTTGCTCTTTTTTAACCCCTCCCCCAAAACACAACAAGGTAGGGCCAAATTAATTCAAAGAAGCAACAAAAGCAGCTCGTGGGGTTAAAAAAAGTCTCAAATCCAAGGGCCATACCAAGGAGGATCTTCAGAAGGTTGGGGGGGGGAGGGGGCAAAAAAATCCACCCAAGCCAACCTCCAACCCTCTGAGAAGTGATGGGGGGGGGTGGGGGAAGGGATCCTGCAACTACCCACTCGCTCGGGGAGCTTTTCTATAGGATTAACACGTCGGGAGGCGAGGGAAAGGGAGGAAACCTCCAACAAAACACTTCTCGACTTTCCGCCAACTGCCCTCCCGAATGAGAGAAAAGGTTACGGGGTGCTGGAGACACCCCCCCCCCCAAAAAAAAAAAAACCAAACCTCTGGAGCTGCTCCGGACGCATTTCCGCCGGGGAGTTCAAGTAAAACCACTCTAAAAGTGAGCGCAAAGGCGGCGGAACGAGGAGCGAAGGGAGAGATGTAGCGGGTGTAAAGCGGCGAAAACAAAACGCGGCGGGACGAATGGAGACAGAAGGGAGACGGAGTAAAACAAACCACAGTGGAAGCGATGAAAACATGCCGGGTGAAAAGAAAAGCGGAGCGGTGTGAAACCCAATGGAGCGAGCCGCATCCCTTCCCCCCCCTTAAATCCATGGGGGGAGAGCCTTGCGGAGCCGGGACGGGGATGGAGGGGGGGCACGGAGGTCTCTCTCCATCGTCCCACGCTGCCTTTCTCCTCGCAACCCCCCCAGTTATAATTAAGTTGGGGGGGCGGATGGAAGAGGGGGGGATTTGTCAGGGGTGTCGGAGGAAAAGAGGGGGTCTTTGAGGAGGAGGGAAGTGGGATCCCACCTGGGTGCGCAGCGCTGAGCAGCAGCTGGAGGCCGAGGAAGCAGCAGTAGAGGGGGGCGCGGAGGGGCCGCGGTGCCGCCGAACCGCGCCCCATCCCCAGCGCTGTCCCGGTCCGCTCCGGGCCCGACTACTGCTGCCTGGCCAGGGGGGACGGAGGGAGGAGGGAGGGAAACGAGGAGGAGAGACATGGAAAAAAGAGAGAGAGAGGGAGGGGAGAAGGAAAAGAAAAGGAGGGGAAAAGCAAAGAAGTTCAAAAAAGAAAGTAGACGGGGGGGGGGGGGGGAAAAGCCCGATCCGGAGTGTGTGGGCGGCCTCAGACACTGCGTCAGCCCCGCGCCCATGAGCCCGGCCCAGGACGGCGGCGGGGGGTCGCGGCTCGGCACAGGGGCACGGCCGGCTGCAGAGCGCCGGGGGAATGCGGGGTACATCGGCTCTGCAGCCCCTCGGGATGGGGCTGAGGCAGACTCCCCCCCCCCCCCCGGGGATGGAGGGAGGGAGCCCCTCCTGCCCCACACCAGGTCTGGCTGCAGCTTCCTTCCCCCAGCCAGGAGCGTGAGCAGCCAAGGGCCCCTGTGAGCTGTAGCTGCGTGTTTTTGGGTGCAGCTCAGAATGCCTGAATGGGTTATTTCATCCCAGCCAGCCCAGGTGAATCCTCCTCTCTGCCTGTAGCATGGAGCTGGGCAGCTGGCCCAGTCATTTGCATGTGAAACAGGGGTGCTGAGGTCAGGCACAGCTCATTGCATCTTCCACTTACCTTTCCTAGGCTGCAGCCACGGCCATAGGGGTGCTGAGGCAACGCTTCACCTTCCTGTTGTCCTGCTGAGGAGCACGGGGGGGGGAAGAACATCACATCGTATCCCAGGTACATCTATCCCATACCCAACAAGGCTGCCCAGCCCCCTGAAAGCCACCCAAAGAAGGCAACATCCATAAAAACTACTGAAAACTAGCACTTTCTCATCTTCACACAGCTGCTGGGCCACAAGTTTCTGTGCAAGGATGGCTGCTGCAACAGGAGCACCACAAACCCCTACTCAAGAAGGTTTCTTCAGTCCTAAAAGCCAGTCGCACCTTCCAAACCATCAGCGCCAAAGCAACACAGCTGCTCAGGCTTTCCCAGAGCTCTGGCTAGAGGTTGCAGGTCAGCCCAAAGCACCTGGAGGAGGTTCAGTTTGCTTGAACCAAATCAAAACCCCAAATCCCTGCAACCTGGAAGGAGGAAATTGGTCTTGGGCAGCTGGGCATTGCCCTGCCTGGCTGCTGGAGAGCTGGGTCTTCATTTCTGGAGCAATCCAGCAAGCTCTGAGCAGGGAGGTAGGACATCTGGAAGCCCAGTGGGTCCTGGGTTGAACACTGTTTTGCAAGGACTTTGCTGGCAAAGCCCTAGGGAGCTGGTGCCCACTGTGTGCCCTGGCACTGTAGTGTTGTGCTCAGACCCATCTGAAAAGCAGCAAACTCATCCTTTCCCTGAAAGGGTCCAAGTTCTGTCTTGGTTTGGTGGCACCGGTGTGTGGAAAGGGTGCTGCCCACAGTGCCCACCTCATGGGAACATCCCTGAGGATGCAGGAGCTTCACCTGGAGCTCTTCAGATATTTGGGAGCACTTCAGACCTCACCATATGGCCAAAAATCAGGTGAGACAGTTCTGTCAGTGGGAACTAGAGGGAGGAGCAGGATCTGGCCCCGAGGTGGTCCCATGTGGAGGGGGGGACATGTGTAAATCACCCAGGTGGTGTTTGGCTGTTCTTGGTGAATTAAATGGATCTGTTGTTTCTCAGGACCTGCAGCTGAGTGCCAGGATGGGCTTTGGGGATGCGAAACCTCTGAGGGAGACCAATTAAGCACATCAGCATCTGGGCTGTTGGCTTGTTTTGAAGCCAGGGATTATGCTTTAATTGAGGCAGTGCTGGGAGAATCAGCCCTCCATGGCTGGATGTGTGCTGGGAGCAAGCACAACAGCCTGGAGAAGGGGAAGGAATTGCCCAGATCCTCACTCCCATCCCTAAACCTTGGAGACCCACTCCTGGGAGATGCCACCCACCGAGGTACCAGCACCTTCCACCCATCCTGGACAAACCTGACATCCCATCCTCTTCCTGGGAGGCAAATCTCATCTACTACAGAGCCAAAAGGCTTCAGATCCCCCAGAGCAGTACTGCCTCCTGGCCTGGTTCATCTGATGTGTTGGAGTCTGCATGTGATTAGAAGATAATTAGCACTTCCTAATCATTAATCCCCACCTCCTAATCCGGTTTAGTACCAGTTGAGTTGCCACTCCTTGGAGTGGATCAGGAGGAAATGCATTTGTCCCTCCCCTCTCTGCTGGGATGTTTCCAAACTGTCTGACCTCGCTGGCCCTCGGGAGCAGGGGACGTGGCTGTGGGACTGCAGCACCCGCCACGCTCTCGGGAGAGCTCCCAGCTCATCCCAAGGTCACCCAGCACTTGGGATGGGAAGGTTCTGGGGTCAGTTTCACCCCCTTCCCACTCAGAGCATCTGTCCCCCAGTTGGAAAAATAAACACTGAAGCGATGTTACCGTATGGGGAGTGGTCAGAGTGGAGCGATGGGCTGGGGTTTGAGTGAGAATCACCCTGCAGAAGGCTGTTGGAACACATTTCCTGAGGTGGATGTGTGCCACTCATACGCCTTTGGCTGGAGCTTTGCCCTGGGCAGCAGCACTGGCAGCAGATGCATTGCTCAGGATGCTCAGCTTCCCACAGGCTGCAAAATAAACATCATCACCGAGTTGTGAGACCCAGTTTGAAGCTGGGGTGCACAAGGGCAGCGAGGCACCCTCTGAATTACCGAGTTTGGGGATGATATGGGGCAGGTTTAGTGTCTGAGGGCAGGATTTGGGGAGCCATGGCCTATGAGAGCAGTGTCTGTAGCACCAAGATCTGCACCAAGCCATCAGCCACCTCTGAGGACTGTCAGGTTCAAAGAGTCTCATTTAGAGCCTGGGGAGGACAGGGGAGTACATTATATAACCAGGACAGCACCATGTCCTGCTCCATCATGCTCTTCCAAGGCTGTTTCCCCCATCTCATGGCTCTCTACAGAGCTGAGGGCTCCAGGACAGCAAAGCCCTGCCCGTGGGCAGCGGCTGGTGAAGGGCTGCGGGTGCCGCGGGCTTTGCTTCACCTCAGCGATGGCAGACAGGGAGCTGCGGCACCTGCCCGGCCTCAGCCAGCCCTCAGGCTCAGCCCCGGCCCGGCCCGGCCTCAGGCTCGGCCCCCGCCAGCCCTGCACCGCCCCGACCTCCTCCCAGCCCCCAGACGGCCCCGGCCGGGCCAACATCAACAGACACCTGGCAGCAGGCGTCGAGCTGAGGTCACTGCTGACGGAAGGGGCCGTCTTGGCGGCCGCCGGCTCCTCTCCCAGCAGCGGGGAAGGGCCACGTCGCTCTCCCTGTGGCGGCGGAGACGGGCGGAGCACGGACAGGGCAGCCCCAGTCCTGGAGTGGGCTTCCCCTCACAAGCTGTGGGGTTGGCAGCCCCCTCGCTGGGCCCATTTGGTATTTGCAGCCTTCCCTCAGAGAATGAGCCTCAGCTCCTCCATAGCCCCGGGGTATGTTGATGCTCTCGGGGGGTTCAGAGCTGGGACAGGGGGGTTTTGCCCCTCGTGCTCCTCGCCTGAGCACAAAGAGACAACGTTTAGGGTCAGCCCCAGCTTTACTAGACACCCAGCTGCGGGTAGAAGGATCCAGGCCAAAAAGAAGGGCCATTTCCCTGCCTCCAAACTGACTCTTGCAGGAAGCAGATGGGGTTTTGGCAGCTGCTGGGGCTTGGTTAGTCCCAGTTCCCCCCTCAACTGCCCAGGCTCCCAAAAAGGGGGCCATTTGTGTGTACCCTGTGCTGTGGCTCTCCCAAGCTCTTTGCTGCTGTCTCTTCTGCAAAGCCTTTAAAAGTCAGGCAAGTTGAAGCTGCAAATAATTTATTAAAACCAGATGTGCTCACTCCAAAGCTGCCACGAGGAATTTCAGGGCTCTCCAGCCCTGGGAGGGCCCAGAGCACAGATCCCTGCCCTTCCACCATGGGGGCAAGAGGAGCCGGGGGCTACCCTGGGGAAGGAGCGTTGCCCTCTGAACCCACCCCAGCCTCTTCTCCTTCCTCTCTCCCCCAGGGCTCCTGGAAAGGGACAAAGAGAAATTCCAGCCATTTCTAAGACATTTGTTTTCCCCCACACACACTTTCTCTGCGTGACTCGAGCAAATGAGCAGAGGTGGATTGCAGAGAGGGGAGAGAAGGCAGCTGGACTGGAGGGAGGAAGCAGGGATGGGGCTGAAGAACACAGATCCCACCCTGTCCCTCAGCCCTTTCCAGCCAGAGCCCAGTGGCCACGGCCCCAGATGCTTCATTTCCACTTCTGACATTGCCTTAGCTCATAACCTAAGGCACCCCTTCCACCTCTGTCCCTGGAGGGGTTCTGACATCGGTCCCAGCTCCTCTTCTGGGTTTGGGTGTTCAGGATTAGCAGGAGCTGGGGTGAGTTTGGAGCCCTCTTGGTTTAAGCAGGAGGTTGCCCCCACGGCAGCCGTGTCCTGCAGAGCCAAAGCCTTTGAGTCAAGAGAGGACAGGGCTGAGCAGAGCTCTGGTTTTTTTCTTCCCATGAAAGCAAACCAGAGCCAAGCACCTTGTAAACTTGCTGCCTGCCTTCCCCATGGCTGCTGGGGTGGGATGGGAGATCTGAGCTTCACGTGAGGCCCTGTTCACTCTGCTGCTCCCCACAGCACTGCTGCAGTTCCAGCTCCAGCCCATGCCTTTCTAGCTCCAGCTAGACCATTGCATCCTTCCACCCCATCACTGCAGCCCAAGTAACAGTGGATGACAGAGCGGCTCGGGGCTGCTGAGGCAGATGGTGACCAACCTCTGTTTCAGGTTTTCCTGGATCAGCTGGAAGCACAGAACCTCCCCTGTGTTGTGGTTTGGCCCAGCTAGCACAGCAACACCACGACAGTCTCTCATTCAGTTCCCCCATTCACTCCCACCCTCAGGATGACAGAGGACCCAGCAAAATGGGAGGAAAAAGATAAGCAAGATTGTTGTGGATTAAGACAAGGGCAGGGAGGGCTCACTGCCAATTATGGTTCTGGGCAAAACAGACTCCAGTACTCGACTTAGAGAGGAAAGTAGGAAAGTTTATTCTACAAGAAACAGAACAGAATAAAAGCAAAAAGGGAGTAGGATGATGAGAAAATTACAACCAGCACTTTAAGATCTCCCTCCCCCATCCCTCCTTTCTTCCCGGGCCCAGCTCACTGCTCCCAATATCTCTATCTCCTCCCCCCTCAGCGGCTCAGGGGGGCAGGGAATGGGGGATGTGGTCAGTCTCTCACAGATGGGCTCTGCTGCTTCTCTCTGCTCAGATGAGGACGACTCCTAACATTCTTCCCCTGCTCCAGCACGGGGTTCCTCCCCCGGAACACAGTCCTTAACAAACTTCTCTGGTGTGGGTTGTTCCCAGCAGCTGCAGCTTCTGCCGATACAGGGTCCCTCACACGGGACACAGTCCTTGGTGAATATCTCTGGTATGGATTCTTTGCCACGGTTGCAGTTTCTGCAGTTGCAGGGTCCCTCTCTCAGGACAAGGCCTCTTCTGGGCCTAAGTTTAATGAGCTGCTTTGTCGTGGGTTCCTCCCCACAGTTACAGCACTGGATATTGGGTCCCTTCCTCGGGACATGGCCTGCTCCGGCCATAGTGATAAAGGGCCCCTCCTTCGGGACACGACCTCTTCCGGCCATGGTCACTGTCCCTGGCTTGGGGCCTTTAATGAAGTGAATCACTGCCCCTGGTCTGGGGCCAGCTTTAGCAAAATGAGTCTCTGCCCCTGATAGGGGCTCATTATCAAAATGAGTCTCTACCGCCAATGCGGGGTCTTTAAAGAAATGCAAATAAATCTCAGCTTCACCAGTTCTCTCCATAGAATGCAGGGGAGTCTCTGCTCCAGCACACCTCCTCCTCTCTTTCATCACTGACCTTGGAGTCCGCATGGTTGTTTCTCTCACTGTTCCTACTCCTTGCACCACCACCAGCCAGAAGAAGAAAAGGGGCAGAAGAAGGAAGGAGAAAGAAGCCTCCCCTTCCGGCTTCTTAAAAAGTGATCGTGGAGGTGTCTAATTGGCTCAGCCCCAGAAGTGGGTCTGGCTCAGAGCTGGGGAGAGATGCGAGCAACTTCTTACAGGAGCCATCTTTACAGCCCCTTCCCCATTACCAGAAAAGGCTGTCATGTCAAACCATGACAACACCCAGCAGCCAGCTGGTGTTTGGAAACAAAGAGCAGTAGAAAGACTGAGCTGCAGCCCAGGAATCACAGAATGGTGGGGGTTGGAAGGGACTTCTAAAGATTATCTAATCCAACCTCCAGGGCTGGGGTGAAGCCACCAAGATGCTCAGGGGACTGGAACATCTGTGTGAGGAGGAAAATCTGAAGGACCCGGGGCTGTTTAGTCTGGAGCAGAGGAGACTGAGGGGGGGAATCTCAATGACACTTAAAAGTACCTAAAAGGGTGAGTGTCAGAGGCTGGGGCTAGTGTTTGTTGTGTGGTGGCCTGTGACAGAGCAAGGGGTAAGGGGCACAGGCTGGCACACAGGCAGTGCCCCTGACACAGGAGGAGAAACTACTTTGGTGCTGAGGTGAGGGACCCTGGCCCAGGCTGCCCAGGGAGGGTGTGGAGGCTCCTTCTCAGGAGGTTTCCAAACCCACCTGGACACGTTCCTGTGCCCCCTGAGCCAGGGGAACCTGCTTTAGCAGGGGGTTGGGCTGGAGGAGCTCTGCAGGACCCTTCCAACCCAACCATTTATGCTTCTATGAAATGAAAAAGGATCTTGACAGCTGATGACACTGAGTCTGCTCACCCCTGTGCACTAAGAACGGTGGAGCACCAGTTCCCAGGCCCAGCTCCTCTGCAGGCATGTCCCAGCCTCTGTGCAGGGCATCCCCTGTGCCCTCAGAGCCTGGCTCCTCTGAAGGAAGAGCTGCTGGGGATGAGTGTTTTGCTGCCAACCTGACATCAGCCACCCTGCACTTGAAGTTCAAGTCAGCCTTGGGCTGCGCTCCAGTGAAACCCAACACCAGCAGCCACTTGGCTCCTTCCCACACCTGCAAGTGATTAGTTCACAGCCCCCTGTACCAGTTCTGCCCATCCCACACAGATTTGGGCAGGGGGAGGTGGTGATGGCATTTCAATAGCTCATGCACAAGTTATCCCATGGTGCTGGCCAGGCCTGGGGATCAGGTAGCCAGGTTGTGCTTGGTGGGAGGGAAAAGGGGCTCCCACGTTAACCATTACCAGTCACACCATGCAATGAGCTTCTCTTCTGCCAACTGGGCCAATCCCAGTTTATTTTGTGACCTGGAAAAGTTTCAACATGAGCTTTGCTACTGCTGCCAGTGTCTCCCTGGGGGGTGCTGACAGAGGATGTTCTTTTCCGGGTGCTATTGAGTCTGGCTTGAGCAGCTTTAACTCAACCTTCCCCACTCCCAGCACGGAGAGATTTACAGCACATGGAAGCAGGACCAGGCACAGCTCTGATCCACACCCAACCCAGTGATGCCTTTTCTACCAAATGCCAATGAATCTTTGCACCTAGACCCTGAATTTCTCTGCATCACAGAACTAGAGGATGGCAGGAGTTGGAAGGTCCCTGCAGAGATCATCTCGTCCAAATCCTCTGCTAAAGCATGTTCCCCTCGCTCAGGGGGCACAGGAATGTGTCCAGGTGGGGTTGGAAACCTCCTGAGGTGCCTCCACACCCTCCCTGGGCATCTTGTGCCAGGGCTCCCTCACCTCAGCACCAAAGGACTTTCTCCTCATGTTCCACTGGAACTTTTTGTGTTCCAGCTTGTGTCCATCACCCTTTATCCTGTCATTGGCCACTACACAACAAACACTGACCCAATCCTCTGGACACCCACCCTTTAGGTAACTTATAAGTGTCAATGAGCTCCCCTCTCAGCCTTCTCCAAGCTGAACAGCCCCAGCTCCCACAGCCTTTCCTCATAAGACACACAATTTTCTATTGGATATGATTTTTTTAAAGCTGCCAAGTCTCAGCTGAAGTGGAATTAATGGCACCAAGTTTCTCATCACTGCTCAACGTGGTTATTGTGGGTGACAGAGCTCTCTGGTTACCTGAGGACCAGGGAGCAAGTGGCTGGTTGTTGCCATGAGCTCTTGGCACGGAAAATCACCACCAATTGTCATGCACAGACACAAAATAGGTGGGTTTATATATAAACAGCTTCTAAAGGCAGTTAGTGCTTTAATGGAAAGGAGAAAAACCCACCTTGGCTGTGTATCTTAATAGTCCAGAACAAGATCAATGTCAGTAATGAAGATGTGGTGACTGACAGTGACTTCTCCCCTCTGCTGCATACAGCTCCCTGCTCTGAGCTGTTGAATGCAACTTTCCTCCATCCTTCCTCCTATTCTCCTGTATCCCCCCCTTTAGCTGCAGTCACTGCAAGAGAGCTCATGCCCACAGTAGGAAAAGCAAAAGGGTTAAAAAGAGTCAAGCAAATGAGTTTCTTAAAACTTATTTTAATATCCATATCTCATCTGTTGGGTAGAGCCAAAACAGTTTGGCCTGGTTCGAGTTACAAATTCTTCATACACTCTTTCTTGAAGTAAATGAACAGTGTGGCAAGAGGGTCTGGTATTGGAAGTGAAACCCATATTAACAAGGAAAGCATCCCAGCCAGAATTCTACCAAGGGTTTTTTTCTTCAACTGCTTTATCAGCCCCAGGTAAGGTTTGTCCCCAGGCCCCTGGATGGGTGTCACACAGCAGGTAATCAGTGCATCTGACATAAAACTAAGCACACCCACAGAGATAGCACAGACTGGATGGCCAAGAAACAATGGGACTGGGATAAAAAAAACCCTTCTAGAATTCTCCTTGATGTGAAACAGACACCAAAACCCATGAATTTCAGCAAAATGGGGTGAAGCATCAACCCTGATTTCACCTGAGAGAGGCTGAATTGGACATCAGAGCAACAGCTCAACACTTAACTGATGGAAAAGGCTAAGAAATGATGGCTGAGGATTTAAAGATACAGTTATTCCTTTGCTCTGTTTCAGAGTTTAGAGACCACCTTAATGCAGCTGCCAGTGAATCCATCCAATTAAAAGCCCAAGAGTCGCTACAAAAAATAGCAATAAAAGCCCCAAATCAACACAGTAGAGTTCTCCACTTGCCAGGTCCATTGCTTCATTTCAACAGGCTTCTCACTTTTCCAGTTAACTTCAAGTTCCTGATCAGGATTTCAACAGAATATTTGCAGATGATGGTTTAAAGTAAGGCAGACAAGTGGTAATACTCTCTGAAGGCGTGTGACTGAGAATGGCGCAGCCCTGAGGACACTGGTGGGGTCCTGAGCACCCCAAACAGACGCTGAGCTGTGGGCACAAGCCTGGAGGTACCACACAGAGGGGAACTCACACCATGGTGGTCGGGATAGGGGGTTAAAAAGTGTACACAAGGTCATTTGTGTTTTAAACAGCACCCTGAATTGCAGCAGTGCACCTCTGAGCTCCCTCCCAAGACAAACCTTCAACACTGCATCTTTAAATCTCTCTGGCTCTGAAGTCCTGCCACATGCAAGGAGCACTCCAACCTGGCTGCCACATGTTTAAGTGCTGTGCTTTTCAGTTTTCCTTCAATGGGGAAGGGAGGGGGAAAGAAAAAAGGGGGGTAGAGTGGGGGTTTGTGTTCCACAGGAGGCAAACTCCAGCTGAAAGAGGGGTAAAGAGCCCTCCAGGCAGGTTCCAGAAGGGAGACAAATAAAGGTCAGAGTGCTTACTCCCTTTGAGGACATTAAGTCCTTCCCTCTCATCTGAAATGGGGTGCAGTCATGGTAGGGAGTTAGGAAAAGTCAGCAAGTTGTCAAAGGAAAGTGTTAAAGGAGTGAGGAAGCTTTGCTGCCAGATCACCTGCTTGAGAAGGGCAGACAAGTCCCCCAGCTTGAGATGTCTCTGAACAAGGTGTGCAGAGTAGTGGGTAAGCACAAATCCCACCTGTGGATCAAGGGAGTTGTGCTCTGATCCTTTCCTGTTTGCTGCCTGCCTTTTCAACAGCCAAGAGATGCTGCTCCTGAGAGCAGAGAGCAAAAAAAGAACAGCACTTCCAATAAATAAAGGAGTTGCAACTGTTGTGTGAGAGCTACAGAGCGGCAGCTTGAGAAGCTTGTGGCAGTCAGAGCTGTGCTCCACACGACATCTCCACAGACCTGTGATTCCTGGCCTTCAGGATCCCTCCTGAGAAGCTGAATTGGTTTCAGCAGAGGTTGCCCTAAGGGAGCAGAGAGCTGCACCATCCCCAGAAGGAACCTGCTAATAAGGGTTTCACTTGGGAGACCACAAAACTGTTTTCTTCCAAAACAAAAAGAAGGTTATTTTCTTTTTTAAAAAAGCCTGAAATTAATTAGGGGTGAAACACTAACTCTAGTGCCATCAACAGGCAGGATCAATGCGGTTTTTTTTCCCCTCCAAAGGGCAAAGAGTCATATAACCATCCCCAGCTGAATCTTGGTGCTTGGAGCTTTTCAGGAGATGTTACCTAAACTTTATTAAAAGAACAACAACAACAACAAAAAAGAACAATGTTTAAATATCAACACTGGACTAGCCCAGTCTTTGTTTTGTGTGTCTCTCTCCAAAGTCCACATGGCATCCTGGATTCCCCAAGGCTGCATGTTCAGAAGTTCACAGTACATGGAACCACGTCTTTTTATTTTGTTGGTTTTGGGTATATTATCTTGACTTTCCCTCCTTTAAAATTCACCTTTTTTTTTTTGTGGTCATTTAGTGGTTAAAGCTCAAGCCATTTCCATTTCTCTTTATCCACTTGGCCTGGCCTAGATGACCAAAAGGTTTTCTTGATGAAGATTTGATGTTGTCATGCTCTATGGATGGAAAAAAAAAGCAAGAGAAAAGGGAAACAAACAAACAAAAAAGCACCTGCTGCAGGTTTTTCTTGAGACCTTTGTGGATTCCTCTGTTCCAAAGCTGTTTGCTCAGTCTGGGTTGTTTTTGCTGCTTTCTCCAGCAGTATGGGTGGGGTTTGGTGGTTTGTTTTTCTGTTTTGGCTTATTACTCTGTCTCAGTTTGAAGAGCTGTTATTGGATGATCCAGAGGTTGAGGCAACGGCAGCTCCAGCTGGGCTGCTGGTGGACACTGATTTACGGATGTGAGGCAGCAGGTAGGGGTCACAGGCCAGCTGCTGGACATCTATCCTGTCCTCCTTGCGATAGGCCAGGCAGCGCCTGATGAATGCCTGTGGGCACCCCAGAGGCAAAACACCAGTTAGGAGATGGACACATAGAGGAAACTTTCCTTAACAGATCCCTGAGGGATCAATCTCACAGCCCCAGGGTGGGAATTGTTTGCTCAGTGACCACAGAGACAGCAAGGTCATTCATTTCTCACAGGAGAAAGCGTGGTCAAGCAGGCCCAGGGCAGGGACTGTCCCGTGCTGGGTGCCCTGGGGAGGCTGCAGCTCGAGGGCTGTGTTCAGTGTTGGGCCCCTCAGTCACTGTCAGAGGGACACTGGAGAGTGGCCAGAGCCAAGGAAGGGGGTGGGGAAGGGGCTGGAGCACAAGGGTGCTGGGGAGGGGCTGAGGGAATGGGGGTGTTGAGCCTGGAGAAGAGGAGGCTGAGGGGAGACAGGAGCACTCTCTGAAGCTCCCTGACAAGAGGCTGAGGGGAGGAGGGGCGGCCATCTTTGCTCCCAAGTCACAATCAACAGGGCAAGAGGAAACGGCCTCAAGTTGCCCCAGGGGAGGTTGAGATTGGAGCTGAGGCAGAACTGTTTCCCTGGGAGGGTTGTCAGCCCCTGTGCCAGGCTGCCCAGGGAGCTGGGAGAGTCCCCAGCCCTGGAGGGATCCCAAAGCCATGGAGCTGAGGGCCATGGGGTAGTGCTGGGCTGGGCAGGGTGAGGGCAGAGCTGGGACTACAGGAGCTTCAAGGGCTTTTCCAACCATAATGATTCTGTGATAAAGCACAGACAGAGGCCCAGGCTGCACTCTGCTGAGTCCTCAGCCTCATTACTACAACACAAAGGCACTAGATGCTCTGCAGGAGGCAGGGGTTACACACAGAACTCCTCCAGGTTTTAAGGTAACCGAGAGAACTGCTAGTGACCATCACTGAGGGAACTACACAAGGTGACCAAAGTGACTGCAGGATTTACCTTGGCTTCTGGTGTGACTACTGGCTTTGGAGGGTACTGCACCTCGGTAGCTTTCAGGATTGTGTTCTCCTGCAGAATGTCTTGTTGTGACTGGTTGTGACCAAAGGGCTACCAAAAACAAAAGAATGGGGGAAAAAAAAAAAAAAAAAGCTGTTAATGGCTGGTGACAGGCCTTAAAAAACCTCCCCTGTAATGTGTTTATCATCACTTGTCATCGGCATGTTTCTGGGCAAGCAGCCCAGGAATGCCACAGAGGTGCTGCAGATTCCAGACAGATGAACAGGACACACTGCTCCCACGCTTCAACTGAACAAAAGGATCAAGCTGGAACATGTCTGGGGTGTCTCCAGCTCACATCAGAGGGATCTCCATCTGCTTTCAGATCTCGTAGGTCATCTTCAGCACATGCAGGAGGGCCTTCATCTATCTAAGTGGGATTCATCCACTTCTGGTTCCACCCTTTGACTGACAACACTGAGCAACACAGTGTGTGTGTCAGCCTGGGCTTCACAACACTTGGTTACCAAGGACTTGTGAAAACAAGAGGTGATGGAATCCTTTCCCATCTCCAACTTGATTCTTCTGTTGATGTGAAACAAATTACCTTTTCTCGGGACAAACTTTCCTGAGCCAGACTCTTCCCTTCCAAAAGCCACCCTAAAAACTTTTACAGTGGGTCTTTGTACTTACTATCTTTTTATTCACCCCCTAAAATCCTTGCAGCCATCAAGCAGCATCAGCCTCAGCAAAGACTTAATGCATTGGAGGCATGACAAAACAATGCCAGACCAAGAACCTCAGGTGTCTGGCCCTGAACAATACATTTGTCCTGCCCACTATGGCCTCAGTATTGTCCTGGTTTAGCCAGGAGCAGCTTTTGGCTTGGTAACAGGGGGAGCGGGTTGCAGTGAAGACCCTCCCCCGGCTCCTAGGTTCAGACCCACCTCCGGCCCGGCTGGGCCAATCTGGCGCCTCTGCGATCACTATTTAGGGGACGGGAATTTGAAATGCGAGTCGGGAGGTGGAGAGTGATACAAGATGGAGGCCACCACGCGGACCCTTCAGCCAGAGAGGGAGGAAGGAACGAGAAGCAGTAGACCGGAGACCCTTCTGCAAGCCGTGGCGAGAATACAAGCTGTGCCCCTGAAACCTATGGAGATTCGTGGCAAGACTGAGAGCCACCAACAGCTCCGTGTGGGTGAGCCCGGACGGGCGGGGGACTGTGTGGGGAGATGGCCATGGCCCAGGCCGTGCTGGAGAGCCTGCGCGCCGCAGAGCAGCCCCACACGAGAGGCAGAGAGGAGCTGCAGCCTTTGGAATAAGTGGGCATCGGAGCAGCCCGTGCAAGTCTGCCATGCTTGTGAGTTACCCCACGGACTTGCAGGGAGGACTGGCATGGAGTTCACCCGTCCTGAGGAGGGACAAACGGCAGAAGCTCTCGGAAACCGACTGACTGAACCCCCCACTGCCTGCCCCCCCGAACCGTTCGGGGGGGGGCAAGGTAAAAACACCGGGATCAGGGCTCTGAACCCGGGAAGAGGGGAGGGGTGGCAAGAAGGTGTTCTTAAAAAGGCTGGTTGGACTCTCCATTGATGTATTACTCTGGGTTGTTTCATTTTGGTTATGTTTTGGTTGATTTTGCATTAAATTATTTTCTGTTTTCTTCCCCAAAACCGAGTAGCCTGGTCTGTTTTGTCCTGAACCTTAAGCGGCAATTAAGCCCTCCCTGCCCTCGAGCAATCCTCAGCCTCTTCGGTACTCGAGGCTAATCGTGGCCTTTGTTCCCTGATGGGCCTAAACCACGACAAGTATGAACACATCCAGTGGAAAAAAAGATGTTCTGCAGAAGATTTCTTCTGAAGAAAGGGTCATGTAGAGCAAAACACAACCTAGTGCATCTCCTCACTTCATTAGCATGGCCTCTGCCTTGAAACTGATGGCAAAGAGACAAGGTGGAAGCAACTTTAAAGCCTTCAGAGGAGAAGGAAGCAATGGCTGCCTCCGAGAGGTTTAGGAATCACCATCAAGAAAGGAGTGAAATGTCTTCTTACCTTTCTGCCATAGAGACACTGATAGAAGATGACTCCCACTGACCACACATCGACTTTATTTGAAATCTTTGGAGGTTCTTTCCCAACCACAAAACATTCTGGTGGCAAATACCTGGTGAGAAGGAAGTGACAACAGGTTATGAACAAAATAACCTCATCTCATTTTCTTTAGAAAGGAAAGAAACAGCTTCTGTGATCAGATATTGGCTTGGGAATGGAGTGACCCAGTTTCATTCCTGTGCATCTCTGGGCCAAGATCACCAAATGCATCATCTTTCTGGGAACGGTGATGCCACAGACTCTCCAAACACTCATGCTCTGAGCTAGTCAACATAGGCAGTTTGTTTACAGCAGAGCACATAAAACAAATCTCATCTTCTTTTCTCTTCAGAACTGGTATTTCTTGTTAAAAAGGGTTTCACCAACAATTCCACAATAGAAACACAAAGCTAAAAAGACATGTTGCTAGAAATACATCCCTCCAGATGCCACATCCTCATTAGAGACATTCAACCCTCCTCAAACTACAGCTACAGTTTCATTTCTGAGAACAGAACCAAAACTGTAAAGGTAACAAATGTTCCTATACAACTGCAGCTTGGATCCAAGAGTCACTCAGTGGTACTCACTAAAGGTTTTTGCTCTCATCCACTGGTGATTCAGTGAGGAGAAAGTATTGCTGCAAACATCTTGAAGGTGACACTTCAAGGTGAAGCTCTGGCTATAGACAGAACTGAGATTTACAGCTTTTATAAGAGGTGACTGTGGATTTTCACCTCCTCATTTGAGTGAAATACACTTTCCACCTCCCTGATGTACCTGAGTTTCAGAATAGATATTGGATTTCCCTCATCCTTGCTTAAACTGTCAGACAGCGCCATTGTGGACTGGGAAACAGCAGCCAAGCTCCACTCCAGAGCTTGCTGTCTCAGAAGCATATGAAGTTTTCCACCAAGCCCTTTAAATAAGAGACAGCTTGCAAAGGTATAAAACACTAAACCCAGTGAAAAGCAAAAAGCTGCCAGTCCAAAGGAGTTGTGTGACAGCAAGAGCAGTTTCCAGGGTTTCAAGCCGTCACAGACAATGGCAGCACATACAGAGGTAACACAGAGCCAAAGCTGTTTATAAACTCTTCTTTTTTGATGTGTAACTTGCAAGTGCCCCAGGGTGATGCTTACCAGTAAGTACCAGCCCCCTGAGATGTCAGTTCCATGCCATCAACAGAGTTGTAGCTGTCATCATCCATGATTTTGGAAAGGCCAAAGTCTGTGATTTTTATCTCTCCACATGCAGTACCATTGACTAGAAGGATGTTACCTAGACAGAGGAAAGAAACTATCCCTCAGGATAAAACACATCTAGTAAGGCAAAAAAAAACCCCATGAGAATCAAATTGCATTGAACTCTTGTCACTCTGCACAAGAGGACAAGGAACCTGCAACAGTGAGCTGCAGCAGCCTGGAGTAGATGTCTGAACACTCAATATCCAGAGACAACTCAGCTCCCACCAATTGCTATTATTGATCTGCCCATCTTTGAATGATGCAGTGGCCTGACATGACTTGGAGCCTCCAGATTCTGATCCCTATTAGCTTGATGTTTTGACTCCTCCCAAAGAGTCAGTTGGAAGAGCAGGTCAAAAAGGAGTATTAAGGAGAGAAGTACACATCCACAGTTATGAGTCATTCTGCTCAGAAGTCCTGACTTGCCCTCTCCTCTCAGTAAGTCAAAAAACTCTCCTTCCTGGCAGTGATCCTCAGTGACATTCTAAGCTCAAAAAGGACAATGACTGCTTAGGCAAAAGTCTTTTACAAACCCATCAAGGATCAAGAAATCACATCATCGTTGGGTTTTTTTTCCTTTCCTCCAAGCTTACAATAAAGCAGCAGAATGGTGTGTGATGGCAGTGGATGAATCACAGCTCAGCCAAGTGTAGGCAGAGCTCTGCAGCATGCTCAGACAACAGAACAGCTGAGGGGAGAAAAAACCCAAACAGGGTCCCTAGAACTAGAGCAACAGCACCACCTCCTGTGCAGATTCGTCATGCTGATGCAATAAACCACATCACATAGCAGTTGCACAATGCTGATGAAGTACCACCAGTACAGGGGGACAGGCCAGGGATAACTGTACAAGGAGGTGGCTGAATTTTACTGCACTAAGGGGGAAGAAAAAGGCTCTGTAGGCAACACAAGTCACCCTAAAAGATAGCACTTCCATTTCCCACCCCAACCTCCTGACTCTGTCCAATTAAAGGGAAGAATCTGCAGCAACTCAAGGGAAATGTGCAGCAATGTTTGGAGAGGAGCTTCTACATGGCAGATGCTACTGAATTCAAAGGCAGGCTTGAGCAGTTTGACTCCAAGTCCACAGCTTTGTGAGCTGTCAAGTGATATGAAACAATAAACACTTCCAAAGTTAACTTCAGCCACCAAATTTGCAGCCAGTTAATCAAGGGAAGGAAGAAGAATCCAGAAGAATGAGAACATAAAACCCAGTAATAATCATGGGAACCTTGATGAAGCAATAACAGAAGCTCTCAACAGCAGAATACAGGCACAGAAACCACACACAGACAACTTGGTGCTTCAAGGGCTTCTTCTCAACTTGGTTTGGAATGCTACTTCCTTGTTTGATGTTGCAATTCTAGGAGACGATACCCATTGCACAGCATGTTCTATGCATTTTGGGGGAGGTTTTGATTCCTGTTGCATGTTAAAGTTCTCCCACACTACCCTGTCTCCTCTTTTTTTGCTGTCAGATCAAAACTTCCCCATGTTATTTCTAAAGCCTTTAGTTAAACATCCTGAAACATTTCAGCTAGCAGCACAACATACCTGGTTTAAGGTCATAGTGGATGATGGGAGGTTTGATTTCATTTAGGTATTTTAAAGCATTCACAATCTGCATGATGATGGATCGTGCTTCTTTCTCAGACATTAACTTGTGCTGTTTCAGGTAGAAATCCAGATCATTTCCCTCACAGTATTCTAACACTGTACAAAACCTGAAGGCAAAAAAAACCCCCAGTTGGTGTTGTTATTAAGGCAACCAATAGAAACCAAAAGACTTTGTTAATGTTTGTCTGTAAGGCTCAGTCTATTAAAGAGTCTTCCAATCTATTAACCCCTTTCTAAGCTACCAGGAGCTTGCTTAATTGTACAAAAATGCCCCATTAAGTGTTAAATCCAGAAGCCATATCAGCTGGGGCCAACAAAGGGTAGAACTTACTAGTCAAACATAACATCGCTGCTTTGTGAGCTAATGCCTCTAGAAAAGCAATGTATGTGGAAAATGCCTCAGCTATCTCTGAGGTGCAGTCTCTAACACTGGTGGAAACACTCTCTGGACTCTTCTGGCAAGTTTTAGAGACTAAATATTTTGCAGTGCAGAGGTCAAATGGAGTGAAAAGGACACAGGAAGGTAACTTACGAGTCAGTATCCAGCGAAAAGTAGTCGTATAGCTTAACTATTCGAGGATGATCCAGTTCTTTGTGAATTCTGTACTCTCTACATGCATGTCTGCAAACAGAGAAGCCTGAACATTAGTCACTTGTTTAGCAAATAGCAAACCAAGACATACCACATAGCAAATCAACATCAAGTAAGGCCATGCACTTGATTCAGACACCTTCAGGCAAGCAAACGAGGAACAGTTCTTGACAACCAAAAGAACCTCATAATAAATCCTTAAGGGATCCAAGACAGCAGAAGACACCAAATCAGCATGTTCTACAACAGTTCCATCATGCTCAACAGTCCAGCTGCCCATCTTCAAATGCAGCTTAGTTTGTCCCCAATGACTTGAAGAAAGAAGCTCTCAGCTTTATCTCCGAAGCTGTGTCAAGCAGGCTTTGCTGCCATTCTGCAGAGCTTATCTTACCCAGAGCATCAGGGAGCAAGTGTTAGCAGCACCAAAGGTCTTCCTGTACCTCCCTTCTAGGCCATGACATAACCCTTTCCCATTTGATAAGGGATGTGGGTAAGTATTCTAGGAAGCAAATGGAAGGGGAAGGCTTTCAAGGAGCACAATGCAAGTGTGGACCTGGCAGATGGGCACCAATAATTGGTCCCTACCAGAGCAGAGAGGAGAAGTCATTCATGGAAGAAGCTGGTGCTTCAAAACCATGTGCTGTCACGTTTACACAAAACTCTGTGTGTGTGCACATTTAAAACACTTCTAATCACACACAAACACAGAGTCTTGAGGGCTGGAAGGCACCTGGAAAGCTCATCCAGTGCAACGCCCCTGCCAGAGCAGCACCACCTAGAGTAGGGCACACAGGAACCCATCCAGCTGGGCTTGGGATGTCTCCAGAGAAGGAGACTCCACAGCCCATCTGGGCAGCCCCTTCCAGTGCTCCCTCACCTCAAAAGGGAAGAAATTCTGCCTTGTGTTGCTTTGGAACCTCTTCTGTTCCAGCTTGTACCCATTGCCCCTTGTCCTATCATTGGCCATCACTGAGCACAGCCTGGCTCCAGTCTCCTCACACCCACCCTTGATGTGTTTGTAACATGAATGAGGTCACCCCTCAGGCTCCTCTTCTCCAAGATGCAGAGCCCCAGCTCCCTCAGCCTTTCAGCACAAGGGAGATGCTCCACTCCCTTCAGCATCTCTGTGGCCCTGCACTGAACTCTCTCCAGCAGCTCCCTGTCCTTCTGGAACTGAGGGGCCCAGCACTGGACACAATATTCCAGGTGCAGCCTCAGGAGGGCAGAGCAGAGGGGGAGCAGAACCTCTCTGCACCTCCTGCCCACAGCCCTTCTAATCCAGCCCAGGATGCCATTGGCCTTGTTGGCCATGAGGCCACGTTGCTGGCTCCTGCTCATCCTGCTGCCCACCAGCACCCCCAGCTCCCTTTCCCCTAGCCTGCTCTCTAACAGTTCATTCCCCAGCCTGTGCTGCTGCATGTGGTTGTTCTTTCCCAGATGCAAGACTCTACACTTACCCTTGGTGAATGTCATTGGATGTCTCCCTGCCCAACCCTCCAGCCTGTCCAGGGCTGGTTGAATGACAGCACAGTCTCTGGGGTGTCAGCCACTGCCCCCAATTCAGTATCATCAGCAAATGTGCTGACAGTGCCTCTGTTCCCTCAGCAAGGTCAATGAATAGATTAACCAGCCCCAGTCCCAGCATTGACCCCTGAGGGACTCCACTAGACACAGACCTCCAACTAGACCCTGGAGTTTAAAACCATGGGTGGCTCTTTTCCAGCCTTACTTACTTGTGATAGTTTTCTTTCTTCTCATCCCTCCAGTTTTTATTTAACTGGTGTATTTTCACAGCTACATATCTCTGTTCCGTTAAATCGAATGCCTGGAGAGAGAGGAGTTGAAAAAATAAGTCAGTAGGAATCACAATTTCCAAGTTAGCAGTGTAAGAGCAGACTAAACTAACAAACAAACATCCCTCACCCAGGAAAGAAGTATTAACATATTGAGCAAGGAGCAAAGCCACATTCTGATGTAATTAGTTTCCCTAATGAAACCAAGCAACTCTGAAAACAATTCAATATCCTTGTGCTTTGATCCTACCTTCCCCCCACAGGCTCTGTTGTTAACCCTTACCCTGATATTTTATCACCATAGCTACAATGGGATCAGAAAGGCCAAATGATCAAGGTATAGACAGTTAATCACATTGAGAGACACTGTCACAACTCCCACAAAGCACTGAGCACATTTTCTACACTCAGTTGAACAAAAAACCCACCCAAAATGTAACTCTCCATCTCCAAGGTGTGGGGAATGAACTATTAGAGAGCAGGCGAGGGGAAAGGGAGCTGGGGGTGCTGGTGGGCAGCAGGATGAGCAGGAGCCAGCAACGTGGCCTCGTGGCCAACAAGGCCAACAGCATCCTGGGCTGGATTAGAAGGGCTGTGGGCAGGAGGTGCAGAGAGGTTCTGCTCCCCCTCTGCTCTGCCCTCCTGAGGCTGCACCTGGAATATTGTGTCCAGTGCTGGGCCTCTCAGTTCCAGAAGGACAGGGAGCTGCTGGAGAGAGTTCAGTGCAGGGCCACAGAGATGCTGAAGGGAGTGGAGCATCTCCCTTGTGCTGAAAGGCTGAGGGAGCTGGGGCTCTGCAGCTTGGAGAAGAGGAGCCTGAGGGGTGACCTCATTCATGTTCAAACACATCAAGGGTGGGTGTGAGGAGGCTGGAGCCAGGCTGTGCTCAGTGATGGCCAATGATAGGACAAGGGGCAATGGGTACAAGCTGGAACAGAAGAGGTTCCAAAGCAACACAAGGCAGAATTTCTTCCCTGTTGAGGTGAGGGAGCACTGGAAGGGGCTGCCCAGATGGGCTGTGGAGTCTCCTTCTCTGGAGACATCCCAAGCCCAGCTGGATGGGTTCCTGTGTGCCCTACTCTAGGTGGTGCTGCTCTGGCAGGGGCGTTGCACTGGATGAGCTTTCCAGGTCCCTTCCAACCCTTCGGATTCTCTGATTGGTAGCTCAACTCTCCATCTTGGAGGTCATTTCAGCTCAGTTGGAAGCTGGAGAATCCAATGGTAGAACTGCATAAATCTTGTGCCATATTTTTTTCCCCTTGTTATTTAGGCAGCATTGAAAGAATAGATCATTGCAACTGTGCTCTTAGACAAGTGCAGACATCTCTCAGCTTGTCTGAGAGTGACAACAGCTAATAATTTATAGGATGAAGCAAAAATCTTCTTGTAAGCAGAGCTAAACTGTGTCCATCTCCAAAGCTCTGTGCTCAACACATTGGCCAAGACCTTGGAGAGCAAAGGCTAAGCATCTCTTTGTTTTACTAACACAGTTACAACTCTTCAGCTCAATCAGGTATGAAGCATTCATACCCTCTTACTTTCATTTGTGCAGCCAAAGCTTTCCACTTAGTCAGCAAAGCCTCTAAAGAGCAATTCAGAGTGCTTACATGCATGTTTTTGTCACTACCTGAGCAGTCCAGCTCCCCCCTTTCCTTGGTTTAGGTATCTATTATTGTACTGTTTCAAAATCTTCAGGCACCATGAAGTTTCCAATATTTGCATTGGCATAGTTCATTTCATTGTGGCCAAATTCAACATGAATCCACTACTGCTGGCTACAGATGGGGAATATTTAAGAACTGGAAAGGCTTTAAACAGAAAACTCAAACAGCAAGTACCAAAGTATCACAGGTCTTGGCCATGCAAAAGTGCTGACACAGGAGTAACCCTCAGTTCCAAGGGAATCCCAAGACTGCACACATATACACAGTCTGATACTTTTGAGTGTAAAATAAAGGTACAAGGGGAAAAAAGGCCTTTTATCCCCAGGAAACTAAGGTTTTGCTCTTCTTATAGGAGCTATTTCCTCTTCTCCACAGTGATGTTCAGACCTGCTATGCCATACTCCAACTATCTGAGGTATTGTTGTGTAGCACGTGAAGAAACAACTGGTTTGCATCACCACCTTATCAAACTTGCAGACTTGGTGCCTTATTTTGCAGCAAATCTGACCTCTGAGGCCAAAAGACAGAACCTCAAAAATCTCAAGGCTGCTGTCTAATGCAAGCCAGATGCAACATGTGCTTTGTCCTCTCCCTTTTTCCCCCCTCCACAACCACATACACCATTGAGAAAAACAAGGGTAGAAATGCTGCTTACTGCCACATTTCCCTGCAGATTCAGTTTACACCAGCCTGCCACTTCAAATTTACCTTATATACTTCACTGAAGCCACCTCTACCCAGAAGATGTAGCAACAAATATCTATCATTTAGCGTTGGATGGTCTTTAAATCTGGGAGAGAAAGACACAGCTTAAGGAGATTGAACAGAAAGAATGCTCAATAAATGCCAACCATTGCAAAGGTTAGGAGCAACATTTCTATAGGATGATAGAAACATATTAAGACTGTGTTAACAACTGGTAGATTTGATACTGTTTGATCATATGCAATTGGAAGCCTTTGTCTTACAGGTTGTATCGCTGTGCAACCCCCTCCCCCATAAAAGTGATACATTAAGTTGTAACACCAACTGAAAAGTCAAAAGTTTGTTTCCCCATGCTGAAAGGGACAGATAACACAATGTTTAGACATTTTTGTTGCTGAATCCCACTTGCTTACTGTGAATTATCTTCATTGTGTATCCTTTTCAATTCCCTGATGTGTAGATTTCTAACCCTCTCTAGTCGTTCCAACTCTGCCTGGATCTCTGCTTCTTCCTGCATGAGGGGAAAAACACAAGCTTGGGGTAAGACAGTGCACAGGTGGCATTTCCACTTCACTTACGGAAACGCAAAAGGGAATTCCACTTGGGAATTCCACAGAAGTCCCTGAAAAAGAAGTCTGGGAGATTAGAGAGATGCTCAAAGTCAACTAAGGGTCAGGTGGGAGGTGAAAGGAATGAGAACTGACTGGACAGTTTTGTTTACACCTACACACACAGCCAGGAGCAGATACATCTCCATGCCTTCTTTTTCTGTAATTAAGAAGCCTTGTTGCTCTGCTGCTGCTCCTTTCCTTGATTTAAGGGTTATGAAGCTGTTTGTGTAGGAACTCAGCCTCTGCTGGGCCAAGAGCAAGGAAGAGGGATGTCATGATGCCACATAGGGATGGGGCAGCAGCAGCTGAAAAGGATGTGGAAAGACAACAATGGGTCTTTCTGGAGGTAAATGGTAGAACAGGTCAGAGCATAGCTTAGTGCCATGTGGAAGAGTATGTTTGTAGAGCTGGAAGCACTAATGCCCTCCAACACACCGGATTTCACTTTGTTGTGGACAGGGTTGTAAGCCTCAATTAGAATGTGCACCTTGAGCAGTACCATTTGGTAGAGACGACTCAAGGGACATAGTTACCCGTTTGTCTTGTGCCTCTTGTTCCTTCCCTTCTCAACTTGGTTCTATTTTTAGGCCTAAAGAATGAGTCAGTTTCCGAAAGTGGAGAAAGATAAAGCAGAGTTTCAGACAATACCACAATCCCAGAACATGACTTCATTTTCCTTTCAGGTCTGTTTCCAAACAGATCCCCTCTGTTGCAGGGTGGCCACACCACATGCCAGTAGAGATGGACCTGCAGCTAATCCACTCCAGCAATGAGGAAGCCGAGGAGCAGATATGCCTTTAGCATACTGCTGTGGTTTCAAGCCCAGCCAGCAACTAAGCAACAGCCTGTATCACTTATCTTTACTCACAGGTCAATAAAACAACAGGCAGAGCACCAGAGGGTTCCATGTGTGCATTAACTTGCCCTAAAAAAAACGAGTAGTGGTTCTGAGGCCTTGGGTTCAACTTGTGTGTCAAGGTTAAGACTAAGTGTAGAGCTCAGGCACCACCTGAGAAAAGGGACTCCAGCAATGCATTTGCACACTTCCTCTTTGTTTTGTATGGGAAAGGAAACTCTTTGGCCTTAGCAGAGATCACAACTAATCAAGAAGTAGCAGAAAACATCTGTTTGGGGTTATTTTTTCACTATTTCATTTGTTCAAGTGGCCCAGAAAACTTATTTATAGGTTATTGCAATGACTTGAAAAGGTACCCAACAGCTTATCTAAATGTAACCCCACTTGCAGGTACAGATCCTGCAGGAATCCATCTGCTGGAGAACAAATCTGCATTACAACTACCTACAAATTATCAGTTTCCAAAAGCCCAAGAGATTTGATTGGCTTGTTACTGCTACTGATGGTTACTCGATATAGCAAAGAAATGGTCAAGTGAGTGATAGCTGCAGTTTGTTGTGTCCTGGAGTTTTCTTCCCTTGGTCCATTCCTTCATGTTGCCCTGTATTAGACAGCCCAGCACTAGGCAAGTCATCATGACAGAATGAGATGTATCAAAACAGTGGAACTCCTTGTATGAAATCAGAAGCGTAAAGACACAGAAATCTATTTATTGAAGCAAAGAACGCCTTTCCTGAACACCAGCACCTTGGGAGAAAAATCTGTCTATCCCTTTCATGCCTAAACCCCAAAACCTTCTCAATTCTCAACCAAACTAGTGATCTCTACAGAGAAATGCTGTTGTTCATAAAATATTGTATCAATAAACCTACCCAAAAGGCTTTTCTGCACTTGGTTCTTACCTTTTTAAGATGACCTAGTCGGAGTTTGAAGATCTCCTCCTGTTCGTGGTACTCTGCTAACGTTAACCTGCAGAGACAGAGGCAGCGCAGTGGCTTTCAACACACATCCTCAAGTGAACTGCCTGCACAACACACATCACCAGTGGAAATGACAACCACACAGAGCATGTCAACAGCCCAACAGGAAGCTTTTTAGATACCATAAACCTCAAGCAACAGATTCCTTTCATATCCAAAGTCCCCAATAACATCTGTTTAGGCTAGCAATTGGCTTTTAACAAAGCTGAACCATAATGTAGACATGGGACACTGAAGCATCAGTGTTCCACAGCTTGTTTTGCCATTTCAAGGTTGTTTTAGTGTTTGCAATTTGTAATAGAGGCAGCAAAACGCAAGCCATCTATTCACTCTGTACACCTGGCCATAGCAAGCAGAGCTGTGATGCCCTGGGACTCAGAACTTGTACCTGTTTCAGGGGGTTAATTCCCATTTCATTGATGGCAAATGATGTGTAAAGTTTCCATCCTGGGTGGTTTCACAATGTCTTTCATAGCCAGTGTGCTATGCATGTGTGTATGATTCTATGTAGAACAAAGGCAAAGTACAGTCTTAACACTCAAATGACCCATCCCATTGCTTTGTCAAATGCAACAACATGAAGGTTAGAGCAATGAATCACTAGATTTTCTCACACTAGATTTTCTCCACAATATCAATACAACTGGTTTCAACAGAGGACCAAGTCCTCTGTCCACAGGAACATGACTCCCTGGACAATAAACTGAAGAGGATTCAGCTGATTAAATGCTCATCTTGAAATGCCCCAACTTAGCTCCACTGCTGTTAATACAGAAGGGCCACAGAGCTGAAGTGTTAAAGCAGTTTGTTAGCTGATAAATTTAATGCATAACCCACAAGTTCCCTTTGAAACAATCTTGACCATAAGGAATTGCTTATTACAAACTTCAAGATACATCACAAACCACAGCTGGTACCATAAATCATAGAAACACAGCATGGTAGGGGTTGGAAGGGACTTTTAGAGATCACCCAATCCAACCCCTCTGCTAAAGCAGGTCCCACCTAGATCAGGTCACACAGTTGATAGAAAAGCATGTTGATTCACTTCCTCCAACAGCCTGAAGTTAGATTCAGCCTATTTAAAAGACCCTCCCAAAAGTTCATAAAGTCTTTGCTTGGTGTTGCTGTATAAAGAATAAAAAGACAATTGAATGAAGCAGCAACGAGTTTCTCCCATATTCATGTGCACAAATGAAATCCAGGGCTAAATATCAACAGTCTGCTCATTAAGCAAGGGATGTAATGAGTACCACCAGGCTAACACTGCCCAAAATAGCTGTTAGCAGCAAGCACTACAAAAGTCAAGGAGGGGGGAGGATGTCCGAGATGAACATTGCCTTGATTCACAGTCACATGTTTGAAATCCACTACTTCTAATGCAGCTGAAGATTGCCCAACTTGCCCTAAACCACCTCAACAAACCACAGCAGATGAATCTTCCCCAATGAAAAACTTTGTTTCCATTTGAAACTAGAAACTAGTTTCAATTAGCATCATGGGATCTTCCTCTCTCCTTTTTAAGGCACAGCAACAAGCATGAAACAAAGAGGAACTAAGAAATTCAAATGAAGGAATTTGGCTGGCTGCTTCTCATTCAACTTTTAGAAACAGATTCAATTTGCCTCAAAAGAACCTCTGGAAGAATTCAACTAGAAAAGAAAACCCTATAACCACTCCAAAAATCAGATTTCATACCTGATACACCTCAGTCCAAATGCATTTACAGGATAACTAATCATTAAGTAGTCAGCACAAGCTTCAGCTGACTTGCAAAACCAATGTTTTCATAAGCTAAATGACTCTACATGAACCACATTCATCCACTGGCAAAGTAGGTGTTTTAATCAAGGATCCCACAAGAAGCTCTTTGAAATCACAAAGATAAAAGCCTGGAAATATATCAGCAAAGGATGATAAAGCAGCAAGAAACCCAGAAGTAAAACAAAAAGACCTTCTGAAGAACTCACATTTCAGCTGCACCAGTCTGCTGGGGGAAAACCTCCTTCTAGAAATGGGGGAAACTCTCATCCTGGCCCTTCAAACAAAGGTTATCACAATGAACTCACAGACACTGCATTTCCTTCTCCAAACCCAATCTGTGATGGAAAAGGATTGCTTGAAAACTTGATTTAGTTCTTTCAAAGCCAGAATGAGAGGGAAATGTCTCTATTCAAGCTACTTATCTGAAGAATGCACACAGTTCCCTCCAATGCAACATACCTGATGTTCAGGCACTACCCTGGATGCTGAGAGCACTCTGAACATCAGATTCACTGCTCTGACTGCAAAAGGCAGAGAGAGATTTTTTGCTTCACATGTACTTTTAAAGACCAAGACCAAGGATTCCAAAGACTCCAGGAACTCTGAGGTCAAATCACGGCCAGGAGATTTAACAAGATGTGCAAGATGAAAAGTGTAATTGAGAGTGATGCTATTAGCCAGCAGCAATCAAGTGAAGACTGGGAAGGAAAGTGGTGGAAGGGAAAGTGTCTGATTTAACATGCAACTCACAATGAATTCCAGACCAATAATGTTCTCCATTTCTTGTGAAACACAGCTTTCCTCTCTAAGAACATCAGGGCTCTTAAAGCATCACTAACTTGTAAAGAGATAGGGAGAAATGACCAAATCTTCTGTGAGAAGAGAGCAGCACTTCAACTACCTTTCCATTTCTCTGCCTTGGGTACGTGTGAAGGGCTGTTTGGAGATCCAGGTCAATGCTTAAGGCACTGTTCTCTATAGACAGCACCTTGTTTCCTTCAGTTAACTGTTTGGAAAGCTTCACCAAACAGTGAAATATGGAAATAAAGGCTCTTAAATGTATACAAACTGCTTTTTTTCCCCCTCTTAAAAGCAAGCACCAGTGATACTAAAAGCCATTGTGAAGTTGCAACACAGAAGACAGATCACTTTTCAACAAGAACCACTCAAGAAGTTGTTGCATTCAGGAAAGAAAAATGAAGTTCAGCTCATCCAAAACCTGGACTCAGCAATGTTCCTTCTTTTACTCCAACTATTTAGAACCACAGCCAGCTGTTGCTGAATGCCAGGCTGATTGCACAACATCCATTTGTGCATGCAGTGAAGCCTAGAGGCAAAGCTAACATTCCATTTCCCACTAGATGATGTTTTGTGCTGGAACACGATGCACAGAGGCAGGCAGGCAACTTACGTTTCATTTTCTGCTCCGTTGGTCTTGTTCTTGCGCTGTTTTTGCTCGTTGCTTGCTGGAGGGGTCTGACCCATTGCAGGTGGCTTTCGTTTTGCTAACATTTTCCTTTGTCTTTCTATTTCTTCTCGTTGGGAATTTATCCTTTCTTGTTGTCTGCGATGAAGAGAGGAGAAATAAAAGCACTCCAATCAAGCAGACAGCTGTGTGTAACTTGTTTGTTGTTAACAGCAGTGAATTTCCAATCAGAAGGTTGGAAGACTGGGAACAAAAGCTGCTTGTACAGAAAGAAAAAGGGGATGTGCCAAATATTATGACTCAAGATTCTTAAAGGTGTTTTGGTTTTTACATATAAGGTGATTCTTTTTCTGCCTCCTCCCCCTTCCAGAAACCTTTCAGTAAGTGAAAGGCTTTATTCATGCAGTGGATATCCAAAACCAGCCAGGGATCACTGACTTTCCACACACTTTTTCCTAGAAGGCTCTGTTCTCAAGACTTCACTGTTAAAAAAAGTAACTCCTGAAGCCTGGCACTGTCTGAGAAGGTATCCTTATCCTTCAAGGGTACAGTTGAACTATCCTCAGTCCTCTGAAACACAACTGACACCATTCCCAAGTTCACTAAGAAAACAGACAGTCCTCTGAGATGAAAAGTCTACCTTAAAACATTTTTACAGTGATAAAAGCACTCTTGAAATCTCAAGCCTAAATGATTTGAGCATTTGCATACTTCATTCACTCTTTAAAAGAGACTGAAGGGAAAGACTGCAGAAGTATTTCTTCCATGTCTTAAAGCACTAAGGATGAATGATGAAGTCCTTAATCTGTGCCTAACAAGAGCTGCACCTCCTTTGTCAGACTACAGAGAAGTGAGATAATTTTAAAGGATTGCCACATAACATTTTCTAATGCAATTCATTTGCCATGTCCTACTTCAAGGTCTAGGCCAGGTGGGAATCGACTGGCTATTTCCATTAACATCTTGCATAAAAGGGGTCTCTCATCTTCATTTCCAGGTTTCTGCAGACCCTGTGATCCCTGTTACCAGGAGGCAAAATAGTTAAATAGTATGGATTTTCTCTTTTAAGCTTCTCTGCTTTAAAAGAAAAAGCTAATTAGCTTTCCTTGACTAATAAATGCAAATAACATCAACTGACTTGAGATGCACATGAGAGTTTAATTCACCCCTGCACCCCAAGCACCAACTCAAACTCCTCCCCCCCCCCCCCCCCGTTGTCAAGGAGCTGAGCTCCTATCTGATCCTTTCACGCATCACTCACGGCCATCCTCAAGTTTTACATGCAAGACATCACACATAAACAACTTGTAGATGTTCTGTTTCTGCCTCTGAAGTTTCAAGACAAGCCTGTTTTGGCCCTCACTTGATGAGGTTCTGGAAGGCATAACCATCTGTCCACTGCTCAGTGAAAGAAGCCCCGTGTCGCACCGTGGTGAAGTGACCTAGCCTCAATCGATCCTGCATGCTCTTATCTCTGCAGGCCATCTTCTCCTGTTTTGACTGAAAACAAAGAGAAACACACACATCAAAATATACAGCCATAAATTAACAGCCAAGAGCTGTGCTGGGTTTGAAATCACTGTCAGTTCCTAAGGCTTTCTATTGTCTCTTATCTGAAATCCAGCTGAAGAGAATCTGATCAGGTAATCCGACTCCCTCCTTTGGGGCATTTCAGTCTCACCTTTCTTTCCCCACAGCAGTTTGGGCAGCTCATCCATTCTATCATCACTTAAAAGCAGCCTAACAGTAGGATGACAACTATCCCTTTGTATCAGTAGCTTATCTAGACTCCAGACTGATCAAGCCCTTCATTCAACCAGGAGCTGAAGGAAGAAAATACACTCTGGATCTACTTCAGAGCAAGATAAAGTTATCAGCCACTTTTGTGAAGTGACACAATCTCAGTTAGATCACTAACATCCCTAAAAACTGGTAATAGTGTCTGCCAAGGAGTGTTTCTGGTGAGTCAGAGGCCTGAGATGAGAGCAGCAAAGTTTCAGCCACTTAAGACTAAATAGAATCGATTGAATCCTGTTGGTTGGAAAAGACCTTTAAGATCATCAAGTCCAACCACTGCCAACCAGCAAAGCTCCTCTCTGGAGCTCTACATCACCTCTCTGAATGCCAAATCTACCTAACATCTAGCCCTCTCAGAAAGGGGAGTCCCATTCAGACAAACAACAACCAGTTCTGTGACCAAATCAGCTCAAACAAAGTGCATGTACTGCTCAGCACCCTGGTACTTTTGCCCACCCAATGCCCAGAAACAATAGGTGGAATTGGCCGAAAGGTGAAAGAGCAATTAAAGCCTCACATTGTTTAACCATCAGGCTGGAGGCTGGGAAACAGCAACCTGGCACTTTCCCCAGTGTCTTTAATGTGTTGAGTGTTAGACAAAGCAACAACCTCCAACTTTGCCAAGTGAAGGAAGGGAAGTAATCACTTGTCCAGGTCACAGAAAATATCTGGCAATTAGACAGCACAATGGGATACTGCTCCTGTATTGCCAGAGCTGGATTATGTTGCTTTAGGTGTATGAGTTCCTAAAACTACTGCTGCATTTAGAGCTCAGACTTAAGAAAGGGAGATAACATTGTTAAGACTGTGAAAAGCAACCAAACCAACACATCCTCAACCATTACACTTTTAGGATTATGTTCTTATTTGCAGAGAAATAATCAACTCAGGACACAATTCCAGTTGGCTGTTCTCACGAAACCATGGGAGCAGTTTTTCTCTGCTCAAAAGATGATAAGTTGTCAACTGTGACTGCAGAGATGTGGAAAAACCACTTTTCACACAGAATCTGAAGGGTTGGAAGGGACTTTGAAAGCTCATCCAGTCCAACCCCCCTAGCCAGAACAGGACCACCTAGAGTAGGGCACACAGGAACTCGTCCAGGTGGGAAGAGGCTGTGGCACAACAAATACATGAAAGATCAGTCATCAGTATGAGAGAGAAATTACGTTGTTACCTTTACTAACTCTTCCGTTATCAATCCCCTGCTTACCTTCTCTATAAGAAGCTTCTTGCTCATTGTTACACATCTATTCAACCGCTCTTTGTACTTCTCCAGCATCTTTTGCTGTTCATCTATCTGCCGTCTCAAATCACAGTTGGCCTAAAAGTGAACAGAGGAGAAAAGCCTTTGACTTTAAACCATTCCAAGAGCCAAACAAAGCAACAACTAGAGAGAGGTTTCTCCAGTTAGCTCTAGGCATCAGATTAAAGCAAGCAAAAAGCAGCAGGGTATAAGACTAGGTTTCCCCTTAGCAAAATATCCAAGCCAAGCTCTTCAAGTTTTAACCCACTCAGATCTTAATATCCCTCTAGAATAAGGCAGTGCTATCATCCTGGCTTTCACATACAGGAATTAAGGTACAAAGAGACTAAACACAAGCAAAAGGAAAAACAATTAAGACCTTGACACAGATCCTGAGTCTCAAAAATAACTTAGTCATCCCTGGACCATCCTCCCTCTTCAGCTATAAGACCGGGAGAGGAAAAGGATGGGGGTAATTCCTTTTGCACTTTCAATGAAATGCTTATTAGAGTTATCATCCATCATCAGTGCTACAACTGACTGCTCCCAGCAACAGTTGCTGTTTCTACCACCACCACAGCATCCAGCAGGATTTTACATGGAGTCATTGGCATTGAGAAGTTAAATTGAACCATCCCCCTCCATTTCAACCAAGTCTGGCTTCCGATTAAACAAAACACTTACAAAAAGATCTATTTCCTGGTCCATGGATTGTGTTCTGAAAACCCACAGTGCCTCTGCATGTCTATCCAAGCCCTTTTAGGTGGCTGAGACCAGACACACACACACACACAGCCTTCCCTCTTCTCCCTTTAATGTGTTTCCTAAGCCTTTTCAACACATTGTGAGTGATGCCTCTCTGGCTGATGAAAGTGAAATCAATTCCAAGTTCTCTTGATTGCGAAGGTATTTCTCTTTTACTGGAGAATGCTAATGAGTTAAGAGAAGCTTTATTCTTTCAGGCTGACCAAAAGATGTTCTCCTCATCTCTATATGTATCACTGACTCATGAATGAGCACTTCAGAATACAGCTTCCCAGTCTACTGAGAGGCAAAACACAGAGGCAGCTCCTCAGTACTTACAAGAGGGGAATAATTCTGAAGAGGAACATGTCAGGTTCAGAAGCAAAAGACATAAACAAAGGCCAAAATGTGGTGAGGACACAAACACCTGAGCTACAATAACTCTGCACCGTATAGCCAGACAGCAGAGTGTGGGGGTTGGAAGGGACCTTTAGAGCTCATGCATTCCAACCCCCCTGCACAAGCAGATCCCACCTAGATCAGGTCACACAGGAACGTGTCCAGGTGGGTCTTGAAGAGCTCCAAGGAAGGAGCCTCCACACCCTCCCTGGGCAGCCTGGGCCAGGGCTCCCTCATCTCACACTGAAACAGTTTGGCCTTATGTTTAAATGGAACTGTTTGTGTTCCAGCTTCATCCCATCACCTCTTGTCCTGTCACCAGATACAACAGAAAAAAAGTGCTGCCCCAACCTCCTGACACCCACCATTGAGCTATTGGTCAATATGAATGAGATCCCCCCTCAGTCTCCTCTTCTCCAGACTAAACAGCCCCAGGGCCCACAGCCTTTCCTCAGCAGGAAGATGCTCCAGTGCCCTGAGCATCTTGGTGGCCCTGTGCTGGCCTCTCTCCAGCACTTCCCTATCCCTCTGCAGCTGGGGAGCCCACAACTGGACACAGGACTCCAGATGAGGCCTCAGCAGATGTGGCAGAGCAGAAGGGAAGCAGAACCTCCCTGGCCCTGCTGCCCACACTCTGCTGGATGCCCCCAGGCTGCCATTGGCTTCTTGCCCACGAGGGCACGTTGCTGGCTCATGGTCAGTTTATTATCCCCCAGCACTGCCAGGTCTCTCTCCTTGAGCTGCTCTCCAGCAGGTCACCCCTAGCCTGGCCTGCTGCAGGGGGTTGTTCCTCCTCAGCTGCAGGACTCTGCCCTTGCCCTTGTTGAAGCTCAGCAGGTTCCTCTGTGCCCAACTCTCCAGCTGGTTGAGATCTGGCTGACTGGCAGCACAGCCTCTGGTGAATCAGCCAGTCCTCCCAGTTTGGTGCCAGCAGGGCACTTGCTGAGGGTCCCTCTGTGCCCTCACCCAGGTGCTTGATGAAGATGTTGACCAAGATCAGCTTCAGAACCCATCCCTGTGCAACTCCAGTGGCCACAGGCCACACTCACAGCTACAGTGCTTGTGGATTCAAGCAGGCCCAACATCTACAAGCTAATTCTCTTGTAATTAAGGGATGACTGCATTTGATTTGCCTTGCAAGTGTTAGTTTTCCAAACAGCATACAACAGAAAAGCCTGGCTACCACATGCATTTTAAGTGTTTTTAAATAGCAGCTTAGAGGTGTGTCCCACTTGAAATACTTACTCTTAATAAATCATCTATCCTGCCCTCCTTCTTCTCCAAGTCAGAGTTCTTACTGTTTTCTAGTGCAGATATTTTTTCCATTGTGAGGTCAGACTGTAAGGGACAAAAAAAATGAAATCACCATAAACCACACTGAAGAAAAATAGATATGATTTCAGATAGTCAGCATGTAACATCACAGTGTGACTCTGCTCTGGTCTGAACAGTGAGGTTCAAGAAGGAAGGACTCATTCCCTGCAGCTTAGCAGTCAGGGGAAGAACTTTCTCCATTCTTCTTATTGCATGGTAGGTATCAGTCAAGATGCTCTGGAGAACACAAACTAGGGATGTGTAGTAAAGGGCTGCAATATCCTCAGTGCCCTGCAAAGTCTGGTTTGATATACTTGTGTTCTGTCTACTCCTTGGTGGGCTCTAACATTCAGTTGTCCTTTCCTACAGTGCACCAATAGCTTGTATAAGAAAAAGACTCATCCCAACTCTCAGCTGAACTGTCAAAGCTATGAGCTCTTTCATGGACAGAATCACCTGCCACACAAAGGTCAGTATCTGGGGGTTTTTAAGGTGGTCTTGACAGAAAACACAGGTCCTCATTTTCACCTACCAGATAGTCAGCAGGAATATTAGGCACAAGCTTTAGTTTCTGACAAACTGATGTATTAGTGATCACTAGGGACAAGAGTTTTCTAGTACTCCAGTGAAACTTAGTTGGAAAGTTTTATGGGGTGCAGCTTATCTCAAATACCTTCAGCAATGAAGTGAGTTACATCCAGGAACAGAAGACAACAGACATATAATCTATTCTCTAGCAGTAGGAATATTTCCAGCTCATCAGTCTCATTAATAGGTGGGGAAGGAATCAGTATGTACATCAACACAGCATCTAAACCACCCAAGTCAACAAAAGTGAATCTCTCTCTCTGACTACATCCACAGCTTGCTGGCAAGCAACTATGTTGGTTCTGAGAAGAGTTAGCAGAGACTTACCTGGGGAGTTGGGACATAACTGTTCTCCACATCTCAGGCTTGCCTGGAAGCTAACACCATAAAGAGACAAACCTGTCTGACTGTTGCTTCCCTACATATGCCCAGTATGGGAAAAGGTCAAAAAGGACACCTGCCAGCATTGAACATCAAGCAAGATGAGCCTAAATCCCAAAAGACAAAGAGAAGGGCTTGGGCAGGTCACCTTCCTTCTGCCTAACTTGGTTTATGCTTCCCAACAGCCTGGAGGAAGCATGTGTGACAAGCTTTTGTCACTGAGCAAGGAGCAGGCTGTCTGTTGAAAGCCAAAGTTACATCCACTCAGCCAAGCAGCAGGAAATGTGTTTTAGTTAAGTTCCTTTGCCAAATGCAGATGCTTGCACTGGCTCAGGTGAAGTCACATTTCAGGAGGCACATTCTTACCCATGGCTTCATCACAACTCACCTTGTCTCAGAGCTCTTGGAGGGCCCTAGCACTGACTGAAAAGGCAAAGAATGTCATGCTCATTCTGACTTGCTTTTGTCATTTGCCAGAAGTGATTCAAACTGGAAATCACTGAGGGCTGATTTACTTATTTAAACTCCAAACAGGTTTGGAAGGGACAAACAAGAAGGTACACACATCCTCTCATCATTCAGCTAAGTCTCTTCCTAGATTAAGCACAGGAGAAAAGAAAACCATCTTGCTCAGTTCACATGGGATCCACTGTCTTAAGTGTGGGTGTTGGGATAGCAAAGACTGAAAGGTATCTCTGGCAGGTTCTTGAGTTATGGCATCATTCTCATCCAAGAATTCTCCATGCACTAAACAAGAAACAGGGATCTTCACAAGACCAGCATTTTAACAATACAGACAACAAATGTGATCCTAGTGACACAGGAGAACTCAGACTTGAGCTAGTGAGCATCCCCAGAGCTAGGACTGCTGCTCTTGAGGCACAAAGAACTTGTACCACCTGCTGGGGAGAGGGAGAATGAACTTCTCTCAGCAATGAAATCATCCCTGACAGAGATTGATGTGAGAAAATGATTGACCCAAAAGTGTTGAAAAGTCATTCAAGGGAAGGGTCAGTCACAGAGGCATCAGAAATGAAAATCTGAAGAAGATTAAAAGCAGGCTTGGAGAAGAAATAAGCAAAGTGCATGGCAGGTAAAGCTGAACATCCTTATGAGCAACAGAAGATGACAGAGCTAAATGTAAATCTCTCCACAAAGCCACAAGAATCTTAACAATTAAAAGCACCAAATAGACAGCAGGACAGTAAAAAGAGCTACTCCTTGACTTCAGGCCAGTGCAGTTGCTGAGAGGCACTATCAGGAACACACCTTGACAGGACAAACTATTCCATGGGTGTAAGCTGCAGAGGTCAAAGAACTCCCAGCTAGACTGGGGATATTTGTACTGCATGCAGTGTGGACCCATCCCATAACCCAGCACTTTAACAGAGGCATTCACAACTATCACCCAGGTTTCCTTCATGTCTTCACTTAGAGAGAGAGAAAGGAAGAACACTCCTGATACAACAGAACTGAAACAGGCAGAGTCAAAGGTGCTCCTCTCCTGAGCACATTTTACATGCAGCTGAAGACCTGCCCACAGCATTGACACAGGAAAGCCTCAGGAACAGATTGGACAAACTCCAGTAGCAGCAGCTGAAAGCATCTTTTATGGGATAAGGAACAAAGTTTGGAGTGATTCACTTCAATCAGCAGTTACAGACCGAGTTAGGACTACTGTCTCTTTTTACTAGCAATGTATTTCCTACAAGTTGGACCCTCTGGCATCAAGCTTCAATCTCACATCCATAAGATGTAGCATCTAGTGAGCTATACCTGTGACTGTTTGTGCTGGATGGAAATCTGTTTTTGGGAAGTGCAGGAATGTTCAGTGTTCCCTGATCCAGTAGAAGATGGGCTGCCTTGCTGGGCCTGTAAAAGAAAGTTAGTGTATTGTTATATGCTCCTCAGCATGATCACTAGTGCCCATGCAGACACACTTATCTTGACATGGGAGGTGCAGCCTGGCCTGGGTACCATATTTATCATGTTAAGGTTTAAGAAAAAGCTCTAGAGATTTAGTTCAGTAAAAACAAGAGAGTCAGTTTCTTTAAAGAAGCCTGGTCCAACCTGCTAAAAGAAAAAGCTTTTAAGCCTAATAGATTTCATGTCAGCTGAGATTAAGCAAAGCCAAAACAAACACTTTCTCAGGGCAAGACTATACTTCATCCTTTTGTTTGGTTGCATCTAGCAGCTCAGCCTCTTGGATGCTATTCTTTTCACCTACACACATAATTTTATTCAACAAGCAAAGCCTGGGACCTAGAACTCTTCACAAGCTAGAACTTATCAGAAGATGATCATCAATTACCCAAGGCTCTACTGCCTTTGAGACCACAAAAAGCTTCCCAATTCCCCAGTCCTTCAACTAGAAACCATCCCTTAAGCATTTCCAATCTTTGCCCAGCTGCTCACCGAGACAAAAGTAAAACAGAGGCCACCTCCCCTCTGTGCCAGCTGCTCATTCTCTAGCCTCTGTTTCGCCAGCATCACAGACATCAGCGTTGGCAGAGCAGAATGTTCCTCCTGCGGTTCCTTTGCTGTGCTGCCGTCTACCCCATAGAGCGGCTGCTCCACTCGCCGCTGTAACACAGTCAAAGAAAAGACAATCAACTACTTGTCCCGCTTTTTTTTCTTCCTTCTTATTTTCAAAGAATCATTAAAAAGCATTTCTCTGACTCTGCCAAAAGTGTTGTCAGTGAAGCAGCAGCTCAGGAATGGGCAGGCAGCGCGGTGAGGGGCTGAGAGCTCAAATGGGGCTCCTAAAACGATCCTTCCAACGACAGACATCAACAAGGAGATGAAGTCAACAATTCAAAAGGGAGTAAAACAAATGAAGACACAGGACGGGATTCCTTGGCAGTTAACACAGCCCTTTGGCTTTGTAAATCCACTTGTTTCAGAGGTAGTGGGGGCAGATTTTAGGCTGTAGGTCTCAACATCTTTGCGAGCTGCAGTTTTGGTCAACACACTGACCAGAGCCAATGTCACGATACAGTGATATAAAACTGAGTCACAACTGCTAAATGTCAGGAAGCTCACCATGTCTAGGGACCCAGATGTCATAGTAAGCTCATTTCTGACCAATCTCTTGCCAGATCAACTCCTGTGTTTCCCAACTCTTTTAAAGATGCATTACATCTCCCCAAAGCCACCTCCTTTCTCCTGCAGTACGTTCATTTCTCTGACTCTGATACAGGAACTGTGTTCAATAAGAACCAGAATCATCTGAGCTCCATTGATTACAGCACTCAGAATCTCATTGCCTTTGCTCTAAAAGCCAGTCCATCACTGCTAAAACTTGGCAGTCTGGGTAATAATCAAAGTCCTTCCAAGCTGTAACTCCGGGCCAGGCATATGCCACATATACTGAAGCCTGACCTGACTTTCTTTGTTCTTAAAAGCTTAAATTGCAGCCTGAAATATATTTTCTGGCTACCATGACAAATGTCAAGAGTGTGCTTTCTTCCCCAAAAGAATGCTTGGATATGAGAGAGACCTTGCAAGAGCTTGAAGACCTGCAGATCGTTCCTGTGATCAAAGGAGAAACAAGGCAATTCAAAGCAGTCAAGATATTTGAAGACAAAAAATAACATCCTGAAACCATTACAATTCCTATGCAAGTCCTGACTGCAGAGTATTTCCCAGTACACTACAGATTAACTCAGAGCTTTGGAGGAGCTTGGTCTCATTTTGAAAGATACTTGATCACTTTGCTCTTTTCCTAGACCACGTTGACACTTGTGATGAGTAAGATACTCAATCTTCTCAAATTTTCACTCACTTGGAGGGGCTTAGCTCAAACCATTGATGCTCAGTTAAAGAAGAGGACAGATTTTGCAAGTGTACATACTATCTCCTTCTGAATAAGCAAACATTCTAGGTTTAGCTGCAAGAGGAAGGAACAGAAGATAAGAAACACAAAGAGCACCTGTGTAAGGAGAATGACAAACTAGCCAAGCTGAAACTAACTGTAACATCAGTACTCACTACATGAGAAGTCCTCTGTTCAAACTTTTATGTATCAAGTAGATAAAAGTGCAGAAGAAAACTAAAAGGAGGGATCCCACTCATCCCATTCTAAACACCTGCAGGGCACCTCTGCTGGAAGAGCTGTCTCTCATACATCACAGATCTGCAAGAGTCAGGGACGGCGTTTCTTTCGTTCCCTTCCTTTTAAAGGGATGTTAGCAGTGAATTAACAGAAGCCAGAAGGAAAGGCCATTCAATTAACAAAGTGCATATTAGTTTTAATAAACATCAAAAAAGTATCTAGAAGCATATGTGAAGCTCTCCCTTCAAGCAGCATCACAGAGCTGCTGAAAACCAACACCACGTTGGATTCCAAGCAGGGCAAGGATTCAGTGTTGGGATTTAGCTCAGTCCACACTCACAAACTGTGCAAAGGTAATGTTATCACTAAAGACTTTCCTACAATGCTCTGTGTACTTTTGTGACACAATTTATTAAGAGGGGCTCAGGCAATGGTGAAAACTTAGAGGCACCAGAGCACCTGAATATTGCTTTGCTGGTTGAAAGTAATTTCTTTAGCTGCTCTGTGCTAAAATGGCTTAAAAACACTGGTTATTTCTTCCCATTCAGACCTTGCAGAAATGCTGTGACAGCAAAATGGGATTACAAAAAAACACCCCCTAAATAGCAACAGATGTGCATGTATATACATTTCTCTGCAAGCTAAGAGAGCTTTCTCTGCAAGCTTTCTTTGCTAAGGCTCCTTACAAGTCACATGCATGGAAACAGAAGTAAAAGTCCTTCTAGTATCATTGTGGTATGAACCTTTTTCAGTGTCCCCAAAGGGTCCAAATCAAGGTGGGAATATCACTGTGCTGGTGCTGCACAACCACAACATCCTCCTAAGTCAATGGAGGAGTTCATGAGCTACAGTGGAATACAACATACTCCTACAACTCAATGAAGCTCATAACGAGAGTGAAATAGGACTCATAGGGCAGTTCCAACTTTTGTTAAGGGCAGTAATCTATCTGTAAACACAAAACATGCTAAAAACATTCACCTTGCATGCTTTAAGCTCAGATATTTACATCACTTCCAACTGGACACTGTTACAGGGTCCTGAACATCTGGCTTTGCTGCCAGAACCCACATTCGGATTTAAATCCCAAACAAACAAATCCCTGAAGAGAGAAAGTGGCAAATTGCTCATCAAGAGACACCTCTTTCCCTCTTCAGAACCTTTTGTTATGTGTCTGAAGCAGGGTCACCAGTCTAAATGAATGCCATGCCACCAGCTGTGTCCCCAGGGAGAGAACTTACGGGCAAGGGGTTGGATAAGGAATGCTGCGGTGAGGATCTGGCGACAGGCGGAACGCTTCTACCTGGACTGGTTCCTGGGCCACTTCCCCCAGCAAACTGACCAAAAGGAACACATTTGATCATCAGTAACACCACAGAGATATTAGATTTAACCAAATTTAACACAGAGGTGGTCATATTAGTTTTAAAAGTAAGTCTTAGAGTCTCTAGGGACTCCTTTAAACAAATCTCTCCAGCAGGTCACCCCCAGCCTGGCCTGCTGCAGGGGGTTGTTCCTCCCCAGCTGCAGGACTCTGCCCTTGCCCTTGGTGAACCTCAGCAGGTTCCTCTGTGCCCAACTCTCAATGTACATGTAGACATCCTTACCTCAAAATAATCACTAATTTTATGTCCTCTAGGAGTGCCTTTTCCTAAAAAGAGAAGAGAAAAAGGTGAAAATGATGGTTTGTACTCCAGAAGTTATTAGGCCATTCTAAAGAAAACTCCTCTTCCTATATTCGGACACTCATTCCCCTGCAGAAAGGTGCAACATCTATCACAACAAAAAGCTTGTGCACAACAAAAGACTGCCCCAGGGTTACAGCTCTAGTGCTGTTGTTGAGAGGGTTTACCATTGACAATTCAATTAACTCTCAATTCCAAACATGTCAAATGCAATCAAACCAACACTTGCACTTGCTCAAGTACTTAGAAAACACTAAATGTGGTTGACTGTTGCACAGGTTGTGTAAAATTCCCTTCAAGATAAGGACAGAGCAAAGCACACTTTTATTCCTCAGCCTTCAAGTAAATTACTGTATATTAAGATCTCTCACAAACATTCTTGTGAGAGTCGGAGAGATAATTAGTAGTGGCTTAATACCACCTCATTAAAACTTAGCCCTTTTCTCTTATAATATTATCAAACCACTTCTGTCAACACAACCCTCATGGTGAAGAAGAAAAAGAAACAGAAATGTGCCCCTATGCCCATTTACTACAAAACCTTCACTTGGATTTGAACACTCTGAGTTTTTCTCAGTACTCAGATAGTACTGCCTGCTTTATACTTGAAGCACAGTTCATTCTTCATTTGTTACAGTGAGAACTTGCTCTAAGGAGGCAGACACACACATCTCAAAAGGCAAGAAAGGGAGTACAGCCTGTATTTTGTGTGAGTGGAGACGCAGGACCAAAACAACACTTGAGAGAAGCCACATTAAGCCTTTGGGCATTAAGTCCTCTAAAAAATGCAATACTTTAGTGTGAATAAGCTGAACACAGAGTATTCTTTTGCCAATGAGGGTAACAAGGCTCCCAGAAGAGAGATAAACCACAGTGGAGTAGTTTATAACAAGCTGCCTGACACACCCTAGAGGAGAGCCATTAGTTTCCTAGGACACTGAGTGTGAAGAACCAGGAGCATGAATTACCTTGACTGGTCTCATATGCTTCTGCTTTCCTTTTTCTATTCCTCTGGTCATTCTGTTTTTTCTCAGGAGTCTGTTAAACAATACTTCAAAATTAACATTTCTGCAGTTATTGCAAGATTTCAAGAACAAAAAAGAGAAAGGCAAAACACAATCATCTCTGTTCCACATCCCCAGGGGCTAGTTCACTTCTCTGCTGCCATTCTTTGTTACTACTGCTAGTGCTTAAAGAAATAACTGCTGCTTTCTGACATATGTACTGCAGAAGGGGGAGAATGTGATTAGTAATGAGGTTAATTAGGCTTTTTCTCCTTCTATTTGAGCTGCAGCAAGCCAGTTTCTACTGCCTAGTTACCTCATGTAGTCAGCACAAGTTCAGACACTAATAAAAACCTGTGTGAAGTGTTTCAGCACCATGAGGGTATTGGTACAGGAGGAGTAAGGATGAGATGTTTGAGTACAGACATCCAAATGTGCAATTCAGTGGCTACTCAACTTTTATCAGGACAATTCATCTTGTCTGCAGCTCATGCTTCTTTCCCAAAGCCTTTTGCAGATGGCTACAAGATCTGTATCTTGTCTACTGGTGCATGACTGGAACCTTACACAAAACAAGACACAGATCCCCAAGGGAAAGCTGCCACAGATGCAGCAGTTCACCTGGGCTTTGGTTTGCTCCTCATCTGCTCTCATTAAAGTCAAGGGGCAGTTGCATCTGCCATTTCTGTGAGCAATCAAGAGAACTGAGAGGCAACTTATCAGTGGACAGTGATATATTTAACCACAGGCCCAACACAGCACACAGGTGAGAGTCCTGAAGGCTTCAAAAGCATCATGCCTAGCTGTCTGAACAAGGCTAAGAAGCCTAGACAAGGGAGAGTGGAGGAGCCCCTGGCATGGTGCTTTCCTCATCACCAGGGTCCCTTATGTGGCCAAATCTGGTGAAAACATTAGCAAGCACTATCACAGAATCTCAAGGGCTGGAAGGGACCTGGAAAACTCATCCAGTGCAACCCCCCTGCCAGAGCAGCACCACCTAGAGTAGGGCACACAGGAACTCATCCAGCTGGGTTTGGGATGTCTCCAGAGAAGGAGAGTCCACAGCCCATCTGGGCAGCCCCTTCCAGTGCTCCCTCAGCTCAACAGGGAAGGGTGACCTCACTATGCTAGAATCAGCTTCCTGAACAAAAGGTATCTCCTCATTTCCATCATCAATGTCGTTTTCAAAACATCTTTTAGCCCAAAGGGTCTCAAATAATTTGTTTTACAATCACTTCAGTGACTACTAAAGTACAGGCTGAGAGAAGGAAGCAAACCACAGCGTGCAAAGCACAAACTCTGAGGGAAGGATAGCCATGGCCAGAAAGTTTGTGGTAAACCTGAGTTTAATGCTCTTTGGAACCAAAGTCCAAAGTACCCTGTTTAAAGATCTCTGCCAAAAGACTTGCACACAGGAAGCACAGAAATCAATCTATCCTTTTCATTCAAGGAGGTAAAAGCTGACACAGGCAGAATCTAAATCTGGCTGTGTCCCCAGTGGATGCTGGACATCTACAGTCCCATTTTACCAGCTGGGCAGTCACTGACACGTTATGGTTTTGGCTAAAGGATGGAGGGGATGTTAAGACAAAAAGGTGGCTGTTGTGTCTGTGAAGTCCTTTTTAGAATGAGGGGGACTGAAAACTCCCTAACTGTCTAGAGACTTGCTGTGCCAGCTCCTGGATGTGTAAAAGTCAGTGCCACAGCCTCCTCACTGCATCATGAAGTCATGAACAGTGTTGGCGTGACTGTAACACCACAGGCTCCATTACAGCCTCCATGGAGCTGCAGGCATATTAATGAGATTCAGATGAAGTTGTTTTTCTTCCATTCAAGCACTTACATAACAAAAAAAACCCCCAAAAAACCCAAAAAACAAAAAAAAACCAACCCAAAACCACACACAGCATTATCTGTTAAAGGCTGAAAAAGCAAGGAATGGGAGATCTGATGAGATCAGCTCGGTCATTTTAAACCCCTCTCCAGTTGGTTCATCAAAACATCCAAGTTAAGAATGAAGAGTCACTTTTCCACTATTAACTAAACTCATGTGGATGGAGTTTAAGAGATTGTGTTCTCAAAAGACTCAGCTTCACCAGCCACCTCATATCAATACTGCCGCATACCAGAGGGAAATCTGATGCAAAACTTACCCGATAACCACGTGGAAAGTTCTTTAGACGCATAAGAAAAAGCAGTTGAAGGGTTTTGTTTCATTAACATGGAATTTGAAGGGAAAAATGGAACCCTGCAATTCATTTTGCTGCTTTAGCAAGTGTTTTCAAACAGTTAATCCTAGAGCAGTGAGATTCAACAGGGACAAAGCATCCATTTTCATCTCCCCACATTGCCACAGAGCAATTCCTCCAGTCGCTCTGCTCTCTACAGACTTCTGCAGAGTCGCAGATTTGATAGGTAAGACAAACTTTTCCACTCTTGCTTTTTAATGTTTTGGGTTCAAACTGGATCCAAGAGCAGCAAACAAATCACAATGCAGTTGAAAACTATTTCAGAAGCTGAGTTTTACCAATGCTGTGTCCTTTGGGTTGGGGAAGACTGTTTGACAGCGTGGTCTAAAGACTGTAGGGTCAAGATTCAGACTAAATACTTCAATCATGTCCACCTTAAACTCAACTACCACAAGGGTTTGTGCCTGCTTACCTCCAATTCTTTATCACTCAGAGAACCCACGCTGCACAAGCTCTGGTTGGAAGACTCACTATTTAATGGACCCTAGTGAAAAGGACAAGCAAAGACTTGTTAGAAACAACATCCATACAAGGCAGGTAATGTCTTAGCAAATATTGCATCTCTGGGTTAACTAGGCTGCTCTAAATCATGTGGCTACAGCAGCAACATGAGTCAAATACCTGAACAAATGATGGGGCACTAAAAAGTCGTTTAGAGTAGAGGTGGAAGTTGGACAGCCAGTTGGACGGTCTTTCCTCAGTACACTGATTCAGCCTTTGCAATATTTCTGTATCAATTCATAGACTAGCTGCTCTATTTAACCACATCCCCAAATCAGCCAAGGCAAGGATGCATGAAAGTCTTTGGTTTGAGAAACAAAACTTCTGATGAGTTGAGCAGCAATAGTTCCAAGCTCAGCTCTTCAGGCAAGCATCTGTCTGACCTTAGGCTAAGAATTCAGAGGCATCTGGCAAGGCAGCTATTACTGCTATCAGATGTTGTCAGTACCACTCATTTTTCTTCAAATGTGTGGTTTTTAGGCTTTTATTTGACCTCTAAGTAAAACAAACAAGTGAAAGTTGTGTTAACAGCAGTACAAATGGCACCCATGAGACAACTTCTCCTCCCAGGCTATTCTATGCATCCATGGCTGATCTACTAAAGAAGCAATTGCTCCTACAAGGCTCAAGTAGAAATTCAAGAGACTGATTTACCCTAATAGCATCCAGATAACTACAAGAGGCTGTGTGCATCTTTGCATAGGCTCTCCTGGATACATATCTGCTTTTTTTCTGATGTATCCAAGCAGTTTTGAAACCAAAATGTGATCAAAACTGGTTTTAAAAAGGAAAGAAAAGTGAATGAAGGAAAAGGTGGTTATTGGGGGAGTCAACATGGATTCACCAAAGGGAAATCCTGTTTGACCAACCTGATGCCCTCTATGAGTGCATAACTGGGTGGCTAGATGAGGGGAGAGAAGTGAATGGCATCTACCTTGACTTCAGCAAGGCTTTGGACACTGTCTCCCACAACAATCTCATCAGAAAGCTCAGGCAGTGTGGCTTGGATGAGTGCAGGTGAGGTGGATGGAGAGCTGGCTGAATGACAGAGCTCAGAGGGGGGTGATCAATGGCACAGAATGGAGTTGTAGGCCCGTGGCCAGTGGAGTTCCACAGGGATCAGTTCTGGGGCCAGTCAGAACAACTCCCTGCCTATGCAGTGTGAAGCCCAGCTGGACTGGATCTGCAAACTGCCCAAAGGTATCTGCAGCTGGGGAGGAACAACCCCCTGCAGCAGGCCAGGCTGGGGGTAACCTGCTGGAGAGCAGCTCAAGGAGAGAGACCTGGCAGTGCTGGGGGATAATAAACTGACCATAAGCAGCAACGTGCCCTCGTGGGCAAAACGCCAATGGCAGCCTGGGGGCATCCAGAGTGTGGGCAGCAGGGCCAGGGAGGTTCTGCTCCCCCTCTGCTCTACCACATCTGCTGAGGCCTCATCTGGAATCCTGTGTCCAGTTGTGGGCTCCCCAGCTGCAGAGGGACAGGGAGGTGCTGGAGAGAGGCCAGCACAGGGCCACCAAGATGCTCAGGGCACTGGAGCATCTTCCTGCTGAGGAAAGGCTGTGGGCCCTGGGGCTGTTTAGTCTGGAGAAGAGGAGGCTGAGGGAGGATCTCATTCACAGTTACCAAGATCCAAATGGTGGGTGTCAGGAGGTTGGGGCAGCACTTTTTTTCTGTTGCACCTAGCAACAAGACAAGGGGTGATGGGATGAAGCTGGAACACAAACAGTTCCATTTAAACATAAGGCCAAACTGTTTCAGTGTGAGGTGAGGGAGCCCTGGCCCAGGCTGCCCAGGGAAGGTGTGGAGGCTCCTTCCTTGGAGGGCTTCAAGACCCACCTGGACACGTTCCTGTGTGACCTGATGGTGGGAGCTGCTTCTGCAGGGGGGTTGGACTGGATGAGCTCTAAAGGTCCCTTCCAACCCCCACCATTCCATGATCCTATGAATCATGCAAAGTCACTGTGTTTTAGCCTCAGGCTCTGACCCAAAATATCCTCCTACAGATCTAACTTAAAAAATGTAGAGAAATTTGACAAAGGTATAAAAACAAGATTCATGATTATTGATGGGATGTATGAACAAGAAGAATGACATGAGAAAGTCACCTCTCCATTAATAACTCGGGGAGCATCTTTTCCTCAAGCTTCATTCTATTTTAGCATTCTTATTCTTGCACTCATTTCCCACCAATCAATCTTCCCTCAAAGCAAAACCACTTTTCATGATACACTTGAGCAGAAGACTTATGGGAGGGGTGGAGGAGAAGCCTTAACATCACAGAAGAATCCCACAGGAGATTAATTTTGGGGGCAGCAGGTTCTTCCTTTCCCATTTATGAGACAAACATCACCATCAAATGAAACTTGTGACATAACCTAGCTGTTACAAACCCCAATCTCCAAGCAGGCACCTACAGAAATTAAAAGTTCTCTTTACCTTCTGTATTACACTGTGAATGTTAACTACCAAGTTTGTTTCTCCTAAAAGGATATGCTTAGTTGCTTCGACAAACACAAACCAAATCATTTGAGTAGCTCAAGAAGCCACACATTTAAGATTCCTTTTGAAAAGGGAGTTGCTTGAAGAGAAACCGCTGATTTATACTCTTTTAAGCCATACCATTACAAATAGCTCAAGACCAGAAAGATATTTTACCTCATCTCTTCAGCAATAGTTGCTTTTTCAATGAAGTAGTAAGTTTCCTTCCTCTTCCAGGGGTTTATTTCTTGGTCAACAGGACTTAACAGAAATGTCAACAGTAAATTTAGCTATGTGCACATCAAAGTGTCATTGATAAAGAAACTCAGCGTCTTATAGCAAGTGGCAATGGTAAGTTCATCTTTTCACCCATGTAGAAAGCTGGTTTGTAAACTGCACAGATACTATCCTCTAAAATCCTTCCCTTCCTCTCATGAACTCAAACCCCCCAGCAGCAAGTCCAAGACATCAACCTTCTATGCAAGCAAGAAAACTTGATTTAGGTGCAGGAGAATCTTGTTCAATTCACATTTGCTGGTCTCAGATGGACAGGGTGGAGTTCTGTTATCATCAAGATGAAAGTGAAAGCTGTTCCCACACTTGCTGTCTCTATTTTGCACGTGGATAGCAAATGACAGCAACAGCTGCTCCCAAAATGTCACATTTGTGCTTTTCAGGAATGTTGTGGTTGTAAGGGGATGAAGGGTCAATGTTTCAGTAATGGATTTGTATTCTAGAGCCATTCAGAGAAACAAACTGATAAGGCCATCTAGAAATAGAAACAAGCCTAAGAGATTTTTGTTTCCCTCCCCTAAAAACACAAGTTTATCCTCTCCAGGCATAAAAAACCAACTTCCAGTACCACAACTACCTGTACTGACTCTTCTGCCTTGGAAATGTACAGCTCTAGCAGTTGGAATCAAACCCAAGCAGTTCACTTGTGATCTCAGATTCTTGAACAGCAAAAAAAAAAGCCAACCCCAAGCAACTTTCTTTCTCCTTTAGTTGAAAACTTCTTCTTCAAACTACACTGATAAAATCCTGAAATTGAACTCAACACAGCAGTAGAGTGATAAGGAACTAAACTACTTAGATATGGAAGCAGAAAAGAACAGTTTGTCAGCTGTCTACAAGTATCCAGCAAGGTCACTGTCATGTGTATTAATATTGTGAACAATTAATTCTCTGTAGACAAGTTTTGACCCATTTCCACTGCATGAAATCTCCTTTCTCTAAGTTATCTTCTAGAGGGCCTTTCACTGATCCTCCCTATCTTACAGGCAAGAAGCTGAAGTGCCTTGTTCATGTCAAAGTTGGCCCAAAAAGAGTCTTGTTTTGAGGTATTCTGACTATGGAAACATAAATTCTTCACTGGAACATGCTGTGCTGGAAGCAATAAAGATGCAATACCTAGGATGCTTAAGGAACCCAGTCTAGTCCTCAGCTGCACCTCTTCTCATGTATTTAAGGCAAGAGAAAAGCAAAGCAAGTTTCCCTGATCATCCATAGCTAGATTTTAGTATCACAGATAACCTCATCTTATCAACTGCTTATAGCAACAGATTTAGACAATGGAGATGAGAAACCATACATCTGTGCATCTCCCCCTTCAACTAACAGGCAGGGAGTGTGTGTATAAATAAAAACCCCTTCAAATGTATGTTTTATCATTCCTGACTGTTTATATTTAACTCAGCAACTGTCATTGGATAAATGTTCAGGCCTTAATTTAGCACATCATTTGAAATGGTCATGACACAAAAGGAATTAAAGAAACAAACCTGAATTTTAGGGGGGGAAAAAAAATCAAGTAAGTAAGTAAGCAGAGGCAAAGTAGCAGTAGGGAATAATAAACATGCAATAGTTTACACAGAAAAGGCTTATGAATTTTGTTCCAGAAGAAGTCATCTGCACTGGCATCTAACAGAGGCTACTTAGGGATAACACTGCACTTCTCTGATAGCACTTCCAGCCCACTCATCCACTGTACCCTGTCGAGAGAATTGATGATGGGGGCTCAGCAAAAATTCCAAAGACGTGGTCATCTGAAAGGAGTTAATCGTTTCTATAGTGTTTATCCAAATGACAAGCACAAGAACAGCACACACTTCCTCCTCCACAAGGAATTTCTCTCTCTGATAAGTTGGCATGTTCTTTTCCCTTGTGATTCACCTATCAACTGCTGCTTTTGAGTCTGTGATCTACCTATGCACAACAAAACCTGGTGGGAAGTGGATAGAAAGGTAAAGGGAGCTCTCAAGACTCCTACTCAAAGGCAAGAATCTGGCCACTCACACAAGCTGACTAGTCATTTATCTCTTTGTAAAAGCCCTAGGAAAGACCACCACTGAAGCTACAATGTCTGTAGATTCAGTAGAAACAACTTAGCCCAATAATAGTTGTCATTGTATCTTCCTTAAAGTCAGTCTGACTCAGGCTCTTCTTCCAGGTTACCCTCTGCTTCACGTGACTTGTGCATTTCCTCAGCCTCTCCAACCTCCCCAAAATGATCCCTCAGGCCTGTGTGCAACTCTTCCATTGGCCAGACTCCACTTTGTGCTCTACAACTGCTCCTATTAAAAGGGAGGCTCTAACAATTCTAAGCCAGAGCCTCCAAGGTGGACATGCATCGCAAAATTCACTTGCTAACTAACTGGAGGAGACATGCTTCATTATTCCCAGCCAAGGTAACCTGAGTTCTTCTCAATTCTGCAGCAAATCAAGAGATCTCAAAGAAGGGGGGGGGGGGGGGGGGGGAGGGAAGTCAATCCTTAGTTCCACTAAAAGTTAGTGCTGACTCCACACAGGCTTAACACCAAAGTGAAATGGTTGAATGACTTTCCAGTTACTCAGGTCCAGGGCTACTGTGTAAAGACAGGTTTAATGAACATATTCTTAGCTTATTTCAAGCATCACAGATGTCGGAGAATTACAGGCTGCTCCTTAATTGGGCTTTTGAAAAGCTCAGTATGATAGCCAATGATGAAATCTCTAAATCACCTAGGTCTTTTTTTGCCATGAGAAGTTAATCTACTGGCAGCTATTCACATGTAAACTCTACTGTATCAGATGGGTAAAGCAGATTTGCAAGAGGATTTACTCAAGCTTCCATTATGCCTCAAAGAGTTCTCTCAGGTTGAAGAAAATAACACTTTTACTGACAGCAAACTGGACAGAAAGGTCATGAAATTGCCCCTAAATCTAAGTTCAGGGGTAGAAACTGAATCAAGATCTGACAACTATTTGTGGGCTCTACACGTCTGAAACAAGTAACGTTGCATCCAAACAATTGTCAAGTATCTCAACACATTCTGTGGCAGCTGATAAGTCTCATTCCAAGTTTCAAAACTCTTACTACCTAGTTCTCCTAGGAAGGACCAGCACTATGCAACACCAAGGAAGGCCTGATTCTTCTCCACCATGACTCCTCGGCAACTTTGCTGCTCAAAGTGTTGCTACGTAGAGCACACAGCTGCCAGTTACTGCTCAAGAATGACAGAGAAAGGGTAAAATCCAAACTGATCATAGTGCAGCATGGTGGAGAAGTTTACTCTTATCTAGACATATTTCAGCCTTCTAAGTTTAGCGAGAGGATCTTTTAAAGACCAAAACTTGTAGAAGACAAACATGCTGCTGTGACTGTCTGCCCTTGGTTAAGCCACGTGCAACTACAGCTTCACCCATCACAATTATCTATTCCAGCTCTTACCCATGAAAAGGCTGTGGAAATGACACAAATCCTGCCTGGTGTCTTAAAAGGCAGCACACAGATGAGAACAGGCAAAAATTAAAGCATGTTATCTCAAGAAAGAAACTGCATTTTGTCTCCTGTACCTACTGACCCAAGCAAGATGTCTGAGGTGAACAGTCAGAATAATACCTAGAGTGAATACACTTCAGATTTCCCCTGGTAAGTAAACACAAACAGGAGCTAAAGAAGCAGGAATGCTGGTAGGTGTCAGACAATCAGCTGTTAATTCAAGGACTTCCTTTGGGAATTTGGGGAAGAATGGCACTTCACCATATGGCAAGAAGATATATCTAAAGCATCACTGGCTTTTTGAAGCTACCCAGTGACCTGGATGAACCACATGAGTCTAACAGTTGCCTAGAAACATTCCTTGCTCATAGATTGATTCCATGTATTAACTCCAAGCTTCTAGAGAAATATCTTCTCCAGGTACTAAATTAGAGAATTCATCATGGCCTTGCAACAGAATTTGGAGGCATTTGGGACTGCAAATGACCTTGGTCATTGGGTTGTGCCTTCAGCTACCACAGGAGGTGACAGCTCACAGTTGCTTCCAAAACAGTTTAGGATTTCTGTCCTCTACTACTGTTACTGGAAAGCTCTTCCAGAATCCCATGACTCTGACAGCTTGAAGCTTTTATTTCTCCCTAGTTTGGAGCCTAAAAAAGTGATTCTAGATCTGCCGAGTCTCATTCATTTCTCAGAATCAGGTGCTTCACTTCTAAAGGTGGAGAGAAAAAGTGAGCTTTAAAGCTGCAGTGGTATTAAGGATGTAAACCAGTGCATTAGTTGTATGCAGGTCCAAAATATATCCTGTCTTTTTAAACATGGAAGAAAGCTAACCAAACAGTGATAGAGCCAGGCAAGAAGCTCAGTTACAACTGCCTGCTGCCTTCACCCAATAGGAGAGCATCTAAGATGACATTTCTTCCTTTTCGGCAATAAACAGCAAGAGAATAAATACCTTCTTATCCCAGGAGGATGTGCCAATCCCAGTCCCACTAGGTGGCACTAATTTACTCTACATAGCTTTAAGAGAGCTTAAAAAACCCACAAAACCCCATATCTTAGTTGAATCAGACAAAACTATATCCCAGCTTTCCCAATATTACTCCCTTGAAGTCCCAATATTATTCCCTTGAAGATAGTGACCTACCAATGCCAGTGCAGAGCATGACGGATGGAGGCTTGGAGGGGTAGGGAGGGAATTTGAAGCACCAACCTGGGAGGGAATGTAGTAGCTGAGATTAATATTGCAACCAAGATTTGCTGCAACAGAGTCATGCTAATTCATATCAATGGTTGCTTCAAGCTCTTGTAAATCAGCAAGTATTCAAGGAAATGATGTTGGTTTAAGTGAAAAATACACTTTTAGCAGTTTACTGATGAGTAGAAAGACACTGTACAACAGGTACAAATAAAACTCAGGTACAGAACAGCTTTGCTTCAAATGAAACCTCTCAGAAATGAGACTTTTTCACTTGCATATGCTTTAGGAACAAGGATTAGTTTTCAATCTTGACTCGTGCAGAGCGAAGGGCACATACTTTCTGCTCCAAACGTATTGAAAAGGTAACGGAGACTTGCTTTCCTGTGCTTTTTAAAGCTTATTCCTTTCAAATGAGTAGTTCCTAACATTCTTTGTGAACATTGAGGATATTGACAGTGTTTTAAAGTAATGACAGCAGTTCTGGAAAGTTGTTGGGTGTTATCTATGCTAGTACAGCTAAAGATGTTCAAGTGATGTAGGTGGGGAGGGGAAGAGGTAAGAAACAGATGAAATAGTACATCAAAAGTTGTAGTATTGGATAAAACAAGTGTCCCAAGATCATAAATATAAACTTTTATGCTAGTAAAAGCCTTAAGATTAGGAAAAAAGGCTTAAAGAGGGAGGGAAAAGATCAAAACCCATCACGTACTTACTTCAAGAACCAAAACTGTTACCCCTTAACAACCTCTAGTGTGAATCTTCCTTACTACTCTTAGAGATGAACCACTCCACTTCCTCACGTTCCCTTCCAAGACTTCACCCTGTTTCAAGTCCTGACTGAAGTACAGATCAGAAAGCAAAGAATGAACTCAAGAAAAAACCCCTTTTCGAGCTCTGATGTCCTTTGATTTCTTCTAAGGGATAAGAGCACCTACAAAGTTTCTTCTCCCAAATCATTCTAAAGAGGTTTCTGTAAACTATCTGGTTGTTTTACCCTCTGCTTTGATGCTGTCCCAAATTCAGTTGTCTTCCTTGAAAGTAAACTCCTTATCACTGCCCTGGTTTCAAGATGAGTTCTGCCACCGTTTCATTGCTTAAGAGAGACTATCAAATTAACACCAGCAATCAACATCTGGAGAAATAACAGCTTCATGCTAAACTGAGAAGCAACCAAACAACTGAAGTGCCTTAAGGAAAGCAGCTGCAGAGCAGTTGTGAAGTTGTGCACAAGGATTTTACTAGCAGGTTGTGGATCAAGGATACAGGAAAGCTTACCTTCAAATACCTAAGTGTGTGATCTATGTGACCAAGTCCATCATTTTAACACACTGCACCCACAAATGAGCTGAACAAATACCTCAGTGGAGTCTGGTTACACATTGTAGCAAACAACATGAAACTGTGTCAAACAAGCAGCTAAATTCAGTTGTCACACTTGAGAAAAAGGAAAAAGACAGATGAGATTCACACTTCCAAAGTTGTCATGGGGGTTGGTGTTTTTTTGGGGGAGGGGCTGTACAAGTTGCCTTCAGATGAAGCAACACCTAAGAACTTCATTAGGACCCCAAAAATCTTCTGTGTAGTAAAGCATCTTCTCATAGAGATCCCATTTTCATTCCTCTTCAACATTCCAAGGAAATCAGTGGTCGAAACATAACCTATTGATACAAGCCACCTTGCTGGCAAAGCAAGATCAGCAATGTAGAATGGAAATCACAGTGTAAGAAAGGCTGGAGAAGCAGTCATGCCTGTTCCCAAAGGGATTTAACACTTACCTTAGCAACCCCAACTCCAGTGAACCTGGCCTCCAGTAGTTCCTGCCTTCGTGGGTCCAGGCTATGCAATTCTTCCATCATTTCTGCTGCTGTGAAAGAACACCACTCAGATTACACAATGCAAAGGAAGGATTGAGAGCTATAGACTATTCCCTGCCACTGACAAGACTCCCAAAGTGCCTGTTGTGTAGCATAACCACGTAGAAAGCATTGACACGCAATAACAACATGACTTTGCCACCGTGTTACTGTATTTAAACCACAACTCCACTGGATAGTTTTCTCTTCTGTTGTACCAGCCATTTCGAGATCTGGAAATCCAAGAAACCAATTATGTCACATTCTCCCACTGGATGCTTTATTAAAAGGAAGGAAGGGGGGAAAAAACCCCATGGGATCAGTGTGGTATGACTCAAAGCTTCAAAGCTTTTCATTCATGCTGCTCATGACTAGAAGAGGAAAAGAAGCAGCAACATTCTTTTACCCCCATCATTTGATTTTTGGCTAATCCTGGAAACCCCAGATCTCACCAAACTCCAGGTTTCATTGCCAACAGCACAGAAAAGGATTATAAGAAGATAATAAGGCTCATGTAACACCTTTTAATTGATAAAGCATTAGATAACTTTAACCTAACAAGTACTTCTATAGACTGGGGGAAGGGTATTCTCTTGGCAATCCAACACAAAGGATGTCAACACTGGGAGGGTTAAAAACATCCCCCTCAAAAGCAGTGTAAAGAGGTTAAAAAAAGAGCAGGAAATGGAGAATTTGAACTGAAAAACAACCACCAAAAAATGGGACAAATTGCAACGTTGATAAGTGTGAATCACATCTTCCCAACTACACCAATCAAATTCATTTCCAGAAATGTCTGTTCCAGTTTCATTTTCTGGACTAAAGTTGGAGGAAAAAAAACCCACCAACCACCATACAGAAAGAGAGAAGGGTGATAAAAATTTGCTGTATTAAGAGAATATGCAATGAGGAAAGTTCTTGAAGGGCAGCAAGTGCCCTCTAGAATAGGCAGTATACAATTGTTCCTTTTATTCACTGTCCATTTTGTCCCTGCTGTTTCCTCCAAACACTGAGGATCTAAGTTCCAGGGGACAAAGTGAATCCATCCAGGCGGTATTTTTCAACTCTTCTTCTCAATAGATAATAAGACTACAAATAAAACTAATAGGATACTAAATGTGGTGGTTATTAAGGCCATTTCTACCCTGGGCTTTAAACCATAACAAAGCTGACAGCTTTTCAAAACAGGAAAACTGTGCACCGAGGAAAATGACAGACAAGCCATGAAGGCAAAGATGTTCAAGTGCTCCCAGGTCTCTCTTGCATTACTGGGCACAGGGTGACCATCCAGCAGGGAATCACATCCCCACGCCAAGATGCTGATGTGGGGAAGACACTGCCACAAGTTCCAGGGCCTTCCCCTTCTCGCCTGGGGACTGCGCCGGATCCCCCCCCTCCTTTGCCCCGCGCCGTCCCTCCCAGCAGGGGATGGCATTGCCCTCCCTACCCTCCCCGACTCCTTAGCGGGGTGATTTTCAGCACCTCTCTCTCCCATCCTTTCTTCCCCCCCTCAACTCGGGAAACAGAGGCATGCGTTTGAAAAGCAGCCGGTGAGTGAGCAGCCTTGCCCCGCTGCCAGCTGCTGCACCGCCTCGGCCTGCCTCCTCCTCCCCGGCACCGCAGGCAGCACCGTCTCAACTCCCAGGCCGGGGATCCGCAGGCCGTGCCCACTCCTCTCCCCAGCGCCCCAAGGCCTCCTCGTTCCCCCCCCACTTCGTTCTTACCCCCCGCCCGCCGGGCCGGGCCGGGCCTGGCCGCGCCTCGGGGCCTGCGGTGCTGCGCCGTGGCCCGGCGAGACGGGCACCCGAGGCCCAGGCCGCGGGCCCTTCCGCCGTGACACCGGCCCGGCCCCGCCGCAGCCGGCGGCGGAGAGCGTGTAACTGCCGCCTCCTTGCTCGCGGCCCAGGGTCGTTGGCCCGGCTTCCCCACCCACCTCCCTCCCTCCCTCCCTCCCTCCCTCCTACCCTCGGCCCCGCCAACCCCCAGAGCGGCCCGGCGCCGGGCAGGGAGGCGAAGGAGAAGGAGAGGGGGTCCCCGCGTTTCCCCTGCGGCCCCCGGGCTCGCTCACCTGGCGCTGCTGCTCCTGCCGCCGACCCTCTCCCCTCCTGCCCGGGACGACCGCTCCCCGGGCACCGCTCGGATCCCGCCGCCGCCGGGGGCAGGAACAGGAGGAGGAGGAGAAGGGGAGGGAGGGAACCTGCTGCGGCGGCGGCAGCGGCACGGGCGGGAGGGGGAGGCCAAGGGCGGCTCCGCGGCCTCTCGTGAGCCAGGCGCCGCCGCCGCTGCGGGCACCCAGGCTGCACGCGGGGGAGAAGGGCGGAGGGGAGGAGGGCGGTGGCAGCGGTTGGGGTGGGGGGGGGGGAAAGGTGGGGGCTCTCCCCTCGCCGGCTCCGGGGCGGGCGTAGAGGGGAGCGAGAAGGGCCGGATAGGCCGCGGATCCCCGGCCTCGCGTAAAAACCCTTGCGCGGCCGGGGTGCGCGTAGGCCGGCGGCGGCCCGCAAGGCCTTGGCGGCAGGACAAAGGCCCGAGGGAGGGTTCGGCGGGACGGCGGCGCCCGGTCAGGTGGGAGAGAGCGAGTTGGGGTTGCGTGGAGAAGAAGGGCACGGGGCTACCGTGCACGGGGGACCCCCTCCTCGCTTTCGGGGGGGGGGGGGGGGGGGAACGGGACGCGGGCAGGTGCCGGGGCCAATGCTCGCCCCCTCCCCGCGGCGCTAGGCCCAGCCCGGCTCGTTAGGTGCAACACACACTAGTGAAAGCACACAGCGTCTCGCGAGATTTGCACGGCGGCGAGAGGGCGGGGGAGGGCAGGTCGGGGGGGGGAAGGTCAGAGGGGGGGCGGGGCCAGCGCTGAGGGGCAGGTACACAGGGGTGGTCAGGGCGGCCATGGGGGGGCGGCAGGTACAGGGAAGGGATGGGGGGGTCACATAGGTCTAGAGGGGTGATTGAGGGGGACAGCAGGCACAAAGTGGGGTGAGATGGGAGCTGTGGAGAGGTCTGGGGGTCAGAGAAGGGCAGCTGGGGGTATTTTCCCCTCAGGGGTGAGGAGGTTGATCTGAAGGTGGGGTGTCCATACACACAGCCCTTACTTCCTCACCCCCTCTCCATTCTCCACCTCCCACAGCCAGGAGTGACCTGGCTTCCAAAGCCACCCTCAGGGAAGGTGCAAGGGGCACCCCAGCACCCCCTCCCCACCCTTTCATCCTTCAGGAACCAGCCCAGCCCCACAGTGCTGATCAAATATGGCCATGGCATGTGAAACAACCCCCAGCTTCCTGTTAACCATTGTCTGCCCTCTCCTGTCTGAGCCCAAGGCTGCCATAACATTTAGGTGTTCAAAAAAGCCCCTGAAAAGATGAAAACGATACAAAATAAAGGCTCATCCTGGAGCAGAACGAGTGATTCCATGGCGGTTTATTTGCCTTCCTCCCAGGAGAAACGCTGCTGGTGTTGGAATCCACTGGGCTTGAAGGGCTGAATCAGCTTTCTGCAAAGCAAACAAGCAGGGAAAAAAAAAAAAAACCCAAAACCAACAACAACAACAAAAAGCGCCAGAGGTTTGTTGGGTAAAAAGGCCTGTCCAAGGGGAGGCAGGCCTGGATTAGCGATGGGAACAGAGGTTCCTAGAGCTCTAACAAGGATTGGCCGGGGCAGGGGCATCCCTCACTCACATCCAGTGATTTATAACCCAACTGGAACCTACCAGTTTGGCAAAAGGGATGATGTGGAGAAGTAGAACCCCACCCCCAAACCCCCTTCTCTCATAGGCAACCAAGGGAAGTTGTGTTATTGAACATCCCCCCCCTCAACCCGTTCAGCTGCTTTTTTGAGATGCTCCGGTTTCAGCTTCTGGTCCTTAAGTCACATTTTCAGCACAACCACTGGCAGGAATTTATGCAGTAAATAAATAAATAATGCTATTTATTGCAGAGAGGGTTTTTTTGTGTGTGTTGGTTGATTTTTTTCTTTAACAGAAAGAAACAATTCTAGAGTAAATATTCCATCAGCTGGTAAAACTCCTCACAGCTATTTAAGGGAGTGTTAATTAGGACCATTTGCTGGTAACATTGTTCAGGGAGGTAGAAGTTTGTGCCTTTCTGTTTGATTTGGGGTGGAGGGAAGAGATTTGGGGAGCCTTTGTACCCAATCAAGGGATCCACTTCCAGTAACCACTTGGCTCTTTTGGACCCTCACCACCACAGCCCTAGAAATGCCCCCAGCTTTAAAGCCAGGAGTTCACCCTCTCAGCCAGGGATCAGACACCAAATTGATGGCACTTCTCCCCACTTTATGTTTTAGGGGGTCACTTTGATCTCATTTCCCCCCTGCTTTTTGGAGGGAGCTTGCTGAGGCTCCTCTCCCTTCCTTTTCCATGTGTTGCCAGAGACCACGTGGCCACCAATCTTTTCATGGAAGTGACCACAAAAAGGCCATGGGGCTGCCATTTCCTCTTGGTGTTTCACCACAGTCAGACACGTCAACGACTCTGCTTTTCTTTCCTCTGGCCAGATCAGATGCCCAGGGAGGTAATAGCCTCCCAGAGAATTTCCTGCAGAGAGAAACATCTCCTCAAAGACTTGGTGGTGGCTTCTGATAACAAACCTGATAAGCTGAAGTTGCACCATCCTCCTCTTGGATCTTGCCTCTCTCCCTGCTCCATATTCCTCTACACTTAGCAAAATGGTTTCTCACTTATGATTTCAGGGATGAAGTGTGTTCCCTTGAAGCACATCAGTGTGTTTTGGGGGAGCTTTGGGAACACAGCCCTCATGGTCTGCTCCTTTCCTTGACTTTCAGTGAGCTGCAAGTGCTCACAAACCCTTTCCTCTTAGCCTTGGCTAGCCACACAGTCACATCCCTTCCCTACAAACTCAACTCTTGTCCTTTCCACCTTCAGCCTCTGAAGAGCAGCTCAGGGGAACCCTTTGAGATGTATTTTCCTTTCCAAGATGCCAAAACAGCAGCTCCCATTGGCCATGGCAATTTGTGTTTCTGTGGTGCAGAGGGGGAGAGGGAATCAATCACTTGCAACTGTATTTCTGGACATGGAAAACTGGGAGTAGATTTTGCTGTCAACAAGGGAAGGAGGTTTAGACAAGTTTGTCAGATAGCCTCAGTAGAAGGAGAGTTAATGGATTGATTTCCCAGTGCAGCCAGAGCCCATAAGCTGGTTTAAGAGCTGGAGATGGGATGGTTATCAGCAACACAGCCAGCCCTCCTACACCATCATCTCTGCCAGATTTCTCCTGGACAGCATCCTGCTCTCCAGGTTTGCTGTCACCCACTGGTAATGCTTCTTATTACATCCCCTCTCATCTCCTTGCATTGCTTCTCTTTGGATGTCAGCAGTATCTTTTCTGTAGTGCCATGAGGTCTAGATAAAGGTATTGACATCATCTAACACATCCATAAAGAGGACAGCTGATAGCAGGCTGCTAGGAGCTGGAGACTTGAGCATCAAATAGCCTGAGCTTTTCAAATGCAAAAGCTGGCAACAGTCACCTCAAATCCCAAAACTTTACAGCCATTGAGAAAAACAAACCAAGCCAATACAGAAAGTGTTCATCAGGTTTTAGCACTGAGGGATGGATGATCTCACCCCTAGGCATCACATCCACCTTTGTCTGCAGAGGCACCAATCACAAGGGAAGACTTTTCCAGACTTGGGGCATTCAAAACATCTCATCCTTTTTGTGGATTTAAGCATTTTAGTAAGGTTAAGGCTCCCAGCATGCAGCCTTTCCCTCACTAGGAACATTACAAAGGGTCTTTCCTTATTTTCATTCAACAGGGAGAAAGTTGGCCTCTCAACTACTCAGAGATAACATGCCCTCACCTGACTCCTTCCTGAGGCCACAGCCTCCACCCTCCCACACAATGGGGTTTATCTCAGAGGTTGTTCCTGCCCCTCCCTCTGTCTACACCTTCAGGTATCCCATTAAGGAGGTTTTGCTACCCAAACCCAGTAGGAAAGCATCCAGGTCTCTCAAACCTCCACACATACAGCATAAGCCAAGGGCAACCTCAGAGCTTTGCCCTGAGCCAAACAGGACAAGGAACACGTGTGGGATCGTGCTTGCTTTCCCCACATGGCACCAGCAAACTGTTCCTCCTTCTGCACATACCTGAAATGATGCCATTTCCCTTTCTGTGCCAGCAAGTCCTTTCTTCTCCTCACTACCAGCTTCCTAGAATACAAGAGGGTATTACTCCTCAGCAGGATTTGCTCCCTGCTTCCCTTCCTCCTGCATAAACCAAGTCTAATAACACCTTACCTTCCAAGGCTTTGCAAAGCCTCAATGAAACCAACTGCTGAGTTTTCAAAAAGGAAGATTAAATCAACATCCTATTGTCAAGCTCCATGCATACTTCTCTAAGTATGTTCAGCCTCTGTCTGTAAATACAAACCAACTCTCATAACAGGGCTTGTCTTAGTAAGGGGAGAAGTCACTTGAAGCTGCAGGAAAAGCCAGATTTAGTTTTCTACACAACCCTGAGTGACCTCTTCACATCCACCTTTGGCACTAAATGTGGGAAAAAATGCGTGGCTGTGTAATGAAAGGCTGTAGAATGAAAGACTCCCCAGATGAGAAGCAGCCAGCACTGTGCTTTGTGCTTGGTTTCATGGATGAAGGAGTATGTTTTCTCTCTAAATGAAGACAGCAGAGGTATCTATTGATGGCTGTAGAACAGTTCCCCACACACACCACAGCAGTGTGAGCCTGGCCTCTGTGACCTAGGGCTGCAAACAGCAACTTCCCACGAGCTGAACAAGTTTCCTAGGCCAAAGGATTGGCTGCAAATCCCAGTAACCTCCAAATGACACAATAATGCAAGAGCTACAAGGATGCTTTGGACTATAAACCCTCAAACCAACCTAAATCCAGCAGTCAGGCTCACACTCCACCCCAAAAGCAAGTTGCTGTGTTTGCACTTGAAGACTCTTTGGGGTTATTCAATACCAGGGAGCAGAGTTTATAGTGATTGGGTCCAAACCCCACCAGGATGTTCTTCCTCCCTGGAAACAGCCATGGAGCAGCAGAGCTGAGAGCTCCAGGCAGGTGCTGACATGTTAGATTTGCTAGTGATCTTTGCCATCAGTGCTTTCCAACCACAGCCAGCTCCCACTCATCCAGCTGGGAGTGAAAGAGCATCCTTTCAAGAGTAAAGGCTTTCCCTGGCATCACACCTCCTGTCATACCTTTGGGTAGGAGGTAAAAACCAGAGGCACACATGGCCAAGATTCTTTTGCTTCTCCCTGTGCCTGTGTTCCAGCCAAGTCACCAGCTCTGGCCTGTGCTCTCCAGAACAAAAGTAGCTGTATCCTGTTTGCTTCAGATCAGAACTCACTGTTGCCTACACAGGTAATTTCCTGCGCTGTGTCCCACTTTCTAAACAAGACAAGCTCTCATTCAGTGAGGCACTTATGCACAGGAACTTACTGCCTTCAGCAAGAGCTAAGCACAAACTCCAAAGCCTTGCTGATTAAGCACAGAGCCTGACAATTCCTTTCCCTCTAGAGCACTTTGCCTTGCAGCAGAGTTCACCAAAATAATCCCTCCCTCCTCCTTGCTTTTCTAGTAAATTCCATCTTGCCCTCCAAACATACATGACACCAGTGTTAGAATGAGAATACACCAAGCACACATCCCTGTCAATGCAGCTACAACAGCAAAAGTGATCTTGCTCTTTCACCCTTATTTTCCCCAACCCAAAAGTGGTGGCACTGCTCTGCCCAACAAATCATAGAATCACAGAATGGTGGGGGATGGAAGGGACCTTTAGAGCTCATCCAGTGCAACCCCCCTGCAGAAGCAGCTCCCACCTAGATCAGGTCACACAGGAACGTGTCCAGGTGGGTCCTGAAGAGCTCCAAGGAAGGAGCCTCCACACCTTCCCTGGGCAGCCTGGGCCAGGGCTCCCTCACCTCACACTGAAACAGTTTGGCCTTATGTTTAAATGGAACTGTTTGTGTTCCAGCTTCATCCCATCACCCCTAGTCCTGTCACTGGATACAACAGAAAAAAAGTGCTGCCCCAACCTCCTGACCCCCACCATTTAGATCTTGGTAACTATGAATGAGATCCCCCCTCAGTCTCCTCTTCTCCAGACTAAACAGCCCTCCATCTCTCTTTAGAGATGGAAAGATGTTCCCCAAACCCCTTAACTCAATCCCCGAGGCCTCATCCTCACCTCTGTCCTCACTTCCAGCCACTCAAACCTGTGCCTCTTTCCTTTGTGTGCTCAGGAAAAACCAAGTCCAATTCAGTTTGGTTCTGTGATTCTTGTAGGGAATCCAACTGGGGACCAGCCAGGGTTTCACCTCTATGCCAAGGACAAAAGGAAGCTCTGTCAGCTTTAGTTAAAGATGCAATGCCAGAAGGCACTGGCAGTGCATACATGGAGGTTCCTTCTGCTCACACTTCTGCTTTGAGGAAAATAATCAGGTCTCTTTTATCCTGGATCTCTACAGTTAACTACAGACTTAGAAATGGTGGGGACATACCCTAAAGAAAAGCTGGAGTTGATGTATTTGAGAGTGAAGAGTCTGTGTGGTCAGGGAGATCCTGAGACAACTCCAGTTTTCAGGGGAATTGAACCATTTGATTACTTTTGAAGTCATGCTATCAAGAATTACCCCCCAGACCCTTATTCTCTTCCTGCCTCCCAGTTTCTAAGCCTGTGAAATCAAGAAGCCACGAGAGGAGCAATGTACCTGATGGTTCTTTGCCATTCCCTCAGCATCATGGCTGCATCAAAAGCCTTTCTGAAGGACTGGTTCTGGCTTAGCTCAAGTCACAGGCTTGATACTACAATCCCTACATGAAAAGGTTATGCAAAGGGTCAGAAGAGGTGATAATAAAGTTCCCTTCCAGCCAAAACAATCTGTAAACCTCCAAGGAAATCCACTATCCTCTGGTAGTGTAACAATATCTGGCTCCATCTCTTCTGTTTGGGAAGTTCAATGGCTATGTTGGCATTGCCTATAACCCAAAGACCACAAGGCTGGAATGCTGGCAACAGAATCTAAGCAGATACATTCAGGAGAGCTTTAAAGCTAATGCTAAAAAGGAAAGCTCCAGAGAAGAAGAAAACCAAAGGCACTTTAACCTGGATTTTCAAGATACTAGAAGTCACTTTGGAGCTTTCCTTTGGATGTAGTAGAAAGCAGTTGTGTAACCCAGCCTGCTCAGCAGGCCCAAAGTGGGAATGACAGAAGCTGCTGCAAGTCAGGACCAAGGTACCTGAGCAGGGCTGTGCCTGGAACAGCAGGAGAGCAGCAGCTTCAGAGAAGGAAGCTCAGGCAATATCTGGCCTGGTTCAATGCATGGTTGTTAACTTGATGCTTTCTGAACACCATCAACAGGATTGGAACCAAAAAGCATGTCTGCCCAGAGTGGCTCATGTTTGAGTGAGTGCTTCAATACTCCAGGCAGAAAGAAGAGCACTAAGAACAGCAAAGAGCCACTTAGAATCATAGAGGCTGGAAGGGACCTTTAGAGATCATTTAGTCCAACCCCCTTGCAGAAGCAGGTCAACCTAGATCAGGTCCTTCCCCTGCCTCTCATCTCACTTCAATGGCTGCAGGCTCACAGGGCTGCAAGTTTTTGCATGAAGCCTTCAAAGTGGCAACAAATTAATCACCAGGCTTCATTTTCTCCCTTTCAAGGAGTTGAAATTTCAAGGGGAGTCCATCCACTCGATGCAAATCATGTTGATAATCACAAGCATCTTTCCCTGTGCTCCTTACAAGCCTTTGGATGATTAATAAGGCAATTTTCAATTAACACTCATTATGTTGCTTGTTTTTTTACCCTAATCAGTAATTTTTCTTCTAGGGAGATAAAGTTATCCCAGGAGGAATTATCCCTCTAGGGACCAAGAGGGAAAGGACCCCAGGGAACTCCCCTAAGGGACCAGGAACACATGGGAGGTCTTTTACTGAAAGCAACAGAGCTGGTTACACAAGTCACATCACCTCAAATGCTCTCCCAGGACTTCTTTTGCCAAGCCTGACTCTTTCCCTGGCTCAGATGAGGAGACATGAGCTTGTTCAGCTCCCAGAGGCCTTAAAGCGTAGTTTTGCCTAGACCTTGTCTGAGGTACCAACCTTGGCAGGGAAATAGACTTTGTAGGTTTAGAATGAACATGTAACAGCAACTGCACAAGCTCTGTATTGGGGCAGAAGCCAAATAGTGCTTAGAAAGAAAGAAACCTTATCTCCTAGTTCGTTTGCAGATGGGAAGTCTCTTAGCCTCCTGTTGAAAGGACAGTAGAGCAAATTCTCTGAAGGATTCTCTTCTCAGTTGATTCCCTTTCAACATTGTTTAAAGAGCTACATAGCTGTTTAAACAAAGCAATGGTACATTTCCATTCCTGCCCCAGCATTGCAACCTGCCTTGATGGTGTGAATGGATTTGCTGGGTCAGCCTTCCCCAGAAAGGGCTGAAATATCCTGAGCCACAAGCCTTCAGGTAGCAGACACACCAATACCTGCAGGGTAACACAGCAACCATGAAGTTGTGCTCCTGAGGATTGCTACAGCCCCTTCTAGTGCTTTACAAACCAGGGCCTGACTCTCCAGGACTCCTGTGGGCTCTCCAAAGACAGCAATGCCATTTCCTCATTCACCCTTCCTCCTCTTCTTCAAGCCAGCAGTTATTTCATAACCCACTCTAGCTGACAGTTATTCTTAAGCAACTGTATGTTCCCAATACAAGTGTCTAGCTAACAAAACCAAGAGGCTTTGTGTAGCATGGCCTGCTCTTCAGCTAGCAGTGCACACACAACAGATGTTGTTGCTTCATGTACTAGTAGGAGATAGCAGTCAAGGCTTTCCCCTCTTGAAAGAGGAAACCAGACACTCATGCTACCAGAAGAGGCAAACAACTGTAGTAACCTAATGGTGGCCCAAACCCTTGACAGCAGGCTTGCAGAAGCATGTGAGTTGCTGTGCAAGTCTGACTTACCATTCATCAAACCAGCCCTGAAAAGCATTACCACAACATTTCTTCTTAATACCTGCTGTACCACACCCTCCAAATGACAAAAGAAAACAAGCTGAGATGAAAGGTATTTGCTGTTCAAGCAAGGAGGGAGGGAAATACCTTGAGAAAGCCACAATTTTGGCTTCCTCTAAGAAATTCAACAAGCAATCAAAGACAAATTTCTTATCAAAGACAGGAGTCTTGTCTATTTGGGTTTAGTATATCATCATGACAGGGCAGTGTGGTTTGTGACCTGGGGGGCTGCAGTCAGTAAAAACAGCTTCATAGAATCATAGAATGGGAGGGTTGGAAGGGACTTTTAGAGCTCATCCAGTGCAATCCCCCCTGCAGAAGGAGCCTTCACACCCTCCCTGGGCATCCAGCCAGCCAGTTATGCCCTCATAGAAGGCATTAGGTTGGTCAAACAGGACTTCCCCTTAGTGAATCCACAGAGCCAAATAAAAAAAAGGAATATTTCAAGCTCTGATACAGGCTATTTTAATAAATATAGCAGATTTACTCTTTCAATGCTTTTTGTTCCCAAGACAAGAAGAAACAACATAGAGGCAAGGTCAAAGCTCTCCTTCTGTTTCATCGCAAAACCCCAGAGAAAGAGTGACTTGATACTCAACTGTATGACAGCATCACAGTTTCTGAAGTTGTTAAAACTATAAATCATTCAAACCAACTCAGATCAGACACATTTCAAACACTGCTTGGGTCTCTTCTTAAAGCATTTGCCCTTAGCAGAGCTCCCTTGAATTGATGCACGGCAACGTGAAAGGCACTGAGGTGCTGTGTGTGAGATGAACTCCATCAAAAACACACCTCACCAGGAGGAGACACCGAAGAGGTTCTAAACTAAACAGTTGCCCTGTTTCCTTGGAGCTGAGGGGCAGCTGGTTTTGCACTGGATCCACACTCGATACATGGTCATTTGCTTCCCTCAGTTCACTTGCAATCGTCGATCAACCAGGTTCTGCATCTTCTCCAGCCCAGCTGTTGTGAAGAGATCACTTAATTCATCTGAAAGCAGAGAGAGGAGGAGATTGAGGATGCCATAGCTTTTCAGTTCACCTGCTCACATTGAGGGCTAAGTGATGTTGAAAGATGGGCCAGTGGAAACTCACGGTCTCGCTCTGGCAGGACAATGTAAGGATCACACAAGACTCAACTACTGTGTTATGGGGGGATTAAGATCATGGTTTGTCTAGTTTCCTTTGAGTTTCCCTTCTATTAAGGAAGGAAATAATTGTTTGGAGGATCATCAGAATCACTGAGACTTGAGTGCACAATTGACTGGCTAGATGAGGGGAGAACAGTGGATGGCATCTGCCTTGACTTCAGCAAGGCTTTTGACACTGTCGCCCACAACATCCTCATCAGAAAGCTCAGGCAGTGTGGCTGGGATGAGTGGAAGTGAGGTGGATCGAGAGCTGGCTGAATGAGAGAGCCCAGAGAGTGGTGATCAGTGGCACAGAATGGAGTTGGAGGCCTGTGGTCAGTGGAGTTCCACAGAGATGGGTTCTGGGGCCAGTCTTGGTCAACATCTTCATCAAGCACCTGGGTGAGGGCACAGAGGGACCCTCAGCAAGTTCCCTGCTGGCACCAAACTGGGAGGACTGGCTGATTCCCCAGAGGCTGTGCTGCCAGTCAGCCAGATCTCAACCAGCTGGAGAGTTGGACACAGAGGAACCTGCTGAGCTTCAACAAGGGCAAGGGCAGAGTCCTGCAGCTGAGGAGGAACAACCCCCTGCAGCAGGCCAGGCTGGGGGTGACCTGCTGGAGAGCAGCTCAAGGAGGTCTCTACCTGGCAGTGCTGGGGGATAATAAACTGACCATGAGCCAGCAACGTGCCCTCGTGGGCAAGAAGCCAATGGCAGCCTGGGGGCATCCAGCAGAGTGTGGGCAGCAGGACCAGGGAGGTTCTGCTCCCCCTCTGCTCTGCCATATGTGCTGAGGCCTCATCTGGAGTCCTGTGTCCAGTTGTGGGCTCCCCAGCTGCAGAGGGACAGGGAAGTGCTGGAGAGAGGCCAGCACAGGGCCACCAAGATGCTCAGGGCACTGGAGCATCTTCCTGCTGAGGAAAGGCTGTGGGCCCTGGGGCTGTTCAGTCTGGAGAAGAGGAAGCTGAGGAGGGGATCTCATTCATAGTTACCAAGATCTAAATGGTGGGAGTCAGGAGGTTGGGGCAGCACTTTTTTTCTGTTGTTTCCAGTGACAGGACAAGGGGTGATGGGATGAAGCTGGAACACAAACAGTTCCATTTAAACATAAGGCCAAACTGTTTCAGTGTGAGGTGAGGGAGCCCTGGCCCAGGCTGCCCAGGGAAGGTGTGGAGGCTCCTTCCTTGGAGCTCTTCAGGACCCACCTGGACACATTCCTGTGTGACCTGATCTAGGTGGGAGCTGCTTCTGCAGGAGGTTGCACTGGATGAGCTCTAAAGGTCCCTTCCAACCCCCACCATTCTGTGATTCTATGACAAAGAGAAAACTGTGGTAGTTACAGACACGGGTTTTGCCTTTAGTAAGTGATTAAGGGAGCATCTTCCAGTGAGTAGTGACAGCTCCATTCCTCCCCCTTCCCTTTTCTCTCCAGAGGAACAAGAGCAAAGAAAAGGATCAACCCTACACTTTTAAATGGTGGCAGTAAGATCTGTGTTGTACAAGCTGGAGGGGAGGAGGATTCATTAAAGTTAAGTTGCTGAAGGCAAAAAGATCTCCTTTGAAAAGCACCACATCCTGTTGGGACCCAATCAAAGCACTAAGAGCTCTCAAGGCTTCAACACTTCTATGGGCAGGTATTCCTGACCAAGCAAATAAATGTCATGGTGCCCCAGCATTAACTGGCTCTGGGCAAAGGCAGACTTGAGCCCTGCTGAGCTTCAGAGAGAGCTTGTTCAACTGCAGCCTGAGAGCACGTGACCTGGATGGAGTTTCTGTAGCAAAGGTGTCAACAGGTCTCAAATTGTGCCCTTTTATCAGATGTTTGCCATGGTGAAACCTGTGCCAGACGTGCACTAAACATTCATTTTTGCTTGGGAGAAACAAGGTTTGTGCAGTGGGGAAAGGGGGGGGGGTTAGCTGCTTGTAGTTGTGTCACTGCTCTACAAGGGACTGTGGTGGAAGTGAGTGGAGATGGAGCTGCTGATAAGCAAGGGGGAATAAAAGCCATGCTGACTAGCAGCAGTAGAACTGGAGAGGCTAGCTCAGCTCTCTGCTCAACCACACCCTTCTTCTTTCCTTGTAAAACAGTAAAGAGGAATTCCTTTAAGTGGTGTCCATCCTCTGCAGGCAACAAGAGTTCAACCCAGGAAACTACAGGCCGGTCAGCCTCACCTCCATCCCTGGAAAGGTAATGGAACAACTCATCCTGAATGTTGTCACTAAACATACGAAGGATAAGATGGTTATCAGGGGGAGTCAACATGGCTTCACCAAGGGGAAATCCTGTCTGACTAACCTGATATCCTTCTATGAGTGCATAACTGGCTGGCTAGATGAGGGGAGAGCAGCGGATGTCATCTACCTTGACTTCAACAAGGCTTTTGATACTGTCTCCCACAACATCCTCATCAGAAAGCTCAGGCAGTGTGGCTTGGATGAGTGAAGGTGAGGTGGATGCAGAACTGGCTGAATGACGGAGCCCAGAGGGAGGTGATCAATGGCACAGAGTCGAGTTGGAGGCCTGTGGAGTTGCACAGGGATGGGTTCTGGGGCCAGTCTTGGTCAACATCTTCATCAAGCACCTGGGTGAGGGCACAGAGGGTGTGGAGGCTCCTTCCTCGGAGGTCTTCAAGACCCACCTGGACACATTCCTGTGTGACCTGATCTAGGTGGGACCTACTTCTGCACGGGGGTTGGACTGGATGAGCTCTAAAGGTCCCTTCCATCCCCCATCACTCTGTGATTCTATGATTCCTGAAATCCCAGGGTAGCACACACATCCCAACCTTCCTCTGAGAGGCTTTTCCACTCAGGAATTCACCATAGCACAACATTTCCATCAGTAACTGAGAAACCCAGCTCCCTGTGCAATGGACAGACACTTAACATTTCACACTGCTGCAAGAAAGACAGGCTGGAGGGAGCTAGCTGCAGCAAGAGAGGCTAAAAAGAGGTGAGGAGAGTCAGAGGGATATTTCCTAGCCTCCTACCTTGTGTGAAGAAGTAGACTCTGGTGCCATCACCTCTCACATAGAAGTTAGCTGAGAGACATTGACCTAAGGGCAAGAAGGATTTAAACAGTTACCAGCTATCACTTAACAAATCAACAACTGCCATCCAACAAGAGGCATTTCTCTTAGGGATAGTGACAAAACTCCTCCAGGGAAAGCAAATATCTTTCTTAAAGTGAAGCTGAGACAGGTCATAACAGCCATAATCTCATAACAAGATCATCCCTCCTGCTTTCAGGAGGCGACTCAGTCTGGTCACCACACTCTGCATCCTGAGGAAGCAACCAAACAGGAGAATTCAACCTTCTGCAAACAAAGGTGCTTGTTTGAAAAATAAGGTGGAAAGGTTTAAACAGCCTCTTTGGACTTTAAGAGCTCTCAAAAGCTGGCACTTGTCTGAGTGAGCTTTCTTAGACTTCAAGGGGTTGATTTGAGGTGGCTACTTGATTTGTAGCACTTACCTGGTTCTGCTGTTTGCCACAGCAGGGATTAACTGCTCTCTCTCTCTTATAATAAAAATGTCTCCACTGGGTTCTGTTAAAACAATTAACAAGTGAATGGGAAGCAAAATGGCTGAGGAATAAAAGCAAAGAGAAAGAGAACCCAGAGACTAGTGTAGGTTGGAACACACACTGAGCTCACAACAGGTCACACTCACACTGAGATCCCATCTTCCTTCTTGCCATCTCTCATATGAGACATCCATCAAGCCTCTGAGCCTCAGAGCAGCAGATGTTCCATAAATGGCTGCAAGACCACCTCTAGCCACTTAACACCAACAAAATCACACCCAAGCTATAGCAGGATTTGTTACCACAGGTCTGGACTCAATGATCTTAAAGCTCTCTCCCAGCTGAAATTATTCTAAAGCACCTGCACCTTTGATTTTGAGAAGCTTCATGGAAAACACTTACTTCTCTGGGTGAATTGCTAAGAGGACAAAGATGAGAATAACAACATCAAGGCTCTCATCTGGCATTGGGAAAGGACTTTGGTCATTGCACAGGTCATGGATGAATGCAAAGCAGCGAGAAGAATCATACTCTGCATTGTTCTGTAGTTAAAAAGGAGAGAAATGAGTGTGTTAGGAGCAGACTCATCTCAATATTATCTAGATATAGGAGCAGTTCAACTTTTATATCATCAAGTGATGTGTCCAGAGGTGTTTCAGCCTCACTGGACTCAGATAGGGTCAGTTAGGCTCCCTTGTCAGATAAGGAAGATGTTAAAAGCAAGTACATGTGGGAGATGTAACAAAGAGCTTTGGATTTGTTCCATTCTGACAATCAGCACAGTCAAAACCCCCAAACTACTACAATTTCAAGTCAGATGGAGGGAAGAAGTGAAGTATTTACACTGTTAAGCTGGAGATCTGTACAGAAGTGAGAGCATCAGGGTCTCTCTCTCTGCATCACTGAATGCAATATTCATCTCAACTACAAGCTGTCTACTCCCTATACTCCAAAAACCAATTCCATTTCAACCTCCACAAGTTGTGGATTCTTCTAAAGCTGCTGATCCAGACTCTAAATAGTGTTTGTGTCACCTTAAGAGGATGAAATGCTGCCTCTGCTGCTGTGCTCCCCATCTCATCAAGTGACTGATTGCATCTGCCACTTTCTACATCCTCAGCTCTGTGCTGAGCCCAAATTTATTATCAGTTATTTGTCCTTTCACTTGATTCCAACCTCCTGCTTCACACACAGCAGCATCCCTTCCTCAGCTGTCTGTGCACAAGCAATCCAGCCACATTCCCAGATAACACACAAACCAAACCCACCTTTGGTTCCTGTTAAAAAATAGCCTGAATGTTTCCAAGGTTCAGCGGTTAATCAGCTAAAAGAACACTGGATTTAGCTAAACACTGCCAAGCACAGGGGAAAGAACTGACTGACTTGTCTGCTGCCAAGGTGATACTTTGAGATCTCCAATTTCTTTCACTTCTACAACCTCTAATGAGTTGTTTCCCTGATTTCCCAATCCAAGGCTCATCAGGGCTGACTAAAACAGAAAGCAAGCTGTCAACCATAACCTGAGAGCTTGTGGCAGTCGGGATAGGTGTGTGTGAAACTGGCAGCATGGGCTTCCTACTGCCCTAAGTCACTATTGGATTTACCTGGACAAGATCCACAGCTGTTACAGAAAAATCACAACAATAAACAAAAAGGCCTGGGTCACTGAAAGAAAGGGAAGAAATGATCAGCATTTCTATAAAGGTGCTCCACAGGATTGAATAAGTGGCTCAAATGCACAGAGCTGGGAAGCCAGAAACATTGGGTTTTAGTCTACTCTTGTCAATAAGGCCTTGTGCAGAATGTGTTGGATCACAGAATGGTGGGGGTTGGAAGGGAGCTTTAGAGCTCATCCAGTGCAACCCCCCTGCAGAAGCAGCTCCCACCTAGATCAGGGAGCACAGGAACATGTCCGGGTGGGTTTTGAAGACCTCCAAGGAAGAAGCCTCCGCACCTTCCCTGGGCAGCCTGGGCCAGGGCTCCTTCACCTCACACTGAAACAGTTTGGCCTTATGTTTAAATGGAACTGTTTGTGTTCCAGCTTCATCCCATCACCCCTTGTCCTGTCACTGGAAACAACAGAAAAAAAGTGCTGCCCCAACCTCCTGACACCCACCATTTGGATCTTGGTAACTATGAATGAGATCCCCCCCTCAGCCTCCTCTTCTCCAGACTGAACAGCCCCAGGGCCCACAGCCTTTCCTCAGCAGGAAGATGCTCCAGTGCCCTGAGCATCTTGGTGGCCCTGTGCTGGCCTCTCTCCAGCACTTCCCTGTCCCTCTGCAGCTGGGGAGCCCACAACTGGACACAGGACTCCAGATGAGGCCTCAGCACATATGGCAGAGCAGAGGGGGAGCAGAACCTCCCTGGCCTTGCTGCTGGATGCCCCCAGGCTGCCATTGGCTTCTTGCCCACAAGGGCATGTTGCTGGCTCATGGTCAGTTTATTATCCCCCAGCACTGCCAGGTCTCTCTCCTTGAGCTGCTCTCCAGCACTGCACACCAGTGAAATGATTCCTCTACAGCCACAGAACAAAGAGCAACTCCAGAGCAACAACCGAGCACAGCTGTGAATGTCCCTGCAAGATCTGAGCATGTTCAGCTCTGAGGAGCAACCTTGAGCATTTGTGGGAAACAAATCTTACTAACAAGCTATATATTGTGTTTTGAAAGCTCTTAGTGTTGGAATCCCAAGCCTAACAACCACCATGAGTCACTGAAGCATTGGCAGAGGCCACAGATGAGTTGCCTTCCACAGAAAAATCAGAGCAGTGGAGCAAGAAGTTTGTTTGCCTGTAATTACATCCTGCCGTTGCAGAGTTCCCTTCATTAAATGTCTCTTCCTCAAGTTACAAGCAGGTCTGCGAAGCTTCTGCCTTATTATTCCTCTTGCTTGTTGCCATTTGGAGAGGGCTCACACAAATGGGTTGGGGGAAATTTGCCTCTGAATGTTTAAGGGGTCAATGGAATTGAATGATTGATCAGACAACACTCCTGATGGCTGGTAGTGACAGGGATTGGGGATAGTACTGAGGTGAGACAGGAAAGGCACAATGACCCGAGAACATCAGGAAGGGGATGGAGGGAGGGAGGGAGGAAGGAAGGACCTTCCCCAGAACATGAAGCATTCCACAAACGCAGAGCTACTGACAGTGAACAAACCAGAGGTGGCAGAGTACATGGTCATTGCCAGCTGTCAGGAGCCTACTCTTGAGAAGTCCTCCAGACTCTTGTGGGACAAACCCAGTCTGAGATTCCCTGTTACTACATGGGCCACAAGGACCAACCCAAACAGCATCTTTCTAGGCTTGCTTTCATTGTTTTGTTTCACACCTCGCAGGGCAAACACACAAGACATAAAAGACAAGGGAAAGCTTTATAGAGAACAAGGAAAAGAGTCAGCTGCTTCCCAAGATGACTTTTAAATGCTTGCTTCAACATCTGACAGGAAGAGTTGGTCTCTTGAACTCAAAGTTCTTTGTGGCCCTTGTGCTCTGCCTCTTCACAGACTGAAGAAAAAGACTCACAACAGGTTTCACTCACTTCTAAGCTGCCTTCTGCTTCTTTCTGCATTTTACTAACTTAAGGCCACCACTCCCTGCTTGCCAGGGATATACATTTCTCTGTCTAACCCTGGTACAAAGGACTGTTTGATGCCTGCCTCTGGTTTATAGCTCTTACCTCTAAAACACAGTAAGATGCAGATGATCCTGGGTAATCCCCATCATTTCCCTTCAACTCATTGCACTTCTGTAGAGCCAACTCTTCCCTGCAACTCTCAGGTGTGCTTTTCATCAGGTTGAACTGATCCTCTGCCTTGGTTTCCAATGAACAATGTCCATTTTCACAGCTTCTCAGTCCTTCAATGCTGGATTCTTCCTTGCTATTAAATTCATGCACAGAATCCTTCTTCTGACTTGTGTTCCTTTGAGGTGCCAGCCCAGGAAATTCAGTGAACAGCCAGTGTCTGTCCTTGAAGAAGCCATTCTCATGGATTTGATAGAAGTCATCCCAGTACCTTTTAGCATTCACCTCATACTCCTCTGTGAACACAAATAAAACCATCAGTAGTGGTCAAATGACGAGGTGTCAAGAGTTGAATCAGTTCAGCCAGAGAGGGATCAGTGCAGCCATCTCCTCAGCAATCTACTTTAGGGAGTCAGGTTAGTGATTGAAATGCCCCTTTATTTCAATTCTGCCATCCCATAGAAACACTTGATTGACTGTCATTTGGTTAGGAGGAACAAAAAGGGATGAGAGACAAGAGGAAATTGTCTTCTGGTAGGATTTAAAGGATGCTGGCAAGTGGAGTAAAGATATCCATCTTTTACTTTCACCTCTAACTTGTTCGGGTCACTGGAAGAATTAATTTGGAGCCTCATGACACTGTGGCAAGCTGTTAGAGCTTCTAAGGAATTCTGTGACAGCTGCCGGGAGCTGAAGAGTTTCAGTTCAACAGTTTGTTTCAGATGGAGAAAGAGGGAAAATTAGCTATACAGGGCCTGGCAGAAAGCTCAATACTCCAAGACTGCAGGACAAGTGTTGGTTAGTGTTGATTCTACAGGATTTCTTCTTCCATGGTTCTGTGTATGTTAGAGTCACACAGAGTCTGAATGTGCTGTGTATTGAAGCACATCAGTAATATAAGAGTCTCAAGGGTTAGAAAAGATCTCAAAAGTTCCTCCAGTGCAACCTCCCTGCCTGCCAGAGCAGCACCACCTCGAGTAGGGCACACAGGAACTCATCCAGCTGGGTTGGAATGTCTCCAGAGAAGGAGACTCCACAGCCCATCTGGGCAGCCCCTTCCAGTGCTCCCTCACCTCAACAGGGAAGAAATCCTGCCTTGTGTTGCTTTGGAACCTCTTCTGTTCCAGCTTGTACCCATTGCCCCTTGTCCTACCACTCGCAACCCCACCACTCAGTGATTCTGTGATAACCAGGGCAAGGGCATTAAAGCCTACAGTGGTTACCAGCTCCATGAACATGGAAATCCAGCCTCAAACTCACAAAGTCACAGAATCTGAAGGGTTGGAAGGGACCTGGAAAGCTCATCCAGTGTAACTCCCCTGCCAGAGCAGCACCACCTAGAGTAGGGCACACATGAACTCATCCAGCTGGGTTTGGGATGTCTCCAGAGAAGGAGACTCCACAGCCCATCTGGGCAGCCCCTTCCAGTGCTCCCTCACTCTAAAATTAGAACAAAAGAGGGCAATTGTTCTGGTTTAGCAAGGAGCAGCTTTTGGCTTAGTAACAGGGGGAGCGGGTTGCAGTGAAGACCCGGTAAAGAGTTTGCGGACCCTCCCCCGGCTCCTGGGTTCACACCCACCTCCGGCCCGGCTGGGCCAATCTGGCGCCTCTGCGATCACTATTTAGGGGACGGGAATTTGGAATGCGGGTCAGGAGGTGTAAGAGGGATACAAGATGGAGGCGACCACGCGGACCCTTCAGCCAGAGGGGGAAGGAAGGAGGAGCAGTAGACCGGAGACCCTTCTGCAAGCCGTGGCGAGAGTGCAGGCTGTGCCCCTGAAACCTGTGGAGATCCGTGGCAGGACTGAGAGCCACCAGCAGCTCCATGTGAGTGAGCCCGGACGGGCGAGGGACTGTGTGGGGAGATGGCCATGGCCCAGGCCGTGTTGGAGAGCCTGCGCGCCGCAGAGCAGCCCCACACGAGAGGCGGAGGGGAGCTGCAGCCTTTGGAATGGGTGCACGTCGGAGCAGCCCGTGCAGGGCTGCCGTGCGTGTGAGTTGCCCCACGGACTCGCAGGGAGGACTGGTGTGGAGTTCGCCCGTCCTGAGGAGGGACAGACGGCAGAAGCTATTGGGAGCAGACTGACTGAGACCTCCACTGCCTGCCCCCCCGAACCGTTCACGGGGGGGCAAGGTAAAAACCTCGGGATCAGGGCTCTGAGCCCGGGAAGAGGGGAGGTGTGGCGGGAAGGTGTTCTTAAAAAGGCTGGTTGGACTCTTCATTGACGTATTCCTCTGTGTTGTTTCGTTTTGGTTATGTTTTGGGTTTTTGTGGGTATGTTTTAGTTGATGTTGCATTAAATTATTTTCTGGTTTTTTTTTCTTCCCCAAACCGAGTAGCCTGGTCCGTTTTGTCCTGAACCTTAAGCGGCAATTAAGCCCTCCCTGCCCTTGAGCAATTCTCAGCCTCTTCGGTACTTGAGGCTAATCGTGGTCTTTGTTCCCTGATGGGCCTAAACCACGACAGCAATCAACACAATTGACCTTTAAAGTAAGAGTGGAGAGCTCAAAAAGATGAAGTTCCAAAACCCACTTGGCTTCCTGAATTCTCACATCAAAAGGATGAGTTGTCTGGCCTGGGAAATCAAAGCTGATGATCATCCTCTGCTTGGCATCACCTAGAGGCATGAACATCCACTGCCAGAGATCGCAGCTGCATTTTAAACACATACAATCTCCCCCTTAGCAACAAGTGCAATGCTGAATGCCAATGATTCTCCCACAATTCAAGATGATGGCTGGCTGTGGGAATGGATAACTCCTGTCCAACATTTCCCATAAGGAGGGATAAGAGGAAAAGCAGGGATCTTGAAATTAGACGTTAGTGTTACTATTTGAACTGCAGTTTGCGTATTAATCTCTCAGAAGCACACAAAGTGGTTAGAAGATATCTGTCATGGTTTTGCCCAGCCGGGAACAAAGAACCAGGAGGGTGCTCGCTCACTCCCCCTCCCGGTGGAGCGGGAAGGGGAACCAGAGAAAAAGGGGGAAAACCCACGTAGGTTGAAATAAGAACGGTTTCATAGAACAACAATAAGAAGAAACAGGTTCAGGGGGAAAAAGGAACAGTTTTAACAGTAAATGAGGGGAATATACAAGAGGAATGGCGTGTGCCGCGGCTGCTTACCACCCGGGACCCAACGCGACCCCCTCTGGCGGGCAGCCCCGCCTCTGCGCCCGAAGCCCCGCCCCCGACTAGCTCCCTGCCTATATGTACTGGGCATGATGTCAGTATGGTATCGAATACCTGTTGGCCAGCCCAGGTCAGCTGCCCATGCTGTGCCCCTTCCTACTTCCTCATCAAAGTTAACTCTATCCTAGCCCAAACCAGGACATTCCACCCCTTATTCTATACCATCTACATCATGCCTAGTTTCACAATATACAACATCTGAGCACCGCATTTCCTCTCCCTGAAAAAAATAGGGGCACACACAGAGAAGTATATCATTCCCTCAGTTTATAGGCCACCCCCTTAACATTCCCATTAAATCCATTTAGTCCATAACTTCAGGTCTTATTCGTCATAAATCTTTCACAGCAGGGCAGATGGTGTGTGTGTGGGGGATAGGTCACTGCATGCAGTATCAGGATTTTGCAGTTGGTCTATTAGGTGTGTCTTATCTGTAAGTTGAAAGCACTGATCTTGAGGACGTCACTGGGCAACAATTCACATTTCGCCATTCTGTATCTTGCTTGTTGTCGTGGTTTTGCCCAGCCGGGAACAAAGAGCCACGAGGGTGCTCGCTCACTCCTCCCCTCCCGGTGGAGTGGGAAGGGGAACCAGAGAAAAAGGGGAAAAACCCGCGTAGGTTGAAATAAGAGCGGTTTAATAGAACAACAATAAGAAGAAACAGGTTCAGGGGGGAAAAGGAACAGTTTTAACAGTACCCGAGGGGAATATACAAAAGGAATGGCGTGTGCCGCGGCTGCTCACCACCCGGGACCCGACGCGACTCCCCCTCCGACCGGTAGCCCCGTCTGTGCTCCCGAAGCCCCGCCCCCGACTAGCTCCCTGCCTATATGTACTGGGCATGATGTCAGTATGGTATCGAATACCTGTTGGCCAGCCCAGGTCAGCTGCCCATGCTGTGCCCCTTCCTACTTCCTCATCAAAGTTAACTCTATCCTAGCCAAAACCAGGACATTCCACCCCTTATTCTATACCATCTACATCATGCCTAGTTTCACAATATACAACATCTGAGCACCACATTTCCTCTTCCTGAAAAAAATAGGGGCACACACAGAGAAGTATATCATTCCCTCAGTTTATAGGCCACCCCCCTAACATTCCTGTTAAGTCCATTTGGCCGTTTAGTTCATAACGTCAGGTCTTATTCATCATAAATCTTTCACAGCAGGGCAGATGGGGTGTGTGTGTAGGATAGGTCACTGTATCAGGATTTTGCAGTTGGTCTTTTAGGTGTGTCTTATCTGTAAGTTGAAAGCACTGATCTTGAGGACGTCACTGGGCACCAATTCACATTCTGCTATTCTGTATCTTGCTTGTCCATGTCCATCTTTCGGTGATCTGGGTGGTCCTTACTGTAGTGTCAGTGATATGGCATAGAGCAACTATGGTAATGACGACATACAACAACAATGTTATTTAACAACTAACATAATACAATTTGATTCAACAAATTCACAGGCTATTCTCACCCAAAATCAATTTTCCTTGAGGTACACACTGGGTTGTCCCATCCTTACACATCACCCACCAAGTGTACCCAGGTCCCTGAGCAAAAACAATCCCACGAATGGGTTTACCTTTACCCAAGGTAGGACTCACCCATACTGCTTTCCCTAACAGATCTTTTACATGCACTACAGGGACTTTATCCCCTTCTACAGTATGTAAAAGTTCCGATTGGGCAGGGCCAGCTCTGTTCACAGATCCTCTGGAGTTGACTAGCCAGGTGGCCTTTTCTAAATTTGTGTCCCAGTGTTTGAATGTTCCACCCCCCATTGCTCTCAGTGTGGTCTTCAATAGTCCATTGTGTCGTTCAACTTTTCCTGAGGCTGGTGCATGATAGGGGATGTGATAAACCCATTCAATGCCATGCTCTTTGGCCCAGGCATCTATGAGATTGTTCCTGAAGTGCGTCCCATTGTCTGACTCAATTCTTTCTGGGGTGCCATGTCGCCAGAGGACTTTCCTTTCAAGGCCCTGGATGGTGCTCCGAGCGGTGGCATGAGACACAGGATACGTTTCCAACCAGCCAGTGGTCGCCTCCACCATTGTGAGCACATGGCGTTTGCCTTGGCGAGTCTGTGGCAGTGTGATATAATCAATCTGCCAGGCCTCTCCGTATTTATATTTCTGCCATCGTCCTCCATACCATATGGGCTTCCACCGTTTGGCTTGTCTGATTGTAGCACACGTCTCACACTCATGGACAACCTGTGCAATGGCATCCAAGGTTAAATCCACCCCTCGATCACGAGCCCATTTATAGGTGGCATCTCTGCCTTGATGACCTGAGGTGTCATGGGCCCACCGAGCTAAAAATAACCCCCCCTTGTGTTGCCAGTCTAAATCTATCTGAGCTGCTCCAATCTTTGCAGCCTTGTCCACTTGCTGGTTATGCAGATGTTCTTCAGTGGCCCTGTTCTTAGGTATGTGGGCATCTACATGGCGCACTTTCACAACCAGCTTCTCCAGCCGAGCAGCAATGTCTTGCCATATTGGGGCAGCCCAGATGGGTTTGCCCCGTCGTTGCCAGTTGTTCTGCTTCCATTGCTGTAATCATCCCCACACAGCATTTGCTGCCATCCACAAGTCAGTGTAGACATAAAGCCTTGGCCAGTTTTCTCGTTCAGCAATGTCTAAAGCTAACTGGATGGCTTTTACCTCTGCAAACTGGCTCGATTCACCCTCTCCTTCTGCAGCTTCTGAAACTTTGCGTAGGGGGCTCCACACAGCTGCCTTCCACCTCCGATGCTTCCCCACAAGACAACAGGACCCATCGGTGAACAGGGCATACCGCTTCTCATCTTCTGGAAGTTCCTCATATGATGGGGCCTCTTCAGCACGGGTTGCCTCCTTTTCCGGTGATATTTCACTGTCTTCACACTCTGGCCAGTTCGTGATCAGTTCCAGAATTCCAGGGCAGCTAGAACTTCCTACACGAGCTCGTTGTGTGATCAATGCGATCCACTTACTCCATGTAGCATCAGTTGCATGATGTGTGGAGGAGGCCCTCCCTTTGAACATCCAGCCCAGCACTGGCAGTCGGGGTGCTAGGAGAAGTTGTGTTTCTGTGCCGATCACTTCTGATGCAGCTTGAACCCCTTCGTATGCCGCCAGTATCTCCTTCTCAGTTGGAGTGTATCGGGCCTCGGATCCTCTGTATCCCCGACTCCAGAATCCAAGGGGTCGGCCTCGACCCTCCCCAGGTGCTCTCTGCCAAAGACTCCAAGTAGGGCCATTCTCCCCAGCTGCTGTGTAGAGCACATTTTTAACATCTGATCCTGTCCGGACTGGCCCAAGCGCCATCACATGAACAATCTCCTGTTTAATTTGTTCAAAACTTTGTTGCTGTTCAGGACCCCATTCAAAATCATTTTTCTTCCGTGTTACGTGGTAGAGAGGGCGCACAATCATACTGTAATTTGGAATATGCATCCTCCAAAAACCCACAACACCTAGGAAAGCTTGTGTTTCCTTTTTGCTAGTTGGGGGAGACATGGCTGCAATTTTGTTGATCACATCTATTGGGATATGGCGACGTCCATCCTGCCATTTTACTCCTAAAAACTGGATCTCCTGCGCAGGCCCTCTGATCTTACTTCGTTTAATGGCAAAACCAGCCTTCAGAAGAGTTTGAATTATCTTCTTTCCCTTCTCAAGAACTTCCTCTGCTGAGTCACCCCACACAACAATGTCATCAATGTATTGCAGGTGTTCTGGGGCCTCGCCCTTCTCCAGCGTGGCCTGGATCAGTCCATGGCAGATGGTGGGACTGTGTTTCCACCCCTGGGGCAGTCGATTCCAGGTATACTGAACCCCTCTCCAAGTGAAAGCGAACTGGGACCTGCACTCTACTGCCAAAGGAATTGAGAAGAATGCACTGGCAATATCAATGGTGGCATACCATTTGGCTGCCTTGGACTCCAGTTCATATTGGAGTTCCAGCATGTCCGGCACAGCTGCGCTCAGCGGTGGCGTGACTTCATTCAGGCCATGATAGTCTACTGTCAGTCTCCACTCTCCAGTAGACTTTCGCACTGGCCATATAGGGCTGTTAAAGGGTGAGTGAGTTTTGCTGATCACCCCTTGGCTCTCCAGTTGGCGAATCAACTTATGAATGGGAATCACTGAATCTCTGCTGGTGCGATATTGCCGCCGGTGCACTGTTGTGGTTGCAATTGGTACCTGTTGCTCCTCAACCTTCAGCAAACTCACAACAGAAGGGTCCTCTGAAAGGCCAGGCATGCTGGATAGTTGTTCAATTTCCTCTGTCTCCGCTGCAGCCACACCAAAGGCCCACCAGTACCCTTTTGGGTCCTTAAAATACCCTCTCTTAAGGTAGTCTATGCCCAGGATACACGGGGCTTCTGGGCCTGTTACAATGGGGTGTTTGTGCCACTCATCTCCAGTTAAACTCACTTCAGCTTCTAACAAGGTTAGCTGTTGAGATCCCCCGTCACTCCAGAAATACAAACAGATTCTGTCCCTTTACAACTTGATGGCATCAGAGTGCACTGTGCTCCAGTATCCACTAAAGCCTTGTACTCTTGTGGGTTTGATGTGCCAGGCCATTGGATCCACACTGTCCAATAAACTCAGTTGTCCCTCTCCTCCACCTGGCTGGAGGCAGGGCCTCCCTAGTACTGGCCATGGCAGTCATTGGATACTTTTTGTAGGAAAGAGCTAGAAGTCCCCTCGAGGGGACTAGAATAGAGCTCAACCCTTCTATTCTGTCTAGGGAGTTGCTCACTGGAAACTGGAGCAGCATCTTTCCAAGAGAAATTGCTCCTTGTAGCGGTTTTTCCTCGTAACTGCCGTGCCCTTAAGGCCGAAGTAGGTTGCCCATGCCACTTGTTCATGTTCTCTCCCTGGTCCTGCAGGTAAGACCACAAAGCACCTCATGGTGTCTGCCCTCTATATTCCCTCTCTTGAACAGAGGGACATCTACTAATAGCTGAAGTATGGACTCGGGCAGGTGGAGTGCGGGACATATCTTCTTTGAATTGGTGGAACTCTTTTGACATTTTATCTACAGCCGAGACAACAGCCTGTAGGGAGGAAGACAGACTTTCTTCATATTGCCGAAGTTGAACACCCATTTCCCCCACTGTTTTCCCCTCGCCTTCTTTCCAGGAGATGACTGCCAATGAGTTAGCATAAGATGATGGTGCACTCTGCAGAAATCTTCACCACATAGATTGTGTGCACTGGACCTCATCTGGGTCTGTTGGTAACTGCTCATTATAAATCATTTCCCGCACAGCTAACTCCCTCAGGTACTGGATACCTTTGTCCATTGTGGTCCACTTGCCTGGGTGGCATATGATATCTTCTTTGAAGGGGTATCTTTCCTCCACACCTGACAAAAGTCTTCTCCAGAGGCTGAGGACTTCTGTCTTCCTTCCAATCGCCTTGTCAATGCCGCCATCCCAGGACAGAGAGTCCAGCTGCCTGGCTTCCCTGCCCTCCAAGTCCAAGCTGTGGGCCCCATTCTCCCAGCATCGGAGCAGCCAGACAACAAGGTGCTCGCTTGGGTGGCGACTGTAATCTTTTCGCCCTTCTCGCAGTTTGCTCAGGGACAAGGATCGGGTGATTATCTCTGGCTCTGACTCTTCCTCCCACTCCCGTGATGACACTGGTTCATCTTCATCCCTCACAAGGCGAACTGATTTTTTTATGTGTTTCTTTTTCTGGACAGGAGCAACTGACACTGCCACAGGTTGATCCTCTGATTCAGGATCAGTGTCTGCTGTTGGAGTTAGGGCAGCAACAGCATCAGTTGCCTCAGTTTGAATAGCCACAGTGGTTGTTAGGGTGGCATTCCTAATCTGTACAAGTAAAAAACTCTTCCAATACCTGTTCACATTCTTCTGTATATCAATCCCTCCATAGCTGCCCAACCTCATAACAGTCTGGAAAACACATTTCGCAACTCTACCCAAGAAAAACACCCTACCTAGAGGACAGAGCAATAAAACCACAATGGCTGGGACATCCCAAGTGCATTCTGAATTGTCAAAAGCTATTGCAGTTAACTTGAATGAGTAAGGGAGGATGGAGAAAATGGAAAAATTATATCCCTCCATTTTTCCCATGAACTGAGTGTCATTACTGTCACTACATTCTGAAAATAAATGTCCAAGTTGCAGAAATGCCAACCAAGTCATGTACAAGTATTGGCCTAGCTCCATACCCAGTGATACAACCATACCATAAGCCAGTAACAACCAGTATATCAGAACGAGTGCTTTCGTCCCTTTCCCAAAGGACATAAACACTATCAGAGAGAATACATAGTGCATATGAGAAATTATGGGCCAACAGCATTTAAGCAAATACATCAACATTGTGACCATTGTTTCAGCCTACTGTGTCTTATTTCAACCCTGCAGGCCCCACGTTGGGTGCCAAATAATGTCGTGGTTTTGCCCAGCCGGGAACAAAGAGTCACGAGGGTGCTCGCTCATTCCTCCCCCTCCCGGTGGAGTTCCCGGTGGGAACCAGAGAAAAAGGGGGAAAACCCGCGTAGGTTGAAATAAGAACGGTTTCATAGAACAACAATAAGAAGAAACAGGTTCAGGGGGGAAAAGGAACAGTTTTAACAGTAAATGAGGGGAATATACAAGAGGAATGGCGTGTGCCGCGGCTGCTTACCACCCGGGACCCAACGCGACCCCCTCTGGCGGGTAGCCCCGCCTCTGCGCCCGAAGCCCCGCCCCCGACTAGCTCCCTGCCTATATGTACTGGGCATGATGTCAGTATGGTATCGAATACCTGTTGGCCAGCCCAGGTCAGCTGCCCATGTTGTGCCCCTTCCTACTTCTTCATCAAAGTTAACTCTATCCTAGCCCAAACCAGGACAATATCTGAAGAAATGAATCAGGAACACCTAGCAAAATCTGTAGCCTCATCCAAAAGCAGCTTGAAGGAAGTAGCAGAAATCAATGGTCTGTGTGTTTTTAGCAGCATCTATCCCTGGAGCACATATAAAAATCATCTCCACTTCAAGGACTTGCTCCTTTGAAGAAACCTTGTCCTTGAGCCCCAAACTGAAAGGAAGATCTCCTGTCTGCTACTAGACTACAGCAGGAAGTTTGTGCCATGAGCTCACTGTAAGTCAGCAGGGTCATGTCAGTTTACCATTTGCATAGGTGAACTCAGTGACTGCTCATGGTACTGAGGAAGGAACTTTACCGATTCACACCCTGGCACACTCCTGCCTCAACTGTCACTTCTTGTGGGTGCTAGCATGGACAAGACAAGGCTGCTGGAAGTGCTCTTTCATCTCTTCTGGTGTTAAGTTGTTGTTGAGACTTCATTGGATGCTACTGAACAGCTGCTCTATTCAACCCATGTATGTGGAAGGTTTATTTAAAGCTCCCTTACCTCCCAGCCCAGTGTTTTCCAAGCACTATCAGGACTAATATCAAGGCAAGAAATCAAGGGCCAGCTGACCAAGCTCATGCAACAAACCAAAGCAAACAAAGAATTGACCATACTAAGTTTTCCTGCACAAACTTATGCCACAAGAGCTCACATCATCCTTGTTTCAATATCCCTTTTTTGTGGTGTTAGCTCATGGGGACATGAGCCAGATTCCTCCAGAGACTTTCTTGATAAGGACTCCTGCTTCTGCAAGGGGGTTGGACTGGATGATCTCTAAAGATCCCTTCCAACCCTTCCCATTCTATGATTCTATGACTCCCGACTTTTCTCTTCCTCTTTGTTAAGGATAACCCCCAAAGCCAAGCCCATACTCACCCCTTTCACATTGCAGAAGAAGGGTAAACAAAAGGAAGTGTTCACAAAAGACAGGAAGAGAAGCAGGGACCCCCTGAATTGTATGAAGCCTCAAAAGGAAACCAAGGAACTCTTCCACTTCTTTCTTTGTTCCCAAGCCTGGAGAAACAGCTTCAACACACTCCAAAGAACTTCCTCTCCTCCTTCAGACCAAATCCTGACAGCCCCAAGAAGTCTCCAGAATAACACAGCCATAATGATCAATAGCCTGCTTTTGTTCTCTTGATTCTCAAGACACTAAACCCTTCAGGCTCATTTGGCTGAGCTGCTTTCCCTACATTTCAGCCATCCCATTGTGTCTAAACTGAATAGCAACCATCCCAATTGGACTGGTTTCCATTGTTCAGCCTGGGAAATCCATCAGGGAGACCTGACAAAACTGTTCTAACAGGCAATTGCTTCCCAAATGTCAGAGTTGTTACATAGGTTCTCCAAGCACACCAGGAAAACAGCCTTTAATGTTAACCAGATTTTGGATAATGAGCTCAAGACAGTCAAGCATCACAATAGAAACTGTTGGATGCTTTTGGGAAGCCAAGGAATTAAGAGGGTTTGCTCTTTTGGTAGAATTCCATGGAGTTATTGTGAATATAACTGAGTTATATGGGATGTGGCTCAACAGCTCCAGTAGTGTTCAGTGTTGCCCTTACAGATGACGCACTCAATGGAATTGGAACAAAAAGGAGCAGAGGCAGCCTAGAGCTGGGGAAGGTGGAATAAGATCATGATGAAACAAGCCTCTTATCACACCAAAGAACAGGAAAACCATCTCAGCTTCATTTAAGGGACTGGATGGTATCTAACAGGGCATTATTAACTAACTCAGAAGAGTGTTTTTTGGTAGCAGGGGGAGCTACATGGGTGGTTTCTTTAAACAAAGAGCTACCAGATGCTTCCTCTGTAGCTCACAGGGCTGATGCCAGTCAGTTCTAAGATGGACCAGTCTAAGGCCTGGCCAATTAGTGATGGAACTAACACCTCTGTGATTGATGTACTGGAGAAGGGGAAGAAGTTGCTGGGCAGTTGCTGAACTGCAGCAGCAACAGGGAGTGAGAGTGTGAAAACATCTCTGCAAAAAAGGTCAGTGGAGAAGGAGGGGGAGGAGGGTGCTTAGGCCCTGGAAGAAAGAGTCCCCTGTGATATGTGGTGAGGACCATGTTGAGGCAGCTGTGCCCCTGCAGCCCAGGGAGGCCCCAGGGAGCAGAGACCCACTGGCAGCCCATGGAGGAGCCCATGCCGCAGCCCACACCGCAGCGGGTGGATGCCTGAAGGAGGCTGTGACTCCGTGGGAAGCTCATCCTGGAGCAAGCTCCTGGCAGCACCTGGGAGTCTGTGGGCAGAGAGGAGCCCAGGCCAGAGCAGGTTTGCTGTCAGGGCCCCAGGCTGGAGCAGTCTGTCCCTGAAGGACTGTTCTCCCCATGCATGACCCACGCTGAGACAGGGTGTGAGGAGCTGCCCTATGGCAGGCTCCAGGCTGCAGCAGTTCCTGAGGAGCTGCAGCCTATGGGAAGGAGTCACGTTGGAAAAGTTCGTGGGGGACTATCTCCCATGGGAAGGGACCCCACAGTGTAGCAGTGGGAAGTGTGAGGAGGCCTCCCCCTGAGAAGCAGCAGCAGCAAAGTCCATCTGTGATGAACTGACCCCATCCCCTGCAGTATTAAGGGAGGAGGAAGAAGAGTCCAGGGAGGAGATGTTTTAAGACTCAGTTTTATTTCTCATCTCCCTGCTCTGATGGTTCATTAATAAATCAAACCTTTTCTCCCCAAGCTGAGTCTGTTTTACCCCTGACACTACTCAAAAACCTCTCTCTCCCCTGTCCAGTTCAGGAAGGGGAGTAACAAAACAACTTGATGAACATCTGGCACCCAGCCAGGGCTTAAACCACCTCAACCTTCAACAATATGACTTGATACTAGAGCTGTGCACCTTCAGTTTGATTGAGGCTCAGCTAAGCTTTGCATTTGGGATGTATAAATATCCTTTAAGCCAACTTTGGGAGGAAACAAAACCTGTGGAATCCCTTTTGTGTCTCACAAACAATGCAGTGACTCCTCCCAACCCAAACCCTTTGTGTTCAAGTAAAATGAGACTCTGGAGGAGGAAGAAAAGCCAAGGGAGAAGTAAATTAACAAGGAGAATGTAGCTCTAGCCTGATCGTTCAGCTCTTTGCATGCACAAGTCAAGATGTAGCATTAGAAGACTATCCAAAAGTACCTTGTTTATCTTGGGGCAAGAGCTGGGACCTGTTCTCTTGAACTTTACTCCTGGCATTGGCTTCCTGCTCTTCTGACCATTCCACATGATCCCTGTTGTGAAAAACAAAGAGAAGCTGCTCAGCTGAGAACAGCAGAGAGAAAACAGAAAGGTTTAGAGAGCTGGGGAGCTTTTCCACCTGCTCTAACTTGGCCAGAAGTACAAGAGCTAGCAGCACAGCTCCTGCTTCTAAATGGAAGGTCAAATGTTCCATCCCCATCAAATCCAATCCTGAGGAAAACAGCTTGAAAGCATTGAGGAGTATCAATAACCCCAATGTGGAGCTATTGAAGGGTTTCACTTTGTCTCATTGAAGTGAAGGAAAAGCAGAATACAAGGAACAAAAAGCACTATTCTGGCCTCAGGAGGTATGAAATCTTTCGATATTAACTCCTCAAACAAAGACTTGTGTGGAAAAACTTGATTACTAAGAGTTTCTGGAGGAAAAAAGACCATTGGGGAGCTGCTTTTATAACATCCCTTTTGCACAGCACAGTCTCAGAATGAACTACAAGATGCTACGTGCACATATGACTTTATTACAAATGAAACATCCCCAATTCCTAAGAGGATACAACAGCCAGAGACCAAAAAATGGATGCATTTACCTCCCAACATGCAAAATACCTTTACCTCAGAGCAAACTAGGTGGTCAACACAGCTTAAAACAACAGCTTTCTCCAAACAAAGAGCTCCTGTTCCACACTAACACTTCACACAATCTAACACATCATGAAATGACCTTTAGCTGGGTTTATACACCAGTCCCTGCTGGATAGAGATGGGGAAGGGTTATGTTTTCCTGAGGGCACATCACTCTAACTACAGCAAGGGAACAACTTCAACAGAGCAAAACAACCCCTTCTCCTGCAACATCAAAGGAGTTGATGGTTGAGGAACTCCAGCTGCTTCGGGAAGAGCCGAGGAAGGCTCGGGATGTCTCCACCCTCGGCCGGGGGCACTGAGCCTCCCCTCGCTGTCCATCCGCCAGCCCCGTGGCTTCCCCGGCTGCTTGGGAACCGGACCCAGGCCACGAATCAGATCTACGGGCCAGGCCCCACTGTGCACCGACAGTCCCGTGAAACAGCAGCTCGCCACATCCCACCTAAAGCCCAGGGGGGGGGGGGGGGGGGTGAGGAACCCCAACCCCCCCCCCCCGCCCCCTGCGGGCGGCCACCACAGGGCAGCAGCGCCCCAGAGCGCTCCGGCAGCGGCTGCCAAAGGCCAGGTGATGCTCAGCGAGCACGGATGGGGCGAGGAGAAGAAGGAAACGGCCACTCTCACCAGGCGTTGTACTGGAAGTGACGAGCGGGGTCGGTGAGGAGCCGCTTCCCGAAGGGCCGCCGCCTCTCTGGACGCCGCCATGATGGCGCGAGCGACAGCGGAAGCGTCGCTCCCCCAGTCCGACCCGAAAGAGGACTAAGAATCACGTGGGGGGGGGCGGTGGCGGTCTGAAATTACCTGGGGGCCTGTCCAGAGTCACTCGGGGGCGGGGCCTGAGGCAGCCGTTGCCCTCAGCGCGATGGCGGGAAGTGGCCGCCGCCATTAAGAAGCGTCTCTCCCGTGTTTCCTCCCCCGGCGCTTCACACACCGGGGCGAGCCCTATCCCGGCCTCAGCCGTCCCTGGGTGTCCAGACGTAGCCCTTGTTGCTCCCTAAAGGATTGTGTGTGTGGATCTGCTAATTAAGTTGCTAAAGAACAAGCCAGCTTGGCAGGGAGAAGGGGCTGGGGATCCTCGGCTGATGAACTGCCTCAGTTATAATGCTAATAAACACACCCACAGGGCAAAAAGACCCCTGCTCGGGTGAAGAGCCTGCCCCTGGGCATGCAGAGGCTTAAAATGGTGATGTAAGCTATATTAGAGCATCCTGGGGGCATCAAGAAGAATGTGGGCAGCAGGGCCAGGGAGGTTCTGCTCCCCCTCTGCTCTGCCATATGTGCTGAGGCCTCATCTGGAGTCCTGTGTCCACTTCTGGGCTCCCCAGCTCCAGAGGGACAGGCTGGAGAGAGGCCAGCACAGGGCCACCAAGATGCTCAGGGCACTGGAGCATCTCTGTGAGGAGGAAAGGCTGTGGGCCCTGGGGCTGTTCAGTCTGGAGGAGACTGAGGGGGGAGCTCATCAGTACTTAGGGTGGGTATCAGGAGCGGTGACAGTGTTTTCTGTGGTGGCCAGTGACAGGACAAGGGGGGATGGACATAAGCTGGAACACAAAAGGTTCCACTCACCCAGGAGGAGAAACTCCTTTGGTGCTGAGCTGAGGGAGCCCTGGCCCAGGCTGCCCAGGGAGGGTGTGGAGGCTCCTTCTCAGGAGGTTTCCAAACCCACCTGGACACGTTCCTGTGCCCTCTGAGTGAGGGTAACCTGCTTTAGCAGGAGATTGGGCTGGAGGAGCTCTGCAGGACCTTTCCCATCCCCACCATGCTGGGATTCTGTGATCAGGCTGGGCCTGGTGGGTTGGCAGAGACCACCCAACCCCACCAGGACAGGACCATGAGCCCTGTGAAGCTGCTGTGGGGTTCAGATCTGGAGAGGATGAACAGTCAACTACAACATTTCCAGAGCAATAGCCTTGGCAAGGGAACAACAGGGCTGCTCTTACATGGTCCTGGGAGGAGAGAGGAGAAGAGCGGGTGCTTGGGAACTGATGATGATTCCATGTCAGCCCTACAGTCATTAGCCACTTTGATTAGCAAGTTAAAATCTGTCATGGGACAAGCAGCCCATGGCCTCCAGAGCCCACACACCCCTCACAGCCGTTCCCTGGGAGCACACAGGCTTGTGCAAAGCTGAAATAAAGCAGCTGTGTGTGTGTAGATTGGCTCACTGCACACAAAAAGAAGACAGGAGGCATGTGGATTGACCCCACTGTGCATGCTCCAAAGGAGAAGTTCAACTAAGTGACACCAAGAAAACACTTCCCAGAGGGTCCCAAAGATCCCTGAAGACCACCAAAGGTCCTTGAAGACCACCAGAGACCTTCACAGAAGACCATAGGTAATTTGAATTAGTTTATCATTACCCTTCTGGCTTCGTTTGTCCCTGGCACTTAGGACAAAGTTGCTCCTTAATACCTGTGTCTAGTGAAAGCATTCATCACCCAGTTAATGGATAGGTTAGTTGAGCTACCAGCCACACTTAGTTCTGCTTTAATTAGAGTCCCCATATAACAAAGGTTGATGTGTGGGCATGAGAGCTGCCTCAATAGGGCAAAGAGGAACAGGCAGATGCCTCCTGCCTCTTGGTTTGCCTCTTCTCACTGGGGAAGGACTCAGTAAGACCTCAATTCCTCACTCCTCTGAACCATGAGAGGGAATAGTCCCTTTCTTTGTGTACTCCTGGTGATTGTCTCAGGAGGATCATGCAGTGCTGCAGGACCAAGCTCAAGGTTGTACAATCATAGAGCTGTTTTGGTTGGAAAAGACCTTTTAAGCTCCTGGAATCCAAGCTCTGTCCTCACCCTGCCAAGCCCACCACTAACCAACCCAGTTAAGGCTGATGGAGCTGGAGCAACAAGACAGGCACCAGTCCTCCCAGGCCTAAGGGACAGACAGTGCTGGAAGGATTGCCAGAGAAGAACTCACTACCCAGCTATACACTCACAGCCATGAAAGTGAATCACTGCCCAGCAGCTCACCTTAACTGCTCAGGGCTTCACAGGAACCAGAATGGGATCTCACTTGTCTTGAAGGTAGAACCCCTGCATGGTATCACCTAACAGCCCAGGGTCAGCAGTGTTCCCACACACCCTCTTTCCACCTTTGTGCTCAGCTTTTTTTTTTTTTTTTCCCTGGGAGGGGTTTTATCACCTTCTTTGTTTGGGGAGCACAGACAGAAGGAGCAACTCTTCCTAGATGTGGAAAGATTAAGTGGAGAGGCTTCCCTCCAGGCAAGATTCCTGTGGCTCTGGGGTCAAACAAGTCTGCACTGAGGCCAAATTATCCACAGTGGCTGTAACAAACCTCTGTTGGCAACCTCCTGTGCAATGCTGGCAGTCAGCAGAGAGAGACTTGGCAAGGAAAAGGTGACTAATAATAGTAATAGAGACTCCTTTGCCTTTCCCCTACCTTTTGTATCCCAGGATCTAAAGGACTGTAGCCACAATAATGCAATGAAACTCCCTCCCCCCAGGCAGGGTTGGATGCTGAGGCTAAGAAGGATTCAATTCCCTTTCCATGGCCATTCATCACCCATCACCTCCCCCTGTGCTGCACCACATGTTCTAGACACAACCCCCTTCTCTTTGGATATGCTGAGGGATGGCATTTGGATCTTGCTGAGACACACTGAGATCACCCTGTGCCCAAATGATGCAAAGCAAGAAGTTCAACATCAGATTAAAGGGGAGAAAAGTGCTGCTGTGCTCCTGTTGCTGGCTGGAAGGGCCAGGTAGGAGCAGAGAGGAGGGAGGGGAGTATCAATCTAATCCTAGGGGATCTCCATGATACCTCATGGATGTCAGCCTGGAGGATGGGGGAAGATGGGACTTAATCAACAGGGAAATATGTTTGTGGAAGAGGAGCCCAAACTATGACAAGAGTTTGCAGAGAGGCTCTTGCCTGCAGCTTTAAATGTCTCAGCCAAAAGAGAGACAGTTCTTGAGTTTCCAATGTGGAGAACCCTCCTGTCCACAAAGAACTGGGTGATTGTAGAGTCCCACCCCAAAAGTGCTTCTCAAACCAGAGACTGGTTCTTTCTCCTCATCTCCCTCAAAGCTTAAGCTTTCCGGCCCAGCAGATGCTCCAGATCATGAACAATCCTGAAGTGCTGATATACTCACCATCCATAGCCACATCCACATAAGGACTCTGGTCTGGGAAGTGGATTTCCACTGGTGGTGGGTGAGATTCCACCTCTCTGACACTCTCCTGCTTCCCTAGAATCAAGGGGAAGGTGTTTCAGGTAGTTTCCTAGAGACCTAGAAAGCACAGTTTTGGGGTTGTGAATGGGACAGAACATGCCTTAAATCATCTCCCAGCTGCATCAGGGAGCACTCTGCTCACCTTCAGGTTTATGAACTGGTTTGCTGCAGGAGCTGTGTGTATGGGATGGATTGCAGGGTGTCCCCACTCACTGGAAACCTCCATAGGGGAAGTTTCCCCGTCTGCAGTGGGAGATTATGAAAAAGCAGCATGGGAAGGTGGAAGCACCTGGCTGTGAGTGCACAGACATCCCCATCTAGTGGTTCCAGACACCAACAGCCTCAGTTTGCCCCAGCTTTGCAGGTTCAGCAAATTAGAGTCTCTTAAGGATCCTGCTTTTAGAATCACTGAATCACACTGGTTGGAAAAGCCCTTGAAGCTCCTGGAATCCCAGCTCTCCCCTCACAGTGTCAAGGCAACCACTACCCCATGGCCCTCAGCTCCACAGCTTTGGGATCCCTCCAGGGCTGGGCACTCCCCCAGCTCCCTGGGCAGCCTGGCACAGGGGCTGACAACCCTCTCAGGGAAACAGTTCTGCCTCAGCTCCAGTCTCAACCTCCCCTGGTGCAACCTGAGGCTGTTTCCTCTTGTCCTTTCACTTGGGAGCAGAGCCTGACCCCCCAGCTCACTGCAGCCTCCTGTCAGGGAGCTGCAGAGTGCTCCTGTCTCCCCTCAGCCTCCTCCAGGCTCAACATCCCTGTGCCCCAAACTCCATCTCCAGTTCACTCTGCCCTGGAGAAGCCCCAATCAGCTCAAGGGGGTCTCCTCCTCCTTCATGCTACAGACAGACACCCCTTTGCCTTCCCTTCAGCTCACCCTGAAACTGAATTACTCCTCCTGAGGCCAAACCCAACCCCAGAGCTCACTTGGATGCTGGAAATAGTCCCGTGAGCCCTGCCCAGTGCAGCTGGAGGTGCTGAGTGCTGCCCCAGGTGCCTGATCACCCTTCATGGGCTGGGATAGGGGTGTTAGAGAACCAGACAAACAGCTTTTGTGGCACCTCGTTTCATCCCGAACTGCTGCTTTGAAGGGTGGCCGCTGGGTGTCCCTGCAGCCCCGTGCCACATGGTGCTGAGTGCCTGTACAGGCTGGGTGCTGGGGACACATACAGGATCCTCCTCACGGGTTTAGCGCCTTCACCCTCAACCCAGCTCCCCTCCTCTAAGGGCTTCTCAGCACATTGGAGGGCTCAGAGGAACCTGGGGGGCAAGATTGGAGGCTGCTGGGGTTTGTCCCCCCTACAATGAAGTGAGGTGGCTGCCAGCAGTACCCACAGCTTGCCCTGTGCCCCCAAACACATCATCCCCACTCAGGAGGGCACCAATAACACAGCAGGGATGCCCATGGGAGCCCTACAGGCACTGAATCCACCATCCCTCACCCCATCTCTGCTCAGAGCAGCTCCTAGAGTCCTGCTGGTGTACCAGGGGCTGTCCCTGGGGCAGGAAGCCTGGGCACAGAGCACTGCGGACACCAACACTTCATGGTTTGAGGTTTACAAATGGTCTTTATTGGTATTTTAGTGGTGTGAATTGCTGCTGCTCTGGTGCTGCTCATTTAAACCCCCCTTCCCCAACCTCCCAGCCCCTGGGGACAGGGACACACAGCCACGGTGCTGCTGGGACCCTCAGGACCAGCCCCACACTGGGCACATGGCCTTGGTTGCTTTTTGGAGTATGGGAGGGGAGTAGAGCCCCAAAGCTCTGTCTGGGGCAGGGCCCAGGCAGCAGCACTGCTCCAGCCACACTCTGCTCCTGGGATGATGCTTACGGTCTTCCTCACAAGACAAAAGCATGAGTGATACACAGCCCCCAGCAACAGGACATGGCTTGAACCTTACCTGCTCTTCTAGAACCTTGGGCCGCCCAGAAAACCAACCCTGGTGCAGTTCTGCAGCCCCAAAAGCACAGGAAAGGGAGAGAAGGGTCAAGCTCAAGGGCTAAGAGGCATCACAACCCTCCCCAAGCTGCTGCCTGCACATCCATGTGCTTTGGGACATAGAGATGATGGAGGGGGACACAAGGGAGCTCAGCAGCATCTCAGGGGCTGAGCCAAGATGCAGCTGGCACCCGCATAGCTCATGCTACATAGAATTGGGCCAGTGGTGCAAAGTGAATGCACGTGAAGGCAAAGAGGAAGGGCACCTTGCTACTGAGGCACTGCTTTTCACCCTCTGTGCCACAGCAGCACCACAAATGGGTGGCTGCACGAAGCAGGAGGTTGCTGAAGCAATATCTTCAAGCCATAAAGCCACACCATGCCTTCTGCCTGCTGACAAGTGGCTTTAGCTGCCCTGTGCCCCAAGGAGGTGGCAGCTGCTGTGCCCTGAGGAGGAGATGGGCAGCTCCTGTGCCCCCCAGGGGCTGTATTGTCTGATACACACACACATTGGGAGCAGGCAGAACTTCATGGAGAAGAGCACAGCTCAGCATTTGGTTCAAGCAGCCACTGTTGAACTGATGAGCACCAAAGAGTTCACAGAGAGGCAGAGAAAGGCTCATTTCTCTGCATTCAGTGTATGGAGGGGCCTCCTATCACCCCTTGGCTGACCTACTGAGGTATAGAATGAGAGGAAAGCACATCCCTGCAGTGAGAGTGGGATGAAGGACACCAAGGGCTTTGGAGGCAGTCCAGGGACTGTTAAATTACACACAGACACACACAAGCTCTTCTGTCAGCTGGGCTCCAGAAGATCCCAAGGGTCAGCCCTTACATGTTCCCATGGTATGTGATGTTAGTGAAGGTTGATGTGGCCTCTTTGTATAAAGGGTTGTTGCCCTGGAAAGAGAAGAAAGAGCAGCATCACTTTGTGCTTGGCCATCAGCATTCAGTGCACTTTACAGCTGAGGCAGCATTTCAGCTTTGAGGGTTGGATCCATGCCTCTGCTCCAGGCTTTGGCTGAGCAGTTTAACAGCTCCCCATGAGGTTTCCGTGGGGGACAGCAGGGAAAAAACTGCTGTGGAGGAGAAGAAAGGCAGCAGGAGCTCAGGAGCAGAGAGGCCTCTTGAAAGAGGCACCCAATCCATCCCTTCCCTCTGGGGAGCTGGGAGGTGAAGGAGAGGTGGGGGACAGGTCCCAGCTCCCTCCCTTGTGCTGTGGGTGCCTCAGCCCTTCCAGCACCCCATGGCAGGAGAAACCTTCCTCCTTGCTCATGGGATGGAAACACTGGTGTGGGGGCAGTGAGTAAGAGGGTCATGCTGCTGACAAGTGCTGAGGAAGTGAGAGAAGCATCTGGAACATCTGCTATTGCCTTTACACAACCCTTGGGACCACAGCAAGGTTGAAGGAAAGGGGTGTCCAAGCTGGCAGTCACCCTGAGTCCTGGCAGGGACACCGTGCCACGCTTCAGACAGGGATGAGACAAGCTGATCCTTAAGGACCAGAGAAGAATGGGACAAGCTGATCCTTAAGGACCAGAGCAACTGGGCTCTTGTCCTCAGAGGCTGTAGGATTCAGAGGCTCCCTGCCCAGCACATCTGAGCCACTCACCGTGTCCCACCTGGCCCTGGCCTTCTCCTCCTCGAAGTGAGCGAACTCCCGACAATCGTGGATGGTGATGAGGTGTGGGGAGTTTTGTAGAGACTTGGCTAGAGAAAAGAGGACATGATAGAATACAGCTGGTTAGGCAGTAAGCACTAAGCGATAAGCTACTGGACTCCTGCTCAAGGCCGTGAGAGCAAGAGAGCTGTATGATAACAGGATGAGAAAAACAGGAGCCTGGTTTGGGTTGAGCAGCCACAAGCATCCGAAGTATGTTGAAATGGGGGGGGGGGGGGGGTTTGCACGTAATTGGGAACCAATGATGAGCTTTTCTTTTTCTTCCCCGGGCACGCGAGGGAAGAAAAAGAAAACACGGGAGAGAGTAATACCGACTGCGCCGCCGGCGCCGGGGACGGCACGGAGTGAGCCAGACCCCCCCCGCCCCTTCCATCCGCAGCCGCCGCCGCGCAGCCGCTTCCCGCGCCCGGTCAGTGTCTCCGGTGCCCCCCCACACACCGCGCCGACACCGCCGGCCCCGGCCCTCGCGGACCGCTGGGCTCATCCTTTCCATCCTCAATCCCTTGCCTCAAAGAATGTGGAAACTGTTGGTCGTGATGTTATGCCTTTTGCTGTAGATGTGATGATGAACAGTGGTTTTCTTACAGTGGAGGCTTTCTAAGGCGTTTTGGGTGTCGGGAATGGAACTTGGAAGAACAGAACATTTTGGCATTGAGAAGCTAAAAGGTGGTTTATGTTGATGCTTCAAATGATTGTAGTAAATGGTTTTAGACAATTTCAACAACCCAAGCAAAACATGTGGCTTACACTGGCCAAAGCAATCAATCAGTCTACAATATGTTTATCAATGGCCACTCCAGATAATCCTTTTTCTACCTGTTTGGTGGGAGTTCCATCAGATATGGCACAATGGCCTGTACCAAATGCATTAAAAACAAATCCCTTAGTTAAGGGTAATGGCAAAGTTGACAACTGGGATTTGATCATTTCATGGTTGCCAATGATAACAACAGAGCCACAGGAGTTAGAATTATTGGGATCTATAAAGATGGATTTTTGTGTTATGTTTAATTTTACCAGCAATACCAAAACATTTAGGACAGAATGTGGATCCCATCCTGGGCATGTATAAGAACACAACATCTTGGTGCAATTATACTTCACCAAAAAGATCCAGGTCTTCTGCCTGTACAGTTACCAAAGGGAATTTTTCTGATCTGTGGGGACCAGGCATGGCCTGGGATACCCTCGAGATTACAAAGGGGACCATGCAGTTTGGGACAACTGACGATCTTGATGCCTGATCACACAATGATTTAGAAACATCATTGTCCAAAACAATTTGTGCATGCATTTACTGGCGAATGTGATGACTATGTTACCTTTGGTCTCCCTCAACAATAATAGCAACTAGTATATTTGCTCCAGGTGTAAGAGTATCTGCTTTATTAACTCAGCTATGAAAATTAGGATACTGGCCTAGCAAACAAAGTAACCAAACCTCAATGACATTAGAAGACTTGATTAGTAATGTAAGTAGTATTAGCCATACAACTTTGCAACATAGACCTGCTAGAGATTTTACCTTTAGCACAAGTATAATAACTTTGTTTGTCAGCTGTGCTTTTTTTTTCAGTGTATGAGAAGAAGCTTACCAGGCATGAGTTGCTAAAACTAATGTGCAGATTGTCCTTGAGCTGCTCTCTACTGTGAGAAACGAAGAAGCAAAAATACCTACGAGATAACAACTTGGAGCAAGGAGGAGGCTGAGGCAGCGTGTGAAACTGCAAGGCTTCTCGCAGAAAACTACAGCTGGCTTTTAGAGAAAGGACCAATTAGAAGTACTATAAACACGATAGCTTTGCTGCTGATTATGGAGGTCTGATGCTTGTTAGTAAAATTTGAGTTATAGGCTGCCCGCAGGGGTCATGGACATACCAGCTATCCCCATGCATTGAGCCATGGTATCCCTCACACTAGTCTTAGGGAGGGGGAGAGCATGGGGTGTAGAAGATATGAGTATAATGGTCTACTGAGTCTCTCTTGCAGATTGATGTGTTTCTCGGAGTGCTTGCCGTGATGCAGATCAAGATGGAGTCACTCAACTATTGGCAAGATTGAATAGTGAAGTGGAACATGACCAGCACCTGATCATATCTTCCTGCAATTGGCTCAGCTAGCATATGTGCTGGGCAGACACGTTATGTATCAGCCCGTGCCACAGGATACTGGAGTCATCGAGCATAGGGAGGGGGAGATGTGGTAGGCGTCCGGAAGATCTCGGGTTGTAACGTGAGAGGTGAAAGGTACAGAAGAGGTGGGCACGGGGTGGAGTGAGAGGAGGTGCTGGTGGTGGCAGGTGTGAGCACATGGTGTAAACAAGGGGTTGAAGTTTGGCAGATGGATGTCACTCATGTGGCAGAGTTTGGAAGACTAAAATATGTGCATGTAACCATAGACACATGGAGCAAATTCATTTGGGCAACAGCACAGACAGGGGAGAGGGCCATACATGTGGAGCGTCATTTATATAGTTGTTTTGCAACAATGGGAATTCCTCAGAAAATAAAGGCAAACAAGAGGCCAGCCTATATAAGTAAAAGCATAGAACAGTTTATGAGGCAATGGGGAGTTAAACATGTAGCAGGGATTCCCCACTCCCCCACAGGACAGGCCATAATAGAAAGAGCTAATGGGACTCTAAAAAGATATCTTGGTAAATATGGGGATGTTAAAGACCCACATATGAAATTGTTAAAGGCCTTATTTGTTATGAACCACCTGTGTGTGTTTGGGGAACAGAAGCTACCACCTGCAATAATACATCATAATACAAAGGCACAAAAGGAGAGAAAGAAAGAAATATGGGTTAAATATCGTGACCCTAAAACAGGGATATAGCAGCCTCTGGCCAAAGTATTATACTGGGGACATGGGTATTTGTGTGTTGATTCTCATACAGGATCCATTTGGGTGCTGTCCTTGAAGCTGCAAAGATCAAATCATCTGATGAAAAAGGACAGGAAGAGATTGAAGAATAAATACACCCTCGTCTTGCAGTCATTGGAGGACTGGCTAACAATCAAAAGACTGAAGGTTATATAACAGAAATATAGCAATTTTTAATGAATAATAATGTAATGTTTTGTTATAACCATAGCTTCTAGTGTAACTATCATTGCTAACAGCTTGACACATTTTAATCAGCCTAGAGATAATATTTGGATAACCTTTGCTAATCGAACTGGTCAATCATCTCTTTATCTTAGTTTGGGAGGGGTTACTAATCCTTTTAAAACATGTTTGATAGGATTGCCCATGTGGAATCTGGAGGAATTTTGTGGACTAATAGATAATAACACCTTGTGTAATAGAACGGGGCTAAGCACAATTAGGATGAGAAACATCAATGTAAGATAATTAAGTCTTTTAATACCACATTAGCCTCACCCCCTGAGGAAATAGATCTGTTTGGAAGTGCCAATGCAAGCTTTGGTACTAATGGAACTGGGGGAAATTGGGTAAGTTTTATGTCATGGGATATCCACAATTTTAATAGAAATTGAAAATATTGGGCCACCTTAGACTCTTCTTTGAAGTCAGAAATGGTATTTAAGCAATTGTATTCCAGCTGTAATGGCTCTAGTATCACATCACCGAAGAAATTACCCATGGTTATATTTTTAACCTGTGGAGAAAGGGCCTGGAATGGAATACCAGTAAATCCCCCAGGTGGACCCTGTTATTTGGGGAAACTCTCTTTATTCCACCCTAACTTAACCACACTAATGCAGCTTGCTAACCATAATAACAGCTCTCGCAAAAAACATAGTTATTATGAGTTTGATTGTACTGATATTGGTCTCCCACGATTTTGGAGTGAACTGAAGCAAGTCATAGTTGCCACCCTTTTTGCCAGGAGCAGCAGCCAATAAGGCCATGAATTTGGCTAAACAGTTAGGATGTTGGATTAAGGACGAGGTCAATTAAACTTCAGAAATGATTGGTATGTTAACAGCTGATGTTCGAAGTGTAAATCATGCAGTGTTACAAAATAGAGCTGCCATAGGCTTTTATTATTAGCCCACGGACAATAGAAAGAACATTTGAGAGGATGTGGCAGGCTAATACCATTTTCCAAAAAGAAAACGGGGGAAATGTGGGGAGTTTTGTAGAGACTTGGCTAGAGAAAAGAGGACATGATAGAATACAGCTGGTTAGGCAGTGAGCACTAAGCGATAAGCTACTGGACTCCTGCTCAAGGCCGTGAGAGCAAGAGAGTGGTATGATAACAGGATGAGAAAAACATTAGCCTGGTTTGGGTTGAGCAGCCACAAGCATCCGAAGTATGTTGAAATGGGGGGGGGGGTTTGCACGTAATTGGGAACCAATGATGAGCTTAGCTTTTGCAATATGTATGAGCCTGATTATTGTATCTATAAAAGAGCTGTATCTTTGCAAATAAAGTTGAGACTTGTTGCACTACAGGGTGGGCTTGTCTCCCATCGTCTTCAGCAATGAGGAGCTTCCAGATGAGCAGGGCAGCGAGGCCAACGAGCAGGATGGCACCTGTCACTGACAGCAGGACCACCAGGATGTCTGGCCCCTTTGGGCAGTCTGGGAGAGGGAGGAAGGTAAGGTTTTTGGGAGGGGTTTCGGTATCCCCAAGGCAATTAAAAGCAGCTCTGTTGGAGATGGAAAGCCTGGCTATGGGTACAAGGGGCTCGTCTTGTCTCAGGAGGGTTTCATCCTCTCCTGTTGCCTCCATCCTCTCAAAGCCTTCAGCACAGCAGGATCTAGAAAGGAAGGGCTGCCAGTGCCATCCATGTGCTGAGATCTCTGAGCTCCTGTGCATAGGGCAGGAGTTTGCATCCAAGCCCAAAGAAGCCCAGGTCAGGGGCATAGAAGATCCTACTTAAGGTGGGGGATGACAGCAGAGACTAAGCCTGGCTAACAGGAGCCAGCTCTGATCTGCTTCTTGAGAAGAATCACACCCATGGAGTTAAAAACAGGATGATCAGGGCAGTGGGATGATTGTGCCCTATCCTTGGCCTCAAGTGTGGGGGTGAAATAACCAAGTAAGGTGCTGAAATGTGAGCCAGGCAGGAAATGTGGCACAGAGCAGGGAACAAAGGAGCTCTCAGCCCCTGCCTGTTACAAAAGGGACACAACCCCCCCTCCAGTTGAGCACAGAAAGCCACGCTACAGGCTCTTACCTGGCTCCTCAATAACATAGAGGATGGACTTGCCACTGGAGTCCTCGTAGTACTGGAACCTCACCACGCAATCCTCCTCATCCTTGTAGGTGCAGTTCACAGCATCTTTGCCTCTGTCACCTGCCAAAGCAAGAGGCTCAGAGCCCTGGCAAGCCAGGGGGTGCCCAGGCAGAAGGGAAGCAAGCAGCATATGCAGCCCCTCACCCTCAGGATTACCACACTGCAGGGCAGGGCTTGGGGAAGCCTCTTACCCAGCTCCTGCACTGTCTGGATCTTGTCGTGACACATGTGGCTGCAAGACTGGCCCTCTGCCAGCGCTCCCCTCTCAAACTTCTTGCACTCCATACACTCCCTGAGAAAAAGGAGGGAAGTACTGGGAGCTCCTTCATGCTCTCCAGGAAGACTGGCTGTAGACACAGATGTAGCTTGGACCAGCCAGCTTGAATAAAGATGGTAGGGATAAGTTAATGCAGCTGGCATACTACTTCAGAAACAGGTGCTGTAAGTTAATCAATTGGGCCCTGGGTGATCTCATGGGCAGAAGCAGCATATAAGGAGGTAGCTAGCAAAAGAAGGGTGGCTTTGAGTCAACTCTGATGGTTGTACTATGTTGCCCGTGTATGTCTCTGCATGTGCATTACTTAGACTCTCTACATCTTTGAGTGAATATTGCCTGTGCTACTACAGCATTTGGTGACCCTGATGTGATTTGCCAAATTGGTTGGATTAAGAACCCTTGGCAGAAAAGCACTTGCATTCCTGCTTGAAAAGGCAAGTGATCTGAGTGAACTGATATAATGGGAAAAATGATAAGCAAAGAGGAAAATCCTATTGACACCCTCCAGCATATCCTTGCTGAGAAAGAATTCAATTATGAAAAAGAGGATTTGCTAAGACTTGTAAGATGGGGACAGGAAGTAGGTCTCTTTGTTTCCCCTCAAGAAGTATATGAAAAGGGACACTGGGAGAACCTAGGAGACATGTTGAATAATGCTTTTGGCTTGTGTAAATCGGTATCATCCATTATACACCAACTAGAAGTTGAGCGTGTTGCAGCTGCTGCTGTGAAAGCAGAAACTGCTGTACCATCTGAGTTCCCAGTAGATGCTAAAAGGTTCTTTGGAGGTGGTGACTTTATAGTACCATCGGCTCCACCTCTACAAGAAAATATTAAGAGACTCTTTGGAGGGGATAATGTCGTAATACCCTCGGCTCCATCTCTAGAAGAGGAGAGCATGGATGTGAGCCCACCTCCCCCAGAATCCCCTAGAGCACCATTCCAGGAGCCGAATATGCGCATTGCTTCTCCTCCCCTCCCACCCACCCTTCACCATCCTGCCCCATCCCATCCTTCTGCTATATCTGAAGGAGTACCTGGCAGAGAACGAAAGGTACGTTTTACAAATGACAATGTGGATATGCCATTGCCCCTGAGCTCATCAATCCCTGAGTGTATTCCTCTTCCATCATCACCCCCAACATCTAGTGAAGTTGAAGATCAACAAAGACAATTATTAAAGGAAGAATTAATAAGACATGGAGAAGATATAAAACAGATTTTGGCCCATTTGGAGGAACTGATGGAAAAACCAAAAGCAACAGCTAATCAACTGTTGGAATGAATTAATGAATTAACCAAACCAGAGATTAAAGTTTCATCCCCACAGGTGCTCAGAGACCGCCAGCCAGATGACTATGGTCCGGCTAAGAAATGGAGAGGCCTCATACGTGATGCGGTAATTAAAGGAGAATTTATTCCACAAGCCTTTCCAGTAATAGTAGCACAAAGAGTCGTCACAGAAGATATGATATTGGGTAAAGGACCATTTGCTGACCCTCAGGTACAAGCCCGACTGCATGAAGCTATCTTGCAGCAAACACAGACACTGGCTCATCAAGCATTTAAGATTGTTCCTGACATGGGGGTGCCAGTTCCCTCATATACAACTATTATACAGAAACCTAATGAGCCTTTCATGACCTTTTTAGACCGTCTAAGAGAAGCTCTGGATTGTATACCAAACATGTCAACTGAAGTAAAGGCGGAAATAGGGTTACACTTAGCAGTTGCTAATGCTAACCATGACTGCAAAAAGATCCTGCAGGTTCTCCCGTGGACAACAACTTTGGTCGACATGATAGAAGCCTGCTCTAGGGTAGGATCGTCAGCACATTTAGCTGAAGCTATGGCAACAGCATTGAAACCTTTAGTTCAACCTCACAAAGGAAATCGCAGGCCAAAATGCTTTAACTGTGGAAAAATAGGACATGTGAAAAATCAATGTCGGTCCAGACCATTGGTATGGACAAACAGCTCCGCCAGACCATCTGGGTCCAACGGCAGATTTCATGGCAGTTGTTACAGATGTGGCAAGTTTGGCCATAGAGCCACTGAGTGCCGCTCTCGAGTGGCCAGACATACAATGCCTAAGGGAAACGGGTTAACGAGCGCAAAAAGGGCGAGTATGATGACACAAAAACGCCCTTCAACACCAAGAGCTGCCTGGATGGTCTCAGATCAGTCACTGCAGGAAGCGCAGGAGTGGATGTGGAAACAGCAGTAGATGTAACCATCCACAACACGGAGGTAACAGTTATCTAACGCTAACGGACCCCTTGGCTATGGATTAAGTGCTTTGCTTTTAGGACGGTCATCGGCCTCTCGACAGGGTATTTTTGTGCTCCCCGGTGTAATTGATGCGGATTATGAAGGAAATATTGGAATAAGGGTTAAAGCTTGGCAGCCACCAGTTCATATACCTAAAGGAACTAAAATAGCTCAATTAGTTCCTTTCAGAGCTAAAGTTCCTTTTGCAGGAAGTTGTAAGTGTTGAGATGGTGGTTTTTGATCCACTGGAGTACCTGAGGTAAGACTGGCAATGTCACTTTCACAGGGAAAGCCCACTCAGACGGTTGTATTCCAACATCCAAATGGTGAATACATGGTTGGGTACAACACATTACTGGATATGGGAGCAGATGTTACTATTGTTCCATTATCCTATTGGCCAAAAAGCTGGCCTTTAGAGAACTTAGACACTCCTGTTGTTGGAGTAGGAGGAATATAGATGACAAAAATTAGCACAGACCTGATTTCGGTATGCATACAGGGCAAAGAGAATAGATGTGTGCAAATTAGGCCCTATGTAATGAATACTGCCGTTTGGCTTTTAGGTAGAGACGCCTTAAGCCAAATGGGCTTTCGTTTGTCAAGTGAAAATTTTTAATGGTGGCCATTGATGGGCGACCAATCCTGAAGTTAACCTGGCTTACAGATAAACCAGTTTGGATTGATCAATGGCCGCTAAGCAAAGAAAAGCTCGCCCACATTCATGAATTAGTAAATGAACAATTAGAGAAAGGTCATATTAAGCCATCCACCAGTCCATGGAATACACCAATTTTTACTATCCCTAAAAAATCTGGGAAGTGGAGGCTGTTACATGATCTAAGAGCTGTTAATGCAGTGATGCAGGACATGGGTGCTTTACAGCCAGGATTACCCTCTCCTGCAATGCTTCCAAAAGAGTGGCCGCTGTTGGTGATTGACCTAAAGGACGGGTTGGTGATCGCGCCAGAGAAGGTACAAATGCACTCCTCTTGGAAATATTTAGGTAATATCACCGATGCGCGCATTTATCCTCAGAAGGTGGCAATTAAAACAGATATTGCTAACTTAACAGATGTTCAAAAGCTAATAGGTGATATCCAATGGGTACAAACCATATGTGGTATCACGAATGAGGATCTTGCGCCACTAATGCCTTTGTTAAAGGGCTCAGTAGAGGCTGATAGTGCGTGAAAACTGTCTCGGCAGCAAATCCAAGCAATAGAAAAAATAGGAAACAAGATAGTCAATAACTACAGTCACCGATATGATCCTGACTTGTCTATTAACATTGCTGTGATAAGTCAAAACCAGCATGTAATGGCAGTCTTGATGCAATGGGATTCAGTAGCGAAAGAGCCATTGAGGATCTTGGAGTGGATATTTTTGCCATATAATTTGCAAAAAACAATTACCACGAGGCTAGAGGCAATTGCGAAAATAATAGTTAAGGCCAGGAAACGTCTGCTGGAAATAGCAGGGATTGAGGCAGACGTCATTTTCGTTCCTCTCACAGATGAATTCTTGAACTGGGCACTGCAACAATCTCATGAATTACAGTGGGCCTTATTGTCATATCCAGGAACTATAAATAATCATTATCCGGCCCATAAATTGTTTTCTGTTAAATTTCAAATGGAAGACCGGCCGTTGAGATCAGCAGTACCTGTTAAAGGCCTGACTGTTTTTACTGACGCAAGTAAGATCCAAGCCAAAGCAGGAGTGGTTCGGTGGGAGAATGGAAAATGGCAAAATCTAACTGTTCACTCCCCAGGCAGTTCAGTTCAACTGCTGGAACTGATGGCTGTAGTTAAAACTTTTGAGAAATGGCCAGACATCCCATTAAACATCATCTCTGATTCCCTCTATGTGGTCGATGCCGTCACTCGATTAGAGAGAGCGTTGTTGAAAGAAATCTCTAATCAGAATCTGTATAACTTATTTCTGCGGCTCTGGCATCAGATAAATGAACGTCAAACTGCTTGTTATATTGGACATATTCGAAGCCATTCAGGCTTAAAAGATGGACTATCAGTTGGCAATGAAATTGTTGACAAGATAGTGGCAGCTCCTTTATTGATACCTATGGGGCCAATAATTGACAAATTTTCTCAAGCCTGAAGATCGCACGATTTTTTTCATCAAAGTGCGAAAATGCTGACGAAGCAGTTTGACCTGACCATATCAGACGCTCAGGGTATTGTTTCCACGTGCCCTGCATGCCAGAATCAAATCGGCCTAGGAGTAGGAGTCAATCCCAGGGGTCTGGCACCATTAGGAATATGGCAATCGGATATCACTGTCTATGCTCCCTTTGGACGATTTAAACATATACATGTCACTATTGATACTTATTCAGCCATGGTTTGGGCCACAGCCTTAACCAGTGACAGTTCTCGAGATGTCATAAGACATTGGAGGAGTTGCTTTGCAGTCCTTGGTGTTCCAAGAGAGATAAAAACTGATAATGGCTCGGGATATATAGCCACTAAAACATGTAAGTTTCTAAACTTATGGGGTGTTAAACATACTACTGGAATCCCAGGCAATTCCACCGGTCAAGCCATTATTGAATGTACACATCAAACCTTAAAAGGACTGCTAGAAAAACAAAAAAGGGGGAAGAGGGGGTAAGCCGTCAAGATAGACTAATGAAAGCCCTTTATACAATGAATCATCTCAGAATTGTGGCAAACCGGAATGAACCACCTGCATTAACACACTTTGCCCAAATGAGTCGGGATTTGGATTTTACTGACAAACCTAAAGTTTGGTATAAGAATCCCACTACTGGAGAGTGGCAAGGACCTGCAGATCTGTTAACGTGGGGAAGAGGCTCTGCTTGTGTCATTACAGATCAAGGTCCCCGATGGATTCCGGCAAAATGGATCAAGCCACATCAACAGAAAGGACTTAATGACTGTAAGACCAATGGAAAAAACAATCTTGAGGAAAGAACCAAGTGATCCACCCTCAATCCATCACTCAATTAAAATGTAAACCCTTGCAACTGTGGCACTACATACGCTGCTGTAAATTCCTTCAGCTATCTGTATTGCATTAAAAGAATTGAAGAACTTAAGATGACCACTGGGAACTTGAAAACAAAAATGGTGTATTTTCTACAGATGAAGAGATACTTCCATCTTACAGATAATGCTCACAGATCAGCATGCTAAAGGATCTGAAGAAAAGTCCAGAACTACATTCAGGAAACAGAAATATCAGTGGAGCTACCAAGAACTCATCCCTTCCTGCCAGTGTGCGTCCCTCCTAGCAACAGATATCAGATTATGGGTTTTTTTGAGTTTATGGATTTCTGTATTGTATTATTCAGCGATGTAGCTGTTATTGACCTTTTGTTGTAAACTCATGGCCATGGGTAAAAATATTTGTTTTCTTTATGTACCTTTAATTTTGAAATGTGTTGCTGAAGGCTGGCTGGTCCAAAAAAAAAAGAAAAAGGGGGGAATTGTAGGCACAAATGTAGCTTGGACCAGCCAGCTTGAATAAAGATGGTAGGGACAAGTTAATGCAGCTGGCATGCTACTTCAGAAACAGGTGCTGTAAGTTAATCAATTGGGCCCTGGGTGATCTCATGGGCAGAAGCAGCATATAAGGAGGTAGCTAGCAAAGGAAGGGTGGCTTTGAGTCAACTCTGATAGTTGTACTACATTGTCCATGTACGTCTCTGCACGTGCATTACTTAGACTCTCTACGTCTTTGAGTGAATATTGCCTGCACTACTACAACAATTGGCAAATCTTTACAGTCTCAGGCTGGGGAAATTGCTGCTTTTCCAACCTAACTAGGCTGCAGCTGGTGGGAGCTCTTGCTGCCATGGCTCCCTGAGAGGAATGGCCCATCCCAGCTCTCTGCTGGACCCCCTATAGAATCATCATGCTTGGAAAAGTCCTTGAAGCTCCTGGAATCCCAGCTCTCCCCTCATAGTGCCAAGGCAACCACTACCCCATGGCCCTCAGCACCTCAGTTCCATGGCTTTGGGATTCCTCCAGGGCTGGGCACTCTGCCAGCTCCCTGGGCAGCCTGGCACAGGGGCTGACACCCCTCTCAGGGAAACAGTTATGCCTCAACTCCAATCTCAACCTCCCCTGGGGCAACTTGAGCCTTTTCCCTCTTGTCTTAATCATTCATTACTGGGCAGAAGAGATTGACTCCCTCAGCTCACTGCAGCCTCCTGTCAGGGAGCTGCAGAGTGCTCCTGTCTCCCCTCAGCCTCCTCTTCTCCAGGCTCAACACCCCCATTCCCTCAGCCCCTTGCCAGCACCCTTGTGCACCAGCCCTTTCCCCAGCTCTGGCCATGCTCCAGTGTCCCTCTGGCAGTGAGTGAGGAGCCCAACACTGAACACAGCCCTTGAGCTGCAGCCTCCCCAGGGCCCAGCACAGGGGGGACAATCCCTTCCCTGCTCCTGCTGCCACCCCAGTGCTGATCCCAGCCATGATGCCCTTGGCCTTCTTGGCCAGCTGAACACACTGCTGCCTCCTGTTCCCAGGCTGTCCCAGCTCTCTGCCCTCTCTCACCTTTTGATGGTGCAGGCATCAGGGCAGGTTGGACAATTCTCACAGGTGTCCCCATAGGAGCCAGGCTGGGTGCAGTCGCACTTGCCGCAGACACAGGAGCCGTGGCCGCTGCACAGCAGCCCGTTGCTGGACACACATGTGTCAGTGTGGCTGGTGCAGTTGCAATAATCACCCGTCCCATCTGAGTCACACACACAGTCCCCACAGCTGCACTGCCCATGGCCTACCCATCAGAGAGTACCAGAATCATACAGTGGAAGGGGTTGGAAGGGATCTTTAGAGCTCATCCAGTGCAATCCCCCTGCAGAAGCAGCTCCCACCTAGATCAGGTCACACAGGAACGTGTCCAGATGAGTCTTGAAGAGCTCCAAGGAAGGAGCCTCCACACCCTCCCCGGGCAGCCTGGGCCAGGGCTCCCTCACCTCAGCACTGAAAATCTTCTTCCTTATGTTGAAATGGAACTTTTTGTGTTCCAGCTTCATCCCATCACCCTTTGTCAGAGCCAGAGGGCATCAGAACATCCACATGTCCCCATGAGCAACCACCCATGAGAGATGCCCATGTACCCAGAGTGGCAGCTCCACCTCTATGGGCAAAGCAGAGCAGCCACTCACTGAATCACAGAGTCTCAAGGGTTGGAAGGTACCTGAAAAGCTCATCCAGTGCAACCCCCCTGCCAGAGCAGCACCACCTAGAGTAGGGCACACAGGAACTCATCCAGCTGGGTTTGGGATGTCTCCAGAGAAGGAGACTCCACAGCCCATCTGGGCAGCCCCTTCCAGTGCTCCCTCAGCTCAACAGGGAAGAAATTCTGCCTTGTGTTGCTTTGGAACCTCTTCTGTTCCAGCCTTTACCCATTACCCCTGGTCCTATCATTGGCCATCACTGAGCATAGCCTGGCTCCAGCCTCCTCACACTCACCCTTGATGGATTTGTAACCATGAATGAGGTCACCCTCAGGCTCCTTCAAGCTGAAGAGCCCCAGGTCCCTCAGCCTTTCATCATCCCCTGTCCTTTAGGTGGGAGCTCACACCAAACCTCAACCTTCCCCAGTACTCCTCTTATTCCACCCAAAATAAGATGAAACTGTCAAAGCTCAGGCTGAGCTGCCCCAGCTGCAGATGTTCAATCAGATCTGTCTCTGAGCTACTCAAGCTTTGCCTTTGGATGTCAGATTGAGTTGGGACACCTGGTCAAACCCCTCCAAAAACCCTCCTTGTTTCCTAGTGCCAGGGCAGACAGGGGAAGCCCCACGAGCTCTGGGGATGGCTTTAATCAGACAGACAGACAGACAGACATATTCAACTCCTGCCAAGGCTTGGAGCTGTTTGGCTTGTGGTTGGATTTCATCTCAAAGACAAGACTCAGGGAGAGGTTGAAATGCTACTGAGACTGCACACACTGACCTGTCTCAAGGCCTGGGTGTACTGGGGTATGTTGGGAGCACTGGTCCCAGTGGGAGATCTTCTGGGCACTGTCATGGCCTCAGGGGCACTATCAGGAGAAAGAAATGTGTAACCCTGTTAATGAGGAACTAAGGCTGAGTCAGTGCTGTGCAGGGGTGATGAGGCATGGAAAGAGATGAGGAGGCTGGAGAGAAGTGGCTCAGTGGGACAGGATTGATGCCAACTGGAGTCAGACAGATCATGTTGATGAAACAACTTGCCCAGACAGGGGGGCAGTGCTTCATCATCATTGTCATCACCACCCTTGGCCTGCTTCAGCCCACAGCCCTTGTGCAAACAGGCAGCAGGAAGAGGGCCAGGCACCCAGCTCCCTGAGGGCACTGTCTGTTCAGGGTAGGGGAAAACCCAGGTTTCCAGCTTCCTTATCAGCAAGCTGTTGAGATAAAGGGTCAATCCCAGCAGCATAGAGTGCAGCCCTGAGGCATGAAGTTGGGCCCAGGTCTGAAAGACTCCATTTGTGGGGCAGTGGGGAGCAGAAACTGAGTGTCACCTGGCCAACAGGTTTCATCCCACCCAGCAGAATGAGATCAGTTTTGGCCAATGACATTTTCCTGTGGATTTTGGGGCCAGCAGCAGGGAAGTGGGAGCTGGGGACAGGGAGGAGGGATGGCTACCCCTCTTTCATTCCCCTCTTGAATCATTTCTGGGGTGCTCTGCTCCTGGAGGGGATACGCCACAGCTTTGTGCTTCAGTCCTGAGTGCTGGGTTTTCTCAGACCTCAGTACTTATTGGAGATATAAGTGAGATAACCCCTAGATGGGGGTTCTGATGGGGAAGAGCCTTGGCATGCTGGGGTATGTGAAACCACTCTTGAGATGGTTGTTTTGCAGAAAGAGGCTCCTTCCCTGGTCCCTGGCACAGGAGGAATACTCAAGGACATGGCTCTCTCTCCCTCCCCAGTATCAGCAGCCAGGGCTGGAGCGGGAGAATCTGGTAGCACATGGAGGAGATGAATATTCAAGAGGGCTGGTTCCATATGACCAGTGAAGGGGGAGGATTTGCTTCCTCACCTCTTTTGCCAGAGGAGTGGGTGGAGGATAAAACTTGCCTCTCCCCACCTCAGCAACTGAAGAGTGAGACCTCTGATGTGCCTGGGGCTATGATCTGAGTGGGGTCCAGCTATTCCCTGCCCTTTGCACCCCAGTGGCTTTGTTGCAGATACACAATTATTTTAGTTAACAACTTATCATCACAATAAGTAGTCAAGCACTTGTTAATCACCTAGTAATAGTTGCACTTGCAAATAACTCAAACACCTATTGATTAAGTATTCATTTGAATCACATAAGGATCAAACTGCAAGAGTGACATACCACATCTGATGGGGACCTGTTACCTTAGCTACCAGACCCTGGTGAATGTATTTGTTAGGTTACCTTGGCTGTTACCTTAGTTGTTACTAAAACAAAGGGACTGATATCTTTTTCTGACCAATCACTATGATTTTGGAAATGTTGTGCTTGTTGGGAACCAATCAAGGTGAAGGGCTAAATTGATAGATGGACATTTTATGCATGCTTGTGTTGGCAAATGTGATTCTTTTGTTTGAGCTGTATAAAAACCCTGAAATGGTAACTAACAACGAAGCCCTAGGACAAGCCCTAAAGCAACTGGCATCTCCTTAGGGCCACCTTTCCCATCCCCACCATGCTGGGATTCTGTGATCAGGCTGGGCCTGGTGGGTTGGCAGAGACCACCCAACCCCACCAGGACAGGACCATGAGCCCTGTGAAGCTGCTGTGGGATTCAGATCTGGAGAGGATGAACAGTCAACTACAACATTTCCAGAGCAATAGCCTTGGCAAGGGAACAACAGGGCTGCTCTTACATGGTCCTGGGAGGAGAGAGGAGAAGAGCGGGTGCCTGGGAACTGATGATGATTCCATGTCAGCCCTACAGTCATTAGCCACTTTGATTAGCAAGTTAAAACCTGTCTTTCACCAGGACAAGCAGCCCATGGCCTCTTGTTTGCTCCAGAGCCCACACACCCCTCACAGCCATTCCCTGGGACACCAACTGCTCTCACTTCCCTCTGCAGTCATAGGTTGGTCCCTGTGACCAAGCCATGACTTGAGCTGGTGGCATCTAGGGCTGTCCTGGGCACGTGATGCCAAGCAACTGAGAGCTGCTTTTTGCTACAGGAGAAGATTGGCTGGAGGAATGATGCTTCCCAGCTGCTGGTCTTCACCACAGATGCCAAGACCCACATTGCACTGGATGGCAGGCTGGCTGGCATTGTGCAACCCAATGATACCCAGTGCCACATTGACAAGGATAATTTCTACTCTGCCTCCACCACACTGGTAAATCCCCACCCCTTCTTGGGGCTGTGGAGCACAGAGCTGCTGTTGAGGGTCCCCATGGGAGGGGGAAGGTGGTCCAGCTGTGGTTGGGAGGCCATGATGGAGACCAGAGTGGTTGAAGGTAGATGTTCCCAGGGTATAGTCTCTCCTGTTCCCCAGGACTATCCCTCTCTGGGCCTGATGACTGAGAAACTCTCACAAAAGAACATCAACTTGATCTTTGCTGTGACAGATACAGTTGTTGGCCTCTACCAGGTAATATCCTTGGGGGGCTGGTGGGTCCCAAGGAGCATCTTCTGCAGCTGGCCATGGATGGTGGGACATAGCTTGGTGGTCTCCTGTCCTACCAAAGCTTCTTGAGAAGCTCCCCTGTGCCTGGACAAGGTTTGGCCCAGCCATGGCACATCCACCCATCACAAGCAGACTGTGCTTATCCTATTTCTCCAGAACTACAGTGACCTGATCCCAGGCACAACCATGGGCACCTTGTCCAGAGACTCCAGCAATGTCCTGCAGCTCATCGTGGACTCCTATGGGGTGAGTATTCAATGTGATGGGCCCCACAATAGCTCTCTCCCTCCCCTAAGAGCCACTGCTCCACAGTACAAACAGCCCACAGAGATTTGGCAGCTCCTCCAGCCCTGAACATCTCCCTGGAGCAGCTGTGAGTATCTGCCTCCACCCACACTTGCAGGGACCCCAGGAAAAGGAGATCACTGTGTTCACTGTCTGCCCCTTCCCATCCTCAAAGGCATTTCCCTGTAGGGAATGACATTAACCAAGTCCTGAGAAAAACTCAGGGCACTTGGCTCCTTTCCTCTGTGTGTGGGAGCACTGTGAGGCTTGGGAGGACCCCTCCCCAAGGCTGAGCCCTCCCAGCTTGTGCTGTCATCTTCAGCACTTAGAGAACTGTTTGGGCTGGAAATCCCAGCCCTCCCCTCACCCTGCCCAGCCCAGCACTACCCCATGGCCCTCAGTGCCTCAGCTCCAAGGCTTTGGGATCCCTCCAGGGCTAGGCACTCCCCCAGCTCCCTGGGCAGCCTGGCACAGGGGCTGACAACTCTCTCGGGAAAACAGTTCTGCCTCAGCTCCAACCTCAACCTCCCCTGGGGCAACTTGAGCCTGTTTCCTCTACTGTTGCTTGTGACTTGGGATCAAAGATGGCCGCCTCTCCTCCCCTCAGCCTCCTGTCAGGGAGCTGCAGAGAGTGCTCCTGTCTCCCCTCAGCCTCCTCTTCTCCAGGCTCAACACCCTCAACACATTCCCTCAGCTGCTTCTCATCAGACTTGTTCTCCAGCTTCTTTGCCCAGCTCTGGCCACACTGCAGCCCCTCAGTGTCCCTCTGGCAGTGAGTGAGGGGCCCAGCACTGAACACAGCCCTTGAGCTGCAGCCTCCCCAGGGCCCAGCATAGGGGACAGTCCCTGCCCTGTTCCTGCTGCCACCCCAGTGCTGATCCCAGCCAGGATGCCCTTGGCCTTCTTGCCCACCTGAGCACGCTGCTGCCTCACATTCAACTTCCCCAAGCCCTTTTCCTCCAGCAGCTTCCCAGCCCTTCTGCCCCAGCTTGGAGCTGCCTGGGCTTGGTGAATCCTAAAGGCAGGCCCCAGCACTTGACCTTATTAAACCTCATCCTCATTCCTCTCTTCCTCCCTAGAAAATCCGCTCCAAGGTGGAGCTGGAGGTGCGTGACCTCCCTGAAGAGCTGTCCCTGGCCTTCAATGCCACCTGCCTCAATGACGAGGTCATCCCTGGGCTCAAGTCTTGCATGGGGCTCAAGATTGGGGACATAGTGAGGATTCTCTGCTACTCTTGTGCTAATTTCTCAGATGGCCCAAATGTTTTGCCAGAACTGTTTCAGTTGAAGCACACAATCCCAGCATGGTGGGGGTTGGAAGGGCACTGCAGAGCTCATCCAGCCTCACTCTTCCTGCTAAAGCAGGTTCCCCTCGCTCAGGGGGCACAGGAATGTGTCCAGGGGGGTTGGGAACCTCCTGAGAAGGAGCCTCCACACTCCCCCTAGGCAGCCTGGGCCAGGGTTCCCTCATCCTACAGTAGTTTTTCCTTAGGATTAAGTGGAACTCTTTTGTGTTCCAGCTTTTGTCCATTTCCCCTTGTCCTGTTACTTGAGATAGCAGGAAAAAAGTGCTGCCTCATCCTCCTGACAAACAGTTGTTAGCTACTTGTGAGTGTTAATGAGATTCCCCCTCCCCCCAGCCTTCTCTCCTCCAAGTTGAACAGCCCCAGGTCCCACAGCCTTTCCTCCTCAGGAAGATGTTTGCATTCTTTACTGATGATGTTTTTAGTCACCATTTACACATTTGGGATGATGACATCCATGTTAAGATCAGGTCCCCTCAACATAGCACTGGTGGTTCTGACACCCAAACCCATCCCTTTCCCCCCCTCCAGGTGAGCTTCAGCATTGAGGCCAAAGTATGAGGATGCCCTGAGGAGAGGCAAAAATCCTCCACCATCAAACCTGTGGGCTTCAAGGACAGCCTGAGGGTGGTGGTGAACTTTGAGTGTGACTGTTCCTGCCAGAGCCACGCTGAAGCCTCCAGCCAGTCCTGCAGCCGAGGCAACAGCACGCTGGAGTGTGGCGTGTGCCACTGCAACCCTGGGCGCCTGTGCTCGCACTGCGAGTGCTCTGAGGAGGAATACAACCCTTCCCAGCAGGATAACTGTAGCCCTGGGCCTGGGCAACCTGTCTGTAGCCAACGTGGAGAGCATATCTGTGGGCAGTGTGTGTGTCACAGCAGCGATTTCGGGAAGGTGACAGGGAAGTACTGCGAGTGTGACTGACTTGCGGAATGAAACTCTATAACTCAAAGAGTTATAAAGAAGGTATGTGCGCCGTGCCGGGCGCACGGGGGATCGCTCCACCACAAATGTGTGCACTTGACTCGGCAACTTGCTTGACAAGGATATTAGCTGTTGCTGGCCTACTTCAGCCGATGGGTCCAGAGGAATGTATTTGCACATAGCAAGTCTTATTCTGTCTAAAAATTCTGAAGGGGTTTCAAAAGGGCCTTGTCTTATGGCATATAGCATTGACCAATTTTCCAACCCATATTTTATCCACTGTTGATATTGTTGCAACTGCTGATAATCGTCATGATCATTTGGATCCCACCCTGGGTCTGTCAAAGGTATACACTGATCAACTGTCCGTCCCACTAATGTCCCTCCCGTAATTTGGGCCTGTACTTGTGTTTTCAATACCAACAGCCTTTCTGTTTCGGTTAGTGCATCCAACATAGCATCTATGTCTCTCCAGTCTCGATCTAAAGTTTTAAGAATCATATCAAACCTTTTAGCAATGCCTATAGGGTCCTCTCAGTAATCTCTTACTGTTTCCTTCCAGGAATGTAAGTCATTAATGGTAAAAGGAACCTTTATTTTTGCAGGCCCCTTTGGGCTCATCGCCTGTCTCAGCGGGGCTTGAATTATTGGATCCACTTTACTCAGAGTCCTTGATGTAATGGGACTGAATCCAGGGCCCTGTGGCTCATTTTTCACTGTTCCTTTGTCTGGTATCGGTGGTGTTCCCATATTTACAGTCCTGTCTGGTCCCACAGAAGGACCAGGACCCATTGCAGGGCCAGGTAAAGTTCCTCTGTCATTCATATTTATACTCATTGTTGGAGGAGGGCCCTGGTTGCCAGTAGGCACGCCCATATTCACTGTCCCCTGAGGACCCATATATTCCATTCTCATTTTCTCTTTTATTACTTCTGCCCCCCTTTCATTAGGAGGGGGCATGGAGGGAGGTATATAGCCTTCTAGGCTTTCTAAATCATTTGCCTGATACACCTTATCTCTATTGGTGCAGCGTTGTCCGACACTGCAGGACAAACAGCACCTTTTCAGTTTTCCCCTGTTTTATCGTTCTAGGGCCAGTATCAGGGGATCTTGGGGAGGAGCTAACCCACAATCCTGCTGCCATTCTGGGTGATTTCTCAGAGGGAAAAACATGTCCACATAAGAAGCCTCATCCCATTTTCTTTCCCTCCTTAAAAACAACATTAACTGTAGGAGGGTATTATAATCCAGAGTTCCATTTTGAGGCCACTTCTCCCCATCGTCTAATTTATAGAGCGGCCACCATTGGTTGCAGTATTTTATAAGTGGTTTTTTTTTACTTTCTGTACCCCTAGTCCCCACAAGATCTTTCCGATGTGCCAATCAATATGCATCCTAATGGACTTTTCTTGACTCTCACACTCTGAGCGCTTCCCATTATTTTCCTATATTCTCAAATTACTCTTTGTAACTCTTTCTCTGAAATGTTTCTCAAAATAGGTAATCCCAACCCCCAACCACAAAACACGGTTGTAATCTCAGCTATGTGTTCTTCACACTCAGGACACCAGCACCAATGCTTATCGTAGTCACCACCCCTTCCAATGCTATTACAGTTATATATTCTAGCAAAAAGTACGCTTCAGTTTTACCCACCCAGTATGTTCCAAACGGGGCGTTTCAAACAGGGAATTTCGAATAGGGGCAGTGGATGGAGTTCTTGCTTCTCGTTCACGTTCCTTATCTTCTACCTTGATAGTGTAAAACAGTACTATTAAAATATTTCTTGGCTCCCTTAGTTCACATAAAACATATGTAGACAAGTTAACAAACACTACAATTACTTGACACGCTTCGTCCGTCTCCGGCCGGTCTCCTGGCGGAGATACGGAACCGCGGATAAGGACTCCGCACTCGCTTCGCAGTCAGACTGCGTCTCATTCATTTAACGCTCAATACACACACACATCACAACTTTACAATATCCGTTTATCTTAAATACAAATAAGCCCGGGTACTTCCAACGCCACAATACTATTATTATTATTATACCAGTTGTTATCCCTTCCGCAGCTGCAAACTAAAACCAAGATGTCATGCGAATTCGCCCTGTAACCATCCGAATCTTGGCTGGGGCCTCTGAGTTGCGAATACCAAGTAACCCCCACCCAATGTCGGCTGGGGCCTCTGAGTTACAAATACCAAGTAACCCCCCCCCCAATGTCGGCTGGGGCCTCTGAGTTACAAATACCAAGTAACCCCCCCCAATGTCGGCTGGGGCCTCTGAGTTACGAAAACCAGGTAACCCCCCCGCCCAATGCCAACTGGGGCCTCTGAGTTACGAAAAACCAAGTAACCCCCCCCAATGCCGACTAGGGCCTCTGAGTTACGAAAAACCAGGTAACCTCCCCAATGCCAGTTGGGGCCTCTGAGTTGCGAAAACCAGGTAACCCCCCCCCCAATGCCGATTGGGGCCTCTGAGTTACGAAAAACCAGGTAACCCCCCCCCCCAATGCCGACTGGGGCCTCTGAGTTACGAAAAACCAAGTAACCCCCCCCCAATGCCGACTGGGGCCTCTGAGTTACGAAAAACCAGGTAACCCCCCCCCCCCCCAAGCTGACTGGGGCCTCTAGAGTTACGAAAAAACAGGTAACCCCCCTCCCCCCCCAATGCCGACTGGGGCCTCTAGAGTTACAAAAAAACAGGTAACCCCCCTCAATGTCGAGATTCTTCCCAACTTACACCTACACAGGGACTCTGTCGTGTGCCAGATGTCTCTGCGCGACTTACCAATCGCCCCGACCGCGGTCCCTTTCCCTCTTTCACATACCTTGTCCGCAGGATAGATGGTCGTTGTCTGCTCCCGCAGTGAGCGGCTGGGAGCGGAGTTCCTCCGAAGAAAAAGACTCAGGCCGCGGCTAGGACGTCCGTTCCTTGGTCGCTCCTGCAGCCGAGCAGAGCGCGTCCCATCTGGGTCGCCAAAATGACTTGCGGAATCAAACTCTATAACTCAAAGAGTTATAAAGAAGGTATGTTTATTCGGCGCCGGGCGCACGGGGGATCGCTCCACCAAAAACGTGCGCCCCCCGACTCGGCAACTTGCTTGACTTATATTTGTTACAAAGTTACAAAATCATATGATGACATTATCCGCCTAGACAAAGACACAGCCTGTCCCCGATTTCGCGTGTAAATTAGGTCTTTTCTTCCTTTCATTTGCGTGATGTCTCCCGGTGATGGTCTTTGGGGCATTGGGAGATGAAGGCTGATAAGTCCTGAGGCTTTCTCACCCCGATCTTCAGATATCGCTTGGCCCCCTGCTTGGCCCCTCCCAGAACCGGTTTCTGCCCTCAAGGAAGTTGGAGGACCCCGGAGGTATTGTGTGAGGAGATAAGCGTGACCTTTTACAGCTTGTGTGAATTTTGTTCTGTCTGAAAAATAAGCTTTATACTATTGCGATAAGTTAGTATAAGGTTTATTAGCACATGTTCGTATAAAGCTCTACATCATGACGACTTCTCCTGCATCCGCTTCAAGGGTCAGATGTGCTCAGGTGAGTGTTGGCCTTGGAGGGGTGGCAGCTCAGGGCTTTTGGACTGCTCCAGGGATGAGGGGAATCAACAGAATCTCAAGGGTTGGAAAGGACCTCAAAGCTCATCCAGTGCAACCCCCCTGCCAGAGCAGCACCACCTAGAGTAGGGCACACAGGAACTCATCCAGCTGGGCTTGGGATGTCTCCAGAGAAGGAGACTCCACAGCCCATCTGGGCAGCCCCTTCCAGTGCTCCCTCAACTCAACAGGGAAGAAATTCTGCCTTGTGTTGCTTTGGAACCTCTTCTGTTCCAGCCTTTACCCATTGCCCCTTGTCCCATCACTGAGCACAGCCTGGCTCCAGCCTCCTCACACCCACCCTTTACATACTGTAATCATGATGAAGTTACCCCTCAGGCTCCTTCAAGCTGAAGAGCCCCAGCTCCCTCAGCCTTTCAGAACAAGGGAGATGCTCCACTCCATCATCTTGGTGGCCCTAAGGAGATGCCAGTTGCTTTAGGGCTTGTCCTAGGGCTTCGTTGTTAGTTACCATTTCAGGGTTTTTATACAGCTCAAACAAAAGAATCACATTTGCCAACACAAGCATGCATAAAATGTCCATCTATCAATTTAGCCCTTCACCTTGATTGGTTCCCAACAAGCACAACGTTTCCAAAATCATAGTGATTGGTCAGAAAAAGATATCAGTCCCTTTGTTTTAGTAACAACTAAGGTAACAGCCAAGGTAACCTAACAAATACATTCACCAGGGTCTGGTAGCTAAGGTAACAGGTCCCCATCAGATGTGGTATGTCACTCTTGCAGTTTGATCCTTATGTGATTCAAATGAATACTTAATCAATAGGTGTTTGAGTTATTTGCAAGTGCAACTATTACTAGGTGATTAACAAGTGCTTGACTACTTATTGTGATGATAAGTTGTTAACTAAAATAATTGTGTATCTGCAACAAAGCCACTGGGGTGCAAAGGGCAGGGAATAGCTGGACCCCACTCAGATCATAGCCCCAGGCACATCAGAGGTCTCACTCTTCAGTTGCTGAGGTGGGGAGAGGCAAGTTTTATCCTCCACCCACTCCTCTGGCAAAAGAGGTGAGGAAGCAAATCCTCCCCCTTCACTGGTCATATGGAACCAGCCCTCTTGAATATTCATCTCCTCCATGTGCTCCATTGCCCCTTGTCCTATCATTGGCCATCACTGAGCACAGCCTGGCTCCAGCCTCCTCACACCCACCCTTGATGTGTTTGTAACATGAATGAGGTCACTCCTCAGGCTTCTCTTCTCCAAGCTGCAGAGCCCCAGCTCCCTCAGCCTTTCAGCACAAGGGAGATGCTCCACTCCATCATCTTGGTGGCCCTTGGACAGACCCAACCACCTCAAGAGCTCAAGGAGCTGGTGAAGGGTCTTTTTAGGAATCAATCACATGGTCTAGAGAAAACTGGGCTCAGCCTCCATCCTGCTGGGATTTTTAGGGGTTTCTTTCTCTGAGCCTCAACACCTCTCCTGAAAGAACAGCTGTGACACTGTAAGAGCTTCTCAGTCACACTGATCCTTTTAGTTTACAGAATCCCAGGATGCTGGGGGTTGGAAGGGCCCTGCAGAGCTCCTCCAGTCCCACCCTTCCTGCTAAAGCAGGTTCCCCTGGTTCAGGAGGCACAGGAACGTGGCCAGGTGGGTTTGGAACCCTCCTGAGAAGAAGCCTCCACACCCTCCCTGGGCACCCATGTCCTTCTGAAACCTATTACATGCCTTCCTTACCACGTTCCAGTCATATCCCATCCACTTCTGGCCGTCCCAGGACTTCCTCAGCCTACCACTTACTCATAGCAAGGGTTGGTGATTGCTTGTGGAGGAGAGATGTACATGTAGGGCGAAATGGGCTTGTCCACAAAGGCCCCAAAGCCGATGCGCAGGTTGCTGGTGAGCTTACGCATCTCACTGGCCAGCTTGGTGCCCAGGTTCTGGATGTTCCTCAGATCATCCTTCATTGGGTTAGGTCCATCAGGTAGTAGATATCCACAGGGTAATCTTCCACTTGCCGTACTTGGACATGAGAGGTCTGGGAGTCATCTGGAACAGGAGAGGGCAGCAGAGTGAGAGATCCTCTCCTGGGAGGAACAAAGGGACAATGCACCACAGGACTTGGGAGAAAGCCAACCTTGGGAGGTCAGCAGGAGCCCAAGGGGGTGGTTTAAAGCTGCTGGGAGGAGAACAACCCAGTTCAACACAAAGGAGGTGGCAAATGTAGCTCTTGTACTTCAAATCTCTCATCACCAGGATGGGAGCAGATCCTCCTGCTCAGAGCCGACCTCCCTAAGCTGTCCTGTATGAACCTAGGTGGGACCTGCTTCAACAGAGGGGTTGGACTAGATGATCTATCTCTAAAGGTCCCTTCCAACCCCTCCCATTCTGTGATTACCAGTGTGGCCAACACATGCTGGATGGAGTGAAACACCCAATGAGTGGACAGCAGGATTTACAGGGGTTACCAGAGGTCTGCATGGCTGCTTCAACCTTCTCTGAGCTCCCAGAGCATCTCCCAGGGCCTCTCCCATCTCTGTTCCTTCCCTCTCCACTTGGCTCCTCTCAGCTCCTTCTGGGAGATGCTTTGGTGAAATGAAACCAAACCCTTCTCAGGTAGGACCTTGTGGGGAACAGGACAGTTTTTGATGGCTTTAGCACTTAAAACCCCCCTTAAACAGCTGAAAACACTTCAGGTTGACCTTTTCTTTCTGCCTTTTAGAAGAAACAAAGGTTGTTTCATGCTTTTCTTTGACATGGAAGCTGAGGCCTTCTCAGAACACCTCCAAAGGTTGAGGGAAGAAACCTGCAGACTGCCTCTATTCCTCTCCAGGGCAGCAAATCTTCCTGCCTCCTGCCAACTATCTTTAGACCTCAACAGAGCAAAGAGCAGTTACATGTCCCCACTGTGTGAGGACACTTCTGACTGCTGCCATTCAGCTGGGGCAGATCCAGGGGTGTACACAGCATGCCACATGCTACCAGTCACTGTGATACCTGGCTCCAGGGTTTTCCATCAGCACAAGGAACCCCAATTGTTCCTTGTTGAGGCTGGAAAAGTCACCCATGAGCTCCCTTGGGCTGGGCTATGTGTGGGGCAGAACACAGCGATGGCACAGCTCTCTCCATGTGCCCCAAACTGCTTTGGTGACCCTGGGTGAGTGCTGTCTGGTAGTTTTACCTCCTGCCTGCCATCCCTTGAAATTCCTTTGCTGCTGGCAAATGACCAGAAGACTTAATTGGCTCCAACCTGCCAGGCTGAACTGAGCCTGGGAAATTAAAGGGACCTGTTGGCAATCCAACCCCACCAGCTGCTCCACAGCTTGTTAAGACACCAGCTGATTCCCACCACAGCAGAGCCTAAACCCTGAATGGCTTTAGTTGTTGAAGTCACATCCCATCCTACCCCTCAGGATATTGCCAGATGGAACCAAGTTGCCTAAACAGCAGCAATCAGCTTGCAGACAACCTGACTGCTCATCAAGGATGTTGCTGGAGGCTTTGGTGTAGTTTTCAGCCTGGTCCTGTCCCTGATGGACACGAGCCAGCCTTGGGCAGCGAGGCAAAATGATGCCTTACTCTTTATTGAACCCTTTGGGTCATTCCCACTGCAGTTTGGAGCATCTTACCCAGCCTTAGGTTGAGCTGTATTTTCTGGGGGCTCATCTGGGTGGTGGTAGAGCTCCCTGAGCCTTTGTCACTGAGGGGTTGGTTCTCCAGGATGGTTACAGTGCTGGTGGGGAACTCGATGTCAGCCAGCCCACATCCGTTCTGCAGGAGGTTCTCACGCAGGTCACAGCGAGGGGATGATTGTGGCAAGACCTGGGGGAAGAGAGACACAATCAGGAGCCAGCTCCCCCCAGGAACCCCTGGATTATGCCAGGAGGGGGAGAGAGAGCGCCCCTTTTTTTATACCCAGGACCTTTGCTTCATCACATCTAATGCAAAACTGAGATAAGAAGCTTTTTGGGCACACAATTCTCTGCTTGAGGGAATGGATCCAGAATCTATGAGTCCTACAGGTTTTGGCCTGCTGTGTTGCATGAGAGCTCCCTGACAAGAAGAAGCAATGGATAACATCTCCCTGTCAAACCCTATCCTGTCTCTGAGTAGCTGGAGCCTCAGGTTTGGGGTTTGGCAAAGCTAAAGGGAAAGCCTGTCTCTATGGGATGGCTAGAAGAGGGTGAGGTGGGATGTGTGTGGCAGGCTGGGGGTGAGGTGGAACATGAACACAGCAGGCTGGGGGTGAGGAGAAGAGTCTGGGACTCCTCATATTCTTCTAAACTTTGGCAAAAGATGAGGCACCTTTTCACCCCATTTCCTTGACTCATGCCCTTAGGAATCTCTTCCTGAGCAAAGAACAGGCTTGTTGTGGGTGAGGCCATCATCCTTGGTTCCTGCCTGAGGAAGGTTCAGGCTTATCTGCAGTTCTCCAGTTTCCTGCTGGATGGAGCTGGCTGGGGGAAAAGAGAACCAAAAAAAGGAGTGAAAGAGAAAAAAAAAAAAAGGACACAGGGCTGGGGGAGAAGCTGTCAAGTGCACATCAGGGGCAGGAAGCACAAAGTGTGGAGTCATGGTGGGGTTCTAACCCCATCCTTCCTTTCCCAGAAAGCTCCCAGCTCCTTCCCCTTATCACAGCACATTCAGAAGGGCTCAAGTTGCTCCAGTTGCTTATGAAGACAAATACAGGAAGAATTTCTCTCCCTGGATCTGTTGCTGTCAGTTCCCAGCAGGGCAGCAGCCACCTTCCCTAGGAGGGAATTCCTCCTTCTCCTTCCTCCAGCCCAAACCTTTCTCCATTGCAAGTCCTGCAGTAGATGACCTTGCCCAGCATTTCCTTGAAGCAAACAGCAGTGCTACAAGTTCTGATGGAGGCTGACTCACCTCTTTCCCTGCTGGATCCTAACTCTGCAGCCTCTCAGCATTGCCAAAACTTCCTCAGCCACAACCTTGGCTCCACTAAGTTCAAGCTGGCTCAACCCAGGAATGAATTTGTGGGTTTGAAGCAAACAAAGTAGGGAAAGAAAAGAATGCAAACAGTCTGAGGAAGCCTCTGGAAACAGTGGCCAAGCCATAGCCAGTAAATACATCAGCAGGCATGTTCCCTCCCCCACAGGCTCTGGCTCCCACCCTGGCTGCCTGGACAATGTGCTGGGGGTGAAAAGGACAAGTCATCCTCCTAAATTAGCTCCTTCACACCCACCCATCCCCAGGCCTTGCTCTCTGATGGAGGAGGTGGTTGGTCTGCTCCAGATCCCATCCAGCATCACCCACATTCCTGGCTCATGCAGACAGGGTTTGAACTGTGGTGCTGGGCTCATGGGGAGATCCCAGGGGCTCAAATGTCATGGAGCACCTTATGGCATTTGCAGCAGCATTCCTACTGTGAGATTCTCATGGAGAAGCTGTTTAATCCCAGGGCTGCACCCTTCCCCTGGAGCCCCAAACATCAAGATTGACTCGGGATGGACATGAACCTCCCAAAAGGCAACAGTTACTGGGCTGTCAGTGGGACATTTGCCCATGAGATCCTTACAGCCTCCACATCATCTCTTGAGCAGATGCTGAGTTGTAAGCTCCTTCCCTGCAGTGAGACAAGAGGTGCCTGAGGGGAACCTGGAGCTCGGGAGCACCTCAGCCAAGAGCTTCTTACAGTCATTTCAGTTGGAAAAGCTCTTGAAGCTGCTGGAGTCCAAGCCCTGGTCTCACCCTGCCCAGCCCAGCACTAGTCTCAGCTCCACAGCTTTGGGATCCCTCCAGGCCTGGGCACTCCCCTAGCTCCCTGGGCAGCCTGGCACAGGGACTGACACCCCTCTCAGGGAAACAGTTCTACCCCAGGACAGAAATCCTGATGATTTTATCCCATTTACAGCCTCCAAACCCCATCAGGGAGGTGACCCTCCCTGGAGGCTGGAGGAATTCACACATCCCCAGGGCATCTTGTAGGATCAGCCTCTCTGCAAGAGAGCTCCTGAGATGACCCAAAGTACAGATGCCTCTGCAGGTTACACACTAAAAACCTTCCAGCAGCTTCTCTAAACCATCAAACCTTCACTTTTACCTCCAAAGGAGCCCCAAGCAGGTCACATTTTGGGGTGTCTGAGACTGTGTGTTGCTGATCTCCAAAGTGATTTGAGCCACATCTCAGGGTTGAGGCTGAGATGGAAAGGCCATCCCAAAGGAAAAGGGAGTGGATGGGCACAACTAGTTGTTGTTTAAGGCTGAAAGAAGACTTCATTCCCTTCTTGCCAGGTTAGAGCAGGAGTAACTGGCTCAAGCAGGCAGGGTGGATGGCAGAAGGGCCACAGGGAGAGCAGCAAGAGCACAAATAAAGACACTACCCCTTTAAGAAAAGGGAAGGAGGAGGGGGGTACAGCGTCAGAGCCCTTCCCTCCCTTAGGGAAATTAAACAAACCCACAGCCAAAAAGCCAAAGAGAGCTCATTTGCTAAATGAAGAGCATGTGGTGCAGATGTTGGAGGCAGAGCTGCTGAGTACAGCCTGGCTCTGGCAAGCAGAGCTGTTCCCTCACTGCTTGTCACTCTGTCCATGAGCACAGCACTAGAGAGATTTGCCTTTTTTGGAAGCCTTTGGTGATGTGGAGGAGGGAAAAGAAGAAACAACCAAACCCCTGTCACAGCTTCCACTGCAGCATGGAGCCACTAACCCAGCTCAGTGGGGTGGGAAGGAGGGAGAGCAGCCCAGCCCATTCCCCTTCTTGGAGAGAAGCTCTTTAAATCACACTGCATATTTCAGCCAGTCTTTAGGGGTGATAAGATAGGGCACAGCATCAAGATTCCTCACTAATCTGATGGGCACAGCAGGCAGAGACAGTTCCTCCCAGTTCACAGCCATCCCCAAAGCACTGGGCTATGCTGGCAGCAGCCAACAGTGTTTGCCAGCTTGGATCATTTCTTTTCTCAGGTGGGAGGGTACCACAGACATAAGTGCAAGCCCAAGGAAGTGGAGGTGCATGGATGGAGAAGCAGAAATCCATGGCAGAGGGGTAACTGCTCTGAATTGGTTCATTGAGGGGCTGGAGAGTGGCCAGAGTCAAGCAGAGGAGCTGGGGAAGGGGCTGGAGCACAAGGGTGCTGGGGAGGGGCTGAGGGAATAGGGGTGTTGAGCCTGGAGAAAGCTGAGGGGAGACAGGAGCACTCTCTGCAGCTCCCTGACAGGAGGATGGGGTTTAGATTGGAGCTGAGGCATAACTGTTTCCCTGAGAGGGTTGTCAGCCCCTGTGCCAGGCTGCCCAGGGAGCTGGGGGAGTGCCCAGCCCTGGAGGGATCCCAAACCATAGAGCTGAGGGCCATGGGTTAGTGCTGGGCTTGGCAGGGTGAGGGGAGAGCTTGGACTTGATGAATTTAAAGGTCTTTTCCAACCCAAACGATTCTAGAAGCTGCAAAGCCCTGGAAGAGGTTTTATCACCTCTCCCCATCCATCCCAGCCTCACCTCCTCTTGTCTCTGCCCAGAGGCTGCTGTCTCATCCTCTTGGGAAGCTCCCTCCTCTTACAGCTCTCACCCACCCAAACATGATGAATTTAGAGCCCCAGCTCAGCTCTGACATCCATCTTTACCTCCCTAAAGAACAGCAGGCACCTTGTCCTCCTTTCCAATGCAAAACCCAAAGCTTTTAAAGCCATACCGTGTCTTCTAATCAGTCTTCTTCCTTCCTCCCCTCAGGTTTCTTGCCCTTTCCAGCCCCTTCCAGCAATTAGACCCCTTTAGCCAGAGCTTGACAATGGATTTGCAAGAATTCAGCCAAAAGGAAGCTTGGACTTGAGAGACAAAGTGAATTCCTAAGGTGAACATCAGCCTGTCTCAATATCCTCAACTAAAGGGCAACACTTTAGGAGCAAGGAGGGAATGGGCAGCCTTGAGCCCCATGATGTGCATCTCCAGCTGTGGTCAGAGCCACATACCAGACAGGAATGTGTTTAGACACTGTGGGAAGACATGGAAACCAAGCTCCTGGCTGCAACACAAGAACCAGCAGCCACCTCACAGCCTCATCCTTTCCTCCACATGCTCTGTCCTGCTTGGGGACACAGCTCAGCCTTCCCTCAAAGCTCTTACCTCTGCAGAACACCATGCACAGAGAGGGCCAGGCATTGCTTGCAGGAGTTCACCCCCACAGGTGGTGCAGATGTTACCCCCTGAAACAGCAAAAGGGAGAGCACTTAGAGGCTGCAGAACACACAGGCCACATGTGTGCTGGAGTCACAGTACTCAGCTGAGAGCTTCCTGAGCAGACACAAGCCTCAGCACACCAGAACTCTGCTCTAAACCAATGCTCAACCCCTGTTATAGCTCCCTCCCTGCCCCTTTTATAGCCACCTCCCCAGCCCAGCACCAGCTGAGCTTCGTCCTGCCCAGCACTCAGCATCATTTCCCCATCTGCCAGTTCCTTAAAGGGTCTCCCCCACCCCTGCAATGTTGTGCTTGTGTTGAAGTGAAGCACTCAGTGCCTGGCCTTGACTTGGGGTCAAAGCCATGGAAAGGAGAGGAGGAAAATGGCATGAGTCCAGAAACGTGCTGGCAGCAGTTTGTGCTGATGCCCCAGGGCAAAGGTTGGGCTCTGCTGGTGGAAGTGGCATGAGAAACACACACTGGCATCAGTTGTGATGGTCACAAGCTGGTGGGTCCCTGTTAGGGGATTAAAAGGCCCCCCAAAGATGCCCGCAGGGACCCCAGGGCAGCAGCAGAACTCACTGGAGCAGGAGGAGCTGCTCTGGCAGAGGCAGAGCTGGGTGGCTCTGCACTTCCCAGGGGAAGCCCCAGATGGGGGCATGGCCATGGTGCTGTCACTCCCTCCCTCCCTCCACAAGCATCCCAGCAGGGTTTTAGGGCTCCCCAGGCAGAGGAGATCTCAGCCATGTGCCTGCTTGGCTAAGGGAGCCCAGGGGGTTGAAGTGGGCTGGGGGTCAGGCTCTGCTCCCAAGTAACAAAAGGAAACAGCCTCAAGTTGCCCCAGGGGAGGTTGAGATTGGAGCTGAGGCAGAACTGTTTCCCTGACAGGTTTCTCTGAGAGCAGCAGGCACTGGGGTGTCCCCTTTTGCCTTGTGGCTCCCTGTCTGTGCAGAAAAAAAAAAGCCTCATTTCTCCCCAGCCACAGGAAATGCAACACAAAGCAGGGAGAGGAAGTGATGAAATGATGTTGTCAGGTCTTTGGGCAGAACCCCAGTGACTTGTGCTTGTGCCTATTGGCACACAGCCTGGAGTGCCTGTGTGTGTGCGCGATGGATGTGTGTGTGCGCGATGGATGTGTCAGAGGCTGTGCTGGGCTGGAGAGTGGCCAGAGCCAAGGGAAAGGGGCTGGAGCACAAGGGTGCTGGGGAGGGGCTGAGAAAATGGGGATGTTGAGCCTGGAGAAAGCTGAGGGGAGACAGGAGCACTCTCTGCAGCTCCCTGACAGGAGGATGGGGTTTAGGTTGGAGCTGAGGCAGAACTGTTTCCCTGAGAGGGTTGTCAGCCCCTGTGCCAGGCTGCCCAGGGAGCTGGGGGAGTGCCCAGCCCTGGAGAGATCCCAAAGCCATGGAGCTGAGGCGCTGAGGGCCGTGGGTCAGTGCTGAGCTTGGTGGTATGAGATGAGTGATTAAACTTGATGATCTTCAAGTCCTGAAGGTTGACAGCTCCTTGGGGATGTGATCCCAGGACACCCTGTATGCCTTATCAGACTTTTGCCACTCACACTTAACCCCAACTGCCTGCCTGAGCATCAGCTTTGGGGTGGCAGCAGCTCCTCCATGGACGAAAACACTCAGCTGCAGTGAAGCTGCAAAAAGGTTTGAAGCTGACCATCACCCAAAAGAGCAACAAGTTGGTCTCTGATGCCAGAGGACACTCAGTGATGTGGAAACAACAATGTTACCTCCTGGAGTGGATGGGGTCAGGGGAGCCAAGGCTTGGCAAAGGGAAAAGGCAACCCCCACAGTGCTGGCTCCTGTTTCTCCTGCCTCTGTGCGAAATCCCTCCTACCCTGCCAAAAACCTGAGCACATGCCTTGGATTTGGGGCTGGTTGCAGTGTGGCTGCCAGTGGCTCAGCCCTCCAGGGAAGGCATTAGCCTGGCAGCCCTCAGGGACAAAGGCAGCCCTGGCAATTTGTGCTCAGGATTAAAGTCTCAGAGCTGCCAACCTCAGGGCTGGGAAGAGCTTCTGAAACTGCAGGTGATAGAATCATAGGATGGGAGGGGTTGGAAGGGACCTTTAAAGCTCATCTAGTCCAAATCCTCCTGCTAAAGCAGCTCCCACCTAGATGAGGTCCTTGGGGAGGGTTAGCATCCCCCTGCTTGGATGCTCAGGCACTGGAGGAGAGGTGCCAGGTGCCCACCAGCCCCATGCAGGGGTTTCATTACCTTCTGCTCTCAAATCTCTCCCTGTAGCAGCTGGGTCCTGCTGCTGCCTCATAGAATCCCAGCATGGAAGGGACCTCCAGAGCTCAGACAGCTCAAGCAGGTTCCCCTTGATTAGGGGGCACAGGAACGTGTCCAGGTGGGTTTGGGAACCTCTCGAGAAGGAGCCTCCACACCCTCCCTGGGCAGCCTGGGCCAAGGCTCCCTCACCTCAGCACCAAAGGACTTTCTCCAGTGGCACTCTTTGTGTTCCAGCTTACGTCCATCACCCCTTGTCCTGTGACTGGCCACCACAGCCCAAAGTGTCACCCCATCCTCCTGACACCCACCCTTTAGGTACTTGATAACATCCCCCCTCCTCAGCCTTCTCTTCTCCAGGCTCCTCAGTCTGATGCCTCATGGCTGTGGTGGTACCCATCCACCCAGTACCACTAGCTCCTGTTTAACACCAAGGTGGTGTTTGTTCCCTCAGGGCTGGGTTTTACCAGCACCCAGTGTGCTGGGGGAGTGCAGAGCTGACAAGGGTACAGCTGTGCTCCCAGGCAGCTCACATCAGCATCCATCCACATCCCACCTCAAGCACATTGCCCCTGTGCCTTGAGCCAAATCTCTCAGCTGCTCCCTGCCTCAGTTTCCCTCCTTGTGCAGTGCTAACTGCGGGCTCAGCAATACCCTGCTGCACTGAGACATGCTGGAGGGGAGGATTTGCAAGCCTGAGCCCTTGTCTACCTCTCCTTCACCTCTTCATGCTGAAAAATCTGAGCTCTGGGGCTGATGAGATGAAAAATCTGAGGCTGCCTCAAGTGCCAGCTCAGGGATGTCTACCCCAGATGGTCTATCACATGCAGGGGCTGCAAGACCCTTCCCTAACCTCTAGCCCCATTCCTGGCTGCATTTCACTTGGAGCTGGATGGAGCAGGGCCATCCCTTCCCCCTGGGAGGAGCCAGAATGCCCTGGGGTGATTAACAGCCAACAATTATCACCAGCCAACCAGGCAGCTGAGAGGAGGCAGCCCCCCCCCCCCCCCCCCCCCCCCCCCGCAGGGAAACATCCTTAATTGGGCATTTCCAGGCTTGCCTGTAGATAGGAGGGAGGGCCTTGGGGTGATGCAAGAGGAGAGCAGAGGCTGCAGCCTAACACCCCAACCTGGCCACAGGCAGCTTACCAAGACCTCAGTGCTGCTTAAACGAATCAATTCTGCCTTGAGTTCCTTTTTTCTCCCCCCTTTTTAATGTTGGGGGCTTCTTTTTCCATCCCCAAACAAAACCAAAGCACAAAAGCTTCCTTTATTCTCCTATGGAAGCAGTTGGTCTCACTTAAAGATGTGATCCTACAAACCTGAGGCTCTGGAATGGAAAAGAACCCCTGGCCCATGAAATACAAAGCAACAGGAGCCCGGGAACCATCCACCTGGGGCTGGGCAATGCTTCAGCCTCCAGCAAAGGGGAAATGCTGCCCTTGAAATGGCCCTTCCCTGTCTGGGGAAAAAACGACTCAGTCCTCAATCTGTACTGGAAGTGACCTCCAGGCCTTTGGCTTTTTCCTCTCCTCTGCCAATTCGAACAGGAATGTGCACACACAAAACTCGGTGAAGGTATTTGAACTTGTTAAACACACAGAGCAGCTTGACAGCCTCTCTGTTTGCCTCAAGGGATGAGGATTTGGGCTTTTCTGCCTAATCTCCTGCCCACTCCATCCTGAGGATGTTGGATTTTTCCTTCTGAAGGTCTTTCCCTGGCTATCAGAGTCTTCCCCAGAGGTGAGATGTCCCAAACTGAGCTCAACTGACACACGGGACCAGAGAAATGACCTGCACAGCCCCAAAACCTATAACCCCAAACTCTCCCAGGGCTTCTCTTCTATCCTGCCCTGCTGACAGCTAACTTCGGAAGATCAGAGCCTCAGGGCTCTGGGAATTCACCAAAGCCTGCAACAATGTGGTCCCCAAACTCCTTGGAGTGGCTTCAAAGACAATGGGATCAATTCAGACAGGAGGAGCTGAGAGCATCTCAAGGTTTAGCACTTGCAGGGGTTGCATTGTGCCTCAATGATGAGGATTTGGGCTTTTCTGCCTCATCTCCTGCCCACTCCATCCTGGGGCTGTTGCTGTTGCCTTTTTGCTTCTGAAGCTCTCTCCCTGGATGCCAGAGTCTTCCCCAGAGGTGAGATGTCCCAAAATGAGCTCAGCTGACACACAGGACCAGAGAAATGACCTGCACAGCCTCAAAGCCTCTTGCAGGGCTTCTCCTCTATTCTGTCCTGCTGACAGCTCACTGCAGCAGAAGATCAGAGCCTCAAGGCTCTAGGAATTCACCAAAGCCTGCAACAATGTGGTCCCAAAACAACCCTGGAATGGCTTTGAAAACAATGGGATCGATTCAGAAAGGAGGAGCTGAGAACACCTCAAGGTTTGGCACTTCCAATGGTTTGCTTTCAGCCCCCTGGAAACACACCTGAGGACAGATAACACTCTCCACTCTTCACAAAGTGGCATTTTACAGTTGGGGGCTTTGAAATACAAAGGCCATTTGTCCTGAAATCCCACGTTTGAAGGTGAGGGCTTTGGGTTTTAACATCCAAACTCTCTTTGTCCTGAATTGGTAGCGGAAAGTAAGAGCTCTGAAAGCCAAGCAATCAACTAACATGACAAAAGAAAGAGAGAACACGAGGCAGCTGACTGAAACACACCCCCAAGCCCTTCAAGTGATGGAGGCACAGCCCCAATCTGCCCTGAGAGAGTGTGTTTTTGCTGCTTAAAGAGGATGTCAAGTCACACCCTTAAGTGCTTCCATCACAAACCCCTTCCCCCCCACTTTGTTGTTTCCCCCAAGCCATGGGAATAGAGCCTTTAAGGCTTTAGGGGGAAATCAATCCCAGGCAACTAAATGAGCTTGAAACAAAGAGACAAAGCGCTTGGCTTGAAACTTACCCCAAGCTCCGGCAGCGCAGAGCATCAGGATGCCCAAAGCAACTGAGAGCTTCCCCATCTCCTCCTCCAAAGCCCGAGCAGCTCAGTCCCGGAACGATGAGAAGCAAAAGCCAGAGCAGCCAGAGCTTTTGAGCGCTTGAGGAGATGAATCATGAGGCTAGGTGGTTTATGACAACGAAGCGGGGAGAGGGGACCGACTGGAGGAAACTGAGCTGCCTCATCACTTGGGGTTTGCAGCTGGGAGTTGCCCCCGCCCCGTTCTTCTCTTGACTCCTCACGCTGCTGCTTTTTCCCCTCTCTCAGCTCGGAGACTGACCTAAGAAAACCTGGCAGTGAGTCCGAAGCACTGCTGACCAGCCCCCCTCCCTGAGCTGGGAATAGGCTCTTTCCTATAGGCTCTTTCTCTAATGCCTGGCAAAAAAACCCCCACCTCTTGCTCACTCCCTCCCTTCTTTTGCTTAACCCTTGCATGAAAGGCAGAAACAGCAAGGATTTAAAGGGCAACAGAGCAAATGCAGAGAGATGGGGAGGCTTCTCACTTCTCCTCCCTAAGGGAACTGTGAGAAAAGAGAATATCTGTGCTTGAAATGAAGCTGGGAGCTGACACAGCCAAGAATTGGAGCTGGTGAGGCCAGCAGTTTGGGTTTGGTCGTGGCAAAAGGAGAGAAGTTCAACTTTGGAGCTGATTTTCTTCTCATGTGTGTTGATTCCCCCCCCCCCCCCCCCGCCGTGTCCTCAGAAATTGCTCCTGTGCTGAGCAAGCCCAGGGAGTGGGATTTGCACAGGGATTGTCCTGGAGCTGCTGGTTGGTGCCTTTCAAAGGGATTTGACAAAGCTCTCCTTCAGTGCCAAGATCCTCCTCAGAGATGGGAGAAACTGAGGCACTCAAAGAGCAGGCTGCAGGGGGGCAAAAAGGGGAGAGAAAGGCTGTTTCTCTGCATGCTCTCTCCCACTAAGTGACAGGGCTTGGGGACAGTAATGACACAGGATGATCCAACACAGGGATGTCCTGAGAAGGAGCCTTCACACCCTCCCTGGGCAGCCTGGGCCAGGGCTCCCTCACCCCAGCACTAAAGGAGTTTCTCCTCCTGTGCCAGTAGAAGCTTCTGTGTTCCAGTTTGTGCCCATTATGCCTTGTCCTGGCACTGGGAACCACAGAAAATAGTGTCACCCCATCCTCCTGGCAGGTCCTGCAGCCTTTCCTCATCAGGAAGATGCTCCAGTGCCCTGAGCATCTTGGTGGCCCTGTGCTGGCCTCTCTCCAGCACTTCCCTGTCCCTCTGGAGCTGGAGAACCCAGACACAGGACCCCAGATGAAGCCTCAGCAGATATGGCAGAGCAGAGGGGGAGCAGAACCTCCCTCTACCACATAACAATGGGATGCTCTGGGGTTTGAAGCACTGGGATGAAGGCAAGGAGCATGCAGGGGGATGCTTGGGGAGCTGAGTGGTCCCACAGCCCTTGCTGTGGACCCTGGAGCTATGGATGGGTGCAGCAGGCTGAAGCTGAGCTGGGGTGCTGTGGGAGAAGCTGGAGCTGAGGCTACAAGAGGGAGCAGAAACTCCTCCAGGCTGGGAGGGAGCTGTGGAGAGGAGCTTCCTGCGGGGCTGAGGCACTGGGGATGTTTTGCTTTCTTCCCCTGGGGATTCCTCCTGACCCTCAGCTTCAACAGCACCAGATGCTCTTGTTCCATCAGGGCTTTCCCCTTCCCTCCTGTTGCAAACTATCCTGGAGAGAAAAGCCACGTGCAGAACAAGGAGGGAAAAAGCAACAGGGAAAACCCAAACCAAACAGGTTTTGAGCCCCTGAAGTCACAGAGGCTGAAGCAGGGGCACAGCCACCTCAAAGGTTTTTATCAAGACCTTTATCAAGCTCAGGCTCCTGCCTTCAGCTGCAAGTGAGCAGTTCTCATTTTAGGTTGATTAAAGTGCCCTTCAGGGGTTGGGCAAAGAAACAATGTCAAGATGTCCACAGATAAATCAGGGCAAGGTCCTCACATCATGGCAAAGGGCTGAGCTGCTCTTCCCTTCCATCCAGGCAAACAAAGCTGAGCTGTGGCACTTCCCCTGCCATGGGAAGTCTCAATCCTGACCCAGAGGTGCCTGAGCACTGACTGGCTCATGGTGGCACTTTGGGAGCTTAAACAGACACAGGGAGGGATGAAATTGCCTCTGGGGCTGTGTCAGTGGGGCTGAGAGGCTGTGATGCTCCAGCCCTGGGCACAGCAGTGATGCAGCTGTAGGATCCAGAGCTGGGGGACAGAGATTAGGGTGCAGTACCCTCCAAAGAGGTAAAGGAGCAGGAGGGGTAGAAAAGAGAGACAAAGTTGCTCAAGAAGGAACCCCCTCTCAGCTCTCCCCCTCCAGCCAGAGGATGCTAAAGATGCAGCTCTCAGCTGGAGGCACAGGACAGGCATCAATGAGCAAAGCTGGGGGTGGACTGGGCTGGATTGGGCCAGCACAGCTCTGTGCTGGGAAGAAGCTACATCTCTGATAGTAGTTGCAGGGATATTAACGGCAGTTGGATGCTGTATAATCCCATGTGTTAGGGGGCTTGTACAACAATTAATAGAAACTGCATTATCTAAACAAATGCCATTAGACCTTTCTCCCTACCATGAGATGTTCCTTCTCAAGGAACAAGAAGAAAATCAAGAATAGTCGTTGTTAAAAAATAACTGTGAAATAATGTTGTCTAACCTGGAAGAGTCATTGCAAAAAGCAACAAATGTATATACAAAAAAGGAAGGAATTTGTAGGAAATGTTAATGTTTTTGGAGGATGGAGCCAAGGGGATTAAGACAAAGAATTTCTACCATAACTGTTTCTTTGTATTGCTAATCAGATGCCCAATGAACTTTAAATTTTAGATAAGACTGTGGGGGTATGGGTGACAAGATAAGATCCTGACAAGAACCAGATATCCCCTGAGGGGATTGTAAATCTTAGAGTACCTAATTGATGGGGAGACAAGGCAGGGACCTTGCTGGGATAGGGAATAAAAAGATGAATATTGTATCTATCAGGTGTGCCTAGGACACCTGCTCTTGCAAGAACGCTTAATAGAAGTGCTTCACTGCAGAGTCTGACCTGAGTCTTTCTCAAGAAAACTTGTTTGTTTCTTACACCCATCCCTCCCCTCTTCCCGGGCTCAGAGCCCTGATCCCTGTGTCTTTATCTCCTCCCCACTGAACTGCTCAGGGGGGCACTGAATGGGGGTTTCAATAAGTCTGTTCTCGATGGTTTCTGCCATTTGTCTGTCCTCAGGGCAGGTAGCTCCGCACCAGTCCTCCCTGCACCTCCCCAGGATACCACCCACACACACCCACACTGCCTCTCCTGTGGGGCTGCTCTGCGGCACGCAAGCTCCAGCACGGCCTGTGCCATGGCCATCTCCTCACACAGTCTCGCCCGTCCGGGCTCACTCACATGGAGCTGCTGGTAACTCTCGGTCCTGCCATGGCCCTGCATGGGTTGCAGGGGTACAGCTGCATTCTCGCCACGGCTTGCAGAGGAGTCTCTGGTCTATTGCTTCTCCTTCCTTCCTCTTTCTCTGACTGTAGGATCCACGTGGTCACCTCCATCTTGTATCTTGAGTCCAAGCAAAAGCTGCTCCTTGCTAAACCATGACAATTTGTTTTGCTCTTTAAGGAAGAAGCTTTATTCATAGAGTATGAGACTTTTCCTCGGGATCTGGTAAAATCAAACAATAAATTCTACTCAGCCTCTTAGATAGAATGTAGTTTATAACTTGTGGATGTGTTCCTTTGATGTTTCATGGCACTTTGGTTCTGATACCTGTGATACATTCTCAACCAGCAACCCATAGCTGGTTTAGTAAAAGACATCAGTTATCAGGGCTGGTGATACCTGATCTGTGATAAGGTGATGAGCACTAAGGAATAGAAGCAAGTTTCTTTTTGTGGTCACTTTGAAAGCAGAATCATTGGTTTGTGCCTTTTGCTGTTGTAATGCCCTTTTAATGCACTACCAGTCAGAACTTTTGTTCTCAAGACTGAATAGCAGAAGACATATTTTTCTCGAGATTTTTTTAAGTTCTATTTTTAGATTATTTTTTTCCTCTATGAGAAAATGGCTTATTGTTTTTCTGTCTCCTCAATTTTTTAAGGAATCTTCATGTGACCTCGAATAAATACTATTTAATTACTTGCTCTCTTGCACAAGCCTTACTAGTCCAACAAATTATCCTGAAAATGCCCCCAGAGTTTAAGCCTATAATAACTTTGAATTGATACCTACATGAGTACTTGGAGCTTTGAGAGTTTACTGCTACTCTGTTAGTCTTAGTCCATGTGGTATGCAACTTGCTAGGAAGATAAAATGTATTCTAGATACTGCAAAAAAAAAAGTTGCTTCTATGCCTGTGCATGTACCACTATTTTTTGGTTAATTGAGATATCATCACGCCATTTTTTTGTTTTATTGAAAGGTTTTTGTATTATCTCCCAGAACATAGTTATCATTCAGGATAATATTCTTTGGTTTACTTGAACCTTATCATTACTGTCTTTCCAGGTAAAGGAAGATATACATCCGTATTACAAAAGTTGGCAGAGTAACTGGTGTTGCTTTTTAGCAATCAGACTGTACAAACATTAACGATCTTTGATACCTGAGTCTTCTATAAATTTTGGAAGGCTTTAGCCAGACCCATGGCAAATCTCTCATTTACTGCTCTTGGCAGCTTGAAAAAAAGTTTTAAGTGATTGGAGAAATTGGGTGAAAAGTGATACAGGCAGTTCTTTAGCTTGCAGAGTACTTTAGTTGTAATTAAAGTTACTTGCTTATATTTTAATTTCAGGATAGTTAGTCCTGATTCAAAATTGCAATGTCATAAGTAATGATGACAAATATTCATTGTTGTCGTGGTTTTGCCCAGCCGGGAACAAAGAGCCACGAGGGTGCTCGCTCACTCCTCCCCTCCCGGTGGAGTGGGAAGGGGAACCAGAGAAAAAGGGGAAAAAACCCGCGTAGGTTGAAATAAGAGCGGTTTAATAGAACAACAATAAGAATAAACAGGTTCAGGGGGAAAAAAGGAACAGTTTTAACAGTACACGAGGGGAATATACAAAAGGAATGGCGCGTGCCGCGGCTGCTCACCACCCAGGACCCGACGCGACTCCCCCTCCGACCGGTAGCTCCGCCTGTGCTCCCGAAGCCCCGCCCCCGACTAGCTCCCTGCTTCTAGGTACTGGGCATGATGTCAGTATGGTATCGAATACCTGTTGGCCAGCCCAGGTCAGCTGCCCATGCTGTGCCCCTTCCTACTTCCTCATCAAAGTTAACTCTATCCTAGCCAAAACCAGGACATTCCACCCCTTATTCTATACCATCTACATCATGCCTAGTTTCACAATATACAACATCTGAGCACCACATTTCCTCTTCCTGAAAAAAATAGGGGCACACACAGAGAAGTATATCATTCCCTCAGTTTATAGGCCACCCCCCTAACATTCCTGTTAAGTCCATTTGGCCGTTTAGTTCATAACGTCAGGTCTTATTCATCATAAATCTTTCACAGCAGGGCAGATGGGGTGTGTGTGTGTCTTATCTGTAAGTTGAAAGCACTGATCTTGAGGACGTCACTGGGCACCAATTCACATTCTGCTATTCTGTATCTTGCTTGTCCATGTCCATCTTTCGGTGATCTGGGTGGTCCTTACTGTAGTGTCAGTGATATGGCATAGAGCAACTATGGTAATGACGACATACAACAACAATGTTATTTAACAACTAACATAATACAATTTGATTAAACGAATTCACAGGCTATTCTCACCCAAAATCAATTTTCCTTGAGGTACGCACTGGGTTGTCCCATCCTTACACATCACCCACCAAGTGTACCCAGGTCCCTGAGCAAAAACAATCCCACGAATGGGTTTACCTTTACCCAAGGTAGGACTCACCCAGACTGCTTTCCCTAACAGATCTTTTACGTGCACTACAGGGACTTTATCCCCTTCTACAGTATGTAAAAGTTCCGATTGGGCAGGGCCAGCTCTGTTCACAGATCCTCTGGAGTTGACTAGCCAGGTGGCCTTTTCTAAATTTGTGTCCCAATGTTTGAATGTTCCACCCCCCATTGCTCTCAGTGTGGTCTTCAATAGTCCATTGTGTCGTTCAACTTTTCCTGAGGCTGGTGCATGATAGGGGATGTGATAAACCCATTCAATGCCATGCTCTTTGGCCCAGGCATCTATGAGATTGTTCCTGAAGTGCGTCCCATTGTCTGACTCAATTCTTTCGGGGGTGCCATGTCGCCAGAGGACTTTCCTTTCAAGGCCCTGGATGGTGCTCCGAGCGGTGGCATGAGACACAGGATACGTTTCCAACCAGCCAGTGGTCGCCTCCACCATTGTGAGCACATGTCGTTTGCCTTGGCGAGTCTGTGGCAGTGTGATATAATCAATCTGCCAGGCCTCTCCGTATTTATATTTCTGCCATCGTCCTCCATACCATATGGGCTTCCACCGCTTGGCTTGTCTGATTGTAGCACACGTCTCACACTCATGGACAACCTGTGCAATGGCATCCAAGGTTAAATCCACCCCTCGATCACGAGCCCATTTATAGGTGGCATCTCTGCCTTGATGACCTGAGGTGTCATGGGCCCACCGAGCTAAAAATAACTCCCCCTTGTGTTGCCAGTCTAAATCTATCTGAGCTGCTCCAATCTTTGCAGCCTTGTCCACTTGCTGGTTATGCAGATGCTCTTCAGAGGCCCTGTTCTTAGGTATGTGGGCATCTACATGGCACACTTTCACAACCAGCTTCTCCAGCCGAGCAGCAATGTCTTGCCATATTGGGGCAGCCCAGATGGGCTTGCCCCGTCGTTGCCAGTTGTTCTGTTTCCATTGCTGCAACCACCCCCACACAGCATTTGCTGCCATCCACGAGTCAGTGTAGAGATAAAGCCTTGGCCAGATTTCTCGTTCAGCAATGTCCAAAGCTAACTGGATGGCTTTTACCTCTGCAAACTGGCTCGATTCACCCTCTCCTTCTGCAGCTTCTGAAACTTTGCGTAGGGGGCTCCACACAGCTGCCTTCCACCTCCGATGCTTCCCCACAAGACAACAGGACCCATCGGTGAACAGGGCATACCGCTTCTCATCTTCTGGAAGTTCCTCATATGATGGGGCCTCTTCAGCACGGGTTGCCTCCTTTTCTGGTGATATTTCACTGTCTTCACACTCTGGCCAGTTCATGATCAGTTCCAGAATTCCAGGGCGGCTAGAACTTCCTACACGAGCTCGTTGTGTGATCAATGCGATCCACTTACTCCATGTAGCATCAGTTGCATGATGTGTGGAGGAGGCCCTCCCTTTGAACATCCAGCCCAGCACTGGCAGTCGGGGTGCTAGGAGAAGTTGTGTTTCTGTGCCGATCACTTCTGATGCAGCTTGAACCCCTTCGTATGCCGCCAGTATCTCCTTCTCAGTTGGAGTGTATCGGGCCTCGGATCCTCTGTATCCCCAACTCCAGAACCCAAGGGGTCGACCTCGAGTCTCCCCAGGTGCTCTATGCCAAAGACTCCACCATTCTCCCCAGCTGCGGTGTAGAGCACATTTTTGACATCTGATCCTGTCCGGACTGGCCCAAGCGCCATCACATGAACAATCTCCTGTTTAATTTGTTCAAAACTTTGTTGCTGTTCAGGACCCCATTCAAAATCATTTTTCTTCCGTGTTACGTGGTAGAGAGGGCGCACAATCATACTGTAATTTGGAATATGCATCCTCCAAAAACCCACAACACCTAGGAAAGCTTGTGTTTCCTTTTTGCTAGTTGGGGGAGACATGGCTGCAATTTTGTGGATCACATCTATTGGGATATGGCGACGTCCATCCTGCCATTTTACTCCTAAAAACTGGATCTCCTGCGCAGGCCCTCTGACCTTATTTCGTTTAATGGCAAAACCAGCCTTCAGAAGAATTTGAATTATCTTCTTTCCCTTCTCAAGAACTTCCTCTGCTGAGTCACCCCACACAACAATGTCATCAATGTATTGCAGGTGTTCTGGGGCCTCGCCCTTCTCCAGCGTGGCCTGGATCAGTCCATGGCAGATGGTGGGGCTGTGTTTCCACCTCTGGGGCAGTCGATTCCAGGTATACTGAACCCCTCTCCAAGTGAAAGCGAACTGGGACCTGCACTCTACTGCCAAAGGAATTGAGAAGAATGCATTGGCAATATCAACGGTGGCATACCATTTGGCTGCCTTGGACTCCAGTTCATATTGGAGTTCCAGCATGTCCGGCACAGCTGCGCTCAGCGGTGGCGTGACTTCATTCAGGCCACGATAGTCCACTGTCAGTCTCCACTCTCCAGTAGACTTTCGCACTGGCCATATGGGACTGTTAAAGGGTGAGTGAGTTTTGCTGATCACCCCTTGGCTCTCCAGTTGGCGAATCAACTTATGAATGGGAATCACTGAATCTCTGCTGGTGCGATATTGCCGCCGGTGCACTGTTGTGGTCGCAATTGGCACCTGTTGCTCCTCAACCTTCAGCAAACCCACAACGGAAGGGTCCTCTGAAAGGCCAGGCATGCTGGATAGTTGTTTAATTTCCTCTGTCTCCACTGCAGCCACACCAAAGGCCCACCGGTACCCTTTTGGGTCCTTAAAATACCCTCTCTTAAGGTAGTCTATGCCCAGGATACACGGAGCTTCTGGGCCTGTTACAATGGGGTGTTTGTGCCACTCATCTCCAGTTAAACTCACTTCAGCTTCTAACAAGGTTAGCTGTTGAGATCCCCCTGTCACTCCAGAAATACAAACAGATTCTGTCCCTTTACAACTTGATGGCATCAGAGTGCACTGTGCTCCAGTATCCACTAAAGCCTTGTACTCTTGTGGGTTTGATGTGCCAGGCCATCGGATCCACACTGTCCAATAAACTCGGTTGTCCCTCTCCTCCACCTGGCTGGAGGCAGGGCCTCCCTAGTACTGGCCATGGCAGTCATTGGATACTTTTTGTAGAAAAGAGCTAGAAGTCCCCTCGAGGGGACTAGAATAGAGCTCAACACTTCTATTCTGTCTAGGGAGTTGCTCACTGGAAACTGGAGCAGCATCTTTCCAAGAGAAATTGCTCCTTGTAGCGGTTTTTCCCCGTAGCTGCCGTGCCCGTGCCCTTAAGGCCGAAGTAGGTTGCCCATGCCACTTGTTCATGTTCTCTCCCTGGTCCCGCAGGTAAGACCACAAAGCACCTCGTGGTGTCTGCCCTCTATATTCCCTCTCTTGAACAGAGGGACATCTACTAATGGCTGAAGTACGGACTCGGGCAGGTGGAGTGCGGGACATATCTTCTTTGCATTGGTGGAACTCTTTTGACATTTTATCTACAGCCGAGACAACAGCCTGTAGGGAGGAAGACAGACTTTCTTCATATTGCCGAAGTTGAACACCCATTTCCCCCACTGTTTTCCCCTCACCTTCTTTCCAGGAGATGACTGCCAATGAATTAGCATAAGATGATGGTGCACTCTGCAGAAATCTTCGCCACATAGACTGTGTGCACTGGACCTCATCTGGGTCTGTTGGTAACTGCTCATTATGAATCATTTCCCGCACAGCTAACTCCCTCAGGTACTGGATACCTTTGTCCATTGTGGTCCACTTGCCTGGGTGGCATATGATATCTTCTTTGAAGGGGTATCTTTCCCTCACACCAGACAAAAGTCTTCTCCAGAGGCTGAGGACTTCTGTCTTCCTTCCAATCGCCTTGTCAATGCTGCCATCCCGGGACAGAGAGCCCAGCTGCCTGGCTTCCCTGCCCTCCAAGTCCAAGCTGTGGGCCCCATTCTCCCAGCATCGGAGCAGCCAGGCAACAAGGTGCTCGCTTGGGTGGCGACTGTAATCTTTTCGCACTTCTCGCAGTTCGCTCAGGGACAAGGATCGGGTGATTATCTCTGGCTCTGGCTCTGACTCTTCCTCCCGTTCCCGTGATGATACTGGTTCATCTTCATCCCTCACAAGGCGAACTGATTTTTTTATGTGTTTCCTTTTCTGGACAGGAGCAACTGACACTGCCACAGGTTGATCCTCTGATTCAGAATCAGTGTCTGCTGTTGGAGTTAGGGCAGCAACAGCATCAGTTGCCTCAGTTTGAATAGCCACAGTGGTTGCTAGGGTGGCATTCCTAATCTGTACAAGTAAAAAACTCTTCCAATACCGGTTCATATTCTTCTGTATATCAATCCCTCCATAGCTGCCCAACCTCATAACAGTCTGGAAAACACATTTCACAACTCTACCCAAGAAAAACACTCTACCTGGGGAACAGAGCAATAAAACCACAATGGCTGGGACATCCCAAGTGCGTTCGGAATTGTCAAAAGCTATTGCATTTAACTTGAATGAGTAAGGGAGGATGGAAAAAATGGAAAAATTACGTCCCTCCATTTTTCCCATGAACTGAGTGTCACTAGTGTCACTACCTTCTGAAAATAAATGTCCAAGTTGCAGAAATGCCAACCCAGTCATGTACAAGTATTGGCCTAGCTCCATACCCAGTGACACAACCATGCCATAAGCCAGTAACAACCAGTACATCAGAACGAGTGGTTTTGTCCCTTTTCCAAAGGACATAAACACTATCAGAGAGAATACATAGTGCATATGACAAATTATGGGCCAACAGCAGTTAAGCAAATCCATCAACATTGTGACAATTGTTTCAGCCTACTGTGTCTTATTTCAACCCCGCGGGCCCCACGTTGGGCGCCAAATATGTCGTGGTTTTGCCCAGCCGGGAACAAAGAGCCACGAGGGTGCTCGCTCACTCCTCCCCTCCCGGTGGAGTGGGAAGGGGAACCAGAGAAAAAGGGGGAAAACCCGCGTAGGTTGAAATAAGAGCGGTTTAATAGAACAACAATAAGAATAAACAGGTTCAGGGGGAAAAAAGGAACAGTTTTAACAGTACACGAGGGGAATATACAAAAGGAATGGCGCGTGCCGCGGCTGCTCACCACCCAGGACCCGACGCGACTCCCCCTCCGACCGGTAGCTCCGCCTGTGCTCCCGAAGCCCCGCCCCCGACTAGCTCCCTGCTTCTAGGTACTGGGCATGATGTCAGTATGGTATCGAATACCTGTTGGCCAGCCCAGGTCAGCTGCCCATGCTGTGCCCCTTCCTACTTCCTCATCAAAGTTAACTCTATCCTAGCCAAAACCAGGACAATTGTCTAGATTCTTTCAGAAGAAATGTCAACCCTATGAGCTCTCTCAACCACCTGCCAAAGTGGAATGAGATATATTAAGCTATCCCAAACAGTATGTGTGAAAACACTAAAGAACAAGAAAATGCACTCTAAACACAAGTAAAACCAAGGAAAACTAAATAAATAAATAGATAGCAGCAAACAGTAGCAATAGTAACAGATGCAATTGGTCAGGAGAATTGTGATGTTTTGCAGTTATTTTTTTAGATATGTCTTGATTTAAATGGATTGCTTGACAATCAAAAAAAACTTTGTTCTTGTACACGATCCTTTTTAAAAATGGAATTCTAAATAGTATGATGCTATGCTAAGGGTAATTTCACTGAAATGCATGGCTCTTCTTTGTAGCCTTTGCACCACTGAATTTGGTATCCCTGTCTGGATTACTGGAAGGAAACTTTCTATCTTCATGTTCTTTTAAGTAGCTCTAGAACATAAATAAATTTATTCATCTTAATATTTAAAAATTTTTACTAAATTAAAAATATTTTTTTACTTCAGGCTTTTAAAAATTCTTCCAAGCAAAAGTGTAAATGTTTTGTATTTATTCAATAAAACCACTCTTAACATTAATAAAAAAATCAAATTAACTAAAACTAAAAGAATTAAGAACCCTTCTATTTTTCACAAGAAAAATTAAAGTTAATACATTAGGGGGGGAAGAAAATACTAGTATCTTCTGCATGTTATCTAGCCTATTTCTAAGCATCCTTATTTTATTTAACTTCCAGGTTGAGTCTTATATCTGTATAATTCAGGTTGAAGATAAAGTGTTTTGATTCACTAACTCTGATCTATGTAAAGTAATAAGATAATTTTATATTTTAAGAACAATGGAATTCTTCCTCCTTTTCAGCCACAATAGAGAGTAGAAATGTTTCATTGGACTTTTTTTTTTTTTTTGTTTGCAGATCCTATGGTAGTTGCTTGCATTTATTTATTATAGTAGTTACTTCACTAATTGCCAAAACTTACCAAGCTGAAAAAAATGAGGCATATTTATTTGTTCTTTCAAATTGAAGAACTTCTTGCATTTCTTACAGTTAGCATTTTAGGCAGTTGTGTTGGCATTGCATAAGAGAATATTTTTTACAGGATGTCAGACAATTTAAATCTTAACAGTAAACTAATTGGGGAATGTGGTCCAAAAGGTTTCATGTGATGTTAGTAAGATGTATGACTTACAATGCAGAGTGGGATGGGTCAGGGAAACTCTTTTTTTCCTGTTTTTTATAGACATAAAATATTTAGACTGCAATAACTATGGACTTCCGTAAGTGTAGTAGTTGCTCTGGAAGACAAATGTCATAAATCACAAATGCCTTCCCTTCCTCTTCCCTTCCCTGAGCCTTTATTGCTGAGCAGACATCTGTTGGTCAGTTTGGGTCAGCTGTCCTGGCAATGTCCCTTCCCAAGATCTTACCTCCCCCTCCCCTCCGCCTACTTGGGAAGGGAGGGAGAGATACAGTGGTGATATTTGACAGACAGCTTAATGCTGTGGGAGCACTGCTCAGCAGTAGACAAAACACTGGTGTGTTATCAGCACCTTTCTAGCTACCAATACAAAGCACAGCACTATGAGGGCTGCTATGGGAAAATTAACTCCATCTCAGTCATACCCAATGCAATACTGAAGAATTGTATTAAAATGTAATTTAAAAAAATTTCATTATTATTAAATAAACATAATTCACCATCAGCATCTCCACCAGCAACAAGCAATGGGCATGGTAAAAAGAAGTGATGAGTGCTTGTTGTGGGTGACTCATTGTTAAGAGGCATCTGTCGATTGGATAAGGAGTCACATGAGGTATGCTGCCTGCTGGGAGCCAAGTGACTGAGAGAGTGCCACGGCTTGTCAGGGACGTGGGCTACTATCCCCTACTCCTCTTCCACGTGGGGATGAATGATGTAATGAGGCATAATATTTCCAGAATCAAGAAAGATTTTAAAACCCTTGGGGAGCAAGTGAAGGGTTGGAGGGCACAAGTTCTTTTCTTTTCCATTCTGTCCACCAGAGGAAAAGGGAGAGTCAATAATGCAAAAATTGCATGTTATTGCAGATATTGCATATCTGGTGGTAGCAGATATAAGCACATGGTGTAAACAAGGGGTTGGAATAAAGTATCATCCATGCTGAGTGTGTAGTGATCCTTGTCCCCTCAGTGGGGGGGTTGAGTGATCCGTGCGGACGGCCTGGTGGTGTTGCTGGTGGTGGCAACACAAGTTAACTCCTGGCTAAGAGGTTGGTGTCAGCGGGAAGGTTTCAGTTTTTATGACAATAGAACCTTCTTTGGGGACTATAATTTGATAGAGCAGGATCAAGGGCACTGGAATATTTGGGAATAGGCAGGACAACCTCATCATGAGGGCTTTAAACTGAAGGACTTGGAGGGTGGGGGAAGAAATGACAAAAACCAAGCCATACTGTCTAGCAGGAAAACAGAGCAGGGCAGGGAATGCAATGATGAGTGCCCCTCAGCCACATACCATGATGAGATGCAGAAGGCTGACCACCCTGAGGGAGTATCAAATCAGGGAGGATCTGTTGCCACCACTGGCAACACCACCAGGCCACCCGCACGGATTACTCAGCCCCCCCGCTGAAGGGACAAGGATCACCACACACTCAGCATGGATGATACTTAATTCCAATCCCTTGTTTACACCATGTGCCCACATCTGCCACCATCAGCACCTCCTCTCCCTCCACCCCGTGCCCACCTCCTCTGCACCCTCCACCTCTCACGTTACAACCCGAGATCTTCCGGGCGCCTACCACAAGGATCCTCTTGCATCCACCCAGGGAAACCTGTGTGCTTGAGTAACCCCCTGCGCTGCCTCTACATCAACACATACAGCCTAGGGAATAAGCAGGAAGAACTGGAGATGTGAGTGAGTATGTGGGACTACGACCTCATTGTGGTTCCTGACATATTGTGAGGCAGCTCAGACTGGAGCACAGACATGGATAGCTATGTATTGTTTAGGAAAGACAGGCCAACAAGACGAGGAGGTAGAGTTGCTCTCTGTGTGAGAGAGCAATTAGTGTGCACTAAACTCTGCCTGGGTGGGGATGAGGGACAGATTGAATGTTTGTGGGTGAAAATTAAGGGGCAGGGTAATGTATGGGATGCTGTTGTAGGAGTTTGCTAAAGGACACCTCATCAGGAGAAGGAAGTGGATGAGGCATTCTACAAACAACTGCGAGCTGCCTCACAGTCACAATCCCTGGTCCTCATGGCCACTCAGCCAAGCATGCACAGTCCAGGAGGTTCTTACAGAAAAGGGGATAGGGACAGAATCCTAAATGGTAGAAGTGCCCAAGAGAGCTGGTCCATCTTCAAGCATCATTTCCTCCAAGCCCAGGATCAGTGTGTCCCCACATGTAGAAAAGCAGAAAAAGAGGCAGGAGGCCTTCGCGTATCAAAAAAGATCTGCTGGGGCAACTCAGGAAGAAAGCAGCCATCTATGAGAGGTGGAAACAAGGCCTGATTTCTTGGGAAGAGTATAGGAACATTGCCAGAGCTTGCAAGGGTGAAATCAGGAAGGCTAAAGCCCTTCTAGAATTAAACTTAGTCAGGAAAGTAAAGGAAAACAAGAAGGGGTTTTTCAGGTACATCATCAGCAAAAGGAAAACAAGGGGGAATGTGGGCCTGCTGCTGAATGTAGAGGGTGCCCTGGTGACAGAGGATGCAGAGAAGGCTGAACTACTGAATGCCTTTTTACTTCAGTCTTTGTGGCCAAGACTGGCCCTCAGGAAGTCCATCAAGAATAGTAGGACAGTCTGGAAAACAGAGGACTTGCCCTTGATGGATGAAGAGGATGTTAAAGACTTTTTGGGCAAGCTTAACGCTCTTAAGTAAATGGGTCCTGATGGGATGCATCCAAGAGTGCTGAGGGAGCTGGCTGATGTGGTTGCTAAGCCAATCTCCATCACTTTTGAGCATTCAGGGAGGACAGGTGAGGTGCCTGAGGACTGGAGAAAGGCCAGTGTCACGCCAGTCTTCAAAAAGGGCAGGAAGGATGACCCGGGAAACTACAGGCCAGTCAGCCTCACCTCCATCCCTGGAAAAGTGATGGAACAACTCATCCTGAATGTTGTCACTAAACATATGAAGGAAAAGATGATTATCAGTGGGAGTCAACATGGATTCACCAAGGGGAAATCCTGTTTGACCAACCTCATAGCCTTCTATGAGGGCACAACCGGCTGGCTAGATGAGAGCAGAGCAGCGGATGTCATCTACCTTGACTTCAGCAAGGCTTTTGACACTGTCTCCCATAACATCCTCATCAGAAAGCTAAGACAGTATGGATGAGTGGAAAGGGAGGTGGATCATGAGCTGGCTGAATGAGAGAACCCAGAGGATGGCGATCAATGGCATGGAATTGCGATGGAGGCCTGTGGCCAGTGGAGTTCCACAGGGATCGGTTCTGGGGCCAGTCTTGTTTAACATCTTCATCAATGACGTGGATTAGGGGACAGAGTGTACCCTCAGCAAGTTCTCTGCTGGCACCAAACTGGGAGGACTGGCTTATTCAGCAGAAGGCTGTGCTGCCATTCAGCGGGATCTCGACCAGACTGAGAGTTGGGCAAAGAAGAATCCTGTCAGAAGGCAAGTCAGAGTCCTGTACCTGGGGAAAAAGAACCCCATGCACCAGTACAGGCTGGGGGTTGATGCAGCTCTGCGGAGAGAGACCTAGAAGTCCTAGTTGGAAACAAACTAAACATAAGCAAATAATGTGCCCTCATGGCCAAGAAGGCCAATGGCATTCTGGGATGCATCAAGAAGAGTGTGGCCAGCAGGTCAAGGGAGGTTCTCCTCCCCCTCTACTCTGCCCTGGCAAGGCCTCATCTGGAGTATTGTGTCCAGTTCTGGGCTCCCCAGCTCAAGAGGGACAGGGAACTTCTGGAGAGAGTCCAGAGCAGAGCCACTAAGATGATCAGGGGATTGGAGCATCTTCCTTATGAGGAAAGGCTGCAGGACCTGGGGCTGTTTAGTCTAGATAAGAGGAGACTGAGGAGGAATCTCATTAATATTTACAAATATCTAAATGGTGGATGTCAGAAGGTTGGGGCATCACTTTTTTCTGTTGTATCTAGCAACAGGACAAGGGGTAATGGGATGAAGCTGGAACACAAAAAGTTCTATTTAAACATAAGAAAAAACTATTTTACTGTGAGGGTGACAGAGTACTGGAACAGGCTGCCCAGAAGGTTTGTGGAGTCTTCTTCTCTGGATGTCTTCAAAACCTTCCTGGACATGTTCTTGTTTGACCTGATCTAGGTAGACCTGCTTCTGCAGGGGGGTTGGACTAGATGATCTCTAAAGGTCCCTTCCAACCCCTACCATTCTGTGATTCTATGATTTTAAAGATTTTCAAATAACACCTGTTCATATCCTATGGGATTCAGGTTGGAAGGTGCCTCTGGAGGTCTTCAGTCTAGAGTCCTGCTCCAAGCAGGGTAAGCTATGATATCAGATCAGGTTGCACAAGACTTTATTCAATTGAGTCTTGCACAACCTGTTGGGCAATCCACTTTACTGGTCAACTGCCGTCACAGGGAAAAACGGTTCTCTTTATAGACAGTTGAAATTTCTGCTCAGCATTAAAAAAAATATTAAACTAGGGGAACAATTATTTTAATAATATCATACTAATATTCAGTATGTTGTAAAAATAAAAAACATCAGTTCAGATCACTTATAATACAAAGGACTAGTCTGTCCATTCAAAAAATAATGGATTTATTCTTTCATAACATTTGTAGAGGAAATCAAACTAACTTCAGAAATACAACTGCAGGTGTGTGTGGAGGGTTTTAGGATGTTTGGGGTTTTTTTAAGTGTCTAAATGCTTAGTGGGCCTCATAAAAGTCCTGAAGAGGAATTTATTTTCCCTCTTCAAGAGAGTTTAGCTTTGGAAGTCTAGCTTACAAAGTTAAGGCTTGAATAAAGTATGGAAGGTGAAAACAACTATGGAATCAGCAAGGAATTATTTTTAGCAATCAGGTAGTTTTAATATGAAATTAATAATTTAATTTTAAGAATTCATACACATAGAAAAAAACCTGACAAGTGCATCCTTTTGCAAGACACATTGCTGTTGCTGCAACCTATTTTATTTCCCAGTTAGTATTGAGTCTTCTGGGATTATTTTTTTTTTTTGGGAAGGGGTAAAAGTACTAATAAAGTTACACCGTTGGTTGCAGCTGTCATTAATAAGTTAAAAAAAAATAAGCTAGACAAACTGATAATGTATGTCATGTAGACGTTTTTTTGTCTTGAACAGAGCAAATATTTCTTCTTGCTGTGTATTGATTATTGAGAATAAAATGAAACAAATATTTGCATTTTTTTTTTAATTGGAAACCTGAATTTTACTTTTTTATACAGACAGACTTCAGAGATCAGACTGGTTCAGGTATTCCATTTTCCAGTACATTAAAAAAACCCCAAACAAACAGTCAAACAACAAAACAAATTAAGGTCCTTTTGGTCTTAACAGAGAAGGACCCTTGGATACATGCACTGTCACAAACCCTGACAAGATCTCAGTCATGTTATTCCTTTTGTAGATTTATTCTCTATTCACTTTTAAAATTTACCTTTGTTACAACAGTTGTTGCTTTTGTCTCTGTTTCATTCTCTCACTGGGCATTTCTCTTACCCTCAGTTCACAGACAGTCTACAAAATTACCTTGAAATTTTTTTAGCTGTTGAACACAGCAGCTTAATAGAGTATATGCTTGTCATCTGGAGAACTACTACAGATGTCCAGCATTTGATTGGCTTTGTATTGTCCTTTAAGCACTGACAATTAAATTAGTTGCTGTAATTTCTGAAAAGGAGAAACCCTATATTTTAATCTATTGTAACATATGCTTATAGAAACAAGCAGTGAACTTGTAAAAGAGGTAGTTTTCAGTTTACTCTTGAAGTTTTAATACTAGTCAGGGTAAAAATCCTTTGAATGGAGTGATGATTCTTTCCTTTTTATCTTAATAAGAAGTCAGAAAATAGACTTTATTCTATCGACTACAGTTTTTAAATGTCGTATTAAGCTACTGAAATCTAGCTCTCCATGTAAATACAAATCTCTTTTATTACCCAAATACATTGACTGTATAGTTGGACTCAAGAACAGGGCATATTTTTCTTGTGCTCAGGAAAAATAAGTTGTAACAGTACATGCTTAAGAGTTTCAGCTCTTTTTCAAGAACTTTTTGTAAAAATATCAACCAGAAGTAACAGAAAAAAAATTTACTGCTTCTCTTTTATCTTTGAATTCTTTCTGCATTAGCACTAGCACAAAGCAGCTACAAAGCTCCCAAGACAACAATAGAATTTTTCTGAAAATATTTGGGCTATATCTACAATGTGTTCTTAATCCAGCAAATTTAGTATTAACAGTTCCTAGGAAAAGAATAAAGAACTTTATAACATTGAGTAAATTAGGTACGATATGCCCATGTCTTGAATCATTTGTGTCATTCTAACCCTATTATCTGAAAAAGGTTTTAGGAGAATTGGAAAAGAGCAAGGATGTTCTGAAAATACATGACTTTCCTCCCAAGGAATGACTAAGTTGAGCACTCTTGCTTAGAGGAGTGAAATTTTGGAAGTCAAATTTAGAAGGATATTATAGTGGTATATAAAGTTACAGATGATATGGAGGACATGAATAAGGAACAGTTCATTATCTCTAAAAGAAATAGGGAATAACCAATAAACATGAGGAGAGGCTCAAAACCCTCTGTCCCCTCTAGCTGGGAAACAGGGCAGGACAGGGAATGCAATGATAAGTGCCCTTCATCTGCACACTGGGCTGAGATACGGAAGGCTGACCACCCTGAGAAAGAGCCAAACTGGGGAGGAACCTCCTGCACCTATCCAGGGAAACCTGTGTGTTTGAGTAAGCCCCTGCACTGTCTCTACACCAATGCACGCAGCCTGGGGAATAAGCAGGAGGAACTGGAGATGTGGGTGCGGATGCGGGGCTATGACCTCATTGCAGTCACAGAAACGTGGTGGGACAGCTGCCATGACTGGAGCACAGTCGTGGAGGGTTATGTATTGTTCAGGAAAGACAGACTGACAAGGCGAGGAGGTGGAGTTGCTCTCTATGTGAGAGAGCAATTAATGTGTACTGAACTGTGCCTGGGTGGGGATGAGGAGCAGGCAGAGTGCTTATGGGTAAAAATTAATGGGCAGGGCAAGGCAGGTGATATTGTTGTAGGAGTCTGCTACAGGCCACCTGATCAGGAGGAGGATGTGGATGAGGCCTTCTACAAACAGCTGAGAGCTGCCTCATGATCACAGTCCCTGGTCCTCATGGGGAACTTCAACCACCCTGATATTTGTTGGGATAGCCACACAGCCAAGCACACGCAGTCCAGGAGACTCCTACAGATTGTTGATGACAACTTCCTGTTGCAGATGGTCGAGGAACCAACAAGGAGGGGTGTGCTGCTGGACCCGGTACTAACGAATAAGGAAGGCCTGGTTGGGGATGTGAAGGTTGGAGGCAACCTCGGCTGCAGTGACCATGAGATGGTAGAGTTCAAGATCCTGTGTTGAAGAGGCAAAACACAAAGCAGGACTGTGACCCTGGATTTCAGGTGAGCTGACTTTGGCCTCTTCAAAGATCTACTTGGACGGACATCATGGGATATGATTCTAGAAAACAGAAGTGCCCAAGAGCACTGGTCAATATTCAAGTACCACTTCCTCCAAGCCCAGGATCAGTGTGTCCCAATGTGCAAGAAAGGAGGAAAAGGAGGTAGGAGGCCTCCATGGATGAGCAAGGATCTGCTGGGACAACTCAGGCAGAAAGCAGCCATCTATGAGAGGTGGAAACAGGGGCTGGCTTCTTGGGAAGAGTATAGGAATGTGGGCCCGCTGCTGAACACAGAGGGTGCCTTGGTGACTGAGGATGCAGAGAAGGCCGAAGTACTGAATGCCGCCTTTGCTTCAGTCTTTACGGCCAAGGCCAGCCCATCTTCATCATGATGAACATCTTCATCAATGACCTGGATGAAGGGACAGAGCAAGTTTGCTTAATGACACCAAACTGGGAGGACTGTCTGATTCCCCAGAAGGCTGTGCTGCCAATCAGCGGGATCTCGACTAGCTTGAGAGTTGGGCAGAGAGGAACCTCATGAGGTTCAACAAGGACAAGTGCAGAGTCTTGCATCTGGGAAAGAACAACCCCATGAACCAGTACAGGCTGGGGATTGACCTGGCGGAGAGCAGCTCTGCAGAGAGACACCTGGGAGTACTGGTTGATAATAAAATGAACATGAGCCAGCAATGTGCCCTCGTGGCCAAGGCCAATGGCATCCTGGGATTCATTAAGAAGAGTGTGGCCAGCAGGTCAAGGGAGGTTCTTGCAGATAGTCTTAGAAAGCAGAAAATTATTAAAAAGTCTAAATGTATTCCTTAAAATCACAAGACTTTAAAGCTAGTTCTCTCTTTGAAATGGTGTATAATTGCCTAGGGTGTGTCTCAAACTGAGAACCATGTCAGGCTCTTCATCTTGTTTTTGGAAATATTTTTGTTACAGACTCATGTAGAAAGAACTCTATTTTCATGTAATTACTATATTTTGCAATAGTTCTACTGTATGCTCACATGACACACCAAGACAGTTTTGAAGAAAAACCTCTCATATATTTTTCATGACATTAATTAAAAATTTATGTTGAGAGAAGTTTTAAAAAATCGTAATCTCAAAATCAATTTTGTACATATTTCCTAAATGCACCGATGATACTACTGATTATGGTAAATTTGCAACCGCTATTCTAATGTTACATTGCCAAAATTGAATAAGATAAATGGCAGCATTAAAAAAAATCATACCTAAATACCTATATGATGTATCTTGTCTTACAGGGGCACTGGAATCTTTGGGAATAGGCTGGCCAACTTGATTATGTTACCTGTTGAAGTAACTTTTTAATTTTCTCTTAAATCATATTAATAAATTGAGCTTTGTCAGCGTCTTACCCCTATAATGTGGCCTTTCTGTCACCTTTGATTTCTAGGCCTTTTAAGACCTCCTGAACTTGATAAAGAGGGCTTTAAACTGAAGGACTTGAGGGACGGGGCACAAAACGGCAAAGTATATGCCATCCTATCCAACAGGGAAACAGGTCAGGACAGGAAATTAAATGATGAGTGCTCCTCAGCCATACACCAAGATAAATCCAGTTGGCGGCCAGTCACCAGTGGTGTTCCCCAGGGCTCACTGCTGGGACCTATTGTATTTAACATCTTTATCAATGATCTGGATGAAGGTCCAAGGAATTGATTGTCCCCCTGTACTCTGCACTGGTGAGGCTGCACCTTGAATACTGTGTCCAGTTCTGGGCCCCTTACTACGAGAAGGACATTGAGGTGCTGGAGCATGTCCAGAAACAGGCAACAAAGCTGGTGCAAGGTCTGAAGAACAAGTCTTATGAGGAGCTGCTGAGGGAGCTGGGGTTGTTTAGCTTGGAGAAGAGGAGGCTGAGAGGAGATATGATGGCTCTCTACAACTCCCTGAATGGAGTGAGGTGGGGGGGTCGATCTCTTTTCTCCAGTAATGAAGGTTATGACAAAAGGAGATGGGTTCAAGTTGCATCAGGGAAGATTTAGATTGGACATCGGGAAGAACTTTTTCACCAAGAGGATTATTAAGCATTGGAATTGACTGCCCAGGGAGGTGGTGGAGTCACCATCCATAGAGATATTCAAAAGATGCATAGATGAGGTGCTGAGAGACATGGTTTAATTTAGTGATGGGCCTGGCAGTGTTAGGTTTGTGGTTGGACTCGATGATCTTAAAGATCTTTTCCAACTGTAATGATTCTATGAAAATAGCATAAATACCCCTACTGCCCATGAGAGAAAGTTGCTTTTCAGTGCTGGAGTAAAAATTTCTAATCTAGGAAAATGTTATATTAGAGGTACTTTCAGAAGCTGGTTGTCACTTCCTCAAATCCTCATTCTTTAGTGATCAGAGCTCTTTATGTTTGGTCAAATCTCAGGTGCACTGTAGGACCTGAGTTTGAGTGAGATATTTTCTAGAAGAAACACATCTCCAAGAAATACTGTTACAACTAGTAGGAAAAAAATCCAATCTGAGGTAATAGGGACACATATATCAAACTTCAAAATATGAAGGACAACTAGGATGAATTGTACTAACATCACTTCCCATCAGCTTTCCCATGAACAGATCTCCAGTTGATTTTGTCATAACTGTTTTATCTATGGTGACGATGTCTTCCATTTTCAACTATAGCAGGGCTGACACAGACTCAAATCTACGTTGTATGAACACTTCAGCAGCATCCAGAACATCCTTGCCAGATGCCTATGAACCTGCTAGATGCCTAGGACTGTCTGAGAATGATGACTTAAAGTTCTAGAGACAGTTTAACTTTTTTTTAATTAAAGGAGTAAATTTACTGGATGAGATACATAAGACAGTATATAGATACATATTGTCTTCTTTTTTATTAAAGAAACATTGTTTTAGGTCTAACTATGTAATACTGCAGATATAAAGGAAGGGTATATGTTTATATATTATTTTAAAAATTCTATTTATTAGCAACATTTTATTGCTAAGCCATTCTCCATCATTTTTGAACAATCATGGAGGACAGGCATGGTGCCTGGAGGACAGGACTGATACATGGGGTTGTTCCTCCCCAGGTGCAGGACTTTGCACTTGCCCTTGGTGAACCTCACGAGGTTCCTCTCTGCCCACTGTGGAGAAAAAATGAGGGAGCATGGACATGGATCCCGGGGTATAATGCTAGGCCTGTTGGGGCAAGGCAGCCTGGGCTCTAGTTATATGGATTTGGTGCACAATCAAGACCAGAGTCAGAGCCACGGTTAAAGTAGTTGCTGTCACGTAGACAGCAGGCTGCTTTCTGTTCCCTCAAGGTCAGACTGTTCTTGGCTAAAGGTGGTAGACAACTTCGAGGAAAAACAAGATGTGAAAAAATGAGGGAGCTTGCTTATGGCAGAAACCGCAAGTAGGATGAACATGAAAATGTGACCTATCAGTTGCTGTTGCTGAGCTAGCTTGAAGCCTGCAGTGTATATAAGTCAGAGCCTGCTTTCAATAAAGTGAAGATTTCTACTATAACTCACATTGAGTAGGACTGGATTTCTTCCCACCCAGTTGAGGATCGGACCCTAGGCTAAGAGCCACAAAACTTCCCAACAGCCCACCTCTCAAGCCGGTCGAGATCCCGCTTGTGGTAGTTTGAGCCTGGCTGGATGCCAGGTGCCCACCACACCGCTTTACCCCCCACCTCCTCAGCAAGCCAGGGAAGGGGAGAAAATAAGATGGGAATCTCGTGGGTTGAGATAAAAGCAGTTTAATAAATAAGCAGCAAAGCCGCGCGCGCGGGAAGCAAAGCAGAAGCAGATAAAGCTGTTACTCTCTACTTCCCATCAGCAGCGATGTCCGGCCACCTCCCGAGAAGCAGGGCTTCAGTACGCGTAGCGGTTGCTTTGGGAAGGCCAGAAATGAATCTCGCCTCTCCTTCCTGCTCCTTTCCCCCAGTTTATATTACTGAGCTGACGTCATATGGTATGGAATATCTCCTTGGTCAGCCTGGGTCAGCTGTCCTGGCCATAGTCCCTCCCAAGATCATGCCCACTCACAGCTATTGGTGAAGGTGGGGGAAGGAATGCTGGAGGGACAGCCCCGATGTTGTGCAAGCGGTAGTCATAATATTGATATCAACAGTAAGCACAGCACTGCAGGAGCTGCTGTGGAAAATCACTACCATCCCAGACCCACTACAGTCTCCACCCCTTATTCCATACCATTTATGTCATGCTCAGACAAACCATCTTAACAATCCATATACATTCTTATATACTCTCATTAACCAGTACCCCCACTCTTCAACAGACAAACATCATTCTTGTATTCCCTCTTGCATCTTGCATCAAACAAACAAACAACATTCTTATATCTTTCATCCTCTGTAGATGTTCACTGGAGCAGGTCATAACTTCTGTCTCATCCATCAAGATGAATATCCAGGCCAGGGGAAACAGTATGTTCAGTGTTGGGCACCAGCACCGGCTTGGTTTGTCCACTTGTCTGGTTTTTTCTTGAAAAGTTCATCTACAACAGATAACTCACATAACAGGTTATTTTTCCCCCAAGGTTAAGTCTCCTTGAGGTACACATCGAGTTTCCCCATCCTTTCTCATCACCCACCAAGTACACCCAGGCCCTTGAGCAAAGACAATCCCATGAATGGGTTTGCCTTTTCCCATGGGAGGTGCAACCCATACTGCCTTCCCCAGCCATTTCCCTGGGTGCACTACGGGGACCTTATCTCCTCCCACAGTATGTAGTGGTTTTGTTTGGGCAGGACCAGGACGGTTAGTTGAACCTCTGCTATTGACCAGCCAAGTGGCTTCTGCTAAATTTTTATCCCACTGCTTCCATGCCCCATTGCCCAGTGCTCTCAACATGGTCTTTAGTAACCCATTATATCTCTCAATCTTTCCAGAGGCTTGTGGGTGATAGGGGATGTGGTATATCCACTCAATGCCATGTTTCTTTGCCCAGGAGTTTATGAGATTATTTCGAAAATGAGTTCCATTATCTGATTCAATTCTTTCTGGAGTGCCGTGTCGCCACAAAACTTGCCTTTCAAGACCCAAGACAGTATTTCGGGCAGTGGCGTGGTTTACAGAGTATGTTTCCAACCAACCAGTAGTTGCTTCCACCATGGTGAGTATATACCGCTTGCCTTGATGTGTTCGTGGTAGTGGTCCAACATAGTCAATTTGCCAGGCCTCACCATACTGAAAACCCAGCCATCGGCCTCTGTTCCAGGGAGACTTGATTCGTGTGGCTCGCTTGATTGCAGCACATGTTTCACATTCATGGGTGACCTGTGTGATGGCTTCCATGGTCAAGTCCACCCCTCGATCACGAGCCCATCTATATGTTGCATCTCTTCCCAGATGTCCTGATGTTTCATGGGCCCATCGAGCTATAAATAGCTCACCTTTACGCTCCCAGTCTAGATCTACCTGAGCTAGTTCAATTTTAGCAGCTTTATCTACCTGTTGGTTATTCCATTGTTCTTCATTGGCACGGCTTTTTGGCACATGAGCATCTACATGACGTACTTTCAGAGTCATATTTTCCACCCGAGCAGCAATGTCTTGCCATAATGCAGCAGCCCAGATGGGTTTACCCTTGCGCTGCCAGTTGGTCTTCTTCCATTGCTGTAGCCATCCCCATAGAGCATTAGCCACCATCCAGGAGTCAGTATAAAGATAGAGTACTGGCCACTTCTCTCGTTCTGCAATCTTTAGAGCTAGTTGGATAGCCTTCACTTCAGCAAACTGACTTGACTCACCTTCTCCTTCAGTGGCCTCAACAACTCGTCGTGTGGGACTCCACACAGCAGCTTTCCACTTACGATGATTTCCTACCACGCGGCAGGATCCGTCAGTAAACAAAGCATAATGCCTCTCATCTTCTGACAGTTCATTATATGGTGGTGCCTCTTGGGCGCGAGCTACTTCCTCAGGCATTTACAAGGTCTTCCTTGAATGGGTATCTTGCCCGTACACTTGAGAGGAGTCGTTTCCAGAGACTACAAACTGAGGTTTTCTTTCCAATGCCTTTATCAATTCCCCGGTCCCTAGCAAGAGATCCTAGCTGTTGGGCTTCTCTGCCTTCCAATTGCTGACTGTCAGCCCCATTATCCCAACATCGGAGCAGCCAGGCACCAATCCGCTCACCTGGCTGGCGACTGTAATCTTTTCGCATATCTCTAAGTTCTGTTGAGGTGAGGGACCGAGTAGTTTCCATTTCCTTTTCGATTTCTTTCACTTCTCCTGATCTCCTTACCGAAGGACGAGTTTCTTCTTCTAGCCTTTCCTCTTCCTCCTCGTCTGCCCTTACTAATCGATGATATGGACTTGACCTCCTTATCCACTGCTTCTTTTTCACTACTGGGGCAACCACTGTGGTTGTTGTTTGGTTCCCTGACTCAACCATGGTAGTCTCAGGTATAGTTTGAATTTCCACCTCGGCCATAGTTCTCTGAGAGGGCTGGACTGCGACTGACTCAACTATGTTGGTCTCAGGTACCGTTTGAGTTTCCATTTCAATCACAGTTCTCTGAGAGGACTGGAATGCAGCTCGGTAGGCAGAGGCTAGGCCCCAATATAGTGCCTGAACCTGATGGGCCTCATTAGGGTAGGTAAGACACCCTTCTATCAGGTAGCGTGTCAGTAAAGCAGGGTTTTTTATCTGTTCAAATGTAAAATCCCAGGTTACAGGAGGTGATAACCGTCCTAGGAATTTGCCTAAATTCATCCACATACCCTGCCACCCAGGGACTGGCCGCTTCAGGGGGCATTTTAACATGTTTCCATCACAAATTTGTACTCTCTGATACCCAGATGACTCCAGATTCCACAAGATATATAATATACCAACCATGTTAATTAGTAATATTAAAACTCTCGTATAAGGGTGACTAAGGACCTGGGAAGTCTGTGTAACAGAATTGTCTAGATCAGTCCGAGCTGAGGAGAAAGAGGTGCTTTGCCCCATGGCCTCCACAAGATAGCTCCCACAGCACACTAAATTCATCAGTAACAGAATGAGACTTGCTATTATTATTTGGGCCATCATGTTCCCAGGCCCTTTCATCCTCTTCACAAAATTATATAGCCAGCTTAGCAAAGCTATTAAGGTTAAAGCACAGCCGAGAGTCAATGTTAGGAGCATCGTGTTCCCAAACATTAGAAAGTGTAAGATAAGCTGCATAACAGCAAGGCTCCGTGACCAGCACAGGAACTTTGCTCTCATTGGTTTACTGTAATTGCAATGCAGTTAATGTAAATCTGCTATTATCGAGCCCCACGTTGGGCGCCAAAAGGGCTGTGGTAGTTTGAGCCTGGCTGGATGCCAGGTGCCCACCACACCGCTTTACCCCCCACCTCCTCAGCAAGCCAGGGAAGGGGAGAAAATAAGATGGGAATCTCGTGGGTTGAGATAAAAGCAGTTTAATAAATAAGCAGCAAAGCCGCGCGCGCGGGAAGCAAAGCAGAAGCAGATAAAGCTGTTACTCTCTACTTCCCATCAGCAGCGATGTCCGGCCACCTCCCGAGAAGCAGGGCTTCAGTACGCGTAGCGGTTGCTTTGGGAAGGCCAGAAATGAATCTCGCCTCTCCTTCCTGCTCCTTTCCCCCAGTTTATATTACTGAGCTGACGTCATATGGTATGGAATATCTCCTTGGTCAGCCTGGGTCAGCTGTCCTGGCCATAGTCCCTCCCAAGATCATGCCCACTCACAGCTATTGGTGAAGGTGGGGGAAGGAATGCTGGAGGGACAGCCCCGATGTTGTGCAAGCGGTAGTCATAATATTGATATCAACAGTAAGCACAGCACTGCAGGAGCTGCTGTGGAAAATCACTACCGTCCCAGACCCACTACACCACTGAATGGCAGCACAGCCTTCTGAGGAATCAGCCAGTCCTCCCAGTTTGGTGTCATCAGTGAACTTGCTGAGGGTACACTGTCCTCTCATCTAGGCCGTCGATGAAGATGTTAAACAAGACTGGCCCCAGAACCGATCCCTGTGGAACTCCACTGGCCACAGGCCAACTCGATTCCGTGCCATTGTTCACCACCCTCTGGGCTCTGTCATTCAACCAGCTCTCGATCCACCTTACTGTCCACTCATCCAATCCACACTGCCTGAGCTTTCTGAGGAGGATGTTATGGGAGACAGTGTCAAAAGCCTTGCTGAAGTCAAGGTAGATGACATCTACTGCTCTTCCCTCAGCCAGCCAGCCAGTTATGCACTCATAGAAGACTATCAGGTTGGGCAAACAGGATTTCTCCTTGGTGAATCCATGTTGACTCCCCCTGATAACCACCTTTTCCTTCATATGTTTGGTGATGACATTCAGAATGAGTTGTTCCATGACCTTTGCAGGGATGGAGGTTAGGCTGACAGGCCTGTAGTTTCCTGGGTCGTCCTTCCTGCCCTTTTTGAAGACTAGAGTGACATTGGACTTTTTCCAGTCCTCAGGCACCTCGCATGTCCTCCATGATTGTTCAAAACCGATGGAGATTGGCTTAGCAATCACATCAGCCAGATCCCTCAGCACTTTCAAATGCATTCCATCAGGACCCATTGATTTATGTCCTGGTTTGGGCTAGGATAGAATTAACTTTGATGAGGAAGTAGGAAGGGGAACAGCATGGGCAGCTGACCCGGGCTGGCCAACAGGTATTCGATACCATACTGACATCATGTCCAGTACATATAGGCAGGGAGCTAGTCGGGGGCGGGGCTGTGGCAGCGCGGGCTTGGCTGCCTGTCGGGAGCGGTCGTGTCGGGTCCCGGGTGGTGAGCAGCTGCGGCACGCACCATTCCTTTTGTATATCCCCTCATTTACTGTTAAAGCTGTTTTTTTCCTGAACTTGTTTCTTCCTATTGTTGTCCTATTAAACCGTTCTTATTTCAACCTATGCGGGTTTTTCCCCTTTTTCTCTGGTTCCCCTCCCTGCTCTGGTGGGAGGGGGAGGAGTGAGCAAGCACCCTCGTGGCTCTTTGTTCCCGGCTGGACAAAACCATGACAACTTATGAGCCTTAAGTTTGGCCAAAAAGTCTTTGACCTCTATGGAGAAAAAATGAGGGAGCATGGACATGGATCCCGGGGTATAATGTTAGGCCTGTTGGGGCAAGGCAGCCTGAGCTCTAGTTATATGAATTTAATGCACAATCAAGACCAGAGTCAGAGCCATGGTTAAAGCAGTTGCTGTCATGTAGACAGCAGGCCGCTTTCTGTTCCTTCAAGGTCGGGCTGTTTTCAGCTAATGAGCTAACAGCTCAAGGTGGAAAACAACTTCGGAGAAAAACAAGATGGGAAAATGTGAGGGAGCTTGCTTATCGCAGAAACCGCAAGTAGGATGAACATAAGAATGTAATCTATTAGCTGCTGTTGCTGAGCTAGCTTTGAAGCTGCTGTGTATATAAGTTAGAGCCTGCTTTTAATAAAGTGAAGATTTCTGCTATCACTCACATTGAGTAGGACTGATTTCTTCCCATCCAGCTGAGAATCGGACCCTGGGTTGATCGCCGCATGAAGTAGGCTTAGAGCTGGTTTTTCAGGCTTCGAGCCTGGGTTTTTCAGACTTCGAGTCTGGTTCATTTTTCAGGCTTCAAGCCTGGTTTCAGGCTTCGAGTCTGGTTTTCAGACTTCGAGCCTGGGTTTTTAGGCCAAGAGCCGAAAACTTCGCGGCAAACCTCTTCCTTTTCCACCCAGAGCAAGTCCTCTGCTCTCCAGGCCATCTTACTATCCTCCCAAGGGCTGGCCTTGATCATAAAGACTGAAGCAAAGAAGGCATTCAATACTTCGGCCTTCTCTGCATCCATGGTCACCAGGGCACCCTCTGTGTTTAGCAGCGGGCCCACATTCCCCCTTGTCTTCCTTCTTCTGCTGATGTACTTGAAAAACACCTTATTACTTTCCTTAACTTTCCTGGCTAAATTTAATTCTAGAAGGGCTTTAGCCTTCCTAGTTGCACCTCTGCATGCTCTGGCAATGTTCCTATACTCTTCCCAAGAATCCAGCCCTGATCTCTCATAGATGGCTGCTTTCTGCCTGTGTTGTCCCAGCAGATCCTTGCTCATCCATGGAGGCCTCCTACCTCCTTTTCCTCATTTCTTGTGCATTGGGACACATTGATCCTGGGCTTGGAGGAAGTAGTGCTTGATCAGCTCTCCTGGGAAATTCTACCTTCTAGGATCTTATCCCATGAGATCCCTTCAAGCAGGTCTTTGGAGAGGCCAAAGTCAACTCGCCTGAAATCCAGGGTCACAGTCCTGCTTTGTGTTCTGCCTCTTCCACACAGGATCTTGAACTCTGTGATCTCATGATCACTGAAGTCAAGGTTGCCTGCAATCTTGACATCCCCAACCAGACTGTCCTTATTTTTCAGTACTAGGTCCAACAGCATATCCCTCTTCATTGGTTCCTCAATCACCTGTGATAGGAAGTTGTCATCAACAATCTGTAGGAACCTCCTGGACTGCGTGCGTTTGGCTGTGTGGCTATCCCAACAAATATCAGAGAAGTTGAAGAAGACGGAGGTTCTGCTTCTCCTCTACTCTGCCCTGGTGAGGCCACATCTGGAGTACTGCGTCCAGTTCTGGGCTCCCCGGCTCAAGAGGGACAGGGAATTTCTAGAGAGAGTCCAGTGCAGAGCCACCAAGACTCTGGGGACTCAGGGGACTGGAGCATCTTATGAGGAAAGGCTGTGGAATCTGGGACTGTTCAGCTTGGAGAAGAAGAGACTGAGGGGGAGACCTCATTAATACTTTCAAGTATTTAAAATGTCTATGTCAAGAGAATGGGGCAACACTTTTTTTTCTGTAGTGTCCAGTGACAGGACAAGGGGTAATGGACAAAAGCTGGAACACAAAAAGTTCCACTTAAGGAAAATCTTCTTTACTGTAAGGGTGACAGAGTCCTGGCACAGGCTGCCCAGGGAGGGTGTGGAGTCTCCTTCTATGCGTTCCTGAGTGACCTAATCTAGGCGGACCTGATTGAGCAGGAGGGTTAGACTAGATGATCTTTAGAGGTCCCTTCTAACCCCTACCGTTCTCTGATTCTATGATTTTGTGATTTACTTTGTTGTCTCAAAATGATCAGGCCATCATTTCATCCCGAGATTTAAAATATATTTATTTTTAAAATATGGAAAAAATTAAGACCTTGTAAAATATTATTTGAAGTATAAAATTAACAATACTGAAATAATTTGTCTAACAGTAAAGCATTCCAATCAAGGAAAACTAATGTAAAAACATTTCACAGATCTTAACAAAAGTGTAAGAAGAAATGGAGGTGAAGAGGAAGATTATAGAATCCTTCGGGGCATCATGAATTTCCAAAGGAAATCTGAGCTCAGAAGTTTGCTTCCTGATTAGAGGCAATACTTTCTACTTTGATGTACAGTGTAGAGACCTGTTGAATTCATATTCCAGCTTTGTGTGGCACACAAAGCTTACTTGATGTTACTCTTGTGGAATGAATAACTGGATAGCTATAGTAATGTAAACCAGGAGGAGAAATTTGTGCTCTACTTTTTCTAATATTCCCATAGGATTCTGCTATTTCCCTGTAAGAAAGTTCAGGTTTTTTAATAAGCTGCATTGTTTTTCAGTAAATTAGAATTTGCTGTGTTTTTAAGAGCTCCATATGTTATTTAATACTAAATTATTCTAATATATCAGGGTTTTTTTATTGGGTATTTGATCATCAGTCATAACTCAAAGCGAAGAATGATATTTAGGAAGTAAATGGGGGAAAATGTTGTGCTAAAAGCAAGATAAAATTATGTTTCATTTCATGGCAGGTATGCTTACTATAAGGTTACTAATATTCAATTAGTTTGTTTCCCAAATTTTCAGGGAAGTAATATGTTTTGGTAAAATCAAAATTGTAAATTCTGCATTACTTCAGAATAAAGGATTAGGGATACTCCAAACCATATGATGATCTCCAAATGCAGGAAATCAGCAGTTAAGGTTAAAATCCACATTAAGGTGTGGAAATAGAAAGTAAAGTAACTTGATCCCTCTCTTGAAGAGAACAATGCAATATCAGGAAGTTTCAAAAAATGCTATCAATGTTTGTGATTTCAAATTAAAATAAATGGATTCTTTCAAGACCACACTTTCTAACTATTTTTTTTTTCCTTATAATGTTTTTTAAGGGTGAGTTGCAATTTTCATGCAATTATGAAGCTATAACCATTACTTTTATAGCATTGGCTAGAAATATACTGAGGTCTTCCAATGAGCGAGGGAGGGGAGAACTTTCTCTTATGACATCGTATGGGTAGACAGCTAAAAAGTGCTGACCTTCTATTGCTATTAAAACATGAAGACTATTTTCTCAAAAAATATACCATAACATCATATGAATTCATAAAGATTACACTGCTAGTAGGGATGAAAATAACTATCTATATTTTTTTAATGTTCGGTTGACATCATTCTTGGCTTGAGAACTTAATTTTTTCTTTTCTGTGGTTACTGAAGAATTTACTGAAGTCCTGGTGACAACTATGAGCCAATTTCACATTTGGACTGATTTTTTTGGTGGTGGAGCTGGTTTTTTGTGCTCATAGAATCACAGAATCCTTTCGGTTGGTAAAGACCTTTAAGACCATTGAGTCCAATCACTAACTGAACAGTGACAAGCCCTATGCATTTTTGTCATGGTTTATCAAGGAGCAGCTTTTGCTTGGTAACGGGGAGCGGGTTGCAGTGAAGACCTGGTAAAGAGTTCCCGGACTCTCCCCCAGCTCTTGGATTCAGCCCCAACTCCAGCCCAGCTGGGCCAGTCTGGTGCTTCTGAGATCACTATTTAAGAACGGGAATTTGAAGACTGAGAGTCACCAGCAGCTCCCTGTGAGTGCATCCAGACAGGTGAGAGACTGTGTGAGGAGGCAGTCATGGTGCAGGCCATGCTGGAGAGCCTGAGGGCCGCAGATCAGACACACAGGAGACGCAGAGAGGAGCTGCAGCCTTTGGGATGAACGTATGTTGAAGCAGCCCGTGCAGGGCAGCCATATATGTGTGAGGTATCTCGGGGAGGAGCAGGGAGGACCTGCAAGGAGGCTGCCTGCCCTGAGGAGAGAAAAACCGACAGAAGCTATCAGGAATAGACTGACTGAAACCCCTCCCTTCCCTGCCCCCCTGAGCCATTCAGGGGGAGAGGAGATAAAGATACCCTGATCAGGGCTCTGAGCCCAGGAAGAGGGGAGGGATGGGAAGAAGGTGGTCTTAAAGGGCTGGTTGTACTCTTCATCATTGTACCATTCAGTGTTGTTTTGTATTTGTTATGTTTTGGGGGTTTATGGCTATACTTTAGTTGGTGTTGGATTAAATTATTTTCTGTTTTCTTCCCCAAGAAGAAACCTGGACCATAAGTGGCAATTAAGCCCTCCCTGCCCTTTAGCAATTCTCAGGTCTTTGGTACTTGAGGCTAATCATGGTCTTTTGTCTCCTGATGGGCCTAAACCAGGACAGTCTTTAGACTATGTCCAGGGATGGGGACTACACCCCCTCCCCGTGCAGCCTGTTCCAATGCTTAATAACACTCTTGGTGAAAAAGTTCTTCCTAATGTCCAATCCAAATCTCCCCTGGTGCAACTTGAGCCCATTTCCTTTTGTCCTGTCATTTATTCCTGGGGAGAAGAGATCAACTCCCACCTCACTACAACCCCCTTTCAGGTAGTTGTAGAAAGTGATGATGTCCCCTCTCAACTTCTTCTCTAGGCTAAACAACTCCAGCTCCCTCAGCCATTCCTCATGAGACTTGTTCTCCCAACCTTGCACCAGCTACGCTGCCCATCTCTGGACACGCTCCAGCACCTCAATGTCCTTCTTGTAGTGAGGGACCCAGAACTGGACACAGTATTCAAGGTGCAGTATTCGAGGTGTGGCCTCACCAGTGCAGAGCACAGGGGGACAATCACTTCCTTGGTCCTGTTAGTCACACTAGTTCTGATAAAAGCCAGGATGACATTGGCCTTCCTGAACACCTGGGAACACTGCTGGCTCATATTCAGCCAGATTTCGATTAACACTCACCAGGCCCTTCTCTGCAGGACAGGTCTCAAGCCACACGTCCCCAAGCCTGTAGCATTGCCTGGGGTTGTTGTGGCCCAAGTGCAAGACCTGGCACTTGGCCTTGTTGAACCTCATGTGATTGACCTCGGCCCATCAGTCTCTCCAGGTCCGTCTGAAGAGTCTTCCTGCCCTCATGAATATCTACACACCCACTCAGCTTGGTGTCATCCGCAAACTTCTTGAGGGTGCACTCGATCCCTTCACCCAGATCATTGATAAAGATGTTAAATAGAACAGGCCCCAGCCACTGATGACCAGCCGCCAACTGGATTTAACTCCATTCTCTGCCACTCTCTCAGCCTGGCCATCCAGACTGTTTTCCACTCATCACAGAGTAGTTCTATCCAAGCCATGGGCAGCCAGTTTCTCCAAGAAAATGCTATGAGAGACTGTGTCAAAGGCTTTATAAAGTCCAGGAAGACCACATCCATAGCCTTTCCCTCATCCACTAAGTGGGTCACCTTGTCATATAAGTAGATCAAACTGCTCAAACAGGACCTGCCCTTCATGTTGACTGGGCTTGAAGCCTTGGTTGTCCTGTGTGTGCCTCAGGATGATCTGATCCATAACCTTCCCTGCCACTGAGGTCAGGCTGACAGGCCTGTGGTTCTGATGTCGTGAAGAAACCAGTCAGGATTCAATAGCCAATGAGGCTATTAAGCAGGTATTCTTTATTGCAGCGCTGGGGAACACGGGGGATTTCTTCACCAAACGAGCTCACTCCAGCCTTTGGATTTTCAGTTTATATTTGCAGGAAACATGAATATTCATCACATTTCCAGGAAAGGGCCCACCCATAGTCCCATCTTGGTCCACCCAAGTTAGGCCTCCGTCATGCTTCTTTCGGTGTCCTCCTGTTTCCTTCAGTGGTCATTAGGGATTGCTGTTGGATTAATATTCCTTGCGATGTATCTTTACTCCTGGGTCCTTGGACAGGATGAAAACTGGCCTAAAACCTCTGCCATCCCAGATAACAGTTTTGTTTAGGGCTAGGCAGGCCTTGTAATTATCAGTGGTATACAATGTCCAAATGTTCAAGTGCAGAACTAACAAAATAGCTTCACTATAATAATTTTGTCTAGGTACATACCAGTCTTGAAACTATCAGTGCTAAGCAATAGTTATGTTGTTAGTAGCACTAGATACAGTCCGTCCCATTTCTCCCAAAGAGGATCATCTGAGGATTTTTTTTTTTTTAACATAAACCCAGTCTCCTGGGTTAAAAGGATGTACAGGGTGATCCAAGCCCCTGATTCTAGTTCCCACTACATTCTTATTAATTAGTTTCAATTGCTTTCCCAGAGCGATTATATAATTATGAAGGTAAGAATCTCCCAGTTGACTCAGATCCTCCCCCTTATACTCAGTGTGGTATGGCCTCCCATACAGTATTTCAAAAGGACTGAGATTTCTTTAACTTTTGGTTTTACACATATCCTGAGCAAAGCTACTGGCAATGCTTGATACCAATGCAGATTTGCCTCTTGGCATATTTTGGCTATTTGTTGTTTTATTAAATGGCTCATTTTTCCACTTGTCCATGTGCCTGAGGCCTACAGGGAGTGTATAATTGCCAATTAATTTCCAATAGCTTGCTCACCTGCTGCACTATTTGTGCACAAAAATAGGGACCTCTGTCTGATAAAATGTTTATAGGTACCCCAAACCGAGGTATTATTTCATTTAACAATAGCTTAGTTACTTCTCTGTCTTTGTTGGTCCTACAAGAGAAAGCTTCTGGCCCTCTGGAAAAGGCACCTGTCAGTAAAAACATGTACCAATAACCCTATTTCCTTAGAGTTCTGGAAAATCAATTTGCCAATTTTCTCCTGGAGCATTTCCCTTCTGAATTGTACCCAATTGTATCCAATTCCCAGTATTAGGATTACTTCTCAAACATATTTCACATTGTCGTGTCACTTGTTGAATTGCTGTATATAAATTTCTCCCTATCCATTTTTGATTAAGGTATTTGTACAGGACATCTGCTCCCCAGTGGATTTTGTTATGTTCTGCTCTAACCAGACCTCAAATTAAGATGGAGGGCATTATTGTCCTTCCATCTTCTAGTTGTGCCCATCCTTTAGAAGGGACTTTTATCCCTAGGCCTGCCATTAGTTCCTGATCTAATTTGGAATATTTAACATCTTTTTGATCATCCAGTTCGTTGTTTTTGTTTGTTGGGATTAAAGTTGAAATATGGATTTCACATTCTCTTTCTGCTGCCTGCTTAGTCTCAATATCAGTCAATCTGTTACCTTTTTCTGGATCACTGTTACCTCTCATATGTCCATGGCAATGCATAAGAGCAACTTTGGCTGGTAATTGCACAGCTTCAAGAAGACAAAGTATTTCTTCCGTATGTTTAATTTGTTTTCCTTGACTGGTGAGAAGTCCACATTCCTTTCAGATTGCTCCATAGGCATGTACAACTCCAAAAGCATACTTAGAATCTGTCCATATATTTATCTCTTTCCCCTTTGCCAGTTCTAATGCTCTGGTTAGGGCAATGATTTCTGCCTTCTGAGCAGATGTTCTAACAGGTAAAGATGCAGATTTGATTACCTTGTCAGTGGTGGTTATTGCATATCCAGATTTATGAGTACCTTATTGGACAAAACTGCTACCATCTGTGAACCAGGAATCATGAGCATCATCCAAAGGCTCCTCCTTTAGGTCTGGTCTGCTGGAATATACATCCTCCATCATTTCTAGGCAAACATGGGTCAATGGCTCGGTAGTTGTCTCACTAAGGAAAGAAGCTGGGTTCACAATATTAGTGACTTCTATTGCAACATCATCAGATTCCACCAGGATAGCTTGATATTTCAAAAATCTGGATGAGGAAAGCCAGTGATTTCCTTTTTGCTCTAGAACAGCTGATACAGTATGAGAGACCATCAAGGTCATTTTTGGCCTAGAGTAAATTTTCGAGCTTCCTCAATATTCAGTATTACTGCAACCACAGCTCCTAAACATCCTGGCCAGCCTTTGCTTACTTCTAGTTGTTTGGAAAAGTAGGCCACAGCTCTTTTATGAGGTCCTAGATGTTGGACCAAAACTCCCAAGGCAATGCCTTGTTTTTCATGAGAAAAGAGACAGAAGGGTTTTGTAATATCTGGCAATCCCAAGGCTGGGGCTCTCATGAGTTCCATTTTCAGAACATCAAAAGTATTTTGAGTCTCTTTTGTCCATAACAATTTGGCAGGGCTATTTTTCAAAAGTTCATAGAGATGCTTTACTATTATGTCATAGTTATAGATCCACAGCTGGCACCAACCTGTTATTCCCAGGAAGGTTCTGAGTTCCTTCACCATTCCAGGTAGTGGAGTCTTACAAATAGCCTCCTTTCGCTCAGGTCCCAGTTCTCGTTGTTCTCTGGAGACTTCATATCCCAGGTAGGTCACTCACCGCTGCAGCATCGGGGCCTTCTGTTGAGAAACTCAGTATCCATTTAGTCCAAGAAAATTTAATAGGCTTACAGTCCACTGTATATAGTCTGATTCTGTTTCAGTTACTATCAGTAAGTCATCTACAGGAGAGTTCTTTCCTTAGAGGGAGCTTCCCAACTTTCTAATTCTCATGCCAATTGATTTCCAAAGATTGTTGGGCTGTTTTTAAATCCTTGAGGTAACACTGTTTAGGTAAGCTGGGTTTGGCCTTCCAAAAGCAACCGCTACACGTATCGAAGCCCTGCTTCTTGGGAGGTGGCTGGACATCGCTGCTGATGGGAAGTAGAGAGTAACAGCTTTATCTGCTTTTGCTTTGCTTCTCTCGCGCACGCGGCTTTGCTATTTCTTTATTAAACTGCTTTTATCTTAACCCACGAGACTCTCATTTTATCCCCTTCCCTGGCTTGCTGAGGAGGGAGTGATAGAGCGGTATGGTGGGCACCCGACATCCAGCCAGGGTCAAACTACCACAGCCTTTTTGGCGCTCAACTTGGGGAGAGATAATAGCAGTTTTACATTAAATGCGTTGTAACTATAGTAAGCTAATTGTGGGGAGTTTTGTAGAGACTTGGCTAGAGAAATGAGGACATGATAGAATACAGCTGGCTAGGCAGTGAGCACTAAGCGATAAGCTACTGGACTCCTGCTCAAGGCCGTGAGAGCAAGAGAGTGGTATGATAACAGGATGAGAAAATCAGGAGCCTGGTTTGGGTTGAGCAGCCACAAGCATCCGAAGTATGTTGAAATGGGGGGGGGGGTTGTACGTAATTGGGAACCAATGATGAGCTTAGCTTTTGCAATATGTATGAGCCTGATTATTGTATCTATAAAAGAGCTGTATCTTTGCAAATAAAGTTGAGACTTGTTGCACTACAGGGTGGGCTTGTCTCCCGTCGTCTTCAGCAAATGGTGACCCCGACGCGATACACGAAGGACGTGATATACCGACTGGGCGCCACGGCGGAGCGACGAAGGGGTTCGGGTCCTATGCATCAAGGACGGCAATAAGCGTGAAAATTGGGAACACGCCGTGCCCTGGGTGACCGTATAGACGAGCCCGGCCGATACGTGCCGCCGGACCTTGAAGGGCTGCAACAGCGCGCTGACAAATAGGTATGGAAAGGCAAGCGGCATATAATTTATTTACTGCATTCTTGCAGAAGCAGCAGATAAAGGGTATAGATCTGCAAAAAGACCTACCAGGGTTGTTAGCTTATGGGTATGCTAAGGGAGTGTTTCAGAATCCACATACAGTGCATGAATTGAGCGAATGGCGTAAATTTGGGGATTTGCTGTGGGAAGCTACCCTGGAGGACGATGAGATAGCTGAAAAGTTAGGGAAGCTTTGGAAGATAGTGTATAATGATTTATTGCAACATCAGGCAGAAAAGAAGGCTGCTGAGCACGCATCAGCAGCACAGAGTAAGAATAAAAACTATGAGCATGACCGGTTCCAATCCACCTCGCTGGCTCCTACTGTTTCAAAAGTAGTTCTCCCCCGCCCGCGTGTAGAAAATGACCCTGAAGGCACGGATGGGGTACGAGAACCATATGAGCCATCAGCCCCTCCTGGGGAACGAGAGTGCCGGCCTAAAGAGCCCCCGCCTCTCCCCCCGCCACTTAGTGAGCCTGTCCCTGGGGCAGAGAGTGAACTGGCAGAGGCACCTAGAGTAGCGCCGGGAGAAGCGCCGGGAGAGGGGTTGAGAGCAGCGCCGGGGGCGGCGCTGAGGCGGATGATACCGAGAAAAAAGAAAAAGGTTCTTCTCTACACAAGAGTTTTTGCAAAGTCAGGGAGGCGAAGGGTCTTCGGAGCAGAGCCCCCGCGGGAGAGCTGCTTCCCATTCGAGCCCAACCCGCCGAGTTACCCCTGGGACGACTTTCAGGGGAATGCCAAGTGGGCGGAGTCGGGTGGGGGTGCAGCGCAGTTTGATCAGAGGAGAGTGGGGGAGCGCGACCCCATGTTAGACTGGGCACCATCGGGCACGCGGGGGAAGAAAAAGAAAACACGGGAGAGCGTAATACCGACTGCGCCGCCGGCGCCGGGGACGGCACGGAGTGAGCCAGACCCGCCCCGCCCCTTCCATCCGCAGCCGCCGCCGCGCAGCCGCTTCCCGCTCCCGGTCAGTGTCTCCGGTGCCCCCCCACACACCGCGCCGAGACCGTCGGCCCCAGCCCTCGCGGACCGCTGGGCTCACCCTTTCCATCCTCAAGCCCTTGCCTCAAAGACTGTAAAAACTGTTGGTCGTGATGTTATGCATTTTGCTGTAAATGTGATGATGAATAGTGGTTTTCTTACAGTGGAGGCTTTCTAAGGCGTTTTGGGTGTCGGGAATGGAACTTGGAAGAACAGAACATTTTGGCATTGAGAAGCTAAAAGGTGGTTTATGTTGATGCTTCAAATGATTGTGGTAAATGGTTTTAGATAATTTCAACAACCCAAGCAAAACATGTGGCTTACACTGGCCAAAGCAATCAATCAGTCTACAATATGTTTATCAATGGCCACTCCAGATAATCCTTTTTCTACCTGTTTGGTGGGAGTTCCATCAGATGTGGCACAATGCCTGTATCAAATGCATTAAAAACAAATCCCTTAGTTAAGGGTAATGGCAAAGTTGACAACTGGGATTTGATCATTTCATGGTTGCCAATGATAACAACAGAGCCACAGGAGTTAGAATTATTGGGATCTATAAAGATGGATTTTTGTGTTATGTTTAATTTTACCAGCAATGCCAAAACATTTGGGACAGAATGTGGATCCCATCCTGGGCGTGTATAAGAACACAACATCTTGGTGCAATTATACTTCACCAAAAAGATCCAGGTCTTCTGCCTGTACAGTTACCAAAGGGAATTTTTCTGATCTGTGGGGACCAGGCATGGCCTGGGATAACCCTCGAGATTACAAAGGGGACCGTGCAGTTTGGGACAACTGACGATCTTGATGCCTAATCACACAATGATTTAGAAACATCATTGTCCAAAACAATTTGTGCATGCATTTACTGGCGAATGTGATGACTATGTTACCTTTGGTCTCCCTCAACAATAATAGCAACTAGTATATTTGCTCCAGGTGTAAGAGTATCTGCTTTATTAACTCAGCTATGCAAATTAGGATACTGGCCTAGCAAACAAAGTAACCAAACCTCAATGACATTAGAAGACTTGATTAGTAATGTAAGTAGTATTAGCCATACAACTTTGCAACATAGACCTGCTAGAGATTTTACCTTTAGCACAAGTATAATAACTTTGTTTGTCAGCTGTGTTTTTTTTTTTCAGTGTATGAGAAGAAGCTTACCAGGCATGAGTTGCTAAAACTAATGTGCAGATTGTCCTTGAGCTGCTCTCTACTGTGAGAAACGAAAAAGCAAAAATACCTACGAGATAACAACTTGGAGCAAGGAGGAGGCTGAGGCAGCATGTGAAACTGTAAGGCTTCTCGCAGAAAACTACAGCTGGTTTTTTAGAGAAAGGACCAATTAGAAGTACTATAAACACGCTGGCTTTGCTGCTGATTATGGAGGTCTGATGCTTGTTAGTAAAATTTGAGTTATAGGCTGCCCGCAGGGGTCATGGACATACCAGCTATCCCCATGCATTGAGCCACGGTATCCCTCACACTAGTCTTAGGGAGGGGGAGAGCATGGGGTGTAGAAGATATGAGTATAATGGTCTACTGAGTCTCTCTTGCAGATTGATGTGTTTCTCGGAGTGCTTGCCGTGATGCAGATCAAGATGGAGTCGCTCAACTATTGGCAAGATTGAATAGTGAAGTGGAACATGACCAGCACCTGATCATATCTTCCTGCAATTGGCTCAGCTAGCATATGTGCTGGGCAGACACGTTATGTATCAGCCCGTGCCACAGGATACTGGAGTCATCGAGCATAGGGAACGGGAGATGTGGTAGGCGTCCGGAAGATCTCGGGTTGTAACGTGAGAGGTGAAAGGTACAGAAGAGGTGGGCACGGGGTGGAGTGAGAGGAGGTGCTGGTGGTGGCAGGTGTGAGCACATGGTGTAAACAAGGGGTTGAAGTTTGGCAGATGGACGTCACTTGTGGCAGAGTTTGGAAGACTGAAAGATGTGCATGTAACCATAGACACATGGAGCAAATTTGTTTGGGCAACAGCACAGACAGGGGAGAGGGCCATACATGTGGAGCGTCATTTATATAGTTGTTTTGCAACAATGGGAATTCCTCAGAAAATAAAGGCAAACAAGAGGCTAGCCTATATAATTAAAAGCATAGAACAGTTTATGAGGCAATGGGGAGTTAAACATGTAGCAGGGATTCCCCATTCCCCCACAGGACAGGCCATAATAGAAAGAGCTAATGGGACTCTAAAAAGATATCTTGGTAAATATGGGGATGTTAAAGACCCACATATGAAATTGTTAAAGGCCTTATTTGTTATGAACCACCTGTGTGTGTTTGGGGAACAGAAGCTACCACCTGCAATAATACATCATAATACAAAGGCACAAAAGGAGAGAAAGAAAGAAATATGGGTTAAATATCGTGACCCTAAAACAGGGATATAGCAGCCTCTGGCCAAAGTATTATACTGGGGACGTGGGTATTTGTGTGTTGATTCTCATACAGGATCCATTTGGGTGCCAGCCAAGTGGACAAGAGCTGTCCTTGAAGCTGCAAAGATCAAATCATCTGATGAAAAAGGACAAGAAGAGATTGAAGAATAAATACACCCTCGTCTTGTGGTCATTGGAGGACTGGCTAACAATCAAAAGACTGAAGGTTATATAACAAAAATATAGTGATTTTTAATGAATAATAATGTAATGTTTTGTTATAACCATAGCTTCTAGTGTAACTATCATTGCTAACAGCTTGACACATTTTTAATCAGCCTAGAGATAATATTTGGATAACCTTTGCTAATCGAACTGGTCAATCATCTCTTTGTCTTAGTTTGGGAGGGGTTACTAATCCTTTTAAAACATGTTTGATAGGATTGCCTGTGTGGAATTTGGAGGAACTTTGTGGACTAGTAGACAATAACACCTTGTGTAATAGAACGGGACTAAGCACAATTAGGATGAGAAACATCAATGTAAGATAATTAAGTCTTTTAATACCACATTAGCCTCACCCCCTGAGGAAATAGACCTGTTTGGAAGTGCCAATGCAAGCTTTGGTATTAATGGAACTGGGGGAAAATTGGGTAAGTTTTATGTCATGGGATATCCACGACTTTAATAGAAATTGAAAATATTGGGCCACCTTAGACTCTTCTTTGAAGTCAGAAATGGTATTTAAGCAATTGTATTCCAGCTGTAATGGCTCTAGTATTACATCACCGAAGAAATTACCCACGGTTATATTTTTAACCTGTGGGGAAAGGGCCTGGAACGGAATACCAGTAAATCCCCCAGGTGGACCCTGTTATTTGGGGAAACTCTCTTTATTCCACCCTTACTTAACCGCGCTAATGCAGCTTGCTAACCATAATAACAGCTCTCGCAAAAAACATAGTTAAACTGAGTTTGATTGTGCTGATATTGGTCCCCCACGATTTTGGAGTGAACTGAAGCAAGTTATAGTTGCCACCCTTTTTGCCAGAAGCAGCAGCCAATAAGGCCATGAATTTGGCTAAACAGTTAGGATGTTGGATTAAGGACGAGGTCAATTAAACTTCAGAAATTATTGGTATTTTAACAGCTGATGTTCGAAGTGTAAATCATGCAGTGCTACGAAATAGAGCTGCCATAGACTTTTATTAGCCCACAGACAATAGAAAGAACATTTGAGAGGATGTAGCAGGCTAATACCATTTTCCAAAAAGAAAACGGGGGAAATGTGGGGAGTTTTGTAGAGACTTGGCTAGAGAAATGAGGACATGATAGAATACAGCTGGTTAGGCAGTGAGCACTAAGCGATAAGCTACTGGACTCCTGCTCAAGGCCGTGAGAGCAAGAGAGTGGTATGATAACAGGATGAGAAAATCAGGAGCCTGGTTTGGGTTGAGCAGCCACAAGCATCCGAAGTATGTTGAAATGGGGGGGGGGGTTGTACGTAATTGGGAACCAATGATGAGCTTAGCTTTTGCAATATGTATGAGCCTGATTATTGTATCTATAAAAGAGCTGTATCTTTGCAAATAAAGTTGAGACTTGTTGCACTACAGGGTGGGCTTGTCTCCCGTCGTCTTCAGCAGCTAATGAGCTCAAAGCTCCTGTGCTGGTCACGAAGCCTTGCTGTAATACAGTTTATCTTTCACTTCGCAATGTTTGGGAACATGCTGCTACTTACACTGGCTCTGTGTTTCTGTGTTGCGCTTCAATATAGATAGCTTTGCTATATTGGCTGTATGACTTTGTGAAAAGGTTGAAACGGCCTGGGAACAGGATGGCCCAAATCATAACTGTAAGTTTCATTCTTTTACTGATGGATTTACTGTGCTGAGGGATCTATCTTGAGGTAATGAGGAAATGTACCTCCTTCCCCTTAGCTCGGACTGATGTAGACAATTTTGTTACACAGACTTCCCAGGTCCTTAGTCACCCTTATATGAGAGTTTTAATATTACTAATTAACATGTCTGGTATATTACATATTCTGTGGAATCTGGACTCATCTGGGTATCACAGAGGACAAATTTGGGATGAAAAGATATTGAAATGCCCCCTGAAGCGGCCAGTCCCTGCTTGGCAGGGTGTGTGGACGAATTGGACACCTGAACAGATAAAAAAAACTGCTTTACTGGCACACCATCTGATAGAAGGGTGTCTTGCCTACCCCAATGAGACCCATCAGGTTCAGGCACTATACTGGGGCCTAGCCTCTGCCTACCGAGCTGCATTCCAGTCCTCTCAGAGAACTATGATTGAGGTGGAAACTCAAACTGTGTCTGAGACCGTCATGGTTGAGTCAGGGAATCAAACAACAACCACAGTGATTTCCCCAGTAGTGAAAAAGAAACAGTGTATAAGGAGGTCAACAAGTCCATATCATAGATTAGTAAAGGCAGAAGTGGAGGAAGAGGAAAGGTTAGAAGAACAAGCTGCTCCTTCAGTAAGGAGATCAGGAGAAGGAGTGAAAGAAATCAAAAAGGAAATGGAAACTTGGTCCCTCACCTCATCAGAACTTTGAGATATGCGGAAAGATTACAGTTGCCAGCCAGGTGAGCGGATTGGTGCCTGGCTGCTCCGATATTGGGATAACGGGCTGACAGTCAGCAATTGGAAGGTAGAGAAGCCCAACAGCTGAGATCTCTTGCTAGGAACCAGGGAATTGATAGAGGCATTGGAAAGAAGACCTCAATCTGCAGTCTCTGGAAACAACTGCTCTCAAGTGTAAGGGCAAGATACCCATTCAAGGAAGATCTTGTAAATGCCTGAGGAAAGTGGACTACAGCAGATGAAGGCATCTGGTACCTAAGGGAATTAGCTGTGTTGGAAGTCATGTATGGTGATCTAGATAATGCTGAGGCCTCCACAGATGCAGACGATGTCCAGTGTACATGGGCCTTGTTGAGAAAAGTGATTCAGAGTGCCCCAGCTACGTATTCTAATATCTTGGCAATGGTGTATCACCCAGACATGGATATACCAACAGTGGAGAGAATATCTTCTTGGTTGCAAAGCTGTGAAGAGAGTCTCTGCACCTCCTCACCAGTGTGGAATGATGGCCTGACTGTCAGAACTGCCCCAGTCATCCACTGCCCCAACCAGGGGAAAAGGAAGTCCCAGACGTAGGAGTACGCCATGAAATGAACTCTGTCTCTTTTTGCGTGGCCAAGGAGAGGATATGAAGAAATGAGACGGTGAACCCATTTTTAAGCTGGAAGCGCGTGTACGTGAACTAAGGGGGAAGACAGCTGTTAGAAAAGGATCACCCAAGAAGGCTGTCAGCGTAGTAGCTGCCAGAACAAAAGAAGACAATCAGCAATCTCCCAGACATAAAAGAACTGCAATCACCTCCTTCAATGCCAATGAGGAGACTCCAGGTCTGCAATTGCAAGGATCAGATAGCGAGTATTGTGATGAAGAACAGAAATAGAGGGCCCCTGCTGTAGAGAGTTTTGTGGAGACTTGCTGCGAATTCAAGAGCAACAGGTAACAATTGCTACCTAGATGGTGCACCGGAGGCAATATCGCACAAACCGAGATTCCCTGGCTCCCATCTGTGAGTTGATTCATCAACTGGAGGCTCAAGGAGTAATTAGCAAAACTCATTCCCCATTTAATAGTCCCATATGGCCTGTGAAAAAATCTGATGGAGGGTGGAGGTTAACAGTAGACTATCGTGGCCTGAATGAAGTGACACCACCACTGAGTGCTGCTGTACCAGACATGTTAGAGCTCCAGTATGAACTGGAGTCAAAAGCAGCCAAGTGGTATGCTACTATTGACATCGCTAATGCATTTTTCTCAATTCCATTGGCAGCAGAGTGCAGGCCACAATTCACCTTCACATGGAGAGGTGTCCAATACACCTGGAATCAATTGCCCCAGGGGTGGAAACACAGTCCTACCATTTGTCATGGTCTAATTCAAACTGTGCTGGAAACAGGTGATGCCCCTGAACATTTACAGTACATCAAAGACATAATTGTATGGGGCAATAAGGCAGAAGAAGTGTTTGAGAAGGGAAAAGAATAATTCAGATTCTCCTAAAAGCTGGTTTTGCTGTAAAAAGGAACAAGGTATAGGAACCTGCACAAGCGATCCAGTTTTTGGGCATAAAATGGCAGGATGGGCGCTGGCATGTGCCTATGGATGTTGTGAAGAAAATAGCGACTATGTCTCAACCAACTAATAGGAAAGAAACTCAAGCTTTCCTGGGCCTTGTGGGATTCTGGAGGATGCATATCCCAGGTTATAGTCAGCTTGTGAGTCCTCTTTTTAGAGTAACCAGAAAGAAGAACTGTTTTGAGTGGAGCCTTGAGCAACAACAAGCTTTTCAGCAAATTAAACAGGAAATAGCTCGTGCAGTCGCTTTTGGGCCCATCCGTACAGGACCAGATGTGCAAAATATCCTCTTCACTGCTGCTAGAGAGCATGGTCTCACCTGGAGCCTCTGGCAGAAAACATCTGGAGAAACCCGAGGTCGACCATTAGGGTTTTGGAGCCAAGGATATTGAGGATCAGAAGCCCACTACACCCCAACTGAAAAAGAAATACTAGCAGCATATGAGGGACTTCGAGCTGCTTCAGAAGTCTTTGGCACAGAAGCTTATCTCCTTTTGGCACCACATCTGCCTGTGCTACACTGGATGTTCAAATGGAAAACCCCTTCTATACATCATGCAACCAGCGCTACAAGGAGTAAGTGGATGGCGTTGATTACACAATGATCTTGGCTGGGGAAATCTAATCGCCCAGGAATCCTGGAAGAGATCATGGACTGGCCAGAAGGCAGAGATTTTGGAGCATTGCCTGAGGAAGTAGCTCGTGCCCAAAGAGGCACCACCATATAATGAACTATCCGAAGATGAGAGGCATTATGCTTTGTTTACTGATGGGTTCTGCCGCGTGGTAGGAAATCATCGTAAGTGGAAAGCTTCTGTGTGGAGTCCCACATGACGAGTTGTTGAAGCCACTGAAGGAGAAGGTGAGTCAAGTAAGTTTGCTGTAGGCACAAATGTGGCTTGAACCAGCCAGCTTGAATAAAGATGGTAGGGACAAGTTAATGCATCTGACAAACTACTTCCAAATATCAGAAACAGGTGCTGCGAGTTAATCAATTGGGCCCTGAGTGATCACATGGGCAGAAGCAGCATATAAGGAAGTAGTTAGGAAAGGAAGGGTGACTTTGAGTTAACTCTGTTGGTTGTACTAGATGGCCTGTGTACATCTCTGTATGTGCATTACCTAGATTCTCTACATCTTTGAGTGAATACAGCTTGCACCACTTCAACATTTGGTAACGCTGATGTGATCAGCCAAATTTGTTGGTTTTAGAACATTGGGTGGAAGATCGCCTGGATTCTTGTCTGAAAAGGCAAGTGACCCGATTAAACTGGTATAATGGGAAAGATAATGAGCAAAGAGGAAAATCCTATTGACACCCTCCAGTATATCTTTGCTGAGAAAGGATTCAACTATGAAAGAGAGAATTTATTAAGGGGACAGGATGTAGGTTTCTTTGCCTCCCCACAGGAAGTATATTAAATGGGACATTGGCAAAATCTAGGAGACAAGTTGAATGATGCTATTGGCCTGTATAAACTGGTATCATCCATTCTACAACAGCTAGAAGTTGAGCAGGCTATGACTGCTGCTGTGAAGGCAGATGTTGTGGTTTAGCACAGCAGCACCACGACAGTCTCTCGCCCGGTGTCCCCATTCACCTCCACCCTTGTTAGGATGGAAGAGGCCCCAGCAAAATGGGAGTAAAAAGATAAGCAAGATTGTTATGGATTAAGACAAGGGTGGGGAGGGCTTGCTGCCAATTACGGTTCTGGGCAAAAGAGACTCCAGTACTCAACTTAGAGAGGAAAGTAGGAAAGTTTATTCTACAAGAAACAGAATGGAATAAAAGCAAAAAGGGAGTAGGATGATGGGAAAATTACAACCAGCACTTTAAGATCTCCCTCCCCCATCCCTCCTTTCTTCCCAGGCCCAGCTCACTGCTCCCGATATCTCTACCTCCTCCCCGCTCAATGGCTCAAGGGGGCAGGGAGTGGGGGATGTGGTCAGTCTCTCACAGATGGGCTCTGCCACTTTTCTCAGACTCCTGGAACTCTTCCCCTGTTCCAACACGGGGTTCCTCCCCCGGGACACAGTCCCTAACAAACTTCTCTGGTGTGGGTTGCTCCCAACAGCTGTGGCTTCTGCCGATACAGGGTCCCTCACACGGGACGCAGTCCTTGCTGAATATCTCTGGTGTGGATTCTTTGCCACAGTTGCAGTTTCTGCAGTTACAGGGTCCCTCTCTCGGGACAAGGCCTCTTCTGGGCATAAGTTTAATGAGCTACTTTGTCGTGGGTTCCTCCCCACAGTTACAGCTCTGGATATTGGGTCCCTTCTTCAGGACACGGCCTGCTCCAGCCACAGTGATAAAGGGTCCCTCCCTCGTGGCATGACCTCTTCCAGCCATAGTTTTAAAGAAGAAAATCACTGTCCCTGGCTTGGGGCCTTTAATGAAGTGAATCGCTGCCCCTGGTCCGGGGCCAGCTTTAGCAAAATGAGTCTCTGCCCCTGATGCGGGCTCATTATCAAAATGAGTCTCTACCGCTGATGCGGGGTCTTTAAAGAAATGCAAATAAATCTCAGCTTCACCAGTTCTCTCCATAGAATGCAGGGGAGTCTCTGCTCCAACACACCTCCTCCGCTCTTTCATCACTGACCTTGGAGTCTGCATGGTTGTTTCTCACACTGTTCCTACTCCTTGCACCACCACCAGCCAGAAGGAAAAAAAGAAGCAGAAGAAGGAAGAAGATGGAGGAAGAAAACCTCCTCAGAAAACCTCCTCTTCCAGCTTCTTCTTAAAAAGTGATCGTGGAGGTGTCTAATTGACTCAGCCCCAGAAGTGGATCTGGCTCAGAGCTGGGGAGAGTTGCTAGCAACTTCTTACAGGAGCCATCTTTACAGCCCCTTCCCCCTTACCAGAAAAGGCTATCATGTCAAACCATGACAGCAGAAAATGCTATAACATCTGCGTTCCCAGTAGACGCTAAAATGTTCCTTGGAGGTGGTGACTTTATAGTGCCATTGGCTCCACCTCTAGAAGAAAATACCAAGAGATTCTTTGGAGGTGATAATGTCGTAATACCCTCAGCGCCACCTCTAGAGGAGGAGAGTATGGATTTGAGCCCACCCCTCCCAGAACCCCCTAGAGCATCGTTCGAGGAGACGAATGTTTGTTTCTCCTCCCCTCCCACTCTTCACCGTCTTGCCCCGTACCATCCTGCTGCCATACCTGAAGAAGTACCTGGCAAAGAATGAAAGTTACGCTTTGCCCACAATACTATGGATCTGCCACTGCCCCTGAACTCATCAATCCCCCAACATCCAGTGAAGGGGAAGATCAACAAAGACAGTTGTTACAGGAAGAATTAATAAGGCACGGAGAAGATATGAAATGGACTTTGGCCCACTTGGAAGAACTGATAGAAAAGCCAAAAGCAACAGCTAATCAACTGTTGAAACAGCTTAATGAATTAACTAAACCAGAGATTAAAGTTTCACCCCCACAGGTGCTCAGAGACCCCCGGCCAGGTGACTATGATCCGGCTAAGAAATGGAGAGGCCTCATATGTGATGCAGTAATTGAATTGTTTGTCAAGTGAAAATTTTTAATGGCGGCCATTGATGGGCGACCAATCCTGAAGTTAACCTGGCTCACAGATAAACCAGTTTGGATTGATCAATGGCCGCTAAGCAAAGAAAAGCTCACCCAGATTCATGAATTAGTAAATGAACAATTAGAAAAAGGTCATATTAAGCCATCCACCAGTCCATGGAATACACCAACTTTTACTATCCCTAAAAAATCAGGGAAATGGAGGCTGTTACACGATCTAAGAGATCTTAATGCAGTGATGCAGGACGTAGGTGCTTTACAGCCCTCACCTGCAATGCTTTCAAAAGAATGGCCCCTGTTGGTGATTGACCTAAAGGACTGTTTTTTCACAATTCCTCTACATGAGGACGACAGTGAGAAATTTGCTTTTACAGCACCATTTATTAAAAAACAAGATTTGGAAAAACATTATCAATATTTTTAAAAACGTTTTACCTCAGGGAATGAAGAACTCACCAACTATTTGTCAAACTTATGTTGCCTGGGCGCTAGCACCTCTGCGCAAAAAATACCTTCATGTTTTATTTTACCATTATATGGATGATATCTTGATTGCAGGGAAAGACCTGGACCAGCATCAGATTCTACAAGAAGTGAAGCAACAGTTGGGCATCTCTGGGTTGGTGATCGCACCAGGGAAGGTACAAATGCACGCCTCTTGGAAATATTTAAGTGATATTATCACCAGAGCGCGCATTTATCCTCAGAAGGTGGCAATTAAAACAGAAATTGCTAATTTAACAGACGTTCAAAAGCTAATACGTGATATCCAATGGGTACGAACCATATGTGGTATCACGAATGAGGATCTTGCGCCACTAATGCCTTTGCTAAAAGGGTCAGTAGAGGTTGACAGTGCGCAAAAACTGTCCCGGCAGCAAATACAAGCAATAGAAAAGATAGGAAACAAGATAGTCAATAACTACAGTCACCAATATGATCCTGACTTGTCAATTAACATTGCTGTGATAAGTCAAAACCAGCATGTAATGGCAGTCTTGATGCAATGGGATTCAGTAGCGAAAGATCCATTGAGGATCCTGGAGTGGATATTTTTGCCATATAATTTGCAAAAAACAATTACCACAAGGCTAGAGGCAAGTGCAAAAATAATAGTTAAGGCCAGGAAACAGCTCCTGGAAATAGCAGGGATTGAGGCAGACGACATTTTTGTTCCTCTCGTAGATGAATTCTTGAACTGGGCACTGCAACAATCTGATGAATTACAGCGGGCCTTATTGTCATATCCAGGGACTATAAATAATCATTATCCGGCCCATAAATTGTTTTCTGTTAAATTTCAAATGGAAGACCCACCATTGAGATCAGCAGTACCCGTTAAAGGCCTGACTGTTTTTACCGACGCAAGTAACATCGAAGCCAAAGCAATGGGAGAATGGAAAATGGCAAAATCTAACTGTTCACTCCCCAGGCAGTGCAGTTCAACTGCTGGAGCTGATGGCTGTAGTTAAAACTTTCGAGAAATGGCCAGACAGCCCATTAAACATCATCTCTGATTCCCTCTATGTGGTCGATGCCGTCACTCGATTAGAGAGAGCGTTGTTGAAAGAAATCTCTAATCAGAAACTGTGTAACTTATTTCTGCGGCTCTGGCATCGGATAAATTAACATCAAACTGCTTATTATATTGGACATATTCAAAGCCATTCAGGCTTAAAAGATGGCCTATCAGTTGGCAATGAAATTGTTGACAAGATAGTAGCAGCTCCTTTATTGATACCTATGGGGCCAATAATTGACAAATTTTTTCACCAAGGTGCAGGAGTCAATCCCAGGGGTCTGGCACCATTAGGAATATGGCAGTCGGATATCACTGTCTATGCTCCCTTTGGGTGATTTAAACGAATACATGTCACTATTGATACTTATTCGGCCATGGTTTGGGCCACAGCCTTAATGAGTGACAGTGCTTGAGACGTTATAAGACATTGGAGGAGTTGTTTTGTAGTCCTTGGTGTTCCACGAGAGATAAAAACTGATAATGGCTTGGGATATTGTGGTAGTTTGAGCCTGGGGATGGCTACAGTACTGCAAGAAGTCCAACTGGCAGCGCAGGGGTAAACCCATCTGGGCTGCTGCATTGTGGCAAGACATTGTTCCTCGAGTGGAAAACATGACTCTGAAAGTACGTCATGTAGATGCTCACATGCCCAAAACCTGTGCCACTGAGGAACACTGAAACAATGAACAGGTAGACAAAGCTGCCAAAATTGAAGTAGCTCAGGTAGACCTAGACTGGGAGTGTAAAGGTGAGCTATTTATAGCTTGATGAGCCCATGAAACATCAGGATATTTGGGGAGAGATGCAACATATAGATGGGCTCGTGATCGAGTGGTGGACTTGCCCACGGAAGCCATTACACAGGTCACCCACAAATGTGAAACTTGCTGCAATCAAGCGAGCCACACGAATCAAGTCTCCCTGGAACAGAGGCCAATGGCTGGGTTTTCAATATGGTGAGACCTGGCAAATTGACTATGTTGGACCACTACCGTGAACACACCAAGGCAAGTGTTATATACTCACCATGGTGGAAGCAACTACTGGTTGGTTGGAAACATACCCTGTAAACCATGCCGCTGCCCGAAATACTGTCTTGGGTCTTGAAAGACAAGTTTTGTGGCAACACGGTACTCCAGAAAGAATTGAATCAGACAATGGAACTCATTTTTTAAATAATCTCATAAACTCCTGGGCAAAGAAACATGGCATCGAGTGGATATACCACATCCCCTATCACCCACAAGCCTCTGGAAAGATTGAGAGATATAACGGATTAATAAAGACCATGTTGAGAGCACTGGGTAATGGAAGCAGTGGGGTAAAAATTTAGCAGAAGCCACTTGGCTGGTTAACAGCAGAGGTTCAACTAACCGTCCTGCTCCTGCCCAAACAAAACCCCTACATACTGTGGGAGGAGATAAGGTCCTTGTAGTGCACCCAGGGAAATGGCTGGGGAAGGCAGTATGGGTTGCACCTCCCATGGGAAAGGGCAAACCCATTTGTGGGATTGTCTTTGCCCAAGGGCCTGGGTGTACTTGGTGGGTGATGAGAAAGGATGGGGAAACTCGATGTGTACCTCAAGGAGACTTAACCTTGGGGGAAAAATAACCTGTTATGTGAGTTGTCTGTTGTAGACGATGAGTTATGAACTTTGCAAGAAAATGGACAAGTGGACAAACCAAGCTGTTGCTGGTGCTCAACACTGAACACACTGTTTCCCCTGGCCTGGATATCCATCTTGATGGATGAGACCTAAATTATGGCCTGCTCCAGTGAACATCTACAGAGGATGAAAGATACAAGAATGTTGTTTGTTTGTTCGATGCAAGAAGGAATACAAGAATGGTGTTTGTTGAAGAGTGGGGGGGTATTGATTAATGAGAGTATATTAGAATGTATATGGGTTGTTAAGATGGTTTATCTGAGCATGACATAAATGGGGTGGAGACTGTAGTGGGTCTTTGGTGGTGGTGATTTTCCACAGGAACTCTTGCAGTGCTGTGCTTACTTGGTATTGATAGCACATCAATGTTGTGACTACTGCTTGCACAGCATCAGGGCTGTCCCTCCAGCATTCCTTCCTCCACCTTCACCAATAGCTGTGGGTGGGCACAATCTTGGGAGGGATCATGGCCAGGACAGCTGACCCAGGCTGACCAAGGAGATATTCCATACTATGACGTCAGCTCAGTAATATAAACTGGGGGAGAGGAGCAGGAAGTGGGAGCAAGATTCATTTCTGGCCTTCCAAAAGCAACCGCTATGCGTACCGAAGCCCTGCTTCTCGGGAGGTGGCCGGACATCGCTGCTGATGGGAAGTAGAGAGTAACAGCTTTATCTGCTTTTGCTTTGCTTCCCGTGTGCGTGGCTTTGCTGCTTTTAAACTTCTTTTATCTCAACCCACAAGACTCATCTTATTTTGTCCCCTCCCTGGCTTGCTGAGGAGGTGGGTGATAGATCGGTATGGTGGGCATCTGGCATCCAGCCAGGGTCAAACCACCACAAAAACATATCTAGTGGTTTAATAATATATAGGTTTAAGATAATTTTAATTTTTAGATTGTTGAAATAAAACAATGTAATAATTTATACATTTTTCTAGAGGCTATCTACAAAAAAAAGTCTATTTAAAATATCTTTGGGGTGATAAATACAGTATTATTTTTGGGATGCCTCTTTGGCAGATCACATTATGCAAAGGCTTTAAAATCTGTATGTAGTTGGTTGACTCTGTTCCTGATCCATCAGCAAACTTCTTTTGACCTTTATTGTTCCTCTTTAAGTACTCAGTGTCCCACCACTGTTCTTTAATGGCCCTGTTTCCTGTAAGTACATCCAAGGCATACCTTGTTGTTTTTTTTCTCCTTTACAGATTCACACCACACACTTTATTTTCAGACTAAGGAAAATATAGATTTTTAATCCATGATTTATAGCATAGCATTTGGATATATTCCACATTTTAAATTAAACTGGAAAGTTAATAATGTCAAAACATGGCTTTTACACATGTATGTAACTTTGGTTTTGTTTTTGTTTTCCTCTTCGACCTGTTAAACTATGTAGATGTGATGATCACGCTGCACAGTACACTTTTGTTCTTAAATCAGTTTCTAAAAGTCAAACAATCATAAGTAATGAAGATGTAGGTAATCTTGGCTTTATGTTTTCTGCTTTCTTTTTGTTTTAAAGGTTTTGTTGGGATGCCTTTGTAGTTAAAAAAAAAAAAAAAGAGGTTGACACTTAATTGAGGCAATAGTTAAAAGACGTTAAATCTTCATGTGACATTACCAGTCCTCTGAATTGATATAGTGTATTGTATTCCATCAGTGTGACCATGACTTCTACATGTTTCTGACTCCCCTGCTCCTTTTTTAGTAATAGGATTCAGACTGTATATTTTTATACAACAGATTATTGTAGAACTCTAGTAATATTTCTGAGAAGAAATCATATGCACTTAAAATAATATCTAAATTGAAAAATATACGGTGCCAGCGGGAAGGTTTTGGATTCTTTGACAACGGATCCTACCTTGGGGACTACAGCTTCATAGGATGGGATGGGATTCATCTCTCCCATAAGGGCGCTGGAATATTTGGGAGTAGGCTAGCAAACTTAATAAAGAGGTCTTTAAACTAAGGGACTTGGGGGATGGGGGAAGAAGCAAAATAGAACAAGCTGTCCCCTCTAGCTGGGAAAGAGGGCAGGACAGGGAATGCAATGATAAGTGCCCTTCATCTGCACACTGGGCTGAGATACGGAAGGCTGACCACCCTGAGAAAGAGCCAAACTGGGGAGGAACCTCCTGCACCTATCCAGGGAAACCTGTGTGTTTGAGTAAGCCCCTGCACTGTCTCTACACCAATGCACGCAGCCTGGGGAATAAGCAGGAGGAACTGGAGATGTGGGTGCGGATGCGGGGCTATGACCTCATTGCAGTCACAGAAACGTGGTGGGACAGCTGCCATGACTGGAGCACAGTCGTGGAGGGTTATGTATTGTTCAGGAAAGACAGACTGACAAGGTGAGGAGGTGGAGTTGCTCTCTATGTGAGAGAGCAATTAATGTGTACTGAACTGTGCCTGGGTGGGGATGAGGAGCAGGCAGAGTGCTTATGGGTAAAAATTAATGGGCAGGGCAAGGCAGGTGATATTGTTGTAGGAGTCTGCTACAGGCCACCTGATCAGGAGGAGGATGTGGATGAGGCCTTCTACAAACAGCTGAGAGCTGCCTCACGATCACAGTCCCTGGTCCTCATGGGGGACTTCAACCACTCTGATATTTGCTGGGATAGCCACACAGCCAAGCACACGCACTCCAGGAGGTTCCTACAGATTGTTGATGACAACTTCCTGTTGCAGATGGTCGAGGAACCAACAAGGAGGGGTGTGCTGCTGGACCCGGTACTAACGAATAAGGAAGGCCTGGTTGGGGATGTGAAGGTTGGAGGCAACCTCGGCTGCAGTGACCATGAGATGGTAGAGTTCAAGATCCTGTGTGGAAGGGGCAGAACACAAAGCAGGACCGTTACCCTGGATTTCAGGCGAGCCGACTTTTGCCTCAAGATCTACTTGGACGGACATCATGGGATATGATTCTAGAAAACAGAAGTGCCCAAGAGCGCTGGTCAATCTTCAAGCACCACTTCCTCCAAGCCCAGGATCAGTGTGTCCCAATGTGCAAGAGAGGAGGAAAAGGAGGTAGGAGGCCTCCATGGATGAGCAAGGATCTGCTGGAAAAACTCAGGCAGAAAGCAGCCATCTATGAGAGGTGGAAACAGGGGCTAGCATCTTGGGAAGAGTGTAGGAACATTGCCATGAGATGCATCCTAGAATGCTGAGGGAGCTGGCTGATGTGATTGCTAAGCCTCTCTCCATCTTTTTTGAACAATCATGGAGGACAGGCGAGGTGCCTGAGGACTGGAGAAAGGCCAATGTCACTCTAGTCTTCAAAAAGGGCAGGAAGGATGACCCGGGAAACTACAGGCCTGTCAGCCTCACCTCCATCCCTGCAAAGGTGATGGAACAACTCATTCCGAATGTTCACTAAAGATATGAAGGAAGGTTATCAGTGGGAGTCAACAAGGATTCACCAAGGGGAAATCCTGTTTGACCAACCTCATAGCCTTCTATGAGTGCATAACCGACTGGCTAGATGAGGGGAGAGCAGTGGATGTCATCTACCTTGACTTCAGCAAGGCTTTTGACACTGTCTCCCATAATATCCTCCTCAGAAAGCTCAGGCAGTGTGGCTTGGATGAGTGGACAGTGAGGTGGATCGAGAGCTGGCTGAATGACAGAGCCCAGAGGGTGGTGATCAATGGCACGGAATCGAGTTGGAGGCCTGTGGCCAGTGGAGTTCCACAGGGATCCATTCTGGGACCAGTCTTGTTCAACATCATCAACGACCTGGATGAAGGGACAGAGCAAGTTCCCTCAGCAAGTTCCCTGACAACACCAAACTGGGAGGACTGGCTGATTCCCCAGAAGGCTGTGCTGCCATTCAGTGGGATCTTGACCGGCTTGAGTGTTGGGCAGAGAGGAACCTTATGAGATCCAATAAGGACAAGTACAGAGTCCTGCATCTGGGAAAGAACAACTCCATGCACCAGTACAGGCTGGGGGTTGACCTGCTGAAGAGCAGTTCTGTAGAGAGAGACCTGGGAGTCCTGATTGATAGTAAACTAAATATATGCCAGCAATGTGCCCTTGTGGCCAAGAAGGCCAATGGTATCCTGAGATGCATCAAGAAGAGTGTGGCCAGCAGGTCAAGGGAGGTTCTTCTCCCCCTCTACTCTGCCCTGGTGAGGCCTCATCTGGAGTCCTGTGTCCATTTCTGGGCTCCTCAGCTCAACAGGGACAGGGAAGTGCTGGAGAGAATCCAGCGCAGGGCCACCAAGATGATCAGGGGACTGGAGCATCTTTCATATGAGGAAAGGCTGCAGGAACTGGGGCTGTTTAGTCTGGAGAAGAGGAGACTGAGGGGAGATCACATTAACATTTACAAATATGTAAATGGTGGATGTCAGGAGGTTGGGAAAACCCTTTTTTCTATAGTAGCTAGCAATAGGACAAGGGGTAATGGGATGAAGCTGGAACACAAAAAGTTCCACTTAAATATAAGAAAAAACTATTTCACTGTGAGGGTGAAGGAGCAGTGGAACAGGCTGCCCAGAGAGGGGTCGTGCAGTCTCCTTCCTTGGAGGTCTTCAAGACTTGCCTGGACATGTTCCTATGCAACCTGATCTAGGTGGAGCTGCTTCTGCAGGGGGTTGGACTAGATGATCTCTAAAGGTCCCTTCCAACCTCTACCATTCTATGATTCTATGATTCAGGAACAGCCATATGCTCTAGCGTGGAGTCCTCTCATGGGCTGCCGGCAGATCTCAGCTCCACAGTTACCTTCAATGGGTTGCTGGGTGACACCCTGCTCTCTCATCATGGGATACAGGGATTCTCTGCTCCAGCACACCTCCTTCTTCTCTGACCTTGGTATCCACAGGCTTGTTTCTCTCTCATCCTACTTCCTCCTTCTGCTGCAGACTTTTTCCTTTCTTTACATACATTGTCACAGAGACACCTGACTGGCTGTCTTAGAGCCAGGGGAAGTTTTGAGCAACTTCTCACAGGGGCTACCACTGCAGCCTCCACCAAAATAATGGCTCCACACAAACCCAACACAGGTACACTTTCAGATTCAGAAGAATGTTAAATTTATAACTTCCAGTAAGCCAAATTGTAATGACGGAAAATTCACCATATAATACTGACACATAGCTTTTTCTTAAAGGCAGTACATGTTTTTAAGTATCTTACTGCAGTGGGAGATTTTTAGGTTATTAGGAACAGTGCTAGTTTCTGTGTTTTTATGTAGGTACTAAATATGCTACATCTTCTAAGGTGATGCAGTGTGAATTCTCTGCTAATTGCCAGGTGTGGCTCAGTTATTCTCTGCTCTGTGTGTCAGTTCCCCTGAAAGTTGAGAAACTTTTTCAAACTTTTTATTTAGGTGAACGTAAGAAGAACTTTTTTCATTGACTCCTTAACCTTTGAGCATCTGCCTAATAACAGTTGGCTGTGTCTGGGTTAACTCAGCAAAGAATTCCAGTCTTGACTTCGAATTTTTCTGTTTTATGAGTTTAAATATTACTTGGAATATGCCGAACTGTAACTTACAGATTTTAAGGACAGGCTAAAACCTCAAACATTTTAATAGCACTTAATACTTTATGCATATGATTGATATTACCGTGGTACATTTTATGATCTGTGAAGCTGTTGGCAGCTAGCATGGATTTCAGAGATACTGCCTAACAGTTCTTAGGTTTTGGGTTTTTTTGCATTAAAATGAAAAACCACCATTGGTATTAGTAAATACTAACAAGTAGAGGGATAAGGGGGAAAAGTTTCCTTTCCTTTGCATACATGATTTCATTGAAATAAGCAGGGCCAATCTATTTGTATTTCACACTAGAGTTTAACATATCATATCAGTTAAATGTATTTTAGCTGATGACAGGTAGCTCTCTTTGTCATGGTCTTATGTTTTCAATTAAGCTCCCTAGTTTGCCAACAAAATAGCTTAAAACTCAAATACTAGTTTTTATTCATATTTTGTTAGTGCCTTTTGGAGGACAGATAGCATTCAGGCTATGAACTTACTGATTGTAAACAGGCAGAATGAAGATATATCCTCAGGATGAAGAGTTCTCCTACTGCCTTCAGTAACTCCCTTGCACTATTTGTCTCTAGGAAGCTTTAATGAATTATGAGGAGAGGCCATAGAGTTCATTACCATCAATAGAAGGTTGCTGTGAAAGTATCAACTACAGAAACACAGGACAAAGTTGTCATATCTAGTTTCACATATGCCAGTTCAGAGACAGAATAGTATAACTGAATTAATTACTAATGAAGCAAACCAAAACAGCATCTGATCACCTAACTTTTAAATCCTGGAGAGAAAACAAATTGCTATACACAATAGTTCTACAATATTACTTAGAAAAAAAAATAAGGTAAAATAGTCTTATTTTATTACAATTGACCCTTTTAATCAGGTGAAGCAAATTTTAATGTTAGTAAATTAAATTGTCATTGTTTTCATTAAATGCTGATGTGATTTACTACAGTTAAACAGAGGTATTCAGCTTGACATAGGGCTTTTATAGGAAGATGGAAGCAGATTCTGGAAGCTATGTTTTTCAAGGAGAGACAGAGAAGCCACTGGTTTGTATCTTTACACCAGAACTACCATAGAATCATAGAATGGTAGGGGTTGGAAGGGACCTTTAGAGATCATCTAGTCCAACTCCCCTGCAGAAGCAGGGTACCAGTTCCCTTCTGTTTCCTCACCTGTTGATACTGTAACTAGGATGGTGCATTCCATTGAATCTGTATATAGTACTTAGTAACTCACGGAAAAGTGACTTTTTTTCCATGACTTCATCCTTCATACAACAGTTAAGTCACTTTACACTTGGTGTTTGTTAGCAGAGCATAAGTAATTCAATGAGATTGATTTATATTACATTGCTCAAAAATGAATTCTTTTCTGATTGGAATTGTAAGTTGCAGTTCAAGCTATTTATTTTTATGTTCTATTTTAGGAAATACTCATCAAGAGGTGAAACATAGATGAAACATGCTTGAGTAACATAAAATCCTAACTAACACTTTAAAAATTTATGAAAATAAAAATTCTGAAATTAGAATGATTTAATATGCATTGTGAATATATTTCCTTTTTTAAAAAAAAATATGGGCCAAAATGCTAACTTTTGTTGGAGACTTCCATTAGCATTGAAAACATTAAGAACGGCACAGAACTTTGTTCTTTGCTCATATTACCGAGTTTTCATTGTGATATAGTTACCATTTATGATGATTATGATATGCTTAGGTGCTACATAATTTCAAATGCCTATATGTACCTGTGCATGACACAACAGGAAGAGGCTCCATCGTTAATAACACGCAAAAGGAAGATAATTTGATTTGCTGTTTTTTTTTCTCCAGATGGGTTCAGCTTTGTTTAATTTATGCCAAATACAAGCATCCAAATTCAAAACTGAAGTCATGGAGCCCCTAAGATACAATGTTACAGGTTGTCATCCATCTTGTCTTGATCTTGTGAAAGGCCTCAGCTTCAGTTTATGTTTCCTGGATTTTTAAAACACTTTCCCCTGTCTGCTTTACAAATTAATAGTTATTAAATCCACACACTTGAAGTTTAACTTTGAGGTCATTGATTAAATTTCAGGTTATGCTTCCATCTCTTAGTTTCAGTAAATTATTCATACAAATTTCATGTTGGCAAAAGATTTGTTAGCTTTGTCCTATGTCCACCAATGAAGAAAAGGCTACCACAAAGGGTCACCTTATGTTTGTGGGTGGGTGGATATGCATGCATGTGTGAATATGTGTTAGTGTGAAAAAATGCAGTATACTTTCTAATAGCAAGAGTTACATACCACACCTGATAGAGACCTGTTACCTTAGCTATGAGACCCTGGTGAATGTATTTGTTAGGTTACCTTGGCTGTTACCTTAGTTGTTACTAAAACAAAGAGACTGATAAATGTATAAAAGCCCTGAAAATGGTAACTAACAGCGAAGCACAATAATAAAGAAGTACCTGATTATCTGTATTCCTGTGTAGATAAGTTTTTTGGGTCAACATCCCTCTGAATGGCATCCCATCCCTCAGATGTGTCAACTGCAGCACTCAGCTAGGTGTTGTAAGAAACTATGAATTAGGGTATTGTTTATTAAAATTTATGTTAAGCTCAATGTAAAGGTTAAGCGACAAAAGAAAGGAAAGTACTTATGCGAACAGCTGCAGGACATCACTCGTGAGATAAGATAACTGCAATTGCCTTCACATACCAGACACCATTTGTGTAAACAGGAGAGATACTGCTCAAGGATGACTACAAGATGTTCTAAGGGACTGGCGAAGATAAGAAAAACAACTCTATCTAAGTAAGGGATCAATTATAAAACAAAGAAGGAAAACTTCTTACTCAGCAAGCACCGAAAGACAGAAAAAGACCCCTCACAGTAACTGAAGCATGCGCAGAGCAGTTCTCCTACTTTACAGCCATGGATGTAAAATGTATAAAAAGGGACTGTTTAAACTAATCAGTACGGCAGTTGGGGGAGCGCAGACTCCCCTGCCGTCCAGCGCTGTCTTTGCTCATATTCTACTTGCTACAATTAATAAAATTATAATTGGATTATGACTCATTGTGGTCTCAATTTATGACAGTGTCATCATTTAATTGATAGGACACAAGGCAGAGGCAAGGCTTGTTTATTTGCAGCTGAGCAGCCAATTGAGGTAATCCAGGCATTCCTGGGGCAAGGGGAGGGGAGGAGAAGGGAGGAGACCTGCTAGGAGCCAACAGCAGCTCATATAGGGGGGACAGTCTTGCCGGGAGGCATAGCTGCAGCAACTGTGAAGGATTTAAGTGTTCCATAGTGCTTGATGTTGGTTACTCATTGCTAAGAAACACTGAGAGACTCATCTGTAGATCAGATAAGGAGTCAGGAGAGATGTGGTGCCTACTAGGAGCCAAGGTCTGTGATGTGGCTGAGAGAATGCCATGGCTCATCAGAGATATAGGCTACTATCCCTTACTTCTGTTCCATATGAGTGTGAATGATGTCATAGGGCATGCTATATACACAATCAAGGATTTTAAAACCTTGGAGGATCAAGTGAAAGACAGAGAGGAACAGGTTATTTTCTCTTCCATCCTGTTCACCAGAAGTAAAGGGGAAATCACCAATGAAAAAAATCAGTCAAGTTAACTCCTGGCTGAGAGGCTGGTGCCACCGGGAAGGTTTTGGATTTTATGACAATGGATCCTTCTTTGAGGACTATAACTTTATAGGTCAGGATGGAGGTCCCAGTACAGACCCCTGAGGGACACCACTTTTCACCGATCTCCATCTGGACACTGAGCCATTGACCACTACCCTCTGGATGTTACCATCCAACCAATTCCTTATCCACCAAACAGTTCATCCATCAAATGCATATCTCTCCAATTTAGAGAGATCCATATCTCTTTAATTCAGAGAGAAGGAGGTTGTGGGAACCATGTCAGAGGCCTTACATAAGTTGAGATAGATGAAATCTGTAGCTCTTCCCTTCTCCACTTATGCAGCCAATCCATCATAGAAGGCCATTATGTTTTTCAGGGAAGACTTACCCTTTGTGAAGCCATGCTGGCTGTCTCGCATCACCTCTCTGTCCTACATGTTCCTTAGCATAGCTTCCAGAAGGATCTATTCCATGATCTTCCAAGGCACAGAGATAAGGCTGAGAGATTGGTAGTTCCCAATGTCTTCCTTTCTACCCTTTTTTAAAATGGGTGTAAAGTTTCCTTTTTTTCTAGTCACCAGGGTCTTCAGCTGACTGCCAGGTCTTTTTAAATATCATGAGGAGTGGCTTGGCAACTACATTAGCCACTTCCTTCAGGATTCTGGGATGCATCTCATCAGGTCCCATAGATTTGTGTATGTGCAGGTGTGTTGGATTTGTGTGGAACCATTTCTGCTAATGGGGAAAGGGCTGTAATACTGGCTCCTGAAAGTTCCTCAAAACTTTCCTTGTCTCTAAGTCAGACTCACTTCTGCAATCACTTTTTAAGAAGAAGAAGCCAAAAGAGGAGGGCTCTTTTTTTTTTTTTTTCTGGGAGGCGATGGAAGGAGTTGGAGAGAGAAGGTATGCTAGAACAGACACCCGTCCCCCTGGGGTGAGATGGCAGACTGTCCCCTTGCAGCCCATGGAGGTTGATGGTGAAGCTGAAATCTGCCAGGAGCTCGTTGAGCACCCCAAGCCGGGAGTGGTGACTGCATGGAGGAGGCTGTGACTTTGTGGGAGAGTGGTGTTGCAGCAGAATGTGTCTGGAGTTCTGTCGGCTATGGAGTAGCCCCATTTTGGAGGAGTTTGTGAGGAGCTGCATCCTTTGGGAAGGACTAACCCCGGAGAGGTTTGTTAAGGACTGTATCCTGTGGGAGGGACCCCACGTTGGAAGAAGGGAAGAATGGGAGGAGTCCTTCCCCTCCGAGGAGAAAGAAGTGGCAGAGACCATCTATGATGGATTAAGCACAACTCCCCTTCCCTGCACCCCCATGCTACTGAGATGGGAGGAGGTAGAGATATGGGGAGCAGGTAGCTGAGCCTGAGAAGAAGTGAGGGGTGAGGGAAGGAGATATTGAAGTGCTGGTAGTATTTTTCTCATCATCCTGCTCTGGTTTTGCTTTCTGTCTGTTCTGTTTCTAGCTGGTAGTAGATGAAGCTGTTCTTGCTTTCTTCCCCAAGTCGAGTAGTCATGTCTGTTCTGCTTGGAACCATAATGGGCAAGTGAGCCCTCCCTGGCCTTGTCTTGATCCACATGGTCCTTGGTTATTTTTTCTCCTCCCATCTTGCTGGGGACTTCACCATCCTACGGAAGATGAGAGTGTGTGGAGGGGGTGAGAAAGTGGCTGCACGGTGCTTTGTGGCTGTCTGGTCTTAAACTATGACAAAGTTTTTCAGGTGGTCTCAAACCCGATCTTCTCTTACAGTGGGACTTTGCCACCCCAGTCCTTGCCTTGAGGTCCATCTACTTGAGAGGTTTGGGAAGAGGGCTTGATAGTGAAGATTGAGGTAAAAAAGTTGAGTACCTCCTTCTCTTTTGTTACCAGTTTGCCAATTGTGTTCTTCAGGAGGGGGACACTTTCTTTGACCTTCCTTTTCTGTCTGACATACCTATAGAAGCCCTTACTATTCTTTGCATCTCTTGCCAAGTTCAGTTCCAGCTGTACCTTGGCCTTTCTGACCCCATCCATACAAAACCGGGCAGTGTCCCTATACTGTTCCCAGGTTAGCTGTCCCTGCTTCCACTGCCTGTGCATTTCCTTCTTGCCCTTTAGTTTGACCAGCAGGTCTTGACTGTCATGCCAATCTCTTGCCTTCCTTTCCTGATTTCTTACATGTGGGGACTGAGAGCTCTTGCATTCTATGGAAAGCATCCTTAAAAATCTGACAGCTCTGTTCTCCCTTGTCCCTGAGGGCATTTTCCTAGGTGGTCCTACTAACTAATGCCTTGAACAGCTGGAATTTTGCTTTCCTAAAATTCAGGGTCCTGACTTTACTCTTCACCTAACCCATATCCCTCAAGACTGTGAACTCCACCAGTACATGATCATAACCCAGACTACCTCCAATCTTGACATCAGTCTTTTCATTAAAATTTGAGAATATAAACCACACATGAAACATAAGCAAATATATTAGACATTTTGTTCAACAAAATGAGCAAGTAAATAAGATGAAAAAGTATATAAGGCAGGATCATGATAGGAGCACCTCATACTGTGTGTGAAAGGAACCAGTTTTAGGTTTTCACTTTAAAATCAATTCTGGACTGAAATTTGGATTTGTAATTGATTTTCATGTGAATTTTATTGAGTGTTGAATTTTAACAACTTAGTATTTGTGTCATTTGTAATGTAGTTAAAGAGTTTTTTCAGGAATCTTTGTGATATATCTTCTTCTGTTTTCCCTGTTCTATTTGATATTTTAAACCATACGTTCATTTGTGAATGTGTATCTGAAAATCTTATCAACTGAGTGATAAAAGCAAGTGTTTTGTTCTGCGATTTAAGTAAGTAAATATTTATACTGTTTACATTTTTTCAACGAAAAATTCTAATTTGAAAAGTAAGATAGTCTACATTGGCAGCAGGTATGCTTTTACAAGTGGCAATATTTCTTCTAAAAAGAGACTCAAGAATGTTAATTTATTCCACATCTCAATCAAATTTTCATAGAGCCACCCACCAAATGACAGTTTGTGCATAACAATATCATGAAATAGCTTAGGCCTAATTGTCAAAAATTGGATGGAAACTCAATCATCAGTACTCGTGGAAATCATCAGTACTCATTACTCATAATTTCAGACCATTCTAATATGGTATGTTTTTAATAGGTTTTTAAAAAGATATCTTTCTTCTACCAATTGTGAAGCTAAATACACTGTATATATCAGTCCTGCAAGAATGGTATTAGTTGATTTTAAAGTTGGAAAAGAATTTTGCATTATTCAAGAAAAGCTTGTACTGTTCGTACCAGTACTGCTAGTGAATAATGTATAAATAAATCAATTTCTATGTGCAGTATAATGCAAGAAACATGAATCTTGGAGTAAAACTTAACGGTTGTTCCTGTTGAGATGTATAGAAGAGTTAGCCTAGATGCCAGATACTCATATTTCCTCAGATAAATAATTAATTTTATGAGGGGAAACAATAACTTTTATTTACTCACATCTTTTCCTTTTTGCTCTTTGTATCAAGATTTTGCCATAGAATCTGTACAAGAACTCTTTGTAGGGTATGATTTCAAGCAGCTGTTAAATGAAATGCAATAGTACTGACTATCATAAGATCATTTAAAAAAAAATCTGAGTATCTTTCCAATTTTCAAAAATACTTAGAAATAGAGAATATCTATAAGCAGTTTGTGAACTCTTACACAGATCACAAAGTAATACAAAGATTATCATGTATGTCAGTTACTATAAAAGCAAAACACTTCTAATTCCATTGTGTATACATAGCCCAGTTGAGAGGCAACTGAAGTGACTATGAAGATTTCCAAACTGTTAAGGCTTTACAGGATCGAGCCCACATTACGAATGTAAACCCTTAGATAGTTTTTACAATGAATTTCTAATGTCAACAGAACCAGCTTAATTTAAATGGGTAAATGAGAAAAAAACAAATGATAAAATATTAAGGGAAAAGAGATAATTTAAAAAAAACACTGTTTTTGTTTAACACTGACAATATAGGGAAATAGAATAGGCTAAATAATTTATTAAATATCAGCCACAAAAGCCTAAAGGAAATATTCTCGTACATAGCTCAGTTAGTACTAAATACACATGCACTTTTTCAGCATGTGATATAGAAGGTGAGTGCAAGTAGTCTGAGCTCAGAAACTTTTGAGTTTAAAATAAAGGAAACAAAAATAAATGTTGCTGTTTCATAATTCAAAATGAATAGTATCCTTTTACCATGGAGTTTTGAGGCAGATAATGATAGTAATGAAGATTACTATTACAACAACACTAAAATAGTGCTAATACTTGGTTTAGAGTAATCAAGAAAAAAATAACTATAAAACGTTACTTCCATGACAGGTGTGAAAAACACATTCTTATAGTCTTCAATTTGATTCTTCTAGATTTTTTTTTAGCAGAATATTCTTCGGTAAAATATGGTGCCTTTGAAATGACTCCAGAGTATTTCACATCTATACATTTCTCTCTCCAGCCCAATTCTTATAGTCTGTTAAAAAAAAAATTGTGTATACATGTTTGTATGAGGACTGGAAACCATTATTCTGATTTTGTTACTTCCGCCTTCTTTCTTAGGAAGTGTGTAGAGAGCTGTGGTGCCTCAGCAAAAGTAACCGCTGTTTTACCAACAGCATTCCAGCAACTGAAGGTACTCTTTGCCAAACAAGGAGCATTGAAAAGGGGATGAGTACAAATAATTTATTGTTGGAAGATGACAGGAAGAAAAAAACCTAGAAAATTAATGTCCTTATGAGCAACTATAAGAGTTTAAAAAGAGAGTTATTAGTTCAGAATACATTTGCATCTAAATGACAGTGTCTTGGAGAATTTATTTAACAATTATTTTATATATGTAATTCAATAAAACATTCTTACTATAAAATTCCTGGATTAAAAAAGAATCATTTTATGTAGTCTCTGTATATTTTTTGAGTAATTTCTGTAAAAGCTGTACTAGTTTTATCTTTATTAAATTTATGGCACTCTTCCATAAAGGACTGTTAAACTCTAGGTCTGTTATGAACTCTGAAAATGTGTAGCATAGATTTAGAGTCTGAACTAATTTTGTATAGAAGATATAAAACCTTTATTCATAGAATGGTAGGGGTTGGATTCCTTCAGATATAAACTAAATCATAAAAGTATATAGAAAAAAAGTTGCCTTAATAAATGAGCCATATTTCCCAGTGACCATTCTATTTGACACTGAATTATTCCTTTAATATTCAGTTATATTTGCATAACTGCTTAGCTTGAAAGGATTTTGCTATGCAGTCTGATAAACTCCTACTTACAGAAATGTACAAAAAGTCAGTGCTATAATAGATAACCCTAGTGCTATAGTATCATTTGAATTTCAATTTTAAAACATTGTATATATCAGTAGTTTCAGATATAGTTCTGAAAATGTTTTAGATTAAAAAGAATAATAAAAATGTTTCTCAATTACAAAGTAAAATCTATATAGATCTTAGAGGAGAATAAAAATATTTTAAATGGTTACGTTACAGGATATGTACTGGGGGAGAAAAAGTTAATTCCATATACCTTCTTTCAAGATAATACATTTTATGCAGTTTTATAAGAAGTTAAGAAAACTTATTATATTAAGCAATTTCCAGCATCTCTCCAAGAGCTGCTGCATCTGTCCTTAAGATTTACTGCTCCAGATTGGAATTTTTTTCCTAACAGTTACTACTGTCATCTGTTGTCTGTTCTGACTCTTGCCATGCTAACTGGGTTAGTTTCAAAAAAGATTGCACTGCATTTTGACTTGCAATCAGACAGCTGACAAATCCTTTCTGAATGCTTCATTCACACCCCATAATTCTGATGGCTTTTCCATGCTGAGTTTTGAAGTTTTGTTAAACTATATTAAATAAATTCATTGAACAGATCACTTAAAAAAATTAGAGTTCTTAGACTTAGTCAATGAAAATAGAGACCTTCACTTTCTACCAAAAATATTACCTTTTATTAGAGTAATAGAAAATGCTAGGAGCCCTACTCTTAAATCAACAGTCTAGATTTTTTTTGGAGCCACCACTCCTTGTCAATGACAAGAAACAATTTATCTCCATTTATATTTTTTTTAAACTATAAGACTACAGTGAACAAGTTGAGATGCTTTAAGATGCTGTTGCTGTATCCATTTGCCCAGAGGCTTTAATTAGTTTACTCTCTACAAAACATCTTTTCCAGTCATCAGTATCTTGTTCAATCATTAGATTTTAGAGGGTAATGAAAGAATTGGTATTGTTTTACAAAGGTAAACTGTTTGTGCCTTTAAATAGCAGAGATGTGTTATCTATAAACTGCAGCTTCAAAGGTTCCTGTAAATTAGTAGTTCCTGATAGGGAAAAAAAAAAACCAACCAGAAAACACAAATTGTTTCTAAATATGTATTTTTCTTCAACACATGCTAGGGAGAAAATAATAGGTTACAATTCTATCGGACATTATTATGATTATTATTACTACATTTATATTGCTTTTGCGACTAAAGACCACAAGCAAATTAGATTTTTTTTTTTAATTCTCTTCAAATATGTAATAAATTACATTCCCTGCTCTAAATGCCAAACAAGATCCCAGAGTATTTGGAGGGTCAGGTTCTCCTTTTAGTTACATTGATGTACATTCTATTATAAAATCTTATTTCAGTTGCTTATATAAACCTGTCGAACTTTAACTCTTTGGCATGAAATTTTACCAGTAGATATCTGCCTACACTTAAAGGTTTTTAGAGTGTTTTCCATAAAGGTTACTCAACTGTTTTCAGCATACAAGGAAAGAGAAAAAAGCGGGTTTTTTTTGCTACTGACAGAACTTGTACATCTGTTCTGTTATGAAACTTTAACATGTTCATGATTTGATGAAGGGTTTTACATATCATCTGAGTTCAAAAAGGTGTGCTTTTTCCTAATATTTTAATAATCATTTTAAATATACATGAAGCTTCTCTGGTCATGTATACTCAGAGATGTTTGTGAGGGTAAGCTAACTGATCGATTTTTAAATATTCTGAGGAAATACTGCATATAAAACAAAAAGACAAAACTGATAGGAATGTTTATTTTTGTCTTTGAATTTAAAGTAAATTAAAAAGGTAATATTTTTGAACATTGTTGTATAGAATCTTTTGAGGTCCCTTCCAACCCTTAAGATTCTGTGACTCTGTGAACCACGCAAGGGAATTAAATGACGGAAAAATGTGGAAAAAAATGAAAATGCAGTGTACTGAGAGCACAGTTTAAATAACTGAATTGTGTGGTGATCTAAATTCAAGTTATTACTGGACATTAAGTTTCCTTGCAAAATAATTGTAGAAACACTGATTGAGAATCCATTGTTAAAGACAAGATGGCAACCTTAATTGGATTAATCTTATTTATTTCCCTATGAAAAATGAAATTTATTTTCCTTACTATTACAGTAGTTCCTGTGTGAATTTTCTAAATACATAATGTTGTAATTTTTTTCTGTTAAATAGCTAAAATTCATACAAAAAGTGATCTAAATAATGCCACACTGTCATATTTTATGGTTAATGATCTGTAGAATAAAATGCCCAGACTGCTCATATTAATTCAACAGGTTAAAATTTTGTGCACATTTTAGATGTATTCAAATGCATCACCACTGTCCTTCTCATTGAACTAACTGAAAGTTCCTTCTTTGGTGGGAGAGAAGAATTAAAATTTCAGTTCTACATCTTTCACGAAGTGTTGTTCTTTCAAAAATAGCTATCACCTCTCTTTTTTTTCTTCATATACTAGTTACTCAGTAGTCCTTACCTCATTATAGCAGATGGGGTTGCAATAATTCATGGAGGAAGCATATTTCTGTAGTCCTATCAGAAATAATGAAGATTTTGGTCATTTTGAATTACTCTGATAGAGATTCTATGCATCACTGCATAGAAGAGACACCAAAGTGAGCAGTAAGTCCTCAGATTTGACTTCAGTACAAAAGATAAAACAGCATTTAAGGAGTTTTTGCAGGGGAATATGAGACCGTGGAAGAAAGAAATGTTTGGATGTCAGAGGAAGTCATAGAACACAGGGATTATACAGAGCTTTGGAAAAATAAGGCAGGTGAAATGCACATGCCTATTGTATATCATCATAATAATATAGGGTTGGAAGGTTTAACTTTGTGCTGGTTTTGACTAGGATAGAGTTAATTTTCTTCATAGTAGCTAGTATGAGGCTATGTTTTGGATCTGTGTTGAAAACAGTGTTGATAATCAGGGGATGTTTTTGCTTACATGGAGTCAAGGCCTTTTCTGCTTCTCACCCCACCTCAGTAGCATGACCTAAACTGACCAAAAGGATATTCCATACCATATGACATCATGCTCAGCAAAAGAAGCTGGGAAAGAAGGAGGAAGTGATGTTATTTGTCTTCCCAAGTAACTGTTATGCACGAAGGAGCCCTGCTTTCCTGGAGACGGCTGAAAATGTGCCTGCCTGGGAAGGAGTACATTATTTTCTTGTTTTGATTTTCTTGTGCACACAGATTTTGCTTTATATATTGTTGTAGTGGTGCAAGCAATATTCATTCAAAGACGTAGAGAGTCTAAGTAATGCACGTGCAGAGACGTACATGGACAACATAGTACAACTATCAGAGTTGACTCAAAGCCACCTTTCCTTTGCTAGCTACCTCCTTATATGCTGCTTCTGCCCATGTGCTCACCCAGGGCCCAATTGATTAACTTGCAGCACCTGTTTCTGAAGTAGCATGCCAGCTGCATTAACTTGTCCCTACCATCTTTATTCAAGCTGGCTGGTCCAAGACACATTTGTGTCTACAATTCCCCCCTTTTTCATTTTTGGATCAGCCAGCCTTCAGCAACACATTTCAAAATTAAAGGTACATAAAGAAAACAAATATTTTTACCCATGGCCATGAGTTTACAACAAAAGGTCAATAACAGCTACATGACTGAACAATAAAATACAGAAATCCATAAACTCAAAAAAAACCATAATCTGATATATGTTGCTAGGAGGGACGCATACTGGCAGGAAGGGGTGAGTTCTCTGTAACTCCACTGATATTTCTGTTTCCTGAATGTAGTTTCAGACTTTTCTTCAACTTCTTTAGCATGCTTATCTGTGAGCATTATCTGTAAGTTGGAAACAACTCTCCATCCGTAGAAAACACACCATTTTTGCTTTCAAGTTTCCATTGGCCAACTTGTTAAGTTCTTCAATTCTTTTAATGAGATACAGATTGCTGGAGGAATTTACAGCAGCATATGTGGTACCACAGTTGACAGGGTTTATCTTTTAATAGGGTGATGGATTGAGGGTGGATCACTTGGTTCTTTCCTCAAGATTGTTTTTTCCATTGGTCTTACAATCATTAAGTCCTTTTGGTTGATGTGGCTTGATCCATTTTGCCGGAATCCACCGGGGACCTTGATCTGTAATGACACAAGCAGAGCCTCTTCCCCACATTAACAGATCTGCAGGTCCTTGCCACTCTCCAGTAGTGGGATTCTTATACCAAACTTTAGGTTTGACAGTAAAATCCAAATCCCGACTCATTTGGGCAAAGTGTATTAATGCCGGTGGTTCATTCCGGTTTGCCACAATTCTGAGGTGATTCATTGTATAAAGGGCTTTCATTAGTCTATACTGAGGGCTCACACCCTCTTCCCCCGTTTTTTGTTTTTCTAGCAGTCCTTTTAAGGTTTGATGTGCACGTTCGATAATGGCTTGACCGGTAGAATTGCCTGGGATTCCGGTGGTATGTTTAACACCCCATAAGTTCAGAAACTTAGGTGTTCTACTGGCTATATATCCTGAGCCATTATCAGTTTTTATCTCTTGTGGAACACCAAGGACTGCAAAATAACTCCTCCAATGTCTTATGACGTCTCGAGCACTGTCACTCATTAAGGCTGTGGCCCAAACCATGGCCGAATAAGTATCAATAGTGACATGTATTCGTTTAAATTGCCCAAAGGGAGCATAGACAGTGATATCTGACTGCCATATTCCTAATGGTGCCAGACCCCTGGGATTGACTCCTACTCCTAGGCCGATTTGATTCTGGCATGCAGGGCATGTGGAAACAATACCCTGAGCATCGAATATGGTCAGGTCAAACTGCTTTGCCAGCATTTTTGCACCTTAGTGAAAAAAATTGTGCGATCTTCGCTCTTGAGAAATTTGTCAATTATTGGCCCCGTAGGTATCAATAAAGGAGCTGCCACTGTCTTGTCAACGATTTCATTGCCAACTGATAGTCCATCTTTTAAGCCTGAATGGCTTTGAATATGTCCAATATAATAAGCAGTTTGATGTTAATTTATCTGATGCAAGAGCCGCAGAAATAAGTTACACAGCTTCTGATTAGAGATTTCTTTCAACAACGCTCTCTCTAATCGAGTGACGGCATCGACCACATAGAGGGAATCAGAGATGATGTTTAATGGGACGTCTGGCCATTTCTCAAAAGTTTTAATTACAGCTTTCAGCTCCAGCAGTTGAACTGAGCTGTCTGGGGAGTGAACAGTTAGGTTTTGCCATTTTGCCAGATAATGATTATTTATAGTCCCTGGATATGACAATAAGGCCCACTGTAATTCATCAGATTGCAGTGCCCAGCTCAAGAATTCATCTGTGAGAGGAATGAAAATGATGTCTGCCTCAATCCCTGCAGGATTGAAACATCCAGGAGATGTTTCCTGGCCTTTAACTATTATTTTTGCAATTGCCTCTAGCCTTGTGGTGACTGTTTTTTGCAAATTATATGGCAAAAATATCCACTCCAGGATCCTCAATGGATCTTTCGCTACTGAATCCCATTGCATCAAGACTGCCATTACATGCTGGTTTTGACTTATCACAGCAATGTTAATTGACAAGTCAGGATCATATTGGTGACTGTAGTTATTGACTATCTTGTTTCCTATTTTTTCTATTTCTTGGATTTGCTGCCGAGACAGTTTTTGCGCACTATCAGCCTCTACTGAGCCCTTTAACAAAGGCATTAGTGGCGCAAGATCCTCATTCGTGATACCACATATGGTCCGTACCCATTGTATATCACCTATTAGCTTTTGAACATCTGTTAAGTTAGTAATATCTGTTTTAATTGCCACCTTCTGAGGATAAATGCACGCATTGGTGATAATATTACCTAAATATTTCCAAGAGGCGTGCATTTATACCTTCTCTGGCGTGATCACCAACCCAGAGATGCTTAACTGCCAGTTCACTTCTTGTAGAATGCGATGCTGGTCCAGGTCTTTTCCTCCAATCAAGATATCATCCATATAATGGTAAAATAAGACACGAGGGTATTTTTTGCGCAGAGGTGCCAGCGCCCAGGCAACATAAGTTTGACAAATAGTTGGCGAGTTCTTCATTCCCTGAGGTAAAACGGTCCATTGATATCGTTTTGCTGGCTCTTGTTTGTTAATCGATGGTACTGTAAAAGCAAACTTCTCACTGTCATCCTCATGTAAGGGAATTGTGAAAAAACAGTCCTTTAGGTCAATCACCAACAGGGGCCACTCTTTTGGAAGCATTGCAGGAGAGGGTAATCCTGGCTGTAAAGCACCTATGTCCTGCATCACTACATTAACACCCCTTAGATCGTGTAACAGCCTCCACTTCCCTGATTTTTTAGGGATAGTAAAAACTGGTGTATTCCATGGACTAGGGGATGGCTTAATATGACCTTTTTCTAATTGTTCATTTACTAATTCATGAATCTGGGTGAGCTTTTCTTTGCTTAGCGGCCATTGATCAATCCAAACTGGTTTATCTGTGAGCCAGGTTAACTTCAGGATTGGTCACCCATCAATGGCCGCCATTAAAAATTTTCATTTGACAAACGAAAGCTCATTTGGCTTAAGGCGTCTCTACCTAAAAGCCAAACTGAAGTATTCATTACATAGGGCCTAATTTGCACACATCTATTCTCTTCACCCTGCATGCATACCGAAATCAGGTCTCTGCTAATTTTTGTCATCTGTGATCCTCCTACTCTAACAATAGGAGTGTCTAAATACTTTAAAGGCCAGCTTTTTGGCCAATAGGATAACGGAACAATGGTAATGTCTGCTCCCATATCCAGTAATGTGTTATACCCAACCATGTGTTCACCATTTGGATGTTGGAATACAACCGTCTGAGTGGGCTTTCCCTGCGAAAGTGGGATTGCCAGTCTTACCTCATGTACTCCAGTGGATCCAAAACCACCACCTTGATGCTCACAACCACCTGCAAATGGAACTTTAGCCCTGAAAGGAACTAATTGAGCTATTTTAGTTCCTTTAGGTATATAAACTGGTGGCTGCCAAACTTTAACCATTATTCCAATATTTCCTTCATAATCTGCATCAATAACACTGGGGAGCACAAAAATACCCTGTTGAGAGGCCGATGACCATCCTAAAAGCAGAGCACTTAAACCATAGTCAAGGGGTCCATTAGTATTGGATGAGATAATGGTTACCTCCGTATTGTGGATGGTTACATCTACTGCTGTTTCCACATCCACTCCTGCGCTACCTGCAGTGGCTGATCTGAGGCCATCCAGGCAGCTGTTGGTGTTGAAGGGCATTTTTGTGTCATTGCGCTCGCCCTTTTTGCGCTCGTTAACCCGTTTCCCTTAGGTGTTACGTGTCTGGCCACTCAAGAGCGACAATCAGTAGCTCTGTGTCCAAACTTGCCACATTTGTAACAATTGCCATTAAATCTGCCGTTGGAACCTGATGATCAAAGTTGCCGTCCGCGGGAGAGCCTGCAGGATCTTTTTGCAATCATGGTTAGCGTTAACAGCTGCTAACTGTAACCCTATTTCTGCTTTTACTTCAGCTGACATGTTTGGTATATGATCCAGAGCTTCTCTTAGATGGTCTAAAAAGGTCATAAAAGGTTAATTGGGTTTCTGTATAATGGTTGTGTATGAGGGAACTGGCACCCTCATGGGACGATCTTAAACGCTTGAAGAGCCAGTGTCTGTGCTTGTTGTAAAATAGCTTCATGGAGTTGGGTTTGTGTCTGAGGGTCAGCAAACGGTCCATTTCCTAATATCATATCAGCTGTGATGACTCACTGCGTATCTCCCTGCTGTAAGTCGATATTTTCTACTACTGCCACATCGACTCTTTTTTCCCATTCAGACTCCCACAGTAATACCTGAGTGGGCTTCAGGAAGGTTTCTGCTATCTTCCAGCAGTCAAATGGAGTCATTAATCTGCTGGCAAAAATATTATCTAATAAGGTTTGAAGATATGGGTTGGTCAAGCCATATTGCATCACAGCTTTCTGGCCTTCCCTTACCAACTTCCAATCCAAATTTGCCCATTGTCATTTTGCATGATTATTATGTGCTGTTATTACTGGAAAGGCTTGTGGAATAAATTCTCTTTCAATTACTGCATCGCGTATGAGGCCTCTCCATTTCTTAGCCAGATCATAGTCATCTGGCTGGAGGTCTCTGAGCACCTGTGGGGGTGAAACTTTAATCTCTGGTTTATTCAATTCATTAATGTGTTCTAACAGTTTTGGCTCTTCCATCAGTTCCTCCAAATGGGCCAAAGTCCATTTCGTATCTTCGCCATGTCTTATTAATTCTTCCTTTAACAATTGTCTTAGTTGATCTTCCCCTTCACTAGATGTTGGGGGTGATGATGGACGAGGAATACACTCAGGGATTGATGAGCTCAGGGGCAATGGCAGATCCATAGTGTTATGGGCAAAGCGTACCTTTTGTTCTCTGCCAGGTACTCCTTCAGGCATGGCAGCAGGATGGGATGGGGCAGGACAGTGAAGGGTGAGTGGGAGGGTAGGAGAAACAATGGGTGCATTTGGCTCCTGAAATGGTGCTTTAGGGGGTTCTGGGGAGGGGAGGTGGGCTCACATCCATACTCTCCACCTCTAGAGGGTATTATGACATTATCACTTTCAAAGAATCTCTTAGTATTTTCTTCTAGAGGTGGAGCTGATGGTACTAGAAAATCACCACCTCCAAAGAACCTTTTAGCATCTACTGGGAACACAGATGGTATAGCATTTTCTGCTTTCATGGTAGCAGCTGTAGCACGCTCAGCTTCTAGCTGTTGTAGAATGGATGATACCAGTTTACACAAGTCAATAGCATTATTCAACTTGTCTCCTAGATTTTGCCAATGTCCCATTTCATAGACTTCTTGCGGGGAGACGAAGAGACCTACTTCTTGTCCCCATCTTACAAGTCTTAACAAATCCTCTCTTTCATAATTGAATCCTTTCTCAGCAAGGATATGCTGGAGGGTGTTAATAGGATTTTCCTCTTTGTTCATCATTTTTCCCATTATACCAATTTACTCGGGTCACTTGCCTTTTCAGACAGGAACCCAGGTGATCTTCTGCTGAGGGTTTTTAATCCAACAACTTCAGCTGATCACATCAGGGTCACCTGCAGAGACGTACACAGACAATGTAGTACAACCAACAGAGTTGATTCAAAGCCACCCTTCCTTTGCTAGCTACTTCCTTATATGCTGCTTCTGCCCATGTGATCACCCAGGGCCCAATTGATTACCTTGCGGCACTTGTTTCTGATAATTGGAAGTAGCTTGCCAGCTGCATTAACTTGCCACATTTATGCCTACAACTTATTAAACTGTATTTATCTCAACCCATGAGTTTTCTCACTTTTACTCTTCAGTTTTATTGCTGAGCATAATCTTATAGATTATGGGGTATCCCTTTATTCAATTGGGATCATCTGTCCCTGCTGTGTCCCCTCCCAACTTCTTGCCCACCCTCAGCCTACTCAGTGGGATAGCAGAGTAAAAAACAAAGAAGGCCTTGATGCAACAATAACAAGTTATTGTTCAACAAGGCCTTGTTCAACAATAACTAAAGCATCAGTGCGTTATCTGCTCTGGTCACAAACCTAAAATGCAACACCATACTGGCTGCTATGAGGAAAACTGTCCCAACCAGACCTGGTATTGAGAGTTAAAATAGATTGTTGCCGGGAGGCAGAGCCACAGCCACTGCGGGGGATTTAATCATCCCCCAGGGAGCGTTAGCGACCAGGAGCCCTGCAAACAGGGCCAACAAACAGGGAGTGACGCGGCACCCAGGTGTGGCGCGGCAGTTCGCGCAGGCAGGGCAAGCAGGGAGGACGGCCAGGGAACAACCTCACGGCCCATTTAGAAAAACAGAAGTCAGGGAAGTGCCCCAGCTTCAGCTTCAACCTAGCAAAATGGTGAGCACTCGCCTAAGGACTAAAGCCAAGGCTCAGGTGGACAAAACCCAGGTGAAGGTCAATGCATCCACCCAGACAGAGCCGGTTAGTAGAGAAGCTTCGGTCCAGGTGGAGTGCAGGGAATGTTTAGACTGCTTAGGGACCTATGTCTCTGAGGCAAAAATGTGTCATAGGTGCCCTCAAGTTCAGGAACTGCAGCGCCTGGTGAAAGAGCTGCAGGAAACTATGAGTAGGCTCTGTAGTATTAGAGGGGAAGAAGTGGAGAAAGATGGAGGCTTCCACAATCAGGTGCAAGCCTCCAGTGAATCCAATAAGTCATGGACCCTGGTTATAAAAAAAAGAAAGACAAAGGCTCATCTTCAAAGCCCTCCTTCCAGAGTGCCCACTACAAATAAGTATGGGGCACTGGCGACAAGGGACTTTGACGAGCAAGTTCCAAAAGGGGAAAACCCACTAAACAAACCATCAGCTGTTCCACCTGCAGAAGGTAATGGACATCACAGGAAGAGGCGACAGGTGCTTGTTGTGGGTGACTCGCTGCTAAGGGGCACTGAGAGACAGACCCATCTGTGGAGCAGGTAGGGAGTCAAGAGAGATGTGCTTCCTGCCTGGGGCCAAGATCAGGGATGTGGCCGAGAGAGTGCCACAGCTCGTTAGGGATGCAGGCTACTACCCCCTACTTGTGTTCCATGTAGGTATGAATGATGTAATGAGGCATGACATCTTCAGGATCCAGATAGATTTTAAAACCTTGGGGGAGCAGGTAAAAGGTAGAGGGGCTCAGGTTATTTTCTCCTCTATCGTATTCACTAGAGATAAAGGAGGAGTTTGCAATGGAAAAATCAGCCAAGTGGCTGAGGGGCTGGTGCTGACCGGAAGACTTTGGGTACTTTGACAATGGATCCTTCTTTGGGAACTACAGCTTGATAGGACAGGATGGGATTCATCTCTCCCATAAGGGCACTGGAATATTTGGGAGTAGACTAGCAAACTTAATAAAGAGGTCTTTAAACTAAGGGACTTGGGGGATGGGGGAAGAAGCAAAATAGAACAAGCTGTTCCCTCTAGCTGAGAAACAGGGCAGGACAGGGAATGCAATGATAAGTGCCCTTCATCTGCACACTGGGCTGAGATACGGAAGGCTGACCACCCTGAGAAAGAGCCAAACTGGAGAGGAACTTCCTGCACCCATCCAGGGAAACCTGTGTGTTTGAGTAAGCCCCTGCGCTGCCTCTACACCAATGCACGCAGCCTGGGAAATAAGCAGGAGGAACTGGAGATGTGAGTGCGGATGCGGGGCTACGACCTCATTGCAGTCACAGAGACATGGTGGGACAGCTGCCATGACTGGAGCAAAGCCGTGGAGGGTTATGTATTGTTCAGGAAAGACAGACTGACAAGGCGTGGAGGTGGAGTTGCTCTCTATGTGAGAGAGCACTTAATGTGTACCGAACTGTGCCTGGGTGGTGATGAGGAGTGAGTAGAGTGCTTATGGGTAAAAATTAATGGGCAGGGCAAGGCAGGTGATATTGTTGTAGGAGTCTGCTACAGGTCACCTGATCAGGAGGAGGATATGGACGAGGCCTTCTACAAACAGCTGAGAGCTGCCTCACGATCACAGTCCCTGGTCCTCATGGGGGACTTCAACCACCCTGATATTTGCTGGGATAACCACACAGCCAAGCACACGCACTCCAGGAGGTTCCTACAGATTGTTGACAACAACCTCCTGTCACAGATGACCGAGGAACTGTAGCGGGTCTGGGGTGGTAGTGATTTTCCACAGCAGCTCTTGCAGTGCTGTGCTTACTGTTGGTATCAATATTATGACTACTGCTCGCACAGCATCAGGGCTGTCCCTCCAGCATTCCTTCCCCCACCTTCACCAATAGCTGTGGGTGAGCACAATCTTGGGAGGGACCACGGCCAGAACAGCTGACCCAGGCTGACCAAGGAGATATTCCATACCATATGACATCAGCTCAGTAATATAAACTGGGGGAGAAGAGCAGGAAGGGGAGGCAAGATTAATTTCTGGCCTTCCAAAAGCAACTGCTACGCATACTGAAGCCCTGCTTCTCGGGAGGTGGCCGGACATCGCTGCTGATGGGAAGCAGAGAGTAACAGCTTATCTGCTTTTGCTTTGCTTCCTGCACACGCGGCTTTCCTGTTTCTTTATTAAACTGCTTTTATCTCAACCCATGAGACTCCCATCTTATTTTCTCCCCTTCCCTGGCTTACTGAGGAGGTGGGAGATAGAGCGGTGTGGTGGGCACCTGGCATCCAGCCAGGGTCAAACTACCACAGCCTTTTTGGTGCTCAACTTGGGGAGAGATAATAGCAGTTTTACATTAAATTAATTACAGTAAGCCAATGAGTGCAAAGCTCCTGTGCTGGTCACGGAGCTTTGCTGTAATGCAGCTTATCTTACACTTTGCAATGTTTGGGAACATGATGCTACTAACACTGACTCTGTGCTGCGCTCTGACCTTGATAGCTTTGCTAAGTTGGCTGTATGATTTTGTGAAAAGGATGAAAGGGCCTGGGAACATGATGGACCAAATAATAATAGCAAGTCTCATTCTGTTACTGATGGATTTACTGTGCTGTGGGAACTATCTTGTGGAGGTCGTGGGGCAAAGCACCTCTTTCCTCTCAGCTCAGACTGATGTAGACAATTTTGTTACACAGACTTCCCAGGTCCTTAGTCACCCTTATATGAGAGTTTTAATATTACTAATTAATATGGCTGGTATATTACATATTTTGTGGAATCTGGACTCATCTGGGTATCAGAGAGGACAAATTTGCGATGGAAACGTTAAAATGCCCCCTGAAGCGGCCAGTCCCTGGGTGGCAGGGTGTGTGGATGAATTTGGGCAAATTCCTAGGACGGTTATCACCTCCTCTAACCTGGGATTTTACACCTGAACAGATAAAAAAACCTGCTTTACTGGCACACCATCTGATAGAAGGGTGTCTTGTCTACTCCAATGAGGCCCATCAGGTTCAGGCACTATACTGGGGCCTAGCCTCTGCCTACTGAGCTGCAGTTCAGTCCTCTCAGAGAACTATGGTTGAGGTGGAAATTGAAACTGTATCTGAGACCATCATGGTTGAGTCAGGGAATCAAACAACAACCACAGTGGTTGCCCCAGTAGTGAAAAAGAAACAGTGTATAAGGAGGTCAACACGTCCATATCATAGATTAGTAAAGGCAGAAGTGGAGGAAGAGGAAAGGTTAGAAGAAGCTGGTCCTTCAGTAAGGAGATCAGGAGAAGGAGTGAAAGAAATCGAAAAGGAAATGGAAACTACTCGGACCCTTACCTCATCAGAAGAGGCATTGGAAAGAAGACCTCAATCTGCAGTCTCTGGAAACAACCGCTCTCAAGTGTAAGGGCAAGATACCCATTCAAGGAAGATCTTGTAAATGCCTGAGGAAAGTGGACTACAGCAGATGAAGGCATCCAGTACCTAAGGGAATTAGCTGTGTTGGAAGTCATCTATGGTGATCTAGATAATGCTGAGGCCTCCACAGATCCAGATGATGTCCAGTGTACATGGGCCATGTTGAGAAAAGTGATTCAAAGTGCCCCAGCTTCATATTCTAATATCTTGGCAGATATACCAACAGTGGAGAGAATATCTTGGTTGCAAAGCTACGAAGAGAGTCTCTGCACCTCCTCAACAGTGTGGGATGATGGCCTGACTTTCAGAAATGCCCCAAGAATTCGGTCATCCACTGCCCCGACCAGTGGAAAAGGAAGTCCCAGACGTAGGAGTACACCATGATATGAATATGAACTCTGGCTCTTTTTGCATGGCCAAGGGGAGGATATGATGAAATGGGATGGTGAACCCACTTTTAAGCTGGAAGCTCATGTACGTGAACTAAGGGGGAAGACAGCTGTTAGAAAAGGATCACCCAAGAGGGCTGTCAGCGTAGTAGCTGCCAGAACAAAAGAAGACAATTGGCAATCTCCAAGACATAGAAGAACTGCAACCACCTCCTTCAATGCCAATGAGGAGACTTCAGGTCTAAAATTGCAAGGATCAGATAGCGAATACTCTGATGAAGAACAGAAATAGAGGGTCCCTGCCTCCAGCCAGGAGGAGGAAAGGGATGACCGAATCTACTGGACTGTGTGGATTCGATGGCCTGGCACATCAAACCCACAAAGGTATAAAGCCTTAGTAGACACAGGGGCACAGTGTACAATGTGCCCTTGTGGCCAAGAAGGCCAATGGCATCCTGGGATGCATCAAGAAGAGTGTGGCCAGCAGGTCAAGGGAGGTTCTTCTCCCCCTCTACTCTGCCCTGGTGAGGTCTCATCTGGAGTACTGTGTCCAGTTCTGGGCTCCTCAGCTCAAGAGGGACAGAGAACTTATGGAGAGAGTCTAGCGCAGGGCCACCAAGATGATAAAGGGTATAGAACATCTTTCATATGAGGAAAGGCTGCGGGAACTGGGGCCGTTTAGTCTAGAAAAAAGACGACTGAGAGGGGATCTCATTAATATTTACAAACATCTAAATGGTGGATGTCAGGAGGTTGGGGCATCCCTTTTTTCTTTTGTGTCTAGCAACGGGACAAGGGGTAATGGGATGAAACTGGAACACAAAAAGTTCCATTTATACATAAGAAAAAAATATTTTACTGTGAGGGTGAGGGAGCAGTGGAACAGGCTGCCCAGAGAGGGGTTGTGCAGTCTTCTTCCTTGGAGGTCTTCAAGACCCACCTGGACATGTTCCTATGCAACCTGATCTAGGTGGACCTGCTTCTGCAGGGGTGTTGGACTAGATGATCTCTAAAGGTCCCTTCCAACCCCTACCATTCTATGATTCTATGATATTCAAAATTTTTTAAATTCTCAAAGGCTCTTGTAATTAGCCTGACACAGAAGGGGAAGGTGTCTCTTCCACAGATCAGGTCTCTGTGGAGAAAAGGTAAACAGTGTAATTATTAATTGTCGAGGAATGGTTAAGGGAGAATGGACATGGATCCCGGGGTATTATGTTAGGCCTGATGGGGCAAGGCAGTCTGAGTTCTAGTTATATGAATTTAATGCACAATCAAGACCAGAGTCAGAGCCATGATTAAAGCAGTTGCTGTCATGTAGACAGCAGGCCGCTTTCTGCTCCTTCAAGGTCGGGCTTTTTTCAGCTAACGAGCTAACAGCTCAAGGTGGAAAACAACTTCGGGGAAAAACAAGATGGGAAAATGTGAGGGAGCTTGCTTATGGCAGAAACCGCAAGTAGGATGAACATAAGAATGTAATCTATTAGCTGCTGTTGCTGAGCTAGCTTTGAAGCTGCTGTGTATATAAGTTAGAGCCTGCTCTCAATAAAGAAGAAGATTTCTGCTATCACTCACATTGAGTAGGACTGATTTTTTCCCACCCAGCTGAGAATCGGACCCTGGGTTGATCGCCGCATGAAGTAGGCTTGGAGCTGGTTGTTCAGGCTTCGAGCCTGGGTTTTTCAGGCTTTGAGCCTGGGTGTTTCAGGCTTTGAGCCTGGGTGTTTCAGACTTAGAGTCTGGTTTCAGGCTTCGAGCCTGGGTTTTTCAGACTTAGAGTCTGGTTTGCAGACTTCGAGTCTGGTTTTTCAGGCCAAGAGCCGAAAACTTCGCGGCAATTAATAGTTTCTGAGAGAAGGTTTCCAAAGTACAGAGATGATGGCAATGCTGAGTACAAAGACTAGATTAATCTCAAGACCCATAATTTTATTGTAAAAAACCCCAACCTGACGTACAGCCAAGCAATAATCTTAATGCACCTGCCCTGGATGATAAGCAGCAGCACAAGGAGAAAAAAAATTATATATAGCAAGTAAGAGGTTACATAATACATAACAGAACTCTGGAATATCCCTTTGACTAGTTCAATTCAGCTGTCCTAGCCATGCTCCCTCCTAACTTCTTGTGTACTCCCAGTCTACCTGCTGGCAGTACAGGGTGAGAAACAGAAAAGACGATGTTGTGCACGCATTGCTCAACAAAATGGAAAAATTTCTGTGTTATCAATCCTATATTTAACACACATCCAAACCCTGTAGCAGCTACTAGGAAAAAAGTGAACTCTGTCCAAGCTAAAAGCAGGACAATTTCTCTGTCTGATAGAGGATGAGGTTTATAAACAGGCATGTGAGGTTTATAAACATTAATGTGCTGGATTGTAACAGCTTTTTTAAAACAGTTACAGCACATACAGAGAAGGAAGAGGAATATAAACATGTTTTTAGAGAAGAAACAATTATGAATGTTTCTAGAAAAATAATCCTACAGATTTCGCTCATATTAACATTAAATGCGTAATGGAAAAGGTCATGTTCGTTAATCAAATCATGAAAGAATAGTTGTGCAAGGAACCGTTTAAAGTCATTGTCAAAGTCTTGTAAAACTTAAACCGTAAGTTTCTACAATGTGCACAGGTGCAGTTGGCTGAGATGCTTATAGCAGGTACAATAGGTTGCGCATGAGCTGATAAGAGCCAAGAGAAGAGTTCATGAGCGGGCCACTAGAGGAAGACTACTGACTTCATCCCAGCGACCAACCTACAACCACCAGGAGGCAGAAGAAGACCCCCTAGTAACAAGACGGGCACACGCGCAGAGTACACCAGGGAGCGATGCACCCAACCGATAAGGACTGTATAAAAGGACTGTGATACGGGGGGAGGGGGGAGGGGGGAGGGGGGGTTGCATGCCGTTGGTGGAGCAGAGTCTCCCGGCCGCCCGGCGCTGTTTTGCTTATTTGCCGCTTGCTTAATAAATTTGATCCATGAGTCACTTAAATTGGCTAGTGAACTTTATCACAGCAACTTATAACAAATGGTAGCATGTGTTTATATGTAAAACCACTCTGCATCTAGGTACAGTTGCTCATAAGCTACATGTTTTGTTATGCTTTATTTTAATGCACCTTCCCGAGAGCTTTGCACTTAGTCTCTAATGTTTAACAGTCTAGAAGTATCTTTTTATTCAAAAGGCAATTTCTTAAGAAAAATATAAAGGATTCTTATTAATTTTCTTTTACTAACACTCTGTGCAATCCTTGTTCATATAGAACTCCTATTAATTCTTTTTTTCCTGAGTAATGACTGAAGGTTAAATTCCCTTTTAAGTTTCTTTCATAAAAATCCAGAGTAATTCAGATCATTGCGAGTGGCTGCAGTTACTTGTTTACATATGTTCCACATTGCTGGGACTGACCTAAGAGCCTTAGGACTCAGGAAAATGTCCTGGTTTGAGCCAGGATAGAGTTAATTCCCGTGAGGAACCAGGAAAGGGCACAGCCTGAACAGCTGACCCAGGCTGGCCAGCAGGTATTCGATACCATCCTAACGTCATGCCCAGTGTATAGGTGGGGGCTGGCCGGAACAAGCTCTCTTCCGGGGTCGCCGGTCCGGAGCGGTTGCTTAGGTCAGGTCCCGGGTGGTGAGCAACTGCATCACTCATCAGTTTTCTCTGTAATATCCCCTTTTCTTTGTTATAGTTGTTCCTCTTCAATTTTCCCCAATAAATTGTTCTTATTTCAACTTACGCGGGCTCTTTTACTTTTTTTTTTTATTCTCCGATCCCCTCCGCATTCCGTCGGGAGGGGGAGGAGGAGGAGTTGCGGTTTTCTTCCCCTTTGCTCCGGCGGGGCAAAACCACGACATTAATTGGCGCCCAACGTGGGGCCCGCGAGGTTGAAATAGAACAGAGTGGGTTTAAACAAACTCCTTGTGTACATTCCTGACACTAACTGATTGCTGATCACAATGTTGGTTGATATGCTTGTATGGTGGTATTGCTGCCCGTTCCCGAAGGAAAACACAAAACAACCGAGGTCGTTTTATGCGGTGCTTTATTGAGGGCCCTAGGGACCTGAGGACTAGTGTCCAAAGTCAGAGCCCCCACTAACAGAAAATTTCACAGAGTTTATATACTTTCCACAAATGATTACTTCATCAGGTCCCGGTGATGTTTACCAGTTTTCTTAGACTTTAGGATTATGTTGTGCTCTTTCATGTAGTTACTTGAGACTATGCTTATCTGAATCCACAACCAGAAATTTCCATAGATAACAAACAGGTAAACAGGTAAAGAGATAACGATTTCTTTGAGAAAAACAAGATTCAGCGTTCAGCATTCTTCACTAATCTCTTTGCTTGTTTAAGCAAGAATGCACAAGCTCAGCATGCCCCACTAGTTCCCTAGACTGCTAGGTTACATCAACATCCCACACTGCTCACTAGGCCTCGATACTGACCTTAGCCTAACTACTTCTAACTTTCCATATACAGTAATGCTAACAAGTTCCCCCTTTTGAGCATTCTTCTATCTTGCAAGGATGCTCAACATCATCTGTCTTTATTGTCCGTGTCTCAAGTAGTGGTTTCCTTATATGATGGAGGAGGAGACCCATTTCCAGTTCCATTTCTGGTCATTGCATTCATTAATCTGCAGGTGTTGAGCTTTTCTCTGGTAATGGTTCCTAAAATACACTTGTAAACTATATAAATTATCATCAATAGTATAACAAACATAATTACATATTGGATGACTGAGGAAATCCACCCAGAGACCTGGAGTCCCAATGAATCAAATATTGCTCCTTTCCAATTATGTTGAGCTTCTTTTTCAATTTCTTTGGCTTCGGTTTCAACCTTCTCCAATTGTAAAATATCTTTTTCTACTTCAATTGTCATGTTTGGAATATGGATACAGCAGTGATCAATTCTCTTGCTCAGGTAACCACAGACCCCATGTTCCCGCAGCAGCAACATATCTAAGGCCATTCTATTCTGCAAAGTCATTCTGCTAGTTGCCTGTAGCTGCAAATTCATATCCTTAAACCCTTTCTTGGTGGCTGCTGCTAATCTTTTAGTCTGGCCCAGTAGCTTATACAACATTTCCCTATTACGGTAAGATGCAACCTGTGCAAACAAAGACTCTAAAGCCCAGACAAATTTTACTCCATCACTTGGTTCATGCCACTCATCTTCTACTTTGATATCATCACCTATTTCCCTTTTCTTCCGAGCTATCCTTGTTTCTAATTTAGATTGTCTCCAAAATGGGCATAATGTGGGAACTCCCAAGGTTATTTGAGTTACTGGACCATCTATTGGTAAATGGGTGGTCCATTGCCCATGACCCATAACCCAAACTAAGTTTCCTGGCCATACATCCCTTTCTCATGTACATCTCCCTTTATTTTGTCTTTAATCGTATGATTATATCCCCGACATTCACACCCCCATTTCAGCAGAACTCTAACAGGGACTAAACCTATCTGACTCTCTGGGGAGTCACAAGTAAAAACTTTCGTACAGTTCCATATTTCTTTCTGATCTCTGGATGGTCTCACAGAAGTGTATGTAGCCATCACACTATCGTGAGTCTGATCTTTCTCCCCTGTCCATTGTATACACCATTGTACTGGACCTAGGTAACTATATGATTCCAACAAACCAGGTCCCCATACTGTGTCCCATTCATCTTCCAAAGTTTGTTGTTGTGTAACATTCTGGCAGATCTCTTCATTCCTAATCTTTTCAACTTTTATTTTTGTGCTACTACACCAATATCCAATTATTGGAATAGTACTATCTACTGTACAGCGACCTTTAATATTGCCACCTCTCCCATAAGGACCTGTTCTAACCCATCTATAATACCCCGGCAATGATCTACACTCTTTTTCCGTTAAATCCCCCTTTATTAAACACCCATTTATCCACTCTTCATACTTTATTGATACTTGCCTGCAATTCCAAGTAAAATTAACAGAGGTTTCTGGCATGGTTGTTATTGGAATAATTCCCCAGGGTATAGGTTCACCTGCAGCCTGAGGTAGTGGCAAACATGCTGTAATTTTAGATACATTCTGAATCATTCCAAAATCTCTAATCAACCCGACCACTAAGTTTTCCCGTCCTTCATCTCGATGGAAGTTTATTGTCCCATTTCCTAGATCCCGTATTCTCCTTCGGCTATATTTGCCTCTAATTAATGATACTAAATCCTAGAGTGGGCCCACCACGCATCTTTGGCTATCCAACACCAATACATCCCTTCATCATCTGACTGTACGTCATTTATTATTAATACTATGGTGCCGCCTAACCTCTTCTCTATCCGATATTTCCTTCCAGGCTGTATACTGCTATCTCCAAACCACCACCCAAAATCTGAAAAACTCATTCTAGGATTCACTTTACATGTTAAAATAACTATTTTCCCTTCGTTGGCCTGATACACCCCTTGTGTGGCCCTAATTCCTTGATTCAAATGAGGTTGGCCCTGCACATTTCTTTTTCCATAATTAGAGTAGGGTCCACATACAACTACACATAGATATTGTCCATCCATCTTACCCAACAGAGGTTGAGTATAATTCAGCCATCCTATCCCTCTGTTCCCCACATTCCACCAACTGATTCCTTCCTCGATCCTGTCCCACAATCCTTGAGGTCCCATTTTCCACCATTTAACTTGAACCGGGGCTTCACATTCTCTTTGTGAAGTAAAAGTGCAGTTTTATCCTCAAGGGTGGGCCATCCCACATATCCACTAAAGCTATTTTTGGTATTACTTCTACTCCCTCCTGAATCGGGGACCAAGGTACTACTCTCAAATCTATTTGCTTATAATCAAAATTTTCCCGAATTAACACCAAACACATGTATACTCCTGCTTCTCCTAACGTTAAATTAGTCAATTGCAAGGTAACACTTCCTTTTTGGGTATCCTTATTCCAAACAGTAACAATACTTGCAATCAATCTGGTTTGTCCTAGTTTCCAAATCACAATTATTTCCTTGGCTCCAGCTCCCTGGTCATCAGTAATGTCACAGGTTAAATTGACATCCATCCCTTCCATAACAGTAACCACAGGTTCTGTAACAGTGACAAATACAAATCCATTGACCGATACCATTTTCAATAATATCAACAGTACAATAGTTAAGAATGCTGTTTGGCTCGAAATATCATTCGAGTGGGGGATGCCACTTGGGTTTCCCATTCGGTTGGAACCTTCTTGACTCGAGTGTAGTGAATCCAGGCGTTGGTCCCTGCTACCTTCACAGCTGTGAAAGTTGTCAAGATCACTTGATGGGGACCGTCCCATGTCTCTCTCAGTGGGTCTGTGAACCAATTCTTCACATAGACCTGATCTCCTAATTGAATATCATGCACTGGATTTTCCAGCGGGAGCGGCCGATTCCATTGAAGGGCACCCCGTAAGGCGTGGAGAACTCTATTGAGCGACATAACATAGTTAAAAATCACCTGGTCTCCCAATGCATGCGGGTCTCCTTTTAACACGGTGGCATGATAAGGCTTGCCGTACAGTATCTCATACGGACTTACTCCTATCCTTTCCCTAGGTTTTATCCTAATCCTAAGTAACGCTAACGGCAAAGCTTGGGGCCACTGAAGTTTGGCCTCCTGACATATCTTTTTGATCTGATTTTTCAATGTTTGGTTCATCCTTTCTACTTGACCACTAGACTGGGGTCTCCATGGAGTGTGTAAATTCCAGGTAATGTCTAATGTCCTAGCCACCTCCTGAACTATCCCTGCCACAAAATGTGGGCCTCTATCTGATGATAATCCCAGTGGTACTCCAAATCTAGGTATTATTTCTTTCAACAAAGTCTTCACCACTTCCTTTGCTTGGTTTGTTCTACAAGGGAAGGCTTCTGGCCACCCCGAAAAGGTGCACACATACACCAACAGGTATTTAAGTCCCTGAGCCCTTGGAAGATCTGAAAAGTCGACTTACCAATAATCTCCAGGCTCTGGTCCTATTTGTAATTTTCCCAACTGCACCTGTTTCCTTACAATAGGATTATTCTTTAAACAAACTGGGCACATGGCATTCACCCTTTTCGCCAGCGTTAACATTTGGTTGGAAATTATTTCCTTTTTCAAAAATTTTACCAACACCTCTGCTCCCCAATGGCATTTATTGTGTTCGGTCTCTAATATAGACTTCATAACATTTTTGGGCACCACCACTTGTCCCATTGTCGTTACATACCATCTAATTGCATTCTTCTGGGCCTTTAGATATGTCGCCAATTTCTCATCATCGGCAGAATAGCTCGGTCCCCGAATCATATAACGAGAAACAGGGCTCACCTTGGTTCGTATTAAAGCCATCTGAGTCCAAACCTGTCGAGCAGCTTCTTTAGCAGTGATGTCTGCTAGTTCATTCCCTCGATATATCTTTCCTTCTTCTTTACGATGTCCCCTGATGTGCATTACTGCTACCTTTTCTGGTTTATGTACCACATCCAACAGGGTGAGAACTTCCGATCTGGTTCCATTTTCCACAAAGCTGGATCCATCGGTAAAGAGATCCCAATCTGAATCTTCTAACGGTGTGTCCTTTAGGTCTGCTCGGCTCGCATACACCTGTTCAATTGTTTCTACACAATCATGAACCAGCTCCCCTTCTTCCTGTTTACTGCGAAGAAATTCTGCTGGGTTGATATGGTTAGTTATCTTAAGTTCCACATCATCTTGTTCTCTTAATATAGCTTGATATTGTAACATTCTGCTGGATGATAACCAGTGACCCCCCTTTTGTTCCAGGACAGCCAAGACCATATGGGGCACAAAGACCTCCATTTTCCTTCCCAAAGTCAGTTTTCGGGCTTCCTATATGAGGATCACTGTGGCCCATAACTACTCTCAAGCATGACGGCCAACCAGCACTAACATTGTCCAGTTGTTTTGAAAAATATCCCACTGGGCATTTCCATGACCCTATTTTCTGGGTCAACACTCCCAGAGCCAGATTCTGCCTTTCATTTACATAAAGCTGAAAATCCTTATTTAAGTCCGGCAACCCTAAGGCAGGTGCTTCTTTCAGAGCTTGTTTTAGCTCCTGAAAGGCTCTTTTCCTTTGTGGACTCCATTCCAATTGGGGCTCCTTCAAAGCCTCATACAAGGGTTTGGCTAACAATCCGAAATTTAGAATCCACAGTCTACACCAACCAATCATTCCTAAAAATGATCTCAGTTCCTGATGATTCCTTGGAAGGGGTATGGCACATATTGCCTCAATTCTGTTTGTGCCCAATCGTCTCTGACCTTGCATTAATTCACATCCCAAATAAAGAACACTCTCTTTGAGGAGCTGGGCCTTTTCCTTAGATGCTCGATATCCTGCTTGTCCCAGCATATTCAGTAAGGCAATTGTAAGCTTCAGGCAAACTTCCTTTTCCTCAGTTGCCAACAGAATATCATCCACATACTGCAAAATCACATAAGAGAATGGAGATTCTCTTACCTGTTCAGTCTTCCATTCCTCCAACTCTTTGGCTAATTGATTTCCGAAAATAGTGGGGCTGTTTTTGAAACCCTGCGGAAGCCGTGTCCATGTCAGTTGTTTCTTCCTTCCTGAATTTGGATCTTCCCATTCAAATGCAAAATACTTCCTACTTGGTAATGCCAGCGGGATGCAGAAGGCGGCATCTTTCAAATCAATTACTGTAAACCATTTAAACCTTTCCTACACAGATGTTAACAGAGTATAAGGGTTAGCAACCACTGGGTGAATGTCCTTTACAATTTCATTTATGGCCCTTAAATCTTGCACTAGCCTATATTTACCATTAGGCTTACTTACAGGAAAAATAGGAGTGTTATACTCAGATTCACATTCCTGTAAAATTCCTTGAATCACAAATTGGGTTATCAGTGGAGCCACTCCTTTCCTAGCCTCCAACTTGATTGGATATTGTCTAACCCTAACCGGTTGGTTTTCTTTTTTTTCTTTTTTCTTTTTTTTTTTTTTTTCTTCTTCTTTCTCCTGTTCTACAACAACAGGCTGGGCAGCTTTTGACTTTCCTGGGGTCCCTGTTTCCCATACCCAGGGTACAACTGCCTGATCTATTTCTTCTGGAATGGGAGTAGGTTCTATTTCCTTTATTACAAAAATTTTCCCAATTTCTTCATTTGGAATCTCCAATTTTACTCTCCCATTTTCAAATATTATTTTCACATTTAACAAAGACAATAAATCCCTTCCAAACAGGGGCTTGGGACAATTGGGCATATAAAAAAAACTGATGATCCAATTCCTTCCCCCCAAATTTCAAATTTAGAGGCTGCAAAAATGGTCTTTCTTCCAGCTGACCCATAGCCCCTACCACCTGTACGGTGGTATCACTTATTGGTCCCAGTCTTTTGTTGAGAACTGAATAAGTAGCTCCTGTATCAACTGTGAATTCCTGTTCTTTACCATTTATTTCTAACCTTACCTTTAACCCTTGCTCTAGTCAGCTCTGATTTTGGTAATTCCCCAAAACCAGGGCTTGGGCGACATCTGCCTGAGGCATAGGATAACTACCCATTGTCACGGCGCCACCCCCCATTCCATTTTTCACAGGACATTCATTTTTCCAATGTCCTATCTATCGACAAAAAGCACACTGATTAGAACCTAGCTTTCCTTGGTTAAGGTTTCCCATTCGAAATCCCCCTCTTCCCTGACCATAACCACCTCTTCCTTGGGCAGAGCCTCCCCTACCACGACCTCGGCCCCTTTGTCCTCCTGATTGTTGAATTACAGCCAGTATACCTGCTTGTTGCCGCTTAGCTGATTCTTTTTCCCCTACTATTATAAACCTTCCACGCAACTTCTAACATTTTATCCAAGTTCCTGGTGTCCTCATCTTCATCCTCTTCTTCCTCCTCATTATCATCGTCCTCACTATCCTGTTCCATCTGAGGTGGAACAGAGGGTGGAGCAGAGGGACCCTATCCACTATGAGCAACTCATAACGATAAATCTTCCTCTGGACCAGAGGAGGCAGCTAAACACTTAACACACATAGATTTCTTCTTACATTCACTACACCCTAATTCCTTTGTTTCCAAAACTAAAATACCACATTCCTTCTGCCAATCCAGTTTTCGCCCTAAATAATAAAATAAATCCAAATACAGGATATCATCCCATTTCTCATTGTCCCGTAAATACTGCATCAAAGGCGATATAATACCCAAATCGACAGTACCGTTTAGGGGCCACGCAGGTCCCCCTTCTGACTCATATAAAGGCCACCAATGATTACAATAGTTTATCGTTTTACCCTTATTCAAATCTTGATAAAATCCAGCACTCCTCCATCTTCCCAGCAAACATCCTAATGGGGTGTTTCCTGGGATTTTACTATTAGACTGAACTAACGGCTTAAAAGTTTTAAGCGGCATCATTTCAAGTATTCACGAAACAAAATAACAGCAGACAAAATAACAGCAAACACAAACACTGTAACGATACAAACAAAAACCACAAAACCAATAACCAGTACCAAACCAACTTGCCACTTCTCGACGCCGCGAGGGGCAAGTGCCGGACCTGCACAGCTTTGGCCGCGTCTTACAGCCAAGGCATCCACCAAGACGTCTTAGCCCAACTCAGCGAGGATCGCCGCCTCGTCTTATGAGCAGGCACCCATACCAGAAAATAAAGCACCTATGGGCTTACCTTATAGCAGTCGTCCGCCAGGTGCGGGGGTCGGGCACGAACCGATGACTCCCCGAGAAACTCTCAGTGCCGGCGTGGAGTAGATCAGCACGCGAACCGCTCCAGCCACCTTCGGAGTCCTGCCGCGGTCGCCAGAAAACTGCTGCCCGTTCCCGAAGGAAAACACAAAACAACCGAGGTCGTTTTATGCGGTGCTTTATTGAGGGCCCTAGGGACCTGAGGACTAGTGTCCAAAGTCAGAGCCCCCACTAACAGAAAATTTCACAGAGTTTATATACTTTCCACAAATGATTACTTCATCAGGTCCCGGTGATGTTTACCAGTTTTCTTAGACTTTAGGATTATGTTGTGCTCTTTCATGTAGTTACTTGAGACTATGCTTATCTGAATCCACAACCAGAAATTTCCATAGATAACAAACAGGTAAACAGGTAAAGAGATAACGATTTCTTTGAGAAAAACAAGATTCAGCGTTCAGCATTCTTCACTAATCTCTTTGCTTGTTTAAGCAAGAATGCACAAGCTCAGCATGCCCCACTAGTTCCCTAGACTGCTAGGTTACATCAACATCCCACACTGCTCACTAGGCCTCGATACAGACCTTAGCCTAACTACTTCTAACTTTCCATATACAGTAATGCTAACAGTATTACATGTCCTCTTATCTGCATCATGTATGTCCTATGATAGTGTTTCTCGTCTGTGGAAAATGTATGAAAATTCTCATGTTACTGTACTGGATGGGATTGGCTTATGATATGATTTTGTCACGGGTTATTAAGTTGGGTTGGAATGTGTACATGGCTTTTTTGTCTCTTCCACACTTTCTCCTAGAACTTAATAATGGCACTCAATTTATGGGAAAAATTGACATGTTTAATTTCTCCCACTATGTCACCCTCATTTCTTCAAGGTGCTTCTAATGGATTCTAACAATAATACTTGGAATGTTCTAATTACCATGTTTGTATTATTTTCCCTTGTTTTCACCTCGGCTTGAATTGTAAAAATTTTTTTGAGAGCTGTGCGGAGAGGCATATGGAATATGGGCAGGTGTCCAGGGAGCTTTTTACCTTTAAAGATTTGGAGAACACACGAACCCATTCCTAATTCATCTGTGCCAGAACCAGTTGCTGTTCTGACTCCAGCAGTGGATGTTGCAGTCAACTCAGCTGTGCCAGAACCAGTTGCTGTTCCGACTCCAGCAGTGGATGTTGCAGCTGTGAACACTCATACCCAGACTGCTGACACTGTTGCTATTACCACTGTGGACACTCATACCCAGACGGTGGATATTGTTGCTGTGTCCACTCAAACTCAGACTGCTGCTACAACTGTGGATGCTCAAACCCAGACTGTTGCTGTTACATCTGTGGCTACTCAAACCGAGGCAAATGATACAATTGCTGATGAATCGGAGTATCAATTTGTGCCAGTATCAGTTGCTCCTGTACAGAAAAAGAAATACACAAAAAACCAGTTTGCAGCACTAAGGATGAAGATGAACAAGGGATATCACAGAGGGAAGAAGAGTTGGAGCCAGAGATAATCAGCCGGTCCTTGTCCCTGAGTGAACTGCGAGACGTGCGGAAAGATTACAGCCGTCGCCCAGGTGAGCACATTATCACCTGGATACTCCGATGCTGGGAAAATGGAGCCCACAGTTTGGACTTAGAGGGCAAGGAAGCCAGGCAATTGGGCTCCTTGTCCCGGGATGGGGGCACTGATAAGGCTATGGGAAGACCGTCACAAACCCTCAGCCTCTGGAGACGACTTCTTTTGGGTGTGAAGGAAAGATACCCCTTCAAGGAAGATATTACAAGCCCCCCAAGCAAGTGGACCACCATGGAGAAAGGCATTCAGTATCTGAGGGAGTTAGCTGTGCTGGAGATTATTTATAATGACCATGCGCCCACAGACCCAGATGAAGTTCAATGCACACAAGTTATGTGGCGAAAGTTCCTACAAAGTGCACCACCAAACTATGCCAGTTCGTTGGCAGTTGTCTCCTGGAAAGAAGATGAGAGGCAAAGGGTGGAACAACTAGCTGCTCAACTTCGGCAATATGAAGAAACTGTGTCTTGTCCCCTACAGGCTGTTGTTTCAGCTATAGAGAAAATGTCATGGAAGATTGACCAATTCGTGTCTCGCTCTCCACCTGTCAGTACTCCAACTGTTAAGAATAAGCGTCCCCGTGCTCAAGAGCAGGAACGTAAGGAGTATACACCCCAGAATGTTTCACGGTCCCATCCACAAGACTAAGGAGAGAATATGAGCAAGTGGGATAGGCCACCTACCCCATCTACTCCAAGATCACCCACTCCAAAAGCACAGGCACAGGAGTTGCGGAAAGGAAGGGTTAAAAGAAGTAACTCTCCTTGGAGGAATGTCGCTCCAGTTTCCAGTGAGCAACCCCCTAGACAAGACAGGAGGGTTGATTGCAATTTTGATTCCCTCGAGGGGACCTCTGGTGTTTCCTGGGAAACAGTAAATGATGACTACGATGACCAGTATTAGGGGGGCTCTGCCTCCAGCCAGGTGGAGGAAAGGGATAATCGGGTTTATTGGACTGTGTGAATACGTTGGCCTGACACATCAAATCCACAAGAATACAAGGTTTTAGTGGACACTGGTGCACAATGTACTCTGATGCCATCAAATTTTAAAGGGACAGAATCCATTTGTATTTCTGGAGTGACAGGGGGATCTCAACAGCTATCTGTATTAGAAGCTGAAGTGAGTCTGACTGGGACAAATTGGCACAAGCATTCCATTGCAACAGGCCCCGAAGCTCCATGCATCTTAGGTATAGATTATCTTAAGAGAGGGTATTTTAAGGACCCAAAAGGATACAGGTGGGACTTTGGTGTGGCTGCAGTGGAGGCAGAAGAGATTGAACAATTATCCAGCATGCCTGGCCTTTCAGAGGACCCTTCTGTTGTGGGGTTGCTGAAGGTTGAGGAGCAACAGGTACCAATTGCAACCACAACAGTGCACCGTCTGCAATACCGCACCAACAGGGACTCTGTGATTCCCATTCATAAGTTGATTTGCCAATTGGAGAGCCAAGGGGTGATCAGCAAAACTCACTCACCCTTTAACAGCCCTATATGGCCGGTACAAAAGTCTACTGGAGAGTGGAGACTGACAGTAGACTATCGTGGCCTGAATGAAGTCACGCCACTGCTGAGCGCGGCTGTGCCAGACATGCTGGAACTCCAATATGAACTGGAGTCCAAGGCAGCCAAATGGTATGCCACCATTGATATTGCCAATGCATTCTTCTCAATCCCTTTAGCAAAAGAGTGCAGGCCTCAGTTTGCTTTCACTTGGAGAGGGGTGCAGTATACTTGGAATCGACTGCCCCAGGGGTGGAAACCCAGCCCCAGCATTTGCCATGGACTGATCCAGGCCACACTGGAGGAGGGTGAGGCCCCAGAACATCTGCAATACATTGATGATATTGTGGTGTGGGGTGACTCAGCAGTGGAAGTCCTTGATAAAGGAAAGAAAATAATTCAAATTCTTCTAAAGGCTGGCTTTGCCATTCAGCACAGTAAAGTCAAAGGACCTGCACAGGAGATCCAGTTTTTAGGAGTAAAATGGCAGGATGGACGTCGTCATGTTCCAATAGAGGTGATAAACAAGATTGCAGCCATTTCTCCACCAACTAACAAAAAGGAAACACAAGCTTTCTTAGGTGTTGTGGGTTTTTGGAGAATGCATATTCCAAATTATAGTATGATTGTTAGCCCCCTCTACCGTGTGACACGGAAGAAGAATGATTTTGAATGGGATCCTGAGCAGCAACAAAGTTTTGAACAAATTAAACAGGAGATTGTTCATGCGATGATGCTTGGGCCAGTCTGAACAGGACCAGATGTTAAAAATGTGCTCTACACTGCAGCTGGGGAGAATGGCCCTACTTTGAGTCTTTGGCAGAGAGCACCTGGAGAGACTCGAGGCCGACCCCTCGGGTTCTGGAGTCGGGGATACAGAGGATCCGAGGCCCGATACACTCCAACCGAGAAGGAGATACTGGCAGCATATGAAGGAGTTCAAGCTGCCTCAGAAGTGATTGGCACAGAAACACAACTCTTCCTAGCACCTCGACTGCCAGTGCTGGGCTGGATGTTCAAGGGGAAGGCATTCCCTACGCATCATGCAACTGATGCTACATGGAGTAAGTGGATCGCACTGATCACACAACGAGCTCATATAGGGAAGCCTAGCTGCCCTGGGATTCTGGAGGTGATCACAAACTGTCCAGAGTGCGAAGATGGTGAAATATCACCAGAGAAGATGACACGTGTTAACGAGGCCCCATCGTATGATGACCTGCCAAAAGATGAGAAGCAGTATGCCCTGTTTACCGATGGGTCCTGCTGCCTTGTGGGAAGTCATCGGAGATGGAAGGCAGCTGTATGGAGTCCCCTACGCAAAATTTCAGAAGCTGCAGAAGGAGAGGGTGAATCCAGTCAGTTTGCAGAGGTAAAAGCCATCCAGTTGGCTTTAGACATTGATGAATGGGAAAAATGGCCAAGGATCTACCTCTACACTGATTCGTGGATGGTGGCAAATGCTCTGTGGGGATGGCTACAACAATGGAGACAGAACAACTGGCAACGATGGGGCAAACCCGTCTAAATATGGCTAGAAAAAAAAAAATTAGTTGTTATCTATATGGTGAATATTAATGCTTATAATTTTCATTGCTTGACCTTTATATGTTTCTGTCCTGGTAACTGTCAGCCTGGAAGCTAATTTTGTGGGGGGTTTTTTTTGTGAAATGTTTTTTTTGAGAATGCATACCTTTTGGCACTTGGCCCCAGAGGACAGATGGGGGCTGGGGTTCGTGGTCAATATGGGGAGAGTGCAGCAGGACCTGCGGGGGAGGAGTCTCCTCATCTATAAGACATTGTGGCAATCCAGGGTAAATAGCTAAAGTAAACTGGAGCCAACAAAAAGACACTTGGAAATTACTTCAAAAAGTGATTTCACATGTTATCTGTAAGAATGTTTTGCTATTTTGCCAACATTTGTCTTCAAAATATTAGACAAAGAGCTCGCTAGACATACTTTAAATATTTTAAAATATATCTGTTATATATGTACTGTAAAGATAGCTGGGTTTATATTTACTAGTAATCAGAACAATTTTCTTTCTGCAACTTACTGTTCATGCAAAATATATTTCTTCTTAAGACATTATCTCTGATGATGTGGTACTTTGACCCTGGCTGGATGCCAGGTGCCCACCACATTGCTCTATCACCCACCTCCTCAGCAAGCCAAGGAAGGGAAGAAAATGAGAGTCTCGTGGGTTCAGATAAAAGCAGTTTAATAAAGAAACAGCAAAGCCGCGTGCGCGGGAAGCAAAGCAAAAGCAAATAAAGATATTACTCTCTACTTCCCATCAGCAGCGAAGCAGGGCTCCGGTACACGTAACGGTTACTTTTGGAAGGCCAGAAATGAATCTTGCCCCCACTTCCTGCTTGTCTTCCCCAGTTTATATTACTGAGCTGACGTCATATGGTATGGAACATCTCCTTGGTCAGCCTGGGTCAGCTGTCCTGGCCATGATCCCTCCCAAGATTGTGCTCACCCACAGCTATTGGTGAAGGTGGAGGAAGGAATGCTGGAGGGACAGCCCTGATGCTGTGCGAGCAGTAGTCACATTGATGTGCTATCAATACCAACAAGTAAGCACAGCATTGCAAGAGCTGCTGTGGAAAATCACCACCACCCCAGACCCACTACAGTTTCCACCCCTTATTCCATACCATTTATGTCATGCTCAGACAAACCATCTTAACAACCCATATACATTCTTATCTGCTCTCATTAACCAGTACCCCCACTCTTCAACAAACACCATTCTCGTATTCCCTCTTGCATCTTGCATCGAACAAACAACAATATTCTTGTATCTTTCATCCTCTGTAGATGTTCACTGGAGCAGGCCATAACTTATGTCTCATCCATCAAGATGGATATCCAGACCAGGGGAAACAGTGTGTTCAATGTTGGGCACCAGCAACAGCTTGGTTTGTCCACTTGTCTGGTTTCTTGCGAAGTTCATACCTCACCTCCTACAACAGACAACTCACATAACAGGTTATTTTTCCCCAAGGTTAAATCTCCTTGAGGCACACATCAAGTTTCCCCATCCTTTCTCATCACTCAAGTATACCCAGGCCCCTGGGCAAAGACAATCCCACAAATGGGTTTGCCCTTTCCCATGGGAGGTGCAACCCATACTGCCTTCCCCAGCCACTTCCCTGGGTGCACTACAAGGACCTTATCTCCTCCCACAGTATGTAGGGGTTTTGTTTGGGCAGGAGCAGGACGGTTAGTTGAACCTCTGCTGTTAACCAGACAAGTGGCTTCTGCTAAATTTTTACCCCACTGCTTCCATGCCCCATTACCCAGTGCTCTCAACATGGTCTTTATTAATCCGTTATATCTCTCAATCTTTCCAGAGGCTTGTGGGTGATAGGGGATGTGGCATATCCACTCAATGCCATGTTTCTTTGCCCAGGAGTTTATGAGATTATTTCGAAAATTAGTCCCATCGATATCCCTTGGGATCTTTCAAGTACCCTCTCCTGAGGTAATCTATGCCTACAATACAAGGGGTCTCTGGACCAGTCACAAAGGGATGTTTTTCCCATTTGTCCCCTGTTAAGCTCACTTCAGCCTCTAATACAGATAATTCTTGACATCTCCCTGTCACTCCAGAGATCCAGACAGAATCTGTGCCCCTATACCTTGATGGCATCAATGTACACTGTGCTTCTCTGTCTACTAAGGCTTTATACCTTTGTGGGTCTGATGTGCCAGGCCATCGAACCCACACAGTCCAGTAGATTCAGTCATCCCTTTCCTCCTCCTGGCTGGAGGCAGGGTGTCGAAGACGACGGGAAACAGTCACACCCTGTAGTGCTGAGCAAGTCTCAACTTTATTTGCAAAGATACAACTCTTTTATAGATACAATAATCAGGCTCATACATATTGCAAAAGCTAAGCTCATCATTGGTTCCCAGTTCAATGTCAACCCCGCCCCTGTTTCAGCATACTTTGGATGCTTGTGGCTGCTCAACCCAAACTAAGTTCTTGTTTTCTCATCCTGTTATTATACAACTCTCTTACTCAAGGACACCATGTCCTTGAGCAAGGGTCCAATATCTTATCGCTTAATGCTTACTGCCTAACTGCTGAAGACGACGGGAGACAAGCCCACCCTGTAGTGCAACAAGTCTCAACTTTATTTGCAAAGATACAACTCTTTTATAGATACAATAATCAGGCTCATACATATTGCAAAAGCTAAGCTCATCATTGGTTCCCAATTACGTACAACCCTCCCCCCCATTTCAACATACTTCGGATGCTTGTGGCTGCTCAACCCAAACCAGGCTAATGTTTTTCTCATCCTGTTATCATACCACTCTCTTGCTCTCACGGCCTTGAGCAGGAGTCCAGTAGCTTATCGCTTAGTGCTCACTGCCTAACCAGCTGTATTCTATCATGTCCTCTTTTCTCTAGCCAAGTCTCTACAAAACTCCCCACATTTCCCCCGTTTTCTTTTTGGAAAATGGTATTAGCCTGCCACATCCTCTCAAATGTTCTTTCTATTGTCCGTGGGCTAATAATAAAAGCCTATGGCAGCTCTATTTTGTAACACTGCATGATTTACACTTCGAACATCAGCTGTTAACATACCAATCATTTCTGAAGTTTAATTGACCTCGTCCTTAATCCAACATCCTAACTGTTTAGCCAAATTCATGGCCTTATTGGCTGCTGCTCCTGGCAAAAAGGGTGGCAACTATGACTTGCTTCAGTTCACTCCAAAATCGTGGGAGACCAATATCAGTACAATCAAACTCATAATAACTATGTTTTTTGCGAGAGCTGTTATTATGGTTAGCAAGCTGCATTAGCGCGGTTAAGTTAGGGTGGAATAAAGAGAGTTTCCCCAAATAACAGGGTCCACCTGGGGGATTTACTGGTATTCCATTCCAGGCCCTTTCTCCACAGGTTAAAAATATAACCATGGGTAATTTCTTCGGTGATGTGATACTAGAGCCATTACAGCTGGAATACAATTGCTTAAATACCATTTCTGACTTCAAAGAAGAGTCTAAGGTGGCCCAATATTTTCAATTTCTATTAAAATTGTGGATATCCCATGACATAAAACTTACCCAATTTCCCCCAGTTCCATTAGTACCAAAGCTTGCATTGGCACTTCCAAACAGATCTATTTCCTCAGGGGGTGAGGCTAATGTGGTATTAAAAGACTTAATTATCTTACATTGATGTTTCTCATCCTAATTGTGCTTAGCCCCGTTCTATTACACAAGGTGTTATTATCTATTAGTCCACAAAATTCCTCCAGATTCCACATGGGCAATCCTATCAAACACGTTTTAAAAGGATTAGTAACCCCTCCCAAACTAAGACAAAGAGATGATTGACCAGTTCGATTAGCAAAGGTTATCCAAATATTATCTCTAGGCTGATTAAAATGTGTCAAGCTGTTAGCAATGATAGTTACACTAGAAGCTATGGTTATAACAAAACATTACATTATTATTCATTAAAAATCGCTATATTTCTGTTATATAACCTTCAGTCTTTTGATTGTTAGCCAGTCCTCCAATGACTGCAAGACGAGGGTGTATTTATTCTTCAATCTCTTCCTGTCCTTTTTCATCGGATGATTTGATCTTTGCAGCTTCAAGGACAGCTCTTGTCCACTTGGCTGGCACCCAAATGGATCCTGTATGAGAATCAACACACAAATACCCACGTGTCCAGTATAATACTTTGGCCAGAGGCTGCTATATCCCTGTTTTAGGGTCACGATATTTAACCCATATTTCTTTCTTTCTCTCCTTTTGTGCCTTTGTATTATGATGTATTATTGCAGGTGGTAGCTTCTGTTCCCCAAACACACACAGGTGGTTCATAACAAATAAGGCCTTTAACAATTTCATATGTGGGTCTTTAACATCCCCATATTTACCAAGATATCTTTTTAGAGTCCCATTAGCTCTTTCTATTATGGCCTGTCCTGTGGGGGAGTGGGGAATCCCTGCTACATGTTTAACTCCCCATTGCCTCATAAACTGTTCTATGCTTTTACTTATATAGGCTGGCCTCTTGTTTGCCTTTATTTTCTGAGGAATTCCCATTGTTGCAAAACAACTATATAAATGACGCTCCACATGTATGGCCCTCTCCCCTGTCTGTGCTGTTGCCCAAATGAATTTGCTCCATGTGTCTATGGTTACATGCACATCTTTCAGTCTTCCAAACTCTGCCACATGAGTGACGTCCATCTGCCAAACTTCAACCCCTTGTTTACACCATGTGCTCACACCTGCCACCACCAGCACCTCCTCTCACTCCACCCTGTGCCCACCTCTTCTGTACCTTTCACCTCTCACGTTACAACCCGATATCTTCCGGACGCCTACCACATCTCCCCCTCCCTATGCTCGATGACTCCAGTATCCTGTGGCACGGGCTGATACATAACGTGTCTGCCCAGCACATATGCTAGCTGAGCCAATTGCAGGAAGATATGATCAGGTGCTGGTCATGTTCCACTTCACTATTCAATCTTGCCAATAGTTGAGTGACTCCATCTTGATCTGCATCACGGCAAGCACTCCGAGAAACACATCAATCTGCAAGAGAGACTCAGTAGACCATTATACTCATATCTTCTACATCCCATGCTCTCCCCCTCCCTAAGACTAGTGTGAGGGATACCATGGCTCAATGCATGGGGATAGCTGGTATGTCCATGACCCCTGCGGGCAGCCTATAACTCAAATTTTACTAACAAGCATCAGACCTCCATAATCAGCAGCAAAGCTATCGTGTTTATAGTACTTCTAATTGGTCCTTTCTCTAAAAGCCAGCTGTAGTTTTCTGCGAGAAGCCTTGCAGTTTCACACGCTGCCTCAGCCTCCTCCTTGCTCCAAGTTGTTATCTCGTAGGTATTTTTGCTTCTTCGTTTCTCACAGTAGAGAGCAGCTCAAGGACAATCTGCACATTAGTTTTAGCAACTCATGCCTGGTAAGCTTCTTCTCATACACTGAAAAAAAAAGCACAGCTGACAAACAAAGTTATTATACTTGTGCTAAAGGTAAAATCTCTAGCAGGTCTATGTTGCAAAGTTGTATGGCTAATACTACTTACATTACTAATCAAGTCTTCTAATGTCATTGAGGTTTGGTTACTTTGTTTGCTAGGCCAGTATCCTAATTTGCATAGCTGAGTTAATAAAGCAGATACTCTTACACCTGGAGCAAATATACTAGTTGCTATTATTGTTGAGGGAGACCAAAGGTAACATAGTCATCACATTCGCCAGTAAATGCATGCACAAATTGTTTTGGACAATGATGTTTCTAAATCATTGTGTGATTAGGCATCAAGTTGTCCCAAACTGCACGGTCCCCTTTGTAATCTCGAGGGTATCCCAGGCCATGCCTGGTCCCCACAGATCAGAAAAATTCCCTTTGGTAACTGTACAGGCAGAAGACCTGGATCTTTTTGGTGAAGTATAATTGCACCAAGATGTTGTGTTCTTATACACGCCCAGGATGGGATCCAAATTCTGTCCCAAATGTTTGGGTATTGCTGGTAAAATTAAACATAACACAAATATCCATCTTTATAGATCCCAATAATTCTAACTCCTGTGGCTCTGTTGTTATTATTGGCAACCATGAAATGATCAAATCCCAGTTGTCAACTTTGCCATTACCCTTAACTAAGGGATTTGGTTTTAATGCATTTGGTACAGGCCATTGTGCCACATCTGATGGAACTCCCACCAAACAGGTAGAAAAAGGATTATCTGGAGTGGCCATTGATAAACATATTGTAGACTGATTGATTGCTTTGGCCAGTGTAAGCCACATGTTTTGCTTGGGTTGTTGAAATTACCTAAAACCATTTACCACAATCATTTGAAGCATCAACATAAACCACCTTTTAGCTTCTCAATGCCAAAATGTTCTGTTCTTCCAAGTTCCATTCCCGACACCCAAAACGCCTTAGAAAGCCTCCACTGTAAGAAAACCAGTATTCATCATCACCTTTACAGCAAAATGCATAACATCACGACCAACAGTTTCCACACTCTTTGAGGCAAGGTATTGAGGATGGAAAGGATGAGCCCAGCGGTCCATGAGGGCTGGGGCCGACGGTGTCGGCGCGGTGTGTGGGGGGGGCACCGGAGACACTGACCGGGCGCGGGAAGCGGCTGCGTGGCGGCGGCTGCGGATGGAAGGGGCGGGGGGGGTCTGGCTCACTCCGTGCCGCCCCCGGCGCCGGCGGCGCAGTCGGTATTACGCTCTCCCGTGTTTTCTTTTTCTTCCCCCGCGTGCCCGATGGTATCCAGTCTAACATGGGGTCGCGCTCCCCCACTCTCCTCTGATCATCCTGCGCTGCACCCCCACCCGACTCCGCCCACTTGGCATTCCCCTGCAAGTCGTCCCAGGGGTAACTCGGCGGGCTGGGCTCGAATGGGAAGCAGCTCTCCCGCGGGGGCTCTGCTCCGAAGACCCTTCGCCTCCCTGACTTTGCAAAAACTCTTGTGTAGAGAAGAACCTTTTTCTTTTTTCTCGGTATCATCCGCCTCAGCGCCGCTCCCGGCGCTGCTCTCAACCCCTCTCCCGGCGCTTCTCCCGGCGCTACTCTAGGTGCCTCTGCCAGTTCACTCTCTGCCCCAGGGACGGGCTCACTAAGTGGCGGGGGGAGAGGCGGGGGCTCTTTAGGCCGGCACTCTCGTTCCCCAGGAGGGGCTGATGGCCCATATGGTTCTCGTACCCCATCCGTGCCTTCAGGGTCATTTTCTACACGCGGGGTGGGGAGCACTACTTTTGAGACGATAGGAGCCAGCGAGGTGGATTGGAACCGGTCATGCTCATAGTTTTTATTCTTACTTTGTGCTGCTGATGCGTGCTCAGCAGCCTTCTTTTCTGCCTGATGTTGCAACAACTCATTGTGCACTTTCCTCCAAAGCTTCCCTAACTTTTCAGCTATCTTATCATCCTCCAGGGTAGCCTCCCACAGCAAATCCCCAAATTTACGCCATTCACTCAATTCATGCACTGTATGTGGATTCTGAAACACTCCCTTAGCATACCCATAAGCTAACAACCCTGGTAGGTCTTTTTGCAGATCTATACCCTTTATCTGCCGCTTCTGCAAGAATGCAGTAAATAAATTATATGCCGCTTGCCTTTCCATACCTATTTGTCAGCGCGCTGTTGCAGCCCTTCAAGGTCCGGCGGCACGTATCGGCCGGGCTCGTCTATACAGTCACCCAGGGCACGGCGTGTTCCCAATTTTCACGCTTATTGCCGTCCTTGCTGCATAGGACCCGAACCCCTTCGTCGCTCTGCCGTGGTGCCCAGTCGGTATATCACGTCCTTCGTGTATCGCGTCGGGGTCACCATTTGTTGAAGACAATGGGAGACAAGCCCACCCTGTAGTGCAACAAGTCTCAACTTTATTTGCAAAGATACAGCTCTTTTATAGATACAATAATCAGGCTCATACATATTGCAAAAGCTAAGCTCATCATTGGTTCCCAATTACGTACAACCCCCCCCCCCATTTCAACATACTTCGGATGCTTGTGGCTGATCAACCCAAACCAGGCTCCTGATTTTCTCATCCTGTTATCATACCACTCTCTTGCTCTCACGGCCTTGAGCAGGAGTCCAGTAGCTTATCGCTTAGTGCTCACTGCCTAACCAGCTGTATTCTATCATGTCCTCTTTTCTCTAGCCAAGTCTCTACAAAACTCCCCACACCTAACCAGCTGTATTCTATCATGTCCTCTTTCCTCTAGCCAAGTCTCCACAAAACTCTCTACAGCAGGGGCCCTCTATTTCTGTTCTTCATCACAATACTCGCTATCTGATCCTTGCAATTGCAGACCTGGAGTCTCCTCATTGGCATTGAAGGAGGTGATTGCAGTTCTTTTATGTCTGGGAGATTGCTGATTGTCTTCTTTTGTTCTGGCAGCTACTACGCTGACAGCCTTCTTGGGTGATCCTTTTCTAACAGCTGTGTTCCCCCTTAGTTCACGTACACGTGCTTCCAGCTTAAAAATGGGTTCACCGTCTCATTTCTTCATATCCTCCCCTTGGCCACGCAAAAAGAGCCAGAGTTCATTTCATGGCGTACTCCTACGTCTGGGACTTCCTTTTCCCCTGGTTGGGGCAGTGGATGACTGGGGCAGTTCTGACAGTCAGGCCATCATTCCACACTGGTGAGGAGGTGCAGAGACTCTCTTCACAGCTTTGCAACCAAGAAGATATTCTCTCCACTGTTGGTATATCCATGTCTGGGTGATACACCATTGCCAAGATATTAGAATACGTATCTGGGGCACTTTGAATCACTTTTCTCAACATGGCCCGTGTACACTGGACATCATCTGGATCTGTGGAGGCCTCAGCATTATCTAGATCACCATACATGACTTCCAACACAGCTAATTCCCTTAGGTACTGGATGCCTTCATCTGCTGTAGTCCACTTTCCTCAGGCATTTACAAGATCTTCCTTGAATGGGTATCTTGCCCTTACACTTGAGAGCAGTTGTTTCCAGAGACTGCAGATTGAGGTCTTCTTTCCAATGCCTCTATCAATTCCCCAGTTCCTAGCGAGAGATCCCAGCTGTTGGGCTTCTCTATCTTCCAATTGCTGACTGTCAGCCCTGTTATCCCAACATCAGACTAGCCAGGCACCTGGTTGGCGACTGGAATCTTTTTGCATATCTCAAAGTTCTGATGAGGTGAGGGTCCGAGTAGTTTCCATTTCCTTTTCGATTTTTATCACTCCTTCTCCTGATCTCCTTACTGAAGGACCAGCTTGTTCTTCTAACCTTTCCTCTTCCTCCACTTCTGCCTTTACTAATCTATGATATGGACTTGTTGACCTCCTTATACACTGTTTCTTTTTCACTACTGGGGCAACCACTGTGGTTGTTGTTTGATTCCCTGACTCAACCATGGTGGTCTCAGATACAGTTTGAATTTCCACCTCGGTCATAGTTCTCTGAGAGGACTGGACTGCGACTGCCTCAACCATGATGGTCTCAGATACAGTTTGAGTTTCCACCTCAACCATAGTTCTCTGAGACGACTGAACTGCAGCTCAGTAGGCAGAGGCTACGCCCCAGTACAGTGCCTGAACCTGATGGGCCTCATTGGGGTAGGCAAGACACCCTTCTATTAGATGGCGTGCCAGTAAAGCAGGTTTTTTTATCTGTTCAGGTGTAAAATCCCAGGTTAGAGGAGGTCATAACCGTCCTAGGAATTTGCCCAAATTCATCCATACACTCTGTCACCCAGGGACTGGCCGCTTCAGGGTGCATTTCAACGTTTCCATCGCAAATTTGTCCTCTCTGATACCCAGATGAGTCCAGATTCCACAAAATATGTAATATACCAGACATATTAATTAGTAATATTACAACTCATATAAGAGTGACTAAGGACCTGGGAAGTCTGTGTAACAAAATTTTCTACATCAGTCCGGGCTGAGGGGAAGGAGATGCATTGCCCCGTGACCTCCACAAGATAGCTCCCTGTCCTGGGTTTGGCTGGGATAGGGTTAACTCTCCCCAGCCTCCGCCAGGGGGCGTGGCCAGGCTTTTCAATCCCATGTCATGTCAGGCTCAGGATATAAGGGCAGCAGCCAGCCTGGGGTGTTGCTGTGGCAAGTGTGGGAACTGTGTTTGTGCTGTTGGGCTGAGTGCTGGGCTGTGGATGGTGAGCAGTTACACTTGGCATTGTTTGTTTTCTGATGTCCCTTGGCCGTCATTGTAGCTGCCTAGTCTTTGTGGTGTTCTATTAAATTGTCCTTATCTCAACCCGGAAAGTTCTAGAACTCTCTTGATTCTCCTCCCCATCCTGCTGAGGTGGGTAGGAGTGAGTAACTGGGTGGTTTGGTTATTGTTCAGTTAGCGCTAAACCACCACATTCTTTTTGCTGCCAAATGTGTGACATGAAGGGTTGAGATAAGGACAGATCTGACAAAGAGTGTGTTGAGATTTGGTATACAGTTTTCTTATATTGACCATACAACTGATCACAATGCTTGCTCAGCTGTTTACATGGTGGTTTTATGTGAACTCTTACCTTCTCTATGTGTTTCCTGTGGTGCTCTTTATCACCTCAGGGAAAGTAATGAAGGTCACAATTTTGCTGTACTGTGTTCTTTTGGCTTATGATATGATGATATCATTGGTTTTGGGGCTTAGCTGGTATTTGTATACAGCGTTGTGGTCACTCCCATGCCTCTGGCTTTTCATTTCACAAGTCATTAGTAATCTGACCCAACCTATTGAGAAGACGGGGGAAATACTTTCTCCCATCCTTTTACTTTCTCTTTTTCCTTCTGGCTAACTAAAACAACATTTGAGAAATTTGGGTATTCTTGGCACATTCCAGTTATCCTGCTTTTACTGTTATGTCTCCTGAATATGTTTCATATCTTGCTTAAGGTTGTAAAATTTGTGAAAAGTTTCACCCAAAGATCTGCCCCAAGGCTGCATAGTAATGGGAGGAATGGAGTATGGGAGAGTATGGGCAAGTATCTAGAGAACTTCTCACCTCCAATGGTCTGGAACTTCACCCTGAAACAGCTACATGACCCTGATACAGTGATAGAGCACTTGAAAATGCTATGGCTGTTCCAGAGAGGCACAACTGACTACACTGTGCTGGGCCCTGGCTAGTATCTATCAAATGCTGCTCAACATTAGACAGCATCCTCAGGGGGAAGAGGAGAAAAATAGGCCGACAGGCATTGCAGCTAACCCAGCCCCAATGACATGCACTGTGGCTACACAGACCCCAGCAACAGGCAGCATGGCTACTCAAACCTGGTGGCAGGCACTGCAGCTAAATTGGGAAAACAACCTCTGCCAGTATCAGTTGTTCCTATAGAGAAGAAGAAATGTTGGGTGTGAAAGTCAACTCGCTTAGGAAGGGAAGAAACTCCAGTTACAAGGGAGGAAGAAACTGATGCAGGACCATCACAAGAAGAGGAGGAGGAGGAGGAAGAGGTGGAAGTTATGAACGAGACGATTACCACCCGGTCCCTATCCCTGAGCGAGTTGAGACATACGAAAAGACTTCAGCCGTCACCCAGGGGAGCACATTGTCACCTGGCTGCTCCAATGTTGGGATAATGGGGCCAGTAGCCTGGAACTGGAGGGCAGGGAAGCAAAACAAGTGGGCTCCCTGTCTAGGGAAGGAGGGAGGGGAAAAAGCAATTGGAAAAAGAACACAAGTACGCAGCCTTTGGAGGTGACTTCTCTCAGGTGTAAAGGAAAGGTATCCATTCAAGGAAGACATCATATATCACCCAGGCAAGTGGGCTACCATGGAGAAAGGTATCCAGTACCTGAGGGAACTGGCTGTGCTAGAAGTCATTTATCACGATCCATCAACTCAGATGAGGTCCAGTGCACACCCCTCATGTTGCAGAAGTTCCTCTGGAGCGCACCACCGTTGTATGCCAACTCATTGGCTGTCATGTCGTGGAAAGAAGGCGAGGGGAAAATGGTGGATGAAGTGGTCAGCCAACTCCGGCAGTATGAAGGAAGCTGTCGTGGTTTAGGCCCATCAGGGGACAAAAGACCATGATTAGCTTCAAGTACCAAAGACCAGAGGATTGCCAAAGGGCAGGGAGAGCTTAATTGCCACTTAAGGTCCAGGACAAAACAGACCAGGCTACTTGGCTTGGGGAAGAAAACAGAAAATAATTTAATGCAATACCAACTAAAACATAACCGTAAAACCCCAAAACATAACAAACATAAAACAACACAGAGTGGTACAACAATGAAGAGTCCGACCAGCCCTTTAAGACCACCTTCTCCCCACTCCTCCCCTCTTCCCAGGCTCAGAACCCTGATCAGGGTGTTTTTACCTCCTTCCCCCCCCGAATGCCCCAGGGGGGCAGGGAGTGGGGGTTTCAGTCAGTCTATTCTTGATAGCTTCTGCTGTTTGTCACTCCTCAGGGCAGGTGGGCTCTGCACCAGTCTTCCCTGCAAGTCCGTGGGGTACCTCACACACATGGCAGCCCTGCACAGGCTGCTCTGACATGCATTTATCCCAAAGGCTGCAGCTCCTCTCTGCCTCTCGTGTGGGGCTGCTCTGCGGCAAGCCTGGGCCATGGTCGCCTCTCCACACAGTCTCTCACCCATCCGAGTGCACTCACATGGAGCTGCTGGTGGCTCTCAGTCCTGCCATGGCCCTCCATGGGTTGCAGGGGTACAGCCTGCATTCTCACCACAGCTTGCAGAGGGGTCTCTGGTCTAGTGCTCCTCCTTCTCTGACTGTAGGGTCCGCGTGGTCACCTCCATCTTGTATCACTCTTACACCTCCTACCAGCACTTCAAATTCCCATCCCTAAATAGTGATCGCAGAGGCGCGAGATTGGCCCAGCTGGGCCGGAGGTGGATGTAAACCCAGGAGCTGGGGGAGAGTCCAAAAACTCTTTACCAGGTCTTCACTGCAACCTGCTCCCCCTGTTTACCAAGCAAAAGCTGCTCCTTGCTAAACCATAACAGAAGCCTTTCTTCTTCTTTACGATCCTGTGTCTCTGCTGTAGAGAAACTATCCTGTGAGTTCCAACAATTTAAGAATGATATCTCCTGCTCTCCACCTGTACAAGCCCATGTCTCCGCTATTAGGAACAAGCGTTCTTCTGATCAAGAGAGGAGATACAGAGGGTACACACACTGGGGCAACCTGTGATTCTATCTACGTAGTAAGGGAGAGGACATGAGGAGATGGGATAGAAAACCTACTGTGGCCCTAGAGACAAGAGTCCGGGAGCTACAAGCAAAACCAAAAAGGGACTCCTCGTGGAAAAATGCTGCCCCAGTTTCCAGTGAGCAGCTCCCCAGAGACTTGGTGCTTAATCTTGCTTCTGATCCTCTCAAAGAGACCTCTAGTTCCTTCCCACAGGAAGTGTGTGATACACCTAACAATCAGTATTAGAGGGGCTCTGCCTCCAGCCAGGAGGAGGACAGGGACAATAGGATCTACTGGCCTGTGTGGATCTGATGGCCTGGCACGTCAGATCCACAAGAGTACAATGCTCTCGTGGATACTGGAGCCCAATGCAGTTTGTTCCCGTCAGGTTATAAAGGAGGTAAACAAATTTCTTTTTCCCAGATGACAGGAGGATCCCAACAGCTCACTGTGTTGGAAGCAGAAGTAAGTCTGACGGGAAATAGAGGGCAAAAACACCCCATTGTGACAATCTCAGAAGCTCCATGTATCTTGGGAATAGATTACCTAAAAAGAGGGTATTTCAAGGACCCAAAAGGGCTTTTGGTGTGTGGCTGCCTTGGAGACAGAAGAAACTGAACAGCTGTCCATCCTGCCTGGCCTTTCAGAGGACCCTTCTGCTGTGGGGTTGCTGAGAGTTTAAGACCAACAAGTGGCAGTTGCAACCACAACAGTGCACCGGCGCCAATATCAGACTAACCGTGACACTCTGATTCCAATCTACAAACTGGAGATTGGAGAGCCAAGGGGTGATCATCAGGACTTGATCACCCTTTAACAGCCCCATATGGCCAGTGCGAAAGTCTAGTGGAGAGTGGAGACTGACAGTAGACTATCGTGGTCTGAATGAAGTCACGCTGCTGCTGAGTGCTGCTGTGCCAGACATGCTGGAACTCCAATATGAACTGGAGTCCAAGGCAGCCAGATGGTACGCTACCACTGAAATTGCTAATGCATTCTTTTCAATTCCATTGGCAGCCGAGTACAGGCCCCAGTTCGCCTTCACCTGGAAAGGCATTCAGTAGACTTCGAATCGATTGCCCCAGGGGTGGAAGCACAGCCCTACCATTTGCCATGGACTGATACAGGCTACACTGGAAAAGGGTGGGGCCCCTGAACACCTACAATGTATCAATGACATTATTGTGTGGGGCAATTCAGCAAAAGAAGTTTTTGAAAAAGGAAAGAAAATAGTAAATCCTACTGAATGCCGGCTTTGCCATAAAACGAAGCAAAGTCAAAGGGCCTGCACAGGAGATCCAAATCTTAGGAATAAAATGGCAAGATGGTTGCCATCATATCCCAATGGATATTGTCAACGAGATTACTGCAATGTCTCCACCAACCAGTAAGGAAGAAACCCAGGCTTTCTTAGGCATGATGGGTTTTTGGAGGATGCATATTCCAAACTACAGTATGATTGTAAATCCTCTCTATTAAGTCACCTAGAAGAAAAATTACTTTAAATGGGGACCTGAACAAGAGCAAAGCTTTCAACAGATAAAACAAGAAATTGCTCAGGCAGTAGCCCTTGGGCCAGTTCGAACAAGACCAGATGTGAAAAATGTGCTTTACACTGCTGCGGGAGAGAATGGCCCTACCTGGAGCCTCTGCCAAAAGGACCTGGTGAGACTCGAGGCCAACCTCTCAGGTTCTGGAGTCGGGGTACAAAGGATCTGAGACCCGATACACTCCAACTGAGAAGGAGATATTGGCAGCATATGAAGGAGTCTGCGCTGCCTCAGAAGTGATCGGGACAGAAGTACAACTCCTCTTAGCACCCTGACTGCCAGTGCTGGGCTAGATGTTCAAAGGGAGGGTCTCCTCCACATATCATGCGACTCCATGTGGAGCCCTGTCAACAAGATTCACTCCATATGGAGCCTTGATCACACAACAAGCTCGTATAGGAAACCCCAGTCACCCCGGCATCCTGGAGGTGATCACCAACTAGCCAGAGGGCAAGGACTTTGGAATATTGCCTGAAAAAGTGACACGTGCTGAAGAGGCCCCACCATACAATAAGCTGTCAGAAAATGACAAGCAATATGCTTTGTTCACCGATGGGTCCTGACGTATTGTAGGAAAATTTCGAAAGCGGGAAGCAACTGTGTGGAGTCCCCTACGACAAATTGCTGAAGTTGCAGAAGGAGAAGATTAATCAAGTCAGTTTGCAGAGGTGAAAGCCATCCAGCTGGCTTTAGACATCACCGAACGAGAAAAATGGCCAATACTATACCTCTATACTGACTCATGGATGGTAGCAAATGCTTTGTTTGGGTAGCCACCCAACAATGGAAACAGAATAGCTGGCAATGCCAGGGCTGCTTCATTGTGGCAAGACATTGCTGCCCACCTGGAGAAGCTGGTTGTGGTGTGCCATGTAGATGCCCACATACCCAAGAACCGGGCCGACGAAGAACATCGGCACAACCAGGAGGTGGATCGAGCCACCGAAACTGAAGTGACTGAGGTGGATTTAGACTGGCAGCATAAAGGTGAACTGTTCGTAGCTCGGTGGGCCCATGATGCCTCAGGACATCAAGGAAGAGATGCCACCTATAGATGGGCTCGAGATCGAGGGGTGGACTTGACCTTGGATGCTGTGGCACAGGTCATTCATGAATGTGAGATATGTGCTGCTATCAAACAGGCCAAATGGATGAAGCCTCTGTGGTATGAAGGACAATGGCTCAAGTATAAATATGGAGAGGCCTGGCAGATTTGATTACATTACAGTGCCACTGACTCGCCAAGGCAAGCGCTACGTCCTCACCATGGTGGAGGCAACCACTGGATGGCTAGAAACATATCCTGTGCCTCATGCCACCACCCGGAACATGATCCTGGGCCTTGAAAGGCAAGTTCTATGGCGACACGGCACCCCAGAAAGAATCAAGTCAGACAATGGGACACATTTTAAAAACAACCTTATAGACACCTGGGTCAAAGAGCACGGCATCGAGTGGGTCTATCACATCCCCTATCATGAACCAGCTTCTGGGAAAATTGAACAGTACTAAAGACTATTAAAGACCACTTTGAGAGAGACGGGAGGTGGGACCTTCAAACATTGAGACACTCATCTAGCAAAGGCTACCTGGATAGTCAATACAAGGGAATCTGTCAATAGAGCTGGCCCTGCTGAATCAGAGCTCCTACACACTGTAGAAGGGGATAAAGTCCCTGCAGTGTGTATAAAAAATCCATTTTCCTTTTGTATATCCCCTCATTTACTGTTAAAACTGGTTTTTTCCTGAACTTGTTTCTTCCTATTGTTGTTCTATTAAACCGTTCTTATTTCAACCTACGTGGATTTTTCCCCTTTTTCTCTGGTTCCCCTCCCCACTCTGCTGGGAGGGGGAGGAGTGAGCGAGCACCCTCGTGGCTCTTTGTTCCCAGCTGGACAAAACCACAACATTAGGAAAGACAGTTTGGGTCAATCCTGCCTCAGGCAAAGCAATCCCATCCAGGGGATTGTTTTTGCCCAAAGTCCTGGACATACTTGGTGGGTGATGCGGAAGGATGGGGAAGTTCAATGCGTACCCCAGGGGGATTTGATTTTGGGTGAGACTAGCTCTTAAACTAAATGGTATTAGTCACTGAATAACTTCCTGCCTTGAGCATGCTCTTCAGGAAGAGGTGATCTCATACAAGAACATTCACCCCGAGCTGAGACCAGAGAAGCTGAAGCAGCGGGTTGATATCATCTGAGCAGGAACCTGGAAGACTGCTATGAGAGATGGACTAAATTAACAGCCCATGGACTAAGGGAATAATATCTGTATCAATGACAGGGAAATGTTTAAAAAATGTGCCTTATCTGGGCATGAAGTACATGGTATAGAATAAGGGGTGGATAATGTCCTGGGTTAACTAGATAGAGTTAACTCTCCCCAGCTGCCACCAGGGGGCAAGGCCAGGCTATTCAATCCCATGTGACGTCAGGCTCAGGATATAAGGGCAACAGCCAGTGCGGGAACTGTGTCCGGGCTGCAGCCGGTGAGCAGTTACACTGGGCATTGCTTGTTTTTGTGTGTCCTTTGGCCATCATTGTAACTGCTTCCTCTTTCTGTTGTTCTATTAAATTGTCCTTATCTCAAGCCAGAAAGTTCCAAAACCTCTCCCCCAGTTTATATTACTGAGCTGATGTCATATGGTATGGAATATCTCCTTGGTCAGCCTGGGTCAGCTGTCCTGGCCATAGTCCCTCCCAAGATCATGCCCACCCACAGCTATTGGTGAAGGTGGGGGAAGGAATGCTGGAGGGACAGCCCTGATGCTGTGCGAGCAGTAGTCATAATATTGATACCAACAGTAAGCACAGCACTGCAAGAGCTGCTGTGGAAAATCACTACCATCCCAGACCCACTACATGCATAGAATACATTCATAGAATCATAGAAGGATAGGGGTTGGAAAGGACCTTTAGAGATCATCTAGTCCAACCCACCTGCCAAAGCAGGTCCACCTGATCGAGTCACACAGGAACACATTCAGGAGGATTTTGAAGACCTCCAGAGGAGGCTCCACAACCTCCCTGGGCAGCATGTTCCAGTGTTGTCACCCTCACAGTAAAATAGTTTTTCATAATGTTTAAATGGAACTTTTTTTGTTCCAACTTCTTTCCATTATCCCTTGTCCTGTCACTAGATACAACAGAAAGAAGTGATGCTCCAACTTCCATTCTTATGCTATCATGTCCAATTCTTGGTTGTGACTTCCTACCGACTCTTAATTCAGCAACTTATCTTCCTGCCACTACTTCCCATTCGTCCATCTACTCTCCCTCAACAGGGACAAGCTTCTCCACTACAGTTTGGTCTGTTGTGGGCATCTGTACTGGTCCTTTCACCTGTCTACTTCCCAATGTCCTGAGTACTGTTTCAGAGAAGATCTGTCAGGTAAGTTCTCCTCTCTCTGTCACTAGGCTTCTCAGATGAGGAATGCTTATTTATTTCCATCATTGTTCTTTGCTGAATGAATCACTGTTTTTCTGTCTGTTGCTGCTTGCCCATTTCTGGTCACCTCATCACAGCTATAGGTCTTAGTGGAAGGATGGTTTTATTACTCCATACTTTGTTCTTGTCATATCCCATAATCTCTATTTCCATCACCATAGTTTTTAAGACCACTTTTTTTTCAAAACATTAAGCTTTTGTGCTTATTTTATGAAAATCCATTTTGTGACTTTTATCACTCCTCTCTTCACACTTTAGTTCTTTGTTGCTTGTACTCATGTTCTGCTTTCACTTTCCACTGTGCTCTGCAAGACAGACACCATGTCACATTACTGTCTCTTCACTATAACTATCAATCAGATCTAGCAAATATCACTACTTAATCAATTCAAAAGCAAAAATTATCCATATGCATTGGTAACAATTCAGACTATTTTAGTGAGAGAATGATAACTTAAATACATTATTTTTTTTCACAGATGTAAAAATACTAGTGAAATGTTTGTCTGAGCATGAGTAATTTCCTAAGATTCTTTTAACTACTCCTGTCACCATGTACATCAGGTGTTATACTGAAAGATGATTAAACTTTAACTGTTTAACAGTACAGCAAGCAAATGCAGTATTTGTTTAAATTTTCTTTTGTGTTTAGCTTGAGTTTTCTAGGATAGTGCCTGGTTAAATATTTGTAATGTGAAAAATAGTATTGATTTTCGTTTTAGTTAATTTTAAATGCTTTTATTTTCTTTTTATAAAAAAATGCCTTTTTTAAATTCTGCTTTTAAGATGTGAGCCAAAGATCTGATGCCTGATTAGTCTTCCATTTAAGTCAACGTTAATTCCATATTTTACCTCTATGTAAGACAGATAAGGTTCTTGAACAATTTGAGAATTTAAAAGCCAATGTCTTAATCACACTAATCAAAACCTACTTACTCTGGAGTTTCCTCAGATTTAATACTGTTTAATTAAAATCAGATTCTTCATCTAGAAAATAGTGTTTGCTGCTGGCTCCAGTACTTATCAGATGGTGTTTCTTCCTTTTGTTATACTTTGAAGTGCAACATGAGAAGATTAAAAAAAAAGTATCATGTAGATTGTTTCCACATTTCTCATTCTAGTTTTACAAAGCAGGCAAATATTAAAAATAATAACTTTAGTATGTTCAAAATACAATTAAAATATATTGCTTGAGATCTATGAAAATGAGCTGAATTCTATACGAGTGAAAATTTTCAAGTACCCAGTATTGTTTTGTATCTGCTCAAATTCAAGTCAATGCTACAATTCTTATTAAATAAAATGTTTTCAAATCTCACTTTAAAACTTATATACTTTTCAAATTTAGGTATATGTTATATAATATATGAGTATATCTCTTGGACTTGTATTTATATTAATAATAAATATATATAATGAACTTGTGCTTATACTAATACACGTACTAATACATAAACCATGTTTTTCCAGGCCTTCAGGTGTACATAAGTTAGAGCCTGCTTTCAATAAAGAGAAGAAGATTTCTACTATCACTCACATTCAGTAGTGTTGTAGTAGAGCAAGCAATATTCACTTGAAGACGTAAAGAGTCTAAGTAATACATGTGCACAGACATACACATACAATATAGTACAACCACCAAAGTTGACTCAAAGCCACCTTTCCTTTGCTAGCTACCTCCTTATATGCTGCTTCTGCCCATGAGATCACCCAGGGCCCAATTGATTAACTTGCAGCACCTGTTTCTCAAGTAGCTTGCCAGATGCATTAACTTATCCCTACCATCTTTATTCAAGCTGGCTGGTCTAAGTTACATCTGTGCCTACAATTCCCCCCTTTTTCTTTTTTGAACCAGCCAGCCTTTAGCAACACATTTCAAAATTAAAGGTACATGAAGAAAACATAAATATTTTTACCCATGGCCATGAGTTTACAACAAAAGGTCAATAACAGCTACATCGCTGAACAATACAATACAGAAATCCATAAAGTCAAAATAAACATAATCTGATATGTGTTGCTAGGAGGGATGCACACTGGCAGGAAGGGATGAGTTCTTGGTAGCTCCACTGATTTTTCTATTTCCTGATGTAGTTCTGGACTTTTCTTCAGATCCTTTAGCATGCTGATCTGTGAGCATTACCTGTAAGATGGAAGTATCTCTTCATCCGTAGAAAATACACCATTTTTGCTTTCAAATTCCCAGTGGTCGTCTTGTTAAGTTCTTCAATTCTTTTAATGCAATACAGATAGCTGGAGGAATTTATAGCAGCGTACGTGGTGCCACAGTTGCGAGGGTTTGCATTTTAATAGAGTGATAGATTGAGGGTGGATCACTTGGTTCTTTCCTCAAGATTGTTTTTTTCATTGGTCTTACAGTTAAGTCCTTTCTGTTGATGTGGCTTGATCCATTTTGCCGGAATCCATCGGGGACCTTGATCTGTAATGACACAAGCATAGCCTCTTCCCCACGTTAACAGATCCGCAGGTCCTTGCCACTCTCCGGTAGTGGGATTCTTATACCAAACTTTAGGTTTGTCAGTAAAATCCAAATCCCGACTCATTTAGGCAAACTGTGTTAATGCCGGTGGTTCATTCCGGTTTGCCACAATTCTGAGATGATTCATTGTATAAAGGGCTTTCATTAGTCTATACTGAGGGCTCACGCCCTCTTCCCCCATTTTTTGTTTTTCTAGCAGGCCTTTTAAGGTTTGATGTGTACATTCAATAATGGCTTGACCAGTGGAATTTCCTGGGATTCCAGTAGTATGTTTAACACCCCATAAGTTCAGAAACTTAGGTGTTCTACTGGCTATATATCCCAAGCCATTATCAGTTTTTATCTCTCGTGGAACACCAAGGACTGCAAAGCAACTCCTCCAATGTCTTATAACGTCTCAAGCACTGTCACTCATTAAGGCTGTGGCCCAAACCATGGCTGAATAAGTATCAATAGCGACATGTATAAGTTTAAATCGCCCAAAAGGGAGCATAGACAGTGATATCCGATTGCCATATACCTAATGGTGCCAGACCCCTAGGATTGACTCCTACTCCTAGGCCGATTTGATTCTGGCATGCAGGGCACGTGGAAACAATACCCTGAGCGTCTGATATGGTCAGGTCAAACTGCTTCGTCAGCATTTTCGCACTTTGATGAAAAAAATCGTGCGATCTTCGGACTTGAGAAAATTTGTCAATTATTGGCCCCGTAGGTATCAATAAAGGAGCTGCCACTGTCTTGTCAATGATTTCATTGCCAACTGATAGGCCATCTTTTAAGCCTGAATGGCTTTGAATATGCCCAATATAATAAGCAGTTTGACGTTCATTTATCTGATGCCAGAGCCGCAGAAATAAGTTATACAAATTCTGGTTAGAGATTTCTTTCAACAACGCTCTCTCTAATCGAGTGACGGCATCGACCACATAGAGGGAATCAGAGATGATGTTTAATGGGATGTCTGGCCATTTCTCAAAAGTTTTAACTACAGCCATCAGTTCCAGCAGTTGAACTGAACTGCCTGGGGAGTGAACAGTTAGATTTTGCCATTTTCCATTCTCCCACCGAACCACTCCTGCTTTGGCTTGGATCTTACTTGCGTCGGTAAAAACAGTCAGGCCTTTAACAGGTACTGCTGATCTCAATGGTGGGTCTTCCATTTGAAATTTAACAGAAAACAATTTATGGGCCGGATAATGATTATTTATAGTTCCTGGATATGACAATAAGGCCCACTGTAATTCATCAGATTGTTGCAGTGCCCAGTTCAAGAACTCATCTGTGAGAGGAACGAAAGTGACGTCTGCCTCAATCCCTGCTATTTCCAGCAGACATTTCCTGGCCTTAACTATTATTTTTGCAATTGCCTCTAGTCTTGTGGTAATTGTTCTTTGCAAATTATATGGCAAAAATATCCACTCCAGGATCCTCAATGGGTCTTTTGCTACTGAATCCCATTGCATCAAGACTGCCATTACATGCTGGTTTTGACTTATCACAGCAATGTTAATTGACAAGTCAGGATCATATTGGTGACTGTAGTTATTGACTATCTTGTTTCCTATTTTTTCTATTTCTTGGATTTGCTGCCGAGACAGTTTTTGCGCACTATCAGCCTCTACTGAGCCCTTTAACAAAGGCATTAGTGGCGCAAGATCCTCATTCGTGATACCACATATGGTCCGTACCCATTGTATATCAACTATTAGCTTTTGAACATCTGTTAAGTTAGCAATATCTGTTTTAATTGCCACCTTCTGAGGATAAATGCACGCATTGGTGATAATATTACGTAAATATTTCCAAGAGGCGTGCATTTGTACCTTCTCTGGCGCGATCACCAACCCGGAGATGCTTAACTGCCAGTTCACTTCTTGTAGAATGCGATGCTGGTCCAGGTCTTTTCCTGCAATCAAGATATCATCCATATAATGGTAAAATAAGACACGAGGGTATTTTTTGCGCAGAGGTGCCAGCGCCCAGGCAACATAAGTTTGACAAATAGTTGGCGAGTTCTTCATTCCCTGAGGTAAAACGGTCCATTGATATCGTTTTGCTGGCTCTTGTTTGTTAATCGATGGTACTGTAAAAGCAAACTTCTCACTGTCATCCTCATGTAGGGGAACTGTGAAAAAACAGTCCTTAAGGTCAATCACCAACAGGGGCCACTCTTTTGGAAGCATTGCAGGAGAGGGTAATCCTGGCTGTAAAGCACCTACGTCCTGCATCACTGCATTAACAGCTCTTAGATCATGTAACACCCTCCACTTCCCTGATTTTTTAGGGATAGTAAATATTGGTGTGTTCCATGGACTGGTGGATGGCTTAATATGACCTTTCTCTAATTGTTCATTTACTAATTCATGAATCTGGGTGAGCTTTTCTTTGCTTAGCGGCCATTGATCAATCCAAACTGGTTTATCTGTAAGCCAGGTTAACTTCAGGATTGGTCGCCCATCAATTTTTGTCATCTGTATTCCTCCTACTCCAACAACAGGGGTGTCTAAATTCTCTAAAGGCCAGATTTTTGGCCAATAGGATAATGGAACAATAGTAACATCTGCTCCCATATCCAGTAATGTGTTGTACCCAACCATCTGTTCACCATTTGGATGTTGGAATACAACCGTCTGAGTGGGCTTTCCCTGTGAAAGTGGCATTGCCAGTCTTACCTCAGGTACTCCAGTGGATCCAAAACCACCGTCTCGACGCTTACGACTTCCTGCAAAAGGAACTTTAGCTCTGAAAGGAACTAATTGAGCGATTTTAGTTCCTTTAGGTATATGAACTGGTGGCTGCCAAACTTTAACCATTATTCCAATATTTCCTTCATAATCCGCATCAATTACACCGGGGAGCACAAAAATACCCTGTCGAGAGGCCGATGACCGTCCTAAAAGCAAAGCACTTAATCCATAGCCAAGGGGTCCGTTAGCGTTAGATGAGATAACTGTTACCTCCGTGTTGTGGATGGTTACATCTACTGCTGTTTCCACATCCACTCCTGCGCTTCCTGCAGTGGCTGATCTGAGGCCATCCAGGCAGCTGTTGGTGTTGAAGGGCGTTTTTGTGTCATTGCGCTCGCCTTTTTTGCGCTCGTTAACCCGTTTCCCTTAGGCATTGTATGTCTGGCCACTCGAGAGAGGCACTCAGTGGCTCTATGGCCAAACTTGCCACATCTATAACAACTGCCATGAAATCTGCCGTTGGACCCAGATGGTCTGGCGGAGCTGTTTGTCCATACCAATGGTCTGGACCAACATTGATTTTTCACATGTCCTATTTTTCCACAGTTAAAGCATTTTGGCCTCCGATTTCCTTTGTGAGGTTGAACTAAAGGTTTCAATGTTGTTGCCATAGCTTCAGCTAAATGTGCTGATGATCCTACCCTAGAGCAGGCTTCTATCATGTCGACCAAAGTTGTTGTCCACGGGAGAGCCTGCAGGATCTTTTTGCAGTCATGGTTAGCATTAGCAACTGCTAAGTGTAACCCTATTTCCGCCTTTACTTCAGTTGACATGTTTGGTATACGATCCAGAGCTGCTCTTAGACGGTCTGAAAAGGTCATGAAAGGCTCATTAGGTTTCTGTATAATAGTTGTATATGAGGGAACTGGCACCCCCATGTCAGGAACGATCTTAAATGCTTGACGAGCCAGTGTCTGTGTTTGCTGCAAAATAGCTTCATGCAGTCGGGCTTGTACCTGAGGGTCAGCAAACGGTCCTTTACCCAACATCATATCTGCTGTGACGACTCGCTGCGGATCTCCCTGTTGTAAGTCCATATTTTCTACTACTGCCAGATCAACTCTTTTTTCCCATTCAGACTCCCATAGTAATACCTGAGTGGGCTTCAGGAAGGTTTCTGCTAGCTTCCAGCAGTCAAATTGAGTCATTAATCCACTGGCGAAAATATGATTCAATAAAGTTTGAACGTATGGGTTGGACAAGCCATATTGCATTACAGCTTTCTGGCCTTCCCTTACCAACTTCCAATCCAAAGGTGACCATTGTCGTTTTCTTTGTTCTACTATTACTGGAAAGGCTCGTGGAATAAATTCTCTTTCAATTACTGCATCGCATATGAGGCCTCTCCATTTCTTAGCCGGATCATAGTCATCTGGTTAGGGGTCTCTGAGCACCTGTGGGGATGAAACTTTAATCTCTGGGTTGGTTAATTCATTAATTCATTCCAACAGTTGATTAGCTGTTGCTTTTGGTTTTTCCATCAGTTCCTCCAAATGGGCCAAAGTCTGTTTTATATCTTCTCCGTGTCATATTAATTCTTCCTTTAATAATTGTCTTTGCTGATCTTCCCCTTAACTAGATGTTGGGGGTGATGATGGAAGAGGAATACACTCAGGGATTGATGAGCTCAAGGTCAATGGCATATCCATAGTGTCATTTGTAAAACGTACCTTTCGTTCTCTGCCAGGTATTCCTTCAGGCATAGCAGAAGGATGGGATGGGGCAGGATGGTGAAGGGTGGGTGGGAGGGTAGGAGAAGCAATGCGCGTATTCGGCTCCTGGAACGGTGCTCTAGGGGGTTCTGGGGAGGTGGGCTCACATCCATGCTCTCCTCTTCTAGAGGTGGACACGAGGGTATTACGACATTATCCCCTCCAAAGAGTCTCTTAGTATTTTCTTCTAGAGGTGGAGCCTCTAGATGGATGGTACTATAAAGTCACCACCTCCAAAGAACCTTTTAGCATCTACCGGGAACGCAGATGGTACAGCATTTTCTGCTTTCATGGCAGCAGCTGCAGCACGCTCAGCTTCTAACTGGTGTATAATGGATGATACCGATTTACACAAGCCGATAGCATTATTCAACAGTGAGGTGGACAGTGAGGTGGGTCGAGAGCTGGCTGAATGACAGAGCCCAGAGGGTGTTGATCAGTGGCACAAAATAAAGTAGGAGACCTGTGGCCAGGGGAGTTCCTCAGGGATTGGTTTTGGGGCCAGTCTTTTTCAACATCTTCATCAATGACCTGGATGAGGGGACTGAGGGTACCCTCAGCAAGTTCTCTGCTGGCACCAAACTGTGAGGACTGGCTGATTCCCCAGAAGGCTGTGCTGCCATTCAGCAGGATCTTGACTGGCTTGAGAGTTGGGCAGAGAGGAACTTCATGAGGTTCAATAAGGACAAGTGCAGAGTCTTGCATCTGGGAAGGAACAAACCCATGAACCAGTACAGGCTGGGGATTGACCTGCTGGAGAGCAGCTCTGCAGAGAGAGACCTGGGAATGCTGGTTGATAATAAACTAAACATGAGCCAGCACTGTGCCCTCGTGGCCAAGAAGGCCAATGGCATCCTGGGATGCATCAAGAAGAGTGTGGCCAGCAGGTCAAGGGAGGTTCTTCTCCCCCTCTACTCTGCCGTGGTGAGGCCTCATCTGGAGTCCTGTGTCCAGTTCTGGACTCCTCAGTTCAAGAGGGACAGAGAACTTCTGGAGAGAGTCCAGCACAGGGCCACCAAGATGATCAGGGGAATGGAACATCTTTCATATGAGGACAGGATGCGGGAACTGGGGCTGTTTGGAGAAGAGGAGATTGATTTGGGATCTCATTAATATTTACAAATATCTAAATGGTGGATGTTAGGAGGTTGGGACATCCCTTTTTTTGATCGTGTCTAGCAACAGAACAAGGGGTAATGGGATGAAACTGGAATGCAAAAGTTCCATTTATACATAAGAAAAAACTATTTTACTGTGAGGGTGACAGAGCAGTGGAACAGGCTACCCAGGGAGGTTGTGTAGTCTGCTGCCTTGGAGGTCTTCAAGACCCACCTAGACACGTTCCTATGCAGCCAGATCTAGATGGACCTGCTTCTGCAGGGGGGTTGGACTAGATGATCTCTAAAGGTCCCTTCCAATCCCTACCATTCTATGATTCTATGAAGAGGACAGACTAGTATTTTTTTCTGTAGTGCCCAGTGACAGGACAAAAGGTAACAGGCACAAGCTGGAACACAGGAAGTTCCACTTCAACATGAGGATAAACTTCTTTACTGAGAGGGTGAGGGAGCACTGGAACAGACTGCCCAGAGAAGTTGTGGAGTCTCCTTTTCTGGAGTTTTTCAAAACCTTCCTGGATATGTTCCTGTGTGACCTGATCTAGGTGAACCTGTTTTAGGAGGAGAGTTGGACTAGATGATGTCTAGAGTTCCCTTCCAACCCCTACCATTCTGTGATTCTGTGATTAGTACCCAAGAAAGTTTATATAATATGTAAACCTACTCCCTCATAAATGCACAAGAATTTTAATGCTTTTTATGCTACCTAGTAATATAATTGAAATGTTGTTAGGATTTCTTTTATTATTTTCATATTTTATTTCTTATTGTCAAACACTTGTAGTCGATTTTGTTATCCTTATTATCTCTGTACTTTTTATTATTGAGATAAAGCTTATAGGGTCACAAAAAGAATATCTAGGAGGTATCTGAGGAGGACATTCAGTATACTCCCTGGCTCAAAGGCAAAATCCATCATTAAACTCTTCTTAACTGATTATTTGACAACTGACCTGTTAGACTGATCTCTTTTGAAATACCTCCAGTCTGGGAGATATCAGTAAGATTCTTTAATATCCTTACTGTCAGGACAGTTTTCCTAAAATATACTGTAGGCACAAATGTAGCTTGGACCAGCCAGCTTGAATAAAGATGGTAGGGACAAGTTAATGCAGCTGGCAAGCTACTTCAGAAACAGGTGCTGCAAGTTAATCAATTGGGCCCCCGGGTGATCTCATGGGCAAAAGCAGCATATAAGGAGGTAGCTAGCAAAAGAAGGGTGGCTTTGAGTCAACTGTGGTGGTTGTACTATGTTTCATGTGTATGTCTCTGCATGTGTATTACCTAGAATCTCTACATCTTTGAGTCAATATTGCTTGCACCACTGCAACATTTGGTGACCCTGACATGATTTGCTGAATTGATTGGATTAAGAACCCTTGGCAGAAAAGCACCGGGATTCCTGCTTGAAAAGGCAAGTGATCTGAGTAAACTGTTATAATGGGAAAAATGATAAGCGAAGAGGAAAATCCTATTGACACCCTCCAGCATATCCTTGCTGAGAAAGGATTCAATTATGAAAGAGAGGATTTGCTAAGACTTGTAAGATGGGGGCAGGAAGTAGGTCTCTTTGTCTCCCCCCAAGAAGTATATGAAAAGGGACATTGGGAAAATCTAGGAGACACGTTGAATAATGCTTTTGGCTTGTGTAAGTTGGTATCATCCATTATACACCAGCTAGAAGCTGAGTGTGCTACACCTGCTGCCATGAAAGCAGAAACTGCTGTACCATCTGCGTTCCCAGCAGATGCTAAAAGGTTCTTTGGAGGTGGTGACTTTATAGTACCATCGTGTCCACCTCTAGAAGAGGAGAGCATGGATGTGAGCCCACCTCCCCCAGAACCCCCTAGAGCACCATTCCAGGAGCTGAATGCACGCATTGCTTCTCCTCCCCTCCCACCCACTCTTCACCATCCTGCCCCATCCCATCCTTCTGCTATGCCTGAAGGAGTATCTGGCAGAGAATGAAAGGTACGCTTTGACCACAATACTACGCATCTGCCATTGCCCCTGAGCTCATCAACCCTGAGTGTATTCCTCTTCCATCATCACCCCCAACATCTAGTGAAGGGGAAGATCAGCAAAGACAATTATTAAAGGAAGAATTAATAAGACACGGAGAAGATATGAAACAGACTTAGGCCCATTTGGAGGAACTGATAGAAAAGCCAAAAGCAACAGCTAATCAACCGTTGGAACGAATTAATGAATTAACCAACCCAGAGATTAAAGTTTCATCCCCACAGGTGCTCAGAGACCCCTAACCAGATGACTATGATCCGGCTAAGAAATGGAGAGGGCTCATATGCGATGCAGTAATTGAAAGAGAATTTATTCCACGAGCCTTTCCAGTAATAGTAGCGCAAAGAAAACGACAATGGGCACCTTTGGATTGGAAGTTGGTAAGGGAAGGCCAGAAAGCTGTAATGCAATATGGCTTGTCCAACCCATACGTTCAAACTTTATTGGATCATATTTTTGCCAGTGGATTAATGACTCAATTTGACTGCTGGAAGCTAGCAGAAACCTTCCTGAAGCCCACTCAGGTATTACTATGGGAGTCTGAATGGGGAAAAAAGAGTTGATCTGGCAGTAGTAGAAAATATGGATTTACAACAGGGAGATCCGCAGCGAGTCGTCACAGCAGATATGGTGTTAGGTAAAGGACCGTATACCAAACATGTCAGCTGAAGTAAAAGCAGAAATAGGATTAAACTTAGCTGTTGCTAACCTTAACCATGACTGCAAAAAGATCCTGCAGGCTCTCCTGCGGACAGCAACTTTGGTCGACATGATAGAAGCCTGCTCTCGGCTAGGATCATCAGCACATTTAGCTGAAGCTATGGCAACAGCACTGAAACCATTAGTTCAACCTCACAAAGGAAATCGGAGGCCAAAATGCTTTAACTGTGGAAAAATAGGACATGTGAAAAATCAATGTTGGTCCAGACCATTGGTATGGACAAACAGCTCCACCAGACCATCTGGGTCCAACGGCAGATTTCGTGGCAATTGTTACAGATGTGGCAAGATTGGCCATAGAGCCACTGAGTGCCGTTCTCGAGTGGCCAGACAGTTGCTTTGCAGTCCTTGGTGTTCCAAGAGAGATAAAAACTGATAATGGCTCGGGATATATAGCCAGTAGAACACCTAAGTTTCTGAACTTATGGGATGTTAAACATACTACTGGAATCCCAGGAAATTCCACCGGTCAAGCCATTATTGAATGTACACATCAAACCTTAAAAGGCCTGCTAGAAAAACAAAAAATGGGGGAAGAGGGTGTGAGCCCTCAAGATAGACTAATGAAAGCCCTTTATACAATGAATCATCTCAGAATTGTGGCAAACCGGAATGAACCACCGGCATTAACACAGTTTGCCTAAATGAGTCGGGATTTGGATTTTATTGACAAACCTAAAGTTTGGTATAAGAATCCCATTACTGGAGAGTGGCAAGGACCTGCAGATCTGTTAATGTGGGGAAGAGGCTCTGCTTGTGTCATTACAGATCAAGGTCCCCGGTGGATTCTGGCAAAATGGATCAAGCCACATCAACAGAAAGGACTTAATGACTGTAAGACCAATGTAAAAAACAATCTTGAGGAAAGAACCAAGTGATCCACCCTCAATCCATCACTCTATTAAAATGTAAACCCTGTCAACTGTGGCACCACATATGCTGCTATAAATTCCTCCAGCTATCTGTATTGCATTAAAAGAATTGAAGAACTTAAGATGACCAATGGAAACTTGAAAGCAAAAATGGTGTATTTTCTACGGATGAAGAGATACTTCCATCTTAAAGATAATGCTCACAGATCAGCATGCTAAAGGATCTGAAGAAAAGTCCAGAACTACATTCAGGAAACAGAAATATCAGTGGAGCTACCAAGAACTCATCCCTTCCTGCCAGTGTGCGTCCCTCCTAGCAACACATATCAGATTATGGGGTTTTTTTGAGTTTATGGATTTCTGTATTGTATTATTCAGCGATGTAGCTGTTATTGACCTTTTGTTGTAAACTCGTGGCCGTGGGTAAAAATAATTGTTTTCTTTATGTACCTTTAATTTTGAAATGTGTTGCTGAAGGCTGGCTTGTCCAAAAAAAAAGAAAAAGGGGGGAATTGTTAGCACAAATGTAGCTTTGACCAGCCAGCTTGAATAAAGATGGTAGGGACAAGTTAATGCATCTGGCAAGCTACTTGAGAAACAGGTGCTGCAAGTTAATCAATTGGGCCCTGGGTGATCTCATGGGCAGAAGCAGCATATAAGGAGGTAGCTAGCAAAGGAAGGGTGGCTTTGAGTCACCTCTGTTGGTTGTACTACATTGTCCATGTATGTCTCTGCACGTGCATTACCTAGACTCTCTACGTCTTCGAGTGAATAGTGCTTGCACCACTACAACAATATACTGTATGTTTTCCCACCCTTTAAGACCCTTGCTTACTGTGTCCCCTCTAAGAAGACCGCTGATCATGTTCCCTTTGTGTCAGTCTTTCCTGTGTTTGCGGACCACTATTGCGTCTCTTCTTGTTCTTCTTTACACTAGACTATCTCTATGTTAATAGGCTTTGAGATCACTGTAGTGCACATCTTGAAGTGTGGTGCCCGAACCTCTGCATGGGATTCTAGATGAGACTTGTCAGAACGAAGTACAACTTAGAACTAAGTCTTATCTTAGTGATGAGGTTCTGTTTATTCATTTCAGTATCATGTTTGCTTTTCTTACAGCAGTGACAATATTTATTCAATCTGTGTTGGTCTGTAATGCCCACATCCCTTTCTAAAGAGCTGCCGTTTAGGAAGTCATTCTTCAGCTTGTGCTTGCGCAGTTGATTGTTTCTACGCAACTGTAGTAATTTGGTTAGTTTTGATGACTGTAGTCCCTTTCTTTTATAGTAATATCTAAGATTCTAAATAATTAAGAATTTCTGAGACTAGTAGACTTTTTTCAAGATTTATGGTACTCCCTAGTGCTTGACATTATAAATGGAAGGGTATGTTCAATTGATCATTTTGATAATGACCCTGTATCAGGGGCAGAGACTCATTTTGCTAAGAACTCCAAGCCAGGGACAGTGATTCACTTCATTAAGGACCCCGAGCCAGGGGCAGTAACTATGTCCAGAGGAGACTGTGTCTTGAGGGAGGGACCCAATCACTTCACTACAGACCCTGAGCCAGGGGCAGTGATTTTCTTCTTTAAAACTATGGCCGGAGGAGGCCATGTCCCGAGAGGGACCCTATAACTGCAGAGATATTCTTCAAGGACTGCATCCTGTGTGAGGGATCTTGTATCGGCAGAAGCCACAGCTGCTGGGAAAAACCCACACCAGAGAAGTTCATTAAGGACTGTGTCCCAGGGGAGGGACCCCATATTGAAGCAGGGGAAGAATGCAAGGAGTTGTCCTCATCTGAGAAGAAAGAAGTGGCAGAGCCCATCTGTGAGAGACTGACCACATCCCCCATTCCCTGCCCCCCTGAGCTGTTGAGGGGGAAGGAAGTAGAGATATGGGGAGCAGTGAGCTGGACCCAGGAAGAAAGGAGGGGTGGGGGAGGGAGATCTTAAAGTGCTGATTGTAATTTTCTCATCATCCTACTCCCTTTTTGCTTTTATTCCCTTCTGTTTCTTGTAGAATAAACTTTCCTACTTTCCTCTCTAAGTGGAGTACTGGAGTCTGTTTTGCCTGGAACCGTAATTGGCACTGAGCCCTCCCTGCCCTTGTCTTAATCCACAACAACCTTGCTTATCTTTTTCCTCCCATTTTGCTGGGGCCCCTGTCATCCTAACGAGGATGGGGGTGAATGGGGGCACCAAGCGAGAGACCGTCGTGGTGTTGCTGTGCTAGCTGGGTCAAACCAAGACACTCTGTCATTTAGCTGGTTCTTGATCCACCTCATCATCCAATAGGTTCAAGTTGCACCAAGGGAGGTTTAGATTGGAGACTAGGAAGAACTTTTTTACTGAGAGTATTGTTATACGCTGGAAGAGGCTTCCCATGAAGGATGGTGTATCACCATTTCTGGAGATATTTAAAAGACACATAGATGAGGTACTGAGGGACATGGGTTAGTGACAGGCTTAGCAGTTTTAGGTTAGTGGTTGGACTTGAAGATCCTAAAGGTCTTTTGCAATCAAAATGGTTCTGTAATTTATATTTCAGCCATCATCCTTCAGACCACAGAAGCTTCAACATCTTGTTGTTTGACTGCAGCATATGTTTCACATTCATGAATAACCTCTGTTATAGTGTCCATTGTCAAGTCCACTCCTCAATCACAAGCCTATCTATATGTGGCAACTCTTCCTTGATGGTCTGAGGCATGAGCCCACCAAGCCATAAATATTTCACCTTTACATTGACAATCCAGGTCCACCTGAGTCACTTCAATCTTGGCATCCTGATCCACCTGCTGGTTGTACTGATGTTCTTCAGTGTCCTGACTCTTGGGTACACGAGTATCTATGTGATGCAGTTTCACAAACAGCTTCTCTAGCCGGGTAGCAATATCCTGCCACAATGGGGCAACCCAGATGGGTTTCTTCTGTGTTGACAGTTACTCTTCTTCTGTTGCTGCAACCACCCTTAAAGAGCATTTGCCACCATTCGTGACTCAGTATAGAGGTAAAGTATTGACCATTTTTCTTGTTTCCCAATGTTTCAAGCCAACTGGATGGCATTCACCTCTGGTTACTGACTCGATTCACCTTCTACTTCCACAGCTTCTGCAATTTGCTATAGGGGACTCCATACAGCCACCTTCCACCTCTGATCCTTTCCCACAATGGGACAGGACCCATCAGTGAACGAGGCATTTTGCCTCTTGTTTTCTGACATTTTTTTATACAGTGGGGCCTGTTAAGCAAACATCACCTTTTCTCTGGTTATATTCCAAAATCTTTGCCTTCTAGCCAGTTCATGATCACTTCCAGAATTCCTGGGTGACTGGGGTTTCATATTTGAGTCCATTGTGTAATCAGTGTAACCCCCTTTTTCCATGTAACATCAGTTGCATGATGTGATGAAGGGACCTTCCCTTTGAACATCCAGGCTGGCATAGGCTTTTGGGTTGCTAAGAGGAGCTGTGCTTCAGTTCCATCTATTTCTGAGGCAGCTGAAACTCCTTCGTATAATGCCAATATCTTTTCAGTTAGAGTGTAGCAGGCCTTGGAACCTCTGTATCCCTGTGGTGGTTTAGCCCTGGCTGGGTGCCAGGTGTCCCTCAAGTCGTATCATCATTCCCCCTCCTAAACTGGAAAGGGGAGAGAGAAATATAACGAGACATTTGTGAGACAAGATAAGGACAGGGAGATCGCTCAGCAATTACTGTCACGGGCAAAACAGACTCAACTTGGGGATAAAAGGTTTGATTTATTAAAGGAACAATCAAAACAAAATACAGAGATGAGAAATAAAATCAAATCTTAAAACATCTACCCTCACCCCTCCCTCTTCCCAGGACTCTCCTTCCTTCCCCCTCAGCAGCACAGAGGATGGGCTCCTCTCTCTCCATGGGTTCCCAGATTCAGGCAAGTTCATAGAACCATAGAATGGTAGGGGTTGGAAGAGACCTTTAGAGATCATCTAGTCCAACTCCCCTGCAGAAGCAGCTCCACCTAGATCAGGTTGCACAGGAACGCATTCAGGGGGATCTTGAAGACCTCCAAGGAATGAGACTCCAAAACCTCCCTGGGCAGTCTGTTCCAATGCTCTGTCACCCTCACAGTAAAAAAGTTTTTTCTTATGTTTAAATGAAACTTATTGTGTTCCAGCTTCATCCCATTACCCCTTGTTAGGTTGCTAAATACAGTAGAAAAAAGAGATGTCCCAACCTCACACAATTTGACACAGTTCGGTGTCATCAGTGAACTTGCTGAGGGTACACTCTGTCCCCTCATCGAGATCGTTGATGAAGATGTTGACCAAGACTGGCCCCAGAACCGATCCCTGTGGAACTCCACTGGCCACAGGCCTCCAACTCGATTCTGTGCCATTGATCACCACTCTCTGGGCTCTGTCATTCAGCCAGCTCTCCATCCACCTCACTGTCCACTCATCCCAGACACACTGCCTGAGCTTTCTGATGAGGATGTTATGGGAGATAGTGTCAAAAGCCTTTGTGAAGTCAAGGTAGATGACATCCACTGCTCTCTCCTCACCTAGCCAGCCAGTTATGCCCTCATAGAAGGCTATCAGGTTGATCAAACAGGATTTCCCTTTGGTGAATCCATGTTGACTCCCCCCCGATGACCACCTTTTCCTTCATATGTTTAGTGACTGCATTCAAGATGAGTTGTTCCATCACCTTTCCAGGGTGGAGGTGAGGCTGACTGGCCTGTAGTTTCCCGGGTCATCCTTCCTGCCCTTTTTGAAGACTGGAGTGACACTGGCTTTTCTCCAGTCCTAGGGCACCTTGCCTGTCCTTCATGATTGTTCAAAAATGATGGAGAGAGGCTTAGCAATCACATCAGCCAGCTCCCTCAGCACTCTAGGATGCATCCCATCAGGACCCATTGACTTACGAGTGTTGAGCTTAGCCAACCTCTTCCTCTTCCACTGAAGGCAAATCCTCTCTTGTCCAAACCGTCCTACTATATTTGCTGGACTGGGATTCCCGAGGGCTGGCCTTGGCTGTAAAGACTGAAGCAAAGGAAGCATCAAGTAGTTCAGCCTTCTCTGCATCCTGTCACCAGGGCACCCTCTGTGTTCAGCAGCAGGCCTACATTCTCCCTAATCTTCCTTTTGCTGCTGATGTACCTAAAAAACCCCTTTTTATTTTCCTTAACTTTTCTGGCTAGATTTAATTCTAAAAGTGGTTTAGCTTTCCTGATTGCACTCCTGCATGCTCAGGCAAAGTTCCTATACTCTTCCCAAGAAGACAGGCTCTGTTTCCATCTCTCATAGATGACTGCTTTCTCCCTGAGTTGTCCCAGCATATCTTTGTTCATCCATGGAGGCCTCCTGCGTCCTTTTCCCTCTTTCCTACATGTATGATGATATGGGCTTGAAGGAAGTGGTGCTTGAAGATTGACCAGCTCTCTTGGGCACTTCTTCCATCTAGGATCTTATCCCATGAGATCCCTCCAAGCAGGTCTTTGAAAAAGAGCTCACCTGAAATCCAGGGTCACGGTCCTGCTTTGTGTCCTGCTTCTTCCACACAGGATCTTGAATTCTATCATCTCATGGTCGCTTCAGCCGAGGTTGCCTCCAACCTTCACATCCCCAACCAGACCCTCATTTGTCAGCACAAGGTCCAGCAACACACCCCTTCTCTTTGGTTCCTCAATCACCTGTGACAGGAAGTTGTCATCAACAATCTGTAGGAACCTCCTGGTCTGTGTGCGCTTGGCTGTGTGGCTTTGCCAGCAAATATCAGGGAGTTTGAAGTCCCCCATGAGGACCAGGTACTGAGACTGTGAGGCAGCTCTCAGCTGTTCGTAGAAGGCCTCATCCACTTCCTCCTCCTGATCAGGTGGCCTGTAGCAAACTCCTACAACAATATCACCTACCTTACCCTATTCCTTAATTTTCATCCACAAGCACTCAACCTGCTCCTCATCCCCACCCAGGCAGAGCTCAATCCACATTAATTGCTCCCTCACATAGAGAGCAACTCCACCTTCTTGTCTTGTCAGCCTGTCTTTCCTGATCAACACATAGCCTCCAGAGCTGTGCTCCAGTCATTTGAGCTGTCCCACCACGTCTCTGTGACTGCAATGAGGTCGTAGCCCCGCATTCGCACCCACATCTCCAGTTCCTCCTGCTTATTTCCCAGGCTGCGTGCATTGGTGTAGAGGCAGCGCAGGGGCTTACTCAAACACACAGGTTTCCCTGGACGGATGCTCCAGGTGGGCTTGCTCCAGGGTGGGCTTCCCACGGAGTAACAACCTCTTTTGGGCATCCACCTGTTCCAGCATGGGGTCCTCCACAGGCTGTGGGTGGATCTCTGCTCCACCGTGGACCTCCATGGACTGAAGGTGGACAGCCTGCCTCACCATGGTCTTCACCACAGATTACAGGGAAATGTCTCTTGCAGTGCCTGAGCACATCCTCTCCCTCCTCCACTGACCTTGGTGTCTGTGGAGATGTTGTTCTCACATTCTCACTTCCTTCTGCTGCTGCTGCAGTTTAGCAACTGCACAGCAACTTCTTCCACTTCTCAAATACATTATTCACTGAGGCGTTACCTCCATTACTAATTGGCTTGGCCTTGGTCAGTGGCAGATCTATCTTACAAGAGACTGGCATTGGCTCTATCAGCTACAGGGGAAGCTTCTAGCAGCTCTTTGCTTAACAAAGCAACCTCTGTAGCCCCTCCTACCAAAACCTGGCCCAGACAAAACCACTACAATCCCCAATTCCAAAACCCTAATGTTTGACCTCAGGTCTCTCAGGTGCTTTCTGCCAGAGACTCCAGGCAGGGCCATTTATCCTGGCTATGATGTAGAGCACATTTTAAACATCTTTTCCTGCCTGGACTGACCCAAAGACTATTGCACAAACAATCTCCTGTTCAATTTGTTCAAAGACTTGTTGTTGTTCAGGGCCTCATTTAAAATCATTCTTCTTCCAAGACAACTGATAGAGAGGGTTTACAATCAGACTATAATTTGGAATATGCATTCTTGAAAACCCTACAACATCTAAGAAAGCTTATGTTTTATTTTCAGTAGTCAGTGAAGACATAGTTAGTATTTTGTTGATGATATCCATTGGGATGTGCAGACATCCATCTTGCCATTTTATTCCTAAAACTGGATCTCCTGTGCAGGTCCCTTAATCTTACTTTGTTTTATAGCAAAACTGGCCTTCAGAGGGTCTCGTATCATTTTCTTCTTCCTCTGCTGTGTCACCCCATACAATGATGTCATCAATGTATAGCAGGTGTTCCAGAGCTTCACCCTTTTCCAGTGCAGCCTGTATCAGTCCATGGCAAATGGTAGGGCTGTGTTTCCACCCCTGGGGCAGTCGATTCCAGGCTTATTGGATGCCTTTCCAGGTAAAAGCAAATGGGGGCCTGCACTCTACTGCCAAAAGAATTAAGAAAAATGCATTAACAGTATCAAGTATGACATACCACTTGACTACCTTTGAATCCAGTTTGTATCGGAGTTCCAGCATGTCCAGCATGGCAGCACTCAGTGGTGGCATGACTTCATTCAGGCCACGATAGTCTACTGTTAGTCTCCACTCTCTGGTAGACTTTCATACTGACCATATGGGGGTGAGCGAGTCCTGCTGATCACCCCTTGGCTGTCCAGGTGATGAATCAGCTCATGGATGGGAATCAATAAGTCATGGTTGGTGAGATATTGCCTCTTGTGGTTGTGACTGGCACACGCTATTCTTCAACCTTCAGCAGCCCCACAGCAGAAGGATCCTCTGAGAGACTAGGCAAGGTGGACAGCTGTTCACTTTCCTCTGTCTCCAAGGCAAGTATACCAAAGGCCCACCAGTACGCTTTTGGGGTCCTAAAAGTACCCTCTCCTGAGGTAGTCTATGCCCAGGATACACAGAGCCTCTGGGCTAGTCACAGTGGTGTGCTTTTGTCACTCATTCCCCATTAGACTCACTTTAGCCTCCAACACAGTGAGATGTTGAAGTCCCCCTCTCACTCCAGAAATGCAAATATCTTCTGTCCCTTTATAGATTGATGGCATTAGAGTACATCAAGCACCGGTGTCCATTAGAGCCTTGCACTCCTGTGGGTCTGATGTGTCAGGTCATCAGATCCACACAGTCCGATAAACTTGATTGTCCCTCTCCTCCCCCTGGCTGGAGGCAGGGCCACTCTAATACTGATCATAACATTAATTACTCACTTTTTGTAAAAAAAATGTGGGCCCGCTACTAAACACAGAAGGTGCCCTGGTGACCGAGGATGCAGAGAAGGCCCAACTACTGAAGGCCTTCTTTGCTTCAGTCTTTACGGCCAAGGACAGTCCTTGGGAAGCCCAATCCAGTAAGGATAATAGGATGGCCAGGACAGCAGAGTACTTTCCCTGGGTGGAAGAGGAAGAGGTTAAAGACTTATTGGCCAAGCTCATAAGTCAATGAGTCCTGATGGGATGCATCCTAGAGTGCTGAGGGAGCTGGCTGATGTGATTGCTAAGCCTCTCTCCATCATTTTTGAACAATCATAGAGGACAGGCGAGGTGCAATCGCGAAAAACTTATCTACACGGGAATGCAGATAAGCAGGCACTTTTTTATTATGCAGTGCTGGGAAAACACAGGGGATAGCTCCTACAAACGTGCTTATTAGTTATTAGTTGTTAGTTACCATTTTCAGGGGTTTTATACAGCTCAAACAAAAGAATCACATTTTCCAACAAAAGCATGCATAAAATGTCCATCTCTTAATTATGCCGTTTACCTTGATTGGTTCCTAACTATCATAAATTTCCAAAATCACAGTGATTGGTTGAGAAAAGATATCAGTCCTTTTGTTTTAGTACCAACTAAGGTAACAGCTAAGGTAACCTAACAAATACATATACCAGGGTCTTGTGGTTAAGGTAACAGCTAAGGTAACCTAACAAATACATACACCAGGGTCTCCTGACTAAGGTAACAGGTCCCTATCAAGTGTGGTATGTAACTCTTGCAGTTTGATCCTTATGTGATTCAAATGAATACTTACTTAATCAATAGGTGTTTGAGTTATTTGCAAGTGCTTAGCTAATTGATTGAACTATTACTAGGTGATAAACAAGTGCTTAATAAGTGCTTGACTACCTATTGTGATGATAAGTTATTAACTAAAATGATTGTCTATCTGCAACATTTCCCCCCTTTGAAAGTATTGATAATCACATTCCAATACTTTCACTCTTATATTTCAGTTATCTCCATAACAAAACCATGATTGTCATGCTGGTGGATTACCTTTGAACCGATCATTGTCTCTTGACAATGCTGTCAAGATTCTATTGCTCCATCGTGTTTTTTGTATTATTTCTCTTTTGATGCAACAATATGCCAAATAGATTGCCAGAAACATTATAATCAATAGCAGAAGTGTTTCAATCAGTGACTTTATCCAGGATCTTAGGTCCAGACCCAGTCCCTCAAAAACTTTATCTATCCAGCTTGTGTTCATGTCTTCCCTAATTTCCTGTGTTTCCTTTTCTATGTTATCTAATTGATCTAAATCGTGTTCTACATCTGTGGTAATGTTTGGAATGTGTATGCAACAATGGTCTATTCAGTCTTTTAGGAGGCCACACACCCCATGTTCTTTCAGCAACAGCATGTCCAGAGTCATTCTATTTTGCAATGCCATTCTAGAGGTAGCCTGTAATTGTAAATTCAATTGTTTTCAACACTACATCATCCTGCTCACTGAGAATTACCTGGTATTTCATCATTCGGCTTGGGGATAACCAATGTCCCCCCTTTTGCTCCAAGACTGTGGTTACCATATGTGGGACATAGACTGTAATAGTCCGTCCCAAGGTCAGCTTTCTTGCTTCTTGGATCAGTGTGACAGTTGCAGCTACTGCTCACAGGCAAGAAGGTCATCCCCTGCTCACCGAGTCTAGTTGTTTGGAAAAATATCCCATCGGTCTCTTCCAGCTTCCTAGTTTCTGTGTCAAAACTTCTAGAGCCAAATGGTGTCATTCATGAACAAATAACTGAAAGTCTTTGGTTAAATCTGGCAAGCCTAAGGCTGGGGCTGTCATCAGAGCTATTTTAAGCATCCAGAAAGATTCCTGCTGTTCTTTGCCACATGTAAAAGGGGTAGATTTTTGGGCTTCATATAATGGTTTGGCTATAAGACCATAATCCATGATCCAGAGCCTGCACCATCCCGTCATTCCCAAAAATGCCTGCAACTCATGCACAGTGTGTGGTTCCAGAATAGCACAAAACACTTCCTTTCCATTTGTCCCCAGCCTTCGTTCTCCTTTTGAAGTGTTGAGGCCCAGATATATCACTGTTTGACTGCTATTTGAGCTTTTTCTTTTGATACTTTGTACCTGTTTAATCCCCAAAAGTTTAAAATTCAATGGTTACCTGTATGCAGGCTGACCTTCCCGTTGTGGCAATTAGGATGTCATCCACATATTGGAGAAACAGATGCTCTGGTCTCGGTGTCACTGTCTTTTCATTAGTCCAAAGTTCCAGTTCTTTTGCGAGTTGTCTTCCAAAGACAGTTGGGCTGTTCTTGAATCCTTGGGGTAGCCATGTCCATGTTAACTGCACCTTGCGTCCTGTTTGGGGGCTTTCCCACTCAAAAGCAAATAGTTTACGACTTTCCTTTTCCAAAGGGATACAAAAGAAAGCATATTTTAAATCAAGCACTGTAAACCACTGATAATTTTCTCTCAAGGCTGTGAGTAAGTTATATGGATTTGCTACAACTGGATGTATATCTTTCACAATCTGATTTATGGGCCTTAGTCCTGAACTAACCTATACTCTCCCTTCAGTTTCCGTACTGATAAAATAGGTGTATTATACTCTGACTCACATTCTTCTAGAATTTGATATTTCAGAAATTTGTCAATTAGTACTTTTAATCCTTGTTTTGCTTCAGGTTTTATTGGGTATTGTCTCATCCTGACTGATTTTGCTTTTTCTTTTATTTCAATTTTTACTGGTTGTGCCAATTTTGATTTTCCTGGAATCTCAGTTTCCCATACTATTGGGATCACTGCATTCTCCACTTCTGGAGGTAATTCTAGCACCTTTGGTTTTTCTTTTATCATCAATATTTGTCCTGTCTTTGATTCAGGTATTTTAGTAACAAGTCTCCATTTTCAAAGACAATTTGTGCATTTAATTTAGACAACAAGTCCCTCCCCATCAGGGGTATGGGACATTCTGAAACATACAAAAATTCATATGTTATCACTTTATTGCCAAATTGTAAATTTAAGGGTTGCAAAAATGGCAGATTTTCCTCTTTCCCTGTGGCTCTCACAATATTTGCAGTTTTAGTTTCTATTGCTCCTCTACATGTACTTAAAACTGAATACATTACTCCCATGTTTATACTAGGTTCTGTTCTCTGGGGTTTTTTTCCTTTTTTTTTCTTTTTCTTCTTTTTCCTCTCTTTCTCACTTTATCTGGGTGCTCCTTATAGGAGTCAGTTGATTTTTTTCTCAGAGAATTAAATCAGAAGGTGAGAAAGGCACTTTCATGTGTACTGGTTCACTCTGCCCAACCCCTTGCCTTAATGGGGCAATTATATGCTGTTTGACTTTAGAATTTAAGGGGGTCTTTAAGATGGTTATTAAATGAGTACAGCATTGAGTTCTCTTGGACACCAATGAGGAAGGTTCTGTGTCAGAGTCCTCATTTTTCCACGTTACTACTATCTGGACAGGGCTGGGAGCCCTCCCTTGAACCAGCACTCCAGAATGTATCCTTGTCAGGTTGCTGGGTCCCTGTTCAGGTTCATGTTGGTGAGCGGGTAAGTGAGAGAGGGTGTATATATAGGAACAGCTCTTCCCCCTTAAGGGTCAAATGTTTAAGAAACATTTTTGCTGCAGTACATGGGGAACAACAGTTTTGAACCTTTTTTTTTTCTACTGTGAGTGACATTACCCGATTTGTTCAGATTCTTTCTGCCATTCAGATTTTTCTCTTAAATAAAAGAACAAATCTACATATGGGACTTTATCTCACTTTTCCTCGCTCTTATAAAACAACATTAATTGCAAGATAGTATTATAACTAAGTATTCCATTCAGGGGGCACAATTCCTCATCATCCAGAGCATACATTGGCCACGTATGATTGCAATATTCAATAAGCTGCTTTTTACACAAATCATTATGTATTACTTTCCAGTGAGCCAAAAGGCAGCCCAAAGGAGATGTTTTTGGCACAGGGCCCTTATTGTTAGAATTTCCTCCCCTAAACAGGTTTGACCACTTAGATGCCATAACCAAAAATTATGGTGTCCTTCAAACACGGAGATTTAAAGGCACAGTTCAATATTTCTACACGTGATTACAGTACTCTATAAGTTGATCTTTATGAAAATCACCCTTAAATTCCTTCCAGTGTGCCAACAGACACCCAAGAGGTGAATTCTCAGGTACTTTGCTTACCATTTCAAAACCCTTTTAGTTACAAATACTTTCTCAACAATCATTTCATTCATTCTTTCACTTCTCTCTGGCTGCACCCCTCGCGGGATCACAGAACTGCGGATCAAAGCTCCGCACTCGCTTTGTGCACAATTGCATGTCTCAATCACACACACACAGACAGCTCACAACACAATATACAATAATATGTATTTATATACAAAGCAATATACAAACCAATGTACAATCAATGTACAAACCAAAACCAATAGGTACCTTACCATATACTTATGTGGGCCCACTTATACCAATTACTAATACCAATACCAATGTCAGCCCTGCGATCACTTCGTGCGACTTACGGGCTGCAATACCAATGCCACCCCTGCAATCGCTTTTGCGTTCGCCTTACGGGCGGCGCCTAGGGTCCCAATACCAACACGAGGATCCTCTAGCCCAACCAAACAGAACTTTCACTCCGTCTTACTGGCAGGCTTCTTTGGGCTTTCCCTGAGCCCAACCAAGCAGGGTCTCCAACATTGCAACTTACAGGCTAGTTCACCAGGTTCCACCCCCAACCAATTAGAAGTGCCTTACCATTCCAGGGAACCTTGCGAGGAGCTGTAAGGGTCACAGGCGATGGTCCTCCCTGAGAATTCCTCGGTGCTGGCTGGAGTTCGATCAGCATCTGATCCCGTCCAGCCTCACTCGCAAGGTCCCATCTGGGTCGCCAAAACTGTTGACGGATCCGCAATCACGAAAAACTTATCTACACAGGAATGCAGATAAGCCAGGCACTTCTTTATTATGCAGCGCTGGGAAAACACGGGGGATAGCTCCTCCATACTTGCTTCCTTGTTAGTTACCATTTTCAGGGTTTTTATACAGCTCAAACAAAAGAATCACATTTGCCAACACAAGCATGCATAAAATGTCCATCTATCAATTTAGCCCTTCACCTTGATTGGTTCCCAACAAACAAAATTTCCAAAATCACAGTGATTGATCAAAAAAAGATATCAGTCCCTTTGTTTTAGTACCAACTAAGGTAACAGCTAAGGTAACCTAACAAATACATATACCAGGGTCTTATTTACAAGTGCTTAGCTAATTGGTTTAACTATTACTAGGTGATTAACAAGTGCTTGACTACTTATTGTGATGATAAGTTGTTTACTAAAATAATTGTCTATCTGCAACAATGTCACTCCAGTCTTCAAAAAGGGCAGGAAGGACAACCGGTGAAACTGCAGGCCAGTCAGCCTCACCTTCAGCCCTGGAAAGGTGATGGAACAACTCATCTTGAATGTTGTCACTAAACATATGAAGAAAAGCAGATGAGAGCAGCGGATGTCATCTACCTTCACTTCAGCAAGACTTTTGACAGTCTCCCATAACATCCTCCTCAGAAAGCTCAGGCAGTGTGGCTTGGATGAGTGGACAGTGAGGTGGATCGAGAGCTGGCTGAATGATAGAATGATAGGTGGTGATCAGTGTACCCTCAGCAAGTTCGCTGATGACACCAAACTGGGAGGACTGGCTGATTCCCCAGAAGGCTATGCTGCCATTCAGCAGGATCTCGACCAGCTTGAGAGTTGGGCAGAGAGGAACTTCATGAGGTTCAACAAGGACAAGTGCAGAGTCCTGCATCTGGGAAGGAACAACCCCATGCACCAGTACAGGCTGGGGATCGACCTGATGGAGAGCAGCTCTGCAGAGAGTGACCTGGGAGTGCTGGTTGATAATAAACTAACCATGAGCCAGCAATGTGCCTTCGTGGCCAAGAAGGCCAATGGCATCCTGGGATGCACCAAGAAGATTGTAGCCAGCAGGTCAAGGGAGGTTCTTCTCCCCCTCTACTCTGCCCTGGTGAGGCCTCATCTGGAGTCCTGTGTCCAGTTCTGGACTCCTCAGTTCAAGAGGGACAGAGAACTTCTGGAGAGAGTCCAGCACAGGGCCACGAAGATGATGAGGGGTCTGGAACATCTTTTGTAAAGGAAAGGCTGCGGGAAATAGGGCTTAGTCTAGAAAAGAGAAGACAGGGATCTTATTAATATTTACAATATTAATAACCTTCTGCGGAGGGTGGGGACTAGATGATCTCTAAAGGTTCCTTCCAACTTTACCATTCTATGATTTTATGAATAAGAAATCCTTTCAAGATGGTCAAATGTGAGATCAGCACTTTTACCCTGAGAAATCAACTGCTGGTAACTGGAGTAGCATTTTTCACATGAAGAATCCCCTTTTGTGATTCTTTCCCCTTGCAACTCTCATATCCATGCCTCTTGGGTGAAGGTAGGATTTCCATCCCACTTCCTCATGTGCTCTCTGTGGTCACACAGGTAAAACTACAAGGATACCTTGTGGTTTGTACCTTCTATATCCTCTTTCTTGAGCAAGGAACATCTGCTTCTAATAGCTGAGATATGGGTCCATACATGTGGGGAGTAGGACGTATCCTCTTTTAATTGCTGGAACTCCTGGGACAGTTTCTCCACAGTCAAGATGCTGGTCCATAGAGAGGAAGAGAGACTTCCTTCATATTGCTGGATTTGGCCAACCACTTCATCTATCATTTATCTGTCTCAATCATTCCAGGACATTACTGACAATGAGTTGGCAGTGGTGCACTTCATCTGGATCTGTGGGTAACTGCTCATTATCTGGACTGTTAAAAGTCCCTTTGAGCATAGCCAATTCCCTCAGGTACTGGATACCTCTCTCCATGGTGCTTCACTTGCCTGCATGACATGTAACATCTTCCTCGAAGTGGTACCTTTCCTTCACGTATGACAGAAGTTGCCTCTAAAGGTTGAGGGTTTGTGTCCTTTTTCTAATTGCCTTGTCAATGCTCCCTTCCCTAGACAGATATCTCAGCTGCCTGGCTTCTCTGTCCTTTAATTCCAGGCTACTGGCCCCATTATCCCAGCATTGGAGCAGCCATGTGCTCCCCTGGATGGTGACTGATATCCTTTTGCATATCTCCCAAATCACTTAGGGATAGGAATCGTGTGATTACCTCTGGTTCTGCCTCTTCCTCCTTGTCATGGTTTACGCCCAACCTGCAACAAAGCAGCATGGGGCTGCTTGCTCACACCTCCACCCCCGTGGTGTGGGATGGGGAAGAGAAAATATAACAAAGAACTTGTGGGTTGAGATAAGGACAGGGTGGGATCATGCACCAATTATGGTCACAGGTAAAATAAAATCCACTTGGGGAAAAAAACCAAATCAGTTAAATCTTAGCAATTAAATCAGAGTTGGATGATGAAAAATACAGCCAGATCTTAAAAACAACACCTTCCTCCCACCCCTCCTCTCTTCCCAGACTCGTCTCCCTGTTCCCTATATCTCTACCTCCTCCCTGTCAGTGGTGCAGGGGGACAGGGAATGGGGGTTGCTCTCAGTCTGTCACAGATAGTCCCTGCCTCTCCTTCCTCTTCAAGAGGGAAGGACTCCTCACATTCTTCTACTGATCCAGCGTGGGATCTCTCCCACAGGACACAGTCCTCCATGAACCTCTCCTCTGTGGTGGAGTGACTGATTGGCTGTTACCGGATGGACTTGAACCACAACATGGGGAGACACACGTTAAGTCTCAGTATTCATTCACCAAAAGAACCAAAGACACGTTCCTGTGTGACCTACTTTAGCAGGGAAGATGGACTAGATGATCTCTAAAGGTCCCTTCCAACCCCTACCATTTTGTGATTCTATGATATCCACAAATCCAGACTTTGTGTAGTGCTGCTGTGATCTTCTTTGTAAACAAGTACCAAATTAAAAAAATCAGAGAAACATAGCACACATTAGGTTTTAGTTATTGACCTGGATCCAAAAGACTAGGAATGCAGAATAAAAAACAGAGACGTGGAACTCCATATATTAAATCTAGAATTTAAAAAATGATGTTCAAGGAAACTTCAGAACAAGTTTCATCTTCACCCTAAGACAGTTGTTTCTGAACTTAGAAATTGAGAAATAAAACCTGTTCCTTCTTTTCAACTACCTTGAAGATATTTATAAATGAGATACATTCAGCATTGGTACAAAAATGACTTTAAAATTTTTATAATCAATGAGGATGTGCCTGGGTGTTGCAGAGTCCCTTCTGTGCATCCCAGCCAACAACTCCAAAACTTGTCTAATATGAAATTGCACACACGTCATGGACATCTGCATTCCAGTTGTGTCTCTCACTGCAGAGGAAGTTTCTGTGTGCATAACTACCATGCCTACTGTTGTTGTAGTTTATGTAAATCATTTAATGGATTAATATACACAGCTGCAAATAAGTTGCTAGTCTCACATAAGAACATTCTGTCCTCTTAGATTTGTGTATACAAAGCACTATCTCATTTCATATGATGATTTGTTTAAACATGTTAAAATTTGACATTTAAAGGGTATGCTGGGATTTGACTGGATGGGAATCTGTGAGTGTCATGGTTTTGTGTGGAGACATTTCTGGTAACGGGGAAGGGACTGTAAAGATGGCTTCTGTAAGAAGTTTCTCAAAACTCTTCTCAGCTCTGAGTCAGACCCACTTCTGGGGCTGAGCCAATTAGGTGCCTCCACAATCACTTTTTAAAAAGAAGAAGCGGAAAAGGAGGGTTCTTCCTGTTTCTTCTTGCTGTTCTTCCTTCTTTTCTGGCTGGTGGTGTTGCAAGGAGTTGGAAGAGAGAGAGAAGCAACCATGGTGACCCCACAGTCAGTGAGGGAAAAGAGGAGGAGATGTGTTGGAGCAGAAACCCCCCTGCATCCTGTGGAGAGGAGTGGTGAAGCAGAGGTTTGTTGGCACTTCATAAAAGACCCCGTGCCAGGGGTAGTGACTATGACCAGAGGAGGCTGTGTCCTGTGGGAGGGACCCTGTATTTGAAGAAGATGTTGGGAAGAACCCATGCATTAAGGACTGTGTCCCATGTGAGGGACCCCATATTGGAGCAGGGGAAGAATGTGAGGAGTCATCCTCCTCTGAGAAGAGAGAAGTGGCAGAGATCATCTGTGAGAGACTGACCACATCCCCCATTCCCTACCTACCCCCTGTGCTGTTGAGAGGGGAGGAGGTAGAGATATTGGGAGCAGTGAGCTGAGCGCAGGAAGAAAGGAGGGATGGGAGAGGGAGATCTTAAAGTGCTGGTTGTATTTTTCTCATCATCCTGCCCTGTTTTTGCTTTTTGTTCTGTTCTGTTTCTTGTAGGTAGTAGAATAAACTTTCCTTACTTTCCTCTCTAAGTGGAGTAGTGGAGTCTGTTTTGCCTGGCACCGTAATTGGCAGTGAGCCCTCCCTGCCCTTGTCTTGATCCACATCCTTGGTTTTCTTTTCTTTGCTCCCATTTCGCTGGGAGGGTGGGGGTGGATGAGGGGCAGTGAGCAAGAGACTGTTGTGGTGTTTCATTGCTGGCTGGGCAAAACCAGGACAGTGAGTAGCTGGTAAAGGTCAGCTTTTGGAGACTGATATTCTTTGTAATGTACTGAGGATCTGCTGGAAAGTGAGATATCAAGGCAGGAAGAGGATCTGTTTATGGTGTTAGGGAGGAATAGCTATTCAAGTACCTGAACCAAATGTCAAAATATTTTTTTTGTTACTGTGATGCAGTTATGCATGGTTAAATGAAGATATCTGGAGGACAACAAATTATTGCACTCCTCCTACTTTTTGTTCTAGCCACTTATATCACTATTTCTTTCCAGATGATGCTTCCTAGCTTTCTTTTCATAGCTATTACTCATCAAGTACAGTAAAAAGGGTAAGCCTTTTTCTACAACCATGTATTTGAGTAACCCACAAGTATAAATTAAAGCATGAGAAGGACATATATGCATGTTACACAGCTGTCAGTTCAGCATATGTCCTGTATTATATATGTGCTTTCTTTTTTTTTTTGTAACTCTACAAAAAAGTAAGTTCAAAAGCTCATCCTCTGTGGGCATTATTCCCCAATGGAGGATGGAACCTAAGAATATCTACAGTTCTGAGAGAGGATATTTTTCAAACTGAGAATCCTTTTTTTTTATAATTTCAAATGTTTTGCTAGAATGTTGTTGAGATGGAAAGAATAAAAAAATTAGGTTTGCAAGAGAAGGTAGAGTGATTATAAGTTTAGAGTTAGACCAAATAATTTATGTTGATATTTGCACATCTGTCAAAACTGACCAAATATTTTGGTTTTGTAATATATTTTTTGAAAATTTTTAACTGCTCAAAACTTTTCTTAAAAATTAGTATCTGTGGGGCTTTTTAAAGATGACATGATTGATACTAAAGTAAAATATAATGAAAAGCTCTAATGTGCTTGGCCTTCAGAATGAAGATTCTTCTATCAGTGATTGAGTATCAGATTTGGAGACTGTTCATAGTTAAAGCTGCTTGGATTCATTTATTTCAGGCCATTGGGTTAACCATATGCCTTTTGAATAGGAAAACAAGAAGGACTTTTACAAATACATCAGCAGCAAAAAGATTTGAGAGAATGTGAACCCACAAGATGAACAAGGAGGGTGTCCTGGTGATGGAGGATGCAGAGAAGGTAGAAATACTGAATGTCTTCTTTGCTTCAGTCTTTACAGCCAAGGTCGGCCCTCAAGAAGCCCAGTCTTGCGAGGATAGTAGAATAGTCTAGAGAATGGAAGACTTTCCCTTGGTAGATGAGGATGAGGTTAGAGAGCTGTTGAGCAAGCTAGACACCCATAAACCTATGGGACCTGACAGGATGCACCCACAAGTGCTGAGGGATCTGGCTGCTGTGATTGCTAAGCTGCTCTCCATCATTTTCAATTGATTGTGGAGACTGGTGAGGTGCCTGAGGACTCGAAGAAGGCCAATATCATTCCAGTCTTCAAAAAGGGCAAGGACAACCCGGGAAACTACAGGCTGATCAGCCTCACCTCCATCCCTGGAAATGTGATGGAACAACTCATCCTGGATGCAATCTCAAAACACATGAAGGACAAGATGATTATCAAGGGGAGTCAACATGGATTCACCAAGGGGAAATCCTGTTTGACCAACCTGATAGCTTTCTATGAAGGCATAACTAGATGGCGAGATGAGAGAAGAGCAGTGGATGTCATCTGCCTTGACTTCAGCAAGGCTTTTGGCACCATCTCCCATTACATCTTCATCAAAATGCTCAGGCAGTGTGGGTTGGATGAGTGGACAGTGAGGTGGATCGAGAAGTGGCTGAATGACAGAGTCCAGAGAGCACAGAATGACAGAGACCAACAGCACAGAATCAAGTTGGAGGCCTGTGGCCAGTGAGATTCCACATGGGTGGGTTCTAGGGCCAGTCTTATTCAACATCTTCATCAATGACCTGAATGAGGGGACAGCGTACCCTCAGCAACTTCACTGATGACACCAAACTGGGAGGATTGGCTCATTCATCAGAGACTGTGCTGCCATTCAGCAAGATCTTGACCAACTTGAGAATTGGGCAGAGAGGCCACCAGGATGATCAGGGGACTAGAGCATCTTTCTTATGAGGAAAGGCTGTGGGATCTGGGACTATTCAGCCTGGATAAGAGGAGACTAAGGAGGGACCTCATTAATACTTACAAGTATCTGAAAGGTGTATGTCAAGGGGATGAGGCAACACTTTTTTCTGTAGTATCCAGTGACAGGAGTAGGGGTAATGGACAAAAGTTGGAACACAAAATATTCCACTTAAGGAAAAACTTCTTTACTCTAAGGGTGACGGAGTACTGGAACAAACTGCCCAGAGAGGTTGTGGAGTCACCTCCAGAGGTTTTCAAAACCTGTCTGGATGCAATATCTGTGCAACCATATCTAGGTTAACCTGCTTGAGCAGGGGAGTGGGATTTAGATCTTCAGAGTGGATCTTTTGAGTTCCCTTCAAATCCCTACCATTGTATGATTCTGTGAAAGCTCTTCTAGGAGATATGCTTTCACTAAACACAATGTATTGGACTTCATTCAGAGTAACTGATTGAATGGAATGGATGGCAATATACAAATGAAATTTATTTCATTGGTCTTTTTCCCTCTAAAACTCTGCAAATCTTAGAAAATATCTTAGCAAAAAAAGTTTGTTGCATGTTCATAGAATCATTGAATCATTTTGATTGAAAAAGATCTTTAAGATCATCTACTCCAACCACTAACCTAACACTGCCCAGTCCATCACTAAACTAAACCACATCCCTCAGCACATCATCTATATGTCTTTTCAGTATCTTTAGGGATGGTGAATCCACTACCTCCCTGGGCAGCCCGTTCCAGTGCTTAAAAACCCTCTCAGTGAAAAAGTTCTTCCTAATGTCCAATCTAAACCTCCCCTGGTGCAACCTGAGCCCGTTTTCTCTTGTCCTATCATTCATTACTTGAGCGAAGAGATCAACCCCCACCTCACTACAGCTTTCCCTTTCAGGTAGCTGTAGAGAGTGATCATGTCTGGCCCATGGATCCAGCCTGTCCAGGTCCTTCTGAAGAGCCTTCTTATCCTCAAGCAGGTCTATGCACCCGCCTAGTTTCATGTCATCAGCAAAATTCCTGAGGGTGGACTTGATCTACTCATCCAGATCATCGATAGAGATATTCAGTCAGCGAGAAATGCAGCAGCGGCAAGGTTCAGTTTTTGTGGCTGAGTGGCCAATTGCGGAAAGCAAGGTGTTCCCAGAGCAGGGAAATCCGAGGAGGAGCAAGGAGACCCACCAAGAGGAGTGAGGAGACCCACCAGGAGTCCGCAACTCTTGCAACAGGGACGGTCCTGCCAGGAGGTGATGTTGAGAATAGCCAATGGGGATTTAAGGAGTCCCCAGGGAGTGCAAGTGATCAGGATATGGTGCATTAATTTGAGGAAGAGGACAAACAGGAGTTCTACCAGTTCAACAAAGGAATGATGGTAGCCACCTGGCTCAAAGCCAGAGATATGACCTCAGCATGCTCAGCAGCCACCCAGACTGAACCACAGAGAGAACACGCAGCCACCCAGGTATCAGGATGCAGAATGTGTCCTACTGTCAAGCCAGTACAGTGGTGAGTACTGCTGCAGAAGATGTGCCCAGGTGGAAGAACTACTCTGCTTTAGTGACAGAGCTCTGAGAGGTGGTGAGTAGGTTGGGGATCATCAGAGTGTGAGAGATATAGACTTCTGGGATTGTACCCAACCTTCCCTGTGACAGGTCAAACAGACCTTTCACTCAGGGGATTCCCCCTCCTTTCCTTGCCCATCTGAATACAGCAACTCGAGTGACAGAGGGCAATGACAGTAGATTGCTGCCCGGTGCAGCAAACAAGTGTCTTCTGCAACTACTCCACCCTCCTGGGTGTCCTTGTCCTTGCAGAACAGGTATGCAGCTCTGCAAGTAGAGTTGAGCAGTGATCAGGATGACAACTCACCCCAATTGGAGGAGTTACCAACATTCAGGCAGCCAGCATCCAGCATCAAAACATCTTCCACAAAGAAGAAAAAAAGACAGGTCATTGTCATAGGAGACTCCCTTCTGAAGGGAACAGAAGGGACGATATACAGACCTGACCCACTGCTTAGGGAAGTCTGCTGCCTCCTTGGGGTGCAGGTCAAAGATGTCAGGAGAAGACTCCCTACCCTGGTATGGCCATTGGACTATAATTCATTATTGTTTTTTCAGGTGATCAGTGATGAAGTTGCAAGCAGAAGTCCAAGGGCTATCAAGTGAGATATCAGGGTCTTGGGACGCCTCGTTAAGGGACCGGGAGCACAAGTAATGTTCTCTATTGCTGTGGTTATGGAGAAAGATTAAGTAAGTACCTGGAATAGAAAACAAATTAATATCTGGCCCTAAGCCTGGTGCTACCACCAAAATTTTGGCATTTGATCATGGGGCAGTTTACAGGGCACAAAGGCTACTTCAAAGAGATGGGATTCATCTGTCAGAAAGAGGGAAAAGGATACTGGGTCAAGAGCTTATCGGTAGGGCTTTACACTAGATTTAAAAGGATTAAGTTTCCCCTTAGCCCTCCTTTTGCTGCTGATATATTTATAGAAACTTTTCTTATTGTCTTCTGTTCCGTCAGCTCACCTTCTTGCACGTGGGGACAGCTTGATCCTGCACCCATAAGATTTCCTTCTTGAAGAATGTCCAGCCTTCCTGGACTCCTTTGCCCTTCAGGACTGACTCCCAAGGGACTCTGGCAACTAACTTCCTAAACAGGTCAAAGTTGGCCCTCCAGAAATCTAAGGTAACGGTTCTGCTGACCCCTCTCCTTGCTTCTCTGAGGATCAGGCCCAAGATGGCCTCCAACCATTACATCTCCCACAAGACCTTCTTGGTTCACAAACACCAGGTCCAGCAAAGTGTCTTCCCTCATTTGCTCCCTCACCAGCTGCGTGAGGAAGTTATCTTTGACACACTCCAGGAACCTCCTGGACTGTCTCCTCTCTGCTGTGTTGTATTCCCAGCAGATATCTGGCAAGTTGAAGTCCCCCATGAGAATGAGGATCAGCAATCTCAAGACTATTCCCAGCTGCCTAAAGAACATCTCATCTACCTCCTCATCCTGGCTGGGCAGTCCATAGCAGACTCCTACTATGACATCTACCTTGTTCTTCCCCCTGATTCTTACCCATAAACACTCAACCCTCTCCTCACCATCACTGACCTCTAAACAGTCAAGACACTCCCTAACATGGAGGGCTACTCCTCCATCTTTCCTGCCTTGCCCATCCTTTCTGAAGAGTCTGTAGCCATCCAGTGCAGCACTCCGGTCGTGGAGTCATCCCACCACATTTCTGAAAGTAAATATATCACACTTCCCTTGGTGCACAATGGCTTCCAGCTCCTTCTGTTTGCTGCCCATGCTGTGTGCATTGGTGTAGATGCACTTCAGGTAGGTTATCGATCCTGCCACCTTTTGGGGCAAAGAAGTCCTGACCCCCATGTTAGCATTTTCAGGTGTTTCTGTGGCCTCCAACACATTAACCTTTGCCTCCCTGCTGCTACAAAGATCTCCATCTGCAGCCTCCACCAAGGCAGCAGACCGAAGGATATTGGCAGCAGACCATACCTTAGTTACCAGCATGCTGCCCCCAGGCTTATCTCTGTCAAACTTGTTTTTTCCTCTTTCCCCTTTAAAATGTTTATGCACAGCAGAGGTATAAAACTACACAATGTAACTCACTACTGAGGTGTTCTAGCTTTCAAAATCACTTTCAGAAAGCAAAGCAAATAGACAATGTACTTTTAAATTATGAAAAAAAAATTAACCTGAAATCGTTTCCTTTAAATGAATAATTGTGAGATCTGCAAGCTTTTATAGAAAAATCGAGCAGACAAATGTTTCTCCACATGAGAGGATAAACTCATCCTCTGATTTCTAGTTGAAGAAGGCATTATTTTACTCTGTAGAGAGTAGAAACTGAGTAATATTCCCAAGTTATTGTTGCAAACAGGATTTCGACATAAAGTTATTTGCTTCATTAAGTTGTTGCCTTTGGATTTCAAGATTTCAGTTACACTTTAATAGGTGATTTCTGTTTGCAGAGATAAAACTTTCTGATTGGACTCAATATCAAGCCGAAAGTAATTTTTCTCCTCATCCCTCTCCCTCTCCTCTCCATTAGAGTGTTGATCAACACATTGTATTGGCTCTGGCTGGGATGGAGTTAAGTTTCCCCATAGTAGCCTTCATAGTGCTGTGCTTTGTATTGGTAGTTGGAAAGGTGTTGATAACACACCAGAGTTTTGACTACTGCTGAGCAGTGCTCCCATAACATCAAGGCTGTCTCTCCAACATCTCCCCTCACAAGGCCAGTAGGCTGGGGATGGGCAAGAGTTTGGGAGGGGACATAGTGGAACAGGTGACCCAAATTGACTAAAGGGACATTCTATACCATATCATATGTCTGCTCAGCAATAAAAGCTGAGATAAGGGGTGAGAGGAGGCAATTGTTCTTAAGATATTTGTCTTTAGGAGCAACTGCTACACATACATGTGGTGGTTTAATCCTGGCTAGGTGCCAGATGCCAAGTGCCTGGTGCCCAGCAAAGCTGCTCTATCACTCCCCCTGCTAAACTGGACAGTAGAGGTCTATCTGTAGTGGTTTTGCCTGGGCCGGGTTTTGTGGAGGGCCTACAGGGATGATGTCTAAACAAAGAGCTGCCAAAAGCTTCCCCTGTAGCTGATAGGGGTAATACTAGTCAATTCTAAGATGGACCTGCCCCTGACCAAGGCCTGGCCAATTAGTGATTGAGATAACGCCTCTGTGAATTTCAGAAGGAGAAAAAGTTGCTGTGCAGTTGCTAAACGGCAGCAGCAGAAGGGAGTGAGAATGTGAAAACATCTCCGCAGACACTAAGGTCAGTGGAGGAAGGGGAGGAGGTGCTTAGGTCCTGAAAGAAAGATTTCCCTGTGACCTGCGGTGAAGACCATGGTGAAGCAGGCTGTCCCCCTGCAGTCCACGGAGGACCACGAGGGAGCAGAGATCCACCCATAGCCCGTGGAGAACTCCATGTCAGAGCGGGTGGATGCCCAAACGAGTCTGTGACTCTGTGGGAAGCCCCCATTGGAGCAAGTTGCTGGCAGAACCTGAGAGCCCGTGGAGAGAGAGGAGCCCACTCTAGAGAGAAGGTTTGCTGTCAGGACTTGTGATCCTGTAAGGGACTCACATTGGAGCAGTCTGTACCTGAAGGACTGTTCTCCTGGTGGCTGACCCACATTAGGGCAGTGTGTGAAGAGCTGCCCCTGTGGGAGGCCCCATGCTGGAGCAGTTTGGGAAGAACTGTAGCCCATGGGATGGACCCATGTTGGAGAAGGTTGTGAAGAACTATCTCCCATGGGAGGTACCCCACACTGTAGCAGTGGGAAGTGTGAGGAGGCCTCCCCCTGAGAAGAAGCAGGAGCAAATTCCATCTGTAATAAACTGACAGCAACCCCCATCCCCTATCCCCTGTGCTGCTGAGGGAGAAGTAAGGAGAGTCCTGGGAAGAAGGAGGAGTGGGGGAAGGTGTTTTAAGATTTAGTTTTATTTCTCATCTCCCTGGATTTTTTTGATTGTTCATTAATAAATCAGACCTTTTCTCCCCAATTTGAGTCTGTTTTGCCCGTGGCAGTAATTGCTGAGTGATCTTCCTGTCCTTATCTGTACTCATGAACCTCTTGTTATATTTCTCTCTACCCTGTCCAGTTTAGGAGGGAGAATGATAGAACGACTTGGTGGGCATCTGGCACCCAGCCAAGGCTAAACCACCACACCATCTTAGAAACATCTGGCAGTGGCCCTCTCAGATACAGGGGAATGTTCTTGCAGCTTTTCCCAGAAGTCACCCCTTTAACCCCCCTGCTTCTAAAATCTGGCCATGCAAGCCCACTGTAGTACTGAATCCCTGTTTCCCAGAAAAGTGATTGGATACCGCCCGCTGACGGGAAGTAGAGAACAAATTCGTTGTTTTCCTTTGCTTTCATGCACAACCTTTGCTTTTCTTTGTTAAACTGCCTTTACCTTGACCCATGAGTTTTCCATCTTATTTCCTTCCCCATTCTGTTGAGAGGGGGAGTGACAGAGTAGCTTGTTGTGCACCTAGCAGCCAGATAAGATCAACTCACCACCCACATTAGCTGAGATTTATGCTTTAAATCTAGGAGAAGCACTTGACAAATAATTGTTCAATTTTGTTTTTTCCTTATTCTTTTATTAAACTGTTTGTTAAGAACCAGTCATGGCTCAACATCCAAATTAAGTTACAGTCAAAATCTGTCAGATTTATACAACCATATATGTTGTATAAAACTTTATTAATATAGTCAACAGAAGGCTTTTATAAGGACTTATTGCTTCTGTACTCTAAACATAAAAAAGTTTTTGTCTGAAACATTAATGAAAAATGTCGCAAAGCACATGTGTATGGCAGGTTGTGCTTTGAGAAGAAGCTCTGGAGAATGCATTTTAGACACCTTGATAATTTTTAGTTAGTATATTTTTATATTTCAAGACTAGTCAAGAAGTAAGAGAATTTTATCCTATTGAAAATTCAGAATTAAGACCCGTAAGGTTACAGAGTTTAAATCATCTATTTTTAAAATATTTATTAATATAATGCAATTAAACTTAATGGCATTTGACCTTTAGAATTAATTTTTATTTTTATACCAATAATTTCACATTTTCTACAGGAAAGGAAAATCATCAGTAATTGAAAGGTATTCTTGATATGTTGTCTGTATACATATTCAGATTATGAATGTGCTTAAGCCCAAGTATGCTTATGCCCAGCCGTAGGCCCCTCCACCATTTCTTACATAACTTAGTGAACAAGAAAAAGATTGAGGAAGTGTGAATTTGCATATAGACAAAAAACATACCTGAAGGTCTTCTGATGTACTTGTCAATTGCCATTGCCATCTTTTTTCCCTTCAGGTTGATATTTTTACTTTTTACTCCACTGGAGACTTCAGGCAGTAACCGTTAACTTGAAGGAGGAACTTCTGGTCTAGGATGGTTCTCAAGAACCAAACCACAATTTTTTCAGTGATATAGCACTTGGGAGAAGCATGGATGAAGCTTAAAGGGGTTGTCTTTCATCTCGCTCATTCCCTAAAGGTGACGCTGAGTTTGCTTGAGTTCTGATAGAAATTGTGTAAACCACAAATTGGTTTAATTTTAGCACTCCTGTTGAACCATCTACTATCCAGTGTGAAAAGCTTTCAGTGAGCTGTCTAGTCAGCTTGCATTAACAGAAAAAATTAACTGTGATTGTAGTGGGTCTGGGATGGTAGTGATTTTCCACAGCAGCTCCTGCAGTGCTGTGCTTACTGTTGATATCAATATTATGACTACCGCTTGCACAACATCAGGGCTGTCCCTCCAGCATTCCTTCCCCCACCTTCACCAATAGCTGTGGGTGGGCATGATCTTGGGAGGGACTATGGCCAGAACAGCTGACCCAGGCTGACCAAGGAGATATTCCATACCATATGACGTCAGCTCAGTAATATAAACTGGGGGAGAGGAGCAGGAAGAGGAGGCGAGATTCATTTCTGGCCTTCCCAAAGCAACCGCTACACGTATCGAAGTCCTGCTTCTCGGGAGGTGGCCGGACATCGCTGCTGATGGGAAGCAGAGAGTAACAGCTTTATCTGCTTTTTGCTTCACTTCCTGCACACGTGGCTTTGCTGTTTCTTTATTAAACTGCTTTTATCTCAACCCACGAGACTCCCATCTTATTTTTTCCCCTTCCCTGGCTTGCTGAGGAGGTGGGCGATAGAGCGGTGTGGTGGGCACCTGGCATCCAGTCAGGGTCAAACTACCACAGTGATGATCATCAAATATTTCAATGTCCGATAAGGTAACTTTGTGGTTAACTTTAAAAACAGAATATACCATGTTTCATGTAAGGACTAGATTTACTTTAGCCATCATATTATTTAATTGATATGTGTTAGTACTACCTGTACTCAGGTAGGGGATCTCATTAATGTTTATAAATATATAAATGGTGGATGTCAGGAGGTTGGGACATCTCTTTTTTCTATGGTATCTAGCAACAGGACAAGGGGTAATGGGATGAAGTTGGAACACAAAAAGTTCCATTTAAACATAAGAAAAAACTATTTTACTGTGAGAGTGACGGAGCAGTGGAACAGGCTGCCCAGAGGGTTTGTGGAATCTCCTTCCTGGGAGATCTTCAAGACCCGCCTGGACATGTTCCTGTGCCACCTGATCTAGGTGGAGCTGCTTCTGCAGGGGGGTTGGACTAGATGATCTCTAAAGGTCCCTTCTAACCCCTACCATTCTATGATTCTGTGATTCTATACCTGTAGGTTCTCAGTTAGATCTGAAATCTCTCACTGTAGAAAGAGCTGTAAAACAAAAGCCTGAAAGACATATAGATACTCTTTCTCAGCTAAGGAAATTATCAAAGCAGTTATTTCAAACAAATGTATGCTCAAAGACTGAATGAAGAAGTTAGAACTATCTCCCAGAAGAGAACTCACATCAAAGCCAGGGTTGACAGTTATTGCTGAAAATAACTATTGACAAAGCTGTTGCAGCAAGAAAACTGTGCTAGATATCCATGTGGCTTCTACTCTTTGTGTAACGCGTGGAGATGCGAATAAAAGGATGTCAGGCTGACATGCAAATGTAGATGTCATACACTAAGAGAGGAGCATTATATTTAATGCCAAGGGCAGGAAAGCAACTTGCCAAATGACAGCAATGTATATTTCATTGGAAGATATGTTAAAATTAAAAGCAGGAGGATACTTTAGTGAGGTAGTAATTATAGGAGTAAATAGGAAGATGACTGTAATTTTCAACTTCAGAGTTAATCCTTCCTTGATAGTGAAATCTGATATCATGATGTTTAACTTTTAAAAAAGTGAAAACATGAAAAGATATCAACAGGAGTATGAATTACAGTAAATGAGATATTAGAGATTGGAGTAAAAACACTTATTGCTGTGGGAGGGCAGAGTAAGGGAATGCAACTTTATTTGAAGCACTTGGGTTTTTTCCCAGATATATAAGAGTATCTTTGATTTTCTTTATCCTAGTGTTATGTAATATATTAGATAACCTTCTCTGATTGTTCCAGGGACACTGAGTCACAATAGATCTAGATTGTCCAGTGTGAAGGTAAAAATAGTTCTATGCCTACTACCAAAAATCTTGCTAAGTTTTTATTCATGGAATTTGTGGTGTTGAACAAGAATGCCATGCCAAGTGGTCTGCTGCAGGAAGGTAAGCACATTCAGTAAGTTATTTTATAGAATGGTGTAGGGTATGAGAAGACTTTGTCACAGTAACCCAGAATAGTTTGCTTATCCCCATCTGCACTAACCCTTGCATGGGTGCTAATGTTGTGGCCAGCTGCAGATCTCAGAATTTGGACAACAGCACCTGCATTACATTAGTGAGTTTGCTAATGAGCAAAACAATACATTGCATATGTATGATATGTTAATCAATGCAAGATTTATTATCCTCCCCTGCAGTGCTTTCCCTTGTGCTTCACCCACAAGCAAGATTCCACTGCATAGAGTCCCTATTTTGACTAGCATTGGTGTCCTGGGTCTCCCACTGTAGTAACTATGCTTTTTTTCAGTAAAGCCAAAGCTTTTACTTGCTCAATGTCATGCCTCGTCCCTGAGGGATCCACACTTGCTTTTCACCTGTAACAAATGGTTTCTCAAGTTGGTGAGAGCAAATCAAAAATAAAGCAATTCTGAAACCTGTAGTTTCTTCTTGTTTGGACTTCCTTAGCAAGTCTACCCCTTTTGCATATAGCATATTTGTCTGACAGATACATATTTCTAATTTCAGTTCTTCCTATTTCAAAAGTTAGATAGTTATACTGCTAAGTAAACCAAAATAAGGTCTTTACTTGCACTGGGTGAAGCATAAGATCTTTTTGAATTTTCAAGTACACTTATAGACTGTATGATTTAGTTGTCTAGTTTTACATTATAAAGAGATATATAGTTTAATGATATGTTTTTAAAAATCAGATTTAGGTTGGCCTATCATTTGGGACTGTGTTTTAATACCACTAATGTAATTGCTATATTATTTACATTCATTTCAGACAAAGATTATTAATAGCTTTTAAAGTATTGTGCCAAGGGAGGTTTAGATTGGACATTAGGAAGAACTTTTTCACCGAAAGGGTTATTAAGCTTTTGAATGGGCTACCCAGGGAGGTGGTGGAGTATTCATTCCATGAGATGTTTAAAAGATGCATAGATGAGGTGCTGAGGGATATGATTTAGTGGTGAGCTTGGCACTGTGAAGTGAGTGGTTGGACTCAATGATCTTAAGGGTCTTTTCCAACTGAAATGATTCTATGATTCTATAGAGGTCTTAATGAGCAGCAATTATGAAAGATCACTACTAGCTGTTCATATTTCTTCATGACACTGACATGAGTGTCTGTAAAAGATGAGTGCTCCATTCTGCTCTTTAGCATGCACACAAAAATTTGCCAGGTATATCTGGAAAAACAACTGTTTGACATGACAGATGTTTCTGGTAATGGGGAAGGGGCTGTAAAGATGGCTCCTGTAAGAAAACTCTCCCCAACTCTGAGGCAGACCCATGTCTGGGGCTGAGCCAATTAGACACCTCCACGATCACTTTTTAGGAAGCCGGAAGAGGAGGCTTCTTCCTGTTCCTTTTTTCTTCTGTCCTTTCTTCTTTTCCGTCTGGTGGTTGTGCAAGGAGCGGGAAAAGAGAGAGAAGCAACCATGCAGACACCAAGGTCAGTGAGGACAGAGAGGAGGAGGTGTGCTGGAGCAGACTCCCCTGCATCCTATGGAGTAGACTGGTGAAGCTGAGATTTGTTTGCATTTTGCTAAAGACCCCGCATCAGGGGCAGAGACTCATTTTGCTAAAGACCTCACATCAGGGGCAGTCATTCTCTTCATTAAAGACCCTGTGCCACGGGCAGTGACTATGGTCAGAGGAGGCTGTGTCCCATGGGAGAGATCCAATATTCACTGAAGCTGTAACTGTGGGGAAGAATCTATGCCAAAGAAGTTCATTAAAATGATTCCCAGAAGAGGCCATGTCCCGAGGGAGGGACCCTGTATCTGCAGAAGCTGCAACTGTGGGGAAGAACCCACTCCAGAGATATTCATTAAGGACTATGTCCCGTGTGAGGGATCCTGTATAGGCAAAAGCCATAGCTGTTGGGAAGAACCCACACCAGAGAAGTCCCTTAAGGATTGTGTTCCAGGAGAGGGACCCCAATATCGGAGCAGGGGAAGAATGCAAGGAGTCATCCTCATCTGAGAAGAGAGAAGCAGCAGAGACTATCTGTGAGAGACTGACCACATCCCCCATTTCCTGCCCCCCCAAGCAGTTGAGGAGGAAGGAGGTAGAGACATCAGGAGCAGTGAGCTGTGCCCAGGAAGAAAGGAGGGATGGGGGAGGGAGATCTTAAAGTGCTGGTTGTAATTTTCTCAATCATCCTACTCTGTTTTTGCTTTCTGTTCTGTTCTATTTCTTGTACGTAGTAAACTTTTTTACTTTCCTCTCTAAGTCAAGTACTGGAGTCTCTTTTGCCCAGAACTGTAATTGGCAGCGAGCCCTCCTTACCGTTGTCTCAATCCACAACAACCTTGGTTATCTTCTTCCTCCCATTTTGCTGGGGCCTCTGCTGTCCTAACGAGGGTGGGCGTGAATGGGGGGCACCAAGCGAGAGACTGTCATGGTGCTTCATTGGTAGCTTGGCCAAACCACAACTGCTCACTTTTTCAGTGTAAGCAATAGTAATAATCTTTCAGTCTGTCCTTCTATGTGCATATATTTGTGCTATGAATTGAGAAATGACTTGCAGTTTTTTCTGTTGTTTTGGCTGAATTGAACAATGCTTTGTTGGAAGTCAAGGGGACAGCAGGTACCAGGGGCATGATCCTGCTCCCATTGTAGTCAATAAGAATTTTACCACAGAAACAGAAGTTGGATAAGGCCTTTTCTGTGGAAATGTTCAGTCCTGATAAGTAGCTTCTTATCCTATATTTAAGAAAGTAGCTCATAAAAATGTTGCATATCAGCAGAGATTTATAAATACAGGCTTTAATAATTTGCAAACCAGACATGCAATTCTTTAAATTTTTGCAAATCTGCATGAGGGGATTTTAAGTTGAGAATTCAGATTTCTCATGCCTCGGACATTTCTATCGAGCCTAACTTCATATGACTGCTGATTGTCCTGGACACAGTACAATGCAAATGCTACTGCACTTCCCAGTGTCCTAAACAGCATGTTTAATGGCAACTTTGGCAATTCTGCAGCTCTGTGCCATGGAGACAGTCCTGACATAGCTGAAGATCCCATGGGGAAAAGAAGAAAGGAGATGGTCACATAATTGATACTATATCATAAAGTACAGTCACCAGTGGGTGTAATTATGATTGAGTGTAATTATGCAACTCCTAACTTTATGTACCTTAATTATAGCACCTCCTAACTCTTTGAGTGCTTGCCTTGGAACTCAGTCTGGTGTAGCTCTGCTGGCCTACAAAACACACTGCAACTGTATCAGCTGTGACCTTATTGCTAAAGATGGCTAAACATCAATGGGTTTTCTATATGTGTTTAACTTTAAGTTAGTTAATGAAGAAATTTGGCAGCAGACATTAAAGAAAGTAAAGCTATTACCAAGAGCTTTGGCTGTCTTGTTTTTCTGGGAAATGAGATCCATTCAGGAAGGCTCAGGGTAGCAGCTAGAGAGCCCAGGAAGCTTCTCAGAGCGTTTGGAGCAGATAGTGTAATTGTCCAAACAGAGTGTCAGAGCAAACTGCAGTCCTCAGCAGCCACAGTACTTCCTGCTGGAGTCACGTGGCATGACAGTTCCCTCCATCACTCTCTACCTGGATAATCTTCACCACTCCCCTACCTACCTTTCTTTGTGGGAAAAAACCCTCATGCTTCTCTGAAATGTGTCATGATAAAATGTGTGTCTTGTGTGCATATATCTCAAGGGCTTTCTATTAGAAAGAAGCTGTCCAGCCAGTTAAGTCTATGTCATTTGCATACAATTATGTCCTAGTTTGGGCTAGGATAGAGTTAACTTCTATGAGGAACTAGGAAGGGGTACAGCCTGGGCAGCTGACCCAGTCGGGCCAACAGGTTTTCGATACCCTAATAATATCATGCCCAGTACATATAGGTGGAGAGCTAGCTGGGAGGGGCACCTAGGAACCATGGGTTCGGCTGTCAGTCTGGAGCGGTTGTGTTGGGTCCTGGGTGGTGAGCAACTGTCACACACCATCCCCATTGTATATCCCCTCATTTATTAACTGTTTTATTCTTGTTGTTTTGCGGGTTCTTTTGTGTTCTGTTAAACTGTTCTTATTTCAACCTAAGCGGGTTTTTTTCCCTTTTCTCTGATTCCCCTTCCCGTTCTGCCGGAAGGGGGAGGACTGAGCAAGTACTCTCGTGACTCTTTGTTTCCAACTGGGCAAAACAATGACAAATTATAAAATTGCTGTATCATTTTAAATTTCTATTCCGCATACTCTAAGAGGGGTTTTGGTGGTTTCTGGTGGTCCTTCATAAATCAGTGGTTGCTATCTCCCCCTGCCAGAATTACCTTCCAGCTAGTTTCTTCATCATTTGGCAGACACCGGAGGTTCATCATAGTCTCGACTCTACTTGCCATTAATCCTGCCTAGGTTTCTGCTTTTGATATGTATATACAATAGTGAATTGTTTCAAGCTTAATCATTGTTCTTACAGTGTTCCTGACAAAGTTGTTCTCATTCTTTTAACATTTCAACATCAGGGATGTTGCAAATATGCTGGGAAGAAAAACTTATCTAGACAAAGTTAGATAAGCAGAGGCATCCTTTATTTGACAATGGGCACTGGGGACATGGGATCATTCCCCAAGAATGTCTAATGAAGCATCAAAATTAATAGATATTTATATCTGATATTCTTTTGTTCTTCTCTACTATGCATATAAAGCCCGCTTATATTTTTTCATCAGTTGTCCTTTACTTTGATTGGTTACCTGTTAATTTTACACATTACATCACCCTTATAGATTTGTCCCTTATTACACAAATTATACTTATTAATATATATTTCAAAATCACTTGGCCAACTAACTCCACAGACATCAAGGTCAGTGGAAAAGGAGGGGGAGGAGGGCGCTTAGGCCCTCGAAGAAAGACTCCCCTGTGATATGTGGTGAGGACCACGGTGAAGCAGGTCGTCCCCCTGCAGTCCATGGAGGACCACCGGGAAACAGAGACCCACTCGCAGCTATTGGAGGAACCCATGCCGGAGCAAGTGGATGTCTGAAGGAGGCTGTGACTCTGTGGAAACTCCACCCTGGAGCAAGTTCCTGGCAGGACTTGGGAGTCTGTGGGGGGAGAAGAGCCCTCACTAGAGCAGGTTTGCTGTCAGGACTTGTGATCCTATGAGGGACTCATGCAGGAGCAGTCTGTTCCTGAAGGACTGTTCTCCTGGTGGCTGACCCACATTGGGCCAGTGTGTGAAGAGCTGCCCCCGTGGGAGGCCCCTTGCTGGAGCAGTTCATGAGGAGCTGCAGCCCATGGGAAGGACCCACACTGAAGAAGTTCATGAGGGACTGTCTCCCGTGGGGAGGGATCCTACGGTGTAGAAGTGGGCAGTGTGAGGAGGCCTCCCTCTGAGAAGAAGCAGCGACAAAGTCCATCTGTAACAAACTGACCACAACCTCCATCTTTCATCCCCTGCACCACTGGGGGGGAAGGAAGGGGAGTCCTGTGAAGAGGGAGGGGTGGGGGGAGGTATTTTTAAGATGGTTTTATTTCTCATCTCCCAGCTCTTATTGTTTCTTTAATAAATCAAACCTTTTTCTCCCTAAGTTGGGTCTTTTTTACCTGTGACGCTAATTGCTGAGTGATCTCTCCTTCCTTATCTCAACTCACAAGCCGTTTGTTATATTTCTCTCTCTCTCCTGTTCAGTTTAGGAGGGGGAGTGATATTATGACTTGGTGGACACCGGGCTAAACCACCACAGAAAGACATTATACAAATTGCACGTACAGATTTTCCAAGACTCCAGAGATTTCTTTGCCAGAGACTTAAATTAAAATATCAAAAATCTATTCTAATAATGAGATTCTCTCTTTGTAAGCTGTATATGCTTTTTTAAAGCTTTGACTTTACCCTTAGGTGAACTGAACAGGCTGGTGACTTGTGGAAACAAACTCTATAACTCAAAGAGTTATAAAGAAGGTATGTTTATTCAGTGCCAGGCGCACGGGGGATCCCTCCACCACAAACGTGCGCACCCGACTCGGCAACTTGCTTGACTTATATTTGTTACAAAGTTACAAAATCACATGATGACATTATCCACCTAGACAAAGACACAACCTCCTGTCCCCGATTTCGCATGTAAATTAAGTCTTTTCTTCCTTTCATTTGCGTGATGTCTCCTGGTGATGGCCAGTGATGGTCTTTGGGGCCTTGGGAGATGAAGGCTGATAAGTCCTGAGGCTTTCTCACCCCTGATCTTTGCACAACTTTAGATATCATTTGGTCCCTTGCAGAACCGGTTTCTGCCCTCAAGGAAGTTGGAGGTATTGTGTGAAGAGATAAGCATGACCTTTTTACAGCTTGTGTGAATTTTGTCCCATCTGAAAAATAAGATTTATACTATTGCGATATGTTAGTATAAGGTTTCTTAGTACATGTTAGTATAAAGCTCTACAATCCCCCCCCTTTTTTTTTATAAAATTAGTAAATTCTTTTACTATTAATACAGTGATTCCTTATTAAGCATTTTACTAAAGTACTTATTAGATTCAAGCTTGTCTTAGCTGGTGTTCTTTCCACTTAAGAGCATGCATCTCTGGTGCTCTGACAACAAAAGAAACATCTGATACAGACAAATAGCACAATGATAATTATCAGAATTATTACTACAAAAGTTGTTTCAACCCAGCAAAGTTAGGTAACCATAAAGTTAATTTACTCCATAACTCTTGTCACTTCTCACCCTTTTGCTGTCTTCGTGGGAAATGCCTCTGGCCAACCTGAAAAGGTGTCAGTTAACACCAACAGGTACCGGTACCCCCCTTTCCTTGGGAGTTTTGAAAAATCAATTTGCCATTGCTGCCCAGGCCCATTTCCCCTGCTAATTTGGCCCAACTCCAGTTTAGAAGTGTTCTTTGGATTAGTTTGGAGGCAAAGATCGCATTGGCTAGTTACTTGTTTTACAGTACTATATAAATTCCTAGCTATAATTTGCCTGATTACATGTCTGTGCAAAGCCTCAGCCCCCCCCCCCCCCCGTGTCCCTTTTTGTGTTCTTCTCTCACTAAAGGCCATAGTAAGTAAGTGGGAATGACTAATTTTCCTTGTGGGGTAATGGCCCATCCTTCCTCATTAAATGTGACCTCTAGATCTGTGATCAATTTCTTATCCTCTTTAGTATAATTTGGCTTACCTTCCAGGGAGATTTGTCCATCTGGAATGAAGGCTCCCTCAAACCTTACCTCTCCTTTTGCAACCTGTTTTGCCTCTCTGTCCACCAGCTCATTTCCTCTTTCCAACTCTGAGCTTACTTTTTAGTGCGCCCTCATATGCATAATAGCCACTTTCTCAGGGAGTTGTATGGCATTAAGTAGTTTCAAAATTTCTTCAGCATATTTAATGTGCTTCCCTTAAGAGGTTAAAAGGCCTCTTGCCTTCCAAATTGCTCTATGAGCATGGAAAACTCCAAAGGCATACTTGGAGTCTGTATAAATGTTAATAGCTCTGCCTCGTGCTAACTCCAAAGAACGGGTAAGGGCAATTATTTCTGCCTTTTCTGCAAAGGTTCCTGTAGGTAGTGATCCTGATTCTATTACCTCTTGACTGGTTGTGACTGCATACCCGGCATATCTTCTTTCCCCCTTGCAGAACATAGCTGCTTCCATCTGTAAACCAGCTTTCCACGTTGTCCTTCAGGTCCAGGCGACTTGAATATACTGCTTCGATGGTCTCTAAGCAATCATGCTGCACTGGTTCTCCTGAGTTTTTACTAAGAAATGAAGCTGGATTGATAATGTTAGTGACCGCAATTTCCGCATCATCCTGTTCCACTATTATGGCTTGATATTTTAGGAACCTTTGGGGAGAGAGCCAATGTCCCCCTTTTGCTTCTAAAACTGTCAATACTGTGTGAGACACCAGCACTGTCATCTTCTGGTCCAGAGTAAATTTCCAGGCCTCTTGAATGTTTATTACAACAGCTGCAACTGCCCAAAAACATCCAGGCCAGCCTTTTGCTGTTGCATCCAGTTGTTTGGAAAAATAAGCAACTACCCGACGATATGGGCCCAAATCCTGAGCCAATATCACAGGGCAATCCCTTGTCTTTCGTGTGAGAAGAGAAAAAAATGGTTTACTCACATCTGGAAGTCCTAAGGCTGGGGCAGACATCAGAGCCTTCTTTAGCTGATCAAAGGTCCGTGCAGCTTCTTTATTCCATTGTAGATATTTTTGCTCTGTGTTTACCATTGCGTATAAAGGCTTAACCAACAGTCCATAATTATAGATCCGCAATTGACACCACCCAGTCATTCCCTAAAAGATTCGCAGTTCCTTTACTGTTTGTGGCCTGGGTGTTTGACAGATGGCTTCTTTCCTAGCTTGTCCCTATGTCCTTTGTCCCGCACTAATTTCATAGCCCAAATAGTTTCCTTTGTGTTGGATTGTCTGGGCCTTTTTCTTGGATACTCGATACCCCTGGAGCCCCAAAAAATTTAAAAGACTCATCATCCAGGTTAGACAGGCATCCTTTGTTTTGGTAGCGATTAATATATCATCCACATACTGCAGGAGTTTTCTTCTTCAGATGGGGCTTCCCATGATTCGAGATCTTTGACTAGCTGGTTGCCAAATATGGTGGGGCTATTTTTGAATCCTTGAGGCAGCACCATCCAAGTAAGCTGAATTTTACACCCACTTTTAGGACTTTCCCATTTGAATGCAAATACTTTCTGGCTGGCTTCATGGAGAGGGAGGCAAAAGAAGGCATCCTTTAAATCCAAAACAGTAAACCAAGTTAAGTGGGATGTTAGCACAGTTAACAGGGTGTAAGGATTTGCTACCACGAGGTAGAGGTCCTCAGTTATTCTATTGACTGCCCGCAAATCTTGGACTATCCGATAAGATCCATCCAGCTTGCGGACTGGTAATATGGGAGTGTTAAAGCTGGACTCACACTCTCTTAATAGTCCTAATTGTACGAATTTTTCTATTATCGTTTTAATCCCCTCCCTGTCCTCCCTTCTCAAGGGATACTGTTTAATCCTTACCAGCTGTTGTCCTTCTTTAAGTTTTACCTCCACTGGTAGGGCATTCTTTGCCCTTCTGGGTACATCTGTGGCCCATACTCCTGGATATACTTGGTTCATGATGTCTTCGTTAATGTTTCCTTCTGTATCAATATTAGTTAGTAACAGGCTCATAATTTGTATATAATTTTGATCATTCACCTCCAAGCTAATGTGACCTTTTTCAAATTTAATCGTGGCTTGTAACTGTTCCAGCAAATCCCTTCCCAAAAGAGCTGTTGGGGCATTAGGCATATACAAAAACCTGTGAATTTTACTTGCTTTCCCAATTTGTAGTTTAAGGGCTCAAAAAAGTATGACTTTTCACATTGGTCAGTGACTCCCATCACCATAACATAATCATTACTTAGCGGCAACAGTTCTTGATTTAAGACCGAAAACGTCGCTCCCGTATCTATTAGAATTTCCACTTGTTTTTCATTTTTCCCTAGCTTTAGTGTAACCAGTGTATCCGCTAGGGTAGACTCCCCAGGTCCCTGTCAATTGTCCTCCTTTAAGTGGACTATTGCAGGTCTCCCTCTTCGTCCATCGTGGCTCCCTTTAAATCCCTTGGGACATTCTTTTTTCCAGTGTCCCTTTTTTTTACAGTACGCACACTGATCCCTATCCAGTCTCAGCAGCTCTCTTCTTTGTGGTCTCTGTTCCAGAGCTGCCACAGTTGCTATTATTCTTTGTTCCATTCTCCTGTCCTTGTCACTTTCCCTATTCCCAAAGACCTTCCATGCTTCTTCGATTAACCTTTCTATATCCTGTGCTTCTGCCCCTCTTAATTTTTGCAGTTTTCTTCGGATATCATCACATGACTGCCCTATGAACAAGGATATTAGCTGTTGCTGGCCTACTTCAGCCGACATGTCCAGAGGAGTATATTTGCGCATAGCAAGTCTTATTCTGTCTAAAAATTCTGAAGGGGTTTCAAAAGGGCCTTGTCTTATGGCATATAGCATTGACCAATTGATAGTTTTAGGAATCGCATTTTCCAATCCATACTTTATCCACTGTTGATATTGTTGTAACTGCTGATAATCGTCACGATCATTTGGATCCCACCCTGGGTCTGTCAAAGGTATACACTGATCAACTGTCCGTCCCACTAATGTCCCTCCTGTAATTTGGGCCTGTACTTGTGTTTTTGCAGTTTTCAATACCAACAGCCTTTCTGTTTCGGTCAGTGCATCCAACATAGCATCTATGTCTCGCCATTCTGGATCTAAGGTTTTAAGAATCATATCAAACCTTTTAGCAATGCCTATAGGGTCCTCTCGGTAATCTCTTACTGTTTCCTTCCAGGAATCTAAGTCATTAGTGGTAAAGGGAACCTTTATTTTTGCAGGCCCCATTGGGCTCATCGCCTGTCTCAGCGGGGCTTGAATTATTGGACCCACTTTACTCCGAGTCCTTGATGTAATGGGGCTGAAACCAGGGCCTTGTGGCTCATTTGTCACTGTTCCTTTGTCTGGTATCAGTGGTGTTCCCATATTTATAGTCCTATCTGGTCCTACAGAAGGGCCAGGACCCATTGCAGGGCCAGGTAAAGTTCCTCTGTCATTCATATTTATACTCATTGTTGGAAGAGGGCCCTGGTTGCCAGTAGGCACGCCCATATTCACTGTCCCCTGAGGACCCATATATTCCATTCTCATTTTCTCTTTTGTTACTTCTGCCCCCCTTTCATTAGGAGGGGGCATGGAGGGAGGTATATAGCCTTCTAGGCTTTCTAAATCATTTGCCTGATACACCTTATCTCTATTGGTGCAGCGTTGTCTGACACTATAGGACAAACAGCACCTTTTTAGTTTTCCCCTGTTTTCTCGTTCTAGGGCCAGTATCAGGGGATCTTGGGGAGGAGTTAACCCACAATCCTGCTGCCACTCTGGGTGATTTCTCAGAGCGAAAAACATATCCGCGTAAGAAGCCTCATCCCATTTTCTTTCCCTCCTTATAAACAACATTAACTGTAGGAGGGTATTATAATTCAGAGTTCCATTTTGAGGCCACTTCTCCCCATCGTCTAATTTATAGAGCGGCCACCATTGGTTGCAGTGTTTTATAAGTGGTTTTTTTTACTTTCTGTACCCCTAGTCCCCACAAGATCTTTCCAATGTGCCAATATGCATCCTAATGGACTCTCACACTCTGAGTGCTTCCCATTATTTTCCCGTATTCTCAAATTACTCTTTGTAACTCTTTCTCTGAAATGTTTATCAAAATAGGTAATCCCAACTCCCAACCACAAAACACGGTTGTAATCTCAGCTATGTGTTCTTCACACTCAGGACACCAGCACAGATGCTTATCGTAGTCACCACCCCTTTCAACGCTATTACAGTTATATATTTTGTCAAGAAGTACACTTCAGTTTTACCCACCCAGCATGTTCCAAATGGGGGTGTTTTAAACAGGGAATTTCTAATGGGGCAGTAGATGGAGTTCTTTGTTCTCTGCTGTATAACTCACACACAAAAGCTAAGTATATTCCCTGATATTTATATAGTCCTGATCCTCCTATTTGGAATGGGATCCTCTCCCTCTAAGGGGAATATAAAGTTCTCGTTAATGCATTAACATTGGGAAGCTGAAACCACCGGCAGACTTCTCGTTCTCGTTCCTTATCTCTACCTTGATAGTGTAAAATAGTACTAATAAAATATATTTCTTGGCTCCCTTAGTTCGCATAAAACATATGTAGACAAGTTAACAAACACTACAATCATTGACACACTTCATCCGTCTCCGGCCAGTCTCCTCACGGAGATACGGAACCGCGGATAAGGACTCCACACTCGCTTCGCAGTCAGACTGCGTCTTATTCATTCAAACACTCAATTCACACACGCATTACAACTTTAAACACGATATCAACAATATCCGTTTATCTTGAATACAAATAAGCCCGGGTACTTCCAACGCTACAATACTATTATTATTATTATTATTATTATTATTATTATTATACCAGTTGTTATCCCTTCCGCAGCTGCAAACTAAAACCAAGATGTCATGCAAATTCGCCCTGTAACCATCCGAATTTCGACTGGGGCCTCTGAGTTACGAAAAACCAAGAAACCCCCCCCCAATGCCAGCTGGGACCTCTGAGTTGCAAATACCCAGTAACACCCCCCGCTCAATGCCAGCTGGGGCCCCTGAGTTACGAAAACCAGGTAACTCCCCCCCCCGCCGCCAAATGCCGACTGGGGCCTCTGAGTTACGAAAAACCAGGTAACCCTCCCCCCCCAATGCCGCGATTCTTCCCGACTTACACCTACACGAGGACTCTGTCGTGCGCCAGACGTCTCTGCGCGACTTACGATCGCCCCGACCGCGGTCCCTTTTCCCTCTTTCACATACCTTGTCCGCAGGATAGATGGTCGTTGTCTGCTCCCGCAGTGAGCGGCTGGGAGCGGAGTTCCTCCGAAGAAAAAGACTCGGGCCGCGGCTAGGACATCCGTTCCTCGGTCACTCCTGCAGCCGAGCAGAGCGCGTCCCATCTGGGGTGCCAAAATGACTTGGGGAACAGACTCTATAACTCAAAGAGCTATAAAGAAGGTATGTTTATTTGGCGCCGGGCGCGCAGGGGATCCCTCCACCACAAACGTGCGCCCCCGACTCGGCAACTTGCTTGACTTATATTTGTTACAAAGTTACAAAATCATATGATGACATTATCCACCTAGACAAAGACACAACCTGTCCCCGATTTCGCATGTAAATTAGGTCTTTTCTTCCTTTCATTTGCGTGATGTCTCCCGGTGATAGTCGATGATGATCTTTGGGGCCTTGGGAGATAAAGGCTGATAAGTCCTGAGGCTTTCTCACCCCTGATCTTTGCACAACTTTAGATATCACTTGGCCCCTGGCCAAACCGGCCTCTACCCTCAAGGAAGTTGGAGGACCCCGGAGGTATTGTGTGAGGAGATAAGCACGACCTTTTTACAGCTTGTGTGAATTTTGTCCCGTCTGAAAAATAAGCTTTATACTATTGCGAAAAGTTAGTGTAAGGTTTATTAGTACATATTAGTATAAAGCTCTACATCACAGAGACCACAAAGAAGAGAGTTGCTGAGACTGGATAGGGATCAGTGTGCGTACTGTAAAAAAAAGGGACACTGGAAAAAAGAATGCCCTAAGGGGTCCAAGGGGAGCTAGGATGGACGAAGAGGGAGACCTGCCATAGCCCACTTAAAGGAGGACGATTGACAGGGACCTGGGGAGTCTACTCTAGCAGATCCAATGGTTACACTAAAGCTAGGAAAAAATGAAAAAAAAAGTAGAATTTCTAATAGATACGGGGGCGACGTTTTCGGTCTTAAATCAAGAACTGTTGCCGCTAAGTAATGTTTATGTTATGGTGATGGGAGTCACTGGCCAATGTGAAAAGTCATACTTTTTTGAGCCCTTAAACTACAAATTGGGAAAGCAAGTAGGAATTCACAGGTTTTTGTATATGCCTAATGCCCCAAAAGCCCTTTTGAGAAGGGATTTGCTGGAACAGTTACAAGCCACGATTAAATTTGAAAAAGGTCACATTAGCATTGATGTAGAGCTTTATAATAACATGTGCTAATAAACCTTATCCTAACTTATCGCAATAGTATAAAGCTTATTTCTCAGACAGGACAAAATTTACACAAGCTGTAAAAGGTCACGCTTATCTCTCACACAATACCTCCGGGGTCCTCCAACTTCCTTGAGGGCAGAAACCGGTTCTGCGAGGGGCCAAGAGATATCTAAAGATCAAGGGTGAGAAAGCCTCAGGACTTATCAGCCTTTATCTCCCAAGGCCCCAAAGACCATCACCGGCCATCACCGGGAGACATCACGCAAATGAAAGGAAGAAAAGACCTAATTTACATGTGAAAATCGGGACAGGTTGTGTCTTTGTCTAGGCGGATAATCTCATTATATGATTTTGTAACTTTGTAACAAATATAAGCCAAGCAAGTTGCCGAGTCGGGTGCGCACGTTTGTGGTGGAGCGATCCCCCGTGCGCCCGGCGCCGAATAAACATACCTTCTTTATAACTCTTTGAGTTATAGAGTTTGATTCCGCAAGTCAGCTTGGAGGTGAATGATCAAAATTATATACAAATTATGAGCCTGTTACTAATATTGATACAGAAGGAAACATTAACGAAGACATCATGAACCAAGTATATCCAGGAGTATGGGCCACAGATGTACCCAGAAGGGCAAAGAATGCCCTACCAGTGGAGGTAAAACTTAAAGAAGGACAACAGCCGGTAAGGATTAAACAGTATCCCTTGAGAAGGGAGGACAGGGAGGGGATTAAAACGATAATAGAAAAATTCGTACAATTAGGACTATTAAGAGAGTGTGAGTCCAGCTTTAACACTCCCATATTACCAGTCCGCAAGCCGGATCGGTCTTATCGGATAGTCCAAGATTTGCGGGCAATCAATAGAATAACTGAGGACCTCTACCTCGTGGTAGCAAATCCTTACACCCTGTTAACTGTGCTAACACCCCACTTAACTTGGTTTACTGTTCTAGTTCTAAAGGATGCCTTCTTTTGCCTCCCTCTCCATGAAGCCAGCCAGAAAGTATTTGCATTCAAATGGGAAAGTCCTAAAAGTGGGTGTAAAATTCAGCTTACTTGGATGGTGCTGCCTCAAGGATTCAAAAATAGCCCCACCATATTTGTGTAAGAAACAAAACAAGCTTTCTCGCGAAAGACTCAGGTCAGACTCTGCAGTGAAGCACTTTTATTAAGCGTTCTTGCAAGAGCGGGTGTCCTAGCTAGTAGGCACACCCGATGGATACAACATTTGGCTTTTTATTCCCTATCCCGGCCTCAAGGTCCCTCCCTTGTTTCCCCATTGATTAGGTACTCCAAGATTTACAACTTCTCGAGGCGCCTAAAATCCTCCTCAGAGGATGTCTGGTTTTTGTATCTTATCGTGGATTCCCCCACAATCCTAAGATTTAAACTCTAATTACAAACAAACAGATAACAGTCTCATGATTATTCCACTGATTTACACTACACAGAGGCAGATAACAGTCATGGTTAGACCACTGATTTATATTACACAGAGGCAGACAGCCGTCAAAATTCCTTGTCTTAATTTCTTTCGGATTCTGCAAAAGCAACATCAATATTTCTCACATTTGGCAACCAGCTAGCCAAAGATCTTGAATCATGGGAACCCCCATCTGAAGAAGGATAACTCCTGTAGTATGTGGATGATATATGAATCGCTACCAAAACAAAGGATGCCTGTCTAACCCGGACAGTGTAATGGAAAAGGTTGTGTTCATTAATCAAATCATTAAAGAATAGTTGTGTGTCGTGGTTTGGCCCAGCTAGCACAACAGCACCACGACAGTTTCTCGCTCGATGCCCCCATTCACCCCTACCCTCATTAAGATGGCGGAGGACCCAGCGAAATGGGAGTAAAAAGGTAAGCAAGATTGTTGTGGATTGAGACAAGGGCAGGGAGGGCTCACTGCCAATTATGGTTCTGGGCAAAACAGACTCTAGTACTCGACTTAGAGAGGAAAGTAGGAAAGTTTATTCTACAAGAAACAGAACAGAATAAAAGCAAAAAGGGAGTAGGATGATGAGAAAATTACAGCCAGCACTTTAAGATCTCCCTCCCCCATCCCTCCTTTCTTCCCGGGCCCAGCTCACTGCTCCCGATATCTCTACCTCCTCCCCCCGCAACAGCTCAGGGGGGCAGGGAGTGGGGGATGTGGTCAGTCTCTCACAGATGGGCTCTGCCGCTTCTGTCTTCTCAGATGAGGATGACTCCTGGCATTCTTCCCCTGCTCCAACACGGGGTTCCTCCCCCGGAACACAGTCCTTAACAAACTTCTCTGGTGTGGGTTGTTCCCAGCAGCTGCGGCTTCTGCCGATACAGGTTCCCTCACACGGGACACAGTCCTTGGTGAATATCTCTGACATGGATTCTTCACCGCGGTTGCAGTTTCTGCAGTTGCAAGGTCCCTCTCTCGGGACCAGGCCTCGTCTGGGCATAAGTTTAATGAGCTGCTTTGTCGTGGGTTCCTCCCCACAGTTGCAGCTGTGGATATTGGGTCCCTTCCTCGGGACAGGGCCTGCTCCGGCCATAGTGATAAAGGGCCCCTCCTTCGGGACAAGGCCTCCTCCGGCCAAAATCACTGTCCCTGGCTCGGGGCCTTTAATGAAGTGAATCGCTGCCCCTGGTCCAGGGTCAGCTTTAGCAAAATGAGTTTCTGCCCCTGATGCGGGCTCATTATCAAAATGAGTCTGTACCGCGGATGCGGGGTCTTTAAAGAAATGGAAATAAATCTCAGCTTCACCAGTTCTCTCCATAGAATGCAGGGGAGTCTCTGCTACAGTACACCTCCTCCCTTTCATCACTGACCTTGGAGTCCGCATGGTTGTTTCTCTCACCGTTCCTACTCCTTGCACCACCACCAGCCAGAAGAAGAGAAAAAGGGGCAGAAGAAAGAAAAGAAGATGGAGGAAAACACCTCCCCTTCCGGCTTCTTCTTAAAAAGTGATCGTGGAGGCGTCTAATTGGCTCAGCCCCAGAAGTGAGCCTTTTCTGAGCTGGGGAGAGTTGTGAGCAACTTCTTGCAGGAGCCATCTTTGCAGCCCCTTCCCCCATACCAGAAAAGGCTGTCATGTCAAACCATGACATTGTGCAAGGACCATTTAAAGTCATTATAAAAGTCTTGCAAAACTTTAACCGTAAAGTTTCTACAATGTGAACAGGTGCAGTTGGCTGAGATGCTTATAGCAGGTACAATAGGTTGCGCATGAGCTGCTAAGAGCCAAGAGAAGAGTTCATGAGCGGGCCACTAGAGGAAGACTACTGACTTCATCCCAGACCCCACCCTATGACCACCAGGAGGCAGAAGAAGACCCCCTAGTAACAAGACGGGCACATGCGCAGAGTACACCAGGGAGCGATGCACCTGACCGATAAGGACTGTATAAAAGGACTGTGATGGGGGGGGGGGGGGGCGGGACACAGGCCCGGGGACGTGAGCCATTGGTGGAGCAGAGTCTCCCGGCCGCCCAGCGCTGTTTTGCTTATTTGCTACTTGCTTAATAAATTTGATCTATGAGTCACTTAAATTGGCTAGTGAACTTTATCACAGCAATTTATAACAACAGTGAGTCTTTTATTAAGATATATTAATCGCTACCAAAACAAAGGATGCCTGTCTAACCTGGATGATGAGTCTTAAATTTTTTGGGGCTCCAGGGGTATCGAGTATCCAAGAAAAAGGCCCAGACAATCCAACACAAAGGAACCTATTTGGGCCATGAAATTAGTGTAGGACAAAGGACATTGGGACAAGCCAGGAAAGAAGCCATTGGTCAAACACCCAGACCACAAACAGTAAAGGAACTGCGAACCTTTTTTGGAATGACTGGGTGGTGTCAATTGTGGATCTATAATTATGGACTGTTGGTTAAGCCTTTATACGCGATGGTAAACACAGAGCAAAAATATCTACAATGGAATAAAGAAGCTGCACGGACCTTTGATCAGCTAAAGAAGACTCTGATGTCTGCCCCAGCCTTAGGACTTCCAGATGTGAGTAAACCATTTTTTCTCTTCTCACACGAAAACCTAGGATTTGGGCCCATATCGTCGGGCGGTTGCTTATTTTTCCAAACAACTGGATGCAACAGCAAAAGGCTGGCCTGGATGTTTATGGGCAGTTGCAGCTGTTGTAATAAACATTCAAGAAACCCGGAAATTTACTCTGGGCCAGAAGATGACAGTGCTGATGTCTCACACAGTATCGGCAGTTTTAGAAGCAAAAGGGGGACATTGGCTCTCTCCCCAAAGGTTCCTAAAATATCAAGCCATAATAGTGGAACAAGATGATGTGCAAATTGTGATTACTAACATTATCAATCCAGCTTCATTTCTTAGCAGAAACCCAAGAGAACCAGTGCAGCATGATTGCTTAGAGACCATCAAAGCAGTATATTCAAGTCACCTGGACCTGAAGGAGACCCCTCTGGACAATGTGGAAAGCTGGTTTACAGATGGAAGCAGCTATGTTCTGCAAGGGAGAAGATACGCCGGGTATGCAGTCATGATCAGTCAAGAGGTAATAGAATCAGGATCACTACCTACAGGAACCTCCACACAAAAAGCAGAAAAAACAGGCTGCAAAAGGAGAGGTAAGGTTTGAGGGAGCCTTGATTCCAGATGGACAAATCTCCCTTGAAGGTAAGTCAAATTATACTAAAGAGGATAAGAAATTGATCACAGATCTAGAGGGCACATTTAATAAGGAAGGATTGTGGGCTGTTACCCCACAAGGAAAATTAGTCATTCCCACTTACTATGGTCTTTAGAGAGCGAAGAACAAAAAGGAACACTGGGGGGGGCAGAGGCTCTGCACAGACATCTAATCAGGCAAATTATAGCCAGGAATTTATATAGTACTGTAAAACAAGTAACTTGCCAATGCGATCTTTGCCTCCAAACTAATCCAAAGAACAATCCTAAACCAGAGATGTGTCAAATTGGCAGAGAAAAGGGGACCTGTTAGTGCTAACTGACACCTTTTCAGGTTGGCCAAAGGCATTTCCCACAAGAACAAGAAAGCGTGAGAAGTGACAAGAGTTATGGAGTAAATTAACTTCATGGTTACCTAACTTTGCTGGGTTGAAACAACTTTTGTGGTAATAATTCTGATAATTATTATCATTGTGCTATTTGTCATCTGTATCAGATGTTTCTTTTGTTGTCAAAGTACCGGAGATGCATGCTCTTAAGTGGAAAGAACACCAGCTAAGACAAGCTTGAATCTAATAAGTACTTTAGTAAAATGCTTAATAAGGAATCACTGTATTAATAGTAAAAGAATTTACTAATTTTATAAAAAAAAAGGGGGGGATTGTTGTAGAGCTTTATACTAACATGTACTAAGAAACCTTACACTAACTTATTGCAATAGTATAAAGCTTATTTTTCAGATGGGACAAAATTCACACCTCACACAATACCTCCGGGGTCCTCCAACTTCCTTGAGGGTAGAAACTGGTTTTGCCAGGGGCCAAGTGATATCTAAAGTTGTGCAAAGATCAGGGGTGAGAAAGCCTCAGGACTTATCAGCCTTCATCTCCCAAGGCCCCAAAGACCATCACCGGCCATCACCGGGAGAAACCACGCAAATGAAAGGAAGAAAAGACCTAATTTACATGCGAAATCGGGGACAGGTTGTGTCTTTGTCTAGGTGGATAATGTCATCATATGATTTTGTAACTTTGTAACAAATATAAGTCAAGCAAGTTGCCGAGTCGGGTGCGCACGTTTGTGGTGGAGGGATCCCCCGTGCGCCTGGCGCTGAATAAACATACCTTCTTTATAACTCTTTGAGTTATAGAGTCTGTTTCCACAAGTCAGTAACTCAGAGGCCCCAGCTGGCATTAGGGGAGGGGGGAGGCTACTTGGTATTTGTAACTCAGAGGCCCCAGTCGAGATTCGAGATGGTTAGAGGGCGAATTTGCATGACATCTTGGTTTTAGTTTGCAGCTGCGGAAGGGATAACAACTGGTATAATAATAATAGTATTGTGGTATTGGAAGTGTGATAAATGAAGTATCCCCAAACAGGATTCCAATTAAATTTTGGGATTGAATGAATAAGAGCAAGCAAACAGCGCTCCGTGCGCTGAGAGCCTCTGCTCTATCAGGACGCACACCCGTCACATCCAAGTGTTAAGGAGGATAGGCCTTATACGTATTCATGACTTTTCCTCAAAGGGGCTGGAAAATGTTAATCATTTCTGGGAAGGCATTGTCTCCTTCTTGCACATGCTTTGTTCCATCTTGGGGGTCTTTTTCACCCTCTTTAGATGGCCATTGGAGAAAGTCAGTAGTCTTCCTCAAGGTGTCCCCCAGAGATATACACGACCTCCTGTGTATATCTCTGCAAAACTGGTTCAAGTTAATCTCACCAAAACACCTGCCAAGCTGCAGAAGCAGAAACACCCTCCTTATCAAAACCTGGTTCAAGCTAGTCTTCCAAGACACCTGTCAAGCTGCTGTTACGAAAACCAAGAACAAGTTACGCAAGAACAAACAAAGCTACCAAAAATTACCATCCATATTCATTGATCCACATTGACATGAATCAGGGGAACACATTTCACAATCCCCCATTTTCTTTTTGATACTATTGATTCTTGTTTTAGCTTCTGAGTTAATACTTGTTTGATCGATATCAATTTTGAGTCTTCCTTTAATTTTAATATCATCAAAGGGTTGGTTTTACTACTTGTTGCTTTTTCAGGATATATGGGCATAGCAGTAATTTGCATACCTTGGATTATAGAGTGGATCAGTCTAATCAAACACGGGATCATACAAGGTAAAAACAATAAGCTTAACATTGAACTTATTAGCTTATCATAAATCCTAATTTCTTCCACCAAACACTGCCAAATAAATTATCCCACCAGTCATTTTTCAAAATTGAGTCCCATCGTTGTACAGGTACATGTGCAACTCGTTTAATTTCATCTGCAATCTTTGTAATTGTATCCCCATGATCATCAATTTCTATACAACATTCAGATGTATTAAATTTTCCACACACGCCTCCTTCTGCTGCCAGTAGATAATCCAAAGCTAGCCGATTCCGATACACGGCTGCTCAAGTTTGTAATAATTGTTTTGTTACTAATTCTAAAGCCCAAGCAGTTTGATTAGTAATTATTTCAACTACTGCCTGTAACCGAATGATGCAGTTTAGCATGTAGATAGGAGTTCTATAACCCCAACTTCCATCTTGTGCCCATGTAGCTGGGTCATAATAATTAATGATTCCTTCAGGGGGCCATTCATTATCTTTCCACTTTTGTGCTCCCCCTATTAATATACTTCTCTTTCTTCAAATCAGGGTCTCATACAAAGGTATTCCCAAATGATTATTTTTCATTTTTGGCAGCAAGAAAAAGGCGGGTTGGATCATTCCAATGGTACAGCTACCTCTCCATCTCTTCGGTAATTCGTTGTATGCCCTTTGCCCACATATCCAAAATAGCTCATCAGGAGACTTCCAATTGCTATTTGTTTTTCTAGGGTTTTCCCAAAATGACTTCAAATCCCTAATTTCTTCAAATGGGTTTGCATTCATTTTGTTTTTCCAACATTGAGTTTGATTGCCCAAGCAGCCAGTACCCATTGGGTGACTTTGGCCACCAGGTACTACTTTGCTGTAGTGGTGCAGGCAATATTCACTTGAAGACGTAGAGAGTCTAAGAAATCACGTGCAGAGACGTACACAGGCAACACAGTACAACCAATATAGTTGACTCAAAGCCACCCTTCCTTTGCTAGCTACCTCCTTATATGCTGCTTCTGCCCATGAGATCACCCAGGGCCCAATTGATTAACTTGCAGCACCTGTTTCTCAAGTAGCTTGCCAGCTGCATTAACTTATCCCTACCATCTTTATTCAAGCTGACTGGTCCAAGCTACATTTGTGCCTACACTACTTGTTGAGTTAGTGGTAAAGATCATTTTGCAAGGTATATGTCCAACATATTGTGTGAAATCGCTGCTATTTCTAGATATACAAAACTGGCCTATTACTTCATGACTTAGCACCCAACCTTCAGGCCTGTTTGTGCTGGATTTATGGGTATTGTTCCATTCTAATAATTGTTGGGGTTCCACACTCTCTCCTCTCCATGGCCACTGCTCAGTCATCTGAGACCCTCCACATATCCAACAAGAGGATACATTCAATTCTATAGCTATTCTCTGCATCAAATCTACAAATAAATTCTGTCCTCTAGTTGGTAAATCCCATGTGCTCATCCTTTCTTTGAGTTTTTCATATAATCATTTTGAAGTTGAAGGAGGTCGTTTGCGATTTGTTTTTAATCTTTGTGTAACATTCTTTACTAATTCTTCTTTAAATCTATTGTGTTGTCCTCCCCCATCTGAATACCCCCACATTCCTCCTTGAGTGAAGCATATATACTTCTCTCCCTTGGAACAAGTTCCATAGCCATGGACTACTCTTCCCGTCTTGTCTCCAAGATTCTCAGCTATCCAAAGAGTCAATCCCGCTGTTTGGAATTTTTCCAATTGAGTTCTTTTATAACACCCAGCATTTATGTGGGTATGATAGGCCAGAGTTAACACCGTTTGTTTCCCATATGCCACTTGTTGGTAGCATTTGAGCATAAATCAGCTGAAACTCCATGTAGGATTAGGTTGATCCATACAAACAAAATCAAACCCCACCTTTTTACTCCTCTGCCTACTGGGGTGCTTCCAGCAGCGGTATTACTCATCTTCACGGCAGCAGGGGTATTCTTCAGGAGTCTCGTCGTATGGATCATGCTAAACGAGTCTCGTATGGATTTTGCCAAACTTCAGTATTAAAGGGATTTCCTAGTTTATTTAGTTCAGTTTCTAACACGTGGCCTAACAATCCTTTAAACTTGTGTGGAGTTTCTCCCTACCTTATTGTAATAGCACTCTATCTTCAAAGTGTGCTTAGGTGTTGAGGGAGGGAATTTTTCGCAAAATGATCTTACCACCACTCTCAGTTACTTTCACAAAGTCTCCTTTGTTTCATGCTCTTTCAAGATCATCTGAGGGTCAATTTAGTCTCTCCAGGCTCAGATGTGTCTTTCCATTCTTTCACTGGACTTTTTACTCGTGAAACGTGGGTTCATCCCTTTTCAGCAGTTCTCACAGCCATCTCTGTAGTTAATAAAACAAGAAAAGGTCCCTCCCAGAGAGGAGATAAGGTTTCTTCCTTCCATGCTTTTATTAGAACTTTATCTCCTGGTTCTAATTGGTGAATTGCAAATCCAAGTGGTGGAGTCTGGGCTAACATTCCAATTTCTCTTAATTCTTTTTCCAATGGTTACCACATATTTCTGGATAGTTTGATCCTCAATTACATTGTTCTCTAGAGGCATCCCTTGGGAATAGGGCATGACATATAACATTTCATATGGTCATAATCCAGTTTCACTGTGGGATTTAGTTCTTATATTCAAAAGTGCCAATGGCAAGCACTTTGTCCAGGACATTTGGGTCTCGATCATCAATTTAGCTAGCTGTTGTTTTATTGTTTGATCCATCCTTTCTACTTTTCCCGAACTCTGTGGGTGCCAAGGAGTATGGTATTCCCAGTGGATACCTAGTGAATGACATAATAATTTTATTACTTTAGAAGTAAAGTGCATGCCTTGATCTGAGTCTATGTACTGGATTATCCCATATCTAGGTACTAGGTGTTCTAGTAAAATTTTTACTGCCATCTGTGCCATGGCTCGTGCCACAGGGTAAGCCTCTACCCATTGTGTTTATTGATCCACTATTACTAGTAAGTATTTTACCCTTCCCACCTTGGGTAATTCTGTAAAATCAACTTGTACTCTTTCAAAAGGTCTATAAGCTATTTTTCTTCCTCCGGTTGCTACTTGTCGAAATATTTTCTTATTTATCTTTTGACACGTTAAGCAACCCCGTGTAATTTGCTTTGTTATTTCAAAGATTCCAATATAGTCAAATTGTTTAAGAAAGTGATCACTTAATGCTTTTGTACCCCAATGCATTTATGCATGTAAGCGTTCCATAATCTGTCTAGTAAGGGCTTTTGACAACGTTTCTCGCCCATCAAGTAACATCCATTTCCCTTGTTCTAATTTGGCCCCTATTTTCTCCAACTTATTTAATTCCTCAGGTGTGAATTTCTTTTCTCTTTGTTCTTGTTCCTTTTCATTGTTGCCTCTCTTAGTTTGTACTACACAGACTTTAATCGTCTGAGTCCTGAGAGCTGTTTCCTGAGCCTCCTTATCTGCTAAGTTATTTCCTCTGGTTCGGTAATCTAATCCTCTTTGGTGTCCTCTTACATGTACTATGGCTATTTTCTTTGATTCCCTTAGAGTTTTTAGGATTTTTATTACTAATTCTTGATGTATTAAATTCTTCCCTTGGATATTAATTAAGCCTCTTTCTACCCAAATTTTCCCAAAAGTATGTACTATCCCATATGCATATTTAGAGTCAGTGAATATAGTCCCACTCTTTCCTTTCAATAATTCTAAGGCCCTATAAAGGGCATACAACTCACAAGCTTGAGCTGACCACGTTAGGCTCAAGGGTCCTGACTCTACTATGTCTAACCCTTTATTTATTATTGCTGTAGTAGTTTGACCCTGACTGGATGCCAGACGCCCACCACACCGCTCTATCCCCCACTTCCTCAGTAAGCCAGGGAAGAGGAGCAGTTTAATAAAGGAGCAGCAAAGCCGCGCACGCACGAGAAGCAAAGCAAAAGCAGATAAAGCTGTTACTCTCTACTTCCCATCAGCAGCGATGTCCGGCCACCTCCTGAGAAGCAGGGCTTCGATACGCGTAGTGGTTGCTTTTGGAAGGCCAGAAATGAATCTCGCCTCTCCTTCCCGCTCCTCTCCCCCAATTTATATTACTGAGCTGACGTCATATGGTATGGAATATCTCCTTGGTCAGCCTGGGTCAGCTGTCCTGGCCATGGTCCCTCCCAAGATCATGCCCACCCACAGCTATTGGTGAAGGTGGGGGAAGGAATGTTGGAGGGACAGCCCTGATGCTGTGCGAGCAGTAGTCATAATATTGATATCAACAGTAAGCACAGCACTGCAAGAGCTGCTGTGGAAAATCACTACCATCCCAGACCCACTACAGTCTCCACCCCTTATTGCATACCATTTATGTCATGCTCAGACAAACCATCTTAACAACCCATATACATTCTTATCTACTCTCATTAACCAGTACCTCCACTCTTCAACAGACAAACATCATTCTTGTATTCCCTCTTGCATCTTGCATCAAACAAACAAACAACATTCTTACATCTTTCATTCTCTGTAGATGTTCACTGGATCAGGCCATAACTTATGTCTCATCCATCAAGATGGATATCCAGGCCAGGGGAAACAGTGTGTTCAGTGTTGGGCACCAGCACCAGCTTGGTTTGTCCACTTGTCTGGTTTTCTTGCGAAGTTCATACCTCATCGTCTACAACAGACAACTCACATAACAGGTTATTTTTCCCCCAAGGTTAAGTCTCCTTGAGGTACACATCGAGTTTCCCCATCCTTTCTCATCACCCACCAAGTACACCCAGGCCCTTGAGCAAAGACAATCCCACGAATGGGTTTGCCTTTTCCCATGGGAGGTGCAACCCATACTGCCTTCCCCAGCCATTTCCCTGGGTGCACTACAGGGACCTTATCTCCTCCCACAGTATGTAGTGGTTTTGCTTGGGCAGGACCAGGACGGTTAGTTGAACCTCTGCTGTTAACCAGACAAGTGGCTTCTGCTAAATTTTTATCCCACTGCTTCCATGCCCCATTGCCCAGTGCTCTCAACATGGTCTTTAGTAATCCGTTATATCTTTCAGTCTTTCCAGAGGCTTGTGGGTGATAGGGGATGTGGTATATCCACTCAATGCCATGTTTCTTTGCCCAGGAGTTTATGAGATTATTTCGAAAATGAGTCCCATTGTCTGATTCAATTCTTTCTGGAGTACCATGTTGCCACAAAACTTGCCTTTCAAGACCCAAGACAGTATTTCGGGCAGTGGCATGGTTTACAGGGTATGTTTCCAACCACCCGGTAGTTGCTTCCACTATGGTGAGAATATAACGTTTGCCTTGGTGTGTTCGTGGTAGTGGTCCAATATAGTCAATTTGCCAGGCCTCACCATATTGAAAACCCAGCTGTGGGGAGTTTTGTGGAGACTTGGCTAGAGGAAAGAGGACATGATAGAATACATCTGGTTAGGTAGTGAGCATTAAGCGATAAGATATTGTACTCCTGCTCAAGGACGTGAGAGCAAGAGAGTTGTATGATAACAGGATGAGAAAACAGGAGCTTAGTTTGGGTTGAGCAGCAACAAGCATCCGAAGTATGTTGAAACGGGGGGTGGGGGGGGTTGCATCTAACTGGGAACCAATGATGAGCTTAGCTTTTGCAATATGCATGAGCCTGATTATTGTATCTATAAAAGAGCTGTATCTTTGCAAATAAAGTTGAGACTTGTTGCACTACAGGGTGGGCTTGTCTCCCGTTGTCTTCAGCAAATGGTGACCCCGACATGATACTCGGCTTGGCGCCACAGCGGAGCGACGAAGGGGTTCGGGTCCTATGCAGCAAGGACGGCAATAAGCGTGAAAATTGGGAACACGCCGTGCCCTGGGTGACCGTATAGACGAGCCCGGCCGATACGTGCCGCTGGACCTTGAAGGGCTGCAACAGCACGCTGACGAATAGGTATGGAAAGGCAAGCGGCATATGATTTATTTACTGCATTCTTGCAGAAGCGGCAGATAAAGGGTATAGATCTGCAAAAAAGACCTACCAGGGTTGTTAGCTTATGGGTATGCTAAGGGAGTGTTTCAGAATCTACATATAGTGCATGAATTGAGCGAATGGCGTAAATTTGGGGATTTGCTGTGGGAAACTACCCTGGAGGACGATGAGATAGTTGAAAAGTTAGGGAAGCTTTGGAGGATAGTGCACAATGAGTTGTTGCAACATCAGGCAGAAAAGAAGGCTGCTGAGCACGCATCAGCAGCACAGAATAAGAATAAAAACTATGAGCATGACTGGTTCCAATCCACCCCGCTGGCTCCTACCGTCTCAAAAGTAATGCTCCCCCCCCCGCGTGTAGAAGCGCCGGGAGAGGCACCGAGAGCAGCGCCGGGAGCGGCGCTGAGGCGGATGATACCGAGAAAAAAGAAAAAGGTTCTTCTCTACACAAGAGTTTTTACAAAGTCAGAGAGTCGAAGGGGCTTCAGAGCAGAGTCCTCGCGGGAGAGCTGCTTCCCATTCGAGTCCAGCCCGCCGAGTTGGGACGGGCTGGGCTGGGACGACTTGCAGGGGAATGCCAAGTGGGCGGAGTCGGACGGGGATGCAGCGCAGGATGATCAGAGGAGAGTGGGGGAGCACGACCCCATGTTAGACTGGGCACCATCGGGCACGCGAGGGAAGAAAAAGAAAACACGGGAGAGAGTAATACCGACTGCGCCGCCGGCGCCGGGGACGGCATGGAGTGAGCCAGACCCCCCCCGCCCCCTTCCATCCGCAGCCGCCGCCGCGCAGCCGCTTCCCGCGCCCGGTCAGTGTCTCCGGAGTGCCCCCCCACATACACCGCGCGCCGACACGGACGGCCCCAGCCCTCACGGACCGCTGGACTCATCCTTTCCATCTTCAGTCCCTTGCCTCAAAGAGTGTAAAAACTGTTGGTCGTGATGTTATGCATTTTGCTGTAAAGGTGATGATGAATAGTGGTTTTCTTATAGTGGAAACTTTCTAAGGTGTCAGGAATGGAACTTGGAAGAACAGAACATTTTGACATTGAGAAACTAAAAGGTGATTTATGTTTTAGACTCATTGGTGAAGGATTTTTTTTTGATCAGGAGTGAAAAAAAAAAAAAGGATTTTTGTCATACTATGATGCTTCAAATGATTGTGGTAAATGGTTTTAGGCAATTTCAACAACCCAAGCAAAGCATGTGACTTACACTGGCCAAAGCAATCAATCAGTCTACAATATGTTTATCAATGGCCACTCCAGATAATCCTTTTTCTACCTGTTTGGTGGGAGTTCCATCAGATGTGGCACAATGGCCTGTACCAAATGCATTAAAACCAAATCCCTTAGTTAAGGGTAATGGCAAAGTTGACAGCTGGGATTTGATCATTTCATGGTTGCCAATAATGACAACAGAGCCACAGGAGTTAGAATTATTGGGATCTATAAAGATGGATTTTTGTGTTATGTTTAATTTTACCAGCAATACCAAAACATTTGGGACAGAATGTGGATCCCATCCTGGGCGTGTATAAGAACACAACATCTTGGTGCAATTATACTTCACCAAAAAGATCCAGGTCTAGTCTTGTGCCTGTACAGTTACCAAAGGGAATTTTTCTGATCTGTGGGGATCAGGCATGGCCTGGAATATCCCCGAGATTACAAAGGGGACCATGCAGTTTGTGATAACTGACGATCTTGATGCCTGATCACACAATGATTTAGAAACATCATTGTCCAAAACAATTTGTGAATGCATTTATTGGCGAATGTGATGACTATGTTACCTTTGGTCTCCCTCAACAATAATAGCAACTAGTATATTTGCTCCAGGTGTAGGAGTATCTGCTTTATTAACTCAGCTATGCAAATTAGGATACTGGCCTAGCAAAGTAACCAAACCTCAATGACATTAGAAGACTTGATTAGTAATGTAAGTAGTATCAGCCATACAACTTTGCAACATAGACCTGCTAGAGATTTTACCTTTAGCACAAGTATAATAACTTTCTTTGTCAGCTGTGTTTTTTTTTCAGTGGATAAGAAGAAGCTTATCAGGCATGAGTTGCTAAACTAATGTGCAGATTGTCTTTGAGATGCTCTCGACTGTGAGAAACGAAGAAGCAAAAATACAGATGAGATAACTTCGAGCAAGGAGGAGGCTGAGGCAGCGTGTGAAACTGCAAGGCTTATCACAGAAAACTACAGCTGGCTTTTAGAGAAAGGACCAATTAGAAGTACTATAAACACGCCAGCTTTGCTACTGATTATGGAGGTCTGATGCTTGTTAGTAAAATTTGAGTTATTAAAAACAGTGGAGCAGGCTGCCCGGAGGGGTCATGGACATACCAGCTATCCCCATGCATCGAGCCAAGGTGTCCCTCATGCTAGCCAGGGACAGGCGATCGTTAAATGTGCTCACACTACTTTAAAAGTACAGTTCAGCCATCTTAGGGAGGGGGAGAGCATGGGGCGTAGAAGATATAACGGTCTACTGAGTCTCTCTTGCAGATTGACGTGTTTCTTGGAGTGCTCGCCGTGATGCAGATCAAGATGGAGTCACTCAACTATTGGCAAGATTGAATAGTGAAGTGGAACACGACCACCACCTGATCATATCTTCCTGCAATTGGCTCAGCTAGCACATGTGCTGGGCAGACACGTTATGTATCAGCCCGTGCCACAGGACACTGGAGTCATCGAGCATAGGGAGGGGGAGATGTGGTAGGCGTCCAGAAGATCTCGGGTTGTCATGTGAGACCTGGAAAGTACAGAAGAGGTGGGCATGGGGTGGAGTGAGAGGACGTGCTGGTGGTAGCAGATATAAGCACATGGTGTAGACAATGGGCCGGCCTATATAAGTAGAAGTATAGAACAGTTCACGAGTCAATGGGGAGTTGAATATGTAACAGGGATTCCCCATTCCCCCACAAGACAGGCCATAATAGAAAGAGCTAATGGGACTCTCAAAAGATATCTTGGTAAATATGGGGATGTTAAAGACCCACATATGAAATTGTTAAAGGCCTTATTTGTTATGAACCACCTGTGTGTGTTTGGGGAACAGAAGCTACCACCTGTAATAATACATCATAATCCAAAGGCACAAAAGGAGAGAAAGAAAGAAATATGGGTTAAATATTGTGACCCTAAAACAGGGATATGGCAGCCTCCGGCCAAAGTATTATACCGGGGACGTGGGTATTTGTGTGTTGATTCTCCCACAGGATCCATTTGGGTGCCAGCCAGGTGGACAAGAGCTGTCCTTGAAGCTGCGGAGATCAAACCATCTGACGAAAAAGGACAGGAAGAGATTGGAGAATAAATACACCCTCGTCTTGTGGTCATTGGAGGACTGGCTAACAATCAAAAGACTGAAGGTTATATAACAAAAAGACAGTGAATTTAATGAATAATGAGGTGTTTTGTTATAACCATAGCTTTTAGTGTAACTATAATTGCTAACAGCTTGACGCATTTTAATCAGCCTAGAGATAATATTTGGATAACCTTTGCTAATCAAACTGGTCAATTATCTCTTTGTCTTAGTTTGGGAGGGGTTACTAATCCTTTTAAAACGTGTTTGATAGGATTGCCCGTGTGGAATCCGGAGGAATTTTGTGGACTAGTAGATAATAACAACTTGTGTAATAGAACGGGGCTGAACACAATTAGCGATGATCAAGGAAAGGTCAATGTGAGATGATTAAGTCCCTTAATACCACATTAGTCTCACCCCCTGAGGAAATAGACTTGTTTGGAAGTGCCAATGCAAGCTTTGGTACTAATGGAACTGGGGGAAATTGGATAAGTTTTATGCCACGGGATATCCATAACTTTAATAGAAATCAAAAATATTGGGCCACCTTAGACTCTTCTTTGAAGTCAGAAACGATATTTAAGCAATTGTATTCCAGCTGTAATATCTCTAGTATTACATCACCGAAGAAATTGCCCACGGGTATATTTTTAATCTGTGGAGAAAGGGCCTGGAATGGAATACCAGTAAATCCCCTGGGTGGACCCTGTTATTTGGGGAAACTCTCTTTATTCCACCCTAACTTAACCGCGCTAATGCAGCTTGCTGACCATAATAATAGCTCCCGCAAAAAATGTAGTTATTGTGAGTTTGATTGTACTGATATTGGTCCCCCACAATTTTGGAGTGAACTGAAGAAAGTCATAGTTGCCACCCTTTTGCCAGGAGGAGCAGCCAATAAAGCCATGAACTTGGCTAAACAGTTAGGATGTTGGACTAAAGATGAGTTAAATAAAACTTCAGAAATGATTGATATGTTAACAGCTGATGTTCAAAGTGTAAATCATGCGCTGTTACAAAATAGAGCTGCCATAGACTTTTTATTATTAGCCCACGGACATGGATGTGAAGAATTTGAGGGCATGTGTTGAATGAACCTGTCGGACCATTCCGCCTCGATACATGCCAAACTGAAAGAACTTCAACAGGGATTACATCAGTTGAAACAAGAAGAGGGATTAGGACTTGAAGGATGGCTTAAGGGATGGGGAATAGGCCCTTGGTTGCGAAATGTTATAATGTATGGAATTGGCTTTATGGGTATTGTTTTATTTATATTGTGTTTCCCTGTTTTATAAATTGTATTCAACGGACAATAGAAAGAATATTTGAGAGAATGTGGCAGGTTAATATCGTTTTCCAAAAAGAAAACGGGGGAAATGTGGGGAGTTTTGTGGAGACTTGGCTAGAGGAAAGAGGACATGATAGAATACAGCTGGTTAGGTAGTGAGCATTAAGCGATAAGATATTGTACTCCTGCTCAAGGACGTGAGAGCAAGAGAGTTGTATGATAACAGGATGAGAAAATAGGAGCTTAGTTTGGGTTGAGCAGCAACAAGCATCCGAAGTATGTTGAAACGGGGAGTGGGGGGGGTTGCATCTAACTGGGAACCAATGATGAGCTTAGCTTTTGCAATATGTATGAGCCTGATTATTGTATCTATAAAAGAGTTGTATCTTTGCAAATAAAGTTGAGACTTGTTGCACTACAGGGTGGGCTTGTCTCCCGTTGTCTCCGGCACCCAGCCATCGGCCTCTGTTCCAGGGAGACTTGATTTGTGTGGCTCGCTTGATTGCAGCACGTTTCACATTCGTGGGTGACCTGTGTAATGGCTTCCATGGTCAAGTCCACCCCTCGATCACAAGCCCATCTATATGTTGCAGATCTTCCCAGATGTCCTGATGTTTCATGGGCCCATCGAGCTATAAATAGCTCACCTTTACGCTCCCAGTCTAGGTCTACCTGAGCTACTTCAATTTTGGCAGCTTTGTCTACCTGTTGGTTGTTCCATTGTTCTTCAGTGGCACGGCTTTTGGGCACGTGAGCATCTACAGGACGTACTTTCAGAGTCATGTTTTCCACCCGAGCAGCAATGTCTTGCCATAATGCAGCAGCCCAGATGAGTTTACCCTTGCGCTGCCAGTTGGTCTTCTTCCATTGCAGTAGCCATCCCCATAGGGCATTAGCCACCATCCAGGAGTCAGTATAAAGATAGAGTACTGGCCACTTCTATCATTTCCACCCCTGGGGCAATTGATTCCAGGTGTATTGGACACCTCTCCATGTGAAGGCAAATTGTGGCCTGCACTCTGCTGCCAATGGAATTGAGAAAAATGCATTAGCGATGTCAATCGTAGCATACCACTTGGCTGCTTTTGACTCCAGTTCATACTGGAGCTCTAACATGTCTGGTACAGCAGCACTCAGTGGTGGTGTCACTTCATTCAGGCCACGATAGTCTACTGTTAACCTCCACCCTCCATCAGATTTTTTCACAGGCCATATGGGACTATTAAATGGAGAATGAGTTTTACTACTTACTCCTTGAGCCTCCAGTTGATGAATCAACTCATGGATGGGAGCCAGGGAATCTCGGTTTGTGCGATATTGCCTCCGGTGCACCGTCCTGGTAGCAATTGGTACCTGTTGCTCTTGAACTTGCAGCAGTCCCACAACAAAAGGGTCTTGTGAGAGGCCAGGTAAACTGGAGAGTTGTTTGATTTTCTCTGTATCTACAGTGGCTATACCAAAAGCCCATCGATACCCCTTGGGGTCTTTGAAGTACCCTCTCCTGAGGTAATCTATGCCAAGAATACAAGGGGCCTCTGGACCAGTCACAATGGGGTGTTTTTCCCATTTGTCCCCTGTTAAGCTCACTTCAGTCTCTAATACAGATAATTCTTCACAACCCCCTGTCACTCCAGAGATCCAAACAGAATCTGTGCCTCTATACCTTGATGGCATCAATGTACACTGTGCTCCTGTGTCTACTAAGGCTTTATACCTTTGTGGGTTTGATGTGTCAGCCATCGAACCCACACAGTCCAATAGATTCGATCATCCCTTTCCTCCTCCTGGCTGGAGGCAGGGACCCTCTATTTCTGTTCTTCATCAGAGTATTCGCTATCTGATCCTTGCAGTTTTAGACCTGAAGTCTCCTCATTGGCATCGAAGGAAGTGGTTGCAGTTTTTCTATGTCTTGGAGATTGCTGATTGTCCTCTTTTGTTCTGGCAGCTACTATGCTGACAGCGCTCTTGGGTGGTCCTTTTCTAACAGCTGTCTTCCCCCTTAGTTCACGTATACACGCTTCCAGCTTAAAATGGGTTCACCATCCCATTTCCTCATATCCTCTCCTTGGCCATGCAAAAAGAGCCAGAGATCATTTCGTGGTGTACTCCTGCGTCTGGGACTTCCTTTTCCCCTGATTGGGACAGTGGATGACCAAATTCTTGGGGCAGTTCTGACAGTCAGGCCATCATCCCACACTGATGAGGAGGTTCAGAGGCTCTATTCATAGTTCTGTAACCAAGAAGATATTCTCTCCACTGTTGGTATATCCATGTCTGGGTGATACAGCATTGCCAAGATATTAGAATACGTAGCTGGGGCACTCTGAATCACTTTTCTCAACATGGCCCGAGTACACTGGACATCATCTGGATCTGTGGAGGCCTCGGCATTATATAGATCACCATAGATGACTTCCAACACAGCAGAGGCTAGGCCCCAGTATAGTGCCTGAACCTGATGGGCCTCATTAGGGTAGGTAAGACACCCTTCTATCAGGTGGCGTGCCAGTAAAGCAGGGTTTTTTATCTGTTCAGGTGTAAAATCCCAGGTTACAAGAGGTGATAACCATCCTAGGAATTTGCCCAAATTCATCCACACACCCTGTCACCCAGGGACTGGCTGCTTCAGGGGGCATTTTAACATGTTTCCATCGCAAATTTGTCCTCTCTGATACCCAGATGAGTCCAGATTCCACAAAATATGTAATATACCAGCCATATTAATTAGTAATATTAAAACTCTCATATAAGGGTGACTAAGGACCTGGGAAGTCTGTATAACAAAATTGTCTACATCAGTCCGAGCTGAGGGGAAAGAGGTGCTTTGCCCCACGACCTCCACAAGATAGCTCCCACAGCACAGTAAATCCATCAGTAACAGAATGAGACTCACTATTATTATTTGGGCCATCATATTCCCAGGCCTTTTCATCCTTTTCACAAAATCATATAGCCAACTTAGCAAAGCTATCAAGGTTAGAGCACAGCACAGAGTCAGTGTTAGTAGCATCATGTTCCCAAACATTACAAAGTGTAAGATAAGCTACATTACAGCAAGGCTCCATGACCAGCACAGGAACTTTGCACTCATTGGCTTAGTGTGATTACAATGCAGTTAATGTAAAACTGCTATTATCTGACCCCATGTTGGGTGCCAAAAAGGCTGTGGTATTTTTACCCTGGCTGGATGCCAGGTGCCTACCACACCGCTCTATCCCCCACCTCCTCAGTAAGCCAGGGAAGGGGAGGAAATAAGATGGGAGTCTCGTGGGTTGAGATAAAACCAGTTTAATAAAGAAACAGCAAAGCCGTGCACGCACGAGAAGCAAAGCAAAAGCAGATAAAGCTGTTACTCTCTACTTCCCATCAGCAGCGATGTCCGGCCACCTCCCGAGAAGCAGGGCTTCAGTACGCGTAGTGGTTGCTTTTGGAAGGCCAGAAATGAATCTTGCCTCCCCTTCCCGCTCCTCTCCCCCAGTTTATATTACTGAGCTGACGTCATATGGTATGGAATATCTCCTTGGTCAGCCTGGGTCAGCTGTTCTAGCCGTGGTCCCTCCCAAGATTGTGCTCACCCACAGCTATTGGTGAAGGTGGGGGAAGGAATGTTGGAGGGACAGACCTGATGCTGTGCGAGCAGTAGTCATAATATTGATATCAACAGTAAGCACAGCACTGCAAGAGCTGCTGTGGAAAATCACTACCATCCCAGACCCACTACAGGCTATTACATATAAAAGGGTAAGATTTAGTTAGGATGAAGGGAAACAATGCAGAGGTAGCAAGAAGAGGATCTCATTCAGGTGAAAAAAACAATGTTTATTGACGCAGTATTTGGGATCTTATGCCTGGCTAAAGCACAAAATCAAAACTTCTTTCTTGTCTCTAGAATTTCTTTTAAGAGCCATCTTTTTTTTTTCCATACGACAAGATGAAAATTTGAATAATCGTTTGCAAAATGGAGGTGAATTGAGCATTACAGTAGAAGAAAAAATAAATGTGCAAGAGAAGTTTACAAATTTGTCTGGATATGAATTAAGGAAAGATTAGGCCTAATAATGAACGGTACTGATCTAAGCACTGCTATGGAGGAGTCTCACAAATCAGACCAAATAAACATGAATATCAATAAACTGGTTAGTGAAGAGGCAGTGCCAGTTCCTGTAGAAAGGTTGCAAGCACAGGAAATAGTTTCGGTAAAGTGCTTTTTGATTAACATTATGAAAGAAGAAAGCAAATAGTTGGAAAATGAAAATATATATCCTATAAATAAAGTAAATGGACATCCTGAGGAAGTGGTACAGTCTCCCAGTAAATACAAACTAGTGAGCAGTACTACAGTTGATGGTGATTCTTCTGCTGAGCTATCTGTTTCAAGGAGCACTGGAGATTTGTCTCCAAAGAGAAGTGGTCCTGTGATGAAAACTCACAGCATCACCAGTATGGACACTGGTCTGAAAATCTACAATATTGTCAATGAGAATAGATCTCAACAGCCAAACTCAGTGGTAAAATCAGCATCTAGTAGTGCACATGGAAAAAATATAGTCTGAAGTAAATCCGCTACACTTCTGGATGATCAGCCTTTGCAGGTTTTTCCTGGGCCATTGTTGTCATCTGATTTAATATCTTCTACAAAAACTATGTTCAAGTTTGACTCAAATCACAATCTTGAAGGTGCTAATGTAGTGAGAGGATCAGTGACAAGTGGTGCACAGATGTTTCGCACTCACCAATATAATATTCAGTACAGCAGCAGTGCAACAATGAAAGACACGTTGTGGCCACAGAATCAAAACACCCAGGTAGAACAAGACAGCTTATCTCCTTCACATCTGCTTAGATCTGCCAGCACAGAAATCCCCAGCGATGTAAAACATTCTGCCAAAATGAATTTATCCAATCATAACAATGTCCGAGCCAGGGCTGTGTATAACACTCAACAACAGATGACTGGGAGACACATAGATGTGTGGGCTATTCCACCAAATGATGGACTGCTCCCAGAAGCAACCAGATACGCTGCTCAAAGGCAGAGCAGTGTAACCTCTACAGCTTCTATAAATCTTGGGGATACTGGACCTTCAAGGCTGGCCCAGGTTCCTGAAGGGGACTATTTAACATACAGAGACTTTTCTTCAGTGGGAAGAATTCCACCAATAATGTCTGAACAACAGAGACCTCTTTCTGCCAGGACATATAGCATTGATGGTCCAAATGTACACCGACCACAGAGTGCTCAGCCATCAGTGAATGAAATACCAGAAAGAACTGGCACACGTATAAAGAACCAGAACTCTTCAGAGAGATCAAACCCAAAGGTTAACTCTGACAACTCTTTATTAGACCCTTCAGGAAAAAGTAAAGTCCCTCATGACTGGAGGGAACAGATTCTGCAACATATCGAGGCTAAAAAGCTAGAAAAGGTAAAAAAGATTTTTTAAAATTTCTACCTTTCTGTTATCTGGATATGGAATAAGTTAAATATTCAGTGTTTTTAACTGCTTTTAATTACCAGTGTAAATGTACTTCTGATTCTGCATTAAAAAGGATAAATATGTTTGTGCTGACTCTATGAGAGAGTCAAATGGTAGACTGTAAATTAACTTTTCCCTCAAAGAAAAAAAAAGTTCTTTTTTTTTTTTACATCATACTTGTCAGCTTAGTCCAATCACATTAGAAAACATTAAATAATGTCATATTCACCTGCTGGACTGCAAGGCCAGGCAATTTTTATTGTTGTAGCATTGTACTCATACTAAAAAAATCCCTTACACTTTCTTGATCTTTTTGTTTTGCCAATTTTCCCTCTTTCTTCACATTAAGAAGTGAAGAAATACTATACTTTGGAAGTATAGGTTTACATTACCTATCAGGTCATTCCCTGATCCTGTTTCCTTGGAGGGTAAGTAAAGCAGACAAAATACATTTAGAAGGATGGATGGAAAGCAGAGGACTTGCTCTGGGTGGAAGAGGTTAAAGACTTGTTGGCCAAGCTTAAGGCTCATAAGTCAATGGGTCCTGATGGGATGCATCCTAGAGTGCTGAGGGAGCTGGTTGATGTGATTGCTAAGCCTCTCTCCATCATTGTCCTGGTTTGGGCTAGGATAGAGTTAACTTTGATGAGGAAGTAGGAAGGGGCACAGCATGGGCAGCTGACCTGGGCTGGCCAACAGGTATTCCATACCATACTGACATCATGCCCAGTACCTAGAAGCAGGGAGCTAGTCGGGGGCGGGGCTTCGGGAGCACAGGCGGGGCTGCCGGTCGGAGGGAGGGGGGGTCGCGCCGGGTCCCGAATGGTGAGCAAGCCGCGGCACGCGCCATTTCTTTTTGTATATTCCCCTCGTTTACTGTTAAAACTGTTCCTTTTCCCCCCTGAACCTGTTTCTTCTTATTGTTGTTCTATTAAACCGCTCTTATTTCAACCTACGCGGGTTTTCCCATTTTTTCTCTGGTTCCCCTTCCCACTCCACCGGGAGGGGAGGAGTGAGCGAGCACCCTCGTGGCTCTTTGTTCCCGGCTGGGCAAAACCACGACATTATTTGGCGCCCAACGTGGGGCCTCGAGCTGCTGGAGATTGGGATTTGTGATAAGGATGGTAAATTGGGAGTGGTAAAGGACAAAACAGACGTCTGGGTGAGGCTACCTTGTGTCTAGGGGTGGATTTTTATTTATGTGTATTTATTGTGTTATGTGTATATCATTTATTTTCACGGGGAAGTGTTTGATTTTGTTTGATCTTAGTTACTGTGTGTTGATTTGTGAAGGTGGTTCAGATTCCCTTATGTTTTCTTGAATAAGTGATTCGCAGAGGCGAGGGGTGGAATGTTCTGATTTAGCAAGGAGCAGCTTTTGGCTTAGTAACAGGGGGAGCGGGTTGCAGTGAAGACCCGGTAAAGAGTTTGCGGACTCTTCCCCCGGCTCCTGGGTTCAGACCCACCTCCGGAAGAGGGGAGGAGTGGCAAGAAGATGTTTGTCGGACTCTTCATTGTTGTATTACTCTGTGTTGTTTTATTTTGGTTATGTTTTGGGGGTTTAAGGTTATGTTTTAGTTGATGTTGCATGAAATTATTTTCTATTTTCTTCCCCAAGCCGAGTAGCCTGGTCTGTTTTGTCCTGAACCTTAAGCAGCAATTAAGGTCTCCCTGCCCTTGGGCAATTCTCAGCCTCTTTGGTACTTGAGGCTAATCGTGTTCTTTTGTTCCCTGATGGGCCAAAACCAGGACACTTTTCCAAAAGCATTCTTATCTCCGGGATGATGCTTTTAGTTTTCTTCCACCTAGCATTAGGATAGGTGTTACAGGCTGAAGCATTAATTAGTTGAATCATTTTTCAAATTCTGAACATTTTCCACACTTTTAAAGAAAAAAACAGACCTAATATTCGAGATGGAATGTGAGTAATTTCTTTAGGTTTTATTATTGTTCAGTCACATGCAGTTTTCTGAATAATGTGTTGTCTAAACACCAGCAATCACCCCTCACAACTCCTCTCCCCAGTTGCAACTCTTGCATCCCACTCCATCCTGGAACTCTTGCCAGTCTTCCTGTCTCTTCCCCCATCTAGCCATGACAGGCTAGACATGTGCAAGCTCTGGCAGAAGCTACCTTGGCTGGCTGATCTCTGGTCACAGCATGTACCTCCTGACTGCCCCATCTGCTGCAGGCAAGCCAAGTAGATTGCTTTAGGAACCATGATTTCTGGGCTGCAACTGTGCAGTTCTTTTCTGTAGGATGTTGGTACCTTTCACAGAATCATAAGGGTTGGAAGGGACCTCGAAAGATCAGATCTCTATTGTATCAAATTTGTATCAAATTTGTCTGATGACATCTTAAGTTATTTGGGAAGGGGGCAAGGAAATTAACAAAGATTATATAAGCCTTACTTTCTTTGGGAAACAGGCTAACAGGACATTTGAACAGTGCTGTAGCCACTCTTAAAGTTGCAGAGCTTGTTAAAATTTATTAATTGTTCAACACATTGCTAGTTTGAGAATGCTTATAGAATCAACTCTGCTGCATTTATGTCTTCTCAAAAAAAAAAAAAAAACCCAAAACTGAAAAAAAACCCCACTGTTATCTCAATTAAACCACAACCTCGTGTGAATTTTCTAAAACAATGCTAAACTGAACACACAGCATAATTCTTCCAATGAAAAAGAAAGCTAACAACTACACAGGAAAAAACCCACAAAAAAACATCTAAGATCAAGTTGTTCCAATTAAAAGATAACTTTTGAGCATGACAAGTAGTTCTGCACTTGTTCTTAATTGGGGAAAGAGAAAGCTGCCTTTAAGTCCTAGTTCTCTTACTCATGTAGACAACTTTAAGGAGGGGAACCCTCCAGCACTCTGTACAGGAACAAGCAGCATGTTAAACCTTTGAATATATCAGGAGCATATTTGTTACATATTTATAGAGTGGAATGTGTGTGAAAGGGTGAATTTAGTTTTAATGGTTTATTCCTATGTTTATGGAATTTCATTTGTCTGGGTGACACTTAGAATGAAGTTTCCTTCTGTCATGTTGGCACTCTGCTTGGGTTTTTCTTTTTGTTTAATGAGGAATTCATAGTTTCAAAAAGAGCTGAAGAAGTTGCATTTCCATACTTCGACAATTGCAGACTGTTTCATTTCTCATAGCAAACAATATTTTTTTTTTGTGTGTAACAGCATGTTCTTTATACTTATAATAATCCCAGTGACAATGTAATGACAGTCCTACTGTCTTGTTGCCACTTAGACAACACCTGCAGTTTTTGACTGAATATCATGTCTCCCCATATGACATTGCATTACTTGATTTTGCAACATTATCTGTAAGACAGGCATTAGACATGCATATTATAATATTACATGTAAGTCTTAAGATATTGTTGCATATTAGGTTAGGACTAGGACATTCTGTATAGATGATTTGGAAAGGTTACTGCCACTTTTGCTCTCTGAACAATCTATATGCAAAACTTTCTCTGCAACCCTAGACAAATTTAAAAATCACTGCATGACCAGTTCTCTGTTGCCATATAAGGGGCAATAGCTCATGGAGAAAGGTGGGATGCACAACTGGAAACAGTAACAATTTAAATTGGACAAATCTGTCATTCTGCAAGATTTTTACCATACAGACAGAATGTGAATTTGCAGTAATACACTCTGAGAAGTTGAACCATAGACACTTTTTCTCTGTCTTTTGTAGGACACAGGCTTGCTTGTGTTTGCCAAGCCAAACCTGTCCCAAGAATGACATTGTTGCTTAGAGTCACAGGAAAATTCAAGCTAGGAGTGACCTCAGGAGGTCTCATGCCCAACCTCCTGCTCAAAGTAGAGTCAGCTAGTAGGTCGGAATAGCTTACTCTTTATCCAGGAAAACTTCCAAAGACGAAGATCAACCTGGTCAACTTGTTAGACATGGTAGGGGGGCAGGAATTTTCATTACATTTGGTCTGAACTGGGTTCCACAAAGAGATAGACTGGTGAAGGTGTAGAATTAGCGTGTCATAATGTCATATTTTTTAGTGTTAGTAACAAGTATTCTAAGCTCTTCTACTTCCTATTACTACTGTCTCAACTCTCAAGCTATAGTAGCAGGCCTTGTGGTAAGTTGGATCAGTTCCTACTAGATTGCCTGTTTACATTGTCTGGCTTTAATTGCTGAATGATAACATTCTTTCCTTCTTGTGAAGTCAGACCCTCACATGGAAGGTGAGAGTTCCCCTAGATACATACTTCATAAGAAATTAAAGGTACTGAATTTTTGAGGATATGGAGGAACATAGAGGAGAACACCCAAAGCATTGGAAGAAATTGGAATGCTAGAAAGGACAGTAAAGTCCTACTAAAATGGCTCCCAATGCCATGATTTTTTTTTTTTTTTGTTAAAGGCTTCAATAGTTTTAATTTATCACAAATGCCATTTGTAATACTTAAACTGGGATGTATCATTTGTACTGCATTTTCTTTTTTTGGTGTGGCTGATCAATTCAATGTCTGATGTTAATGGCTTAAAGTTTAGCATTCTCTTGGTTATTTGCAAATATATTCAATAACTTCTAAGGCTAACACAATAGTTTAATTTCTTGTAGCGTATAGGTACGTGTTCAACTCGTCATCAATATAATCTGCAAATCTGTAGTGTTTTATTGTCTGCATTCATATAAATTTTTTTTGGTTTAAACTTAGTTCATGCTTAAACAAACATGAAATATGAGATTTTCAATTTTAATTATAAAATTATCTTTTTAGGCTAATGGATACAGCTTCATCAATATTGATCATAGACAAGCAGTGTCTTTGCTAAAGACTTTTCAGAATGCAGTGGAACTCATCATTGTACAAGGAGTTTCTTCATAAATACCATGGACTGAGGAGAAAAAACAGCAGGATTCATTGAAAGACTAAAAAGTAGGCAAAATATTCATACACAAAAGGAACTTGAAAATAATTATGATCAAAATTTGTACAGGAAATTAAATCCTGAACTTGTGGTTAAAGGGGGAAAAAACACTGGATAGAATGTTCAAGAAATCGTTTTGGAAATTCATAATGTGAATAAACTTGTTTTTAAGCATTACAGCAATCTAAGGATCACTCCTCGAAGAACAAACCTGTTGTTTTTTATACAGATGGTAGGTTTATTTTTGGATAATTCATACACATTACTAAACCTCGTGCAAGGCTTTGCAAAGCCTTGGTTGTAGGCAATGGACAGATGGCAGGACTGTCTGTCCTGTAGTTGTCTATTGCCTTTATTTTTATTCACCAGATATTGATGTGTTCTGCTGAAACCACTTCTGTAGATATGAACAGAAGATATGAAATGTTGGCTTTCCTATATGTACATTATATAGATGAATGGGTACATGAAAAGTGGTGCTGTTTGGACAGAATAAAGGTTAGGTGAAACAATGATCTGCTATATAAATCTGGAATCAAGAAAGAAGAAAATGTGTTTCGTTCCGGAGTGTATGTCTACCAATAAAAAATGCAATAAAAACTCATGGGTTTTTTTTTAGGAAGACTGTAACTACAAATTTGTAATATTCTACAGGATTTGTTTTTGATGTAGAAATTGAAACTTAATTTGCCACATGTAATTGATGTTTAGTTGAATTTTCTTGCATACAGATTTTTTTCAAGTGAACTGTGGAAATGTGCCCAGAGGTTTTTCTCTGCCATGGAAATCCCCAATTTTGTGCAAATGGTGATACTTATCTTTATAAAAGGTACTCCATTTTAACATTATAGATTTTTAAAATGAAATGGAAATTTTTTAAGGTTATTTCCCGTAATATATATTTAAGTGCAAACAAAGTAAATTATGCAGGAAAGGTTATGAAAGTCATCTCAATTTTTTTGGCCTTTGCATTGCCTTGATAATCAAAAAGGAAACCATATGTATGGAGTTAGGTAACCAAAGCAAGTTTATGAATTTCTGTGGCGAGATGGAGAGCAAAAGGAGGGTGTACTTACAACCCACCAGTTTGTAATGATGTTTCTTAAAGGGCTGTTCCTACAGGTAATATTAAATGTGAACTAGACACTTCAGAGTCATTAAAGGGTTTCTAACTATACTAATCACAGAATCATAGAATGATAGGGGTTGGAAGGGACCTCTAGAGATCATCTAGTCCAACCATCGTGCTAATGCAGATCCACCTAGATCAGGTCACACAGGAATGTGTCCAGGCAGGTTTTAAAAACCTCCAGACGTAATAGTGATTTACCACAGGCTGCCTTTGTTCCTTATTACTGTATTAAATTATGCCTTTATTCAATTTTTTTACCAGAAATATTACCTTTTTTTTTTTTTTCTTTCTCCTTTGTAATTTAATAGAGACTGCATACTCTGCGGTGATAATACGCAGTTTTTATGGACGAGGGAAAAGTGCCATAAAAGACCAATGATTATTTTTAACCGGGGATAATGATTAGCCTGTCATTTAAGCAATATTCAGTTTTTGCAGTTCCTTTTTAATTATATATGAGTTTCAACTCGTGTACAAAAGTAAATGATTTTAATAAAGCTAGCAAAAACACCAGTGTCCTTTAGTTTTTGGACAATGAGCTGGAAGAGAGAGGAATTAATTTTCAGATTTACATATCACAGGAAAATTCTACCAAAGATTATTTGACTGGTAGAACTGTAGCAGTAGAGATTTATAGCAATAAGTTTATTAGTTGGAAGGGACCTACAACAATCCTCTAGTCCAATTACCTGATCATTTCAGGGCTGACTAAAAAGAAAGCATGTTAAGAACATTGTCCAAATGACTCTCAAACACTGACAGCCTTGGAGCATCCACTACCTCTCTAGGAAGCCTATTCCAGTGTTTGCCCACCCTCTCAGTAAAGAAATGCTTCCTAATGTCCAGTCTAAAGCTCTGAGCCATTCTCGTTCATCCTGTTACTGGACACCAGGAAGAAGAGATCAGCACCTCCCTCTCTACTTCCCCTCCTCAGGAAGCTGCAGAGAGCAATGTGGTCACCCCCCAGCCTCCTTTACTCCAAACTAGACAACCCCAGAGTCCTTAGCTGCTCCTCATAGGACATTCTTTCCAGCCCTTTCACCAGCTTTGTTGTCCTCCTCTGAGCAAATTCAAGGACCTCCAAAATCCTTAAATTGTGGGGCCCAGAACTGCACACAGTACTCAAGATAAGGCTGCACCAACACTGAATACAGTGGGATAATCAGCACTTTTGACTTTCTGGTTATACTGTTTGATGCAGCCCAGGATGCACTTTGCCCTCTTGGCTTCCAGGGCACACTGCTGACTCATATTGAGCCTGCTGGCAACCAGTACCCCTAGATCCCTTTCTGCAGGGCTGCTCTCCAGACACTCCTCGTCCAGTTGTTGTGTCATGGTTTAGCAAGGAGCAGCTTTTACTTGGTAACAGGGGAAGGGGGTTGCAGCAAAGACCCAGTAAAGAGTTTTTTGACTCTCTCCCGGCTCCTGGGTTCAGACCCACCTCCGTCCTGGCTGGGCCAATCTGGCGCCTCTGCGATCAATATTTAGGGACGGGAATTTTAAATACTTGGCAGGAGGTGTAAGAGTGATACAAGATGGAGGCAACCATGAGGACTCCCACAATCAGAGAAGGAGGGAGGAAGGAGGAGCACCAGACCAGAAGCTCCACTGAAAGCCGTGGTGAGAATGCAGGCTGTACCCCTGCAACCCATGGAGGGCCATGGCAGGACTGAGAGCCACCAGCAGCTCCGTGTGAGTGCACCTGGACACGCAAGAGACTGTGTGAGGAGGTGATCATGGTGCAGGCCGTGCTGGAGAGCCTGCGTGCCACAGAGCAGACCCCCGCAAGAGGTAGCTGCAGCTTTTGGGATAAATGCATGTCGGAGCAGTCCGTGCAGGGCTGCCGTGTGTGTGGTACCCCACGGACTTTCAGGGAGGACGGGTGCAGAGCCCACTTGCCCTGTAGAGAGACAAACGGCAGAAGCTATCGGGAATAGACTGACTGAAACCCCCACTCCCTGCCCCCCTGGGCCATTCGGGGGGGAGGAGGTAAAAACACCAGGATCAGGGCTCTGAGCCCGGGAAGAGGGAGGGAGTGGGGAGAAGGTGGTCTTAAAAGGCTGGTCGGACTCTTCATCATTGTACCACTCTGTGTTGTTTTATTTTGGTTATGTTTTGGGGTTTTAAGGTTATGTTTTAGTTGATGTTGCATTAAATTATTTTCTGTTTTCTTCCCCAAGCCGAGTAGCCTGGTCTGTTTTGTCCTGAACCTTAAGCAGCAATTAAGGTCTCCCTGCCCTTTGGCAATCCTCAGGTCTTCAGTACCTGAGGCTAATCGTGTTCTTTTGTTCCCTAATGGGCCAAAACCAGGACATGTTGCTAATTTACTTCATCCCAGGTGCAGAATCCAGCATTTGTTCTTGTTAAATTTCATGCCACTGACAATTGCTCCAATCTACCTAGATCCCTCTGCAAGGCCTCCTTTCCCTCCAGAGAGTCAACAGCACCTCCTAGTTTGGTATCATCAGCAAACTTCCTAATGGTGCATTCAATTCTTGCATCCAGATAATTGATAAATATATTGAACAGAAATGGTGCTAGAATTGAATCCTGAGGAACATCACTGGTGACCAGTCCCCAGCCAGATATAGCCCCATTCACGACAACACTTTGAGTTCTGCCCTTCACCCAGCACATCATGAACCCTCTCATCCCACAGTTGGATAACTTGTTCAGAAGGATTCTGTGAGGGACAGTGTTAAAAGTCTTACTAAAATCCAGTATCCTGGTTTTGGCCCATCAGGGAACAAAAGACCATGATTAGCTTCAAGTACCGAAGCTCTTGATCATCTACCTAAGATCTTAGGAGTCTGAGGAGGTCCCTGCTCACTGGAAGCTATACAGTATTATTTCCATCAACAAAAAAGGTGGGAGGGAAGACCCAGGGAACTACAGATCTGTTAGTCTAATCTCAGTATCTGGAAAAATTATACTGGATATTACTGAAAGACATTCAAAGAACAATGCAATCAGACACAGACAACACAGGTTCACAAAGGGAAACTCCTTCAGTACTCTGGGACGAATTCCATCAGGCTCCGTGGACTTGTGAATAATCAGCTGATACAGTCATTCCTTTACAATTTTGGTATCCACAAATGGAAAGTCACTGTTCCCACACTCATGGTCTTCTGGCTCAGAGGACTTGGCAGCCCAAGGTCTGTCGATACTGAGACAAAACTGACCAAAAAAACATACTGAATACCTCTGCTTTTTCTTCATCCCTATTAGATGACCATTTTCAACAAGTATCAGTCTAATATTTTCCTTATACATCCTCTTGTTATTAACATACTTAAAAATTCTAAATACTTGGCCAAAGCTTGTCTTCAATAAATTAGAAAATTAATTATCTAATAAAACACGGATTATTTGGTAAACACTGGAGTTTTCACTGGATTTAAATGTGTTTGTTCTATCAGTCTCTGTGTGTAAAGGTAAACACATGTCAAACTAGATGATTTTGCAGAGTAGAAGAAAGATGTCTCCTGAACTAGTCCAGCCAGGATTCCCCAGAAGGAGAAACAATATTGTCACTTTTCATTTTGAATACATTAAAATACATTTTGGATAGAATAAAATCCATCAGTTACTCAGCATGGCAATGAGTTGATGAAAACTCTGTCAATGCTTTCTGTTCTTAATGGGTCATTAAAGAATCAGTTCAACTAATGTAATGAAAAAATGAAGTCTCCCACATATTTATTATGTAATTATTTTTTAGTTTCTTTTTTGGACTGGAGTTTTAAATACTGTGTATATACTAGACAGCATTCTATGAACACAAAATAGCAATAAGAAACACACGAAGAATCAAACCTTTATGATTATTTTGGTTTTGTTTAGAAATATTACCTTGTCAACAGCTATGAAATTATTTTATTGATCAGAATTTATTCAACATTCCAATTTTCTTTATATAATTAGACTTTTTCTGAGGTAACACATGGAAAACAGATAAACTAATGCTCTTTAAAGCTTGTGTAATTGACTTCTTTAACTTATAGGAAATTCTCCATAACATGATTTTATTCTTCTATACTTTCTGTAGACCTTAGTCCTCTATTAATATCCATTACTAAAGGCTTATTTGTGTTTCTGGCTCCAAGCACCTCAGTGCCCATGAGTCTGCTGTAGCTGATTTTATTGCAAGACCAGATTATTCAGAATAAATACCTTTGTGAATAACCCAATCTTAAAATGAAATCAGCTAGGGCAGCAGTGGCTACTCTCCAGAAGAGATGAGTAGTCTGATGCAAATTAAGAAGTTTCAATAGCAGAGAGGGGCAGTTAAGTCAAGGAGCGGGGTTAAAATTAAGAACATCTTGGGAGTGCTCTAATGAGATATTGTAGTGGGTCTGGGATGGTAGTGATTTTCCACAGCAGCTCTTGCAGTGCTGTGCTTACTGTTGATATCAATATTATGACTACTGCTCGCACAGCATCAGGGCTGTCCCTCCAGCATTCCTTCCCCCACCTTCACCAATAGCTGTGGGTGAGCACAATCTTGGGAGGGACCACGGCCAGAACAGTTGACCCAGGCTGACCAAGGAGATATTCCATACCATATGATGTCAGCTCAGTAATATAAACTGGGGGAGAGGAGCAGGAAGGGGAGGCGAGATTCATTTCTGGCCTTCCAAAAGCAACCACTACACGTACCGAAGCCCTGCTTCTCGGGAGGTGGCCGGACATCGCTGCTGATGGGAAGTAGAGAGTAACAGCTTTATCTGCTTTTGCTTTGCTTCCCGCGTGCACGGCTTTGCTGTTTCTTTATTAAACTGCTTATCTCAACCCACGAGACTCCCATCTTATTTTCTCCCCTTCCCTGGCTTGCTGAGGAAGTGGGGGATAGAGCGGTGTGGTGGGCACCTGGCATCCAGCCAGGGTCAAACTACCACAGATATACAAGGGTTACATGAAGAGCTACTCAAATGATTGCCTAATTCCAGATGAACGTCAAGTTCTGCCTTACAACTTAGGTTTCAAAGTAAATATCCAAAATTAAAATCTTCTCTCATTCTACAAGAGGTGATTTTGTAAAAACTGGGTTTGTCTTTACTTGTTCCACAGAACTGTATTTTAAGTGACATCTTGTATATTCTCACTCTGTTAGAGAAAGTTTAAGAGTATCTTCACATTTGTCAAGAGTGAATGAACCTAATGTGCTGTTCCACTAAAGCATCGATGGATACATATCACAGCAGAGGTTGTTTAGGTAGTTCCTGTTTTGCCCATAAAACAGTGAAGATACTTTAATAGTTTATAATTTTGTACTTGAACTGGTAACTGAAATGTTAAATGTTACTGTTTCACTAAGCAGAATGATCTCCAATGTGCAGAAGTATTACTGCAATAAGCTGATAAAAGCATTATATATCTATGAGGCAGTTGCTTCTAGGTTTGTGAATCCACAGTTTTTAATTCACCTTATTCATCCTCATCAAGTAAGCAATAAAATACATGATTTAATTTTCTGTGGCATGACTCCATCTGATTCTTCTTACAATTATGAAGACTAAAGAAAACTACTGATGATTGTTGTCAGGGAGAGGAAGCTTTTACAATGATGAGCTAAGAAAAAAAGCCACTGGAAACTTATAAAAATAAATTTCATATCACATTTTGCAACATATTGCTGTCCTTGTAGTATCTTTTTGTTTAAGAAATTAAGCTTTCTACAGCTATCCATGTTATTCATTCAGTAGCCAGGCCTTTCATGTTAAACAGAGGAGGTGCACACACCATTTCTGTACAGAAATATGTTCCAAAAGTAAAAAGATTTAAAATTTCTAGACTTATCATATTTTTTTAAATAATGGCTAGGGTGTGATGAATGCACCCACTCTGATAGAGTGAATAGCAATTTGGTTCAAACATCACCAACAAGTAGGCCTGACTAAACTCAGACTTGCTATGCAAATCTTGAGAATTGTACTAGGCCATATCTTAGGAGTCAAGGAGATTAGGCCACGTTTTATCAGGAGATAACCGTACCAGCCTGAGCTGGGACTAGACAGAACGGCAGGGGTTGGAAGGGACCTCTAAAGATCATCTAGTCCAACTCCCCTGCTCAAGCAGGTCTGCCTAGATCAGGTCACACAGGAACACATCCAGGTGGGTTTTGAAAACCTCTAGAAAAGGAGACTCCACACCCTCCCTGGGCAGTCTGTGCCAGTACTCCATTACCCTCATAGTAAAGAAGATTTTCCTTAAGTTTAAGTGGAACTTTTTGTGTTTCAACTTTTGTCCATTACCCCTTGCCCTGTCACTGGACACTACTTAACATGCACCTTTCGAATACTTGTAAGTATTAATGAGATCCCCCCTCAGTCTCCTCTAGGTTGAACGGTCCCAGGTCCCGCAGCCTTTCCTCATAAGAAAGATGCTCCAGTCCCCTGATCATCTTGGCGGCCCTGCACTAGACTCCCTCTAGAAGTTTCCTGTCCCTCTTGAGCTGGGGAGCCCAAAACAGGATGCAGGACTCCAGATGAGGCCTCACTAGGGCAGAGTAGAGGGGGAGGAGAACCTCCCTCAACCTGCTGGCCACACTCTTCTTGATGCATCCCAGGATACCATTGGCCTTCCTTTAATCAGCAATAAAACCCTTTTAGTTAACCCCACGAGGATGACTTAATAATTCACCTGTGATATAGTGTGGTGCCGCGAAGTTTTCGGCTCTTGGCCTGAAAAACCAGACTCGAAGTCTGCAACCCAGACTCTAAGTCTGAAAAACCCAGGCTCGAAGCCTGAAACCCAGGCTCAAAGCCTGAAACCAGGCTCGAAGCCTGAAACCCAGGCTCAAAGCCTGAAAACCAGGCTCAAAGCCTGAAACCAGACTCTAAGTCTGAAACACCCAGGCTCAAAGCCTGAAACACCCAGGCTTGAAGCCTGAAACCAGACTCTAAGTCTGAAACCAGACTCTAAGTCTGAAACACCCAGGCTCAAAGCCTGAAAAACCCAGGCTCGAAGCCTACTTCATGCGGCGATCAACCCAGGGTCCGATTCTCAGCTGGGTGGGAAGAAATCAGTCCTACTCAATGTGAGTGATAGCAGAAATCTTCTTCTTTATTGAGAGCAGGCTCTAACTTATATACACAGCAGCTTCAAAGCTAGCTCAGCAACAGCAGCTAATAGATTACATTCTTATGTTCATCCTACTTGCGGTTTCTGCCATAAGCAAGCTCCCTCACATTTTCCCATCTTGTTTTTCCCCCGAAGTTGTTTTCCACCTTGAGCTGTTAGCTCGTTAGCTGAAAACAGCCCGACCTTGAAGGAGCAGAAAGCGGCCTGCTGTCTACGTGACAGCAACTGCTTTAACCATGGCTCTGACTCGGGTCTTGATTGTGCATTAAATTCATATAACTAGAACTCAGATTGCCTTGCCCCAACAGGCCTAACATTATACCCTGGGATCCATGTCCATTCTCCCTTAACCACTCCTCCACAGTGTGGTGGTTTAGTCAAGTGTCCACCAAGTCATAATATCACTCCCCTCCTAAACTGGACAGGAAAGAGAGAGAAATATAACGAGTGGTTTGTGAGTTGAGATAAGGACGGAGAGATCACTCAGCAATTAGCGTCACAGGCAAAACTGACTCAACTTGGGGAGAAAAATGTTTCATTTATTAAAGGAACAGTAAGAACAGGGAGATGAGAAATAAAACTGAATCTTAAAACACCTCCCCCCACCCCTTCATCTTCCCAGGACTCCCCTTCCTTCCCTCCCAGCAGTGCAGGGGATGGGGGATGGGGTTTACAGTCAGTTCATTACAGGTGGACTTTGTCACCGCTGCTTCTTCTCAGGGGGAGGCCTCACACTTCCCACTGCTACAGTGTGGAGTCCCTCCCATGTGAGACAGTCCCTCATGAACTTCTCGAGCACGAGTCCTTCCCATAGGCTACAGTTTCTCACAAACTGCTCCAGCATGGGGCCTCCCACAGGGGCAGCTCCTCACACACTGGCCCAACGTGGATCATCCATGGGGAGAACAGTCCTTCATGCATCGACTGCTCCAGCCTAGGTCCCTCACAGGATCACAAGTCCTGACAGCAAACCTGCTCTGGGGTGGGCTCCTCTCTCCCCATAGATTCCCAGGTCCTCCCAGGAACTTGCTCCAAGGTGAGCTTCCCACGGAGTCTCAGCTTTCTTCAGGCATCCACCCGCTCTGGTGTGGGGTCCTCCATGGGATGCAAGTGGGTCTCTGCTTCCCGGTGGTCCTCCATGGACTGCAGGATGACAACCTGCCTCACCATGGTCCTCACCACATATCACAGGGGAGTCTTTCTTTCAGGGCCTAAGCACCCTCTTCCCCTTCCTCCACTGACCTTGGTGTCTGTGGAGATGTTTTCACATTCTCACATCCTGTTGCTGCTGCAGTTTAGCAACTATGCAACACCTTCTTCTCCTTCTCAAATATGTTATTCACAGAGGCATTACCTCAATCACTAACTGGCCAGGCCTTGGTCAGCTGCGGGGTCCATCTTAGAATTGACTGGCATTAGCCCTATCAGCTAGAGGGGAAGCTTCTGTCAGCTCTTTGTTTAAAGAAGCCACCCCTGTAGCCTCCCTGCTACCAAAAAACCTGGCTCAGGCAAAACCACTACACATAGAGATTATATAATTGATAATTATGTGAATATTAAGTGTTGCTACATCCCCACCAATGCTTAAGTGAGGTGGATCCCATTCCTCCAAGCAGACATTGATCCTCAAAAATGGTCCCAGGGTGAAAGAAATCAAAACAATGTTGCTAACTAATTGTTAACATTCAGTATCAGTTCCCTCCTCCTCATGCCCTCTCCCATTTCTAGCAAGATGAAGAGCACCTGGGACCCCATGCCCCTGACCAGAGACTGGGAGGTCTTAGATCCTCTCCTGGTTGCCCTGGAGGTATTGCTGGAAGAACAGCGAGGGATCATAGTCAGAGGGTTGGACAAACCCACAACTTCCTGGATCTGGGCCCCTGGCAAACAAGCTTCTCTAGCCAGCAAGTCAAGTTGGCTTGTGGGTGTCTCTGTACTCCACATCTGGGAGTTGCCCCTTACATTGCTCACTGCTTCCTCCAGGAGTCTGTCATGGCTCAGGTCAGTCTGTCTAGATGCAAGCAAAGCTTGAAAGTACCCCAGGTCTTCTTCAGCTTTGAGGGCAATGAACTGCTGGTCAAGCAGGAGTATTATGTGTGATGCTGGAAGATATCAGCTTCCAAGGCTGAAACCAGGCTCGAAGCCTGAAACCAAGGCTGGATAATTATGAGTGTGGCAGGGTGTGTGGGATAGTATGGGCAAGTACCTAGGACAGTGGGCACTGTTGCCGCTACCAGCAACATCACCAGGCCGCCCGCACGGATCACTCAGCCCAACTCCACTGAGGGGACAAGATCACTACATACACAGTATGGATGATGCTTTATTCCAACTAATTGTTTACACCATGTGCTTTTATCTGCTAACACAAGCACCTCCTTTCACTCCATCCGCCCGCCTCTTCTGTACCCTCCACCTTTCATGTGACAACCTGAGGTCTTCCAGACACCTACATCAGGACACCTTCAATCTTTTGGAACTCCACCCCAGAACAACTGCAGAATCTAGAAAAACTAGTACAATATTTGGAAAAAGTATGCTGTCACCCTGGCAATTCCAGAGAGATGCAAATCACTGCAACGTGCTGGGGCCTGGCCCATGACTACTGAGCCCTGTTCAACACTAGTCAGTACCTTCAAGGTAAAGAGTTCTCTGGATCTGACAACAGAATGACAGGCACTGCAACTGCTCCAACCCCCACGACAGGCAATGCAGCTACTCCAACCCCTGCAGCAAGTGATTGCAAGTGAACCAAAGAATCACCCAGTGCCAGTATCATAGAATCACTGAATCATTTTGGTTAGAAAAGAACTACAGGATCATCAAGTCCAATCACTAACCTAACACTGCCAAGCCCATTACTAAACTAAACCATATCCCTCAGCACCTCATCTCCTCATCTATGCATCTTTTGAATATCTCCAGGGATGGGGACTCCACCACCTCCCCGAGCAGCCCATTTCAATAATTAATAACCCTCTTAGTGAAAAAGTTCTCCCTAATGTCTAATCTAAATCTCCCTTGGTGCAACTTGAGCCTATTTCCTCATGTCCTAACATTCATTACTGGAGAGAAGCGATCGATCCCCTCCTTGGTACAACTCTCCTTCAGGGTAGTTATAGAGAGTGATCATATCTCCTCTCAGCCTCCTCTTCTCTAGGCTAAACATCCCCAACTCCCTCAGCCACTCCTCATAAGACTTGTTCTCTAGACCCTTCACCAGCTTCGTTGCCTATCTCTGTTCACACTCCAGCACCTCAGTGTCCTTCTTGTAGTGAGGGGCCCAGAACTGAACACAATATTCAAGGTGCGGCCTCACCAGTGCCAAGTACAGGGGGACAATCACTTCCTTGATCCTGCTGGTCACACTATTTCTAATACAAGCCAGGATGCCACTGGCATCTTGGCCACCTGGGCACACTGCTGGCTCATGTTCGGACAGCTGTCAATTAACACCCCTAGGTCTTTTTCTGAAGGACAGCTTTCTAGCCACTCTGTCCCAAGCCTTTGTAATTGCATGGGGTTATTGTGGCCCAAGTGTAGGACCCAGCACTTGGCCTTATTGAACCTCATGTGATTGGCCTCAGACCATCGATCCAGCCTGTCCAGATCCCTCTGAAGAGCCTTCCTGCCCTCAAGCAGGTCTACACACCCGCCCAGCTTGATGTCATGAGCAAATTTACTTGGGGTGCCCTCAATCCCCTCATCAAAGTAATTGATAAAGATGTTAAATAAAAGAGGCCCCAGCACTGAGTCCTGGAGAATACCAATGGTAACTGGCTGCCAATTGGATTTAACTCCATTCACTATGACTCTCTGGGCCTGGCCATCCAGCCAGTTTTCCACCCATTGCAGAGTAGGTCCATCCAAGCCATGGGCAGTCAGTTTATCCAGGAGGATGCTATGGTAGACTGTGTCAAAGGTCCAGGAAGACCACATCCACAACCTTTCCCTCATCCACTAAGCGGGTCACCTTGTCATAGAAGGAGATGAGATTGGTCAAACAGGACCTGCCCTTCATAAAGCCATGTTGTCTGGGCCTGAGTCCTTGGTTATACTGTATGTGCCTCAGGATGGCACTCAGGATAATCTGTTCCATAACCTTTCCTGGCACTAAGGTCAGACTGACAGGACTGTAGTTCCCAGGATCCTCCTTCTGGCCCTGGGACCTCCCTGGTGAGCCAGGACTGCTGGTAGATGATGGAGAGTGGCTTGGCGAGCACCAGCTCCCTCAGCAGCTTCGGGTGGATTCCATCCTGCCCCATAGACTTGTGTGTGTCAAGGTGGAGCAGCAAGTAAAACACCATTTCCCCTTGGACTAAGGGGGCCTCATTCTGTCCCTGATCTCTGTCTTCCAACTCAGGTGGACGAGTGCCCAGAGAAGAGCTGGTTTTACTATTGAAAACTGAGACAAAGAAGGCATTACGCACCTCAGCCTTTTCCTCATCCTTGTTCACTAAGTTTCCCCCTTCATCCATTAAAGGGTGAAGATTCCCTCTATCCCTCCTTTTGTTGCTAATATAATTGTAGAAACTTTTCTTCTTGTCTTTTACAGCAGTGGCCAGCTTAAGTTCTAATTGAGCCTTGGCCTGCTGCGAAGTTTTCAGCTCTTGGCCTAAAAAAACCAGGCTCGAAGTCTAAAACCAGACTCGAAGCCTAAAAACCAGGCTCAAAGCCTAAAACCAGGCTTGAAGCCTAAAACCAGGCTCAAAGCCTAAAAACCAGGCTCGAAGCCTAAAAAACAAAACCAGACTCGAAGTCTAAAAACCAGGCTCAAAGCCTAAAAAACAAAACCAGACTCGAAGTCTAAAAAACCAGGCTCGAAGCCTAAAGAAACCAGCTCTAAGCCTACTTCATGCAGCAATCAACCCAGGGTCCGATTCTCAGCTGGGTGGGAAGAAATCAGTCCTACTCAGTGTGAGTGATAGCAGAAATCTTCTTCCCCTTATTGAAAGCAGGCTCTAACTTATATACATAGCAGCTTCAAAGCTAGCTCAGCAACAGCAGCTAATAGATTACATTTTCATGTTCATCCTACTTGCGGTTTCTGCGATAAGCAAGCTCCCTCACATTTTCCCATCTTGTTTTTCCCCGAAGTTGTTTACCACCTTTAGCTGAAAACAGTCCGACCTTGAGGGAACAGAAAGCAGCCTGCTGTCTACGTGACAGCAACTGCTTTAACCATGGCTCTGACTCTGGTCTTGATTGTGCATCAAATCCATATAACTAGAGCCCAGGCTGCCTTGCCCCAACGGGCCTAACATTATACCCCGGGATCCATGTCCATTCTCCCTCAATTTTTTCTTCACAATTCCCCCGTTTTGTTTTTGTTCTCACAACATCCTTGTACTTCTCCTGGGCTGCCTGACCCAGGGAGAAAGGGAAAGAAGTTGCTGTTCAGAGGCTAAACTGAAGCAGCAGAAGAGAGTGAGAATGTGATAACATCTCTGCAGACATCAAGGTCAGTGGAGAAGGAGGGGGAGGAGGTGCCCAGGCACTGGAAGAGAGATTCCCCTGTGAACTAAAGACCATGGTGAGGCAGACTGTTCCCGTGCAGCCCATGGAGGTCCACGGTGGAGCAGGTGGATGTCTGAGGGAGGCTGCGACCCTGATGTGAAGCCTGCATTGGAGCAAGTTCCTGGCAGGATCTGGGAGTCTGTGGAGAGAGGAGCCCACATCAGAGAGCAGGTTTGCTGTCAGGACTTGTGACCCTGAGGGGGGCCCACGCTGTTGCAGAAGGACTGTTCTCCCAGTGGATGAACCAAGTTGGGGCAGTGTGTGAAGAGCTGCCCCTATGGGAAGGACCCATGTTGGAGCAGTTTGTGAAGAACTGTAGCCCGTGGGAAGGATTTATGTTAGAGAAGTTCGTGGAGGACTGTTTTCCATGGGAGGGACGCCACGCAATGTGAGGAGGAGTCCACCTCCTGCACTGCTGGGGAGGAGGAGGGAGTGTCCCAGGAAGAATGGAGGAATGGAGGAAGATTTTTTTAAGATTCGTTTTTTATTTCTCATTTCCCTATTTTGTTTTTATTGTTTGTTAATAAATAAAACAGTTTCTTCCCAAGTTGAGTCTGTTTTGCCCGTGATGGTAATTCCTGAGTTATCTCCCTGTCCTTATCTTGACTTGCGAACCTCTTGTATTTCTCTCTCCCCTGTCCAGTTTAGGAGGGGGAGTGATAGAATGACTTGGTGGGCACCTGGCACCAAACCAAGACTAAACCACCACACAAGGCCTTTTCTGCTTCTCACTATACCCTGCCAGAGAGCAGGTTGGGGGTGTACAAGAAGTTGGAATGGAGCATGGCCAGGACAGCTGACCAAAACTAGCAAAAGGGCTATTCCATGCCATAGGACATCATGCCCAGTATGTAAATTGGAGGGAATTGTCTGGGAGGGGCAAATTGCTGCTCAGCCATCAGTCAGTGGATCTAATTGCATTGTGCATAACTTGTTTTTTTCTTGCATTTTGATTATCTCTGTCTTTTTGCGATATTCCTTTTTATTACAAATATTCTCATTTTTCTTATTATTGTATTTTAGTTATTACATTGTTTTTATCTGAATCTGTGTGAGGCGACACAGGCAGGACACAGGAACAACCACAAGATCATGGATAAAATGCCAAGAGAAAATTTATTCCTGTTACTTCACTATCCAGGGACTGTCCAAAACAGCACCCGGGCAGAGGCACACAAGTGGGGACACAGCATTACAGAGCTCAGGCCTGCCAGCAGTAGAGCAAAAAGACGAAGACTTTGAACCTGATGCTTTCGCCTGTGAATCAAGGATTGATTTTTAGGTGTAATTTTCCATTATGCTTTGATCTTTCCCTGTTGTGGTTTGGCCCAGCTAGCAAAAAAGCAGCACGACAATCTCTCGCTCAGTGCCCCCATTCACCCCCATCCTCATTAGGATGGCAGAGGCCCCAGCGAAATCATAGAATCATAGAATGGTAGGGGTTGGAAGGGACCTTTAGAGATCATCTAGTCCAACCCCCCTGCAGAAGCAGGTTCACCTAGATCAGGTCGCATAGGAACATGTCCATCCCTCCTTTCTTCACAGGCCCAGCTCACTGCTCCTGGTATCTCTACCTCCTCCCACCTCAACGACTTGGGGGGTAGGGAATGGGGGATGTGGTCAGTGTCTCACAGATGGACTCTGCTGCTTCTCTCTTCTCAGATGAGGACGACTCCTTGCATTCTTCCCCTGCTCCAATATGGGGTCCCTCCCACGGGACACAGTCCTTACCGAACTTATCTGGTGTTGGCTCTTCCCAGCAGCTACGGCTTCTGCCGATACAGGATCCCTCACACGGGACACAGTCCTTAGTGGATATCTCTGGTCTGGATTCTTCAACATGGTTGCAGTTTCTGCAAATACAGATTCCCTCCCTTGGGACATGGCCTCTTCTGGGCATAAGTTTAATGAGCTGCTTTGTCGTGGATTCCTCCTCACAGTTACAGCTTCTGTGAATATTGGGTCCCTCCCACAGGACACAACCTCCTCTGGCCATAGTCACTGCCCCGGCATAGGGTCTTCTTTAGCAGGGACAGAAGAAGGAAGAAACATGAAGAAGAAACAGGAAGCACTCTCCTCTTCTGGCTTCTTCTTAAAAAGTGATCGTGGAGGCGTCTAATTGTCTCAGCCCCAGAAGTGGGTCTGGCTCAGAGTTGGGGAGAGTTTCGAGCAACTTCTTACAGGAGCCATCTTTACAGCCCCTTCCCCCTTACCAGAAAAGGTTGTCATGTCAAACCATGACATTCCCACAGTAAGGCAGGAATCCTGAGAATGCCTGATAGGGGTCTCTATTTTTTTCCTGAGGTAGCAACTGACAAATATAAAATTTAAATAGTGTTTTGCTTCTGTTTTGTCATCAGTGAACTTACTGAGGGTACGCTCTGTACCTTCATCTAGGTTGTTGATGAAGATGTTGAATAAGACTGGCCCCAGAACCCATCCCTGTGAAATCCCACTGACCACAGGCCTCCATTTTGAATCAGTGCTGTTGATCATCACCCTCTGGGCTTTGTCATTCAGCCAACCACTCATTCAACCCACACTGCCTGAGCTTTCCTATGAGGATGTTATGGGTGATAGTGTTAAGGGCCTTGCTGAAGTCAATCTAGGCAACCAGTCATGCTGTCATAGAAGACTCTCAGGTTGGTCAAGTAGGAAAGAACAAAGTATATATATTTGTGAATTTTAGAGTTTATTTTTTCTGGTACCCTCCACTGAAAGATATAGGGAGAAAGGACACAAAAGTTAAAAGCAGTAATAGCTTCTACACCTCTGTTAACCTTCTTCAGATTGTGGTGGTTTAGTTCTGGCTGGGTGCAAGGTGCCCACCAAGTCATTCTATCACTCCCCCTCCTAAACTTAACAGGGGAAGAGAGAAATATAACAAAAGGTCTTGTGAGTCAAAATAAGAACAGGAAGATTGTGGTTTGATTTGTTAATGAACAATCAAAACAGAGTAGGGAAATGAGAAAAAAACCCCAAATTATAAAATGAAAATGAGGGAAAAATGAGGTTTACGGTCAGTTCATTGAAGATGGATTTTGCTAATTCTTCTTCTCAGGGGTAAGACTCCTCACACTTCCCACTGCTAAAGTGTGGGGTCCCTCCCACGGGAGATTGTCCTCCACAAACTTCTCCAACGTGAGTCCTTCCCATGGGCTATAGTTCTTCATGAACTGCTCCAGCATAGGTTCTTCCCATGGGGTGCTGCTCTCCACACACTGCCCCAATTTGGTTCATCCACTGGGAGAACAGTCCTTCAGGTACCGACTGCTCCAGCCAGAGTCCCTCACAGGACCACAAGTACTGACAGCAAATCTACTCTTTGGCGTGGGCTCCTCTCTCCCCATAGGCTTCTGGGGCCTGCCAGGGTGGGCTTCCCACAGGGTCACAGTCTCCCTCAGACATCCGCCTGCTCCAGTATGGAGTCCTACATGGGCTGTGAGTGGATCTCTGCTCCACCATGGACCTCCATGGGTTGCAGGAGTACAGCCTGCCTCACCATGTTCTTCACCACAATTCACGGGGAAATCTCTCTTCCAGTGCCTGGGCACCTCCTCCCCCTCTGCAGAGATGTTTTTCTCACATTTTCACTCCCTATTGCTGCTGTCATTTAGTATCTATGCAGCAACTTTTTCCCCTTCTACAATATGTTATTCACAAAGGTGTTATCTCCATTGCTAATTGTCTTGGCCTTGGTCAGGGGCAGGTCCATCTTAGAATTGACTGGCATTTGGCACTATCAACTACAGGGGAAGCTTCTAGCAGCTCTTTGTTTAAAGAAACCACCCCTGTAGCCCCCCACTACCAAAACCTGGCCAGACCAAACCACTACACAGATGAAATGTCAAAACATTTAAATCTTTCTGTAATGTTCCTATAAATAGAATAATCATACCAGAGATTAATTTTGCATAATATATAACAATAAAATCTTGAATTATACAGTTAAATTTCTCTAAACTTAACCTAATTAGGAAGCTATCAGGATGATTTAACTTGGATCTTCATAGAATCATAGAATGGTAGGGGTTGGAAGGGACCTTTAGAAATCATCTAGTCCAATCCCCCTGCAGGTCTACCTATATCAGGTCACACAGGAACGTGTCCAGATGGGTCTTGAAGACCTCCAAGGAAGGAGACTCCACAAACTACCTGGGCAGCCTGTTCCACTGCTCCGTCACTCTCACAGTAAAATAGTATTTTCTTATGTTTAAATGAAACTTTTTGTTCCAGCTTCATCCCATTACCCCTTGTCCTGTTGCTAGACACAAAAGAAAAAAGGGATGCCCCAACCTCCTGACACTCATAATTTAGATATTTGTAAATATTAATAAGATCCCCCCTCAGTCTCCTCTTATCTAGACTAAACAGCCCCAGTTCCCACAGTGTTTCCTCATAAGGAAGATGCTCCAGTCCCTTGTTCATTTTGGTGGCCCTGCACTGGACTCTCTCCAGAAGTTCTCCAGAAATTCTCTGTCCTTCTTGAGCTGAGGAGCCCAGAACTGGACACAGGCAGAGTAGAGGGGTAGAAAAACCTCCCTTGACCTGCTGGCTACATTCTTCTTGATGCATCCCAGGATGCTATTGGCCTTCTTGGCCACAAGGCCACATTGCTGGCTCATGTTTAGTTTATTATCAACCAGGACTCCCAGGTCTCTCTGCAGAGCTGCTCTCCAGCAGGTCAATCTCCAGCCTGTATTGGTGCATGGGGTTGTTCCTTCCCACATGCAGGACTCTGCACTTGTCCTTGTTGAACCTCATGAAGTTCCTCTTTGCCCAATCTTAAATCTCATATTTTTATTTCTGTGTTCCATTTAGAAAAAGAATACAAATGCACTGATTAGCATTTTAAAATTAGTACTACTTGAAACATATGCAGAGGCATTTTAAAATAAAATAAAGCTCTGACAATTGCTTGGAATTACCTAAATTCCCTTAACATATTAAGTATCAATAAAGGAAGCACTATCCAGGCTTATCTATGGAGATTCCATAAGAACTGATCTACTTGCTCAGGAACGTATCACAAATTTGCAATCTTTTTCAGCCCCGATAGCTTAAAAATTCCTTCAGTCCCTTCTTAGTTCAGGTTTGGTGTATGGAAAGTCTTAAAAACTTAAATATTCATGTCTGAATCCTTAAGTTTTTCAGTGCCAAGACACACAGTTCTTTACCACCTAAACAAGACTGCAGTTAGAACTGTATGCATAGTGCTCAGTCTCATTTTCTCCAGTCAATTTAACTTTTAAAGAGAACTTGAACTCTAACTCCAGGTAAAATTGATTTAATTGGTATATATTCGTAGTAAGGTTATAACAAAACTCTTTAACAACCTATTCTATTACAACTCTTCCTGTTTAAATGTAGTTAGGATAAGTTTTCAAGGGTTTATTTCCAAGGGTAATTAAACTGCCTCTTATTGAACTTGGCTACCAAAAGGGCATTTAAATGAGAAATCTATTTTCCGTCATTTCTTGTGGGCATATTTAAATTTGCTAGCAGATAATTCAGTGGATTTCATGTCAAATCTATTAATAGAACTAAACCTGACCTATTAAACGTAAAACCTCACCTTTAATAGGTCAGGTTTAGTTGTTCCTAAACTTTTTTTTGTATTCAGTTTTAAAATAAACTTTTCAGCCTTCCCCCCAAGACCTGTGGTCCAGTCCTCTAGCAAACTGGGGCAGGTAGTGTGTTTTCGTGAAGGGAAAACTGTCCATGGTCCCGCCCTGGTAACGGCAGCCTGGCTGGTTCCTTGGAAAACAGGAGGGAAGAAAGGCTTTTTTTCCACTCCTCTCTTGCAAAGGGGGGCCCTCGCAGCCGAGCTCGGAATCCCATCTCATTCCCCCATGAGCTTCAGCCAGTACAGAAAGAACAGCTGTCCGCCCAGAAACACCTCCAGGGAGCAGTCGAGTTCGCCGCTAGAGTGCCCTCATGCTAGGACACTCTGACAGGTGCCGCGCGCTCCTCTCTGTGGTCAGGTCCGCCTCTCAGGCTGTGTTGCACCACCGCGAACGGAGCAGTCGTGCAGGTTCCGCCATGATGAACAGCGGAGGGATCGGAATGCCACTTGGCTTCCCCTTGGGCCCCACGTCTGTCATCCAGGTCACGAACCTGTCCTCGGCAGTGACCAGTGAGCAGATGCGGACTCTCTTCGGCTTCCTGGGAGATATCGAGGAGCTGCGCCTCTATCCTCCGGAGTAAGTAGGGTCTGCGCTGGCCTCCGGAGCGATAGGGACTTGGGATGAGGAAGAGGCCTAGAGGGGTCGAGAGGATAGAGGAAAGGGAAGAAGCAGAAGGCCCTGAGTGCCATTTTGAGTATGGGCACCAGAGTCTCGTACGAAGGGGGTTGTCATGTGGTCTCACCCCTTTGCATGGGGCGGGAGTGTTAGAGGAAAGGGGCTTCGCCCGGACCTAAGATGGCGGTTGAAACCGGAGTAGCGGAGCAGCCGCGGCATCTCTGGAGTGGCCTGTAGAAACACGGCAGGTTTTGTGTTCTCAAGGTGGTGGGTAGGGCCGCGATCACCCGATGGGGGCTGGCGGCACTGAGTCAAAGCCTGTCGAGAAGCGCGCTCCTAGGCTGCCTCGAAGCGCTTCCCCGGCGCAGGTCTCGTTTACCCTTTTTACTGAAAACCTCATTTCTGTGGCTCATCTTTCTCTTCGCTCGGACTCATCCCAGGTAGAGGAGGGTCGGGTGGGGGCGTCCTAGGCCCGACCACCGCTCGGCTGGCTTGTCAGGCCCGTGCTGGCGGGACCAACTTTTTTTGTTCAAAGGGCTCTTTTCTCCTTCGAGAAAGAGCCACGCGAACAGAAGCCAGCATAGATGTTACCAGAGGAACGGTACGTGCCTTGTGTTCAGAAAGGCCCCCGATAAGACGTTTGCAGTAAATGAAAGTTAGTAATGGATGTTACACATTTCTCTAAATTCTATCTGTCCTCATTATATCAGCTGCATGTGAGGGATCGGCTCAAATGGGAGACAATATTGTTATTTTGCAAACCTTAGTGTTTCTTCCAAGCAGATGATGTCCAACAGAATAGGGGAGGAAAAGGAAAAAAAAATTCTTAACGCTTCTGCTATATTAGGACGTGGATGACAGACGTTCCCTTTCAAACCATTTTTCTTTTCTTTTTCCCTATGAAAATTAAATAGAAATAGCAGAAAGGGGCAGGAGGAGTCATTCACATCCATACTTCAATTTTAATACAAAGAAGACAGAGGAATAAAATTTATTTTTTTTAAACTAAATAACAAAAAAAGTTTGTATTTTTTCATTTTTATCTGTTATAGATTATACTTTGTCTAGATTTGAATGAGGACCATTTAGAAAAAATTACATGTTATTTAATATATATAAAGTATATGTAATAGACATCCATTCATGTAAAGATAAAACAGCCTTATCATTTTTTAAACAGTCTTTAATAGATTTATGGTGATTTTTGTACCGTTTTCTAGGTTTTTACTTTTGGCTTGTTCCACAATACACTTAATACATTGTTTTCTCCTAATTTATTTTTTTTGTTATAACTGTTGCTCATATTTTTCACTATTATATAGCAGATTTAGAGGGAAATAGATATTTTTTGACATTTTTATGCAAATAATGCTTGTGCCTATGTATTGGATTTTGCCAGTCTGCATATACACATAAAATATTAAAATCTAGTACCATAGCAGGATTTGATTTGGAAATGTCAAGGTTATAATGCAGTAAACATAATTTCTAAATTAATAATTTAGTTTTCAGAGATAGGATGGGAGATTGTGATTACTTATTTTACTCTTGGTTTTATTTACATTTTTTGTGCATAAATTTTAGAAATATGCATTTCCTTGACAAATAGTTCTGGACATTTGATCTAACTTTCAAATTATTACCTTGGAAAAAAAAATCTAATGCCCTTCTTGTGAAACAATAAAAGCATGCTTCCATTGACTCTGAAAATAGATTTTAATAGTATTATTATAATTTCAGACAATAATGTTTCATTAACAAGTACATGGGTAGCAAAGGTATCCCAAGCAAAAAGATGCTACAATAGGTGTCTGAAATTTGCTAAAATTTCCTGCTCCTATTTTTTCCTTAGGTATTTAATGATTTAAGGCTTAGATTTTTCTTAATGAATTCTTTCTATTAATTCATTTAAAAAGGAAGTTTGCTTTTTACATTAGAATTAACATCAGACAAAAATTAATGTCATTCCAGTCTTAGATTTAAAAACATTTCTGTAAGCAATCCAAACTTTTGATGTATTCTAGTGCATGAATTTGTTATCTTCATGGAACAGTGGGAAACTCACTTTTCAGTACGGTTTCTAGCTGAAAAACATAACTCAATAAATTGAATTAGTGAATTACAGGTCTCATGGATATTGACTACTGAAAGACAAACATTAATATGCTATTTTAAATTAATTTCATGCTGAAGAATAAGGTAAAGAAGGTGACATAACTTTCAGTCATTCCAAAAGATTTGTGTTACCTAAGTTAACTAAAAATTTCTACTGAGATTGAGACCTCATTTGCTAGTCTTTGTACTGAAGCACATAGTTAAAAAAGCAAACCCAACGTTTCTTGTTTCAATAATAATATATAGTGTAATATTAAGAGTATTTACTTTTTTTAACAGATTAAGACATGTGGTGAAATAGTTACATGTTGCATTGTGTAGAATTGTAACCTATTTTCTTTCTAATTCTATATTGCAAATATTCAACATATACACAAAATATTTTTACTTAGTCAAGCTTGAGTTTGCAGAGCAGAGTGAAATTGTGTTTTCTTCTGTATGTTTTCTTCTCATGTATAAAAAAAAAAAAAGGTAATATTTATAATACCATTGCCTTTGCCAAGCATGTTTAAGGGACTGTCTGTGGAGGATTCTCTTGCACCCATCCATGGAAACCTGCACGCTCGAGTAAGCCCCTATGATGCCTGTACACCAACATACACAGCTTGGGGAATAAGCTGAATAGATAAAGGGTGCATGGATGAATTAGGAACTTCTGGAACACTCAAATGGAAGAAGGAAGTCTATGAAATATGGAAAAAAGGCCTGGTTGCTTGGGAAGAGTATAGAAAAGTTGCCAGAGAATGTAGGTATGAAACTAGCAAGGCCTAAAGCCCTTTTGGAATTAAACAGAAAATAATGTAAAGAAGGGCTTTTTCAAGTACATCAGCAGCAAAAGGAAGATTGGGGAGAACGTGAGCCCGCTGCTGAACAAGGAGTGTGACACATGATGCAGAGAAGTCGGAACTACTGAATGCCTTCTTTGCTTCAGTCTTCACTGCCAAGGTTGGCCCTTGGGAAGCCCAGTCCCTGGATGATAGTGAAATAGTCAAGAGAATGGAAGACCTTCCCTTGGTGGATGATGACCTGTTAGACAAGCTGTACACCCACAAATCCATGGGTCCTGATAAGATGCATCCACGAGTACTGAAGGAGCTGGCTGATGTGATTGCTAAGCTGCTCAGCTCGTTTGAATGCTTGTTGGAGCACAGGTGAGATGCCTGAGGACTGGAGGAAGGCCAGTGTCACTCCAGTCAGAGTATGCAGGGATGAAACAAGGAAGGCTAAAGCCCTCTTGGATTTAAATCTGGCAAGGGATGTAATGAAAAACAAGAAAGGCTACTTCAGATATATTAGCAAAAGGAAGACTATGGAGAATGTGAGCCTGCTGCTGAAGGAGGCGGATACCATGGTGACAGAGAAGGCAGAGCTTTGCTTCAGACTTTACATCCAAGACTGTCCCTCAGGAATCTCAGTCCTTGGAATATAGAGAGAAAGTCTGGAGAAAGGAAGATCTCTCCTTGTTTGGGGAGGATTGAGTTAGGGATCTACTAGTGTCATGGGTTTGTGTGGAGCCGTTTCTGGTAATGGGGAAGGGGCTGTAATGGTGGCTTCTTTAAGAAGTTGCTTGAAATTTTCCCTGGCTCTAAGTCAGACCTCAGCTCTGGGACTGAGCCAATTGGGCTCCTCCATGATCATTTTTTAAGAAGAAGAAGCTGGAAGGGGAGGATGGTTGTTCTTTTTGGCAGTTGGTGGAAGGAGTTGGATGAGAGAGAAGTGACCGTGTGGACTACAAGGTCAGTGAAGGAAGAAAGGAGATGTGCCAGAGCAGAGGACTTCCCTGCATCCTGTAGTGAGATGGCGGTGAGACACTGGCACTGAAGTTGTTTCCATATGGTCATCATCTTGATTTTAACTACCAGTCAGTGAGACTTTATTGACACTGAAAGCAATATTTCTTTTTATTGAAAAACCATTTGCATGAATCATCTTTCACTGGGTGGGTGAGAGATGCTTGTTACTAGTGGCTGTTTATATTTCCTTTTTTTCTTACAAGAAAATTTTAAATTTGACCCGATTGTACAACTGTATACTGTTTTGCTCTCTGGAAGGCTTTCCACTGAAACTTGAATCTTAAAATTGAAAGCACTTGTTTGATGAATAATATCAGTAAACAAGTATAATTTACTTGGAGGTGAGAAAAGATGTGGTAGGGTTTTATTTTTATCCATTCACTTTTAAGTAATTTGTATTTGATTATGAAATCTTAAAAAGACTAGCTGAATTTATGTTTTATCATTCTGCAACTGTCTGTTGTCTTGGTCTAGTCACATACTTACCAGATAGCTTTTGTGATTGAAATCCAGGAAATACGGGGGGGGAGGGGAATGTGTATAAAAAATACACTTGTCATAGCTGGCTCTGTAGATTGGGGAATTTATAAGGATTATTTATGGAACCTGGAGCAGAATTGTGATTTTGAGTTAGCAATGAAAACAGAAAAGGAAAAAGCCAAGATATGTTAGAAGTCTGGACTACAGAATCTTCAGTGGAGGCTTTAGCCATTTGGATTGTAACACTCCCCCAAAACACCCTCCCTCAAACCCATGCACACAGACCCTCTTCCACCCCCCAAACAAAAATGAAAAAAACTTGTGGCCATTAAAAAAATAATCTTTTCAGTGAGCACAGTCTGGTTCTTCAGAGTTAAGTAAGTTGTATGCAAACATTTCTGCTGAGTACTGAGAAAGTCATAGCTATTTGTCAGCTCTGATGGAAAGTGTTCTGCACCAAGACCTCACAGATGACTCAAAAGCCATTTTATCCATTTATTTCCTTTCTTAACATGAAAACTTGAAACTGTGAAAACATTGTCCACCACAGACAAAGCAAATAGAAGAAATGTAGTCATCTTGCAATGTTTTTCTAGATTGTTTAAGATTGAGTTTCATATTTATGTTTCTCCCTCTCCTTGTTTATTTTTGCTTCCTCAATGTCTCTGTTCTCACAGAATTTTCCACCATAAATGGTTGTGATTGCTATTTTGAAGTTGACTGATTCTCTAGATATTTTACCTATTTTACCTGGTAACCAGAAACGTACCAATCTACCTGCCTCAGACTAAGTTCTTAGTTCATTTATGCAATTAATATGATGAAATACTATGTCTAAAACTTCTGAGTTTGTAATTAAATACTAAAGCCTAATTAATTCCATACAACATTTTTTGAAGTACCTGCTTGGAATTTGAGGGACTGCAAGATGGATTGGACTAAACTTGAACTGCTTCTGGTTCTGCCAGAAAGTTGACAAGTGTTTCATTTGAGGGAGGGTCAGGATTAAACAGTTCATGCAATGTATTTCCCATTATTTACTACTTTGCTAGAAGACAGATGGAAATTGATGTTTTTCCAGCAATAACCTATTGTATTCTGTTTTTGAAGGCTTCACCTGTACTTACTTCATATGAAGAAATATATTGCTTCTATAAAGAGTATAAACCTTGACTAGGGAATACATTTTTTTTTAAGCAAACTTCTTCGATTTTGATCAAGGTTACAAAGTTTACGTATTATGCTTTCTAATGTCTCTGTTGATGTACTTTCTAATGGAAAAGCAAATTATCCAACATAGATATTTTTAATTTTCTTCCTTATTCTAGCCTAATAATGAATTTCTCCTACCTTCTCCAGCGTTATGCTGTATTACACTATGACAAACTAAGGCAGATGATAGAAAGCATTTGTTACATTAGTGAACTAAGACCTAACATTTGAAAGAACTCTCAAGAACTACTTTTATCTTAATATTAATTAGTAAAACTTCTTTTGTGAAGGCTTAAGAAACAGCATTGGTTAATATGGACTAATGTCTGAAGTACCCACTAAAAAGTGACTGGGCTTATTGTTTGTTTATCTTAAAGATTATTTGGAGGATAAAAGATAAACAATAAGGTATTTACTTAACAAATGTGTCAAGTGAATGGTCTACTTAGGATAGTAATTTGGAATGTACTGGTGAATATTGTTTAGCAAGATTTGTAAAGGAAATCAATCTTGTTAAATTGGAATTTTGACTTCTGTAGGTTTCCATTAAAGAGGAGGAGGGGCTCTGCTATGCTTTTTTTAGTGACATAGAAATTAGGCAAATTAGTAAATTTCTATATTCTTGTCTTTTGTGTAACTTTTCCAGCAAGTCTAAAACTTAAAAAAAAAAAAAAATTAAAAAATAATAGTTGAAAATACATACATACAATTATTTAATATATATATTTTTTCTTTTTATTTTGCAGCAATGCCCCTCTTGCATTTTCTTCCAAAGTATGTTATATTAAGTTTCATGAAGCATCGAGTGTTGGTGTGGCCCAACATCTAACAAACACAGTTTTTATTGACAGAGCTTTGATAGTTGTGCCCTGCGCAGAAGGTTGGTATTTTAGACATTCTTCTGTAATGTTCGTCTTAATAAAGTAAAATGCTTGGTGAATACCAAATTTACAAGTGTTCCTTTAACTAGTTTTGAGGTCATGCTTTAACAGATGTGTTGAACACAAGGTAGTTCTTATTGTTAGTATACTGTCCCAGATCTGAATACAGTATGGATCTACTGTAAACAGATTGCTGGGATTAGGAAGAGCCCCATTGACTTCATTTGAATCATTGTGGGAATTGAGCATCTGCCCATTTGCATCTGGACTTTTTGCCTCTTTGGACTGGAAACATTCTAGCTAGTGGAGTGAAGCTAACTTCACTTTGAACATGGTAGCTGTTCTGCCATGAACAACAATATTTAGAATGATTGATGCATAAACTGCAGCAAGTCAAGAAATATCTCCTATTAACAGGACTTTTCTAACTGTAAGAGTCAGATTTTGGTTCAAAAAATACCATTGACTTTTGGAGTTTGTTCACAGCGATCCCAGAATACCATTTTTTGGCATATTTGCCACATCATGATCTGGATGGTATGCAATGAGTGCTGCTGTAATAATGGTCTGGGATGTTCCTAGCAAACTCTGACAAGTCTCCAAAATTTCATAGACTCTAAAATGACCTACAATATACTGTCTATTTTTGTAGCCTTGTTAATATGAGCATATTAACAAGTCTTTGTGAAGCCTAGATTTTAGTTGCTTTTATGCTTTGTTTTGGGGTCTTTTTTGGTTTTATTTTTGGAACTTGTTCTTAAACCACATAAACAGCATTAAAGAGGATATTGCTGTATCCACTTGAAACTTTGTAGAGGCTTTGGGTAGGCAAAATGTATTAGACCAGAGTCCTTATTATGGAACAATTACAATTACTTAAATAATTGACTACAAATTCTTCATTTAACACTGGTTCAGTACTGCCAGAGGGAAGATTGCTGCCTAATGAATGAATAACGGTTTCTGGTGTTTTTCTTGTCATGAGATCACTGCCTGCTGTGATAATGGCAACAGGCAGGTAAAGCTACATTTTCCCGTGTCTCTTGATGGTAGATAATGAGTGGAAGGAGAATAAAATTAAATTTCTGAGAAATCTTGTTCCAACACTGTAGCGAACTTATAGGCATTTGTAGGAGAATTATTACATAAAAATAGTAACTTTTCCAGATCATTCTGGACCCCAGAGATTTATGGATAATTAGGTGAAGAAGTGATTGGGTTGTGAGGTCAAATTTTTTTTCAAGTCAGAATGCTGTTTCCGTGTAACTTTCTAACAACTTAATTTTAATTTGTGAAGATGTGAATTCATATAGCTTTAACTTACTGAGGAATTTATTCTATGGAATAAGCATGGCTTTGGAGACCACAGTACATTTTTTTTATTCACTGTGTATTATCATTAACGGAGTCAGTAGACTGTATCACAGACTTTAAAAGTAGCAATGGCTATATTCTACTTGAAAGTTAAATTATATCCATGGCCAACAGTGCCAGTAACCAAACTGAACATAGAGGAGGGGTAAAGTGGAACTCTGAAAACTTAAAAAACAATAAAATCTGAAATTTGGAATGTATTTAAACAGTGGTAAATCAAGAGAGTATGAGGAGGGAAACACTACACAATTAAATCAATGTTAATTTTGTGACATTTGATAAACAATTTAACAGAAATGTATTTGTAAAGGAAGCAACATAATCAAGTTGTCAAAATATGACTTTCTTTTGTGTGTATTAGTATTTTTTTCTATAAATGTTATACTTTCAGAACACAAAGGTTGAAAGATAAACAAAGATGTCACCCCAGTAATTCTAAATTTTGCATCCACATTGTCTAGTACATGGATTTTGACTATTAATCTGATTTTGTATGTTTTCTCCATGTCATATTTATGCATTATTAGATGGTTAGACTGGCCAAGGCAGACTCGTTACATGGCATTGTTTGCCATGCCACTAAACCTGCCGCTAAGTAAAAACTTCATGGGGGAAAAGAGATTGAAGTCTGTCCTGCTGAAGATGGAAGTTCTGTCTCTGTTTTTATTTTATTTTTCTTTCTTTCCTTTGTTTCTTCTATTTTTAATTAATTTTTCCCCTTTTTTGTTCTGTTAAATATCTTTCCTGTGTACTTATGAACTGGTAATTCAGTTCTAAAAAATTACATTTTGTAAAGGGTTCACAGTGTTTCATTTTGAGGTTAACCTGAAGCTGCTTGTGGATGATATACACAGAATTTAGAATATAATTAACTGAATTTTATGTTGTGAATGATGGATAAATTTGGTTTAGAATACATTTAAGCATCTAAATGACACATCACATTGTGTGTCACCGGAATAGTGAAAAATATATCAGTTTTAAGATGCATTCTTTTATATGTTATGCTTTAAGAGCTTATTTTGGAAGAGGACAGTTTAAACTTACTTTCTGGAGAAATTAACTTTAGAAAGTAAAATCGGAATCTTTGCTATTTTTCCTCTTCTCAGCAGAGTAGTTCAATTTCAAATTGCATGGTCTGTAGAGTTTCCTTCCTTGGAGGTCTTCAAGACTCGCCTGGACATGTTCCTATGCAACCTGATCTAGGTTGACCTGCTTCTGCAGGGGAGTTGGACTAGATGATCTCTAAAGGTCCCTTCCAACCCTACCATTTTACAATTCTATGATTTTTATTTATATCTAATATGAAGGATTCAAAAGAATTATTTCTCATATTGAACTGTCATGAATATTAAATGTCATGAAATACTTGTTTGCTTCTGATGAAACCTTGCTACAGTGAAGTCAGTGGCAGTAAAATTTCATCCTTTTGTTTTTGTAATTTTTAGTAAAAAATGTTTATCACTCATAAGTACAAATGCAGCCTGAGATTTTGGTCAGAATGTGTTATGTGAGACACATTGTCTTTTAACCCTGTTATTTGTGGGAAGATTGAAAAGTTCTGTGTGCGTGTGTGGATGTGTGTATTGCACTTTTACATGCTCCAGGAGTAATAATTTATAGAAAAGTTTTTTTTAAAAAATCCTCTCATCTCCTAATCTCTGATGTGCCCTGGCAATTTATGCTGGAGTGATTGAGAAGTTTCTCATCCCCAAATGATATTTGTTGTTCTTTGTTGTGAAAGGGAAGCCTTGAAACACAAGTGCTGGACCAGGTGGTGTGTCTAGTCTTCAGGCATTGCTCTTCCCAGACAGCTGCATTGGGACCAATTGGTTTCACTCTGGTAATGCACCAGACTGTGGGAAGAACTTTGCTTTGTGATCTCTGTTAGATTTAGTTATGTCAGTTGAGGTAATAACCAGTAGTTGTGATCTCTTTAATCTCTACTACCAAATCCAATAAGAATTGTGAATTAGATCACAGAGAAATTATTTTATTTGTAAGTGTGTATTTTCCATTGATTTAAAATAATAGGAAAATAACAATACCTTTAATTATGTTTCAAGTAGATGAGAATATTTTTAAAAGAAATATACTTCTTGCTGAAGCAGTTTTAGGGTCGGGGAGGATTATCCATGTAGTTCTAGTACAAAGAGTAGGAAATTAATTTCTTCTGAGCACATGGAAGGAGAGAGAAATAATGTGATTAGTACCTGCTTAATACAGATATTTCTGTTCAACATTTAGCAAAATGGATTCTGGTATGCACTAGGTTGATTAAGGCTCTTAAGCACATTGATACAAAAAGTAACAAACATAGCTGATATTTAGGACAACTGTATATTTCTGAAGAAGCGTGAGGTATCTCTAGGCAATGCAGAGCTAATCTAAATTTGCTTCTAACTTCCTTTACAAACTGAAGAATAAATAAATAAATGATCATAGAATCTGTAATTTACTAAACACTCATAAACTTCTAAGAAATATTTCTAAGGATGTGATATAGATGAGATATTTATTTTGTCTATTTCCCTTGTCAGAAAATAAATATCTTTACCTTATTTCCATTCAGTTTTTAAATACCAGGAGTTTAAAAACCAAAGCAGTTATTCTTAAAATAAAGTGTCCTAATTTGTTATGTCATTACCCACGTTTTGTTGTGTCTCTATGAGTTTATATTCCTTTTATAAATAAATTCATGGAGATAACACTCCAAAACTTAAAGGCTGTAACTCCAGAAGTTATTTGGCCTCACATATTAATTTGTTTTTCAAAACTTTCTAAGGAACAGGAAAGTAAATTTGTAAGATATTTCACGGGATGTATATATTGGGGTATGTGTGGTTTTTTGTGTTGTGGGTTTTTTGGGTTTTTTTCCCACAACAGTTTATTTTCTATATAGTTGTTAAAAAGATTTACCTGATCTTAAAAAACTAGAGGTGAATCTTTTGGAGAGATAATATCTCTGAAAATATAGGCAATTTTCAGGCTTCTCTCTGTAGTGATAGACCCTTTCTTGTTCTTGAATAAAGGAAATGAGCCAATCTTTATTTGTGGCATAGAACTGACCAACTGGATTTTGTACTTAAAATAAAACATTACATTTTTGAGGGACCAAAGTATTCTAGAAATAATGCTGCTAACTTTATAATTTAAATATGTATGTTATTAATTTTTTAAACTGCTATAATAATTTACTTAACTGAAAGTGCTAAGTTGATTCCTTAAGCAGCCCTCGAGCAAATGAATAATTCCAATTATTTCAGTAAGATGACAATATACTTAAAGTTTAGAACTGTGTTTAAATACCTTTCTGAACTTGACTCCATGTCTGTTTAGTTATGTGCATAACTCAGTTCCTATTTAAAAGGACTAAATGCCTTAAGTATCTTTTAAGATATATATTTACAAGATGTATATTGAATTTTCTGTATTTTTATATATCTTGACTTTTAAAACAATGTTTAAATAAAAGCATTTACTTTAATAAAATGCATGGGGTAATAGGCTCAGCTGGATAGCATATATAGTTACGCCAGAAATTGTGAATAGATCATAGATACCTAGTATAGTTAGAATTTCCTTTCTGTAGTTTTTCAGTTCAATGTTTAATGTTTGTACCGGTTTAAACCCCTTTAAATTTCAGATTTAGTACATACATTTTATTGTATTTGGAATTAACTATTTTTTGAAGATTTTTTTAGGATTCATTTAGCAGTCTAATTGTAGGTAACTTTGAATGAAACCTGTATTTAGTTCAGATGAAATATTACTTAAATTTTTAGCATGATGGGGAATATGGTTGAAATAACAGGAAATACATATTTTAGGAAAATATAGCTTACTTAGCAGATCAGTTATGATTTTCTTCAGTCTCAGTAAATTTAAAGCTAATTTATCAAAGTTTCAGATAAACTGAGGTGACCTAGAATGTAAGACAGTGCAAATCTGAATTTTTCTGCCCTTCTCTCCTCCACTCCCAATTTAATCTGTACTATGTCTTGTGGGGAGTCCCAATAGTTTGTATTTTATTTTCATTTATTTTTACATCAGTAGGCAACACCAGAGGGGGGAAAAGCATGCTAATTTCAAGTAGCACATACTTTTTTTTTTTCCTTAAATTGATTGTATTATTTGCCATTTCTGGGGATTAAAGTTTAAAAAATGTTCTTCTTTTCTGTATCTGATGTTCTATGTGCTATTAGTGATGCAGCCAACATGAACGGTTGTCATGTGTAAAACAAGTTTTGATCACCATGAAAACACCACCCTGGGAAAGTGTCCATGCTTGATATTGTTTGGTTCATGAACATTAAGTTTCTAGTACAGGTGACTCACAGCTCAACATGTCAAATAATTGTAGATATTATTCAGTTTCAAAAATAATAATCCATTAATGAGATTACTAGTCTTTGAAGTTTTGCTCACTTTTGTTTTTCCTAGTCGAGGCAGGGTAAAAGGAAATATTTAAGTTCATATTTGTTTCTTTGTAAGGATTTGGTAGATTCATTCTTATTTCATTTTAAAATGCAAAGATAATTGTAAAATCATAGAAAGAGTAACATTTGCGTAGTGTTCCAACTCTGTGTAACACTTCATTTGCTTCTTCAGGTAAAATCCCAGATGAAGCCAAAGCACTTTCTTTATTGGCACCTGCTCCTACTATGACAAGCTTGATGCCTGGTGCAGGGTTGCTTCCTATACCTACACCAACTACAGTAAGTGAACTTCAGTCCTTGTTCAATTTCGGAGTTTCCTCTATACTTGGTAGCATTTTTGTGTTCAGAGGACAAGAACTATCTGATCCATGGATGTTGTCCTCTTATATGCTAAATCAGTGAAGATTTATCTGTAGTTCCTCTTTTTAGGGCAGATCGCAAGATGTCCGTGCACTACCTTTCCTGGGTGTTTCTTTCAGATTTTTGTTTTGCAAAATACTGGGTAAATACTGATTTTAGTTGTGCCTGTTTTAATTGTTGTCCCTTCCTTAGACCCATTAATTTAATTCAGTGGCAATGCTATCCACCTCCTAAAAATGTGTTAAAATATAATAAATTCACATAGTTCTTTGGAATATTAAAATTCTACATTAGGATGCTTTTACTTGATATGCCTAGGACAAGGTTTTGACTGTTAGCCTAACAACATTTTCACCACAAAAAGCATAAGAGCTAGCTGCTGCTGCTGCTGCTTCTGCTCAGTTCCCTTTTGCCTCTGTAAGCTTTTCTTGACATCAACAGGCTGATGTGCTCTATTCAGGGAATATTCTGGAAATAGTAAATCCTACTTCAAAAAAATTGAGATTAATGTCATTAACCCCATGTTTTTTGAAGATGAAAGTCTTTAGTCTTCCAAACATATTGCAGTAGTGTGCATATTGATGTCGTTACTGGTACCATCCTGGACTTTTGACTCATGTTAAGGGTGTCCTGCAGATTCCCAAACCTATCTGTCCTTAAATGATTCTTCATCTGTCTCCATTATTAGAAACCTTGTGGGATCAAATTCACCAGTTAGAGCTTTAGGCTAATTCTGTTTATAGTTTTTAATTGTCATTATAAAAGAGACATTGCATGACTTTGAAAATCATTTGTAGTTCACAAGAATGTTGGCTTTTTTTGTCTTAAAATGGGAGATACTGCCCTCTGATATGGGAAGTAATAGATTAGGCATTTCAAAAAACAAAATTTCATGACTGCTGCTAATGAAACATAAATAAACATAGAATCATTTAGGTTGGAAAAGACCCTTAAGATAATTGAGTCCAACGGTAAACCTAACAATGCCAAGCCCACCACTAAAATGTGTCCCTAAGCACCACATCTACATCTGTTAAATAACTCTAGGGTTGGTGACTCAACCACTGCCCTGGGAAGCATGTTCCGATACCTGACAACCCTTTGGTCTGCAAATTGTGTGTTGCCGCTACCGGCAACACCACCAGGCCTCCGGCACGGATCTCTCAGCCCACCCTGCTGAGGGGACAAGGATCACCACACACTCAGCATGGATGATACCTTATTTCAACTCCTTGTTTACACTATGTGCCTTTATCTGCTAACACCAGCACCTCCTCCCACTCCACCCCATGCCCACCTCTTCTGTACCCTCCACCTCTCGCGTTACAACCCAAGATCTTCTGGACGCCTACTACATTGTGAAGTAAAGAAATTTTTCCTAATATCTAATATAAGCCTCCCCTGGTACAACATGAAGCCGTTTCCTCTTGTCCTGTCACTTGTTACTTGGGAAAAGAGCTCAACACCCACCTCAATACAACCTCCTTTCAGGTAGTTGTAGAGAACAATAAGATCTCCCTTCAGCCTCCATTAATCCAGGTTAAACAACCCCAGTTCCCTCAGCCACTCCTTATAAGACTTGTTCTCTAGACCCTTCACCAGCTTCATTGTTCTTCTTTGGACAGGCTCCAGCACCTCAGTGTCTTTCTTGCAGTGAGAGGCCCAAAACTGAACACAGTATTTGAGATGCGACCTCAGCAGTGCCATGTACAGGGGCATAATCACTTCCCCAGTCCAACTGGTTACACTATTTCTGATACAAGCCAAGATGGTGGCACACTGCTGACTCATGTTCAGGCAGTTGTTGATCAACACCTCCAGGTCCTTTCCTGCCTGGCATCTTTCTAGCTGCTCTTCCCCAAGCCTGTAGCATTGCATGGGGTTGTTGTGGCCCAAGTGCAGGACCTGGCACTAGACCTTTTTGTACCTTGTACAATTGGCCTTGTCCCATCAGTCCAGACTATCCAGACCCCTCTGTGAAGCATTTCTACCCTGAAGCAGACCAACACTCCCACCCAACTTGGTCTCATCTGCAAACTTCCTGGGGATGCCCTTGATCCTCCTCATCCAGATCATTGATAAAGGTAATGATATTAAGCAGAACTGATCTATAATAGTGATGTTTAGTGACATTTTTTTCTAAACTGAACTTCTTGGATAAATTCACTTGGATTTTATATACACCTTTAATAAATTATCTGAGAATTTTAGAATATCAAAAAGGAAGTCATGTTGTATAACCTTCTTCAATAATAAAAGGATGATTTCTAGTAGAGACAGAATAGTTTTCTCTTGTTACATAAAAAAATACTGGTCACTTGTTGAGAATTTCCAACATTTTTTAGAAACTTCATTTACTGAAAAGGCAGTTGCTTTTTTGTGTGGAGAAAATAAAATTCAAAGAACTCAGCAGACCAATTTAGTAGTGATTATTAAGTGACTTTTATAACTTATATAACTTTTATAACTTTCTCCAAGAAGAATATCAATTCCCAATTCTAATAACAAGAGTTGTATTGTCCTAATTCTCTAGGAAGTGACTGTGTTTGGAGAGAAAAACTTTAGACTTAATGGATCCTTTCCATGTGTCCTTTCCATGGGATTGAGTCATTCAGGAACAGACTGCTTCAGCGTGGGTCCCCCACAGGGTCACAAGTCCTGAAAGCAAACCTGCTCCAGCATGGGCTCCTCTCTCCACGGGTCCACAGGTCCTGCCAGGGGCCTGCTCCAGCATGGGCTCTTCATGGAGTCACACTCCTTCAAGGCACATCTACTTGCTCTGGCATGGGGTCCTCCATGAGCTGCACGTGGATCTCTGCTCCACCGTGGACCTCCATGGACTGCAGGGGGACAGCTGCCTCACCATGGTCTTCACCATAGGCTTCAGGGGAATCTCTCTTCCAGTGCCTGGGCACCTCCTCCCCCTTCTTCACTGACTTTGGTGTCTGCAGAGTTGTTTCATGTATTCTCACTTCTAACTTCTTGCTGCTGTTACTGCAGCAGTTTTTCCCTTTCTTAAATATGTTTATCCCAGAGGTGCTACCACCATTGCTGATTGACTCAGATTTGGCCAGCAGTGGGATTGTCTTGGAGCTTGTTGGAACTGTCTCTGTCTGACATGGGGACAGCTTCTGGCATCTTCTTACAGAAGCCACCTCTGTAGCCCCCTCCTGCTTTGGAAACCATGCCACATAAACCAAATATAGTACTCAGCTGTGACCTTACAGTTTAAAGTCTTTCTTATATTCAGTAGTTTTATTTTTACAGAAATGCACCAGGCAGACAAGTATTAACAAGTGAAGTATCTTCCACCAGTTCTTGGTTGCAAAGCATATTATTTTTTTGTGTTTTCCAGCTCAGTGTTTCACTTGGCACTTTGGGGGCTATACCAGCAGCAGCACTGGACCCTAACGTTACAGCGCTGGGAGAAATACCACAGCCACCAATTATAGGGAATGTGGACCCATCCAAAATTGATGAAATTAGAAGAACAGTCTATGTTGGAAACTTGAATTCACAGGTAGCTTTTTTTAAAAAAAATTGTCAATATGAATTGAAGATGCAGAATTGTAATTTATTAATTATAATCTTACATTTTAAGAGTTTTCATTAGTTGATGCCAATAGGAATATAAACAAAACAAAAAAACCCCTCTTTTTGGTTACTAGTGTGTTGTGGTTTGGCCCAGCTAGCACAGCAGCACCACGACAGTCTCTCACTCGGTGCCCCCATTCAGCTCCACCCTTGTTAGGATGACAGAGGCCCCAGCGAAATGGGAGTAAAATGATAAGCAAGATTGTTGTGAATTAAGACAAGGGCAGGGAGGGCTCGCTGCCAATTATGGTTCCGGGCAAAACAGTCTCCAGTACTTGACTTAGAGAGGAAAGTAGGAAAGTTTATTCTACAAGAAACAGAATGGAATAAAAGCAAAAAGGGAGTAGGATGATGAGAAAATTACAACCAGCATTTTAAGATCTCCCTCCCCCATCCCTCCTTTCTTCCTGGGCCCAGCTCACTGCTCCAGATATCTCTATCTCCTCCCCCTCAGCGGCTCAGGGGGGCAGGGAATGGGGGATGTGGTCAGTCTCTCACAGATGGGCTCTGCCGCTTCTCTCTTCTCAGATGAGGATGACTCCTGGCATTCTTCCCCTGCTCCGACACGGGGTCCCTCCCCCGGGACACAGTCCTTAGTGAATATCTCTGGTGTGGGTTGTTCCCAGCAGCTGCGGCTTCTGCCGATAGAGGGTCCCTTACACGGGACACAGTACTTAGTGAATATCTCTGGCATGGGTTCTTTGCCACAGTTGCATTTTCTGCAGATACAGATTCCCTCCCTCGGGACTTGGCCTCTTCTGGGCATAAGTTTAATGAGCTGCTTTGTCGTGGGTTCCTCCCCACAGTTACAGCTTCTGTGAATGTTGGGTCCCTTCCATAGGACACAGCCTCTTCTGGCCACAGTTATACAGGATCCCTCCATGGGGACACGGCCTCTTCCAGCCGTAGTTACTGTCCCTGGCACGGGGCCTTTAATGAAGTGAATCACTGCCCCTGGTCCAGGGTCAGTTTTAGCAAAATGAGTCTCTGCCCCTGATATGGGGTCATTATCAAAATGAGTCTCTACTGCTGATGCGGGGTCTTTAAAGAAATAAAAATAAATCTCAGCTTCACCAGTCCTCTCTGTAGAATGCAGGGGAGTCTCTGCTCCAGTACCTCCTCCCCTCTTTCCTCACTGACCTTGGAGTCTGCATGGATGTTTCTCTCACTGTTCCTACTCCTTGCACCACCATCAGCCAGAAGAAGAAAGAGGGGCAGAAGAAGGAAGAAACAGGAAGAAGGAGAAAGAAGCCTCCTCTTCCGGCTTCTTCTTAAAGAGTGATCGTGGAGGCGTCTAATTGGCTCAGTCCCAGAAGTGTGTCTGCCTCAGAGCTGGGGAGAGTTTCGAGCAACTACTTACAGGAGCCATCTTTACAGCCCCATCCCCCTTACCAGAAAAGGCCATCATGTCAAACCATCACATAGTGATATTTCAAATTCTGAATGCTCCTTTGCCAATCAGATCAAACCAGACTGGAATTCATTCTGACAACATACCAGAGAAATCACACTGTAACTGAATTCAAGAAACATACTTCTGATTGTATATGTAGATTAAGTGTCCAATGGATTGTGTTAGCTCAGAATTCATGAGATCATGGTAGCTCTCCCCCACAACACTGCAGTTGCTTAAGTAGAGTAAGAAAGAAGGATTTGTCGTAGTGGAAGTTGCAAAATTGACATAAATACCTTTGAATTTCTCTGACAGGAAAGTCAGGTCTGTCAGATTTTTTTTTTCAAATTGAATTATTTAAAAAAAAATTACTTTTGACTGATGACAATATAAGCATTTGATTTTGGGTTTTTTTGACTGCCAAGGTAGCTACTAGAGTGTAAAAGTATTATGATCGTAATAAAATAAAACGATCTGGAAGCTAATAGAAAAACAGATAAAAGTGAAGTCTTATAATATTGTTAGGATTTTTTGTTAATTGATCAAAATTCATAATCAATAGCTTGGACATAAGTATATAAGGAAATTCCTCTTCCTCTATTTCAACTGAGTTGCCTGAAAAGTGCAAAAACCTGTGCAAGTGCTTTTTTTAACCTACATATAGGACTTCAGGGATTGTGGTTGCACTATTTTAAATTGTAGTATATTTTTTATATTAATGAAGAAAACAATACCTTTCTCTCTTAAAATAGTAACATTAACAAATTCATGTCACCTGTGTAATAATGGTGGGATGTCTTTCCAAAATCTCTTAGATTACCTGATATGTTAGATAAGTTTTTATTATGTATTTTACTTGAGCTGAGCTCTTTGACTCTTTCTAGACTACAACAGCAGATCAGCTGCTTGAATTCTTTAAGCAAGTTGGAGAAGTCAAATTTGTGCGAATGGCAGGTGATGAGACGCAACCAACACGATTTGCTTTTGTGGAATTTGCAGACCAAAATTCTGTACCTCGAGCTCTTGCCTTTAATGGAGTTATGTTTGGAGACAGGCCACTGAAGTAAGAAATTAATTATCCATTTGAATATTGAATGAGAGATTTCTTATTATCCTTATATATTTATGACTCTGATGTTTAGGAAACTGCTGTGATAAATATTTTTTTCAATATAAGGACCTATTGTTAGTAACCTGGAACACTTCTATGAACTCCAGTTTCAAGACTGGACATAACTTTATCCAAGAAGAATATGGATGGCATTGATTAAAATATTTCTACATCTAATCTTGAGTTAGTAAAAGCTTTAACGGTGAGAGAATCTGCAAAGTCCTTAGTACTAATTAAGCTTTATATATGATGTATATGTAATTAATAGGCCTTAATGTAGAGATTTCATCTGAAATAGAGAAACAAGTTTCTAGACTTCTACTAGAAAATAACGTAACACAGAAATATTGTGCTGCATTTATTTAAAGATGGTAAGATTTGAAAGCAATAAAATACAGACATTTCAGATGCTTAGAACAGGTGAATGTTAGGAAAAGTCTGTAGTTTTGCTGACCTTTGAAGTTTTTAGTCATACATGAAAGTTGGGGTGTGTTATGGTTTTTCATCTTCCCTTTTCAAGAGTTTGGGAGTTAAAGGTTTTTTTTTCCTTAATTTAGAATAAATCACTCAAATAACGCAATAGTGAAGCCTCCTGAAATGACACCACAGGCTGCTGCTAAGGAACTGGAAGAAGTGATGAAGAGAGTAAGGGAAGCCCAGTCTTTCATATCTGCTGCTATTGAGCCAGGTAGGTATATTATATTTGTTACCTAACAGACATGTTCTGGGTGTACCTTGGCACATGCTTTTAAGATCACTTTCAAACACAGACTAAGGGTACTCAAAGGAGAACAACATGTGTGGGGGGAACCAAAAGCAAATAATCAGAAACTGTCTTCATGTATCAAAGCAGTGGAATGAAGCTGACTTTTTATTTCATCATATCTTATTTTCAGATACATGCTCATTAAATGTTTCCATATATACAAAGTCAATACTAAATACTTAATGTTAATGCTTTTAAAGTTCAGAGTACTTACTTGGTTTATATTTTGTTTTGTTCTCCTCCAGCATCCATTAATGCCATAGTTTCATGATCAGAGGGAGCTAGCATGCTGCTGAAAGCAGCAATATTATGCTTTCATTCACCAGGTTACTTTTGTTACTGCTATAGTCTTTTTCATGGTGGCTCGAGACTACATGCATACTATCCTCATAGCAAATGGGGTCAGAGAATGAATCTAGAATAAAACTTAAGATGTTGTAATGGACTTTTTTCATCCAGATTGGTTCCCTGTTAACACTGAAATGCAAGATCAAGGAGGAAGACGTTGGTGGATTGAATGGTTAGAGAGATATTTTGGTACTCATTTATGCTGACTTAAACTGATTGCAAAACCACAGCATAAAAAACCTTCAACTTATTAAACTTGCAGTTGAAATCCTCCTTTTTCTTCTCATCAGCAAAATTTTCTCATTCTTCTTACTAAGAAACCCAAACATTGACTTATATAGGATAAATGATGGAGGGACTTGAGGATTTTTTTTGGAGGAAATATTTTCTGTCATTTTTGTAGGGCTGGGAGAAAAATAGTTCTAGCATTTCCTCATTGTTGAACAGCAGAATAATAATCTTTTAGAGTCTGGACTAAAGTCTGCTGAGGTCACTGGTAAGCTTTCTGTTGACTTCCTGACCTTTGGATCAAACTTTCCACCCTCTTCTCTCCATGCCTTCCTTCCCCAAAACAGTGTTTGAAGAATAGAACTTCAGTATTTGTACAGTGGTTGGAATATCTAAAAGTATAAAAGGTACTAATTATTATGTACATTTTATGCTTGTTTTCAAAATTGTGCCCTCTAAATTTACTGTATTTTTCTAAAGTTATTAAAAAGTAATTGTTATTTTAAATAATACAGTGGAGGAAAACGTGTTGTAATCTTGTGCACTGTGGCAGCAACGTAAATCCCTTTCCTAACAGAGCTAACTGTTTATAATTATCTGGTTTATGTGTACTGCTGTAGAATGGCTGCACTCAACGAGTATATGCAATGACTTTCTTGGATGTTTCTGAAGGATATTTGCAAAGACAGAAGATGTATAAAGCGTAGGCCTCTTGCAATATAGATGTGGTACATTCTGCTTGTGCCAGATTGTTAACTAGGATCTTTAAATGTTCTGAGCTTACACTGCAAAGTGTTTTTTCCTCTCAGAGTCTGGAAAGAGCAGTGAAAGAAAAGGCGACCGATCTCGTTCCCATTCTCACTCAGAATCCAGGTCTAGCTCAAAGTCCCGATCTAGAAGGAAAAGATCACAATCAAAACACAGGTAGGTATGTTCTTTATTTTGAACTAAGAGATCATAGTGGATATTTTTTGGGTGGTGGTGTGGTGATTTTGTGTGGCCAGGTTTTGGTAGTGGGGGTCTACAGGGGTGGCTTCTTTAAACAAAGAGCTGCTAGAAGCTTCCCCTGTAGCTGATAGGGCCAGAGCCAGTCAATTCTAAGTTGGACCCTGCCCTTGACCAAGGCTGAGCCAATTAGCAATGGAGGTAACACCTCTGTGAATAATGTATTTGAGAAGGGGAAGAAGTTGTTGTACAGAGGGAGTGGGAATGTGAGAACATCTCTGCAGACACCAAGGTCAGTGGAGAAGGAGCAGGGGAGGTGCCCAGGCACTGGAAGAGAGATTCCCCTATGAATTGTGGTGGAGACCATGGTGAGGCAGCTGTCTCCCTGCAGTCCATGGAGGTCCACAGTGGAGCAGAGGCCCACTTGCAGCCTGTGGAGGACCCCATGCTGGAGCAGGTGGATGTCTGAAGGAGGCTGTGACTCCGTGGGAAGCCCAGACTGGAGCAGGTTCCTGGCAGGACCTGGGAACCTGTGAAGAGAGGAGCCCAAGCCAGAGCAGATTTGCTGTCAGGACTTGTGATCCTGTGGGGGACCCACCCTGCAACAGTCTGTACCTGAAGGACTGTTTTCCCCATAGATGACCTATGTTGGGGCAGTCTGTGAAGAACTGTAGCCCGTGGGAAGGACCCATGCTGGAGAAGTTTGTGGAGGACTATCTCACATGGGAGGGACTCCATGCTGTAGCACTGAGAAGCAAGGGGAGTCCTCCCTTTGAGAAGAATCAGCGGCAAAGTCCATCTGTGATACACTGACCATAATTCCCATTCCCCGTCCCCCTGCACCACTGGGCAGGAGGAAGGAGAGTCCCAGGAAGAAGAGAGGGGTGGGGAGAAGTGTTTTAAGATTTTATTTTTATTTCTCATTTTCCCTACTCTTTTTCATTGTTCATTAATAAATCAAACCATTTCTTCCCAAACTGAGTATATTTTGCCCATGATGGTAATTGCTGAGTGATCTCCCTGTCCTTATCTAGACTCACAAACCCCTCATTATATTTCTCTCTCTCCTGTCCAGTTTAGGAGGGGTAGTGATAAAATGACTTGGTGGGCACCTGACACTCAGCCAAGGCTAAAGCATCACACCAGAAAACACAATTTGATTGTGGACAACCCTGCTCTGCTCCACCACCTTGATTTTAATAACACCTGTCCTTAGGCTTTTGCTGACTTTGAATTAGCTATTCTTTTCACTTTGAAATTGATTGTCTTTATCTTATGACTGCCCAAGTATGGAACAAATCTCTTTCACAACCGTCTATACCCCTTACAAATTGTGTTCTTTTTTATTTCCAATTATTCTTGTAAACACTGAAGCACAAGAGACCAAATCTCAGATTTACTGAATTGAGACAAGTATCCCTGTAGAGATGATTAGCAACTAGTAACTTTGTCTCATAACAGATATTCTTTCCCTCTAAATGATAAGTGTTTTCAGGATTACTATCAGGTAAAACACACTAGAAGGTACTTTTTGTGCTATGTAGCATAACCTTTTCCATGGTTTCATGGTACATTTTGTGCCAGGTAGTATAATTTCATTTTGTGACCTCTGTATTGTAAAAAGATAGAATTATCTGTTTTGTGGATAAATGAGTTTACTGTTAAGACCATGAACAGATAGGCTGTGTGGGAGGGAGGGAAGAAAGGGAGGAAGGAAAGAACTCAATGTATTTGATAACTTACATTTTAAAAAGGTGAACATTGTCAGTATTACAATAACAGCACTATTGCATTCTTTCATGCATTGTCTTTTAACAGGGCAACTAGAGTTCTTTTACATACAATAATGTCTGCTATTTTGTACTGACATGTGGTGGTTTAGCCCCAGCTGGGTGCCAGGTGCCCACCAAAGTCATTCTATCACTCCCCCTCCTAAACTGGACAGGGGAGAGAGAAATATAAGAAAAGGCTCACAAGTTGTGATAAGGACAGGGAGATCACTCAGCAATTACCATCATGGGCAAAATGCACTCAACTTGTGGAGAAATGGTTTGATTTATTAATGAACAAATAATCAAAATGGAGTAGGGAAATGAGAAATTTAATCTTAAAACACCTCCCCCTACCCCTCCCTTCTTTCCAGATTCCTACCTTCTCCCTCTCAGCAGGGTCAAGGAATGGGAGTTACGATTAGTTCCACTGTTTTCTCTCAGAGAGAGGCCTCCTCACACCTCCCACTGCTACAGTGTGGGGTCCCTCCCATGTGAGATAGTTCTCCACTAACTTCTCCAGCATGGGTCCTTCCCACAGGCTACAGTTTTTCACAAAAACTGTCTCACCCGCAGAGTGCAGCTCTTCACAAAGTGCCTCAACGTGGGTCTTATCTATGGGGAAAAAAAGTCTTTCAAGAACAGACTGCTCCAGTGTGGCTCCCTCACAGGGTCACAAGTCCTGACAGCATACCTGGTCCAGCATAGGCTCCTCTCTCCACAGGTTCACAGGTCCTGCAAAGAACTTGCTCCAATGTGGGCTTCCCATGGTGTCAGAGCCTCCCTCAGGTGTCCATCTGCTCCAGTGTGGGGTCCTCCCTGGGCTGCAAGTGGATCTCCGCTCCCCCATGGGTTGCAGGGGGACAGCCTGCCTCATCATGGTCTCCACCACAATTCATAGGGGAATCTCTCCTGCAGTGCCTGGGCACCTCTTCCCTCTCCTTATCCACTGACCTTGGTGTCTGAGGAGATGTTGTCACATTTTCACTCCCTTCTACTGCTGCTGCAATTTAGTATCTGCGTAGCAAGTTCTTCTCTTCTCCAATACATTAGTCACAAAGATGCTAATGGGCTTGGCCTTGGTCAGCAGCAGGTCCATCTTAGAGCCGACTGGCTCTAGCCCTATAAGCTACAGGGGAAACTTCTAGCAGCTCTTTGTTTAAAGAAACCACCCCTGTAGCCCCCCACTACCAAAACCTGACTACACAAACCCACTACATGACACAAAGCAAATTGATTTTATACTATAAATTTGCTTATTTTTTTCACTTGTAGAAAATCTGTGCTTTTAACAATTTGTCGTTGTTTTGTCCAGCTGGGAACAAAGAGCCATGAGGGTGCTCACTCACTCCTCCCTCTCCCAGCGGAGCGGGGAGGGGAACCAGAGAAAAAGGGGAAAAACCCACGTAGATTGAAATAAGAACGGTTTAATAGAACAACAATAGGAAAAAACAAGTTCAGGAAAAATAAAAACAGTTTTAACAGTAAATGAGGGGATATACAAAAGGAATGGTGCGTGCCGCAGCTGCTCACCACCCGGGACCCTACACGACCGCTCCCAACCGGCAGCCGAGGCTGCGCTCCCGCAGCCCCGCCCCCAACTAGCTCCCTGTCTATATGTACTGGACATGATGTCAGTAAGGTATCAAATACCTGTTGGCCAGCCTGGGTCAGCTGCCCATGCTGTGCCCCTTCCTATTTCCTCATCAAAGTTAACTCTATCCTAGCCCAAACCAGGACATTCCACCCCTTATTCTATACCATCTACATCATGCCTAGTTTCACAATATACAACATCTAAACACTGCATTTCCTCTCCCTGAAAAAAAGTATATAATTCCCTCAGTTTATAGGCCATCCCCCTAACATTCCCATTGACTCCTTTTAGTCCATAACTTCAGATCTTATTTGTCATAAATCTTTCGCAGCAGGGCAGATTGGGGGTGTGTGTGAGATAGGTCACTGCATGCAGTATCAGGAGTTTGCAGCTGGTCTATTCGGTGTGTCTTATCTGTAAGTTGAAGGCACTGATCTTGAGGACGTCACTGGGCACCAATTCACATTCCGCCATTCTGTATCTTGCTCGTCCAGGTCCATCTTTCAGTGATCTGGGTGGTTCTTACTTGTAGTGTCAGTGATATGGCATAGATCAACTATGGTAATGGTGACATACAACAGCAAAGTTATTTAACAACTAACATAATACAATTCGATTCATGGAATTCACAGGCTATTCTCACCCAGAATCAAATTTCCTTGAGGTACACACTGGGTTTCCCCATTCTTGCGCATCACCCACCAAGTGTACCCAGGTCCCTGAGCAAAAATAATCCCACGAATGGATTTGCCTTTACCCAAGGTAGGACTCACCCATACTGCTTTCCCTAACAGATCTTTTACATGCACTACAGGGACTTTATCCCCTTCTACAGTATGTAAAAGTTCCGATTGGGCAGGGCCAGCTCTGTTCACAGATCCTCTGGAGTTGACTAGCCAGGTGGCCTTTTCTAAATGTGTATCCCAATGTTTGAATGCCCCACCCCCCATTGCTCTCAGTGTGGTCTTCAATTGTCCATTGTGTGTGTGTGTGTGTGTGTGTATGTCCCGCCCCGAGGCTGGTGCATGATAGGGGATGTGATAAACCCATTCAATGCCATGCTCTTTGGCCCAGGCATCTACAAGGTTGTTCTGGAAGTGTGTCCCATTGCCTGATTCAATTCTTTCTGGAGTGCCATGTCGCCAGAGGATTTTCTTTTCAAGGCCCTGGATGGTGCTCTGGGCGGGATGGTGCTCTGGTGCTCTGTGGCATGAGCCACAGGATACGTTTCCAACCAGCCAGTGGTCGCCTCCACCATTGTGAGCACATGGTGTTTGCCTTGGCGAGTCTGTGGCAGTGTGATGTAATGAATCTGCCAGGCCTCTCCGTATTTATATTTCTGCCATCGTCCTCCATACCATATGGGCTTCCACCGTTTGGCTTGTTTGATTGTAGCACACGTCTCACACTCATGGACAACCTGTGTAATGGTGTCCAAGGTTAAATCCACCCCTCGATCACGAGCCCATTTATAGGTGGCATCTGCCTTGATGACCTGAGGTGTCACGGGCCCACCGAGCTAAAAATAACTCCCCCTTGTGTTGCCAGTCCAAATCTACCTGAGCTACTCCAATCTTTGCAGCCTTGTCCACTTGCTGGTTATGCAGATGTTGTTCTGTGGCCCTGTTCTTAGGTATATGGCCATCTACATGGCACACTTTCACATCTAGCTTCTCCAGCTGAGCAGCGATGTCTTGCCATATAGGGGCAGCCCAGATGGGTTTTCCCCATCGTTGCCAGTTGTTTTGCCTCCATTGCTGTAACCAGCCCCACACAGCATTTGCCGCCATTCACGAGTCAGTGTAGAGATAAAGCCTTAGCCAGTTTTCTCGTTCAGCAATATCTAAAGCCAACTGGATGGCTTTTACCTCTGCAAACTGGCTCAATTCACCCTCTCCTTCTGCAGCTTCTGAAACTTTGCGTAGGGGACTCCACACAGCTGCCTTCCACCTCCGATGCTTCCCCACAAGACAACAGGACCCATCGGTGAACAGGGCATACCGCTTCTCATCTTCTGGAAGTTCCTCATATGATGGGGCCTCTTCAGCACGGGTTGCCTCCTTTTCTGGTGATATTTCACTGTCTTCACACTCTGGCCAGTTTGTCATCACCTCCAGAATCCCAGGGCGGCTAGGCTTCCCTATGAGAGCTCGTTGTGTGATCAGTGCGATCCACTTACTCCATGCAGCATCAGTTGCATGATGTGTGGAGGAGGCCCTCCCTTTGAACATCCAGCCCAGCACTGGCAGTCGGGGTGCTAGGAGAAGTTGTGTTTCTGTGCCAATCACTTCTGACGCAGCTTGAACTCCTTCATATGCTGCCAGTATCTCCTTCTCAGTTGGAGTGTATCAGGCCTCGGATCCTCTGTATCCCCGACTCCAGAATCCAAGGGGTCGACCTCGAGTCTCCCCAGGTGCTCTCTGCCAAAGACTCCAAGTAGGGCCATTCTCCCCAGCTGCAGTGTAGAGCACATTTTTGACATCTGATCCTGTCCGGACTGGCCCAAGCGCCATCACATGAACAATCTCCTGATTAATTTGTTCAAAACTTTGTTGCTGTTCAGGACCCCATTCAAAGTCATTTTTCTTCCGTGTTACGTGGTAGAGAGGGCGCACAATCATACTGTAATTTGGAATGTGCATTCTCCAAAAACCCACAACACCTAGGAAAGCTTGTGTTTCCTTTTTGTTAGTTGGGGGAGACATGGCTGCAATTTTGTTGATCACATCTATTGGGATATGGCGACATCCATCCTGCCATTTTAATCCTAAAAGCTGGATCTCCTGCTCAGGCCCTCTGACCTTACTTCGTTTATTGGCAAAACCAGCCTTCAGAAGAATTTGAATTATTTTCTTCCCTTTCTCAAAAACTTCCTCTGCTGAGTTGCCCCACACAACAATGTCATCAATGTATTGCAGGTGTTCTCGGGCCTCGCCCTTCTCCAATGTGGCCTGGATCAGTCCATGGCAGATGGTGGGGCTGTGTTTCCACCCCTGGGGCAGTCGATTCCAGGTATACTGAACCCCTTTCCAAGTGAAAGCGAACTGGGACCTGCACTCTACTGCCAAAGGAATTGAGAAGAATGCATTGACAATATCAATGGTGGCATACCATTTGGCTGCCTTGGACTCCAGTTCATATTGGAGTTCCAGCATGTCCGGCACAGCTGTGCTCAGCGGTGATGTGACTTCATTCAGGCCACGATAGTCTACTGTCAGTCTCCACTCTCCTAGACTTTCGCACTAGCCATATGGGACTGTTAAAGGGTGAGTGAGTTTTGCTGATCGCCCCTTGGCTCTCCAGTTGGCGAATCAACTTATGAATGGGAATCACTGAATCTCTGCTGGTGCGATATTGCTGCCAGTGCAGTGTTGTGGTTGCAATTGGCACCTGTTGTTCTTTGACCATCAGCAACCCCACAACAGAAGGGTCCTCTGAGAGGCCGGGCATGCTGGACAGTTGTTCAATTTCCTCTGTCTCCACTGCAGCCACACCAAAGGCCCACCGGTACCCTTTTAGGTCCTTAAAATACCCTCTCTTAAGGTAGTCTATGTCCAGGATACATGGGGCTTCTGGGCCTGTTACAATGGGGTGTTTGTGCCACTCATTCCCAGTTAAACTCACTTCAGCTTCTAACAAGGTTAGCTGTTGAGATCCCCCTGTCACTCCAGAAATATAAACAGATTCTGTCCCTTTACAACTTGATGGCATCAGAATGCATTGTGCTCCAGTATCCACTAAAGCCTTGTACTCTTGTGGGTTTGATGTGCCAGGCCATCGGATCCACACTGTCCAATAAACTCGGTTGTCCCTCTCCTCCACCTGACTGGAGGCAGGGCCCCCCTAGTACTGTCCATGGCAGTCATTGGATACTTTTTGTGGAAAAGAGCTAGAAGTCCCCTCGAGGGGACTAGAATAGAGCTCAACCCTTCTATTCTGTCTAGGGAGTTGCTCACTGGAAACTGGAGCAGCATCTTTCCAAGAGAAATTGCTCCTTGTAGCGGTTTTTCCCCGTAACTGCCGTGCCCGTGCCCTTAAGGTCGAAGTAGGTTGCCCATGCCACTTGTTCATGTTCTCTCCCTGGTCCCGCAGGTAAGACCACAAAGCACCTCGTGGTGTCTGCCCTCTATATTCCCTCTCTTGAACAGAGGGACATCTACTAATAGCTGAAGTATGGACTCAGGCAGGTGGAGAGCGGGACATATCTTCTTTGAATTGGTGGAACTCTTTTGACATCTTATCTACAGCTGAAACAACAGCCTGTAGGGAGGAAGACAGACTTTCTTCATATTGCCGAAGTTGAACACCCATTTCCCCCACTGTTTTCCCCTCGTCTTCTTTCCAGGAGATGACTGCCAATGAATTGACATAAGATGATGGTGCACTTTGCAGAAATCTTCACCATATAGATTGTGTGCACTGGACCTCATCTGGGTCTGTTGGTAACTGCTCATTATAAATCATTTCCCGCACAGCTAACTCCCTCAGGTACTGGATACCTTTGTCCATTGTGGTCCACTTGCCTGGGTGGCATATGATATCTTCTTTGAAGGGGTATCTTTCCTTCACACCAGACAAAAGTCTTCTCCAGAAGCTGAGGATTTCTGTCTTTCTTCCAATTGCCTTGTCAATGCCGCCATCTTGGGACAAAGAGCCCAGCTGCCTGGCTTCCCTGCCCTCCAAGTCCAAGCTGTGGGCCCCATTCTCCCAGCATCGGAGCAGCCAGACAACAAGGTGCTCGCTTGGGTGGCGACTGTAATCTTTTCGCACTTCCCGCAGTTTGGTCAGGGACAAGGATCGGGTGATTATCTCTGGCTCTGACTCTTCCTCCCGCTCCCATGGTGACACTGGTTCATCTTCATCCCTCACAAGGCGAACTGATTTTTTAATGTATTTCTTTTTCTGGACAGGAGCAACTGACACTGGCACAGGTTGATCCTCTGATTCAGGATCAGTGTCTGTTGTTGGAGTTAGGACAGCAACAGCATCAGTTGCCTCGGTTTGAATAGCCACAGTTGTTGCTAGGGTGACATTCCTAATCTGTACAAGTAAAAAACTCTTCCAATACCTGTTCATATTCTTCTGTATGTCAATCCCTCCATAGCTGCCCAACCTCATAACAGTCTGAAAAACAAATTTTGCAACTCTACCCAAGAAAAACACCCTACCTAGAGGACAGAGCAATAAAACCACAATGGCTGGGACATCCCAAGTGCATTCTGAATTGTCAAAAGCTATTGCAGTTAACTTGAATGAGTAAGGGAGGATGGAAAAAATGGAAAAATTACGTCCCTCCATTTTTCCCATGAACTGAGTGTGGTTACTGTCACTACATTCTGAAAATAAATGTCCAAGTTGCAGAAATGCCAACATGTACAAGTATTGGCCTAGCTCCATACCTAGTGATATAACCATACCATAAGCCAATAACAACCAGTATATCAGAACGAGTGCTTTCATCCCTTTTCCAAAGGCCATAAACACTGTCACAGAGAATACATAGTGCATATGAGAAATTATTGGCCAACACCATTTAAGCATATAAATCAGCATTGTGACCAGCAGCTTTTTTTTTTTTTTAACTAATATCAGAAATGTACACAAGAAAATTGTTTCAGCCCATTGCGTCTTATTTCAACCCTGTGGGCCCCACGTTGGGTGCCAAATAATGTTGTGGTTTTGTCCAGCCGGGAACAAAGAGCCACGAGGGTGCTCCCTCACTCCTCCCCCTCCCGGCGGAGTGGGGAGGGGAACCAGAGAAAAAGGGGGAAAAACCTGCGTAGGTTGAAATAAGAATAGTTTAACAGAACAATAATAGGAAGAAACAAGTTCAGGAAATAAAAACAGTTTTAACAGTAAATGAGGGGATATACAAAAGGAATGGTGCGTGCCGCAGCTGCTCACCACCCAGGACCCAACACGACCACTCCCGACTGGCAGCCGAGGCCCCGACTAGCTCCCTGCCTATATGTACTGGGCATGATGTCAGTATGGTATCAAATACCTGTTGGCCAGCCTGGGTCAGCTGCCCATGCTGTGCCCCTTCCTACTTCCTCATCAAAGTTAACTCTATCCTAGCCCAAACCAAGACACAATTGTTGATAGTGATTTTTTAATTTTTAAATGCTTTTACCACTATTACTATCTATTTTGAGAACATGCTGAAAAAAGACCAGTCTGATCCATTGAGGCAACTTCATCCCTAAGAATAAACTGTCCTTACCACTTTTGAGTTTTACTGTTTCATAAAACCCCTAAATCACTTTCATCTCATTGATATAACATTTATTTAAAGTCTTATTTAGACTAAATTGTAATCAATTTTCCATGTAACTAGTTTGTATTTCTACACTGATACGTGGAGCACAGCTACAGGTAAAAAATTATTGCCTCCTCTGCTTTTGGTATATCTTACTCTCTGTCTCTTGAGCTGCAGAAGACAGGTGGAGCTGGTATTTTTTGTATCTCCCTGTTCTTCAGTATTTATTGAATAATATACATGAATTTCTGTGTCTGGCAAGTTTCACTTCATCGTAACTTAACCTCTCTGACAAAGTATCCAATAATGTATTCTTTTGAAATGTAATGTTCAAATTAGGCTTTTTATTTTTGTTTTCCTAGGGAATATGTTCTTCCAAGTGTAGGGAATATTTTTTAAAAAAAAGAGTACAGTAATTTTTAAAAGTCTTGTTTTCTTCATCAAATGTTTATCAGAAGATGTTAATTGTATTTCTGTTGGAGTATCTGCACATTATTTGCATTCCATATTTATTGTGTAGTAAATTCTCATTCCTTTTCATGAGAATTATTATTCAAATCCATGCTAACGTATCCATTCAACTGAAAAGTTAATGACTAAATGCTAAATGCTGGAGACAAAGAGGCCAGTTACAGCTATCTTTCTTCATTGACCAAGACTGCAATAACTGACTGGGCCTAGAAAAGAAGAAAAATGTAACTAATTATTTTTATAAGTTGCTAGAAATTGTCTATAGTAGATTTTATGCACTAGATTTACTAAGAACAGATATCCTAATATGATATGAATTTATACTTTCCAGAAAATTGATGGAAGTTATTATGAAACATGAGTATTACTTAAATGGTGCATTGTTTTGAAGGAGAGCATGTACACCTGTTGAAGCTTAAAGTATCCATATTTACAAAAATATTGGTAGACAATATATTACTGAGGTGTAACTATATAATTTTATATACTGAGGCAATATTTCTTTCCTCTTCGTTGACCTAATTTTATGATGTTTCAGTATTAAAACTATTTTTCCTCTGATGTTCATATAGAAGGAGATCTGGCAACAGATCACTCTCAAGACACAAGGACAGACGCAGATCCAGAAGTCCACTGAAAAAATGGTCTAGATCTAGGGAAAGGCAGAAATCAAGAAGCCGCTCTCATTCTCGGTGAGTTCCATTCTTAAGAAATGATACTGCTGTTCTTAGCACACAGTACAACATTTTAAAAAAAATCTTAATAAACCTTTTAAGTTACGGCAAATGATAGTCTCTAAATGCTTTAGCCTGTTCCTAGGCTGTCTGTGGGACAAAAAAAATGAAAGTAAATTTATATGCTGAGTGAACTGGTTTTCTCTGGGATACAGTTAATTTTCTTCATTGTAACTCATATGGTGCCTACAGGGGTTAAACCACAACACTGAGGTACCTAAACTTTGATACCAAAATCTAGTTTATATTTATAGCAAAGTGCAAGATGATTGAAAATAGGAAATTTTAATTCTCAGATTTTAACCAATGAATTAAGTATGTTTCCTGTAGCCTGTGCAATGCACAAAAAAGTGAATAATGTTTATTCAACCTTCTCAACAGATACAGATTGGATTCAGGCTGAACTTGATACTGCATTCATAGAATGGTAGGATTGGAAGGAACCTTTAGAGATCATCTAGGTCCACTTAGATCGGGTCACATAGGAACATGTCCAGACGGGTCTTGAAGACCTCGAACGAAGGAGACTCCATAACATCCCTAGGCAACCTGTTCCAGTGCTCTGTCACCTTCACAGTGAAATAGATTTTCTTATATTTAAATGGAACTTTTTGTTCCAGCTTCATCCCATTACCCCTTGTCCTGTTGTTAGATACAATAGAAAAAAGGGATGTCCCAACCTCCTGACACCCACAATTTAGATATTTGTAAATATTAATGAGATCCCCCATCAGTCTCCTCTTTTCTAGACTAAACAACCCCATTTCCCGCAGCCTTTCCTCGTATGAAAGATGTTCCAATCCCCTGATCATCTTGGTGGCCCTGCACTGGGCTCTTTCCAGAAATTCTCTGTCCCTCTTGAGATGGGGAGCCCAGAACTGGACACAGGACTCCAGATGAGGCCTCACCAGGGCAGAGTAGAGGGGTAGAAGAACCTCCTTGACCTGCTGGCTACACTCTTCTTGATGCATCCCAGGATGCCATTGGCCTTCTTGGCCACGAGGGCACATTGTTGGCTCATGTTTAGTTTATTATCAACCAGGACTCCCAGGTCTCTCTCTGCAGAGCTGCTCTTCAGCAGTTCGAGCCCCCAGCCTGTACTGGTGCATGGGGTTGTTCCATCCCAGATGCAGGACTCTACACTTGTCCTTGTTGAACCTCATGAGGTTCCTCTCTGCCCAACTCTCAAGCCGGTTGAGATCCTGCTGAATGGCAGCACAGCCTTCTGGGGAATCCTCCCAGTTTGGTGTCATTGGCGAACATGCTGAGGGTACCCTCAGTCCCCTCATCCAGGTCGTTTATGAAGATGTTGAACAAGACTGGCCCCAGAACCGATGCCTGTGGAACTCCACTGGCCACAGGCCTCCAACTCGACTCTATGCCATTGATCACCACCCTCTGAGCTCTGTCATTCAGCCAGCTCTCGATCCACCTCACCGTCCACTCATGCAAGCCACACTGCCTGAGCTTTCTGAGGAGGATATTATGGGACACAGTGTCAAAAGCCTTTCTGAAGTCAAGGTAGATGACATCCGCTGTTCTCCCCTCATCTAGCCACAGCCGGTGATGCCCTCATATAAGGCTATCAGGTTGGTGAAACAGGATTTCCCCTTGGTGAATCCTTGTTGACTCCCCCTGATAACCACCTTTTCCTTCATATGTTTAGTGATGACATTGAGGATGAGTTGTTCCATCACCTTTCCAGGGATGGAGGTGAGGCTGACTGGCCTGTAGTTTCCTGGATCGTCCTTCCTGTCCTCTTTGAAGACTGGAGTGACATTGGCCTTCCTCCAGTCCTCAGGCACCTCATCTGTCCTCCATGGCTGTTCAAAAATGATGGAGAGAGGCTTAGCAATCACAGGAGCCAGCTCCCTCAGCACTCTAGGATGCATCCCATCAGGACCCATTGACTTATGAGCCTTAAGCTTGGCCAAGAAGTCTTTAACCTCTTCCTCTTCCACCCAGGGCAAGTCCTCTGCTGTCCTCGCCATCCTATTATCCTTGCTGGAATGTGCTTCCCAAGGGCCGCCCTTGGCCGTAAAGACTGAAGCAAAGAAGGCATTCAGTACTTTGGCTTTCTCTGCATCCTCAGTCACCAGGGTACCCTCTGTGTTTAGTAGCGGGCCCACATTCCCCCTTGTCTTCCTTCTTCTGCTGATGTACTTGAAAAATGCCTTATTACTGTCCTTAACTTCCCTGGCTAAATTTAATTCTAGAAGGGCTCTAGCCTTCCTAGTTGCACCTCTGCACGCTCTGGCCATGTTCATATTGTCTTCCCAAGAAGCCAGCCCCTGTTTCCACCTCTCATAGATGGCTGCTTTCTGCCTGAGTTGTGCCAGCTGATCCTTGCTCATCCATGGAGGCCTCCTACGTCCTTTTACTTTTTTCTTGCGTGTTGAGACACACTGATCCTGGGCTTGGAGGAAGTGATGATTGAAGATTGACCAGCTCTCTTGGGCACTTCTACCTTCTAGAATCATATCCCATGAGAGTCTGTCCAAGCAGATCTTTGAAGAGGCCAAAGTCGACTCGCCTGAAACTTGAACTCTAGATGTTGAACTCTACCATATCATGGTCGCTGCAGCTGAGGTTGCCTCTAACCTTCACATCCCCAACCAGACCCTCCTTATTTGTCAGTACCAGGTACAGCAGCACACCTCTCCTCGATGGTTCTTGAGTCACCTGTGACTGGAAGTTGTCGTCAACAATCTGTAGACCTCCCGGACTGTGTGCGCTTGACTGTGTGGCTTTCCCAGCATATATCAGGGAGGTCGAAGTCCCTCATGAGGACCAGGGAATGTGACTGTGAGGCAGCTCTGAGCTGTTTATAGAAGGCCTCATCCACTTCCTCCTCCTGATCAGGTGGCCTGTAGCAGACTCCTACAACAATATCACCTACCTTGCCCTGCCCATTAATTTTTACCCATAAGCACTCAATCTGCCCCTCATCCCTACCCAGGTACAGTTTGGTACACATTAATTGCTCTCTCACATAGAGAGCAACTCCACCTCCACGCCTTGCCAGCCTGTCCTTCCTAAAAAATACATTGCCCTCCATGATTGTGCTTCAGTCATGGCAGCTGTCCCACCATGTCTCTGTGACCGCAATGAGGTCGTAGCCCCACATCCACACCCACATCTCCAGTTCCTCCTGCTTATTCCCCAGGCTGCGTGCATGTTATAAGTTGCTGTGATAAAGTTCACAAGCCAATTTAAGTGACTCATAGATCAAATTTATTAAGCAAGCAGCAAATAAGCAAAACAGCGCTGGGCGGCCGGGAGACTCTGCTCCACCAATGGCGCGTGAAACACACCCCCCCCCCCCCCCCCCCCCCCGTATCACAGTCGTTTTATACAGTCCTCATTGGTCAGGTGCATCGCTCCCTGATGTACTCTGCGCATGTGCCCGTCTTGTTACTAGGGGGTCTTCTTCTGCCTCCTGGTGGTCATAGGGTGGTGTCTGGGATGAAGTCAGTAGTCTTCCTCTAGTGGCCTGCTCATGAACTCTTCTCTTGGCTCTTATCAGCTCATGCACAACCTATTGTACCTGCTATAAGCATCTCAACTAACTGCACCTGTGCACATTGTAGAAACTTTATGGTTAAAGTTTTACAAGACTGACAATGAATTTAAACGGTTCCTTGCACAACTATTCTTTCATGATTTGATTAACGAACGTGACCTCTTCCATTACAATCCCCCCTTTTCTTTTCCTCATTTCGTTCATCAAATCTCCTAAGAACATCTTTAGCCATTTCACTTATCCTCTCCGTTGGCTAACTGCTTGTATTGCTTCCTAACCAGCATTAAGTGGGCTGCTTCTAGCCTGGTTTTTACAATCTCCATTACCTTATTGAATACACAAGGCCCAGTCATCAGCACTAATACCAGTAGAATGACGGGCCCAGCTATAGCTGACAATAACATCTCGTGAGCCAAGGGGAATAGTTGAACCATGACTTATACCAAACTTATTGCTGTTCCCTTTCTTGTTTTCGTTTCTCCAAGCCCTCCCATAATTTTGTCATCGTGTCTCTCACTATACTGGTATGATCTGCATAAAAACAGCACACAGTCCCTCTTGTTGTAAAAACAGCAGATCCAACCCCCGGCAATTTTGTAAAGCTACTTCTGAAAGCTTGGAATTTCTGGTTCTGCTGCACTAGAGATGTAATCCCGGTCCCTGCTCCCGCTGCCCAAATTGCCATCAAGGTAGCTATAGTTAGGGCTGTGAAAGGCTCCGGCTTGTGCCAGAGCACCCTGGTATTCCAATGATTATAGACAAACTCTTCAGGGTGATTATAAAATGCATGGAACAATGGTTACTTGAATACAATATTCACTGCTGGTATTAAATACCTTTAAAGAGGCATGGGGTTACACTGATTCTAGAACAAACCCACTTGGAGTCGTTCACAGGTCTGATTGGTTCAGTCCGATTGCCTCATAAAATGGGGGGTTCATGCTATAACATAGCCAACAGCAGGATAGTTAACCACTCCATCAGCCAGATAACAACATACCATCCCCAGATAATGGGTGGGGCCTTTATGAAATAAAATGTTACTTTCCTTTTTAGTTTTTCGCCCCACATTCTTTTAGGTGCAACGCTTTTGCCCTTCTTAGAGGTAGGCTTGGGATCTTAGGATTCCAAATTTGAGGCTTTGAGAGACTCTACACCCCGCTCCCAGTACGCCTCTGCCTCCTTCACCTACTCTGTTGCTTAGAGCAGTGAGGTTTATGATCTTCTCGGCAGCAGTCGTAATCTTCAGGGGTATTCTCTGTCTCCTTATAGGCCTCTTTCCTTTTGTCTTTTCCTCCAGCACCCACGGGGTGCCTGAAACACTGGCTTTCACATCCAGGTCTCGGTTCTGTGGGCCTTCTTCGTATAAAGCACCCTTTTATAAATTTAAATTACAATCCCCACTTGACTCAGATTGCTTTATACTTCTAAGGTATTTCTATTCCACAATCTGTTACTTTAAAATAGGTATTACAGCCCCACCGATTATCTTACACCTTTCTGATGATCACAATTTAAACATTCAACTCTAATATTTTACAAAAAGGAAATCACTCCACTCTGCTCCTCAGTCAACATGTCACTTTTTACGCAGCTTAAGTTTCAGTTCTCCTGGGACCTCTGCAGCTTCCCACTGATCCTGGGAAATTGGTCCTTAAATAAGACAAGAAAAGGACCCTCCCATCGGGGAGTTAAAGATGATTCTTTCCAGGTTTTTATCAAGACTTTGTCCCCAGGATTAACCGTGTGGATAGCAATATCTAAGGGTGGTCTCTGTACCACCATTCCCTTTTTACAACATTTCAAACGGAGAAGCCCCCGTGTCTGTAACAAAGCTAAGGGTAAACATTTAATCCAGGACTTTTTTGTTTCTAACATTAATTTCCTTAGCTGTTTCTTAATTTCTCCATTCATTCTCTCCACTCTTCCGGAACTTTGGGGATGCCATGGGGTATTGGCTCCCAATACTGGTGGTTTCTATTTCTAATTTCAGAGAGTGGATTAATATACCTTCATATTTTAAGAGCCTAGCATCAGTTATCCATTTTTCTGCCTTTTGTTGTAATACCCCCCCGAATGTTATGGGGAGAAAACACCTTTAACTCCCCTCCAAAGGTAACAAATAAAAGGTTTTCTAACATCAGGCAGGCTAAGCACAGGAGCATTAATCAAATCCACTTTTAAATTCTCAAAGTCTCTTTCATAAACTTCGGTCCATTTAACTAATCCATCTCGAGTTAATTTCTGGTACAAAAATCTTAACTTCTTAATAAAATTTTCAATCCATTGTCTGCAATATCCCAACAGACCTAAAAGCTGTCTAACTTGTCTCTTACTCTTTGGAGCTTGTAGGGACAGTATCCCATTTACTCGATCTGGATCAAGTTTCTTACTTCCCTTTATAAACCAGTGTCCCAAATATTTTACCTTTTCTTCAGCAAACAGTAATTTAGATTTAGACACTTTCAACCCTTGTAAACTCAGGAAATTAAGCAATGTAATACTTTCCTGTCTAACAGCTTCTTCATCTCTCCCTGCTAATAATAAATCATCCACATATTGAACTAAAATAGCTTCTTTGCCTAACTCATAATTTCTCAAGATCTGTTCTAGTGCTTGTCCAAAAAGATTGGGGGACTCTGTAAATCCCTGTGGTAATACAGTCCATCTCAACTGTTGTTTTCTATGTGTGTCAGGATCTTCACATTCAAAAGCAGAATAACCCCTGCACTCCTCTTTCAGGGCACATGCCCAAAAGGCATCCTTAAGGTCTATCACACTATACCACTGGTACTCTGGACTCAATTGACTCAATAAGGTGTGCGAGTTAGCTACCACAGGGAACCTAGTAATAGTTCTCTTGTTTATCTCCCGGAGGTCATGTACTAATCTTTAAGTCCCATCAGATTTCTTTACTGGCAATATGGGAGTATTGTAAGGGGACATACAGGGCTCAAGTAGTCCCTTAGATATTAGTCTTTCTATTTCTGGTTTTAATCCTTGTCTACCTTCTTGTGACAAGGGGTACTGCTTTACCCTTACCGGCAGCCCAGGATTTTCCTAAGTCTATAATGAAGTCTCTCCCTAATAAATTATGATCAGCCTCTGGAACTAACAAAAACGATCCTACAGCATATTTTTGTGCTTCAGATTCTATCAGTACCTTTTTCACAAGAGATACTTTAAATGTTTCCCCTTTTGCCCCTACTACTTGTATTTTCTCTGAAGATATCTTACACCCCTGGGGCAATCACTGGATTGTAGATCTCTCAGCCCCAGAGTCCACTAAAAATTCTACTTCCTAATGTTGAGGACCTAACTTCAGTTTTATCAAGGGCTCAGTTACTCTTGCGATCCTCAGCAGATAGAGCCCCTGACTCCTCTATTCTTCCTTAAACATCTGTTCATCCTGGAATCTCCTTCTACAATTCCTTTTTAAGTGTCCCTTCTGTTTACAATAAAAACATTCCATCGTCCTTTGATTCCTTTTTTTTTTTTCCCTGATGAATGCACCTGTCTCCCAGGCTTTTGTTTCCCTTTCTAGCCCTTTTTCTTGCCAATCTTCTAATTTTTCTAGTTTCTTTCAGATATCTACCCATGATTTTGCCACAAACTGGGTCTTTAATAATGCCTGTCCCACTGGAGCTGCTGGATCTACTCCAGAGTACAGTTGGAGGTTTTTACATAATCTCTCAAGCCAATCAGTCAGGGTTTCGTCTTCTCTCTGTCTCTCATTGAATGCTTTGTTAATATTCTGTCCTCAGGGAACAGACTCTGATTCCCTGGACAATGATGGCTTGGAGGTCTGCCATATGGGCTCTGTGCTCCGCCATCTGATTATTCCAATTGGGCCTTTGCAAGGGCCATTTCACATCTGCGTCTGGTCCTGCCTGGTGCTGTTGATCCCAGATTCTCATTCCTGCTCTTCATATCATTTCCCTTTCCTCCATTGTGAATAATATAGTTCATCCCAGGTATAGAGATTTGGCCCTAAGAACTGATCTAATCTCTCAGACACACCCAGAGGATCCTCTACCAAATCTCCTCTTCGGGTGGGCTCTTAGCTTTCTTTTCCTTAAGAGCGAACAAGGATACCTTATCAGAAGGTTGGGGTATCCAGAGACTCGCATATTCAATTTCCTCTTGGGTAACGGTCTTCTTATCATTTACCCACAAATTGAGGTCTGCTCATAAACAGTCCTCAGAAGACCCAAATATGGGCCAAATAATATGGGGATTTCCTAATGACTCTTCCCCCCCAAACTTCCATACAGTAATGTACCATCTTTTCCTTACTCTTTTGTCTTCTACGGGGAGAATCATTCCAAAACTTTATCATCATCCCCAGAGGACTTTCTGGGGGAATATCTGGCAGCCTATCCTTATGCCACCCATGGGATCAGAGGGCTTGCTCTTCCTCTGTCCCATCTTCTAGAGTGCCCTTGACTCGTTCTCACAATCGTTCCCCTCGGTCGTGACCCACGCCCTCGCGGGCAATGGGAACTGCACTACTGGAGGGTCTGCACTCGCTTGGTCTCCTTGAGACCTCTCAGTCACTCGCACTCTAGGACACCCACCCCAACCGAATGGAACCACGGAAATACTTACCTAATCCAGAGTCTTCGTTTGGATCTTCGTGCACAAAAATTATGGGGTACTGCAGGTTTATTTGCTTATTTGCCAAATTTAGAAGGGATTTGGAATACAGAGTTTGGCAAGGGAATTTCCCACATCAGGGCCATCCGCAGATGGGGTGCCCCCCTAGTCCGGGAATCCAATACCAAATCTACCTGTATCCGAGTCACAGCACCAAATTGTTATAAGTTGCTGTGATAAAGTTCACAAGCCAATTTAAGTGACTCATGGATCAAATTTATTAAGCAAGCGGCAAATAAGCAAAACAGCGCTGGGCGGCCGGGAGAGTCTGCTCCACCAACGGCGCGCGATTTCCCCGTTAAAGTTTTACAAGACTTTTACAATGACTTTAAATGGTTCCTTGCACAACTATTCTTTCACGATTTGATTAACGAACATGACCTCTTCCATTACAGTGCATTGGTGTAGAGGCAATGCAGGGGCTTACTCAAACATGCAGGTTTCCCTGTACAGATTCTGAGAATATGTATAAAGTTTTTGTGCATGAGCTTTTATTTTTGTCTTTGGTTATTTCATATTGGCCATACACTGCTGTAGGTACAAATGCATATGTCTGTTGTGTGGCATATTTACATTTCAGGATCTAATACATCTATATTTTACCTAGTTTTTAATTTTTAAGTCTGATTGTCTAATTATTGAACTGTGGAATTCCAACAAAATAATTTCCTTATTTCCTTGGATGATAATATGATTTTCTGAGGGATGAAATAGTGAATATTCACAAAACAAAAGTTCCTATGAAATGCTTAGTGAATAGAAGCCTTGTTACTTTCTGTTTCATCTCTAATTCCCCTGATTCATTTAAAGGGAGATTCATACTTAGGTTCTGCCAGTGTCTCCTGCTTTCTGAGGGGAGAAGTTTTGTGAGAAAGAGAGCTGCAGATCTGTGGACCTCAGTGGGAACAGTTAGGTGTAGGCTACATAGCTGGACTTTGTTGATGGATCCTTTTGACTCTGTGTCTGTTGTGTCATGGGTTTGTGTGGAGCTGCTTCTGGTAATAGAAGGGGCTGTAATGGTGGCTTCTGTAAGAAGTTGCTCAAAACTTTGTCTGGCTCTAAGTCAGACCCATCTCTGGGGCTGAGCCAATTGGGTGCCTCCGTTGTAGAGAAGTTTCTTACTAATACAGGATATGGAGTTTTGTTAGAAGCATATTTGCACAATCCAAGCTTTCACACAGATAGCCAGGTCAGCTTGACCTTGGGCGCATGCCAGGAGGAGACTGCCTGAAAACAGTGAGCAGCTGAGAAGAAGGAAAAGCAGGATATTTTTAACCACAGCTGTACTGAGATTTTGCTTAAACTAAGAGTGTGAGATTTAGTAATTAACCAATTAGCTTGTGCCGAGTAGCATATTGCTTTGCAGATGTAACCAATAAATGTTATGTTACTATCACCTGAATTCTGTACTATTGTATAAATATCAGTGTGTATTACTAATAAATTAGCACTGAGTCTACCTCTATGAGGATACGTCTTTGACTCTGGGAAGCTCCCGCGCAACACTCCGTGGCCACTTTTTAAGAAGCAGCAGTTAGAAGAGGAGGGTTGTTCTTTTCTGGGAGGTGATGGAAGGAGTTGGATGAGAGAGAAGCAACCATGCAGACCCCAAGGTCAGTGAGGGAAAAGGAGGAGATGTGCCAGAAAAGAGACTCCCCTGCATCCTGTGGTGAGACAGCAGGTTGTCCCCCTGCGACCCATGGAGAATGGTGAAGCTGAGATCTGCCAGCAGCTTTTAAAGGATCCCAAGCCAGGGGTGGTGATTGTGCCTGGAGGAGGCCATGACTTTGTGGGAGGGCAGTGTTGGATCTGAATGTTCCTGGAGTTCTGCTGGCTACAGAGTAGTCCCACATTGGAGGAGTTTGTGAGGAGCTGCAGCCCTTGGGAAGAACTCACACCAGAGAGGTTCATTAAAGACTGTATCCCAGGGGAGGAACCTCACACTGGAGCAGGAGAAGAATGCAAGGAGTCCTCCTCCTCTGAGAAGAAAGAAGTGGCAGAGACTATTTGTGATGGACTGAGAACTACCCCCATTCCCTGTCCCCCATGCTGCTGAGAGGAGAGGAGGTAGATATATTGGGAGCAGGTAGCTGAGCCTGGGAAGAAGGGAGGAGTAGGGGAAGAAGATCTTAAAGGGTTGGTTGTATTTTTTTTGTCATCATCCTGCTTTGATTTTTTGCTTTCGGTCTACTCTGTTTCTAGTTGATAGTAGATTAAACTGATCGTGTTTTCTTCCTTAAGTGGAGTAATTGAGTCTGCTTTGCTTGGAACCATAATTGGCAGTGAGCCCTTCCTGCCCTTGTCTTGATCCACAAGGCCCTTGGTTATCTTTTTTCCTCCCATCTCGCTGGGGCCTCTGCCATCTTACAGAAGGTGGGGACATTTGTGGGGGATGAGCAAGTGGTTGCATGGTGCTTTGTTGCCAGCTGGGCTTAAACCATGACATGTTGTCTGGAGCTTCATGAGATATCTGCTGACTGGAAGAGGAGAGTCCAATGAAATCTCTATGATAACTGGAAGGCACTTCCTGGGTTATTGTGAAACCCCTTGTTTCATCTTTACAATCTGTTGTGATTTAACCCTAGCTGGCAACTAAGTGCCACACAGTTGCTCACTCACTCCCCTCTGCCCCCTCATGAGACGGGAGAGAGAATCAGACGAATAAAAGTGAGAAGACTTCTGGGTTTAAATAAAGACAATTTAATAGGTGAATTAAAAGCCATGTACATAAGCAAAGCAAAATAAGGAATTCATTCCCTGCTTCCCATCTTCAGGCAGGTGTTCAGCCACCTCCAGAAAAGCAGAGCTTCATCATGCATAACGGTTATTTGGGATGACAAATGCCATAACTCCAAACATCTCCTCCCTTCCTCCTTCTTTTTCAGTTTTATATTTGGAGCATGATGTCATATGGAATATCCCTTTGGTCAGTTGGGATCAGTTGTCCCAGCTGTGTCATCTCCTAGTTTTTGTACCTCCACAGCCTACTTGCTGACAGGACAGTATGAGGAGCAGAAAAGACCTTGACTCTCTCTGTTTTCAACAGTTTCCAGCACAAATCCAAAACATAGCCCCATATGAGCTACTATGAGGAAAATTAACTATCTCAGTAAAACCAGCACATGATCTTAGATTCCTTATGAGAGACATCTAAAAAGGTATTTGCCAAAACCTGAGGGGAACCAAAATCTTCAGGTCACAGACAATGAAACATGCCTACTGTTTATTATTAGCCAAACACTTGTTCCAATGAAGAAAGGTGGAATATGTGTATAGGGCCTTTCATGTCTGAAGGAATCTCTTTGAGAATCTTTAAAAATCCTAGAATAGATACCAATAGACACAGCAACTTCTGTTAGTCTGGTTCTCTTGGACATGAAAAGGCCTGACAATCAACAACTCATGTGGTTCTCCTGTTTCTCTCTCTGAACAATTTTTCATTTTCAAATGTTCTAGAAGCAGATCTAGGAGTCATGTACGTCTCTTCTCTTTGCTAGAAAAAATAAGATGGTTTAGAGTCTCAGACTTCTGAATAATCCTTTACCAAAATATAATCTATCAGCTAAAGCTATGATCTAATAAATTATTTTTTACTTAACTGCTAGAACATCCATTGTCACTATTTTTATGAATGTGCATTATTCTGCCTATCCCAAAGAAGTAGCTGACGTTCTCTTATCTTGCTCTTGTTTTTATTATCTTATCAATTTTTCAATAATTTTCAAATTCCTAATTACATTACAGTTGATTGAATTGTTTTGGATGAGTTTTGATTTTACATTTCCATTTTGAGGTAATTTGCTGAAATTTTATCCCTTTTTTTGGTTCTGTATATTAATTGATGTTGGACTTGCAAGCAGTTCCTGGATATTTTTGTGAGAGAACACTGTAGAATAAAGACTTTTGTCCAGTCATCTGTCATTATTCACATGGGGGTGGTTAATCTGCAGTCCTTTTTATATAGATACACTTTTAGTAAAGAATGGATTTACAAATTGTAGAGTTTATCTCGCTCCCGACAAAATGTAGAAAATTTATGTATGTATAGTAACATAGTTGTGAGGTGAAAAGATATATTATTTCAAAGTGTAATAATGTCACTTTGGAGATCACAGTTTGATTTGATATTGTCCCTCCCCTTCTCCAATTTGTTTTCCAAATTTTTCTTAGCTATACAGCCTATCCCTCATTGCGAACATGGATGGAAAAGCAAAATTTTGAATAATGACTATTTTTCAAAAGAAACACATATTTTCTCTTGAACAATTAATGTATGCTAAGGAGTTGTCATTTTTATTGGAAGTTCAAAGATTAATTAATAGGTTTATGTTTGACTTTTCACAGGGACAAGAAAAGAGGCAAAGAAAAGGTCAAGGAAAAAGGAAAGACCAAAGAAAAGGAGAAAGAGAGAGACCGAGACAAAGAAAGGGAAAGAGAGCGAGATAAGGAGAGAAAAACAGAGAAGGAGAAGAACCATGAAAGAGTGAGAGAAAGAAACAAAGAACAAGATAGGGGCAGGGATTGGGATAAAGACAATGACAAAAATAAGGAGAAGGAAAAAGACGGGGAAAAGCTAGAGCAGAACCAGGGAAAAGATGATGTTGATAAACAGGGGGAAATGGACAGAGAGAAGATTAAGGACAAGGAGGGAGAGAAGGACAGAGTCAAAGAAAAGGAAAAAGATGAGGATGACAAGGAGCGAGAAAGACAGAGAAATGATAAAAAGAAGAGAGAGAAGAGATCCAAAACACCCCCAAGAAACTATAGCTCGTCAAGAAGATCTTATAGCTCCAGCAGGTTTGTTTAGAATTTTTTCATGTGTTTTTGGACTTGTCAGTACAGTGACACACGATGAAAAATGTGCATTCTAACTTTTGTGAATCAATATCAACATGTCTTTTAGTAATTCAATTTGAATTCTTTCTGTTTTGTGGCTTTCATAGAATCATAGAATGTAGAGTTGGAAGGAACCTTTAGAGGTCATCTTGTTGAACCCCCTGCAAAAGCAAGTTCACCTAGATCAGGTCGTATAGGAACATGTCCAGACGGGTCTCGAAGACCTCCAATGAAGGAGACTCCACAACCTCCTTAGGCAGCCTGTTCCACTGCTCCCGTCACCCTCACAGTGAAATAGTTTTTTCTTATATTTAAATGAAACTTCTTGTGCTCCAGCTTCATTCCATTACCCCTTGTCCTGTTACTAGCTACTATAGAAAAAAGGGATGTCCCAACCTCCTGACACCCACAATTTAGATATTTGTAAATATTAATGAGATCCCCAATCAGTCTCCACTTTTCTAGACTAAACAGCCCCATTTCCCTCAGCCTTTCCTCATATTAAAGATGTTCCAGTCCCCTGATCATCTTGGTGGCCCTGCACTGGACTCTCTCCAGAAATTCTCTGTCCCTCTTGAGATGGGGAGCCCAGAACTGGACACAGGACTCCAGATGAGGCCTCACCAGGGCAGAGTAGAGGGGTAGAAGAACCTCCTTGACCTGCTGGCTACACTCTTCTTGATGCATCCCAGGATGCCATTGGCCTTCTTGGCCACGAGGGCACATTGTTGGCTCATATTTAGTTTCTTATCAACCAGGACTCCCAGGTCTCTCTCTGCAGAGCTGCTCTTCAGCAGTTCGACCCCCAGCCTGTACTGGTGCATGAGGTTGTTCCTTCGCAGATGCAGGACTCTGCACTTGTCCTTGTTGAACCTCATGAGGTTCCTCTCTGCCCAACTCTCAAGCCAGTCGAGATCCTGCTGAATGGCAGCACAGCCTTCTGGGGAATCAGCCAGTCCTCCCAGTTTGGTGTCATCGGCAAACTTCCTGAGGGTACCCTCAGTCCCCTCATCCAGGTCGTTTATGAAGATGTTGAACAAGACTGGCCCCAGAACCGATCCCTGTGGAACTCCACTGGCCACAGGCCTCCAACTCGACTCTGTGCCATTGATCACCACCCTCTGAGCTCTGTCATTCAGCCAGCTCTCGATCCACCTCACCGTCCACTCATGCAAGCCACACTGCCTGAGCTTTCTGAGGAGGATATTATGGGACACAGTGTCAAAAGCCTTTCTGAAGTCAAGGTAGATGACATCCGCTGCTCTCCCCTCATCTAGCCACAGCCGGTGATGCCCTCATATAAGGCTATCAGGTTGGTGAAATAGGATTTCCCCTTGGTGAATCCTTGTTGACTCCCCCTGATAACCACCTTTTCCTTCATATGTTTAGTGATGACATTGAGGATGAGTTGTTCCATCACCTTTCCAGGGATGGAGGTGAGGCTGACTGGCCTGTAGTTTCCGGGGTCGTCCTTCCTGCCCTTTTTGAAACCAGAATGACATTGGCCTTCCTCCAGTCCTCAGGCACCTCATCTGTCCTCCATGGCTGTTCAAAAATGATGGAGAGAGGCTTAGCAATCACATGAGCCAGCTCCCTCAGCACTCTAGGATGCATCCCATCAGGACCCATTGACCTATGAACCTTAAGCTTGGCCAAGAAGTCTTTAACCTCTTCCTCTTCCACCCAGGGCAAGTCCTCTGTTGTCCAGGCCACTCTACTATCCTTGCTGGTCTGGGCTTCCCAAGGGCCAGCCTTGACTATAAAGACTTGGATGCAAAGAAGGCATTCAGTACTTTGGCTTTCTCTGCATCCTCAGTCACCAGGGCACCCTCTGTGTTTAGTAGCGGGCCCACATTCCCCCTTGTCTTCCTTCTTCTGCTGATGTAGTTGAAAAGTGCCTTATTCCCGTCCTTAACTTCCCTGGCTAAATTTAATTCTAGAAGGGCTCTAGCCTTCCTAGTTGCACCTCTGCATGCTCTGGCAATGATCCTATACTTTTCCAAAGAAGACGACTCCTCCTTGTTAGTTCCTCAGTCACCTGTGACTAGTAGTTGTCGTCAACAATGTGTAGGAACCTCCTGGACTGCTTGCGCTTGGCTGTGTGGCTTTGCTAGCAAATATCAGTGAGGTCTTTCCGAAACAATACATAGCCCTCTGTGACTGTGCTCCAGTCATGGCAGCTGTCCCACCAATATTTTCCCTATATAGTAAAATCTATTACAAGGAACTCTGCATGATGTTTGATAGAAAATAAATTCTTGTCGGGCAGGTGGTGCTCACCTTTCACATTACTGTGTAGTATAGTCCTTGAAGACAGTAAATAGATGATTCTTATGCCATTTCTCTGTGTGGAGCCATCCAAAAGTTATGATAGAGGGACAGGAAACATCATCTTTTTCCTGATAAAAGTTTGAGTCACTGTTACATAGTTCATTGATTAGTTACTGTCATGGTTTAACATGGAGCCGTTTCTGGTAATGAGGAAGGGACTGTAAAGATGACTCCTGTAAGAAGTTGCTCAAAACTCTCCCTAGCTCTCAGCCAGACCCACTTCTGGGCGTGAGCCAATTAGGCACCTCCACGATGAGTTTTAAAGAAGAAGAAGCTAGAAGAGGAGGGTTCTTCCTTTTCCTTCTTGTTCTATCCTTCCTTCTTTTCCGGCTGTTGGTGATGCAAGGAGTTGGGAGAGAGAGAGAAGCAACCATGCGGACCCCAAGGTCAGTGAGGGAAGAGAGGAGGAGGTGTGCTGGAGCAGAGACCCCCCTGCATCCTGTGGGGAAGAGTGGTGAAGCGGTGATTTGTTGCACTTTGTAAAAGACCCTGCATCAGGGGCAGTGATAATGCCTGGAGGAGGCCATGTCCCGTGTGAGGGACACTGTATTAGCAGAAGCTGTAGCTGCTGGGAGGAACCCACATTAGAGAAGTTCGTTATAGCCCCCTCCTCTGCTACTGAAGCCTTGCCACACAAAACCAATACAGTAATGTGTAGCTTATATAAAAGAGCCTTGGTGGAAGGCCCAGTTCCTAATGTAAAATAGCAAGTATAATTAGCTGGATGTTAAAAAAAAAAAAATCATACTCTAGTTTGCAACACTTATGCTCCCCTTTAAGCATCCTGCTATTTAAGGTGTCATGGAAGGCTCAAATGTCATGTACTTTGGCAGAGAATTCTAGTGAAACTTCAAGGGAGGTTCTTCTCCCTCTCTACTCTGCCCTGGTGAGGCCTCATCTGGAGTACTGTGTCCAGTTCTGGGCTCCTCAGCTCAAGAGGGACAGGGAAGTGCTGGAGAGAGTCCAGCACAGGGCCACCAAGATGATCAGGGGACTGGAACATCTTTCATATGAAGAAAGGCTGCGGGAACTGGGGCTGTTTAGTCTGGAGAAGAGGAGATTGAGGGATGATCTTATTAACATTTATAAATATCTAAAGGGTGGATGTCAGGAGGTTGGGACATCCCTTTTTTCTATAGTAGCTAGCAACAGGACAAGGGGCAATGGGATGACGCTGGAACACAAAAAGTTCCACTTAAACATAAGAAAAAACTATTTCACTGTGAGGGTGACGTATCAGTGGAACAGGCTGCCCAGAGGGATTGTGGAGTCTCCTTCCTTGGAGGTCTTCAAGACCCGCCTGGACATGTTCCTATGCGACCTGATCTAGGTGAACCTGCTTCTGCAGGGGGATTGGACTAGATGATCTCTAAAGGTCGCTTCCAACCCCTACCATTCTATGATTCTATGAAACTTAGTGCATCTCTTCAAATGGACTCACAGTACAAAGTCCTATTTTGATATGAAATTAATTTTTTGTACAGATGCCATTAAACAGGGACAATGTTCTTTTTGAAGGTGGAGGATGAGAGAAATATGTTGGGTTTTGTATATATCCCTAAATAAAGGAGAGACGGAGAGGGCTGGGATTATTTAGCCTGAAGAAGAGAAGGCTGAGGGGATATCATATCAGTGGGTATTGAATACCTGGTGGGAGAGCATGAAGATAGAGCCTGACTCTTCTCGGTGATGGCCAGTGACAGGGCAAGAGACAATGGGCATATATTGAAATATGGGAAATAAAAGGTTTTTTCTAATGTGTGTTTTATGGGCAAACTGGAACCAGTTGCCCAGAGAGATTGTGGTCTCCATCCTTGGAGATATTAAAAACCTGACTGGACATGTCTCTGAGTAACCTGCTCTAGTTGATCCTGTATTGTGAGGGTGAGGGTCTGGACTAGGTGGTCTCCAGAGGGCTCTTCGAACCTCAGGAATTCTCTTATTGTGAAAGATATTTGTCAATAGTTTCAGTTACCAAGTCCCAATTAGCTTGTATTTAGGGATGTCTGTTTACTTTGGTGATTGACTTTGCCTAGTTAAAATGGCATTCAGGAGATTATCCAACAACCTGGCATTTCAAATTTCTGGACTTACACTGCAGCATTGAGATGGGATCACTTTTGAGGATGCAAATCCTTTTTCTGAAGAGTATAAAATATTGGTCAAATAGTCTTCTAGTCTTCTTTTTGGAGAAGAGATGGAGGTGGAATAGAACATATAGGATCTTCTAAGAACTAGGTGGCAGCTCATCTTGCTTTATTGACCAACAGCATGCAAGTAATAGAAATCAGATGTCTATTTTTGATACCTAGCTGAAGGAAGACACAGACCAGAAGAGGAGAATTGAACTCCTTTTCCAAGAGACAGCTACAGGCTAGCAAAGGAGATAAGTAGGGACTTTGTCCAGAGAGAATACTTGATGGCTGAAGTGGTATCAGAATAATGTATTAATTTCCAATATCCTCATTTGAAAAAAGATGATGATAAATGTGAGAATGTTCAAAATTAGATGCATGTTAACCACTGAACAGCTGATCAACAATTGCATGTTTTTTTACATGATTTTGAGGCCACTTTTTAGTTTGTTTACCGAAGATAAAAACAAACCTAACAACTTGCCAAACAAAATAGTTATGAACTTTTGTCCTGTGCAGCTTCAGGAGGACAGACTAGATGATATTGTCAGAATATGAATCCAGATAGTGGTACTAGGTATATCTTAATATATCCTTTTGTAATTTATCTAATAACTATTGTTTTCTTGGCCTTTCTAGATATTAAAGAAATTAGATGTGAACTGCAAAATTTCGTAGGCATAAGTGTAGTTTTTGTGCTGTACCTTAAACTGCCCTGTCAATTATTTTTTAACTTCCCTGATTTTCTTTGATTCTTCCTATCTGTTTTTCCTGCTCTATGAAGAGGTGACAGGAAAGAGTTATCTTACTTTGATAGAGATTGGTTCTATGTTTACACTGAATTAAGCTTTACTTGTGTGGTGATTTGACCTTAGCTGGATGCCAGGTGCCCACCAAGTTGCTCTATCACCCCCCTCCTCTGCAAGGGATGGGACAAAATAAGATGGAAGCCTCATGAGTTGAGATATAAGCAGTTTAGTAAAGTACATAAAGTTTAATAAAGAAATAGCAAAGCCACGCACATGAGAAGCAAAGCAAATAAAGCTGTTACTGTCTACTTCCTCTCAGCAGCAATGTCTCACCACTTCCCGGGCAGCAGGGCTTTGGTATATGTAACGGTTGCTTTGGAAGGCAAATGTAAATCACAAAAGCCTCCCCCTTTCTGCTCCTCTCCTTGAGCTTATATTGCTGAGCTGACGTCATATGGTATGGAATATCCCTTTGGTCAGTTTGAGTCAGCTGTCCTGGCCATGTCTCCTCCCAGGATCCTGTCCACCCTCAGCCTACTGGTGAAGATGGGGGAAGAAATGTTGGAGAGACAACCTTGATGCTGTGCAAGCAGTAGCCAAAACACTGATGTGCTATCAAACATGTTTCTAGCTACCAACAGAAGGCACAGCACTAGAAGGGTTGCTGTGGAAAATTAATACTATCTCAGTCACACCCAATACAATTTGCTCATTTTTTACTTTATTTTAACATGTGCTTCAGTATGTTTGCAATTAATTATTTAATGTTCTGATCTATTTGAGATCAGACTTCATAACAGCAACTTCAGCAAATTCCATACTTCTGTGTAAACCGTAAGAGCTCTTCAGTGCATTATAGATTGATACCCTATGTGACCTGATCTAGGTGAACCTGCTTCTGCAGGGGGGTTGGACTAGATGAGGTCCCTTCCAACCCCTACCATTCTATGATTCTATGATACATAGTTTTGCTGAGCATGAACTGCTAGGAAAAGAATAGATAATAACATGTTCATTTTGATAACAGCTTGAGTTTGGTTTTGCACTGTTTGCTTCTAAACCAATAGGAATGCTAGCTCATGTATTCAGAAATTGAACTTCAGTCACATTGAACTGAAATTCCAGTGATCTTAAGCTTGTTATATTAAGTTTTGAAGTTTGTATTGCTCAAGTTATACCTTTTGTCTTAATGTGGCTTTTTATTCAATTGGATACTTCTCCTGACTGAAGAAATTCTTATTTAAGACAGGTTTAGTGAATTCAGTTTGTTTCCATTGCTATCAAGTATAAGTGCGTGAAGATAAACATAAAACTAAAATCTGAAATGATACAACTTTTTTATTCCTACTTCTCTCTTCCATTCTCCCCTTTCCCATCAAACTGAAACTTAGAAATATTTTATTTTCTTTTGTACAATTGATATATTATTGGTGATATATAATGTTAAATTTGGGGATATTTACCTAGTTGTGTCAAATCATTTTAAGAGCTTTCTGGTTTTATGCAGTTCCTGACTATTATTTTTCTTTGATGATCTTGAATTTCTTGGTCCTCCAGAGATAGGCACAAAAGGAAGAGTAGAAGTCCCTCCAAGTCTCCTAAAGCAACAAAAAGAAAATCTTCACAAACTCCTTCTCCAAGGTCAGTTTGATGTAAACATAAAAATTAATGAACAGTAAAGAAGGAAGAAACTAAAACTTTTTTTTAAATTGAAGTGTAGAGATCGGTGTTATAAAAGGAGCTAACTCAACTTGCATTTTTTATTATTTTTTTGTTATGCAGAAGCACTTTAACAATAATTTGTTTTTCTAAGGAAAATGTCTATTTTTCCATACACTTGAAGGTAGATGCAGATACATATATTGAAAACAATTTGGGAAGTATTTTCATTCATTTAGTGCCTTTTCACTAGTCATCTCAGATAATTTCAGTTGGTCAGTATGATTCAGTTCAAATTTAAACCAAAACCAAACCTTTGTGGATTTGATCTTTGGTATGCTTTCAAGTGGAGAGTTTGAAATCATTTGGTGGTGCAAATTTGCTTCAAATCAATAAAAGCCCTTAACTGGATACAGATTACTTTGGTTTTCTCTTTCCAAATACCATGTATAGTGAACACATGCATTATTTAGCTCTCTTCCCTTGTTTTTATGAAGGGGTTTTTGTTATGTTTCTGTTTGGGGGAGGTTTGTTTGTTTGTTGAGTTTTTTTTTGGAACCTCCCCCGATGAGAGTTTAGTTTGCAGTTAAATAGTTTGAAGGTGACTGAACCTTTCTGAAGAAAAGCAAACCAGGATACCAACATTCTTAGTTACTGTACTGTGCAGTTTGCTATATAGTAAACTCAATGTATGCACTGGTAGTACATTTGTTGCTGTTGGATCAAATTTTTATTTGAGTAAAAATTTTCTTACACAGAAACAAGAAAGAAAAAAAAAGAGAAAAGGATACAAATAATGAAAGAAGAGAAAGAGAGCACTCAACCTCCAAGAAAAAAAATAGTAAAGAAAAAGAGGGAAAGGAGAAATCTGACAAAAGCACCACTACTTTGAAGGTAAGCTGTGTTGACCAAGTGAGAAGCAGAGTGGAGTGCTGCAAGTGGAACAGTTATTGAAATTCTCTTCCTTCTTTTTCTTTCTTTCTCTTCCTCACCCTTCTTTTTCCCTTATTTTCCTTAACAAAGCATTGCCATTTGGGTTTAGATTTTGCCATTTGGAGACATGAAAGTCACTCTCTAGTTGATGTTTGTAGGCCAGTTTGAGAAGTCTGCATGTTTGAACTTTACTGGGCCTATAGGAGCTTGGATGAAAAAGATATAGAAACACTTTGGTTTGGTTTTGCTCCCTTTTCTGTTCTATGCTATATGTTAGGAGTTGGTTGTCTGCTTATCTGTACAAGCAGGCAAGAAGCAGATTATGTAACTAAGCAGCAGGGTTCAGGCTTAGTTTGACTATGTTGTGGTTTAACCACAGCTGGCAACTAAGCACCACTCAGCTGCTCGCTCACTCCTCCCTAATGGGATGGGAGAGGGAATCAGAAAAGTGAGAAAATTCATCAGTTTAGATAAAGACAGTTTAATAGGTAAAGCAAAAACCATGCATGCAAGCAAAGCAAAGCAAAACAAGGAATTAATTCATTCCTTCCCATCAGCATGCAGGTGTTCATCTATCTCCAGGAAAGCAGGGCTCCATCACACATTAACAGTTACTTGGGAAGACAAACACCATAACTCTAAATGTCCTCCCCTTCCTTCTTCCCCCAGCTTTATATGCTGAGCATGACTAGATTTGAAGGGAGAGATAAGCCTGGGGACAGCACACCAACATTTGAGGGATAGTATTCTAGTGAAATCCTTGGGTCTGCCATCTCAGTGGTGATGGAGAACGGACATCCATGCATCAGCAAAGACACAAGGGTTATTGATGTGTTAGAAACCACAGAAGTTCCTGAGAATTGTCACTTAGGAATTAGGGCTTCTTCCAGAAAAAGGTGGCAGAATCAATAGCCCAACTGAAGTGGGCCTGACCTTGGTTCTGACCTCAGGTCAGCCTGACCTCAGTGGAGCAGCTCAAGTGCCATCATGATGGACATACTCTTCGTTGAGTGGAAAACTGGCTGGATGGACAGGGAATGGATTTAAATCCTTTTGGTGGCTGGTCACCAGTGGTGTTCCCCAGGGCTCTGTGTTGGGACCTTTTCTATTTAATATCTTTATCAATGATCTGGATAACAGGATCAAGGACACCCTCAGGAAGTTTGCAGACGACACTGGAGTTGGGTGGGAGTGTTGATCTTCAGGGTAGGAAGGCTCTACAGAGGGACCTAGACAGGCTGGATCAGTGGGCTAAGGCCAATTGTGTCAAGTTCAACAAAGCCAGGTGCTTAGGGACATGATTTAGTGTGGTGGATGTGGCAGTGCTGGGTTTACGATTGGACTAGATTGTGGGAAAGGATCTTGCTGCAGCCAGCTTTATCCTTGAAGCACAGCTCTCCCCTTGAAGTGCACTGATAAACAGCCTTGAGAAAGGAAACAGAGCCCTGAGAAAGAAGTGATAAGATGAAGAACAGAGGCACAAAAATAGGATGCGAGCATACCGAAGAAACAGCAAGAGCAGCACGAAGAGAATGTAGCTTAGCCAATTATTAAAAAGCAAGTGCTGCATGCACAGCGTGTTTACAAGATAAAGCAGCCAATTAAGCTTTGCATATTTACATGTACATGACTAACAATCATATGTATAGAGGTAGAAAGCGAACAATAAACAGCTTCTGCATTGATCATATTGGTCTGATGCGTAGTCCATGAATCCCATCCCATGAGGTGGTCCCTGCACTAGATGATCTTAAAGGTTGTGGTGGTTTAGCCCTGGCTGGGTGCCAGATGCCTACCAAGTCGTAATATCACTCCTCCTCAACTGCACAGGGGAGAGAGAAATATAACAAGAGGTTCATAAGTCGAGATAAGGACAGGGAGATCACTCAGCAATTAGAGTCACGGGCAAAACAGACTTAACTCGGGGAGAAAAAGGTTTGATTGATTAAGGAATAATCAAAACAAAACAGGGAGATGAGAAATAAAACCAAATCTTAAAACACCTCCCTTCCTCCACTCCTCCTTCTCCTAGGATTCTCCATCCTTCCCCCCCCAACTGTGCAGGGGATGGGGGACGGGGGTTGTGGTCAGGTCATTACAGATGGACTTTGTTGCTGCTTCTTCTCAGGGGGAGGCCTCATCACACTTCCCACTGCTACAGTGTGGAGTCCCTCCCCACTGGAGACAGTCCTTCATGAACTTCTCCAACGTGGGTCCTTCCCATGTGCTACAGTTCTTCACAAACTGCTCCAGTATGGGGCTTTCCCATGGGGGAAGCTCTCCACACACTGACCCAACGTGGGTCAGCCACCAGGAGAACAGTCCTTCAGGAACAGTCTGCTCCAGTGTGGGTCCCTTACAAGATCACAAGTCCCGACAGCAAACCTACTCTCTGGCGTGGGCTTCTCTCTCCCCACGGGCTTCCAGATCCTGCCAGGAACTTGCTCCAGGATGTTTCCCATGGAGTCACAGCCTCCTTCAGACATCCACCTGCTCCAGCATGGAGTCCCCTACGGATTGCGAGTGGATCTCTGCTTCCCCATGGTCCTCTGTGAACTGCAGGGGGACAGCCTGCCTCACCATGGTCATCACCACAGGTCACAGGGGAATCTTTCTTCCAGGGCCTGAGCACATCCTCCCCCTCCTTCTCCACTGACCTTGATATCTACAGATATGTTGTTCTCACATTCTCACTTCCTGTTGCTGCTGCAGTTTAGCAACCGTGCAGCAACTTCTTCACCTTCTCAAATACATTATTCACAGAGGTATTACCTCCATCACTAATTGGCCAGGCCTTGGTCAGCTGTGGGTCCATCTTAGAATTGACTGGCATTAGCCCTATGAGCTACAGGGGAAACTTTTGGCAACTCTAAAGAAGCTACCCCTGTAGCTCCCCCACTACCTGGCCCAGGCAAAACCACTACAGGGGTGTTTATCAACTTAAACGATTCTGTGCCATCATATGGTATGGAGTATCCCTTTGGTCAGTTGGGATCAGCTGTCCCAGCTTTGTCCCCTCTCAACTACTTGTGCACTCCCAGCCTACTCTCTGGTGGGGTGATATGAGAAGCAGAAGAGGCTTTGATGCTGTGCTCAGCACTGTTCATCAATAACTAAAACATCCTTGTATTATCAACACTGTTTTCAGCACAAATCAAAACATAGCCGCATACTAGCTGCTATGAAGAAAATGTACTATCCCAGATGAAACCAGCACAGGCTGTCAAGCTGAAAATATTTTTAATAAACTTTCACTCTGTAGTTCAATCTCTCCCTGGTAGCTTTGGTCATGGTCTCTGCAGGAGTAAAGTTGAAGATTTGAGGAAGGGTAATATGGAATTTTTCCCTTGCATAATAGAAAGTGCTCTGATTAAGACAAGAAACATCTTCAAATTGTTTAATTAGAGTTTGAAAAGCACTGTGCCTTTAAAGAATAGTTTGTGGTGCTCAGAATTATTCAATTATAAAGCAGTTGATTTAGGTGTTTTTGTCTACATGCTTAAGTAATTGTCTTACCCAAGAACTGTCGTAAAATTTATGTTACCTGACAAAAAATAGGAAAGAAAAATTGTACTCCTCTCTTATTTAAAATTTATGCTGAAATCTTAATTTCTGGAGCTATTTCTCATAGGTCCCTTGATGTTTCTTGTTCTGTTTTACCTGAATATTGATGATAAAGATGGATGCCTTTATGGCAATGATTTCTTGGGTGATGGGTTTTTATGAGTGTCTGACTTCAGCCAATTGAAAAGAAAACTCTTCTTTTTTTTAAAAAAAAAAAGCAAAAAGGGAGGTGACACTGTTCTAAATATTGCTGAGACAAGATAGGCATGTAAAAAGTGAGGCAGTCAAAATACCAAGAGTTGGTTGGACGTCATATCCTGTAATGCTAAGAGTATGTTTTTTTTTTTTTTTTTGTAAAATAATTTTATCTTTGGTAGGACAAAGGTCACGCTAAAGAAGATCCAAATTCAGAAACTGACAAGGAAATAGGCTATAGAAATACACAAAGGACAGATGAAATCAAACTACAGCAGAATGGGAATTGTCAACCAAATGATGGAAACCTCTCAATTAAAATGGAAGAAGTTTAAAGCAAAGAATGGACCTCTGACAATAAAGGAATGAAATCCAATGAATGAATTCCCAGAATAAGGAAGAAAATGTCAAAGCAATCTACCTGAACATGGTAATAGTACTAGTAATTCTTCCAGTTCTTGTGATAGCTTTGTCAATTTCTTGCTGTAAAGCGGGAGAGCATGGACCTATAGTTATACCATGAAAAGGCAGATGCCACCAGAACTATTCATCTCTGAAAATCCATGCATTTCCATGATGGCTGTACTTATTTGTAAAATGATTTAAGTTTTGCAATGAGCTGTTACAAATAAGTAGAAACTGAAAGATGTAAACCTATACTGTCAAAAAAAAAAGCTGAAGATAAGCATTTAAGGTTGTTTACAGTACTGCTTGTTGATGAATTTTGTATTGATTTACTTTGTAGTTTAAAAAAATCCACAGATACTTCAATGTGTACTGTGTGTTAGATTTTATTTGCACACTTTATTTTGTTGTAAATGAAAACTATAGAAAAAGGGTTTTTAAACATAAACACAGTTTTATGGTTACATTAAATGCCCACTGACTAGTTTATTTTTCATTTGCTCACTTCTTGAGATTCTTGGGTTTTAAGATATTTTCTTACTAATGTCCCTTAGATTTATATTTCTTTTAAAGTATTTGAACAACACTTGCTACTATTCTGTTCCTAAAAGGAACATTGCCATGTTATAGACAATGAATTAGCTTATTGGGTTATTTTGGTGGTGTTTTGTTGTTTATTTTTGTCCTTACAGAAGTGAGTACATTTGTATGTTATCTTACAGCTTTGTTTTGAGTCATACTGCAGTGTGTCTATTCAGCTGCAAATAGTACAGGTGCCATTATGAAAATTATTTTTTTCTTATTTGTTTAAAAGAAATGGGAGCACAAGCAGAAGCTTTAGTGCCTTTTTAAAATAATGTGGTATTTTCTAGAAATGTATATGTCCTATTACTCATTTTCAGCTAAATCTTACATTATCTCTATTGCTATTTTGCGTGCCTATACTGTAGGCAATAATTCAAGTGATTTGTCAGAACAACTGATTCACTTTGTTAAAATCCTAAAACTTCATTTTTACATTTACTTTTTATTTTTAGAACAGATTTATAGGTGAAAGCAAAGATGCATTTTGGGGACCACCATTGTACAAAAGTAGTAGCTGAATACAAAGTATTTTCTGATCACCTGCATCAAAGACAGTTCTTTAGACATTTAATCTATATTTGAATGGCCTTAATTTACTTCTCCATCATTATCTGATACCTGTTGGGTGATATAAAAGGAATTGTATGCAAAGCTGATGGCATAAATAATTTTGGGAAAAAAAGTTTTAATTTACACAGTAGTTATATGGTAGAGATTCTTCTTTGAAGAGAAAGCATGTAAGAAGAGAATGACAAAGCAAATATTTTTTGTCAAGGCTCTCTGAACTAATCAGTTTCATCATTGTGAGATTCCTTAAGAGTCATACCTTTAAAATTTATACCTAAAATGAAGTAGATTGTTTTTAATACAAATTGATACAATTAAATTAAATTACTTACTTTCCTTACGTTATGGGAAGAGTTATTTCAGTTAAAAAAAAAAACTTTAATAGCATATAAGCTATTTGCTTTCAGTTTGTTTTTCTTTTCCTTTGCATAGTTAATTCTAACTAAAAAAACAGAGTATATTAGCCAGAATGAAAAATTTGTCCAATTCCTAAGGTAATGAAACACAAATTGATTGTGAAGTTACTTAATCACTCTTCATTTTTTTAATAGAATTTTATGTTCTTGCCACTGTGTACATTTAAGACTATAGAAAATACTTTACCATGTAAAGTATAGACAGTCATTTTTGTGATATTTAAACCACATGCTGTTGACTGATAAACAACTTATAAAAGAATGACAAATCGGTATGCTTATAGAAAGACTATGAAGGATTGTGTCTTGCAACAGCAGCAGTCTTATTTATGATATATAAGTAGCACTGAGAAAAGAGATTCTTTGTATACTTGTTATCTTTGGTACCATTTCACTAATAAAATTATTTTAGAGGAACATTTCTGCTGTTATATACTTTTAGTTGATCTGGTTGTATTTAGGCAGCTTCATTGATTTGATATGTGGATACAAGTAAAAATACACATGTATTATTTCTAATACCTTTGAAAAACTAAGTCTCTCTTTTGGGAGAAATTAGAATTCTTGCAGTTTATCACATTTCAGAAGAGATTAGTTTGATTTCCTGACTTTTGTAATCCTAAAATTGCAAACCTTTATTAGATAGCAGTTACAGAATATCTAAAGGATTATGTACAGTTAGCTAAGAAACATGCCTTTGAAAATTAATAAAGGATGGCAGCCTTACTAACTAACTTATCACAGAATCACAGAATATTAAGGGTTGGAATGGACCTCAGAAGATCATCTAGTCCAACCCCCCCTGCCAGAGCAGGATCACCTAGAGGAGGTTACACAGGATTTTTGTATTGTATATGAATTAATGGTTCCCTTCCAAAAAGTTTGGGTTTTGTTTTTAAAAAGGCAAACTAAAAAGAAAATCCATCAAACGCGTAAATTTCCTCCCCAACCCAAATCATATTTTCTTACAAATGCTTTATTTTCTGGTTTTGCTTTGTAAATACCGTGTGGATCTGTGAATTAGTTAAGTTATATCTATTCATATTAGTCATTTTATAGTGCCTCTCTTCCTAAAAAGCTACCACTAGAGAACTGTTATACTGTAAAATGCCTTATCTCTGCAGAGGGTAGCTCATTTTTAAACCAGTAGCATAGCACAGTAATGAAGTTCCTGCTTGCTCTACCAGGATCATGTGCATCATCTATTAAATGTGTACATCTTATACTGGAAGTTCATGACCTTCATCGTTTGCATGCTGCTGTAGTGGTTTAAACCCAGCTGGCAATGAGGCACCACCTAGCTGCTTGCTCATCCCACTCACCATCCCCTCACCACCCCAGTGGGATGAGAAAGAGAAAAAAAAAAGTAAAACTCATGGCTTGAGATAAGAACAATTTACTATATAAATGAAACTAAAATATAATAATAACTACAATAATAATATCATACTAACAAAAAGAAATATAACAGGTGATTTTAACAGCGGTAAACAAAGCAGAGGCAAGGCTCGTTTATTCGCGGCTGTGCGACTGATTGAGGTAATCCGGTGGTTCCTGGAGCACAGGGAGTGCTGATTGATAATAAGCTAAATATGAGCCAGCAATGTGCCCTTGTGGCCAAGAAGGCCAATGGCATCCTGGGATGCATCAAGAAGATTGTGTTCAGCGAGTTGAGGGAGGTTGTCTTCCCCCTCTACTCTGCCTTGGTGAGGCCTCATCTGGAGTCCTGTGTCCAGTTCTGGGCTCCTCAGCTCAAGAGGGACAGGGAACTGCTGGAGAGAGTCCAGTACAGGGCCACCAAGATGATCAGGGGACTGGAACATCTTTCATATGAAGAAAGGCTGCGGGAACTGGGGCTGTTTAGTCTGGAGAAGAGGAGATTGAGGGATGATTTATAAATATCTAAACGGTGGGTGTCAGGAGGTTGGGACATCCCTTTTTTCTATAGTAGCTAGTAACAGGACAAGGGGTAATGGGATGAAGCTGGAACACAAAAAGTTCCACTTAAACATAAGAAAAAACTATTTCACTGTGAGGATGAGGGAGCAGTGGAACAGGCTGCCAAGGGAGGTTATGGAGTCTCCTTCCTCGAAGGTCTTCAAGACCCACCTGGACATGTCCCTATGCGACCTGATCTAGGTGACCCTGCTTCTGCAGAGGGGTTGGACTAGATAATCTCTAAAGGTCCCTTCCAACCCCTACTATTCTATGATTCTATGATAAATGAAATAAAGAAAAACCAAAAAGCAGTGATGCACAATGCAGTTGCTCGCCACCTGCTGACCAATGTCCAAGCAGCGATCTGCCCCTCCTGGCCAACTTCCCTGTTTATTAACTGGGCATGATGTCCTATGGTATAGAATAGCCCATTGGCCAGTTCAGGTCAGCTGTCCTGGCCATGCTCCCTCCCAGCTTGTTATGCAGTCCCAGCCTACTTGCTGGCAGGGCAGGGTGAGAAGTAGAAAAGACCTTGATGTTGTGCAAGTCCTGCTCAGCAATAACCAAATAATTCCTGTGTTATCAACATTCTTTTCAGCATAAACCAAAACAGCCCTGTACTAGCTACTAGGAAGAAAATCAAGTCTATTCCAGATGAAACCAGGACAGCTGCACTGCCATGTCTGGTTGTTTGATATTGCACCTTATAAATGAGATGAAAGTGAGTGGAGGGTTTGAGAGCATTGTAGTTCCTGATAGCTATATTGTTTTAAATGTAATTTAAATGTAATTTCACCCGAATCAGCTTTTATTTGAAAATGTAACTCGTAATTGCTCAGAAAAAAATGATGATATGGTGCCATTTTGATAAGACCGTGTAAAGCACTTATGTGGAAGCCTCCATTAATGACCACAGTTATTTCACAATGGTGTTTCTGGAAAACAGATAGGATTTTTCTTCAGATTTTAAAAGAGGAAGGTAGCAGAAAACAACTGCTGGTGGATGAAGCAGGATTCCAGGTGGCTGAGACTTAGATATTGAAGTAAATGGTAAACCCAGATGTGAGTTAGTAGTATTTAATTTTTTTTTTTTCAGATCTTGGTTTTCGGAGTTACAACTAAGAGAACTTAAGTTGTAAACTAGAAATGTCTAAACAATGTGTGATAAATCTGTGAGACGTGGGCTCTGTCTACTTGTTAGTCACCTGCTAATTTCCTCAATTGCAATTTCAGATAGATACAACTGAACTAGCTTTAAATTATCTGACTAACAGTGGTGACCTACATACAGCTTGAATTCTGAAATGAGCTGAGAATTTGAGTAAATTTACTCTGCTGCTAAGAAGGTGAACTCTGCAGTCTGAAGCATGCTTGTTATTGCATGCTAGTCTTCTCCAGACCAGTTATATCTAAGACAATACCTGAAATTAATTTGAAATTTTGCAAATCTATTTGTTATATGGTAGCTTATCTGTGTTGTCCTTAGTTTGAACTGGATGTTTTGTAAAAGTTTTTAGATTTAGGGAGATCTGGGATTTTTTCTTTTCATCTAAGGAACAGATAATTAAGTAAAGGCTGTTTTGTATGATATGTGGCAGCAGCAAGGCTCAATTTTTGCATCTGAGTGACCAATCGAGGTGAGCAAGGGTTTCCTGGAACAGGGAAAACAGAGGAGCAACAAGGACAAGATGGTGAGCACTTGCATGAGAGCTAAAGCCAGGGTACAGAAGAATGCTGTGGAAAAGATGGATGCAGCCACCCAGATGGAGCTGGGTAGCAAGGATGCTTTAGTGCAGGCAGGCTGCAGTTAGTGTTTAGGCATATCTACTACTAAGGTAAGTATGTGTGATAGGTGCCTGCAAGTCTTGCAGCATCAGGTGAAAGCTGCAAGAAACCATTAGTAGACTCCATAGTATTAGAAAAGCAGAGATGGAGACTGAAAGATGGTTCCACAGTCATGTATCAGCCACCACTGAAAAAGAAACGCCTTGGACCCTGGTGACCCAAAAAAAGCAGGGCTCTGCATCACAACCCTCCCTCCAGCATCCCTATCAAAAATAAATATGAAGCATTAACAATGGAGGACATGGATAAGCAAGGTCCAGATGGGGAAACCTCACCGATCAATCCATCACCAACTGCTCCATCAGCAATAGGCAGCAGGTGCTGAAAAAGAAGCGACAGGTGCTTGTTGTGGGTGACTCACTGATAAAAGTGAGAGACCTATTTGTCGATTGGACAAGGAGTAGCAAGAGGAGCTGTCTGCTGGGAACCAAGATCCCAGATGTGGCTGAGAGAGTGCCATGCCTCATCAGGGACTCAGGCAACTATCCCCTACTCCTATTCCACATGGGTATGAATGATGTAATGAGTCACAACATTACCAAAATCAAAAAGGATTATAAAACTCTGGGAGAACAAATGAAGGGCAGTGGGGCTCAAGTTATCTTTTCTTTCATCTTGCCCGTCAGAGGAAAGGGGGCAGTCAGTAACAGAAATATTACACAAGTTAACTCCTGGCTAAGAGGTTAGTGCTAACAAGAAGACTTTGGTTTTTATGACAACAGGACCTTCTTTGATGACTGTAATTTGATAGGACAGGATGGAATACATCTGTCTCAGAAGAGCACTGGAATCTTTGGGAATAGGTTGTCCAGTTTGGTCAAGACACCTTTCAACTGAAGGACTCGGGGGATGGGGTGTGAAATAGAAAAATATGTGCCATTCCATCCAACAGAGAAACAAGTTGGCAGGAAAAGCAATGATGAGTGCTCCTCAGCTGCACATCAAGATGAGAAGCAGAAAGGTGACAACCCCAAGAGAGTGCAAATGAAGGAGGATCCTCTTGCACTCATCCAGGGAAATGTGTATGCTTGAGTAAGCCCCTGCATTGCCTCTACACCAATGCACTCTGCCTGGGGAATGAGCAGGAGGAGCTGGAAATGTGGGTGTGGATGCAAAGCCATGATCATGTTACAGTTACTGAAGTATGGTGTGACAGTTTCCTTGGCTGGACCACAGTCGTGAATGACTATGTACTCTTTAGGAAAGACGTGAGGTGATGAGGTGGAGTTGCATTGAGCTCTGCCTGGGTGGTGATGAGGGGCAACTTGAGTGTAGAGGTTTTGCCTGGGCCAGATTTTTTGGTAGCAGGGGGGCTACAGGGGTGGTTTCTTTAAACAAAAAGAGTTGCCAGAAGCTTCCCATGTAGCTCACAGGGTTAGGGCCAGTCAATTCTAAGCTGGACCCTGCACCTGACCCAGGCCTAGCCAATTAGTGATGGAGGTAACACCTCTGTGAATAACATATTTAAGAAGGAGAAGAAGTTGTTGCCCAGTTGCAAAACTGCAGCAGCAACAGGGAGGGAGAATGTGAAAACTTCTCCGCAGACACCAAGGTCAGCAGAGAAGGAGGGAGAGGAGGATGCTTAGGCACTGAAAAGGCTCCCCTGTGATATGTGGTGAAGACCATGGTGAAGCAGGTTGTCCCCCTGCAGTCCATGGAGGACTACCGGGAAGCAGAGACCCACTCGCAGCCTGTGACTCTGTAAGAAGTACATCCTGGAGCAAATTCCTGGCAGGACCTAGGAGTTCGTGGGGAAGGTGCCCACGCTGGAGCAGGTTTGCTGTCACAACTTGTGATCCCTTGAGGGATCAGGCTGGAGCAGTCTGTCCCTGAAGGACTGTTCTCCTGGTAGGTGACCCATGCTGGAGCAGTTCGTGAGGAGCTGCAGCCCATGGGAAGAACCCACGCTAGTGTGGGACTGTCTCTCGTGGGAGGGACCCCACAGTGTAGCAGTGGGAAGTGTGATGAGGCCTCTCCCTGAGAAGAAGCAGCAGCAAAGTCCATCTGTAACAAACTGACTGCAACCCCCATCCCCTGCGCCGCTGGGGGGGAAGGAAAGGGAGTCCAGGGAAGGAGAGGTAGGGGGAGATGTTTTTAAGATGGTTTTATTTCTCATCTCCCTGCTCTTATTGTTTCTTTAATAAATCAAACCTTTTTCTCCCTGAGTCTGTTTTGCCCGTGATACTAATTGTCGAGTGATCTCTCCGTCCTTATCTCAACTCACAAGCCATTTGTTATATTAGTCTCTCTCTGCTGTCCAGTTTAGGAGAGGAAGTGATTTTATGACTTGGTGGACATCGGACTAAACCACCACAGTCTTTATGGGTAAGAATTAAGGGACAGGGTAGTGTGGATGATACTACTGTGGAAGTTTATTACAGGCCACATGATCAGGAAGAAGAAGTGGATGAAGCCTTCTAAAAACAGCTGAGAGCCACCTCACAATCACAGTCCCTGGTCCTCATGGACCACTCAGATATTTGCTGGCAAAGACACTCAGCTGAACACACACAGTCCAAGGGGTTCCTACAGAATGTTGATGACAACTTCCTGTCACAGGTGGATGAGGAGCCAACAAGGAGAGATGTGCTGCTGAATCTTGTGCTAACAAATGAATATGGTCTGGTTGGGGATGTGAAGGTTGGAGGCAACCTTGGCTACAATGAACATGAGATGGTGGAGTTCAAGATCCTATGTGCAAGATGCAGGACACCAGTCAGGATTGCGACACTGGAATTGAAGCGAACTAACTTTGGCCTCTTCAAAGACCTGCTTGGAGGAATCTCATGGGATAGGATTCTAGATGGTAGGGGGACCAAAATAACTAGTCAATCTTTAAGCACCACTTCTTCCATGCCCACGATCCAGCCTATCCCCACAAGTAGAAAATCAGGAAAAGGAGGCAAGAAGCCTGCGTGAATGAACAAGGAGCTACTGGAACTACTCAAGGAGAAGAAAGAAGTCTATGGAATGTGGGAAAAGGGCTAGGTTGCTTTGGAAGAATATAGGAATGTTGTCAGAGCATATAAGGATGAAACCAGGAAGGCTAAAGCCCTTTTGGAATTAAACCTGGCAAGGGAAGTAAAGGAAAACAAGAAAGGCTTTATCAAATACATCAGCAGCAAAGGGAAGATTACAGAGCATGTGAGCCCACTGCTGAACAAGGAGGATGTCCTGGTGACAGAGGATGCAGAGAGGGGGGAAGTACTGAATGCTACCTCAGCTTCCTATGGGACTGAGAAATCAGAAGGAAGGTAAAGAGGAAATCTGCTATAGGGTGTTCAGAGGAGCCATTCCTCTAATATAGATGTCTAACATTTAATAAATTAAGACTGAATGTGCTCTTCCTACTCAAGAAAATATCACTAAGTGTCAATAAATGCCAGGGATTATCAATACTGGTCTCATAGGATATACATGAAAGCAGAAACACTATGAATATTTCATCAATACACCCGATTTATAACTATGTCTTTTCAATGCCCAAAGTATAAGGTCATTTTAGCTTTTAGCAAGATTTGAGTCTGTTTTGAGAAACACCTCTGGCTTTCAAGAAGTATGCATCAACACTCAACTTTCGCTCTAACTTTAATGGAAATAGCTTATTTTATGTACAACGCGAATGAAATAATCTTGGTGTATAGAAGCTGTTAAATAGTTGTGGATGGATGCCAGGTACCCACCAAGCCACTCTATCACTCCCCTCTTCAGCCGGACAGGGAGGGGAGAAAATAAGATGGAAAAAAACTCAACTTGGGGGTTAACATAAAGGCAGTTTAATAAAGCAACAACAAAGGTCCGATGTGTGAAAGCAAAAGGAAACAAAGATGTTATATTCTACTCCCCATCAGCAGGCGATGTCCGGCCACTTCCCAGACAGCAGAACTTCAGTATGCAGTTGCTCCAGAAGCCAAATGTAAATCACAAATGCCTCTCCTTTCTTTTCCCTGAATTTTTATTGCTGAGCTGACATCATATGTTATGGAATATCCCTTTGGTCAGTTTGAGTCAGCTGTCCTGACTATGTCCTCTTGCAGGATCTTACCCACCCCCAGACCACTGGTGAAGGTGGGGGGAAATATTTAAGAGGCATCCTTGATCTTGTGTGAACAAGGGCAATAAATATGGTGTATGAGGACCAGGGAAGTGATTATGCCTCTGTACTCAGCACTGGTGAGGCTGCATCTCAAATACTGTGTTCAGTTTTGGGCCACTCGTTACAAGAAAGACACTGAAGTGCTGGAGAGTGTCCAGAGACAGGCAATGAAGCTGGTGAAGGGTCTGGAGAACAAATCTGATGTGGAGTGGCTGAAGGAGCTGGTATTGTTTAGCCTATAGAAGGGAGGGGGCTGAGGGGAGACATAGAATCATAGAATGGTAAGGGTTGGAAGGGACCTTTAGAGATCATTTAGTCCAACTCTCCTAAATCAGGTCGCACAGGAACTTGTCCAGGTGGGTTTTAAAGATCTCCGAGGAAGGAGACTCCACGACCTTCCTGGGCAGCCTGTTCCAGTGCTCTGTCAATGTAACAGGAAAACATTTTTTTTTTATGTTTAAATGGAACTTTTTGTGTTCCAGCTTCATCCCATTACCCCTTGTCCTGTTGCTAGATACAATAGAAAAAAGGGATGCCCCAACCTCCCGACACCCACCATTTAGAAATGTATAAATATTAATGAGATCCCCACTCAGTCTGCTAATCTAGACTAAATAGCCCCATTTCCTGCAGCCTTTCCTCATAAGGAAGATGTTCCAGTTCCCTGATCATCTTGGTGGCCCTGTGCTGGACTCTCTCCAGAAGTTCTCCGTCCCTCTTGAGCTGAGGAGCCCAGAAATGGACACAATACACCAGATGAGGCCTCACCAGGGCAGAGTAGAGGGGGAGCAGAACCTCCCTCAACCTGCTAGCTACGCTCTTCTTTGTGGAGAAGTTTCTTGCTGATAAAGGATATGGAGTCCTGTTAGAAGCATGTTTGCACAATCCAAGCTTTCACACATATAGCCAGGTCAGCTTGACCTTGGGCGCATGCCAGGAAGAGGTTGCCTGAAAACAGTGAGCAGCTAAGAAGAAGTACAAGCAGGATATTTTTAACCACAGCTGTGCTGAGATATTGCTTAAACTAAGAGCGTGAGCATTAGCAATTAACCAATTAGCTTGTGCTGAGTAGCATATGGCTTTGCAGATGTAACCAATTAACATTATGTTACTATCACCTGAATTTTGTACTATTTTTTAAATATCAGTGTGTATTAAGAATAAACGGGTTTTTGGGCATTGACTCTACCTCCATGAGGATATGTTTCTGATTCCAGAAGCTCCCGCACTTTTCAATTACTTCACTTCTTCATGTATCCCAGAATGCCATTTGCCTTCTTGGCCACAAAGGCACATTGCTGCCCCTTGATCAGTTTATTGTCAACCAGGACTCCCAGGTCTCTCTCTGCAGAGCTGCCCTTCAACAGGTCAATCCCCAGCCTGTCCTGGTGCATGGAGTTGTTCCTTCCCAGATGCAGGACTCTGCACTTGTCCTTGTTGAACCTCGTGATGTTACTCTCTACCCAACTCTCAAGCCGGTCGAGATCCCGCTGAATGGCAGCACAGCCTTCTGGGGAATCAGCCAGTCCTCCCAGTTTACTGGCATCAGTGAACTTGCTGAGGGTACCCTCAGTACCCTCATCCAAGTCATTGATGAAGATGTTGAACAAGACCGGCCTCAGAACTCTGTGGAACTCCACTGGCCACAGGCCTCGAACTCAAGTCTGTGCCATTGATCACCACCCTCTGGGCTCTGTCATTCAGCCAGCTCTCGATCCACCTCACTGTCCATTCATGCAAGCTACACTGCCTGAGCTTTCTGATGAGGATATTATGGGAGACAGTGTCAAAAGCCTTGCTGAAGTCGAGGTAGATGACATCCGCTGCTCTGCCCTCATCTATCCAGCCGGTTATGCAGTCATAGAAGGCTATCAGGTTGGTGAAACAGGATTTCCCCTTGGTGAATCCTTGTTGACTCCCCCTGATAACCATCTTTTCCTTCATATGTTTAGTGACTACATTCAGGATGAGCTGTTTCATCACCTTTCCAGGGATGGAGGTGAGGCTGACCGGCCTGTAGTTTCCGGGGTCGTCCTTCCTGCCCTTTTTGAAACCAGAATGACATTGGCCTTCCTCCAGTCCTCAGGCGTCCAACCTGTCATCCGTGATTGTTCAAAAATGATGGAGAGAGGCTTAGCAACCACATCAGCCAGCTCCCTCAGCACTCTTGGATGCATCCTATTAGGACCCATTGACTTATGAACCTTAAGCTTGGCCAATAAGTTTTTAACCTCTTCCTCTTCCACCCAGGGCAAGTCCTCTGTTGTCCAGGCCACCCTACTATCCTTGCTGGTCTGGGCTTCCCAAGGGCCAGCCTTGGCTGTAAAGACTTGGATGCAAAGAAGGCATTCAGTATTGTGGGGAGTTTTGTAAAGACTTGGCTAGAGAAAAGAGGACATGATAGAATACAGCTGGTTAGGCAGTAAGCACTAAGCGATAAGCTATTGGACTCCTGCTCAAGGCCGTGAGAGCAAGAGAGCTGTATGATAACAGGATGAAAAAGCAGGAGCTTAGTTTGGGTTAAGCAGCCACAAGTATCTGGAGTTTGTTGAAACAAGGGCGAGGTTTGCACGTAACTGGGAACCAATGATGAGCTTAGCTTTTGCAATATGTATGAGCCTGATTATTGTATCTATAAAAGAGTTGTATCTTTGCAAATAAAGTTGAGACTTGTTGCACTACAGGGTGGGCTTGTCTCCCGTCATCTTCAGCAAATGGTGACCCCGACGCGATACACGAAGGACGTGATATACCGACTGGGCGCCACGGCGGAGCGACGAAGGGGTTCGGGTCCTATGCAGCAAGGACGGCAATAAGCGTGAAAATTGGGAACACGCCGTGCCCTGGGTGACCGTATAGACGAGCCCGGCCGATACGTGCCGCCAGACCTTGAAGGGCTGCAACAGCGCACTGACAAATAGGTATGGAAAGGCAAGCGGCATATAATTTATTTACTGCATTCTTGCAGAAGCAGCAGATAAAGGGTATAGATCTGCAAAAAGACCTACCAGGGTTGTTAGCTTATGGGTACGCTAAGGGAGTGTTTCAGAATCCACATACAGTGCATGAATTGAGCGAATGGCGTAAATTTGGGGATTTGCTGTGGGAAGCTACCCTGGAGGACGATGAGATAGCTGAAAAGTTAGGGAAGCTTTGGAGGAAAGTGCACAATGAGTTGTTGCAACATCAGGCAGAAAAGAAGGCTGCTGAGCACGCATCAGCAGCACAAAGTAAGAATAAAAACTATGAGCATGACTGGTTCCAATTCACCTCGCTGGCTCCTACCATCTCAAAAGTAGTGCTCCCCCCCCCGCGTGTAGAAAATGACCCTGAAGGCACGGATGGGGTACGAGAACCATATGAGCCATCAGCCCCTCCTGGGGAACGAGAGTGCCGGCCTAAAGAGCCCCCGCCTCTCCCCCCGCCACTTAGTGAGCCTGTCCCTGGGGCAGAGAGTGAACTGGCAGAGGCACCGAGAGTAGCGCCGGGAGAAGCGCCGGGAGAGGGGTTGAGAGCAGCGCCGGGAGCGGCGCTGAGGCGGATGATACCGAGAAAAAAGAAAAAGGTTCTTCTCTACACAAGAGTTTTTGCAAAGTCAGGGAGGCGAAGGGTCTTCGGAGCAGAGCCCCCGCGGGAGAGCTGCTTCCCATTCGAGCCCAACCCGCCGAGTTACCCCTGGGACGACTTGCAGGGGAATGCCGAGTGGGCGGAGTCGGGTGGGGGTGCAGCGCAGGATGATCAGAGGAGAGTGGGGGAGCGCGACCCCATGTTAGACTGGATACCATCGGGCACGCGGGGGAAGAAAAAGAAAACACGGGAGAGCGTAATACCGACTGCGCCGCCGGCGCCGGGGACGGCACGGAGTGAGCCAGACCCCCCCCCGCCCCTTCCATCCGCAGCCGCCGCCGGGCAGCCGCTTCCCGCGCCCGGTCAGTGTCTCCGGTGCCCCCACACACACCGCGCCGAGACCGTCGGCCCCAGCCCTCGCGGACCGCTGGGCTCATCCTTTCCATCCTCAATCCGTTGCCTCAAAGAGTGTGGAAACTGTTGGTCGTGATGTTATGCATTTTGCTGTAGATGTGATGATGAATACTGGTTTTCTTACAGTGGAGGCTTTCTAAGGCGTTTTGGGTGTCGGGAATGGAACTTGGAAGAACAGAACATTTTGGCATTGAGAAGCTAAAAGGTGGTTTATGTTGATGCTTCAAATGATTGTGGTAAATGATTTTAGACAATTTCAACAACCCAAGCAAAGCATGTGGCTTACATTGGCCAAAGCAATCAATCAGTCTACAATATGTTTATCAATGGCCACTCCAGATAATCCTTTTTCTACCTGTTTGGTGGGAGTTCCATCAGATGTGGCACAATGCCTGTATCAAATGCATTAAAAACAAATCCCTTAGTTAAGGGAAATGGCAAAGTTGACAACTGGGATTTGATCATTTCATGGTTGCCAATAATAACAACAGAGCCACAGGAGTTAGAATTATTGGGATCTATAAAGATGGATTTTTGTGTTATGTTTAATTTTACCAGCAATGCCAAAACATTTGGGACAGAATGTGGATCCCATCCTGGGCGTGTATAAGAACACAACATCTTGGTGCAATTATACTTCACCAAAAAGATCCAGGTCTTGTGCCTGTACAGTTACCAAAGGGAATTTTTCTGATCTGTGGGGACCAGGCATGGCCTGGAATACCCTCGAGATTACAAAGGGGACCGTGCAGTTTGGGACAACTGACGATCTTGATGCCTAATCACACAATGATTTAGAAACATCATTGTCCAAAACAATTTGTGCATGCATTTACTGGCGAATGTGATGACTATGTTACCTTTGGTCTCCCTCAACAATAATAGCAACTAGTATATTTGCTCCAGGTGTAAGAGTATCTGCTTTATTAACTCAGCTATGCAAATTAGGATACTGGCCTAGCAAACAAAGTAACCAAACCTCAATGACATTAGAAGACTTGATTAGTAATGTAAGTAGTATTAGCCATACAACTTTGCAACATAGACCTGCTAGAGATTTTACCTTTAGCACAAGTATAATAACTTTCTTTGTCAGCTGTGGTTTTTTTTCAGTGTATGAGAAGAAGCTTACCAGGCATGAGTTGCTAAACTAATGTGCAGATTGTCCTTGAGCTGCTCTCTACTGTGAGAAACGAAGAAGCAAAAATACCTACGAGATAACAACTTGGAGCAAGGAGGAGGCTGAGGCAGCGTGTGAAACTGCAAGGCTTCTCGCAGAAAACTACAGCTGGCTTTTAGAGAAAGGACCAATTAGAAGTACTATAAACACGCTGGCTTTGCTGCTGATTGTAAGGGTCTGATGCTTGTTAGTAAAATTTGAGTTATAGGCTGCCCGCAGGGGTCATGGACATACCAGCTATCCCCATGCATTGAGCCATGGTATCCCTCACACTAGTCTTAGGGAGGGGGAGAGCATGGGGTGTAGAAGATATGAGTATAATGGTCTACTGAGTTTCTCTTGCAGATTGATGTGTTTCTCGGAGTGCTCACCGTGATGCAGATCAAGATGGAGACACTCAACTATTGGCAAGATTGAATAGTGAAGTGGAACACGACCAGCACCTGATCATATCTTCCTGCAATTGGCTCAACTAGCATATGTGCTGGGCAGACACGTTATGTATCAGCCCGTGCCACAGGATACTGGAGTCATCGAGCATAGGGAACAGGAGATGTGGTAGGCGTCCGGAAGATCTCGGGTTGTAACGTGAGAGGTGAAAGGTACAGAAGAGGTGGGCACGGGGTGGAGTGAGAGGAGGTGCTGGTGGTGGCAGGTGTGAGCACATGGTGTAAACAAGGGGTTGAAGTTTGGCAGATGGACGTTACTCGTGGCAGAGTTTGGAAGACTGAAATATGTGCATGTAACCATAGACACATGGAGCAAATTCGTTTGGGCAACAGCACAGACAGGGGAGAGGGCCATACATGTGGAACGTCATTTATATAGTTGTTCTGCAACAATGGGAGTTCCTCAGAAAATAAAGGCAAACAAGAGGCCAGCCTATATAAGTAAAAGCATAGAACAGTTTATGAGGCAATGGGGAGTTAAACATGTAGCAGGGATTCCCCATTCCCCCACAGGACAGGCCATAATAGAAAGAGCTAATGGGACTCTAAAAAGATATCTTGGTAAATATGGGAATGTTAAAGACCCACATATGAAATTGTTAAAGGCCTTATTTGTTATGAACCACCTGTGTGTGTTTGGGGAACAGAAGCTACCACCTGCAATAATACATCATAATCCAAAGGCACAAAAGGAGAGAAAGAAAGAAATATGGGTTAAATATCGTGACCCTAAAACAGGGATATAGCAGCCTCTGGCCAAAGTATTATACTGGGGACATGGGTATTTGTGTGTTGATTCTCATACAGGATCCATTTGGGTGCCAGCCAGGTGGACAAAGAGCTGTCCTTGAAGCTGCAAAGATCAAATCATCTGATGAAAAAGGACAGGAAGAGATTGAAGAATAAATACACCCTCGTCTTGCGGTCATTGGAGGACTGGCTAACAATCAAAAGACTGAAGGTTATATAACAAAAATATAGTAATTTTTAATGAATAATAATGAGGTGTTTTGTTATAACCATAGCTTTTAGTGTAACTATCATTGCTAACAGCTTGATGCATTTTAATCAGCCTAGAGATAATATTTGGATAACCTTTGCTAATCAAACTGGTCAATCATCTCTTTGTCTTAGTTTGGGAGGGGTTACTAATCCTTTTAAAACATGTTTGATAGGATTGCCCGTGTGGAATTTGGAGGAACTTTGTGGACTAGTAGACAATAATACCTTGTGTAATAGGACGGGGTTGAACACAATTAGCGATGATCACAATCATCAACGAAAGGTCAATGTGAGATAATTAAGTCCCTTAATACCACATTAGCCTCACCCCCTGAGGAAATAGACCTGTTTGGAAGTGCCAATGCAAGCTTTGGTACTAATGGAACTAGGGGAAATGGATAAGTTTTATGTCATGGGATATCCACGACTTTAATAGAAATCAAAAATATTGGGCCACCTTAGACTCTTCTTTGAATTCAGAAACGGTATTTAAGTAATTGTATTCCAGCTGTAATTTTTCTAGTATTACATCACCTAAGAAATTGCCCACGGTTATATTTTTAATCTGTGGAGAAAGGGCCTGGAACGGAATACCAGTAAATCCCCTGGGTGGACCCTGTTATTTGGGGAAACTCTCTTTATTCCACCCTAACTTAACCACGCTAATGCAGCTTGCTGACCATAATAATAGCTCCCGCAAAAAACGTAGTTATTGTGAGTTTGATTGTACTGAGATTGGTCCCCCACGATTTTGGAGTGAACTGAAGCAAGTCATAGTTGCCACCCTTTTTGCCAGGAGCAGCAGCCAATAAGGCCATGAATTTGGCTAAACAGTTAGGATATTGGATTAAGGATGAGGTAAATTAAACTTCAGAAATGATTGGTATGTTAACAGCTGATGTTCGAAGTGTAAATCATGCGGTGTTACAAAATAGAGCTGCCATAGACTTTTATTATTAGCCCACGGACATGGATATGAAGAGTTTGAAGGCATGTGTTGTATGAACCTGTCGGACCATTCCACCTCGATACATGCCAAACTGAAAGAACTTCAACAGGGATTACATCAGTTGAAACAAGAAGAGGGATTAGGACTTGAAGAATGGCTTAAGGGATGGGGAACAGGCCCTTGGTTGCGAATTGTTATAATGTATGGAATTGGCTTTATGAGTATTGTTTTATTTATATTATTAGTGTTTCCCTGTTTCATAAATTGTATTCAACAGACAATAGAAAGAACATTTGAGAGGATGTGGCAGGCTAATATCATTTTCCAAAAAGAAAACGGGGGAGATGTGGGGAGTTTTGTAAAGACTTGGCTAGAGAAAAGAGGACATGATAGAATACAGCTGGTTAGGTAGTGAGCACTAAGCGATAAGCTATTGGACTCCTGCTCAAGGCCGTGAGAGCAAGAGAGCTGTATGATAACAGGATGAAAAAGCAGGAGCTTAGTTTGGGTTAAGCAGCCACAAGTATCTGGAGTTTGTTGAAACAAGGGCGAGGTTTGCATCTAACTGGGAACCAATGATGAGCTTAGCTTTTGCAATATGTATGAGCCTGATTATTGTATCTATAAAAGAGTTGTATCTTTGCAAATAAAGTTGAGACTTGTTGCACTACAGGGTGGGCTTGTCTCCTGTCGTCTTCAGCACAGTATGATTACTATCTACAAACACCTTAAAGGAGACTGTGGTGAGGTGGGGATTGGTCTCTTCTCCCAAGTAATGAATGATAGGACAAGAGGAAAAGACCTCAAGTTGCTCCAGGGGAGGATTGGAGATTAGGAAAAATTTTTTCACTGAGAGGCCTGTAAGACACTGGCACAGGCTGCCCAGGGAGCTGGTGGAGACTCCATTCCTGGAGTTATTTAAATGATGCATAGATGAGGTGCTGAGGGACATGGTTTAGTGGTGGGCTTGGTAGTGTGAAGTTAGTGGTTGGAGTCGATGATCTTGAAGTCCTTTTCCAACCAGAATGATGCTATGATTCTATGAATATCCCATCTATGTTGTTAGGTTATGTAGGGAGATAATTAGAAGGTCAAAAGCCCAGCTAAAAGTCAAACTGGCTTTAGAGGTAAAGGGTAATAAGAAAAGTTTCTATAAACACATTAACAATAAAATAAAGACCAGGGAGAGTCTCCATTCCCTGTTAGATCCAGAAGGAATTTGGTAATAAAAGGCAGAGGTGCTTAATGCATTCTTTGCCTCAGTCTTTAGTAATAGGAGCATTTCCACCAGAGAAAGCCCCTCAAGCCAAGAAACAGGGGCGAGGAGTAAAAATGTCCCCCCAGAAGGAGACAGTTAGTGACCTGCTGCTCCACATTGATGTACACAAATGTCTGGGGCTGGATGGTGTACATCCTAGAGTGCTGAGGGAACTGGCAGGGGTGCTCGCCAAGCCACTGTCCATCATTTATCAGCAGTCCTGCTGACTGGGAAGGTCTCATCTGATTGGAAGTCAGCCAATATAACCTCCATATATAAGAAGGGATGGAAGGATGATCTGGGAAATTACAGGTCTGTCAGTTTGACTTCAATGCCCAGGAAGCTGATGGAGCAGATCATCATAACTTCTATTATGCAGCACATGCAGGACAACCAGGTGATCACGCCCAGTCAGCATGGGTTTATAAAGGGCAGATCTTGTTTAACAAACCTGATTTCCTTCTTTGACAGGGTGACCTGCTTGTTGGATGAAGGAAAGACTGTGGATGTTGTCTACCTTGACTTTAGTAAGGCATTTGACACTGTTTCCCACAGGATTCTCTTAGGGAAAATGGCTGTTCTTGGCTTGGATGGGCATACACTTTCCTGGGTGAAAAACTGGTTAGGTGGTCAGGTCCAAAGCATCGTGGTCAATGGAGTTAAATCCATTTGGCGGCCGGTCACAAGTGGTGTCCTCCAGGGCTCAGTATCAGGGCCACAGTTTAATATCTTCATTAATGATTTGGATGAGGGGATACAGTGCACCCTTACTAAGTTTGCAGATGACACCAAGCTGGGTGGAAGTTTCGATCTGCTTGAGGGTAGGGAAGCTTTACAGAGAGATCTAGATAGGTTGGATGGCTAGGCCAAGGCAAATTCCATGATATAAGACCAAGTGCTGAGTCCTTCACTTCGGCCACAATAACCCCCAGCAGCACTACAGGCTTGGGGAGGAGTGACTGGAAAGCTGTCAGGCAGACAGGGACGTGGGAGTTTTGATTGACAGCCATCTGAATATGAGCCAGCAGTGTACCCAGGTGTCCAAGAAAGCCAATGGCATCCTGGCCTGTATCAGAAATACTGTTGTCAGTAGGAGTGGGGAAGTGATCATTCCCCTGTACTCGGCTTTGGTGAGACCACACCTCCAATACTGTGTCCAGTTTTGGGCCCCTCTCTATAAGAAGGACATTGAGGTACTGGAGAGGATACAGAGATGGGCTACCAAGCTAGTAAAGGATTTGGAGCATGTTTCATATGAGGAAAGGCTAAGGGATCTGGGACTGTTTAGCCTGGAGAAAAGAAGGCTCATGGGAGACCTTATCACTCTCTACAGCTACCTGAAAGGAAGTTGTAGCGAGGCAGTGATTGGTCTGTTCTCCTTAGTAACAAGCAATAGAAGAAGAGGAGACAGCCTGAAGTTGCAGCAGGAGAGGTTCGGGCTGGATATTAGGAGGAATTTCTTCACTGAAAAGGTTGTCAGACATTGGAACGGCCAGTGGTGGAGTCACCATCCCTGGAGATGTTTAAGAGATGGGTGGATGTTGTACTTTGGGAAATGTTCTAGTGGTTGATAGGGCTAGGACAAAGGCTACACTTGAGAAGTGGAAACAGGGGCTGGCTTCTTGGGAAGAGTATAGGAACATGGCCAGAGCGTGCAGAGGTGCAACTAGGAAGGCTAGAGCCCTTCTAGAATTAAATTTAGCCAGGGAAGTTGAGGACAGTAATAAGGTATTTTTCAAGTACATCAGCAGCAGAAGGAAGATGAGGGGGAATGTGGGCCCACTGCTAAACACAGAGGGTGCCCTGGTGACTGAGGATGCAGAGAAAGCCAAAGTACTGAATGCCTTCTTTGCTTCAGTCTTTACGGCCAAGGGCGACCTTTGGGAAGCGCAGTCCAGCAAGGATAATAGGATGGCCTGGACAACAGAGGACTTGCCCTGGGTGGAAGAGGAAGAGATTAAAGACTTCTTGGCCAAGCTTAAGGCTCATAAGTCAATGGGTCCTGATGGGATGCATCCTAGAGTGCTGAGGGAGCTGGCTGATGTTGCTAAGCCTCTCTCCATCATTTTTGAACAGCCATGGAGGACAGGCGAAGTGCCTGAGGACTGGAGAAAGGCCAATGTCACGCCAGTCTTCAAAAAGGGCAGGAAGGACGACCCCAGAAACTACAGGCCAGTCGGCCTCACCTCCATCCCTGGAAAGGTGATGGAACAACTCATCCTGAATGTCATCACTAAACATATGAAGGAAAAGGTGGTTATCAGGGGGAGTCAACAAGGATTCACCAAGGGGAAATCCTGTTTCACCAACCTGATAGCCTTCTATGACTGCATAACCGGCTGGCTAGATGAGAGCAGAGCAGCGGATGTCATCTACCTTGACTTCAGCAAGGCTTTTGACACTGTCTCCCATAATATCCTCATCAGAAAGCTCAGGCAGTGTAGCTTGCATGAGTGGACAGTGAGGTGGATCGAGAGCTGGCTGAATGACAGAGCCCAGAGGGTGGTGATCAATGGCACAGAGTCGAGTTGGAGGCCTGTGGCCAGTGGAGTTCCACAGAGTTCTGAGGCCAGTCTTGTTCAACATCTTCATCAAAGACCTGGATGAGGGGACAGAGTGTACCCTCAGCAAGTTCGCCGATGACACCAAACTGGGAGGACTGGCTGATTCCCCAGAAGGCTGTGCTGCCATTCAGCAGGATCTCGACCGGCTTGAGAGTTGGGTAGAGAGTAAAATCACGAGGTTCAACAAGGACAAGTGCAGAGTCCTGCATTTGGGAAGAAACAACCCCATGCACCAGGACAGGCTGGGGGTCGACCTGCTGGAGAGCAGCTCTGCAGAGAGAGACCTGGGAGTCCTGATTGATAATAAGCTAAAAATGAGACAGCAATGTGTCCTCGTGGCCAAGGCGGCCAATGGTATCCTGGGATGCATCAAGAAGAGTGTGGCCAGCAGGTCAAGGGAGGTTCTTCTCCCCCTCTACTCTGCCCTGGTGAGGCCTCATCTGGAGTACTGTGTCCAGTTCTGGGCTCCCCATCTCAATAGGGACAGAGAACTTCTGGAGAGAGTCCAGTGCAGGGCCACCAAGATGATCAGGGGAATGGAACATCTTTCATATGAGGAAAGACTGCGGGAAATGGGGCTATTTAGTCTAGATTAGGAGACTGAGAGGGGATCTCATTAATATTTATAAATATCTAAATGGTGGGTATCAGGAGGTTGGGGCATCCCTTTTTTCTATTGTATCTAGCAACAGGACAAGGGGTAATGGGATGAAGCTGGAACACAAAAAGTTCCACTTAAATATAAGAAAAATCTATTTCACTGTGAGGGTGACGGAGCAATGGAACAGGATACCCAGAGGGGTTGTGGAGTCTCCTTCCTTGGAGGTCTTCAAGACCCGCCTGGACATGTTCCTATGTGACCTGATCTAGGTGAACCTGCTTCTACAGGGGTTTTGGACTAGATGATCTCTAAAGGTTCCTTCCAACCCTGCCATTCTATGATTCTATGATCTTAAAGGTCTTTTCTAGCCGAAACAATTGTATGATTCTATGAGGCAGGCTGTTCCCCTGTAGCCCGTGGAGGTCCATGGTGGAGGAGAGATCCACCTGCAGCCCATGAAGGACTCTACACTAGAGTGAGTATATTGAACCAAAGGAGGCTGTGACCACATGCAGAGCCTGCGCTGGAGCAGGCTCCTTGCAGGACCTGTGACCCTCAGGAGTGAGAGTTGCTCATGCTACAGCAGGTTTTCTGGCAGGACTTGTGACCCTGTGGAGGATCCACACTGGAACAGTTCATAGAGGACTGTCTCCTGTGGGAGGGAACCCATGCTGGAGCAGGGGAAGAGTGTGAGGAGTTCTCCCTCTTAGTTAGAAGGAGAATCAGAGACAATCTGTGATGAACTGGCTATAACTCCCATTCCCCATCCCCCTGTGTCACTAGGGGTGGAGGAGATAGAGACCCAGGAAGAAGGGAGAGATGGTGGAAAGATGTTTTAAGATTTAATTTTTATTTCTCATTTTTCTTTCTCTTTTGATTGGTAATAAATCAATTTCCCTGAGTCCAGTCTGTTTTGCCCATGATGATAATTGTTGAGTGATCTCCCTGTCCTTATGTTGACACGAGTCTTTCATTATATTTTTCTCTCTTCTGTCTAGCTTACAAGGCGGAGTGATAGAGTGGCTTTGTCGGGCCTCTGGCATCAGCCAGAGTCAGCCCACCACACGCATTTTTTGTACTCCACATTGCTATCACCTTTGGGAGCCATCTCTCAGAAACGATTAATAATTACACTATCATTTTGAATATCTTTGGAATGCTGAAATCAACATGATCCTATTCCTAGGAACCTGCATATTCCTGGGTATGGTTCAGGTCTTGTTTAGGATTAAACAATTCTTCTGGGTTTGACTGGGATAGGGTTAATTTTGACCAGATGCCACAAGGGGGCGCGTCCAGGCTATTCCATGCTGACATCATGCACTACTTATAGTGGGAGCTGGGCAGGGCTTTACTTGTCAGGACTGAGTGTCGGGTTGTGAGTAGTGAGCAATTACATCTGACTTTGTCTGTTCCTTTATTCTTGCTATGACTGTTCTCTCCTTGTGCTGTTGTCATGGTTTAACTGTGGCAAGTTTGGACATAGAGCCACTGAGTGCCATTCTCGAGTGGCCAGGCACAACATGCCTAAGGGAAAAGGATTGATGAGTGCAAAAAGGGTGAGCGCAATGACACAAAAACACCCTTCGACACCAGTGACTGCCTGGATGGCCTCACAACAGCCACTACAAGAAGTGCAGGAGTGGACATGGAAACAGCAATAGATGTAACCATCAACAACACAGACGTTATGGTTATACCTTCCAACACTAATGGACCCCTGGGTCATGGTCTGAGTGTCAAGGTATTTTCATGCTCCCTGGTGTTATCGATGCTGATTTTCAAGGAAACATTGGAATTATGGTGAAGGTGTGACAGCCACCAGTTTTTATAGCTAAGCAAACTAAAATAGCTCAATTAGTTCCTTTCAGGGCTAAAGTTCCACTTGCAGGTATTTGTGAGCATTGAGATGGTGGTTTTGGATCCTCCGGTATACCTGAGGTAAGACTTGCAATGCCACTCTCACAGGCAAAACCTACTCAAACAGTTGTATTCCAATGTTCAAACAGTGAACAAATGGTTGATCACAATGTGTGATACAGGAGCTGACATAACCATTGTGTCGTTATCCTGTTGGCCAGAAAAGCTGGCCTTTAGAGAGTTTAGAGACCCCTGTTGTTGGGGTAGGGGGCATACAGATGACAAAAATTAGTAGAGACTTAATTTTAGTGGGATTACAAGATGAAGAAAATAGACGTGTGCAAATTCGACCTTATGTCATGAACACTTCAGTCTGGCTTTTAGGTAGAGATGACTTAAGCCAAGTGGACTACTGTCTATCGAATGAAAATTTTTAGTGGCAGCCATTGATGGGCGACCAATCCTGAAGTTAACCTGGCTCACAGATAAACCAGTATGAATTGATCAGTGGCCTCTGAGTAAAGACAAGCTCACCCAGATTCATGAACTAGTAGACAAACAACTAGAAAAAGGACATATCAAGCCGTCTACTAGCCCTTGGAACACAACAATTTTCACTATCCCTAAAAAATCAATTTAAGAGCTGTTAATGCAGTAATGATGGATATAGATGCTTTACAGTCAGGATTACCCTCTCCTGCAATGATTCTGAAAGAGTGGCCCCTATTAGTTATCAACCTAAAGGATTGCTTTTTCACATGAGGATGATAGTGAAAAGTTTGCCTTTACAGTGCCATCTGTTAATAAACAAGAGCGGGCAAAACGGTATCAATGGACAGTCTTACCTCAGGGAATGAAAAATTCTCCTACTATCTGTAAAGCATATCTTGCCTGGGCTCTGGCACCACTATGCAAAAAACATCTTTCTGTCTTATTTTAACATTATATGGACAATATACTAATTGCAGGAAAATATCTGGATCAGTATCAAATACTGTAAGAAGTGAAGCAACAGTTGGGCATCTCTGGGTTAGTGAGCACACCAGAAAAGGTACAAATGCATGCCTCTTGGAAATATTTAGGTAATATTATCACCAGCGCGTGCATTTATCCTCAGAACCTGACAATTATGACAAAAAATGCTAATTTAACAGACATCCAAAAGCTATTAGGTGATATTCAATGTGTACGAACTATATGTGATATCACAAATGAGGATCTTGCACCATTAATGCCCTTGTTAAAAGGGTTGTTAGAGGCTGACAGTGTGTGAAAATTGTCCCAGGAGCAAAAACAAGTGATAGAAAAAATAGGAGACAAAATAGTCAATAACTACACTCATCAATATGATCCTGACTTGTCTATTAATATTGCTGTGATAAGTCAAAATCAACATGTAATAGCAGTTTTGATGCAATGGGACTCAGTAGCAAAAGATCCATTAAAGATTTTGGAATGGATATTTTTACCATATAATTTGCAAAAAAACAATAACAACTATGTTGCCGCTACCGGCAACATCACCAGGCCGCCCACACAGATCACTCAGCTCACTGACCGCTGAGGGGACAAGATCACTGCATACTCAGTATGGATGATGCTTTATTCCAACTTATTGCTTGTGCCATGCGCTTTTACCTGCTAACACAAGCACCTCCTTTCACTCCGCCCTGTGCCCGCCTCTTCTGTACTCTCCACCTCTCGCGTCACAGTCCGAGATCTTCCGGGCGCCTACAACATCTCCCCCTCCCTAAGCTCGATGACTCCAGCATACTGTGGCACGGGCTGATACATAACGTGTCTGCCCAGCACACGTACTAGCTGAGCCAATTGCAGGAAGATATAAACAGGTGCTGATTGTGTTCCACTTCGTTTGCCAGATTTGATTCGGGAGCAACCCTCGGGGGTTAACTCCGGCTTCCCATGGTAGCGCCGAAGCACATTGAGGGCAAGCAGCAACTATCTGATTTGCCACTTGGAGAGGGATCATGGTCTGATGATGTAGAGCCCGTGCTCCACAATGCAAAAAGGTGTGTAGCTGTCTGGCCGCTGGGAAATCCTCTTGGGTGGAGATAGGCCATACATGCGTCGCTGCTTCATCTGCCTTTTGGTTACCTTCGGTGAAAGCCCCCGGAATATTGGTGTGACTGTTGATGTGTACAATAGAGCAGGGGGCAGCACGAGTTTGTAAAGCATTCAATATGAGGTCTGCTATACCAGTAGAGGCACAAATGGCTTGTGCACATTGTCAAACTAGTTCAGTGATGACTCTTGAGTCGGTGACGATATTAAGTGGTGTTGAATGCCATGCCTCCAGGGCAAGGGCGACAGCCTTGGCCTCTAGATATTGCACCGATTTTGTGGCGTCAGTATGCAAGATTTGCTCCCATCTGTCTCCCTGTGACACCACTGCCGCTGTGTTGGTCTTTGATGAGGCATCTGTAAAGACAGTGGGGCCTTCCACTGGTGCCGTAGACAACTGCACGTCAGGTGTGCACTGCACGTTCTGCAGCCAAGTGCAACAGCGGGTGTTCTATCGGGCCTTTGCCGCAGTCTTTTCTCGAATCTAAGAGGCTACCGTCTCGGTATTAGCAATTACTTCCTGCAGTCGGTTTAACAACGCTGCCAGCCTACCGCCGCCCCCTCCTGTCTGCATCGTCTCGGCATAGCCCAACCCCTTTTCTCTTCGTGGCTGCATGCTATCACGCTCGCCTATCGAATGCATCTCGACATCCTCCCCGTATTCTGTCCCCCTCTCCTCCAGGCGTCATCTTTGGTGGCCAGTGACGCAGTTGATACACCTCCTTTCTCCCGCCCCCATTTCCTTCAGGCGCCATCTTTGGTGGCTCGTGGCGCAGCTGATATTTCTCCTTTTTCCCGCCCCCCGGCACTGCCCGCCCCGGCGCCATCCCAGGCACCGGCGGCGCAGTCGGCATTCCTCTCTCCTGCGTTTCCTTATTCTACCCCCGCGTGCCCAACGGTACCCACGGGGTCGCGCGTCCCCACTCTCCCCTGATCATCCTGCGCCGTACTCCCGCCTGACTCCGCCCGCTCGGCATCCCTCGTCCGCATTCTCGGCAACTCGTCCCAGGGGTAACCCGGCGGGCTGGGCTCGACTGGGAAGCAGCTCAAGAACAAGTGATTAAGGTACTCAAGGCAGTAGCGCTTGAGGTGGGCGAACGGGTTCACCGCGCGCCCACGGCCGCTTGCATCCTATGGATGCGGAGGCGGGGTGTGTTACAGGCACCCACAGAGTTATTGTCCAGAATTGGACGGCGGTAGAGGAGGAGATGCTGCAGGCTGGACCAGCATCTTAAAACGTGAGGGGAGATTAAAAGGACTCTGTCTAAGGCAGCACAGGAGAAACAGGTCTGGTTGCCGCTGTAGGGAACTATCCGTGGGGAGGGGCGGAAAGCGCGGACAGAGGAGAGAGCTTGTAGCGATCAGGAGGCTTAAACGAGAGTGGAAGTTGAAAGTTTGGGGGCGCAGACGGGTCCGTCGCTATGTGGGGACGCGGAATGTGATAAACTTGACAGCGAGGAGGAGAGTGAGGGGTGCGGTCCCGGAGCAGAGCTCCCGCGGGAGAGCTGCTTCCCAGTTAGCCCAGGAAACGCAGTTGATTAAGGATGCAGCCAGGGGAGGGAGCCAACCGCTTACAGACTGGCATCTGATAGCAAAAAATTGCCTCTTAGATTCGAGGAATGGCTGCGGCAACTGGGGCTGTTTAGTCTAGAGAAGAGGAGACTGAGAGGAGATCTTATTAACATTTACAAATATCTAAAGGGTGGATGTCGGGAGGTTGGGTCATCCTTTTTTCTATTGTAGATAGCAACAGGACAAGGGGTGGTGGGATGAAGCTGGAACACAGAGGGTTCCACTTAAATATAAAAAAATCCCAAACCAAATAAAAAACAATCAAAAAACAAACAAATAAAAAAAACCCCAAAAAATCCCAAAACAAACTATTTTACTGTGAGGGTGACGGAGCAGTGGAACAGGCTGCCCAGGGGGGATTGTGGAGCCTCCTCCCTTGGAGGTCATCAGAACCCGCCTGGGCATATTCCTGTGTGACCTGGTCTGGGTGAACCTGCTTATGAGGGGGGGGGGGGGGGGGGGGGGTGGACTGGGTGATCTCTGGGGATCCCTTCCAACCCCTAACATTCTATGATTCAATGACCGATGGGGGCAGATATGAATGGGCTCCCCTAGAAACAAAGGTTGTGAAGGAGCTGCATGGGACCATAAAGACACACGGACTTAGCAGTCCAGAGTCCCTGGTGCTAATGGAATGCGTCTTCCAGCAGCCTATGTTGCCGCATGATTGCACACAGTAAGCAAAGGCTATTCTATGGGGGCCCTTATTTTTGTTGTGGAAGGAAGAGTGGCGCACCATAAATCAGACCGTATGTATGGAAGCGCAAGGCAATCCCCAGCATCATTTGCATGGGATAACCATCGAACAGTTAATGGGGGAGGGCTGGTTGGATGACACCACAACTAGATATCAGTGGACTGTGCTACCCCAAGGCATGAAAAACTCACCAACATTGTGCCAATTGGCAGTCGGTGCTGTCCTACAACCCATTTGTCATAAATGGTTACAAGCAAAAATAGTCCACTATATGGATGATATCTTGTTGAGCTTGCCCAGCGGCGGTGAGCTCCGCCAACTCCACCAGGAGATCTGAGTGTGGAGGAATTAACTAAACATGGACTAATTATTGAACCTAGTAAGACCCAGTGGGGTAGCGGGATAAAATATTTAGGGACGCTTATCACAAAAAGGCAAGTGATAGTGCAGAAATTGTTAGTAATTGACCAGATAACTATGTTACTACAGGTGCAACAGTTGGTGGGGACCCTACAGTGGCTGCTATCATTCGTACCAATCACCCAGGATGAGATGCAGATATTTTACCTACTTCTCAGAGACGAGCCAGTAGCACAAGCCCCAAGGATGCTGTCTGACCACCAGAAAGCATTACTGGCAAACAGAAAGCATTACTGTCTGACCTGGTTGACCTGGCAACCAGGTCAGCCATTGGTCACCACTATCCATTTGATTCCACAAGGAGTGCACGATTTCCTGGGGCAACTTGATGGTAGTTGTCATCTCACCATACTGCAGTAGATCTATCAGAGCCATGAAAAGGTGGCCACGCCATTTTGGACTCGAGTATGCGCGGCCATGATTTGACGGGTAAGACAGTGTGCATGGCAACTGTCAGGAATGGACCCAACTGTCATTATGTTGCCTATTTCAGTTGCACAATGGAAAAACTGTTTCAGATGGAGTGGGAGCTCCAAAATGCCTTAGCAAATTTTACCGGTCAGCTCATGCTACTCTTAAAGTACAACTCAGCCGTCTTAGGGAGGGGGAGAGCATGGGACATAGAACTCCCCGCGATAGGCAACACGATATTTTAATGCGCTGTCTGTACATCCTTAACCATTTTGTTCGAGGGTCAGGACCCATACCAGCGCGAGTACACTTTAGGGAGCAAGAACCGGTAGCAGTAGATAAATTACCAGCAGTCAAATTACAGCAAATTGACACTGGGGAGTAGGAATCAGGGTGGAAGCTTAGATGCCTGGGCCGAGGGTATGCTTGTGTAGAAAAGGAGGTAATCCAGCAGTGGGTCCCGGCAAAACGAATACGACCAGAAATACGAGTCTAACGGTGAGATTGGGCGGCGAAGTGTAACACGATCAGCACCTGTTTATATCTTCCTGCAATTGGCTCAGCTAGCATGTTATGTATCAGCCCGTGCCACAGGATGCTGGAGTCATCGAGCTTAGTGAGGGGGAGATGTTGTAGTTGCCTGGAAGATCTCGGACTGTGACACGAGAGGTGGAGAGTACAGAAGAGGCGGGCACAGGGAGGAGTGAAAGGAGGTGCTTGTGTTAGCAGGTAAAAGTGCATGGCTCAAGCAATAAGTTGGAATAAAACATCATCCATACTGAGTATGCAGTGATCTTGTCCCCTCAGCGGTCAGTGGGCTGAGTGATCCATGCGGGCGGCCTGGTGACGTTGCCAGTAGTGGCAACAAAGAAAATCATAAAAGGTTCATCAGGCTTTTGTATGATGGTTATATATGGGGGAACTGGCACTCCCATGTCAGGGACAGTATTAAATGCCTGCCGAGCCAATGTTTGCGTTTGTTGTAAAATGACTTCATGTAGTCCAGTCTGTACTTGGGGGTCAGCAAATTGTCCTTTTCCCAACGTCATGTTGGCTGTGACAATCTGTCGTGGATACCCCTGCTGTAAGTCTAGATTTTGTACTACCACTACCTCCACTCTTTTCTCTCATTCAGATTCCCGTAGCAGCGTTTGGGTTGGTTTCAGAAAGATTTCTGCCAGTTTTTGACAGTCAAATGGGGTCATTAATCCACCGTAGAAGATATGATGTAATAATGTTTGCACATATGGGTTAGTTAAACCATATTGCATTACTGCCTTTTGTCTTTCCCTGACTGTCTTCTCTTCCAGAGGCACTCATTGTTTTTGTGCACGATTATTACCTGCTGTTATCACTGGGAAGGCTTAGGGGATGAATTCTCCTTCTATTACCGCATCCCGTATAAGACCTCTCAATTTTTTAGCTGGATCATAGTCGTCCGGCTGGAGGTGTCTGACCACCTGTGGAGCAGAAACTTTAACCTCTGATCCGAGTAATTCATCAGGCGAGTCAGCAGTTGCTTGGCTGTTTTTTTCAGTTCTTCTATTAGTTTATCTAAATGGTCCAACATTTGTTTAATTTCCTTCCCTTATCTCATTAATTCCTCCTGAAGAAGCTTTCTATTTTGATCTTCCCCTTCCCCAGTTGTCAGGGACGATGATGGAAGTGGATTATACTCAGGAATTGACGATCTTAACGGCAAAGGTACATCAGTAATGTCATTAGCAAAGTGTATTTTTTGTTCACTGCCAGGTGCTCCCTCAGGCATGATGGCAGAACAGGATGGGGCAGGCCAGGGGAGGGTGAATGGAAGAAACATCTGATTCGCTGGAGGCTTGTACCTGTTCGTGGAAACCTCTGTGGATATCCACCTCTGCCCCTCTAATACTACAGAGTCTACTAATGGTTTCCTGCAACTCTTTCACCTGATGCTGTAGCTCTTGAACTTTAGGGCACCTATGACACATATTACCTCAGCAGCATGGGTCCCTAAACATCGTAAACATCTGCTGAACTCCATCTGGACTAAAGCATCCTTGCTGACTGGCTCTGTCTGGGTGGATGCATCAATCTTCACCAGGGTGTTTTCTGTGGGTACGTGTTTTATTGAAAAAATATATGATTTGGACCAGCCAAATATTTCCTTAGATTGAAGAAAGGTGGTGGTTGAATAAACAGGGTGTTATATAATAAGGGAGTTGGTAAAAGATGGGAGGAACAAGTTGATGCAGGGGCTGAAGTTGGCAATCCGCTTCCAATCATTAGGAGCAGGTGCTGCGTGCTCAGCATGTGAAGAAGATAATCAATTGAGCCTTGCGTGATCACGTGGGCGGAGATAGCATATATAAGGAAGTGGAGAGCAAACAAAAGGTAGCTTCCTATCAACCATATTGGTTGCGTTGTCCATCCCCACAAGTGGTGACCCCAATGTGATAAGCTAAACTTTTCGGACCGAATTCTTTGGAAGAAGTGCTCTGATCTGAAAAGGTGGGGGATCCAGCTGGGACACGTCAGCTGGACTGATGTGAGGAGATCGGAGGACGGTCTCAGATTGCTGCAGCAGAGACACCTGAGAAGCAGGTGAGCAGCTGGGACTGGAAGGATGGGAAAACTATGATAGACATCCTCCAGCGTATCCTCTCTCAGAGAGGGTTAAGTTATGAAAAAGAGACATTGTGAAGACTTGTAAGATGAGGATGGGATAGAGGCTTTTTCATCTCACCACAGAACGTATTTGAAATAGTGAATTCGGAAAAACTAGGGAGTGCGTTATGAGACTCCATTAGTGATGGTCACAAAGATGCAATTGTACTATGTACTCTGTGGAAACTGTTATTAACCACCTTAAAGCAATTACAAACTGAACAGACTGTGGTTGTGCATGCAGTGGACTCTATGAACACAGAATGTGCTACGCTGTCTGTGTTCCCCGTGGATGTCAAAAGATTTTTTGGAGGTAATGACTTGGTAATACCATCAGCTCCACCTTTAATTAACCCCTCTGTAGAGGAGCTAATTCAAGAAGAGAGTATGGATGTGAGTCCATCCCCTTACCCCCAGAACTCCCCAGGCCACCCTTACCACCGCCAAAAACATCAGTAACAGTGTGGGTGCGGGTATCAGGGCTGCCGACTCGGGAGCCGAGCGCATGCGCCACCCCATTCCTCCCTCCCATCCCGCCGCCATGTCAGAGGGAGCACCTGGAAATGAGTAGAAAGTACGCTTTACTAATGAAACAGCACTGCCTAACGCTTCAAGTACTGACGTGCCTTTGCCCCTGAGATTGCCAACTCCCAATTATCCTCCTCTCCTGCTGTCACCCTCGACATCTGGGGAGGGGGAAGATCAATGTAGAAAGTTTTTACAGGAGGAATTAGCAAAACAAGGGGAAGAAATAAAACAGATTTTGGCCCACTTAGACGAACCGAAAGCTACAGTTAATCAGCTGTTGGCTCGGCTTAATGAATTAATCAACAAACCAAAGGTAGAGCTTTCAGCTCCACCTGTGGTGAGACACTCACAGCCAGATGACTATGATCCTGCTAAAAAATAGAGAGGTTTTATAAGTGATGCAGCAATAGAAGGAGAGTTCATCCCACAAGCCTTTCCAGTAATACCAGTGGGTAATAATCCTGTACGACAGCAGTGGATGCCTCTGGACTGGAAATTAGTCAGGGAAGGACAAAAAGCAATAATGGAATATGGACTGACTAACCCATACGTACAGATATTATTGGATCATATTTTTACCAGTGGATTAATGACCTCCTTTGATTGTCAAAAGCTGGCAGAGACCTTTTTGAGACCAACTCATGTGTTATTATGAGAGTCTGAGTGGGGAAAGAGAGTGGATGAAGCAATAGTAGAGAATTTGAATTTGCAGCAGGAGGATCCATGGTGGTTTGCCACAGTCGACATGACGTTGGGCAAAGGACGATTTGTTGACCCCCAAGCACAAGCTCGAGTAGATGAGACTATTTTGCAACAGACACAAATGTTGGTCCATCAGGTGTTTAAGACCGTCCCTGACATGGGAGTGCCAGTTCCCTTGTATATAACCATTATGCAAAAACCTGATGAACATTTTATGACCTTTTTAGACCGCTTGAGAACAGCATTGGATTGGGTACTGGGCATGTCAGCCGAGGTTAAAGCTGCAATATGACTGCAGTTGGCAGTAACTAATGCTAACCCTAACTATAAGAGGATTTTACAAACTCTCCCATGGACTGCGACACTAGTTGACATGATAGAAGCTTGCTCTTGAGTAGGGTCATCAGAGGAGAAGGCAACACATCTGACTGAAGCCATGGTGGTGATATTAAAACCTTTAGTACAGCAAGGAAGAGGAGATCGGGGACAAAAGTGTTTTAATTGTGGAAAAATGGGACATTTGAAAAAAACAGTGTCGATTTAGGCTGGTGGTCCAGAAAAATAGCTCGACTGGAACATCAGGATTCAACGGCAATTGCAATAGATGTGGCAAATTTGGACATAGAGCCAATGAATGCCGCTCTCGAGTGGCCAAAAATGGCACACCTTTGGGAAACGGATTAACGAGTGTGAAGAGGGGGAGCGCAACTACACAAAAACACCCTTCGACATCAGCAGCTGCCTGGATTGCCTTAACTCAGCCACTGCAAATAGTGCAGGAGTGGATGTGGAAACCACAATAGACGTAACCATCAATAATACAGATGTTACAATAATTCCATCTAATGCAAATGGACCCTTGGGCCATGGTCTAAGTGCCTTGCTAATAGGACGATCCTCAACCTCTCACCAAGGCATCTTTGTGCTTCCTGGTGTAATCGATGCTGATTATCGGGGAAATATTGGAATTATGGTTAAAGTTTGGCAGCCACCAGTTGCTATAAAGGGAGGGACTAGAATAGCATAATTAATTCCTTTTATGGCTAACATTCCATTTCCAGGTATTCGAGAGCATCAGGATGGTGGTTTTGGGTCCACAGGTATGCCGGAAGTAAAGCTTACGATGCCACTTTCGCAAACAAAGCCCACTCGAACAATCGTGTTCCAACACCTGAGCAGTAAACAAACGATTGGTCATAATGTATTGTTTGATACAGGGGCATGTGTTGGTTTGACATGACAGCCTTTTCTGGTAAGGGCGAAGGGGCTGTAAAGATGGCTCCTGTAAGTAGTTGCTCGAAACTCTCCCCAGCTCTCAGCCAGACCCACTTCTGGGGCTGAGCCAATTAGACGCCTCCACGATCACTTTTTAAGAAGTCGGAAGACGAGACTTCTTCTTCCTGTTTCTTCCTTCTTCTGCCCCTTCTTCTTCTGACCGGTGGTGGTGCAAGGAGTAGGAAGAGTGAGAGAAACAACCATGCGGACTCCAAGGTCAGTGATGAAAGAGAGGAGGAGGTGTGCTGGAGCAGAGACTCCTCTGCATTCTACGGAGGGAACTGGTGAAGCTGAGATTTATTTGCATTTCTTTAAGGACCCCGCATTAGCAGTAGAGACTCATTTTGATAATGACCCCGTATCAGGGACAGAGACTAAAGCTGATCCCAGAACAGGAGCAGCGATTCAGTTCATTAAAGGCCCTGAGCCAGGGACAGTGACTATGGCTGGAGGAGACCGTGTCCCGTGGGAGGGACCTAATCACTTCACTACAGATCCTGAGCCGGGGCAGTGATTTTCTTCTTTAAAACTATGGCTGGAAGAGGTCATGTCCCGAAGGAGAGACCCTTTATCACTATGGCCAGACTCTCTCACTATCCCTCAGGGACTTGACTTCCCAAGGACTGGCCTTAGCAGTAAAGACTGAAGTAAAAAGACATTTGGTAGATCTGCCTTCTCTGTATCTCCTGTCACCTCCTTGTTCAGCAGCAGGCTCACATTTTCCCTAGTCTTCCTTTTGCTGCTGATATACTGAATAAGCTCTTGTCTTTTAACTCCCTTGCAAGATTTAATTTCAAGAGGGCTTTAGCCTTCCTTGTTTCATATCCGATATATAAACTGAAGGGTGTTGGCAGGAATGGGCCCATCACTGTTTAGGCATCGATCATGGGTGGTGAGCAATTGGGATTCGAGTCCCTACCATCTTGTCATTTTGTGTCAAGTCTTTTTTTTTTTTTTTTTTGTATTGTATTATTTTACAATGAGTAATAAAACCTTAGTAGAAGGGGAGATTCTGAAAAAAACTCCTCTAGGATGTATATTGGAACATTGGAGAAAGATGGGGGGAGATCCTCTCACTCAGAGACAACTTGTGGAATATAGTAATCATTGGTGGCCACTGTATAATTTGGGTGAGCAAGAAAAGTGAATTATCGCATGTAATGGTGTGGTGGTTTGACCCTGGCTGGATACCAGGTGCCCACCATGCCACTCTATCACCCACCTCCTCAGCAAGCCAGGGAGGGGAGAAAATGAGAGTCCCGTGAGTTGAGATAAAAGCAGTTTAATAAAGAAGCAGCAAAGCTGCGCACGCGAGAAGTGAAGGAAAAGTAAATAAAGATGTTACTCTCTGCTTCCCATCAGCAGCGATGTCCCACCACCTCCTGAGAAGCAGGGCTCCATTACGTGTTACGGTTGATTTTGGAAGGCCAAAAATGAATCTTGCCCCCCCCCCCCCCCTTCCTGTTCCCCTCCCCCAGTTTATATTACTGAGCTGACGTCATATGGTATGGAATATCTCCTTGGTCAGCCTGTGTCAGCTGTCCTGGCCATGGTCCCTCCTAAGATCGTGCCCACCCACAGCTATTGGTGAAGGTGGGTGAAGGAATGCTGGAGGGACAGCCCTGATGCTGTGCGAGCAGTAGTCATAACATTGATGTGCTATCAATACCAACAGTAAGCACAGCATTGTTTATACTGAGAGTTGACAGTTTGTGTATTTGGGTATTTTTGTATGATGGAGGGTATTTTTTTGTTTGGTTTAAAATATCTTTTTTTTACTAGCATGTCACCTTTGGATAGCATTGCTCTAAAACAGGCTCTTCAGCATCAGATGGAAGTGATGGACAAGCCCCTTAACTACACTAATCCTTTTAGGAGAGCTAATGACAGACTATGGATTATGGAGGGTGATAGATCTGTATCAGGATATATCAATACATAAATTATTCCTCTCCATCCCCTCCTAATCTTGCTGTAATACCTTCTAACAGCACTCTTAATCAATCCACTATGTTATAGTAAAATGACTCTTGTACCTGAGACTGCTTTTTTGTTGTTGTATGGTTTGCACTTCTTAAAGGTATTTCTTGCTATGATCCCAAACCAAGTACTTTGTTTTACCTCTCTGCTGCTTAACCTCACCTCATGTACATAATCTCTTGTATGCCTGATTTTTGTGACTGTGTTGCAAATCTGCTGGAAAGAAAACTTGTCTACACAGAAATGGTACTAATTATCTGCCACTCTGGACCAGAATGTTACGGGGGTTCAGGACAGTGAAGAGTCTAGTGGTTAATATAACAAATTGTTTTCTTCCTCTGAATCAATCACTTCCAACATTGTTCTTGGATGTTTTAAGGCTTGCAGGTGCATGGATCTAAACAATCCCCCTCGTTATCACTTTTATGATTGTGCCCGATTTCTCATGCATGTTCTTTTCTTTGGGAGCGACTTCACCAAGGAGGCCTAGTTTTGCTTAGTTATGCTAACTTACTGATAAATTTTACTAAAAAAAATCCCAACTATTTGATAAAATCACTTGAATTTTTCTACCTTCTATAACATTGCCCCCCTTTGAAAGTATTGATAATCATTACTCAATACTTTCACCTATTTAGAATGGAACATCACTATATGCTGAATTGTCATATGATGGTAGACCCTCTGTTGGTTTATTCTGATCTCTCATTACTGCTTGAATAATCATTTGTTTCATTTTTGTTTTGTGGGTTAATTGCTGTTGTAGACAGGCATAAGCGAAACCAATTATTAGAAATACCCATACCTAAATGAACAATGTTTCAATTAATGATTTTATCCATGAACTCAGATTCCATCCCCAACTACTGAAAATTTTATCTATCCAATAGTTTGCTTCCTCCTCCTCTTCTTCATGTGTTTCTTTTTGTATTTTTCCCAATAGTCCCAAATCATGTTCCATATCTTCAGTAACATTAGGAATGTGTATGCAGCAATGATCTAGTCTATCTTTTAGAAATCCACAAATGCCATGCTCTTTTAACAGCAGCATATCTAATGCCATTCTATTCTGTAAGGCCATTTTTGAAGTAGCTTGCACTTTTATATTTATTTCTCTAAATCCTTTATGAGCAACATTTGCCAATCATTCAACTTGTCCAGTTAATTGATATAATCATTCTCTGTTTCTGTATGATGCTATGGGGTTTAGAAGGGACTCTAGAGCCCAGCCAATTTTTACTCCTGCTCCTGGAATTTTCCAATGTGTCATTGTCTATTTCTGATCTTTTTTCCCATGTCAATTGTAATTTTTCTAAAATTCCTTTAAAAGGAGACTTCTTCCATATAGGACATAATGTGGGCATTCCTAGTGTGATTTGCTTAACTTTTCCATCCAGTGGTAAATGAGTTGTCCAGGAGCCATCACTCATCACCTAGACTAAGTGTCCAGGGCTTGGAATCACAGACCTCTGGCAGCTAAGTTTTATTCCTGCCTTTTTCCCATATTGCTTTGTCATGTTCAGATCACTTTTTATTCTTCTACATAAACATCCATATTTGAGGGCTGCTGCTAAAGGAGGTATGCATTCTATTTCTTTTTCACCATGCTGCAATTATAGATCTGTTCACATTGCCACCAGGGAACCATTTTCTCTTTTTCTTTTGTGGATGTTCCCTTATCTATCACAAAAGGATCTATTGAAAATACCAATGCATCCCAGGCAAAACACCACGGGGTTTTAGCCATATGTTGAAATTGGGAGAATATACTCATAGACCAAATGGAATCCCGTACTTCTTTCTCTACATTTCGAGATTCCTTGCACTTCCATTTTGAACCATTTTACTTACATTTCTTTTCTGTTGTTCATCATAGGAACAATAACCCCTATCCTTATCATCACATGTTGCACCACTGCAGAGAAAATGCATCATAACTCCCAGTCCTTCTCTTAATGATTCAAGATAGAATTTTGTAATTTATAACAGTCTGCCCTTTTCCCTGGGTATTTCCATTTCTTTCAAATGTTTTCTACTTGTTCCTGCCATTCAATTACAAGCTTGGGTACACTGGAAACACTTTTATTCTTTTCTTTTGCTTTGGTCAAATTCATAGTAAAAATTCCCCAGGAGGATCAATTCTCTTACTGCCCGGGGTATTGGCAGACAAGCAGTGACCTGCGATACATTCTGTAAATTTGCAAACTCCTTGAACAAGCTTATCATTAAATTTTCCTCTTGGGTTTTGCCTGACATAGATACTACTTGTTCAGTGTCTATTTCTTATTTGTGTCTTGTTTTCTCATAATCTGGTTTCCACATGTTGCTTTTACTGTTTCATCTACATTTACCCACCAACCATTTGGATCATGGGTTTGAATCTGAGTATCATAAGTTACCCGCACTAAGCCTGATGATGATCTCTCTTCCATCTATGTCTCCATCGTCACAGACTGTAAAAAAAATAGAAAAACAAAATACAGACAGTTAATCACGTTTCAGAGTCAGCTTCAAACTTTCTGGGTCTTCCACTACTCTCCTGTTTGAGGATGGTGCTTTCTTCACTCTGGTGTAGTGGATCCAGGCATCTGATTCAGCGATCTTGATTGCAGTGAATGTGGTCAGTAACACTTGATAAGATCCCTTCCACTTTTTCGGTAAGGGCTCTGTTGTCCATGTTTTCACATAGACGTAATCCCCAGGTCAGAAATGATGCATGGGATTCTCCAAGGTCAGAGGTTGATTCCACACCACTATGCTCCTGAGTTTGACTAAAGTTTTTCTGAGAGAAAGCAAGTTATACACATCTTGTTTTCCTGTTACATGCATATTTGGATTGGGCTCTGGTGATTCGTATGGTTTCCCATACATTAATTCATATGGATTAATTGACATTCCGCTTCTTGACTGTACTCCAACATGCAGTAATGCCAGTGGGAGTGGCTGAGGCCACTTCAAGTTGGCTTCCTGACAAATCTTACTTATTTGCCATTTCAAAGTTTGATTCATTCTTTCTACTTTTCCCCTGGAATGTGGCCTCTAAGAGGCATGCAAATCCCAAGTTATTCCTAGGGCTTTGCTCGTGTTCTGTACCAAAGTTGTGATAAAATGCAGGTCTCTATCTGATCATATTCCGAGGGGCACTCCGAACCTCAGAATTATTTATCGTAACAGCCACTTAACTGTTTCTTTAGCTTGATTGGTGTGGCAGGGAAAGGCCTCTGGCCACCTGGTAAAGGTGTCAACCCCTACCAGAATGTATTGATAACTTCCACATCTGAGCAATTCTGTAAAATCAATTTGCCAGTAATCATCAGGATCTATTCCAGTTCTTAGTTTGCCCATTTGAGCTTTCTTTTGCACAAATTAATTATACTTTAAACATGTCTTACACTTAGCAGTAACTGATATGGCTATTTCTAACATTTTCACTGATACTATGTGCCTTTTCAGGAATTTCACAAGGACTTCCACACCCCAATGACATTCCCAATGTTTTTTGTGTAATATTTCTGTCATAATTAAGGGAGGCATGACAACCTGACATTCAGAGGTCGTCCACCATCCATCAAAATTTTTCTTTGCATTGAATAAACAAGCCAAATTTTCTTCTTCCTTTGAATACTTTGGTGGTTCTTTGGGGAGGTGTCATGGTTTGACATGACAGCCTTTTCTGGTAAGGGGGAAGGGACTGTAAAGATGGCTCCTGTAAGTAGTTACTCGAAATTCTCCCCAGCTCTGAGCCAGACCCACTTCTGGAACTGAGCCAATTAGACGCCTCCACAATCACTTTTTAAGAAGAAACCGTAAGAGGAGGCTTCTTCTTCCTGTTTCTTCCTTCTTCTGTCCCTTCTTCTTCTTCTGACTGATGGTGGTGCACAGAGTAGTAAGAGTGAGAGAAACAACCATGCAGACTCCAAGGTCAGAGAGGAAAGAGAGAAGGAGGTGTGCTGGAGCAGAAACTCCCCTGCATTCTACGGAGAGGAATGGTGAAGCTGAGATTTGTTTGCACTTTGCTAAAGACTTATCTTAATAATGACCCCGTATCAGGAGCAGAGACTCATTTTGCTAGAAAACCTGAATCAGGGGCAGAGACTCATTTTGCTAAGAACCCCGAGCCAGGGGCAGACACACTCCAAAAGAGAGTATGCAGAAATCTTCTCACCCCACAGAAATTAGACTGGGCTTTTATAGAATCAAGTGACTGACTGACAGTCATCTTGTTGTTGAACTTACATCACTGTAAACATACCAGGAACATCTAGTTTCCCATAACAATGTTATCACAGATGTCTGTTTCACTGCCCATTAGCTCAAGAATCTTCTCATCCTCTCAAGTTATCCTTGGAGATGGTTAAGTCAGGCTGATCTCTATCGGCCTTCACCAGTAGAAAACAGCATGACCTTCAGCTTGTATCTTTTCACCAGGGGGAGTGTTAAGAAACATCATTCTCGATATTTAATGTGACAGGTCTAAGTGGTGTTAATCATGTTAAGTCTTGAATCATGTACCACACTTTCAGATATATGATGATTACCAAGACTAGGCATAACATGTTTAGTACCAACAACACTATTTCAATATGTAGTATTCTGTTAAAGATTCCAGTAGCAGTTGGAGTCCATCCAAACAAAACATCCTCCCACTGATATTCTCCATCCTTTTTCACCCGTTCCAGCATGATGTATGTCCTGTGTGTAATGTTGAATTGTAATCAGGACTCTATGAGTTCCCTCCTTCAGTCTTTCTATCATGTTGTGTAGATCAGGGTGCTCTAGGAACTTCTTGACCAACATGATGTTCATTCTTATAGGTGTTGATGACACGGCATTGCAAAATACGTAGTTGCACTGTATATTCTGGTACACAGCCCTCAGTATACAATAGTTAAATTCACACCCTAAAATGTAAAATTGCAAATGCATAGATTAGAGTGATTTTTAAGTGATGCCTTTAGGTTGTCTATTAACAAATTATCACAAAGGGTTCTCAGACATACACAATCTTTTTCAACACACTCTGGGACAGACTCTGGATCATTATCAGAATACATTTCAAAATGACAGTCTGTTCAGTGTCTAAGCAAACGTCTTGAGCTTTTAAAGTATTGCTTTCCCATATATATCCACATGTTCCCTTTCATAATGCAATGACAAATGCATAAACAAAACATATTCTGTTAGAACAATTTCTAAACAGTGAAAAGCATAAGCAAAACAATGCACCTAATCATTACTACATGAGAATAGTGATAGCGATTAAGATACATAATCAATTGCCCTAATACTTTACCATCATCCAGATCCGCAGCCGCTGGGGAGACTCTGTTGAATCAAGGATTCGGGGAAGCTGTCCCAGAAATTGAGAGGTCCTATGCAGTGGGTCCACACGTAGGTGAGGTCTCCAAAGTTGCTGCTAGAAGGTCCAGCTTTTCATATTGTTGAATAATCTTACATAACTTTACCAACGGAACATCTGTTTTTATTCTCCATTGAGATGCCACCTGAAGCTTGGCCAGGTTCCCAGGAGGAACTAAGGGAGTTTCCTTGTCTACTTGGTTGTTTTTCACCTACTACCGACCAAGGCTGAACATCTGATTTCTCAGTCTTGAACACCAGCAGAACATGCAGAAACAGATACATCAAATAATACATTCTTATAAACATTTTAGCTACATTCTTCACTAATAGGAAGCATCATCCTTGTCAATAATTATATTTTGTCTAAGTCACAGCTTCTGCTAGTAAACATACATATTTCACTAATGATTAGCTACTTATATAATGTTTGGTTGGGAGGTTCATCTAGAGGTCAACTTTGGTTCAGGGTCTGTTGCTTGGGCTTTAGCACTTCTGTATGTGATGGTAATTTGATAATGAACGATACTATTTGTGGTAGTTTGACCCTGGCTGGATGCCAGATGCCCACCACACTGCTCTATCACTTCCCACCTCAGCAAGCCAGGGAAGGGGAGAAAATAACATGAGAATCTCGTGGGTTGAGATAAGAGCAGTTTAACAAAGAAGCAACAAAGTCACACGCATGAGAAGCGAAGCAAAAGTAAAGAAAGATATTACTCTCTACTTCCCATCAGCAACAATGTCTGACCAGCTCCCAAGAAGCAGGGCTTTGGTAAGCGTAACGGTTGCTTTTGGAAGGCCAAAAATGAATCCTGCCCCCCACTTCCTGCTCCTCTCCCCCAGTTTATATTACTGAACTGACGTCATATGGTATGGAATATCTCCTTGGTCAGCCTGCGTCAGCTGTCCTGGCCATGGTCCCTCCCAAGATCGTGCCCACTCACAGCTATTGGTGAAGGTGGGGAAAGGAATGCTGGAGGGACAGCCCTGATGCTGTGCGAGCAATAGTCATAACATTGATGTGCTATCAATACCAACAGTAAGCACAGCACTGCCAGAGCTGCTGTGGAAAATCACTACCATCCCAGACCCACTACACTATTGTTTAATTGTGCCTGAGTTCTAGTCAACAAAGTGTAAGGATGAGTTGTGCAGATGGTGACCTCACAATAGATGGCACTATCATTGTGAAGGCTATAAATTGTGTGGTTCCACATACAATGTTATATTGGTAACATTCAAATGATATGACTGATTCTCTGCGTCCCAAGGAGGAAGACAAGCTCCTCTAGTCTACTGTGTGTTTTTACTGGCTATTGGTGCATCAGGATCCCACCAACTTACCAGGACAAATATGGTGGGTTGATGACATATGCCCAATATACGTGATCAGTTGCTTTCAGACAAAATAAGATTAGTAAATTTATACTTACTGCTGAGTTGATTGAAATAAGGGCCAGATAGGTAAAAAAGGTGTTTTCTGGCATTGTCATTGCTCCTATCCATGCCATCATATTCTCTGCATTCTGCTGTAGTTTCAGACTTCCCAAAGTGACAGCTGCAGTCACCGAGTTCCTAAAAATCTGTTGCCTGTCTGTTAATTCCTGCATCATCAGTGGGGAAGTCTGGGGTATTGGGTTGAAGAGTTGATCCTTCCAACTCATGATATGGCTTAACTTTTCTTGCCAGTATCCACTGAGGACCTGTGGGTGATAAAACACAAGCATACCCTTCCCCCACACCAACAGATCTACTGTCCCTTTCCAGGCTGGGTCTCCCTCAGAATCCTTGTACAGAACCCATGGTTTAGCTATAAAGTCCCTTGTAGTGCTGAAATGGTGTTCTGCCACTGTTAGGGCAAAATGATTTCTGTTTAAAAAATTAAGAGTATATAAAGCCATTGCTGGCTGATTATGTGGTGTGTCTGGAGGATTCCCCCTTCTTTGTTTTAAAATCAGGGATTTCAATGGAGCATGTGCACGTTCGACTATTGCCTGTCCTGTGGGGTTATACGAAATACACATGTCGAATCCCCCATTACTGTAAAAACAGTTGTATGTTTTGAGCTGTGTAGCCAGAGCTGTTATTGGTTTTAATTTCTTTCAGTACCGCCATGTTCACAAAACAGCTCAACCAGGGACATTATATGTGCACAACCTTTTCCCCAGAGGCTGCAGTTCATCCCAGAAAATGAATGAACTGTTATTTGAACCCACCATAGGTGACCAAATGATGGTATATGCGTTATGTCTGTTTGCAAAATTTCATCGGCTTCCAGGCCTCTTTGATACACCAGATTGACAGGCTGCATACCCCTGGTCTGCTGACAGTTCAGGCAAGCTTGAATGATGTATGCTCACAGAAAGATCTGCTCCTGTGTCTATAAGACCTTCAAATGTTCTGCCCTAAATGTCTGTTGTTCTACTGGAGTTGGCACACCAGTGAAACACATTGTTAAAAGATCTAAACCTCCTTCAATGTAAAAGGCAGATGAGTTAGTTACAGTGGAGGCTGAGTTAAGGGGAAATCTCCCTTGACCAATCTCATAGCCTTCTATGAGGGCATAACTGTCTGACTAGATGAAGGGAGAGCAGCGGATGTAATCTACCTTGACTTCAGCAAGGCTTTTGACACTATCTCCCATAACATCCTCATCAGAAAGCTCAGGCAGTGTGGCTCGGGTGAGTGGACGGTGAGGTAGATCAAGAGCTGGCTGAATGACAGAACCCAGAGGGTGGTGATCAATGGCACAGAATCGAGTTGGAGGCCTGTGGCCAGTGGAGTTCCCCAGGGACTGGTTCTGAGGCCAGTCAACATCTTCATCAATAATCTGGATGAGTGGACAGAATGTACCCTCAGCAAGTTCGCTGATGACACCAAACTAAGAGGACTGGCTGATTCCCCAGAAGGCTGTGCTGCCATTCAGTGGAATCTCGACTGGCTTGAGAGTTGGGCAGATAGGAAACTCATAAGGTTCAACAAGGACAAGTGCAGGGTCCTGCATCTGGGAAGGAACAATCCCATGCAGCAGTACAGGCTGAGGGTTGACCTGCAGAGAGAGATCTGGGAGTCCTGACTGATAATAATCTAAACATGAGCCAACAATGTGCCCTCGTGGCCAAGGAGACCAATGACATCATGAGATGCATCAAGAAGAGTGGCCAGCAGGTCAAGGGAGGTTCTTCTCCCCCTCTACTCTGCTGCGGTAAGGTCTCATCTGGAATACTGTGTCCAGTTCTGAGCTCCTCAGCTCAAGAGGGACAGAGTACTTTTAGAGAGAGTCTAGTGCAGGGCCACCAAGATGATCAGGGATCTGGAACATCTTTCATATGAGGAAAGGCTGCAGGAACTGGGGCTGTTTAGTCTAGAAAACAGAAGACTGAAAGGGGGATCTTATTATTATTTACAAATATCTAAATGGTGGGTGTCAGGAGGTTAGGGCATCCCTTTTCTCTACTGTATCTAGCAACAGGACAAGGGGTAATGGGATGAAGCTGGAACACAAAAAGTTCCTTTTAAATGTAAGAAAAAACTATTTTACTGTGAGTATGATGGAGCACTGGAACAGGCTGCCCAGGGAGGTTGCGGAGTCTCCTTCCTTGGAGGTCTTCAAGGCCCGGCTGGATGCATTCCTATGCGACCTGATCTAGCTTGACCTTCTTCTGCAGGGGTATTGGACTAGATGATCTCTAAATGTCCCTTCCAACCCTACCATTCTATGATTATATGATCAGCTACTATCATTTGGTGGTAAATGGAGGGACTGTGTTTGTAGTCCTGAGGCAAGACCTGGACTGTACATTGCTTTTTTTTCCAGGAAAAGGCAAACTGGTCTTGGCTTTCTGAAGCAATAATAGAAATGACAGGATTAGCAATATCTGTCACCACCTTCCAAAACTGTACATTTTTACTTTTTTTTTTTCTCTAAGAGTTACTGTGTCCAGTACCATAACTGCAAGGGGTGGGGGGTAACTTTATTGAAGTATTTATAATCTACAGTCATTCTCCAAGTTCCATGTGTTTTTTTGGCAGGCCAAATGGGGTTAAAAGCAATAACAGTTTCCCTAACAATTCCTGATTCTAGAGGTACCTGAATCATTTGGGTGATTTCCTCCTCTGCTCCTTGAATATAATATTGATTTACAGTTGCCACCTTTCTAGGTATGAGCAGCACAACCAGATCCCACTTTGGGAATCCATGCGGGACAATTAGCAATAGGATGACAAATGCTGCTTGCAAAGCCCTGAAAAAAAGTGACCATTTGAAGTTTCAACCATACTTCCTGCCAACACGTCAGTACTCAGAACAAATCTCTTAATTGGGGCAATTAATATCAGCAGTAAATGACATAGCATTTCCTATTAAGGTAACCTCAGCTTGGAGGGCGGGGTTGAACTTCCCTCCAATCCACATATCTGTGATAGAGCTTTTTATAATCAATATCACTATGCAATACAGTAACTTCAGCTCCAGTGTTCAGGAGAGCTAATACATATAAAATACTAGCCTATAACCACCAATAACCTATTGGTGTGCCATCAGTCAAATTTTCCATGGCTTGCTGAGTACAAAGATCTACTTACTTGATCCTCCAAATGCAATACTGTGCTGGCATTAACACTGTTTTTATAAGTGCTTGCCAGTGACATGGGACTAGTTAATATCTGTTAGAGATTCCCTCCAATACACCTGTTGTAAATGGGACTCATGTTGTGACTGTTGGCTGGATCTTAAAATTACCGGAAACACCACAGGGTCCTCATTATTTAATGCTTCCCTAAAACATGCTTCTAAAACAGACCCTTCTTGGACTTCTACTGGAGATGCCCCAGGAGGAGCGGGGGGGGAGAAACAGTGGGAGGCAAGTGAAGCTTCAGCCGCTCAGCACCACTGTGCATGTGCGAGGGGGTAGGTGTGAATGATCCAGGGGCTCAGATTCTAATTTCTCATCTTTATCCTTTGCACCTCTGCTTGTGGGTGTTGCTTCTTTCTCTTGTGGAGATAGGATCTCAAAGGGTTCCGTTATCTCTCCCGCCAAAGGTTGTGTCTCCAAATGCAGCACAACAAATTAAGCAATTGATAATCTGTTACCGAACACTGGGCAGCCTTCAGTAGCTGCTTTAAAGCTTGCATATACAACTTTTGTTCCTTAGAAAGGCTGGAACTCATGATTTATGAGATAAGGACTGACTTGTCTTTTGTGGTGACAACTTTTTAATTTGGCCTTAGGTATGTTTCTTTTTTTTGTGCCTTTATATGGCTGGATGCAAAAAATATTTTGGGCAGACCCTGACATTTTTAAAGAGATATGTGCATAGCGCTGACTGACGTTATCTGCAACTTGTTAAGCTGTGATGAGCAGGAATATTTCCTTGTTCCAGGAATATTCCCTAGTAATACTTACAGGAATATTCCCTAGTAATAGCTTGTTTACGTAGCTTCTGTTTTCCCCTTCTTCTCCAGGTGCCACCTCTGTTGAATTGATACAGCTATAGGACAGCATGGTGAATTGGATCAAAGTATAACTTTATCCACTTTTTTTCTTTACCCACTCAGACTTGGACCAAGTTCATGTTCTGTTTCAAAGTGTGATTGTATTTACAGCAAAGTGCATTTATAATATCAGTAGAATGAATGCAGGTATATCCCCATAAATTTTTCTTTTTGAGAGATGTTGTCATGATGAGTTAAGATAAAGACAGTTTAATGGGGAAAGCAAAAGCTGCTCATGCAAGCAAAGCAAAGCAAGGAATTAACTCACTACTTTCCATTAGCAGGCAGGTGTTTAACGATCTCCAGAAAAGCAGGGCTCCATCATGCATAATGGTTACTTGGGAAGACAAACACCATCACTCTGAACTTACTCCCTTTCTTCCCCTGGCTTTATTGCTGAGCATGATGTCATATGACATGAAATATCCCTTTGCTCAGTCAGGGTCACCTGTCCTGGCTCTATCTCCTCCCAGCTTCTTGTGCACCACTAGCCTATTTGCTGTTGAGGTGATATGAGAAGGCCTCAACTCTGTGCAAGCACTGCTCAGCAATAACCAAAACATCCCTGTGTTTTCAATTGTGTTTCCAGTACAAATCCAAAACATAGCCACATATTAGCTTCTATGTACAAAATTAACTATCCCAGATAAAACCAGCAAAGATGTGAACTTGCTTTATTCACTGAACTGAGTAGGAGCTGTGTAGATGCTGTTGGAATGGCTCTCTCCACTAGATAATATATCTCGCTTCTTGGCAGGGGTCAAGGTTTGACATGACAGCCTTTTCTGGTAAGGGGGAAGAGACTGTAAAGATGACTCCTGTAAGTAGTTGCTCGAAACTCTCCCCAGCTCTGAGCCAGACCCACTTCGGGGCTGAGCCAATTAGACGCCTCCACAATCACTTTTTAAGAAGAAGCCTGTTTCTTCTTCCTGTTTCTTCCTTCTTCTGTCCCTTCTTCTTCTGCTGGTGGTGGTGCAAGGAGTAGGAACAGTGAGAGAAACCACCATGCGGACTCCAAGGTCAGTGAGGAAAGAGAGAAGGAGGTGTGCTGGAGCAGAGATTCCCCTGCATTCTATGGAGAGAACTGGTGAAGCTGAGATTTATTTTCATTTCTTTAAAGACCCCGCATCAGCGGTAGAGACTCATTTTGATAATGAGCCCGGACCAGGGGCAGTGATTCACTTCATTAAAGGCCCCAAGCCAGGGACAGTGACTATGGTCAGAGGAAGCCATGTCCCATGGGCGGGACCCTATCACTTCACTACAGATCCCAAGCCAGGAGCAGTGATTTTCTTCTTTAAAATTATGGCCAGAGGAGGCTGTGTCCCAAGGGAGGGACCCTTTATCGCTGTGTCTGGAGGAGGCCGTGTTCGTGGAAGGGACCCCATGTTCACAGCTGTAACTGTGGGGAGGAACCCACAACAAAGCAGCTCATTAAACTTATGCCCAGAAGAGGCCATGTCCCGAGAGAGGGACCCTGTAACTGAAGAAACTGCAACCGTGGCGAAGAACCCACACCAGAGATATTCACTAAGGACTGTGTCCTGTATGAGAGACCCTGTGTTGGAGCAGGGGAAGAATGCCAGGAGTCGTCCTCATCTGAGAAGAGAGAAGCGGCAGAGCCCATCTATGAGAGACTGACCACATCCCCCATTCCCTGCCCCCCTGAGCCTTGAGGGGGGAGGAGGTAGAGATACCAGGAGCAGTGAGCTGGGCCCGGGAAGAAAGGAGGGATGGGGGAGGGAGATCTTAAAGTGCTGGTTGTAATTTTCTCATCATCCTACTCCGTTTTTACTTTTATTCCATTCTATTTCTTTTATAATAAATTTTCCTTCTTTCCTCTCTAAGTCGAGTAGTGGAGTCTGTTTTGCCTGGAACCATAATTGGCAGCGAGCCTTCCCTGCCCTTGTCTTAATCCACAACAACCTTGCTTATCTTTTTACTCCCATTTCGCTGGGGCCTCTGCCATCCTAATGAGGGTGGAGGTGAATGGGAGAGACTGCCATGGTGCTGCTGTGCTAGCTGGGTCAAACCACAACAGCAGGTCTTGTACATGTGGGCTGGAGGCTGTACTTACCATAGCTATATGGTGTCTAATTGGTTTGATGCTCAGTCGGTAAGCCTGTAAGAAACTGTAGAACCACACAAAGCCTGTCTATTCAGTTAGCTGAACTCACAGTCACTGGCAGACCAGTTAACTTCAGGTTAAAGCTAATCATTTATCTATGTGCTTTGAAGATGAATTACAGGCACCTTTTATGCTGAAAGTATAGAGAAGATAAGCCCAAAAAGAAGTCAACTTTGAATTCATTATAATTTTGAATTTTTACATGGGCAATCTGATACCACACCTGTAGTTAATAATGCTAGAAGAGACCAAAAAACTAATTTTAAAGTAGTGGGAAAGGTTGCTTAGAATATGTAGTCATAGAATCATAGAATGGTGGGGGTTGGAAGGGACCTTTAGAGACCATCTAGTCGAACCTCCCTGCCGAAGTAGGTCTAGCAGGTCCTAGACTAAGTCACATGGGAATGTATCAAGCTGGATTTGGAAGACCTTCAAAGAAAGAAACTCCACAACTCCCCTGAGCAGCTTATTCTAGTGCTCTGTCCCCCTCACAGTAAAAGTTTTTTCTTATGTTTAAATGGAACTTTTTGTGTTCCAGCTTCATTCCATTACCCCTTGTCCTGTCACTAGATACAACAGAGAAAAGGGATGCCCCACTCTCCTGACATCCACCATTTAGATATTTGTAAATATTAATGAGATCCGCCTCCAGTCTTCTGTTTTCTAGACTAAACAGTCCCAGTTCCCGCAGCCTTTCTTCATATGAAAGATGTTCCAGTCCCCTGATCATCTTGGTGGCCCTGCACTGGACTCTCTCCAGAAGTACTCTGTCCCTCTTGAGATGGGGAGCCCAGAAATGGACACAGTACTCCAGATGAGGCCTCACCAGGGCAGAGTAGAGAGGGAAGACAACCTCCCTTGACTTGCTGGCCACACTCTTCTTGATGCATCCCAAGATGCCATTGGCCTTCTTGGCCACAAGGCCACATTGCTGGCTCATGTTTAGTTTATTATCGACCAGCACTCCTAGGTCTCTCTCTGCAGAGCTGCTCTCCAGCAGTTCGACCCCCAGCCTGTCCTGGTGCATGGAGTTGTTCCTTCCCAGATGCAGGACTCTGCACTTGTCGTTGTTGAACCTCATGAGGTTCCTCTCTGCCCAACTCTCAAGCAGGTTGAGATCCCGCTGAATGGCAGCACAGCCTTCTGACGAATCAGCCAGTCCTCCCAGTTTGGTGTCATCGGCGAACTTGCTGAGGGTACCCTCAGTCCCCTCATCCACGTCGTTGATGAAGATGTTGAACAAGACTGGCCCCAGAACTGATCCCTGTGGAACTCCACTGGCCACAGGCCTCCAACTTGATTCTGTGCCATTGATCACCATGCTCTGTCATTCAGCGAGCTCTTGATCCACCTCACTGTCCACTCAACCAAGACACACTGCTTGAGCTTTCTGATGAGGGTGTTATGGGAGACAGTGTCAGAGGCCTTGCTGAAGTCAAGGTAGATGACATCCGCTGCTCTCCCCTCATCTAGCCAACTGGTTATGCCCTCATAGAAGGCTATCAGGTTGGTGAGACAGGATTTCCCCTTGGTGAATCCTTGTTGACTCCCTCTGATAACCACCTTTTCCTTCATATGTTTAGTGATAACATTGAGGATGAGTTGTTCCATCACCTTTCCAATGAAGGAGAAGGTGAGTCAAGTCAGTTTGCAGAAGTGAAAGCCATCCAAGTTGCCCTAGAGATTGCTGAACAAGCAAAGTCACCAGGACTCTATATTTTCATTGACTCCTGTATGGTGGCTAATGCCCTATGGAGGTGGCTACAGCAGTGGAAGAGCAATTGGCAGCATAGGGACATACCCATCTGGGCTGTTGCATTGTGGGACATTGCCGCTCAGGTGGAAAACATGATTCTGAAGGTACGTCATGTAGATGTTCACATGCCCAAAAGCTGTGCCACTGAAGAATATCAGAACAACGAACAGGTAGACAAGGCTGACAGAATGGAAGTAGCTTGGGTAGACCTGGATGGAGCACAAGAGTGAGCTACTAGTAACTCGATGGGGCCACAAAACATTAGGATATCTAGGGAGAGATGCAACATATAGATGGGCTCATGATCGAGGGTTGGATCTGATCATGGAAGCCATCAAACAGGTTACTCATGAAGGTGAAATGTGCTGCAATCAAGCGAGCATATGAGTAAAGTCTCCCTGGAACAGAGACCGGTGGCTGGATTTTTGATTTGCGAGGCCTGGCAAATTGACTATATTGGATTACTGCCACTCACCATCTAGGAAGTAACCACTGGTTGGCTGGAAACATACCCTATAAACCATGCCACTGCCCAAAAATACCATCTTAAGCCTTGAAAAGCAACATGGTACCCCAGAAAGAATTGAGGCAGACAATGGGACTCATTTCTGAAATAACCTTATGAACTCCTGGGCAAAGAAGCACGGCATTGAGTGGATATAGCACATCCCTTATCAACCACGAGCCTCTGGAAAGATTGAGTGTGGTTGTTTAGCCATAGTTGGATGCCAGATGCCCACCAAGTTGTTCTATCACTCCCCCTCCTAAACTGGACAGGGGAGAGAGAAATATAGCAAAAGGCTCATGAGTCACGATAAGGACAGGGAGATCACTCAGCAATTACTGTCACAGGAAAAACAGAATCAACTTGGGGAGAAGTGATTTGATTTATTAATGAGCAATGAAAACAGAGTAGGGAAAATGAGAAATAAAACTGAATCTTAAAATACCTGCCCCTACCCCTCTATCTTCCCAGGACTCTCCCTTCTTCTTGCCCCAGTGGCGCAGCGGGATGGGGAATGGACTTTGCCACTGCTTCTTCTCAGGGGAAGGCCACTTAGAGGTTGTTTGGAAACAGTTGTTTAGGAGTAGTTTTGGCAACTACTAACTTCTATTGTTACCTAGAAAGTTTGTAAAAAAGATCTTGGACTCTTGGACCAATCACAATGGGACAAGAAAACTGAAACCACTCAAGCCTGAAGAAAGACTAGCTTGATCTTGTTCTACAGTTTGGACTAGCGCTAAAAGCTCAAAGGTGAAAAGTGCACTGTGAGGAAGATTTAAATCTTCATCCTGAACGACCACCAAAGACCACTGAAGGAGGCATGATGGAGGCATAACTTGGGCGGACTGAGACAGCACAATGGCCAGAAATAATGATAATGAGTTCTTAGAAATAATTAGCACAACCCAACCTTTTCTAAGAAATGTAATGAATATCACAAAATCACAGAATCTTAAGGGTTGGAAGGGACCTCGAAAGATCAACTAGTGTAGTCCCCCTGCCAGAGGAGGACCTCCTAGAGTAGGTCACACAGGAATATGTCCAGGTGGGTTTTGAATGTCTCCAGAGAAGGAACTTCCAGAACTCACCTGGACAGCCTGTTCCAGTGCTCTGTCACCCTCACAGTGAAGAAATTTTTCCTTGTGTTTCTTTGGAACCTCTTATGTTCTAGTGTGTACCCATTGCCCCTTGTCCTATCATTGGACAGCCTGGCTCCATCCTCCTGACACTCATCCTTTACATATTTGTAAACATTAATGAGGTCACCCCTCAGTCTCCTCTTCTCCAAGCTAAAGAGCCCCAGCTCCCTCAGCCTTTTATCATAAGGGAGATGCTTCACTCTCTTAATCATCTTGGTGGCCCTGCACTGAACTCTTTCCAGCAGCTCCCTATCCTTGAACTAAGGGGCCCAGAATGAGACACAATATTCCAGATGCGGTCTCACGAGGACAGAGTAGAGGGAGGAGAACCTCTCTTGACCTACTGCCCACATCCCTTCTAATATACCCCAGGATGTCATTGGCCTTAGCCACGAGGGCTCATTGCTGGGTCATGGTCATCCTGCTGTCCACTAGGACCCCCAGGTCCCTTTCCCCTATACTACTCTCTAAGAGTTCATTCCCCAACCTGTACTGGTACATGGGGTTATTCTTTCCAAGATGCAAGACTCTACGCCTGCCCTTGTTGAACTTCATTAGATTTCTCCCCATCCAACCCTCCTTCCTGTCCAGATCTTGTTGGATGGCAGCACAGCCTTCTGGTGTGTCAGACACTCCTCCCAGTTTAGTATTGTCAGCAAATTTGCTGACCGTGCCCTCTGTTCCCTCATCAAGGTCATTAATGAATATATTGAGCAGTACCGGTCCCAGCACTGAACCCTGAGGGACTCCACTACATACAGGCCTCCAACTAGACCCTGCCCCATTGATCACAACTCTCTGCCTTCTTCCCTTCAACCAGTTCACAATTCATCTCACTACCTGATCATCCAGCCCACACTTTCTCAGTTTTGCTGCCAGGATGCTGTGGGAGATGGTGTCAAATGCTTTACTGAAATAGAGATAAATCACATCCACTGAACTACCACCATCTATCCACCTGGTTACATCTTAATAAAAGGCTCTCAGGTTGATCAAACATGACTTCCCTTTGGTAAAACCACGTTAAGTGCTCCTGATGACCCTCTTGTCTTTTAAATGCCTGGAGACAGCATCCAGGATAAGTTGTTCCATCACCTTTCCAGGGATGGAGGTGAGGCTGACCGGTCTGTAGTTACTCAGGTCATCCTTCTTGCCCTTTTTGAAGACTGGAGTGACATTTCCTTTCCTCCAGTCCTCAGGCATCTCTCCTGTTCTCCACGACTTATTGAAGATGATGGAGAGTGGTCTAGCAATGACTTCTGACAGCTCCCTCAGCACCTGCGGATGCATCCCATCAGGTCCCATGGATTTATGCACATCCAGATTGCTCAACTGATCCTTAACCCAGTCCTCATCAACCAAACAAAACTCCTTCTTTAACCTAACTTCCTCTGGAGTCTGGGGCTCCTGAGGACAGTCTCCAGCTGTATAGACAGAGGCAAAGAAGGCATTCAGTAACTCTGCCTTCTCCATATCTTCTGTCACCAGGGCATCCGCCTCATTCAACAGTGGGCCTACATTGCCTCTAGCATTAGTTTTATCTGCAATGTATTTGAAGAAGCCCTTCTTGTTGTCCTTGACCTCCCTTGCAAGGCACAACTCCAATTAGGCTTTAGCTTTCATAGTTGCCTCCCTACATCCTCTGAAAAGTCTTATATTCATCCCAAGTGGCCATTCCTTCTTTGCATGATCTGTAGACTCAACTCTTCCACTTGAATTTGCCCAACAGTTCCTTATTTAATCATGCAGATCCCCTGGCTCCCTTTCTTGATTTCCTACTGTCACGATCCCCTGTTGGGTTTAATTTGGCAGAAGTAAACCTCCTTGCTTTCCATCTGACCTCAGACAATTCTGGGTTTCTAGGGGCAGCTGGACTTAACCTCTGAGTGATGTGCAATCAAAGAGGTTATCGTGATCAGATTTCGTATATTCTCGGGAACGGAATTAAGACTCAGAGTCTTAAAATAAAGTGCTAAACTATTTTACCCACAACAATCAACAAGGTAAAGAGAAAGGGGAGAAGGAAGGAAAAGAGTGAAAGAAAGAAGGAAAAGGTACAATAGTCGCCATCGCAAGTCCACATGGGCCAATCTGGCACATCTGCGATCACTATTTAAGGATGGAAATTTGAAGTGCTTGGTAGGAGGTGTAGGAGTGGTACAAGATGTAGGTGATCATGTGGACCCCACAGTCAAAGAAGGAGGAAGGAAGGTAGGAGGAGCGCCGGATCAGAGACCTCTCTGCAACCTGTGGCAAGAATTCAGGCTGTGCCCCTGCAATCTACGGAGGGCAATGACAGGACTGGGAGCCATCAGCAGCTCCAGGTGAGTGCGCCCGAATGGGCAAGAGACTGTGAGGAGGTGGCCATGGCATAGGCTGGAGAGCCTACAGACTGCAGAGCAGACCCACACAAGAGGTGGAAAGGAGCTGCAGCCTTTGGGATGAACACGTCAGAGTGGCCCATACAGGGCTGCTGGGTGTGTGAGGTACCCCGCAATGGAGCAGGGAGGACCAGCGAGAAACCCACCTGCCCTGAGGAGACACAAAAGCAGGAGCCATTGGAAAAAGACTGACTGAAATCCCCATTCCCTATCCCCCTGAGCCATTCATGGGGGGAGGAGATTGACACTGGGATCAGGGCTCTGAGCCTGGGAAGAGGGGAGGGATGGGGAGAAGGTGGTCTTAAAGGGCTGGTTGTGCTCTTCATCACTGTACTACTCTGTGTTGTTTTCTGTTTGTTATGTTTTGGGGTTTTATGGTTATGTTTTAGCTGATGATGGATTAAATTATTTTCTGTTTTCTTCCCCAAGCTGAGTAGCCTGGTCTGTTTAAGCATCAATTAAGCCCTCCCTGGCCTTTGGGAATTCTTAAGTCTGTGGTACTTGAGTCTAATTGTGGTCTTTTTACCTTGGATGGGCCTAAACCATGACAATTCTCAAATAGCCCACTCATTGCTTAGACATGATGGACTAACTCTCCCATCACTTCCTAATCAGAACTACCAACATACCTACACTCCTGCAAAAGCTGAGGCAGCCCACTGAATTCAACTTGGCATCAATTTAGTAGATATGTGCAGTGTTAGCTACTATAAGCCACAAGGATAAAGCTGTCAGCGTGAAGGTAGCAATATGCAGTGGTTCAGGGCATTTGATCTTCAGCTGGGGCAAAGCATGATCAATGACAGAAGAGAGTGAAGACACTTTGCAGTCTGTCTATGCATCAGCCCTGGGGTCCTGGAGGGCTCCCAGCAACACTGATACTCCAGCTATCGTGTACTCCCAGGCAGGTGTGGAGTAATTGCCGCGAAGTTTTCGGCTCTTGGCCTAAAAACCAGACTCGAAGTCTGCGAACCAGGCTCGAAGCCTGAAATCAGGCTCGAAGCCTGAAAAATAAACCAGACTCGAAGTCTGAAAACCAGGCTCGAAGCCTGAAAAATAAACCAGACTCGAAGTCTGAAAACCAGGCTTGAAGCCTGAAACCAGGCTCGAAGTCTGAAAAACCAGCTCTAAGCCTACTTCATGCAGCAATCAACCCAGGGTCCAATTCTCAGCTGGGTGGGAAGAAATCAGTCCTACTCAATGTGAGTGATAGCAGAAATCTTCTTCTTTATTGAAAGCAGGCTCTAACTTATATACACAGCAGCTTCAAAGCTAGCTCAGCAACAGCAGCTAATAGATTACATTTTCATGTTCATCCTACTTGCGGTTTCTGCGATAAGCAAGCTCCCTCACACTTTCCCATCTTGTTTTCCCCCAGAGTTGTTTACCACCTTTAGCCGAAAACAGTCCGACCTTGAGGGAACAGAAAGCGGCCTGCTGTCTACGTGACAGCAACTACTTTAACCACGACTCTGACTCTGGTCTTGATTGTGCATTAAATTCATATAACTAGAGCTCAGGCTGCCTTGCCCCAACGGGCCTAACATTATACCCCGGGATCCATGTCCATACTCAGTAATGGCATCCTGAGTATCTGTTTCTCTATAATCATGCTGGATTTATGTAGCTCTTTTCAATAAACAATCTGATCTCCATTTCAATACTGCACATGTATTCTTCTCCAAGATCCATGTTTCCATCTCTGACTATTCACTCCATCCTTCCCCACACTGTATCACAGTTATTTTCTCTACTATCTGCTGCAAGGAGCTCATTTGTCAAAGGGATAAGATCTTTAAGGGTGTAAAGGAAGAAGTCCCTCAATACAGTTTTTATCCCACCGTATTTGTTGTCAGGCAGTCAAGCATTAGCCAGTCATGGAGAATTTTGCAGGGACAGTTTGTTTAAATGCATTTAAAAATAAATGTTTTTTTCAAGGCCATAGCACCCTCGTGTCAATGAAAGGGAGCCCATACTGGGAGAAAAACATCTAGATATTTGAAAATACTGGTTCTCCTAGCCAAGGGTAGCCACTTGCCTGGGGCACTGGAGGTGCAAGGGGACCACCCTCAGCCCCTTGCTACCACTGGGAGAAGACACAGAGACAAATTTCTGTTGGTATATGTGATTTGAGCAGAAAACTGAGAGATGCAGTACTAGGTGGGCCAGCAGAAGCTGACTGGGCTGGAGTTGACCCCATCCATCAAGGCAGATGGGCATGCTACCAGACAGCAACCTGGCCTTGCTTCCTGGCTCTGCATCTGGACTGCTGATTTTGAAAGACACTGAAAAAAAAAATGTAAGAGGATACTCCCATGATGTAAGGACTGGGATGCTTCATGGAGTTAAAAGCCAAACTCCCTGCCCTGAGCACAGTCCCCCACATGGGAGGTATTGCAGATGAGCACCTGTGAACTCCAACATAATCACCTCCACAGCAGTGGGCATGGGTAGGGGAGAGCAGACTACTGGTAGAGCTGAGCACTCACCGCATCACTGCCTGCTCTGAAGCAGTGATTATTTTTAAAAATATTTTTCCCTGAGACTCCTCCCATGTCCAATGCCTTCCCACAGCAGTGAGTCAAGGCTCAGGGCTCAAAAAGAGGCACATTTTAGAGGAGCACAGAACTGGGGCTGGCAGATTGTGCCAGCAAATACTGCATGAAGGAAGGCAAAGGAATGTAGTGCACATAGCTCATTGGTGTGTGCTGAACAGGTGATTTACTGCTCTGGCCAAATGATGTCCAGAATTACAGTCACGTCATCACAGACCAACATGGACTGTATATATGCCACTCATAGAATCATAGAATCATAGAATGGTAGGGGTTGGAAGGGACCTCTAAAGATCATCTAGTCCAACTCCCCTGCAGAAGCAGGTCCACCTAGATCAGGTCACATAGGAATGTGTCCAGGTGGGTCTTGAAGACCTCCAAGGAAGGAGACCCCACAACCTCCCTGAACAGCCTGTTCCACTGCTCCCTCACCCTCACAGTAAAATAGTTTTTTCTTATGTTTAAATGGAACTTTTTGTGTTCCAGCTTCATCCCATTACCTCTTGTCCTGTTGGGATGCCCCAACCCTCCTGATTGGGGCTTTAAGGACAGTTCTAGATGTCACTGAGCTTTGCAGAGTTACTTCCTTCTCTGATATGAGCATTGCACAGACATCAAGGAGATTTACATCTAGCTGAATACCTACCACACTAAATCCATTCTTACTTGATACTTTACATATTTGTAAAACTTAAGAATCAATTATCAGTGAAACAGCCACTCATCCCCACATTAGTTTGCCTGCTTGAAGAAATATTTAATTGTAGGATTACACTTGATCTCTTACTTCCAAATTCAAACAGTTGCCTTTCTATATGAACTGCTGACAATAGCTGCATTTTTCATTAATTAAATCTTCCATGATTTATTGTCCTGGTTTCAGCTGGGACAGAGCTAATTTTCTTCCTAGTAGCTGGTATAGTGTTGTGTTTTGGATTTACTATGAGAATAATGTTTATAACACATTGAACAGCCTCAGTATTAGGGGAAAAGTAAACAGCAAAGCCTCAAATATTTATACAGGAGAAATAGTTAAAGACAATTTTTAAAAGTTATTAGTCTTCAAAATGTAAAGTGATAGAATAGTTGTAGATTAGTGATGAGAAAAACACTGAATATTATATTTCATTAGCAAGATGTGAGCCACCGCAAGAAAGGGGTGAATTCATCTCTTACAGCATCAGATTTTTCCATCCAGCATGTGTCATTCAGGCATACTGCATGTCAGGTAAGATAGCAGCAGTACAACATAACAATATATATTTACCGATGCCTTCTAGACTCATCACAAGTGAGTTGTCACTGTAAATCACAACCAAAGAATTTGTACCTCTGAGACCCAAACATTGTTACTGCCAAAGAACTTAAGTAGGACATTGAACTGCTGGAATTGTCAAGGTCAGCCAGTATACCCACAGAGTTATCTATGCTTCACTACTATACGATAGGATTTCAAGTATTTGAGTGACAAAAATGGTGCTTAGTAAGTAACTGTAAGTAAGTATCCCAAGTAACTGTTTATTGTATTGTAAAAAAGACACAGCTTAGCACACTTCCTAAGTTGCTTAACAGTACTAGAACTAAAATGCCATATAAATACTATTATTATTTCTTGTTTAACTATCTTTATCATACATATATGTTCTTTAATTATACATTCTTTTAGAAGTTCAGTAAAAAAAACATTGTACATATAAAATGTGTTCTCATTGTAAGCTAATCAACCACAGAACTCTCATCCTGCACTGCTCATCCATTTCCAGCTCTATACTGTGAAATTGTCTTGCAGCTTTCAAATCCTATGAATGGCAGGGAGCCTAAAAAGGAGCCACTCAAAAGGCAACAATGTATTCCTATGGTCAAGGACCCTCTTCCCTAACCTTGCCCTGTCCCCACACACTCCTGGACAGTGGCAGGGATCTCTAAAAACCATGAGTCCTGCAGTCAACTCCACACAGCCTTGCTGGCGGCTTCCAAGCCAGGTTGCAGCAAGAAGGTCACCTCCATCCTCACAGCATCGAGACCACTCCATTGTGTTCAGCCCTGTCTGCTGCTGGCATGCACCACAGCCCAGCCAGGGCATGGTTACCAACTGCAGCTCTCAAGCTTAGATTGGGATGTATCAGCCTCTGAATATTTACTGTGAAATCTGTTTTACTTCTAACAAGAAATTACACGACTCTAAGGTTGGAATTTGTCACTGCATGTTGCATTTCTTTAGATCCTCAATAAATTAAACAGGTTTCTCTTAATTGTGAAGTCAAAGAAATATCTCAAAAAATCAACAAGAGGCAAGAGATGAAAAGAAACTTGTCTTTCCATGTTCTTTAGCAGGAAAAAAAATGCTTAAACTGATTTGAGCTTAGGACAGGCACAATACTAAGAGGCATTTCTGCATAATTTCCAAATCTCACTTCTTGGGGAACTTGGTTCAACTCCTTTTAAAACAAGCCTCACTCACCAGTCACCTTTGAGAGAAGTTGAGGTTCACTGCATCCTCACACTTCACTCGAGATGTAGGAGCAATCTGAGACTCTGAAAAATCTGGCCACGGCAACTTTACAAAGGAAACAGATTAAAGAAAGTCATGATCTATAGACCATGAACTGTAGGAAGCACCTTCTGAGCATGCCTTATCAAAGGCTTGTTCCAAAGCAAGTAAACTCCATCATGATCAATAAGCCCTTGAAGTGGATTCTGCTCAGTTCATACAGGGGAAAAAAAAAATCCTTTCAAAGAGAAGAATAGTCAGACAAGATGAAGAGGCAGAGGTTGCAGCTAAACAAGTGCAGCCAGAGGTAACATGAAAGGCTGCAGAAGTCTACTGAAGTATCTGAAAGAGCCATTGCTTCATATATTGTACAAAACACTATTTTTATTCCTCCTCTCCTTTATTATTTCTGGAGTCAAAGACAGGTGCTCCCTGAATTTCAGAAATGCTGCACTCAGATGAATAATAGATACCAACTCTAAAAGGAAATAGTTTGAAATTTTAAATTCACTTTAGCACAACAGCAAAGTCATTTTTGTCCATTGTCTCCACAAGTGAACTTAGCCTTCTGCAAAGAAATGGTATATTTTCCAGGGGAAACGGTTTTTCTCAGAAGACAATAGGATTAGTGTTAATTTTTGCTCTGCACAGCCCAGAAACATGAATCTAAGGGCAGATCTCATTTTCACAGATAGTAAACTTTTTGAATGTTTAAGAACTGTGACAAAAGCAGTTGTGAAGAGAAAAATATTTTCCTTGCTTGTATTTATACCATTGTTCTCCCCCACAGATATAAAAGTATTAGAAGGCAGTCAGTTATTCTCCCTGTTTTACAGGTAGCAAAACTGAGACAAGGTTGCACATGATTTGCTTTGGGTGGTGTGGTCAGTCAGTAGAAGAGCTGGCACCATCTCAGTGATGTTTTATAGTCACTGATCACCACAGCATCTCCCTTTTCTGATCATATTGAAAGGAAAAACTTTAGTTTTCAAACACTCGATTTTCATGCAAAATAAGCTCTCCTAAGCTATGAGATGGTGTCAGATGAACTCACATCTCCTGAGCCCTGTCCCTTACACAACTATGCCAAAAGCAAAACTGACATACACATTGCTGGGAACATACATACTCATTATGATACTCTTCCTGTTGGATATAAGCATGTCTTGTTCCAAACTGATTAAATTCCTTTAGGAACAATAAAGACCTTGAAGTGTATTCCAGTCAATACTTAGTGAGAAAACAAGTAGTCTCTCCACGAAGAATAGCCAAACAGGACAAAAGAGCCTATAGAAACACTACCATTGATTAACCAGCTTTCTAAATACTAAGCCCTGCAACAGAGATCTGAGTGTCATGGGTTTGTGAGGAGTCGCTTTTACTTGGCAACAGGGAGAGGGGGTTGCAGTCCAGGCCTGGTAAAGAGTTCTCAGACTTTCCCCCAGCTCTGAGGTTTGGACCCACCTCCAGCCGGGCCAATCTGACGTCTCTGCCATCACCATTTAAGGACATGAATTTGAAGTGCAGTGGAGGAGCTGGAAGGGAAGGGCAAGATGGAGGTGACCATGCAGACCCCACAGTCAGGAAAGGACAGAAGGAGCAATGCTGGATCAGAAACAGCCTACAGTGAGAAGTAGAGACCTTGTGAGAGGAGGGGAGAGTTAGAAGCTCCGGGTCAGAGGGGGTGAGCAGTTTAGACCACAACCTGGAAGAGGCAAACTTGGTGTTGTGGCATCCCATCAGAACTACCCGTGCAGGGTTGCCCAGTGTGTGGGAGACCCTGAGCAAGGGAGGACTGATGAGGAGTCCTCCTCAGGAGCAAGGAAAAGTGGCAAGAGACATCAAGAAAGGACCGACTGCACCACCTATTCCCTGCCCCCAGCGCCACTTATGGGGGGGAAGAGGTAATGATAGTGGGCTAAGGGCTCTGGAAGCCCAGGAAGAGAGGAGGGGTGGGGGAAAGGGATCTTAAAAGGCTGGTTGAACTATTTCATCAATTGCCCTACTCTATATTATTTTTCTATTGGATATTCCTGGCACCAGAGTTAGCAGGGCTCATTGGGAGAGCTTTAAACTAGATTTGAAAGGAGAAAGGGGAAAAATAAGACCTGACGTGGGAATAAAGAACTGATAATTGGCAAAAAATGTAAACTGACCTTCAGAGTATGAGACTGATTGCTGGTGAACCAGGTAACGTTACAGAATGCCAGGTTGTGAGTGTGAGAAGCAGCAGTGTGAGTGTGGAGAACAGGCAAAGCCTGAAGGTCAGGAGGATGTAAAAGCAAATACAGATATGTAATTTTTACAATAAATTGGGATGTGCATACAACAGAGCAGCATTTGCTCATGGCAATGCTCCCCGTTCAGCAATCCTGAGTGGGTTTAGTGTGTTTCAGCACGTTGTCCTGATGTCGACTGGCAAGTGGTGTCCCAGTGCGAGGCGAAGTAATCAGCAGTGTGCTCGTATGCCAAGGAGGAACAACGTCCAGACCAAACCTTTTTCCTCTGCCTCTGGTGAGTAACAGACAGCAGCGTCTGTCTATGAGAAGCTATCAGCATACATAAGTTCAGAAAGGGTTTTCCTTTCTCCCATTGGGCCTTCAGGAGAGACAGCGCTCCAGGCCCTCAGCATTCGCCGACCGCCGGCTCCCAGACGGGCCCTCCGTGGCACACAGCTTGTCCGTGCTGCACCCCTCCCCACCTCCTGCCGCCGTCAACCCCGGTTTATCAATCACACTCTCTCTCTCAGTCTCTCTTTCTTAAATCATGGGATCCGGCCTTTCTAAGAAACAAAAGTCATATATGCAAGCTTTGAAGCAGCTACTGCAGATTGCTAACTGTTCAGTAAAAGATGATCAATTGTGTGAGTTGTTGCACTGTATTTGGAAATATTGTGTGTGATTCCCAGCAGAAGGGAGTGTAAATTTAGCATTATGGTACAAGGTCAGACAAGAGTTTAAAACTAAAAAAGCATTGGGGCTTACAGTTCCTACCTTTGTTGTGATTATGTGGCAATTGGTTTATATGGCTTTACAACCTCTGTCAGGAGAGATAACAGAACACTCTGAGATTCCATCTCTACAAAAGAAAAAAGTAACAATCAGTGCCCCCCCAGAAGAAACAAACAGGGGTGCAAATGATAAAGATGAGAAATTAGAATCCGAGCCCCCAGATTAGTCGCTCCCCTCCCCACACATGTGCAGTGGAGCTGAGAGGCTGCAGTTTCACTTGTCTCCCGCCGCATCCCCCTCCCCCACAAAATCCCCCATCCCAAGGCATCCCCGATAGAAGTCCAGGGAAAAGGGTCTGTTTTAGACACGTTTTAGGGAAGCATTAAAAAATGGGGACCCTGTGGCATTTCCAGTGATTTTAGGACCCAACCAACAGCCGCAACATGAGCTCCTGCCATATGAGGTTTTTAAAGAATTGCGGAAAAGCATCAAGAACAGGCTTCACAGCCCCTTTACAATGGGTATATTGGAGGGAATCTCTTGAGGTTATCAGTTGGTCCCATGAGACTGGCAAGCACTTGTACAAACAGTGTTAATGCCAGCACAGCATTGCATTTGGAGGACTGAATAGGTAGGTCTTTGTACTCAGCAAGCTATGAAAAATTTGACTGACAGCATACCAATAGGTCATGACATGCTAGTTGGTGAAGGGCAATATATGGACCCTCACATTCAAGCCCAGCAAGATCACCGCTAATATATCCAGGCTTCCCAAGCTGCACTAATAGCTTGGAAAAAGGTACCGGATGGGGAACGCAGCTCAAGTTCCTTTGCAACCATCTGACAAGGGATGCAAGAGTCATACCGGCAATTTATAGACCATTTGCAAGCAGCAATCTCATGACAGGTAGATAACTCTGAGGCAGTCAAAGCCCTGTTACTACAGTTGACATACAATAATGCTAACACTGATTGGCAAGCTGTACTTGCACCCATCCGGGGAAAAACTCAGGAGCTTGGTGAATATTTGACAGCTTGCCAAAATGTAGGTTCTGAAGGACACAAGGTGCAGCTGTTGGCTGCAGCCTTATCAGCAGTACAAGGAAAAATAAAGCAGCATCTAAGGAAAGGTGCTTCTCATGTGGGAAGCCTGGACATTTTAAAAATGACTGCAAGCACAGGAAAGAGCACAGCTCATCACCTTCTAAACCTTGTCACAGGTGTGGGAAATGGTTTTACTGGGTTAGTCGATGTCAGAAAAATTTTGACAAGAATGATGAGCCTCCTTCGGGAAACGGGAGGAGGGGCACGAGGTCCGGCACCCCAACAAATGTCTGGGCCCTTCAGAATAATCCTCAAACATTCCACAACTAGGGCGAAGTGTTCATGAGCTCTGTGCAGCAACAACTGGTAGTGCAGGATTGGACCTTGTCATTACCACAGAACTGATTCTTAAAGAATCAGATGTAACATATTTGGCTTCAACTGGAATCTATTACCTTCAGGAATGGTAGGTTTAGTTTTGGGCTGCTCCAGTATGTCTATGCAGGGATTGACAGTAATTCCCGGGGTAATTGACATGGACTATCAGGGTGAAATAAAAGTAATGTTGCAGGCATCAGGGTTTCACATACTTTCCCCAGGAACAAAAAAAGCACAGCTTGTGATACTGCCATATTGGGTAGCCCAGGCAGTGTCAGCTCAAAGACATATTGCCAGATTCAGTAGTACAGGAGTTAAAGATGTTTTATGGGCCACTGCAAACAAACAAATCCATTGTAACAATAAAAATTCAGGACAGAACTTTTGAAGGTCTTATAGACACAGGAGTAGATGTATCTATTATCACACGACATGACTGGCCATGAGATTGGGAACTGAAAACGGTCCCACTTTTGATTACTGGCATAGGTGGCATATCTGCCCTGCAACAAAGTAAGAGGATCTTGCATTGTGAGGGTCTAGATGGACAAAAAGGATGGCTACAGCTGTATATAATGGATTGTCCCTTGAATCTATGGGGAAGGGATTTGTTGAAACAATGGAATGTGACCATTCAGATCCAGCCTTTTGGCAAGGGGCAACAATCATGATCCCCTGCCTACAACTGACTTGGAAAGTACAAGAGCTGGTGTGGGTTGATCAGTGACCCCTGAAAGGGGAGAAATTACAGCATGCCTAATGCTTAGTTCAAGACTGACTAGAAGCAGGGCATATTGAACCTTCTACTAGCCCATGGAACACATACACTTTTGTAATATCGAAAAAAATGGGAAGTGACAACTCTTGCAAGACCCAAGGGCAGTAAATGAAGTAAATGAAGTTAAGAAGGCTAATGACGTCCTGGGATGCATCAAGAAGAGTGTGGCCAGCAGGTCAAGGGAGGTTCTTCTCCCCCTCTACTCTGCCCTGGTGAGGCCTCATCTGGAGTACTGTGTCCAGTTCTGGGCTCCTCAGCTCAAGAGGGACAGGGAAGTGCTGGAGAGAGTCCAGCGCAGGGCCACCAAGATGATCAGGGGTATGGAACATCTTTCATATGAGGAAAGGCTGCGGGAACTGGGGCTTTTTAGTCTGGAGAAGAGGAGACTGAGGGGTGATCTTATTAACATTTATAAATACCTAAAAGGTGGATGTCAGGTGGTTGGGACATCCCTCTTTTCTATAGTAGACAGAAAACAGGACAAGGGGTAATGGGATGAAGCTGGAACACAAAAAGTTCCACTTAAACATAAGAAAAAACTATTTCACCGTGAGGGTGAGGGAGCAGTGGAACAGGCTTCCCAGGGGGATTGTGGAGTCTCCTTCCTTGGAGGTCTTCAAGACCCGCCTGGACATGTTCCTATGCGACCTGATCTAGGTGGACCTGCTTCTGCAGGGGGGTTGGACTAGATGATCTCTAAAGGTCGCTTCCAACCCCTACCATTCTATGATTCTATGATTCTATAATGGAACCTATGGGACCTCTGCAGCCAGGTATACCAAACCCCACCATGATACCCTAGAATTGGCTTCTAATTGTAATAGATCTTAAAGATTGTTTTTTTACAATTCCACTACATCCAAATGATAGGGCTAAATTTGCTTTTTCCATACCTGTAATAAACAATGTCAACCCAGGGAGGGCTACTGATGGAAAGTGTTACCATAAGGGATGTAAAACAGCCCTAATATTTGTCAGCATTATGTCCACTCAGTACTTGATCCAGTTATAAAGCAAAACCCTTACCTTTTAATATATCATTGCATGGACGATATTTTATTAGCAGCAAAGGACGAGGACTCTTTACAGAAGGAATATCAACAGTTGCAAAACTACCTTGTGCAGTCAGGGCTTCAAATTGCCCCCGAAAAGATACAATGAGTAGAGCCATGGAAATACCTGGAACATATATTACCCTATCGTACTGTTAGGCCACAGAGATTATGCCTTAACATAGAGGTCACAGCATTAAATGACCTCCAGAAACTGTTAGGAACAATTAATTGGGTATGGCTGTACCTCAGTATAGCTACCCAGCAACTAAAAAACCTTTTTGAGACCCAGAGACCCAGATTTAACATCCCCGTGTCAACTAACCTCTGAGAAGGAACTGATAACAGTGTGCGAGCATATTGAACAACTACAGGCAGACCAGCAACAAGACAATGTACCTGTTAGGCTGTTTGTATATCCTACTGCTCCTTATCCCTCAGCTCTCATCAGACAGTTAGCACCTGAATCATTATATTTGAGTGGATTTTTTTACCAGACACTCCAAAAAAACCAATAACACCATTTGTGGATCAGTGTGCTATCCTGGTAAAGAAAGGAAGAAAGAGATGTCAAACATTGGCAGGGCTTGACCCACAGATCATACATCTGCCTTGTACTAAAGAACAGCTGAATTATTTGCTCATGTAATCTATTGCCTTCCAGATTGCAGGGACCACCTCATGGGACAGGATTCACAGATCATGCATCAGACCAATATGATCAATGCAGAAGCCGTTTGTTTTAGCATTCAATCACATTATATATGTTACTCTTTTCTAAATACATGATCTATTATGATTGGATAGCTCAGTCTATCATGCTCTGTTCACGCACCTAATAACAGAATATGATTTGTTAAGATTAACTATGCTAGTATCTTGATAGTAGCAGTTTCGACATTCTTTTACCTAATTCCTTCTCTATCTAATTTCTATTCTAAGCTTGCACAGTTTCTTTCCCACATACAGCTGCCTTCATATCTACACTCTAATAAGCAACTCGTCCTTGACTATTCTTCAGGCCCATTGTTCACTGTCTGATATAGCTAAAGTCTGAGGCCTGCATCTGAGGCCTGTGTCTGAGCCATGCAACTTACGGTCTCATATAACCAAAGTCTGGGTGGGTCACATGTCCATTTTCCTTCAGGTACATTGCTACACCAGATATCCTTTGTGGACTTTGTAGGTGAAATATCTTTGACGCTACCAGCAAACAGGATACTACAAAATATACTGATTTTATCACTTAGAATAGTGCAGAAGGTTAGCCATATCCCCCTTCTTGCTGCAATTATGGTTTTTATAGATGCCTCTGGCAAAACCGGTAAGGCAGGCATTGCATGGAGACAACATGGAAAATGGCAAATTTATACATGTTATCAAGAGGGTTCTACACAGAGAACTGAATTACGAGCTGCCATTCTAGCCCTGAAAACATTTCCAAAGCAAGAAGTAAACATAGTCGCTGACTCAGCATACATAATTAAGGTCGTACAGCAACTTGAAATGGTGCTAGTAAAAAAAATAAAGATAAGAAACTGTTATCTATGTTTTTAACATTACAAGCATTGATTGACAAGTGGCAGCATCCTATGTTTATTAATCATATTTGATCACACACTAATTTGCCTGGACCATTGACAGAAGGGAATGCCCAGGCAGATGCAATTGTAGCAGTCACATTAGCCTTCCAAAAAGCTCAGGCTTCTCACAGTTTTTTCAACCAAAATGCACGGAGTCTGAAGAAGACATTTGACCTTACTAAATCACAGGCTTTGGACATCATTCGAGCTTGCCCAGACTGTCAGTCAACCAGGGGTACACAGCCTGTTAATATGGTGAATCCAAGAGGCCTGGAAGGCAATGAAATTTGGCAAACAAATGTAACACATATACCATTGTTTGGTTGCCTACAGTGGGTTCATGTAACGGTTGATACATTTTGTGGGATGATATGTGCTACTGCATGGGGAAAAGGTCGTGCACATAGGAAGTCACTGGTTGAGCTGTTTTGCAAACATGGGGGTGCTGAAAGAAATTAAAACTGATAATGGCCCTGGTTACACAGCTCAAAATATACAACTATTTTTACAACAATGGAGGATTCGGCATAAGACGGGTATTCTGTATAACCCCACAGGGCAGGCAATAGTCGAATGTGCACATGCTACATTGAAATCCTTGATTTTAAAACAAAGAAGGGAGAATTCTCCGGACACACCACATAATCAGGTACCAATGGCTTTATATACTCTTAATTTTTAAACAAAATCGTTTTGCCCTGACAGCTGTGGAATGCCATTTCAACACTATAATAGACTTTACAGCTAAACCGCAGGTTCTGTATAAGGATCCTGAAGGAGACCCAGCCTGGAAAGGGCCGGTAGATCTGTTGATGTGGCGGAAGGGTATGCTTGTGTTTTATCTCCCGCCGGTCCTCAGTGGATACTGGCAAGAAAAGTTAAGCCATATCATGAGCTGGAAGGATCAACCTTTCAACCCAATACCCCAGACTTCCCCACTGATGATACAGGAATTAACAGACAGGCAACAGATTCCTAGAAACTCGGTGACTGCAGTTGTCACTTGGGGACGTCTGAAATAACTACAACAGAATGCAGAGAATATGATGGCATGGGTAGGAGCAGAGTCAACACTGGAAAATACTTTTTTTTTTTTTTTTTACCTATCTGACCCTTATTTCAATCAACTCGACATTAAGTTTGATATTTTTATTTTGACTGGAAGTAACTGGTCACATATATTGGACACATGTCATCGATCCACCATTTTTGCCTTGGTAAGTTGGTGGGATCCCAAGATACTAGTAGCCAGTAATAACACACAGTAGACTGGAGGAGCTTGGCTTCCTTCTTCAGATGCAGAGAATCAGTTATATTGTAACATAACAGTGTATGTGGAACCACACAGTTTATAGCCTTTGCAATGATAGTGGCATTGATCATGAGGTCACCATCTGTGCAACTCATCCTTACATTGTATTGAATAGAACGCAGGCACAATTAAGCAATAGTGTTGGACATTCTCAGATTACTCACAGACAGAAGGGCTGAGACCTGAGCAATAGACCCTGAACCAAGTTGACCTATAGATGAACCAAATATTATATAAGTAGCTCATCATTAGTGAAATATATGTCATTATGTAGCTTAGACAAAACATAATTATTGACAAGGATAAGGTTTCCAATTATTAATGAAGGATGTAGCTAAAATGTTTATAAGAATGTATTTTTTGATGTGTCTGTTTCTGTATGTACAGGGGTTGGTTGTTGAGTCAGAGAAATCAGATGCTTAGCCTTGGTCAATAGTACATGGAAAAGAACCAAATAGATATGGAAACTCCCTTGGTTCCTCCTGGGGCCCTGGCCAAGCTTCAGGTGGCATCTCAACAGAGAGTAAAACTAGATGTTCTGCCGGTAAAATTATGTAAGATTATTCAACAATATAAAAAGCTGGATCCTCCTACAGTGACTTTGAAGACTTCACCTACAAGTGGACGCACTGCGTAGGGCCTCCCAATTTCTGGGACAGGTTCTCCAAATCCTCACTGTAACAGGGTCTCCTCATCAATTGTGGCTCTGGATGATGGTAATTAGGGCAATGGGTTATGTATCCTTCTTAATCACTATTGCTACTCTCATGTAGTAATGATTAGGTGCATTGATTTGCTTATGCTTTTTGCTGCTTACAAAAAAGAAATGGTTGTAACTGAATACATTTTGTTTTTTCATTTGTTGTTGTATTGTGAAAGGGAACATGAGGATATATATGGGAAAGCAATACTTTAGGAACTCAAGACATTTGCTTAGACACTGAACAGAGCGTTTGTCATTTTGAAATGTATTCTGATAATGGTCCAGAGTCTGTCCTAGAATATGTTGGAAAAGGCTGTGAATGTCTGTGAACCCTTTGTGATAATTTGTTAATAGACAAGGAAGGAGAGGTGGAGGGGCAGTCCTCTATGTTAGGGAGTGTCTTGACAGTTTAGAGACTAGTGATGGCAATAGTAGGGTTGAGTGTTTATGGGTAAGAATCACAGGGGGAAGGACAACAAGGCAGATATCATTATATGAGTCTGTTATAGACCTCCCAATCAGGATGAAGAGTTAGATGAAATATTCTATAGGCAGCTGGGAAAAATATTGCAATTGCTAGCCCTTGTTCTCATGGAGGACTTCAACTTGCCAGATGTCTGCTGGAAATACAACACAGCAGAGAGGAGACAGTCCAGGAGATTCCTGGAGTATGTGGAAGATAACTTCCTTACACAGCCAGTGAGGGAGTCAATGAAGGAAGGTACCTTGATGAACCTGGTGTTTGTAAACAGAGAAGGACTTATGGGAGATGTAATGGTTGGATGCCATCTTGGGCACAGCAATCATGAAATGATTGAGTTCCTGATTCTCAGAGAAGCAAAGAGGGAAGTCAGCAGAACTAGACTACCTTAGACTTGCGGAGGGCAGACTAACTTATTTAGGAAGTTGGTTGCCAGAGTCCCTTGGGAGGCAGTCCTGAAAGCGAAAGGAGTCCAGGAAGGCCGGAAGGAGGATCTGGGGAACTACTGGTCTGTCAGCCTGACCTCAGTGATAGGGAAAGTCATTTTGAAGCAGATCATCTTGAGTACCATCATGGCACACATACAGGACAATCAAGGGTTCAAGTCTAGTCAATATGGCTTTAACAGGCAGGTCCTGCATGACTAACCTCATCTCCTTCTATGACAAGGTGACTCACTTTGTGGATGAGGGGAATGCTGTGAATGTGGTCTACCTGGAGTTTAGTAAAGCTTTTGACACCGTTTCTCACAGCATACTCCTGGAGAAACTGGCTGCTCATGGTTTACATGGACATATTCTTCCTTGGGTGGAAAACTGTCTGGATGTCTAGTCACAGAGAGCAGCCTTCCAGAATCGATCCATTCCCACGGACTCAATACAGTGTGAGAAAAAAGTAGCAAACAAGTTATCAGGACAGCTGCTCTGAAGGCCACTGAACAAAATCAATTCTGATTAGAAGGAACTAAGGAGGGGGGAGTATAAGTAAAAGGGATGCTTGTACAATAAACAATTATTTTCCTGAACCTTAATAGAGTCCGTGCCCTGTTGCCACAAACGGTGTCTCCGTGTGAGGAGGCAATGTCTGCAACCAAAGACTGAGCCGGTGGCAAGTCCCACAGAACTGAAGCTACTGAAAGGAATCAGGAGCCTGGCACCAACACTATTCACCATTGTGGGGAGAGCAAGGTGAGCTGTGGGACGATGGGTCCTATCATCTGAAGAAAAATTGGTCTTGAGACTGATGGAAGGACTATTATCGAAGCATAAGGTGTACATATCCCCGAATACCCTGGGAAAACTTTTGAAATGGGTCTCTGTTGAGGTCCCTGGGGTTGATGCCGTTTCTATCTTTACAGCTCCTATATGGGATGAAGCTGGGGTGAGACTATGGGATCACACAACATGAGAAGTTAAACTTGCCACAGAATTGTTATCTCCTTGGAGTTTAATGTTGGAAATGATGCAGAAAAAGGACAGTTAATAGACCCAATAAGGGGAATCAGGATCACACACTGTGCACGCCCACACCTTTCTGCAGGACAGAAGGTGAGCAGACGGGAATGGGAGTTATGGGGAATTCAGTCACCCAGGAACAATAAATAAATCTAGATGTCTTATGTCATGTCTTGGACAGTCAGCATCGAACTGTGCCTACGCTGTCTTTAGCAACTTTTCTTGATTGGGTTCAAAAGAATGTGCGGAACTTCCCTCCTACAGGTACTTTTGAATGTAAACTAAAATAGGTGAAAAGCTCTGGGATGGGGCTACCGGGACTGATAAAAAAGATCCCCCCTCAGTTTCCTCTTCACTAGACTAAAAAGCCACAGTTCCTGCCCCCTTTCCTCATAAGGAAGATGTTCCAGATCCCTCATCATTTTGGTGGCCCTGTGCTGGACTCTCTCCAGAAGTTCCCTGTCCCTCTTGAGCTGGGGAGCCCAGAACTGGACACAGTTCTCCAGATGAGGCCTCACCAGGGCAGAGTAGAGGGGGAGCAGAACCTCCCTTGACCTGCTGGCTACACTCTTCTTGATGCATCCCAGGATATCATTAGCCTTCTTGGCCACGAGGGCACATTGCTGGCTCATGTTTAATTTACTGTCAACCAGGACTCCCAGGTCTCTCTCTGCAGAGCTGCTCTCCAGCAGGTCAACCCCCAGTCTGTCCTGGTGCATGGGGTTGTTCCTCCCCAGATGCAGGACTCTGCACTTGTCCTCATTGAACCTCATGAGGTTCCTCTCTGCCCAACTCTCAAGCCGGTCGAGATCCCGCTGAATGGCAGCACAGCCTTCTGGTGAATCAGTCAGTCCTCCTAGTTTGGTGTCATCAGCAAATGTGCTGAGGGTACACTCTGTCCCCTCATCCAGGTCATTGATGAAGATGTTGAACAAGATTGGCCCCAGAACTGATCCCTGAGGAACTCCACTGGCCACAGGCCTCCAACTCGATTCTGTGCCGTTAATCACCGGGCTCTGTCATTCAGCCAGCTCTCAGTCCTCCTCACTGTCCACTCATCCAAGCCACGCTGCCTGAGCTTTTCTGAGGATGTTGTGGGAGACAGTGTCAAAAGCATTGCTGAACGCAAGGTAGATGACATCCGCTGCTCTCCCCTCATCTAGTCAGCTGGTTATGCCCTCATAGAAGGCTATCAGGTTGGTGAAACAGGATTTCCCCTTGGTGAATCCATGTTGACTCTCCCTGATAACCATCTTTTCCTTCATATGTTTAGTGACTACATTCAGGATGAGTTGTTCCATCATTTGGCAACCAGATTTGGCAAACAGATGTAACTCATACTACTGAATTTGGTCATCTTAAATATGTGCATGTCACCATAGACACATATTCTGCATTTATTTTTGCCTTCGCACACACAGGAGAAAAAAGTCGTGATGTACGCTGTCACTGGTTTGCTGTTTTTTCATCTATGGGAGTTCTACAGCATATTAAAACTGACAATGGGCCTACATTTATATCAAGAGCCATACAACTATTTTTACAAGGATGAGGCATCTGATACACAACAAGAATTCCACACTCACCCACTTGGCAGGCTATCATTGAACGTACCCACAAAACTCTTAAATGCTGACTAAACAAAAGAGGGGGAATATGGGGGATACGCCTTCAGAATGGTTATGGAAAGCTACATTTGTATTAAATGTTTTAAATCGTTATCATGCAGATATGACACATGTAAATCCTCATTTTGAGGTTTCTCCTATGTTCCGGACACAACCTTTGGTCCATGTCCAAGACATGGCTATGGGACAATGGGAAAGACCCTTGCATTTAATAACTTGGGGACATGGATATGCTTGTGTCTCCATAGGATCAGGACCAAAGTGGGTTCCTGCACGATATGTTCAGCCACATCTGACAAATGAGAATATAATGCTGAAAAGAGCAACACCAGAGGAGTTAACATTAATAGGGTTTTTGTCTTTACAGGAATACTGTTATGGGTAACAACAAAAGGATGGGCAGTCACACAGCCCTGACAGAATATCTGGGTAACTTTAGCCAATGTCACAGGACAAGATACACTCTGTCTTAATACAGCTACACTTACTAATAGTTTTTCTAGGTATTGGGACTGCTCAAACTTTAGCAACGCTTAATAAATTAGGATGTTGGCTTGCAAAATTTAGCAATAGTACTATACTAGCACTAATTGGTTTGTTATCTGATGTAGACTCAGACATGCTACTTTGCAGAATAGAGCCGCCATAGATTTTTCATTGCTAGCACAAGGACATGGTTGTGAGGATCTTGAAGGTATGTGTTGTATGAATTTAAGTGATCACACAGAGTCAATATATGAGAGTATTCAGGATTTGAAGGATCTCACCAAACAACTTAAAGTGAGTGACTGAAATCCTTTTTTGGGCTGAGCCTGTGGTCAAGACTGGGGGCTTGGTTAAAGCAAATATTAATGATGGGAATTTTGTTCTTGTTAGCACTATGTGCATTTCATAGAATCATAGAATCATAGAATGGTAGGGGTTGAAAGGGACCTTTAGAGATCATCTAGTCCAACACTCCTGCAGAAGCAGATTTGTTGTAGGTGTCTGGAAGATCTCAGGTTGTAAAGCGAGAGGTGGAGGGTACAGAAGAGGTGGGCACAGGGTGGAGTGAAAGGAGGTGCTTGTGTTAGCAGATAAAAGCACATGGTGTAAACAATTAGTTGGAATAAAGCATCATCCATACTGTGTATGTAGTGATCTTGCCCCCTCAGCGGGGGTGGGCTGAGTGATCCGTGTGGGCGGCCTGGTGATGTTGTCGGTAGCGGCAACATATGGTGACCCCGACGTGATCGGCGGAAGGCAGGATGTCCGCGGCCATGGCACAGTTGGAATAGGTGATTAAGGTACTCAAGCCGGTGGCTGCCGCGAAGTTTTCGGCTCTTGGCCTAAAAACCAGACTCGAAGTCTGAAAACCAGGCTCGAAGCCTGAAACCAGGCTCGAAGACTGAAAAATGAACCAGACTCGAAGTCTGAAAACCAGGCTCGAAGCCTGAAACCAGGCTCGAAGCCTGAAAAATGAACCAGACTTCAAGTCTGAAAACCAGGCTCGAAGCCTGAAACCAGGCTCGAGGCCTGAAAAACCAGCTCTAAGCCTACTTCATGCAGCAATCAACCCAGGGTCCAATTCTCAGCTGGGTGGGAAGAAATCAGTCCTACTCAATGTGAGTGATAGCAGAAATCTTCACTTTATTAAAAGCAGGCTCTAACTTATATACACAGCAGCTTCAAAGCTAGCTCAGCAACAGCAGCTAATAGATTACATTCTCATGTTCATCCTACTTGCGGTTTCTGAGATAAGCAAGCTCCCTCACATTTTCCCATCTTGTTTTTCTCCGAAGTTGTTTTCCACCTTGAGCTGTTAGCTTGTTAGCTGAAAACAGCCCGACCTTGAAGGAGCAGAAAGCGGCCTACTGTCTGCACTGACTATGTGACAGCAACTGCTTTAACCATGGCTCTGACTCTGGTCTTGATTGTGCATTAAATTCATATAACTAGAACTCAGATTGCCTTGCCCCATCAGGCCTAACATTATACCCCGGGATCCATGTCCATGCTCCCTCATTTTTTCTCCACAGGTGGCGCCTGAGGTGGGCAAGCGGATTAATCGAAAGCCCACGGCCGCGTGCATCCTATGGATGTGGAGGCGAGGTGTGGTACAGACACCCACAAAGTTATTAAACGTCCAGAATTGGACGGCGGTGGAGGAGTAGATGTTACAGACTGCCTTAGCGGGGACCAAGGGGATGGATCAGTATCTTAAAATGTGTGTGTGTGGGGGGGGTTAAGAGAACTCTGTCTAAGGCAGCAGAGGAGAGACAGTTTTGGTTGTCGGAGCAGGAAGCTATCCGGGGGAAGGGGCAGAAAGCGCAGACAGAGGACAGACTTTGTAGTGATCAGGAGGCTCAAAAGAGCGTGGAAGTGGAGAGTCTGGGGGCGCAGACGGGTCCGTCACTATGTGGGGACGTGGAATGTGATAAACTTGACAGCGAGGAGGAGAGTGAGGGGTGCGGTCCAGGAACAGAAGCCCCCGCGGGAGAGCTACTTCCCAGTCGAGCCCCGCCCGCCGGGTTACCCCTGGGGACGAATTGCCGAGGATGCGGACGGGGAATGCCGAGCGGGCGGATTCAGGTGGGGGTGCGGCGCAGAATGATCAGGGGAGAGTGGGGGGGCGCGACCCCGAGTTAGACTGGGCACCATCGGGCACGCGAGGGGAGACAAAGGAAACGAAAACTCAGGAGAGAGTAGTGTCGACTGCGCCGCCGGCGCCGGGGACGGCACGGAGTGAGCCAGACCCCCCCGCCCCTTCCATCCACGGCCGCCGCCGCTCATCCGCTTCCCGCGCCCGTTAGGTGTCTCCGGAGTGACCCTCCCACCCCGCGCGCCGACACCACCGGCCCTCACAGCCCTCACGGACCGCTGGGCTCATCCTTTCCATCCTCAGTCCGTTGCCTCAACGAGTGTAAAAAATGTTGGTCATGATGTCATGCATTTTGCTATAAATGTGATGATGAATAGTGGTTTTCTTACAGTGGAAACTTTCTAAGGCGTTTTACATGTCAGGAATGGAACTTGGAAGAACAGAACATTTTGGCATTGAGAAGTCAGTGACATATTAAAAAAAAAAAAAGCGGTGAAGAGATTTTGTGGGAAGTGGTTTGTATTTTGGACTCATTGGTGAAGGATTTTTTTTGATCAGGAGTAAAAAATGGATTTTGTCATACTGTTGATGCTTCAAATGATTGTGGTAAATGGTTTTAGGCAATTTCAACAACCCAAGCAAAACACGTGGCTTACACTGGCCAAAGCAATCAATCAGTCTACAATATGTTTATCAATGGCCACTCCAGATAATCCTTTGTCTATCTGTTTGGTGGGAGTTCCATTAGATGTGGCACAAGGGCCTGTACCAAATGCATTAAAAACAAATCCCTTAGTTAAGGGCAATGGTAAAGTTGACAGCTGGGATTTGATCATTTCATGGTTACCAATAATGACAACAGAGCCATAGGAGTTAGAATTATTGGGATCTATAAAGATGGATTTTTGTGTTATGTTTAATTTTACCAGCAATACCAAAAAATTTTAGACAGAATGTGGATCCCATCCTGGGCGTGTATAAGAACACGACATCTTGGTGCAATTATACTTCACCAAAAAGACCCAGGTCTAGTCTTGTGCCTATACAGTTACCAAATGGAATTTTTCTGATTTGTGGGGACGAGGCAAGGCCTGGAATACCCTCAAGATCACAAGGGGGACCGTGCAGTTTGGGACGACTGACGATCTTGATGCCTAATCACACAATGATTTGGAAATATCGTTGATCAAAACGATTTGTGCATGCATTTACTAGCGAATGTGATGACCATGTTACCTTTGGTCTCCCTCAGCAATAATAGCAACTAGTATATTTGCTCCAGATGTAGGAGTAACTGCTTTATTAACTCAGCTATGCAAATTAGGCTTAGCAAACAAAGTAATCAAACCTCAATAACATTAGAAGGCTTGATTAGTGATGTAACTAGTATTAGACATGCAACCTTGCAAAATAGAGCTGCTATAGATTTTTACTTTTAGCACAAGTGTAATAATTTTGTTTGTCAATTGTGCTTTTTTTTTTTTCAGTGTATAAAAAGAAGCTTACCAGGCATGAGTTGCTCAAAAAGAAAAAGGGGGAATTGTGGAGGAATTTCTGTGTGAAAGAGGCCACGGCCTGGTAACAGTGAACAACCCATGCTTTGAGAAATAATGTGTGGATTGTCCTTGAGCCACTCTGTGAGAAAAGAAGAAAGAATGCCTACATGATAACAAGCTCGAGCAAGGAGGAGGCTGAAGCGGTATGTAAAACTGCAAGGCTTATCGCAGAAAAGTACAGCTGGCTTTTAGAGAAAGAACCAATTAGAAGTAGTGTAAACATGCTAGCTTTGCTGCTGATTATAAAACTCTGATGCTTGTTAGTAAAATTTGAGTTATGATCTAAAAAAAAAAAAAAAGAAAACCATCCAAAAAAATCCCAAGCCAAACTGTTTCACTGTGAGGGTGATGGAGCAGTGGAGCAGGCTGCCCGGGGTGGGGTTGTGGAGCCTGCTCCCTTGGAGATCATCAGGACCCACCTGGGCATGATCCTATGTGACCTGGTCTGGGTGAACCTGCTTCTACTGGGAGGGGGTTGGACTGAGTGATTTCTGGGGGTCCCTTCCAATCCCTAATATTCTAACATTCTATGATTCCATGATTCTATGATTCAATGACCGATGGGGACGGATATGAATGGGCTCCCCTAGAAACAAAGGTTGTGAAGGAACTGCATGGGACTGTAAAGACACACGCTTTACAGATGCCTCATCAAAGACCAACACAGCGGCAGTGGTGTGGAAACAGGGAGACAGATAGGAGAAAATCTTGCATACTGAGGCTACAAAATCGGTGCAATATCTAGAGGCCAAGGCTGTCGCCCTTGCCCTGGAGGCATGGCATTCAACGCCACTCAAGATCGTCACTGACTTGAGATTTGTTGCTGAACTAGTTCGACAATGTGGACAAGCCATTTGTGCCTCCACCAGTATAGCAGACCTCATATTGAATGCCTTACAAACTCGTGCTGCCCCCTGCTCTATTGTACACATCAACAGTCACACCAATATTCCGGAGGCTTTCACTGAAGGTAACCAAAAGGCAGATGAAGCAGCGGTGCATGTATGGCCTATCTCTGCTCAAGAGGATTTCCCAGTGGCCAGACAGCTACACGCCTTTGGCATTGTGGAGCACGGGCGCTAAATCATCAGACCAAGATCCCTCTCCAAGTGGCAAAGCAGATAGTTGCTGTTTGCCCTCAATGCGCTTATATTTAAGTGGAACTTTTTGTGTTCCAGCTTCATCACATTATCCCTTGTCCTCCTGCTAGCTACAATAGAAAAAAGGGATGCCTCAACCTCCTGACAAGCACCCTTTAGGTATTTGTAAATGTTAATAAGATCTCCATCATCTCTCTGCCTTTATTGTTCCTTTAATAAATCAAACCTTTTTCTCCTTGAGTTGAGTCTGTTTTGCCCATGACGCTAATTGCTGAGTGATCTCTCCGTCCTTATCTCAACTCACAAACCGTTTGTTATATCTCTCTCTTCTGTCCAGTTTAGGAGGGAGATTGATAATATGACTTGGTGGACACCTGGCTAAGCCATCACAGAAGGGATGGAAGGATGATCTGGGGGAAATTACAGGCCTGTCAGTTTGACTTCAGTGCCTGGGAAGTTGATGGAGCATCTTTTTTAATGATCTGGATGAGGGGATAGAGTGCACTCTTAGGAAGTTTGCAGATGACATCAAGCTCGGTGGAGGTGGTGATATGCTTGAGGGTAGGGAAGTTTTACAGAGAGATCTAAATAGGCTGAATGACTGGGCCAAGGCCAATTCCATGAGTTTCAATAAGGCCAAGTGTCAGGTCCTGCACTTGGGCCACAACAACCCCCAGCAGCACTACAGGCTTGGCAGGAGTGGCTGGAAAGCTGCCAGGCAGAGAGGGATCTGGGAATTTTGGTTGACAGCCAGCTGAACATGAGCCAGCAGTGTGCCCAGGTGGCCAAGAAGGCCAATGACCTCCTGGCATGTATCAGGAATAATGTTGTCAGCAGGAGGAGGGAAGTAATCATTCCCTTGTACTCAGCTTTTGTGAGGCCACACCTTGAATACCATGACCAGATTTGGGCCCCTCTCTACAAGGATATTGAGGTGATGAAGAGGATACAGAGGTGAGCCACCAAGCTAGTAAAGGATTTGGAGCATGTCTTATATGAGGAACGGCTGAGGGATCTGGGACTGTTTAGCCTGGACAAAAAAAAAGGCTCATGGGAGCCCTTATCGCTCTCTACAACTACCTGAAAGGAAGTTGTAGTGAGGCGGGGATCAGTCTGTCCTCCCTAGTAAAAAGCAATAAAACAACAGGAAACGGCCTTAAGTTGCTCCAGGACAGGTTCGGGCTGGATATTAGGAGGAATTTCTTTACTGAAAGGGTGGTCAGGCATTGGAATGGCCTGCCCAGGGAGGTGGTGGAGTCACCATCCCTGGAGATGTTTAAGAGATGGGTGGAAATGTTCTTAGGGAAATGTTCTAGTGGTTTATAGGGATAGGAGAAAGGCTGGACTTGATGATCTTAAAGGTCTCTTCGAGCTGAAACGACTCTATGATGGCCAGGCCCAGAGAGTAGTGGTAGGAGGACCCTAACTGGAGTTAGGTCCAGTTGGTGGCCAGTCAATAGTGGTGTTCCCTACTAGTGGTTGGCGCCTGTTCTGATTAACAAGGCCAAGGGCCAGGTCCTGTACTTGGGTTAGAACAACCCCATGCAGTGCTACAGGCTTGGGGCAGAGAGGCTGGAAAGCTGTCCTGCAGAAAAGGACTTGGGGATGTTGATTGACAGCCAGCTGAACATACTTTAGCAGTGTACCCAGGTAGCCAAGAAGGCCAATGGCATCCTGGTTTGTATCAGAAATTGTGTGACCAGCAGGACTAGCAAAGTGATCCCCTTGTACTTGGCACTGGTGAGGTCACACCTTGAATACTGTGTTCATATCTGGGTGTCATGGTTTGATGACAGTCGTTTCTGGTAAGGGGGAAGGGGCTGTTAAGATGGCTCCTGTAAGAAGTTGCTCGAAACTCTCCTCAGCTCTGAGCCAGACCCACTTCTTGAGCTGAGCCATTACACGCCTCCACGATCACTTTTTAAGAAGAAACTGGAAGAGGAGGGCTCTTCCTGTTCCTTCATCTTCTGTCCCTTCTTCTTTTCTGGCTGGTAGTGGTGCAAGGAGTAGGAAGAGAGAGAGAAGCAACCATGCAGACCCCAAGGTCAGTGAGGGAAGAGAGGAGAAGGTGTGGTGGAACAGAGACTCCCCTGCACTCTACAGAAAGGACTGGTGAAACTGAGATTTGTTTGCATTTTATTCAAGATCCCACATCAGGGGCAGAGAGGGGCATCTTTCTAAAGACTCTGTGGCAGTCAGTGACTATGGCCAGAGGAGGTTGTGTCCCATGTGAGGGACCCCATATTCACAGAAGCTATAACTGTGGGGAAGAATCTATGCCAAAGAAACTCATTAAAATTATGCCCAGAAGAGGCTATGTCCTGAGGGAGGGACCCTATATCTGCAGAAGCTGCAACTGTGGGGAAGAACCCATGCCAGAGATATTCATTAAGGACTGAGTTCTGTGTGAGGGACCCTGTATTGGCAGAAGCCATTGCTGCTGGGAAGAACCCACATCAGAGATGTTTGTTAAGGACTGTGTCCCGTGGGAGAGACCCTGTATTGGAGCAGGGAAAGAATGCTAGGAGTTGTCCTCTGAGAAGAAGGAAGTGACAGAGATCATCTGTGGACTGACCACATCCCCCATTCCCTACCTCCCTGAGCTGTTGAGGGGGGAGGAGGTAGAGATATTGGGAGCAGTGAGCTGAGCCCAGGAAGAAAGGAGGGATGGGAGAGGGAGATCTTAAAGTGCTGGCTGTAATTTTCTCAATCATCCTACTCCCTTTTTGCTTTTTGTTCTGTTCTGTTTCTCGTAGGTTGTAGAGTAAACTTTCCTACTTTCCTCTCTGGAGTCTGTTTTGCCCAGAACCATAATTGGCAGCGAGCCCTCCCTGCCCTTGTCTTAATCCACAACAACCTTGGTTATCTTTTTCCTCCCATTTCGCTGGGGCCTTCACCATCCTAACGAGGGTGGGGGTGAATGGGAGGCACCGACCGAGAGACCGTTGTGGTGCTTCTTTGCTAGCTGGATAAACCATGACACTGTACCCCTCACTACAAGAAGGAAACTGAGGTGCTGGAGCCTGTGCAAAGAAGGGCAATGAAGCTGGTGAAGTGTCTGGAGCACATGTCTGGTATGGAGCAGCTGAGGGATTCAGAGTTGTTCAGTCTGGAGAAGAGGAGGCTGAGGGGAGACATGACCATTCTCTACAACTACCTGAAAGGAAGTTGTGGCAAGGTGGTCAGTCTCTTCCAAGTAATAAGTGATAGGACAAGAGGAAATGTCTCAAGTTGTGCTAGCAGAGATTTAAATTGTATATTAGGAAAAACTTCTTCACTGAGAGGATTGTTAAACACTGGAACAGGCTGCCCAGGGAGATGGAGTCGTCATCCCTGGAGATATTTAAAAGACACACAGATGAGGTGCTGAGGGATGTGGTTTAGTGATGGGCTTGGCAGTGTTGGGTTGGTGGTTGGACTCGGTAATCTTAAAGGTCTTTTCCAATCAAAACAATTCCATGATTCTATGAAAGGCTATGCATTAGGTCTGAGTCACAAATGTGGTGAAAACAATCCGGAGAATTTAAAATGTCAGATGCTGCCTGATGCAAAATAAGAAATAATCAAGTTCCTTGATCGCTAAGATTGCTAACAGAGTAGTGTATGTAAATGTGGTTTCCTCTCTATTGTCCAATGTGCCCTGGGGTTATACAATTTACAGATAATTAAGTTCGGCAAAGATTATTGAAAAACAGGAAAGGATGCCAACCTAACTGGCTGTTTCAAATTGAAGTGAGTTACAGCTGAGTCCCTATTTCACATCAGAGGATCCAAAACTGAATAAGAAAAATTGAGATAGTTTGCATTCCTACTTATGAACATGCAGACAAATCAGCAACTCAGAAAGCACCAGCTATTTAGTTTATTGGCAATTCATACACCTTAAAAATAGCCATGGAAATTCATATCCAGACCACTATCTCCCCTCAAAATCAGCTATCCATGATTGCAGTAACAACAGTGAGCCTTGATGCGAATGTTAAGCTGGGGACATAGAGGGAGTGAAAGGCAAGGGGTAGAGAGCACAGAAGAATGCCTGTATATATCACCAGCCTCAAATATCTAGACCTCGTGAATCAGGATTAGGAGGCTGACTTGAAAATTCTCAAAAATTTGATGTTTTGTATTAAAGATTTTGAGCTTTGCGTTTGCACTTTTTACAGGCAACATAGGGCAAAAAATGTTTCTTTAATGAATTTATGAGTGTCTCTCATTGCATATCCAGAGAGACTTTGAAGGAAAAAATAAACACCAAAAAGCTGCAAATGTACTGATCTAAATGGGGAAGGATTGTCCCATCAAAATAGGAGAAGTCCTGCCACTGACATGGAGGAGGGGGCAAAAGTAGTATAAACCTTTCCTCCACTCCAGTAAGTGCAGCCTGGAGTTGCAGTAGCTCTATGAGAGATGGCATCTGGGATGTCAAAGCCAAGTGAATATAGAGATCAGGGTGGTGCTCTGCCAGGTCTCACCCCAGACCTGCAAGCTGCAGTGGGGGAGAGCAGAGATACTGGCTGCGCATAGTTTGGGTGAGATCAGTAACAAAGGTATGCCTATGTGGAGCAACATTGGAGTTACCAGGACTCTGATCTGTCGAAGCCTCCCTGTTGCATTTGAGACCTTGACCAGACCCATAGGGCACTTGTCTATGCTGGGTGGAGCTACTGCTGGTAGATGGGTGCACACTAGCCTGCAGATCTAGAAGCAAAATATCTAACCATGCACTAATGCATTTTGTTTGACTGTGATTTTTGAATTGCCTCTTTTTTTGTGTCACTTTTAGTGAAAAGAACCAGCAGTGAAAAGTGATCTTAAAGGTCTTTTCCAACCTATTCTGTGAATTTGTGAACTGGCAGATCTATCTGAACAAAGACATGATAGGTGTGGTCTTGCTCTAGATAGAAACTGTAGTCAAATCAGTATAGGAATAACAGTCTTAAAATAATACGAATAAAAGTAATAAATGGAGATGATCAAGTTTTTTGGGAGATAGGTTGCTGGTCTTGGGCCAACCGGGATTGGGGCGACACGCTGAAACACAACAAACACACTCCAGTTTGCTGAAGCAGGAGAATTTCCAAGAGCAAGTGCTACCATGCTGTATCCAAGCCCCCAATTTATTGTAAAGAATCACATAATACCTGTTTTTGTTTTTATATCCTGCTGGCCTTCAGACTTTGCCTGTTTTCCACTCTCACGGTGCTGCTTCTCACACTCACAACAGGGCATTCTGTAACATTACCTCATTCACCAACAGTCTCATACTCTGAAGCTCAGTTTCAATTTTTTGCCAATTACCAGTTCTTTCTTCCCACATTTCCCCCTTCTTTGTTTTGTAGCTTCATTTTCATGGTGATCATCACAATCAGGCGTGATTCAGCCTGTATTTTGTAGAGAATGAGGTTACTCACCCATATCAAAAACAGCGGGAGATTCACTCAGTTCCAGAGGGTACCCTTAAGGGGCATCCCTGCTAAAGGGGGGAAATTTTTCAGATATTCTGTAAAGGAGAGTATGCAGAAATCCTCTCACCCCATAGAACTGAGACTGGGCTTTTATAGAATAAAGTGACTGACTGTCAGTCATCTTGTCATTGAATTTACATCTATATAGAGCTATCAGGAACATCTAGTTTCCTGCAACAATGTTATCACAGATGTCTGTTTCACTGCCCATTAGCTCAAGAATCTTCTCATCCTCTCAAGTTATCCTTGGAGATGGTTAAGTCAGGCTGATCTGTAACAGCCTTCATAGAATCATAGAATGGTAGGGTTGGAAGGGGCCTTTAGAGATCAGCTAGTCCAACCCCCTTGCAGAAGCAGGTCCATCTAGATCAGGTCACATAGGAACGTGTCCAGGTGGATCTTGAAGACCTCCAAAGAAGGAGACTCCATAACCTCCCTTGGCAGCCTGTTCCAGTGCTCCATCACCCTCACAATAAAATAGTTTTTTCTTATGTTTAAATGGAACTGTTTGTGTTCCAGCTTCATCCCATTACCCCTTGTCCTGTTGCTAGATACACTAGAAAAAAGGGATGCCCCAGCCTCCTGACACCTACCATTTAGATATTTTTAAATATTAATGATACTCCCTCCGTCTCCTCTTCTCTAGACTAAACAGTCCCAGTTCCCGCAGCCTTTCCTTGTATGAAAGATGTTCCAGTCCCCTGATCATCTTGGTGGCCCTGCGCTGGACTCTCTCCAGCACTTCCCTGTCCCTCTTGAGCTGAGGAGCCCAGAACTGGACACAGTACTCCAGATGAGGCCTCACCAGAGCAGAGGGGGAGAAGAACTCCCCTTGACCTTACCTGCCACTATCAGGGCAAAACGATTTCTCTTTAAAAAATTAAGAGTATATAAAGTCATTGATAGCTGATTATGTGGCGTGCCTGGAGATTTCCCCTCTCTTTGTTTTAAAATCAAGGCTTTCAATGTAGCATGTGCACATTCGACTATTGCCTCTCCTGTGGGGTTATACGGAATACCTGTTTTATGTTGAATCCCCCATTGCCAGAGCTGTTATTGGTTTTAATTTCTTTTGGCACCGCCATGTTCACAAAACAGCTCAACCAGGGACTTCCTATGTGCACAACTTTTTCCCCAGAGGCTACAGTGGCATGTATCATCTTGGAAAATTTATAAACTGTTACATGAATCCACCATAGGCGATCATATGACAGTATATGCATTACGTGTGTTTGGCAAATTTCATTGTCTTCCAGGTCTCTTGGATTCACCATAATTAATGAACTGGGAACTCCTGGTCTGCTGAGAGTCCAGGCAAGCTCAGATGATGTATGCTCACAGAAGCATCTGCTCCTGTGTCTACAAGACCTTTGAAAGTTCTGCCCTGAATTTCTATTGTTCTACTGGAGTTGGCACACCAGTGAAACACTTTGTTAATAGATCTACACCTCCTTCAATGTAAAAGGCAGATGAGTGGAGGCTGAGTTAAATATTGCCTTTTGATCTTGCAGAAATATCTACAGTGTATGTTTGTAGCAGAGACTAAAAAGCACAACAAGTCAACCTGTGATAAAAGAAGAAAACAGTAGTATCATCTTTCAGTATTACATGCACTGTTGCTCCAGCTACTTCACCTAATATTAGTTTGCGTTTGGTAACCTCATGTGGGGTAATTGCCCACACACACTGGAGAGTTGTGGCATCACTTTTTCAGATTGGACTTCAATTCGATGTTGGGTTCACAATATCAGTAATACTGTTCCAATACTGTCTTTTCTAGATTAGACACAGGTGTTTGTCAAATATATCTGAAATACAAGAGCTTAATAATTTGATATCAACAAAGGATGTAAAATAAGAGAAGTTGAGGTACAGAACCATACAGCATTCTCAGGGTTTGCTATATGAATCTTTGCATATAGACTAATAGATCTCAGTCCCACTGTGCAAAATAATCCCCAAACTTGTACAGTAGTATTAGGGCCCTATATTTTCTTTGGATTAATTGTCTATCCTTGGTCTTTTAAATGGATTGTCACTGATTCAGCAGCTGTTTCAATTTCTGATCTTGAGTCTGATATAATCAATAGGTCATCAATTTAATGGTAAACAGTGACAGTACCAGACTATATGCTACATCGACTGCTATCATTTGGTGGCAAATGGAGGGACTGTGTCTGTAGCCCTGAGGCAAGACCTGGACCGTATATTGCTTTTGTTGCCAGGTAAAGGCAAACTGGTCTTGGCTTTCTGAAGCAATTATAGAAAAGACAGATCTATCACCACCTTCCAAAGCTGTAAATTTTTGTTGTTATTTTTTTTTTCTCTAAGAGTTACTGTGTCCAGTACCATAACTGCAGGGGGAGAAGTAACTTTATTTAATTCTGCATAACCTCCAGTCATTCTCCCAGTGACATCTGGTTTTTGAACAGGCCAAATGGGGTTGTTAAAAGCAATCACAGTTTCCCTAACAATTCTTGATTCTAGAGGTACCTGAATGGTTTGGGAAATTTCTTCTACTGTCCCTGGAATAGGATATTGATTTACAGTCACCACCTTGCTAGGCACAGGTAGCACAACCAGATCTCACTTTGGGAATCCATGCAGGACAGTTAGAGATAGGATGGCAAATGCTGCTTGGGAAGTCCTGAAGAAAAAAAGAAAAAAAAAAAAGTGACCATTTAAAGTTTTAACCATGTGTCCTGCCCACACATCAGTACTCAAAAAACATCCCTTAATTGGGGAAATTAACACCACTGCAGTAAATGGCATAACACTATTGTTAAGGCAACCTTAGCTTGGAGGCTGGGGTTGAACTTCCCTCCAATCCACATATCTGTGATACAGATTTTTATAATCGATATCACTATGCAATACAGTAACTTCAGCTCCAGTGTCCAGAAGAGCTAATACATGTAAAATACTAGCATCTCATAACCTGTCAGTGTGCCATCAGTCAAATTTTCCATGGCTTGCTGAGTACAAATATCTACTTACTTGGTCCTCCAAATGCAATGCTGTGCTGGCATTAACACTGTTTTTATAAGTGCTTGCCAGTCCTATGGAACCAATTGATATCCACTAGAGATTCTCTCCAGTATACCTGCTGTAAATGGGCTCTGAAGCCCCATCTTATTGATGCTTTTCTGCAATTCTATAAACCCTCATAAGGCAGGGACTCATGTTGCAGCTGTTGGTGGGTTCTTAAAATCACTGGAAACAGTGTCCCCATTATTTAATGCTTCCCTAAAATATGCCTCTAAAACAGATCCTTTTTCCTGGACTTATATCAGAGATGCCTCAGGAGGGAGTAGTTCGGGGTTGGTGGCGGGTGCATGAGGCAAGTGAAGCTGTGGCCGCTCAGCTTCCCTGCGCTTGCACAGGGAGAGGGGAGTGAATAATCCAGGGGCTTGGATTCTAATTTCTCATCTTTATCCTTTGCACCTCTGCTTATTTCTCTTGAGAGGACACTGGCTGTTACTTCTATCTCTTGTCAAGATGGGATCTCAAAGGGTTCTGTTATCTTTCCCGCCATAGGTGGTAAAGCCATATAAATAAATTGCCATGTAATCACAGCAGAGGTAGGAACTGCAAGCCTCAGCTCCTTTTTAGTTTTAAACTCTTGTCTGACCTTGTATCATCATGCTAAATCTACAGTCCCTTCTGCTGGGAACCGTGTACAATATCTCTGAATACAGTGCAACAACTCACGCAATTGATCATCTGTTACCGAACACTGGACTTCAGTAACTGCTTTAAAGCTTGCATATACAATTTTTATTCCTTAGAAAGGCTGGATCCCATGATTTAGGAGAGAGGAAGAGAGAGAGAAAGAGAGTGGTGGAAGGACCGGGGTTGATGGCGGTGGGAGGCTGGTGGGGGTTGTCATGGACAAGCTGCATGCCGAGGAGTCTGGCTGGGAGCCGCTGGTTTCCAGGAGAGCTCATTTGAGGCCATATAGTGCCTGCCACACACCTCTGAAAATCCTTCTGGAAAATGTGGGCCACAAAATGCATGGCAACACATGTGGAGAGTGGCAACTTTGGGGGATTTTTAGTAAAGAGTATGTGAGGACCTGGACCTACTTCTTCCATTTCTATCTTGTCTTTGATATAATATTTTTAAAATCAGGATATCGTTCCAAAAAAAAAAAAAACAAAACACTTCAAAGATAGCAACCAAAAAAGGCATCTACAAATCCTGAGCTGCAAACCCAATTATTTCTTTGTGCTTAGGGAAGAAAAAAACTTTTATCAGTAGGACCAACCATATATTATTGTGGAAACTATTTCTGTCAACTGGAACACATCTCCTTATGTCCTCTACAGTGAGTGAGAGAAAGATGGAGAGCAGCAGTAGACTCACTGTGCAGAATCTTCTCCTAGCCTTGCTGTGCCCACATATGCCTCATCAGATGCTATAGGATTGGGCAAGTGGAAGCAGTTCAGGCCCCTCTCTTGTTTAGTAGACTTCCCCTAGGTAGTCTCCCGATACCTTTGTGGCTTACCTGGGTACAGCCAACCTGACTCTTGAGAAAAATGCAAGCCCAAATGCTTAGTAGATTTACCACTGTGCTCAATGATCTGTCTGTTCCTGAAGCAGGGGGTCTAGCAGAGGACAGGCTACATGGACTGCATTGAGTTGGAACACCTATGCCCCATGTGTGCAGATTTTACTTCTGATGCCCTCCATCCCGTGACAAACATGAGATGCCTGGGGTAGGCTGCGAAGGTGAGGGAAGACTGCTCTGTGTCCCTGGTGGCCATAGCATCCCAACCATCAACTATCCAGGCGGTCAGCACAGATGACACCCCCATCCCATGCTGTTGAAGAGGGAGGAGGTAGATATATCGCTGGCAGCTGAAAGAAAGAAGGGATGGGGGAGGGAGATCTTAAAGTGCTGGTTATATTTTTCTCATCATCTTGCCTTGGTTTTGCTTTTTGTTCTGTTCTGTTCTGTTCTGTTTCTTGTAGGTAGTAGAATAAACTTTCTTTACTTTCCTCTCTAAGTCAAGTAGCGGAGTCTTTTTTGCCTGGAACCGTAATTGGCAGTGAGTCTGCCCTTTTCTCAATTCACAACCACCTTGGTTATCTTTTTTCCTCCCATCTCGCTGAGGCCTCCGCCATCCTAAGGAGAGTGAGGGTGGATGGAGGGCAGTGAGCAAGAGACTGTCATGGTGCTTTATTGCTGGCTGGGCAAAACCACGACAGCAGCTTGTTCCAGTGCTCTGTCACCCTCACAGTAAAGTTGTTTTCCCGAAGTGGAACTTTTTTCCTTTACAGCCTTCTTGCAGATCAAGCAGATCAACACTCCTGTCCAAGTTGGTGTCATCCGAACACTTACTGAGGGTACACTCGATCCCCTCATCCAGATAATTAATAAAGTTGTTAAACAGAAAAAGCCACAAGATCAAGCCCTGGGGAACACCACTGGTGACTGGTTGCCAACTGGGCTAAACTCCATTTGCTACCACTCTTTGGGCTCAGCCATCCAGCCAGTATTTTACCCAGCAAAGAGTATGCTCATCCAAGTCATGGGCAGCCACTTTCTCAAGGAGAATGCTGTGGGAAAGCATCAAAAGCTTTACTAAAGTCCAGGTAGACTTTACAGCCTTCCCCTCATCCACTACTCCCCACCTTTAAGGGCTCATGTCTGCTATTAGGAGCAAGCATTCCTCTGATCAAGAGAGGAGATAGAGAGGGTACACATACCAGGACAACCTGTGGTTTTATCTAGGCAGCATGGGAGAGGACATGAAGAAGTGGGATGGAAAACCTGCCCTGGCTCTAGAGACAAGAGTAAAGGAGCTATAAGGGAAAAAAAAGGGTACTTTTCATGGAAAAATGTTGCCCCAGTTTCCAGTGATTGCCTCCTGAGAGACGTAGTGCTTGATCTCGCTTCTGATCCTCTCAAAGGGACCTCTAGTTCCTTCCTAAAGAAAGTGAGTGATAAATGTAACAACCAGTATTAGAGGGGCCCTGTCTCCCACCCAGGAGGAAGACAGGGACAGTAGGATCTGTTGGTCTGTGTGGATACGATGGCCCGGCACATCAGATCCACAAGAGTACAAGGCTCTCGTGGATCCTGGAGATGAATGCACTTTGTTCCCATCAAGTTATAGAGGAGATGAACAAATTTCTATTTCCAGAGTGACAGAAGGATCCCAACAGCTCACTGTGTTGGAAGTGGAAGTAAGTTTAATGGGAAATAAATGGCAAAAACACCCCATTGTGATGGGCCCAGAAACTTCATGAATCTTGTGCAAAGACCACCTGAAGAGAGGTTATTTCAAGGACACAAAAGGATATCAGTGGGCTTTTGGTGTGGCTGTCTTGGAGACAGAGGAAATCGAACAGCTGTCCAGTCGGCCAATCGCAACCACAATGGTGCACCGGTGGCAATATCGTACCAACTGTGACTCTGTGATTCCAATCTACGATTTGATTTGTCAATTGGAGAGCCAAGGGGTAATCAGCAGGACTCGCTCATCCTTTAACAGCCCTATATGGCCATTACCAAAGTCTACTGGAGAATGGAGACTGACAGTAGAGTATCATGGCCTGAGTGAAGTCACACCGCTGCTGAATGCTGCTGTGCTGGACATATTGGAACTGCAATACAAACTGCAGTCCAAGGCAGCCAAATGGTATGCCACCATTGACATTGTTAATGCATTCTTCTCAATCCCTTTGGCAGCAGAGTACAGGCCCCAGTTTGCTTTCACCTGAAAGGGCATTCAGTACATCTGGAATTTCTTGCCCCAGGAGACTGTTAAAGATCATGTTGATAGTGATGGGGGGGAGGGGGTAGGTTCAAACATTGGGACACACATCTATCAAAAGCCACTCGGATAGTCAATACAAGCGGATGTGTCAATCAATCTAGCACTGTGTAGTGGTTTTGCCTGGGCCAGGTTTTTGGTAGCAGGAGGAGCTACAGGGGTGGCTTCTTTAAACAAAGATCTGCAAGAAGCTTCCCCTGTAGTTGATAGGGCTAGGGCCAGTCAATTCTAAGATGGACCCCGCACCTGACCCAGGCCTGTCTATTAGTGATGGAGGTAACACCTCTGTGAATAACATATTTGAGAAGGAGAAAAAAAGTTGCTGCTGCAGCAACAGGGAGTGAGAATGTGAGAACATCTCCGCAGACACCAAGGTCAGTGGAGAAGGAAGGGGAGGAGGATGCTTAGGCCCTGAGAGAAAGACTCCCCTGTGACCTGCGAAGCAAAGCAAATAAAGCTGTTACTCTCTACTTCCCATCAGCAGTGATGTCTGGCCACCTCCTGAGAAGCAGGGCTTTGGTACACTTAATTGTCTCCTGCACAGGTCCTCTAAACTTACTTCGTTTAATGGCAAAGCCAGCCTTCAGAAGGATTTGAATTATTTTCCTCCCTTTATCCAGAACTTCCTCTGCTGAGTCACCCCACACAATGATGTCAGGTGTTCTGGGGCCTCGCCCTTTTCCAGTGTGGTTTGGATCAGTCCATGACAGATAGTGGTACTGCGTTTCCACCCCTAGGGCACTCGATTCCAGGTGCACTGAACTCCTCTCTAAATGACAGTAAACTGGGGCCTCCACTCTACTGCCAAAGGGATTGAGAAGAATGCATTGGTAATATCAATGGTGGCATACCATTTTGCTGCCTTGGACTCCAGTTCATATTGGAGTTTCAGCATGTCTGGCACAGCCACACTCAGCAGCATTGTGGCTTCATTCAGACTATGATAGTCTACTGTCAGTCTCCATTCTCCAATAGAATTTCACACTGGCCATATGGGGCTGTTAAAAGGTGAGTGAGTTTTGCTGATCACCCCAATTGGCTTTCCACTTGGTGAATCAACTTGTGAATGGGAAACACAGAATCTCTGTGTGGCATTGCCACGGATGCACCATTTTGATTGCAATTGGTACCTGTTGCTCCACAACCATCAGTAATCCCACAACAGAAGAGTCCTCTGAGAGGCTGGGCATGCTGGACAGTTGTTCAATTTCCTTTGTCTCCACTGCAGCCACACCAAAAAGCCCACTGGTACCCTTTTGGGTCCTTAAAATACCCTCTCTTGAGGTAGTCTATGCTCAGGATGCACAGAGCTTTGGGGTCTGTAACAATGGGATGTTTGTGTCACATTCTCAGTAAGGCTCACTTTAGCTTCTAATAAGGATAGGCGTTGAGATCCCCCTGTCACTCCATAAATACAAATGGATTTTGTCCCTTTATAGCTTGATAGCATCAGAGTACATTGTGCGCTTGTGTCCACTAGAGCCTTGTACTTTTTGTGGATTTCATGTGCCAGGCCAATGAATCCACACAGTCCAATGAACCCAGTTGTCCCTCTCCTCCAGCTGGCTGGAGGCAGAGTCTCCCTAATACTCGTCATGGTAGTCATCATTTAATTTCTGTGGGAAAAAAAGACAAAGTCCCCTCGAGGGAATCAGAATTGAAATCAACCCTTCTATCTTGTCTAGGGGGCTGTTCACTGGAAACTGGAGTGACATTTTTCCAGGAAGAGTTGCTTCTTCTAACTGTTTCTCCCTGTAACTCCCATGCCTATGCTCTTGGAATAGATGGCCTTGGAGTAGGTGGCCTATCCCACTTGCTCATATTCTCTCCCTGGTCTTGTGAGTAGAACCACAGAGCATCCCGAGGTATATACTCTCTATATTCCTTCTCTTGAACAAGGGGGCGCCTATTCCTAATGGCTCGAGTATGGGCAGGTGAAGAGCAGGACATGAATTGGTCAAACTTCCGTGACATTTTCTCTACAGCTGAAATGACAGTCTTTTCTTCATATTGCCAAAGTTGAGCAGCCAATTCCTCCAGCGTTTGCCCCTCGCCTTCTCTCCAGGAGACAACTGCCAATGAATTGGCATAAGATGATGGTGCACTTTGTAGGAACTTTCACCACATAGATCATGTGCATTGGACTTCATTTGGGTCTATGGGTGGATGCCCATTATAAATAATTTCCAGCACAGCTAGCTCCCTCAGGTACTGTATACCTTTCTCCATGGTGGTCCACTTGCCTGGGTGGCTTGTAATATCTTCCTTGAAGGGGTATTTTTCCCTCATGCCCAATAGAAGTCTGCTCCAGAGGCTGAGGGCTTGTGTCTTTCTTCTGTTCACCTTATCAATGCCCCTGTCCTGGGACAGGGAGCCCAGTTGCCTGGCTTCCCTGCCCTCTAAGTACAAGCTGTTGGCTGCATTCTCCCAGCATCGCAGCAGTCAGGTGATAATGTGCTCACTTGGGTGGCAGCTGTAATCTTTCTGCACACTTTCTGCACATCTTCATCCTTCGCAGGGCGAGTTGATTTTTTTGTATATTTCTTTTTCTATACAGAGGCAACTGATACTGGCACAGGGTGATACTCTGATTTAGCAGCAATGATATTAGTTGCCTGGGTTTGAGTAGACACAGTTGTTACAGCGACATCTGCTGCTGAAGCTGGGGCAGCAACTGGTACTGGCACAGCTGATTAGCAGCAATGTTTGCTGCTGGAGTCGGGGCAGCAACAGTGTCAACAGGATCTGGGTGCGTTCATTTGTTCTCCTAATCATTACAGGTAAAAAGTTCTTCAAACATCTGCCCATATTCTCCTGGATGCCATTCCCCACGTAGATACCCAACCTCACAGTTCTCTGAAAAACAAATTTTACAATTCTAACTGTGATAAAATCCTTATCCAGGAGATAGAATATTAAAACCATGGTAGTTAGAACATCCCAAGTGTAATTGTCAAAATCCATTACAGACAATTTGAAGGGATAAGGGTAAGTAACATAGTGGGAGAAATTATACCCCTCAATTTTTCCCATGCATTGAGTGCCATTATCGAATTTTGGGAAGAAGGGCGGAAGTGACAACAAAGCCACGTACAAGTTCCAACTCAACAACCAGTGATACAACCATATTATAAGCCAATGTCACCCAGTATAGCAGAACAACAGCTTTCATACATTTTCCATAGATGATAAACAATATCATAGGGAATACATGATGCATATAGGAAAACATATAATACCAGCATATAAGCCAACATTGTGACCAGCAGTTAGTTAACTAGTATCAGAAATGTACACAAGAAGTTTGTTTAAGCCCGCTCTATTCTACTTCAACCTTGCAGGTCCCATGTTGGGTGCCAATTAATGTCATGGTTTTGCCCAGCCAAGAAAAAAGGAAAAAAACCCCACAACTCCTCCCCCTCCCGGTGGAATAGGGAGGGGATCAGAGAGAAGGGAAAAGAGCCAGTGTAGGTTGAAATAAGAACAGTTTAATAGAACAAAGTTCAAAACCAGTTGAAAAGGAACAGTTCTAACAAAAATGAGGGAATTATACAAAGAAGACTGGTGAGTGACGCAGTTGCTCACCACCCAGGACCTGACCCGAACAACTGCTCCAGATCAGCATCTGAAAAAACTGCAACTCCAAAAGCAAGCTCCTTCCGGCTAGCTCCCCACCTATATACTGGACATGACCTCAGGATGGTATCAAATACCTGATGGCCAGCCTGGGTCAGCTGCCCAGGCTGTACCCCTTTCTGGTTCCTCATGGGAATTAACTAACTCAAACCAGGACACCTAAACACCTCCTCCCTCTCCTTCTCCACTGACCTTGGTGTCTGTGGAGATGTTTTCACATTCTCATTCCCTTCTGCTGCTGCGGTTTAGCATCTACACAGCAACTTCTTCCCCTTCTCAAATATGTTATTCATAGAGGCATTATCTCAGTCACTAATTGGCCAGGCCTTGGTCAGCTGTGGATCCATCTTAGAATTGACTGGCATTAGCCCTATCAGCTACAGGGGAAGCTTGTAGCAGCTCTTTGTTTAAAGAAGCCCCCTGTGTAGCTGCCCTCCCCCCAGCTACCAAATCCTGGCCCAGGCAAAACCACTATAATAGTCTAGAATGCTATGAAAGCTGAGTGTACCACCAACCAGAAATTGGAGAGGAAAGGTAACTGAACTGTTTCACAGTCCCACTCAAAAGCAGTTTGAACTTCAGAAAAAGTTCTCTTTTGATTTAGAAAAGCCAATTCTCCCATTCCTTCCAAGGACAAATTCTGGTCTTTTCAACCTGCTTAGGTGAAAGGAGTGTCTGACAGAAGACATTTATGACATTTAAAAAATTGCCTTTAAAGCAGTCTGACAGCCTTTGCCTTTTGGAAAAACATCTTTGGTTCTCAGGCACTTGCACCAGTACTGTGCATTGCATGAGGCAGGTGTTCCATTATTTCTTAAATAGCCAAATAAACAGTCACATAAACCCACTGTGAAAGAACAGAGAAAAAAAAAAAAAGCTAATTTTGCCTTTGGCCAGAGTAGCCCTTCCACATGCACCTTTGATTTGACAGCTTTTTTTTAATATCCTTGCCTATTTAAAACATGATAGGACTGGCTGAATTCATCTATGTCAGGGCATAAATTTGTCCCTATTCCCAATTAAAGTTCATAGAAAACATATGTAAGTCTTTCTCTTAAATGGGAAACTCATTCCAAATGTACTGATACTTCTTTTCTTGGTCAGTTCCCTTCCTTCAAGTAATATGTTCTCAGTACTTAGCCATTGCCCTGCTCTAGGCTTTGGACATCAGGGTAATAATTTGATTTACTATTTCCCATTTAAACTAGAAATTTTTAGGCAATTTCCAGTCTTCCAAAGGCTATATTTCTAGGGAGTTTTATATAGGAGCAAAGGCCTGGAAAAGGCCGCCTGTCCCACAGAATATGGTCCTCCTCTATCAGAGGCTGTACTATAAAAGCCCTTTCTTAAATCAAAGGGCAATTAGGACTTTCCTTCTATATGTGACAGGCTATTCCAGACCAGCACAACTCAGAAGCTGGAAATTAAAGGGAAAAAGAGGAAGGAAAAAAACCCACAAATACTGTAGCATAGCATTGCTACTGCTTAAGGCAACCTACTGTTCTTAGTCAGCTTCCCCAGGTTGCCAATTTTAATTCTCCCAGCTCAGTAGGATATTGCTAAGCTGGCCAAAACTGATCAAAAAGTATTTGATATCCCCTTGATTTTGTCAGTAGCACCTATCAAATCAATTGTCATTTAACTTTGGAGGGGATTGAATTGTTCTCTTGTATATTATCATATAGATATGGTATCTAACAACTTCAGTGAAGTATACAATTGCTCATAGATATGACATACTAAAAGAGTTGCCTCCTTTTCAGCATATGTTAAATATCATAAGATCCAAATATCTGTAGCTTCCTTTGTCATCCCTCAGTTGAAATATTTTACCATAAAGTAAGCCCACAAATCATTGGGACAAGCAAAAGAATTAACCCTGATTATTAGCAGAGACTAGAAACCAAATGTCAAAGCCAAGGGCATATAACCCCATTTGGGGCTGGAGAGTTTTCAGCTGACTGTAAAAGCAAAGAAGATATAGTGCAATCCCAGGCTTCCAGATGGACAAAGGGATTAATCCACTAGGAAAAAAAGGTACATAAGTATTAAAAATCAGGAAAATGAGAAATAAAATTTCCCCTACTCAATCAGAATAGAGAATAAAAGACACATCATTAAAATATGAAGTCTCATAAGGCCTACTTTGAATGTATGGTATATGGAGCAATTTTGTTGCTGGCTTACACAAACTTTAATAATTTAGTGAAATGGATAATTGCTACAAAGGAACTGCAATTCTCTTATTTGATCTATCAGAGTATCCTGTCATGAGGTAGCAGCTGCATCACTAACTGCTACTGATCCTGTCCACCAGTGACAAGGCCAAGGCCATATTCTCCTGAAGATTTATTTTTCTGACAACATCCCTGTGCTTCTGCCTCATCTTCCTGTGGCCTCCTCACTGCACATGAGTTGTAATGCAAGGCACAAGAAACAGGCTGGTGTCCAAGAAATAAGATTTAAAATGGGCACAGAAAGTCCAAAGGCAATTGTTACCTTAGATTGCGTAAGAGCTTGAGGGAAAAACAGCACCAATTCAAGATGGATTATTTTTGCTTGAAATAAAAAAATGGGCAAGTGGGACAATATCTTAATAGCTAGGCTGCGCACACCCTCACATGTGTTCTCCCATAGACACACACAGAGTTTTATGTGTGATGTAATGAGATACATTTGTCAGTGAACTGAGAGTGAAAATGATTCTGCTTTGATGGAAAGTATATTTGATACTACAAGTATATTTACAACAAAACTGAACAGAGAAATCAGGCCATTGTCATTAAATGTTGACCTGTGCTATCACTTGGATAGAAGATCACCAAAATAAAAGTGAGTTGCTCCAGAAAATAGTTTGGGCGATTTAGTATATACTTCCAGATCAATACTGAAATCCTGCTCCAGCAGATTAGGAAGAGCTGTGCTGTTAGAGGCTCGATAAAAGAAAGTGCTCTTTAAAAGGTTCCATGGCACCTTATATGAGCACAGGAGATATTAATAGAATGGAATGGAATGGAATAGAATTTTTCAGTTGAAAGGGACCTACAATGATCATCTAGTCCAACTGCCTGACCAATTCAGGGCTGACCAAAAGTTAAAGCATGTTATTAAGGGCATTGTTAAGATGCCTCTTAAATGCTGACAGGCTTGGAGCATCAACCACCTCTCTAGGAAGCCTGATCCAGTGTTTGACCACCCTCTTGGCAAATAAATATTTCCTAATGTCCAGTCTAAATCTCCCCTGGCACAGCTTTGAACCATTCCCAGGTATCCTATCTCTGGATACTAGGAAGAAAGATCAGCACCTCTCTCTCCACTCGTCTCTACGAGTGATTCTTGGCCACTATGACATCTGGTGCCCCCGACGTGATCTTGGCAAGCCAGAACTTTTTCCCTGCAGGACCGTGGAAGACAAGTGGTGGTAGTGGAGCCCAGCTGAACAATTTGGATTGGCGAGGAGAGCCGACAAGCCCTGGCCAGGCAGAAACTGAAGGCACCTGAGGAGAAGGTGAGCAGCTGGGAACAAAATGGATGCAGAGATTTCACAAGAAGAGCAATCTATCCTAAATATAATAATATGCATTTTACAAAAAAAAAAAAAAAAGGGGGGGGTTCAGTCTGATGATAAAGCCATAAGAGCTTTATTAATTTGGGCAGGGAAACAAAAGCTTCTAAAGCTACAACAGCATTTCAGGTTAATACCTGGGAGGATTTGAGCAAATTACTTTTTGAGCATGCTTCAAAGGGAGATAAAATTGCTATAGAGTCATTAACCACTTGGCGACTTATAGTCTGCAGCTTAAAAGTGATTGCTCTGCGGCTGCTGCCACAGTTTGCCCTTGCTTCCCTCTATTCCCAAAGCAGTAGGCTTTTTTGATAAAAGTGTAACACCTTTTAACTATCCTTTGCCAGATGATACCATCAAGGACAATGCTAAAAACAAACCAGATGTGTGTTCCAAACAGTCTTTGGCTCAATCATTATTAATAGACTTTTTGGAGGACCCCATCCCTCCTGTTTCAGAGCAAGTTCTTGCCTTGCAACCGGCTACTGTAGCAGTAGGAACCCCTGATCCTGCAAAATTTTGGAAAAGATCAAGCGAACAACCTGTTATTGAAGGAGAATTAGATATGCTGATGCAATCAGGCGGGGGGAGGTTGAGCTTACCCAGTAATAACTAATCTGGATGGATCACGAGAGTGGGAGCCGTTTCAGTGGGGTCTCATAAAAGAACTGTGATCCACTTGCATGCAGCATTGGATCTGGCCTTTCTAAGGAACAAAAGTTGTATATGCAAGCTTTAAAGCAGCTACTGCAAGCTGCTCCCTGTTCGGTAACAGATGATCAATTGTGTGAGTTGTTGCACTGTATTCGGAGATATTGTACATGGTTCCCGGCAGAAGGGAGCATAGATTTAGCATTATGGTACAAGGTGGGACAAGAGTTTAAAACTGAAAAGGAGCTGGGGCTTGCAGCTTCTACCTCTGTTGTGTTTACAGGGCGATTGATTAATATTGCTTTACAACCTCTGACAGGGGAGGTAACAGAACCTTTTGAGATAAGAAAGAAGTAACAGCCAGTGCCCCCCCCCCCCCCCCCCCCCGAGAGATATAAGCTCAGGGAAAAGGGTCTATTTTAGAGACATGTTTTAGGGAAGCATTAAATAATGGGGACCCTGTGGCATTTCCAGTGATTTTAAGATCCCATCAACAGCCGAAACATGAGTCCCTGCCATATGCGGTTTTTTAAGAGCTGCGGAAAAGCATCAAAGTGAAGGGGCTTCAGAGCCCATTTACAGCAGGTACATTGGAGGGACTAGGTTGCCTTAACAATAGGAAATACTATGCCATTTACTGCTATGATGTTAATTGCTCCAATTAAGAAGTGTGTCTGGAGTACTGATGTGCTGTCAGGACACATGGTTGAAACTTTAAATGGTCACTTTTTTTTTTTTTTCTTCAGGACTTCTCAGGCAGCATTTGCCATTTGATCTATAACTATCCTGTGTGGATTTGTTGCAGATACACAATTATTTTAGTTAACAACTTATCATCATAATAAGTAGTCAAGCACTTGTTAATCACCTAGTAATAGTTCAATCAATTAGCTAAGCACTTGCAAATAACTCAAACACCTATTGATTAAGTAAGTATTCATTCGAATCACATAAGGATCGAACTGCAAGAGTTACATACCACACCTGATAGGGACCTGTTACCTTAACCACAAGACCCTGGTATATGTATTTGTTAGGTTACCTTAGCTGTTAGTTGTTACTAAAACAAAGGAACTGATATCTTTTTTGACCAATCACTGTGATTTTGGAAATTTTATGATAGTTAGGAACCAATCAAGGTAAAGGGCAAAATTAAGAGATGAACATTTTATGCATGCTTTTTTTGGCAAATGTGATTCTTTTGTTTGAGGTGTATAAAAACTCTGAAAATGGTAACTAACAATGGAGCACGTTTGGAGGAGCTATCCCTGCATAATAAAGAAGTTCCTGCTTATCTGCATTCCTGTGTAGATAAGTTTTTTGCGATTGCGAATCCATCAACAGATTCCCAAAGTGGGATCCAGTTGTGCTGCCAATGCCTACCAAGGTGGTAACTGTAAATCAATATCATATTCCAGGGCAGAGGAGAAAATTTCCCAAACCATTTAGTTATCTCAAGAATCAGGAATTGTTAGGGAAACTGTGACTAACTACTCAATACTGAGGGCTGTGTACCATAATATACAGTGACAATGCCTTGTCACCAACACCTATAAGAATGAACATCACTTAGGTCAAGAAGCTACTAGAGCATCCTGGTCTACACAACTTAATAGAAAGACTGAAGGAGGTAACTCATAGACTCCTGATTACAGTTCAACATGACACACAGGACATACATCACGTGCAAAATGAGTGAAAAAGGATGGAGAATATCACTGGTGGGATGTTTTGTTTGTATGGACTCTGACTGCTGCTGGAATCTTTAACAGAATACTACATCCCAAAATAGTGTTGTTGGTACTAAACATGTTATGCTTAGTCTTGATAATCATCATGTATTTGAGAGTATGGTACGTGATTCAATACTTAACATGATTAACACCACCTAGGCTTGTCACATTAAACATAGAAAATTATGTTTCTTAACACATTTGGTGACAATGTATCAAATAAGAGGCACTTTTATAGCATGGAAGCAAGAGGTACCTGCATTACCACTTCATGAGGTGGAGTGTAGCAGGACACTCCCCCTGGTGAAAAGATACAAGCTGAAGGTCATGCTGTTTTCTAATGGCAAAGGCCGTTACAGATCAGCCTGACTTAACCATTTCCAAAGATAACTTGGGAGGATGAGAAGATTCTTGAGTTAATGGGCAGTGAAACAGACATCCGTAATAACATCGTTGCAGGAAACTAGATGTTCCCGCTAGCCCTACAGAGATGTACGTCCAATGACAAGATGACTGACAGTCAGTCACTTTATTCTATAAAAGCCCAGTCCCAGTTCTGTGGGGTGAGAGGATTTCTGCATACTCTCTTTTGGAGTGTGTCTGAAAATTTTATTCCTTTTTAGCAGGGATACCACTTAAGGGTACCCTCTGGAGCTAAGAGATCTTCTCACTCTCTTTGACATGGTTGAATAACATCATTCTTTATGAAATAAAGGCCGAATCACAGTTGATTGTGATGATCTCCATGAAAATGAAGCTATAAAACAAAAAAAGGGGGAACTGGGGGAGAGAATTGGGCTGCAGGAAGCTTTAACCTTGAGACACAGTTCTTCCCTTGAAGCACAAAGCTCTGAGTAAGAAGTGGTAAGACAGAAGAACTGAGGCATAAAAACAGGATGCGAGCAAACCAAAGAAGCAGCAAGAGCAGTGCATGATAAGTATAGAGTGACCAATTATTATGTTAGCATAGGCGCGTGCTTCGAGACTATTACCCAATGTGTCCCTTATGTATCACAAGTATGGACAGCATGTTGTCTGTCGTGTGGGGTTATACTGAATATCCATCTTATGTCAAATCCTCCATTGCTGTAGAAACAGTTGTATATTTTAGGCTATGTAACCAGGGTCATTAACAGTTTCAATTTCTTTCGGCACCCCCATGATCGTAAAACTGCTCAACCAGTGTCTTGGTCTACACACAACCTTTTCCCCAGAGGCTGCAGTGGCATATATCATCCCAGAAAATGAATCAACCATTACATGAATTCACTATAGACAACCAAATGATGGTATATGTATTATGTCTGTTTGCAAAATTTCATTGGCTTCCAGGCCTCTTGGATTCACCGCATTGATAGAGTGGGTACCCCGGTCTGATGAAGGTCCAGGCAAGCTCAGATGACGTATGGTCACATAAACATCTGCTCCTGTGTCTGAGACCTTCAAAAGTTCTGCACTCAATTTTTATTCTTCTACTGGGGTTGGCAAACCAGTGAAATATGTTGTTAAAAGATCTAAACCTTCTTCAATGTAAAAAGCCCCTGTGGTAGGCTCAATGCCAGAGCAGTTTGTGAGGAACTATAGCCCATGGGAAGGACCCATGCTGGAGAAGTTTGTGAGGGACTATCTCCTGTGGGGGGGACCCAACACTGTAGCAGTGGGAAGTGTGAGGAGGCCTCCCCCTGAGAAGAAGCAGCGACAAAGTTCATCTGTAACAAATTGACCACAACCCACGTCTAACATACTTTAATAAATCAATTTTTTCTCCCTAAGTTGAGTCTATTTTGCCCGTGATGCTAATTGCTGAGCAATCTCTCCATCCTTATCTCAACTCACAAGCTATTTGTTATATTTCTCTCTCTCTCCTGTCCAGTTTAGGAGGGGGAGTGATACTATGACTTGGTGGACACCTGGCTAAACCACCACAAATACATTTGCTGTTGCTCGAGCTACTTCAGCTAATATTAGTTTTGGTTTGGTAACCTGATGTGGGATAATTGTCCTCACATTGTAGAGCTGTGTCTCAAGTCTTGGCTTTCTGAAGCAATTATAGAAAAGACAGGATTAGCAAGATCCATCACCACATTCCAAGACTGTAAGTTTGATCAAGAGGGCTTTAAACTAAAGGACTTGGGGGGTTGGGGGGAGAAGTAATATAGAACAAGCTATCCCGTCTAGCAGGGATACAAGGAAGGACAGGGAACACCATAGTAAGTGCCTCTCATCCACACACTGTTTTGAGATGCAGAAGTCTGACCAACCTGAGGGAGAGCCAATCCAGAGAGGATCCTCCTGCATCTGTCCAGGGAAATCTGCGTGTTCGAGTAAGCCCCTGCGTTGCTTCTACACCAATGCACGCAGCCTGGGGAATAAGCAGGAGAAACTGGAGATGTGGGTGTGGATGCGGGGCTACGACCTCATTGCAGTCACAGAGACATGGTGGGACAGCTGCCATGACTGGAGCACAATCATGGAGGGCTATGTATTGTTTAGGAAAGACAGGCTGACAAGGCGAGGAGCTGAAGTTGCTCTCTATGTGAGGGAGCAATTAATGTGTACCGAACTGTGCCTGGGTGGGAATGAGGGGCAGGTTGAGTTCTCATGAGTGAAAATTAATTGGGAAGGGCAAGGTGGGCGATATTGTTGTAGGAGTGTGCTACAGGCCACCTGATCAGGAGGAGGAAGTGGATGAGGCCTTCTATGAACAGCTGAGAGCTGCCTCACAGTCTCAGTACCTGGTCCTCATGGGGGGCTTCAATCTCCCTGATATTTGTTGGCAAAGCCACACAGCCAAGCACATACAGTCCAGGAGATTCCTACAGATTGTTGACGACAACTTCCTGTCACAGATGATTGAGGAAACAACAAGGAGGAGTGTGCTGGTGGACCTGGTACTGACGAATAGAGAGGGCCTAGTTGGGAATGTGAAGGTTGGAGGCAATCTTAGCAGCAGTGACCATTAGGTGATAAAGATCCTGTGTGGAAGAGACAGGACACAAAGCAGGACTATGACCCTGGATTTCAAGCGAGCTGACTTTGGTCTTTTCAAAGACCTGCTTGGATGGATCTCATGGGATAAGATCCGAGAAGGCTGAAGTGCCCAAGAGAGATGGTCAATCTTCAAGCACCACTTCCTCCAAGCCCAGGATCAGTGTGTCCCAACATGTAGAAAAGCAGGAAAAAGAGGCAGGACGCCTCCATGGATGAGCAAGGATCTGCTGGGACAATTCAGGCAGAAAGCAGCCATCTATGAGAGGTGGAAACAAGGCCTGACCTCTTGGGAAGAGTATAGGAACTTTGCCAGAGCTTGCAGGGGTGCAACTAGGAAGGCTAAAGCCCTTCTAGAATTAAATCTAGCCTGGAAAGTTAAGGAAAACAAGAAGGGTTTCTTCAGGTACATTGGCAGTAAAAGGAAGATTAGGGGGAATGTGGGCCTGCTTACTAAAGAGGGTGCCCTGCTGACCGAGGATGCAGAGAAGGACAAACTACTGAATGCCGTCTGCCATGGTTTGGCCCAGCTACCAAAGAAGCACCACGACAGTCTCTCGCTCTGTTCCCCCCATTCACTCCCACCCTCGTTAGGATGGCAGAGGCCCCAGCGAAATGGGAGGAAAAAGATAACCAAGGTTTTTGTGGGTTGAGCAAGGGCAGGGAGGGCTCACTGCCAATTACGGTTCCAGGCAAAACAGACTCCAGTACTCGACTTAGAAAGGAAAGTAGGAAAGTTTACTATCTACAAGAAACAGAACAGAACAAATAGCAAAAAGGGAGTAGAATGATTGAGAAAATTATAACCAGCACTTTAAGATCTCCCTCCCCCATCCCTTCTTTCTTCCAGGCCCACTGCTCCCCATATCTCTACCTCCCCCCTTCTCAACAGCCTGGGGGGTTAGGGAATGGGGGATGTAGTCAGTCTCTCAGAGATGGTCTCTGCCGCTTCTTTCTTCTCAGATGAGGACGACTCCTTGTATTCTTCCCCTGCACTGATATGAGGTCTCTCCCACGGGACACAGTCCTTAACAAACTTCTCTGGTGTGGGTTCTTCCCAGCAGCTACGGCTTCTGCTGATACAGGGTCTCTCATATGGGACAAAGTACTTAATGAATATCTCTGGTATGGATTCTTCTCCACGGTTGCATCTCCTGCAGATACAGGTGTAGGCACAAATCTGGCTTGGACCAGTCAGCTTGAATAAAGATGGTAGGGACAAGTTAATGCAGCTGGCAAGCTACTTCAGAAACAGGTGCTGCAAGGTAATCAATTGAGCCCTGGGTGATCTTATGGGCAGAAGCAGCATATAAGGAGGTAGCTAGCAAAAGAAGAGTGGCTTTGAGTCAACTCTGGTGGTTGTACTATATTGTTTGTGTATGTCTCTGCATGTGTGTTACCTGCACTCTCTAAGTCTTCGAGTGAATATTTCTTACACCATTACAATATTTGGTGACCCTGATGTGATTCACCGAATTGGTTGGATTAAGAACCCTCAGCAGAAAAGCACCTGTATTCCTGCTTGAAAAGGCAAGTGATCTGAGTAAACTGATATAAGGGGAAAAATGATGGGCAAAGAGGAAAATCCTATTGACGTCCTCCAGCGTATCCTTGCTGAGAAAGGATTCAATTATGAAAGAGAATATTTGCTAAGACTTGTAAGATGGGGACAGGAAGTATGTCTCTTTGTCTCCCCCCAAGAAGTATATGAAAAGGGACATTGGGAAAAGCTAAGAGACATGTTGAATAATGTTATTGGCTTGTGTAAATTGGTATCATCCATTATACACCAGTTAGAAGCTGAGCATGCTACAGCTGCTGCCATGAAAGCAGAAAATGCTGTACCATCTGCGTTCCCAGTAGATGCTAGAAGGTTCTTTGGAGGTGGTGACTTTATAGTGCCATCAGCTCCACCTCTAGAAGAAAATACTAAGAGACTCTTTGGAGGGGATAATGTCATAAACCCCTCGGCTCCATCTCTAGAAGAGGAGAGCATGGATGTGAGCCCACCTCCCCCAGAACCCCCTAGAGCACTGTTCCAGGAGCCAAATGCACACATTGTTTCTCCTCCCCTCCCACCCACCCTTCACCATCCTGCCCTGTCCCATCCTGCTGCTGTGCCTGAAGGAGTACCTGGCAGAGAACGAAAGGTACGCTTTACAAATGACACTATGGATCTGCCATTGCCCCTGAGCTCATCAATCCCTGAGTGTATTCCTCTTCCATCATCACCCCCAACATCTAGTGAAGTTGAAGATCAACAAAGAGAATTGTTAAAGGAAGAATTAATAAGACACGGAGAAGATATGAAACAGACTTTGGCCCATTTGGAGGAACTGATGGAAAAGCCAAAAGCAACAGCTAATCAACTGTTGGAACGAATTAATGAATTAACTAAACCAGAGGTTAAAGTTTCATCCCCACAGATGCTCAGAGACCCCTAACCAGATGACTATGGTCCGGCTAAGAAATGGAGAGGCCTCATATGCGATGCAGTAATTGAAGGAGAATTTATTCCACAAGCCTTTCCAGTAATAGCAGCACAAAGAAAATGACAATGGGCACCTTTGGATTGGAAGTTGGTAAGGGAAGGCCAGAAAGCTGTAATGCAATATGGCTTGTCCAACCCATACGTTCAAACTTTATTGGATCATATTTTCGCCAGTAGATTAATGACTCCATTTGACTGCCGGAAGCTAGCAGAGACCTTCCTGAAGCCCACTCAGGTATTATTATGGGAGTCTGAATGGGAAAAAAAGAGTTGATGTGGCAGAAGTAGAAAATATGGACTTACAACAGGGAGATCTGCGGTGAGTCGTCACAGCAGATATGATGTTAGGAAAGGGACTGTTTCCTGACCCTCAGGTACAAGCCCGACTCTATGAAGCTATTTTGCAGCAAACACAGACGCTGGCTCGTCAAGAGTTTAAGATTGTTCCTGACATGGAGGTGCCAGTTCCCTCATACACAACCATTATACAGAAACCTAATGAGCCTTTTATGACCTTTTTAGACAGTCTAAGAGCAGCTTTGGATTATATACCTAACATGTCAGCTGAAGTAAAAGTGGAAATAGGGTTACACTTAGCAGTAGCTAATGCTAACCATGACTGCAAAAAGATCCTGCAGGCTCTCCCGCGGACAGCAACTTTGGTCGACGTGATAGAAGCCTGCTCTCGGGCAGGATCATCAGCACATTTAGCTCATATCAGACGCTCAGGGTATTGTTTCCACGTGCCCTGCATGCCAGAATCAAATCGGCCTAGGAGTAGGAGTTAATCCTAGGGGTCTGGCACCATTAGGTATATGGCAATCGGATATCACTGTCTATGCTCCCTTTGGATGATTTAAATGAATACATGTCACTATTGATACTTATTCAGCCATGGTTTGGGCCAAAGCCTTAACCAGTGACAGTTCCTGAGATGTTATAAGACATTGGAGGAGTTGCTTTGCAGTCCTTGGTGTTCCACGAGAGATAAAAACTGATAATGGCTCAGGATACATAGCCAGTAAAACACGTAAGTTTCTGAACTTATGGGGTGTTAAACATACTACTGGAATCCCAGGAAATTCCACCGATCAGGCCATTATTGAACGTACATATCAAACCTTAAAGGGACTGCTAGAAAAACAAAAAACGGGGGAAGAGGGAGTGAGCCCTCAAGATAGACTAATGAAAGCCCTTTATACAATGAATCATCTCAGAATTGTGGCAAACGGGAATGAACCACCAGCATTAACACACTTTGCCCAAATGAGTCGGGATTTGGATTTTACTGACAAAACTGAAGTTACCAAGAACTCATCCCTTCCTTCCAGTATGTGTCCCTCCTAGCAACATATATCAGATTATGTTTGAGTTTATGGATTTCTGTATTATATTGTTCAGCGATGTAGCTGTTATTGACCTTTTGTTGTAAACTCATGGCCATGGGTAAAAATATTTGTTTTCTTCATGTACCTTTAATTTTTAAATGTGTTGCTAAAGGCTGTCTGGTCCAAAAAAGAAAAAGGGGGGGAATTGTAGGCACAAATGTAGCTTGGACCAGCCAGCTTGAATAAAGATGGTAGGGACAAGTTAATGCAGCTGGCAAGCTACTTCAGAAACAGGTGCTGCAAGTTAATCAATTGGGCCTTGGGTGATCTCATGGGCAGAAGCAGCATATGAGGAGGTAGCTAGCAAAGGAAGGGTGGCTTCAAGTCAACTCTGTTGTTTGTACTGTGTTGGCTGTGTATGTCTCTGCATGTGCATTACCTAGACTCTCTAAGTCTTCGAGTGAATATTGATTGCACCACTACAACATACAGGGTTCCTCCCACTGGACAGGGCCTCTTCTGGCCATAGGCACTGCCCCTGACATGGGGTCTTTAATTGAGTCACTGCACCTGATTCAGGGTCTTTAGCAAAATGAGTCACGGCCCTTGATGCAGGGTCTTCTTTAGCAAAATTAATTTCTGCCCTTGATATGGGGTCTTTAATGAAATACAAATGGATCTCTGTTTCACCAATCATTTCCGTAGAATGCAGGGGTGTCTCTGCTCCTCCTCTCTTTCCTCACTGACCTTGGAGTCTGCATGGTTGTTTCTCTCACTCTTCCTACTCCTTGCACCACCACCAGCTGGAGAAGAAGAGACACAAGAAGTAAGAAAGAGGGAAAACCCCCTTGTTCCAGCTTCTTCTTAAAAAGTGAATCATGGAGACATCTAATGGGTTCAGCCCCAGAAGTGGGTCTTACTCAGAGCTGGGGAGAGTTTTGAGCAATTTCTTACAGGAACCATCTTTACAGCCCCTTCCCCCTTACCAGAAAAGGCTGTCTTGTTAAACAATGACATGCATTAAAAAGACAAAGTAGTTTGGCAGAAAATAAACTCCCTTGCTTTCTAGCTTCTCCTCAGTTCTTAGAGGGGCTGGGAGCAGCTGGGTTTAAATTCTGAGTGAAATCCAATTTAGTAAAATTAGTCCGGTCACATTCACCTTTTATGAACCGTCACCATTACGGATGCACTAACAGCACGCTGCACACTCAGCTTGGTTGCACTCCATGGTCTTACACAGCCAGACTCAGAGTGTGGCGGCACCCAATGAGAAACCTCTATGCCCGTCTATATGAATAGTGCAGTTTATTAAAAGCAACAGGTTATACAGATTCTTATGGATTGCTGATGATAGTGACTGTATACAAAAAAAGCACATGCAAATATATTTTTATATATATGTATGAATAATACAGCATGTGGAATTACAAAAGAGAAAGAAAGAGACTCTATGGAGATTTCTAAGTTTAAAGTTCAGAACTTACCCAAAGACATCCCTATGGGGGAAGAAGAGAGGTCCAGCCCACCATTTGATCCCAGGTGTCGGAGTCAGTGATGGATTGTTCCCTGACATTCACAATGGTATCTTCCCTAACAATTCCCCTTTGTTAGGCCGTTTTTATAATACTTTTTACATTCAAGGTGGAGCTTGAGTCATTCTAGTCATACAGATCATTATCAGGATTGGTGAAAAATTCTCTTGCTTTGCTTTTAAAGGTATAGGCTAAGAAAAATTTAAAGATCATGCTGAGTGAGGGGTGATTGCACCTTGGAGGCAGGTAGCCTTTGGGATGGAGGTGTTTTGGTATTATAATGAGCAAAGTTCACTGAAAGGATGACATTTTTTTCAAAATATGACAGACTGTTGACGTAGAGTGTCAAGCCTGTGATTTATCAGTCCGATAGTACCATGTGGTACCCTTCTCCTTGCAACATCCCATAGAACCTGGCTACAGAATCTCCCTTCTTCCCTGTTTGCCCAGGGAACCAGGGATTCCTCGCATACCAGCTGCACTCTTCTCTGTGACCCCTTGAGTGTGACTTCCTTAGAGTGTGAACAATGCTATATATTTAATACAAGCTTAATTTCAGTATTATTTCCAGTAATTATTCCACACCTTCACATCCTCAACCATAATTTATTATTTGTTAGCACAAGATCCAGCAGCATATCCTTCCTTGTTGGGTCCTCAACCACCTGTGTCAGGAAGTTGTCCTCGATGCACCCCCATGAGGAATAGGGCCTGCGATCATGAGACTACTTTCATTTCTGTATAGAAGGCCTTGACTTCCTGATCAGGTGGCCTTTAGTATACCTCCATAACAGTATCACTTCCATTAGCCTGCCCCTTAATTCCCATCCATAAGCTTTCAACACACTTTTCATCCCTACCTAGGCAGAGTTCAATAAAGATGGATGTTCAATAAAGATGCATCCTGGGATGCATCAAGAGAAGTGTGGCCAGCAGGTTGATGGAGGTTCTCCTCTTCCTGTACTCTGCCATGGTGAGGCCTCATCTGGAGCACTGAGTCCAGTTTTGGGCTCCCCAGCTCAAGAGGGACAGGGAACTTCTAGAGGGAGTATAAAGAGCATGTGCTGAGAGGAAAGGTTATAAGTTCACTGTGAGGAAGACATGGAGCTTTCATCTATTAACCTTCATCCATTAACATCCTACTCCCTTTTTGCTTTTATTCTGTTCTGTTTCTTGTAGAATAAACTTTCCTACTTTCCTCTCTAAGTCGAGTACTGGAGTCTGTTTTGCCGGGAACCATAATCGGCAGCGAGCCCTCCCTGCCCTTGTCTTAATCTACAACAACCTTGCTTATCTTTTTCCTCCCATTTTGCTGGAGCCTCTGCCATCCTAAGGAGGGTGGGGGTGAATGGGGACACTGAGCGAGAGACTGTCATGGTGCTACTGTGCTAGCTGGGCCAAATCATGACACATGTGATGTCTTCCTTGAATGGATACCTTTCTTTTACATCTGAGAGAAGTCACCTCCAAAGGCTGTGTACTTGTGTCCTTCTTCCAATTGCCTTGTCAATGCCTCCTTCCCTAGACAGGCAGCCCAGTTGTTTGGCTTCCCCGCCCTCCAGTTCCAGACTACTGGCCCCATTATCCCAGCATTGGAGCAGTCAGGTGACAATGTGCTCCCCTGGGTGACAGTTGAAGACCTTTCACATGTCTCACAACTCAGGGATAGGGATCGAGTGTTAATCATCTCGTTTATAACTTCTACCTCTTCCTCCTCCTTGTGATGGTCCTGCATAATTTTCTTCCTCCTCCCCCTTTATAATTGGGGTTTCTTCCCTTTCTAAACGAGTTGACTTTCACATCCAACATTTCTTCTTCTCTATAGGGGCAACTGATACTGGCAGAGGTTGTTTTCCCCATTTGGCTGCAGTGCCTGCCACCAAGGTTTGAGTAGCCATGCTGCCTGTTGCTGGGGCCTGTGTAGCTGCAGTGCATGTCATTGGGGCTGGGGTAGCCACAATGCCAGTTGGCCTATTTTCCTCCTCTTCCCCCTGAGGATGCTGTCTAATGTTGATCAGCATTTGATAGATACTAGCACAGTGCATTCAGTTGTGCCTCTTTGGAACAGCCATAGCATTTTCTTTTCAAGTGCTCTATTACTCTATCAGGGTCATGTAGCTGTTTCAGGGTGAAGTTCCAAACCATTAGAGGTGAGAAGTTCTCTAGATAGCTGCCCATATTCTCCCACATTCCATTCCACCCATTACTATGCAGCCTTGGGGCAGACCTTTGGATGAGACTTTTAACAAATTTTACAACCTTAAGCAAGATATGAAACATATTCAGGAGACATAACAGTAAAAGCAGGATAACTGGAATGTGCCAAGAATACCCAAATTTCTCAAATGTTGTTTTAGTTAACCAGAAGGAAAAAGAGAAAGTAAAAGGGTGGGAGAAAGTATTTCCCCCATCTTCTCCATAGGTTTTATCAGATTACTAATGAATTGTGAAATGAAAAGCCAGAGGTATGGGAGTGACCACAATGCTGTATACAAATACTAGCTAAGCCCCAAAACCAATGATATAATCAAATCATAAGCCAAAAGAACACAGTACAGCAAAATTGTGATCTTCATTACTTTCCCTGAGGTGATAAACAGCACCACAGGGAACACATAGAGAAGGTAAGAGTTCACATAAAACCACCATGTAAACAGCTGAGCAAGCATTGTGATCAGTTGTATGGTCAATATAAGAAAACTGTATACCAAATCTCAACACACTCTTTGTCAGATCTGTCCTTATCTCAACCCTTTGTGGCCCACAGTGGGCACCAAAAAGATTGTGGTGGTTTAGCCCTAGTTGAGCAATAACCAAACCACCCAGTTACTCACTCCTCCTCACCTCAGCAGGATGGAGAGGAGAATTGAGAGAGAGTTCTAGAACTTTGTGGGTTGAGATAAGGACAATTTAATAAAACACCACAACGAGTAGGCAGTTACAGTGATGGCCAAAGGACACAGAAAAACGAGCAATGCCTAGTATAACTGCTTACGGCGCTCAGCCCAGCAGCAGAACTGCAATGCCCACACTGACCACAGCGTCACCATGGCCGGGCTGCTGCCCTTATATCCTGAGAGTGATGTCACATGGGATTGAATAGCCTGGCGACGCCCCCTGGCGACGGCTGGGGAGAGTTAACTCTATCCTGGCCAAACCCAGGACAATGTCATAGAATCACAGAATCATAAAATGGTAGGGTTGGAAGGGACCTTTAGAGATCATCTAGTCCAACTCCCCTGCAGAAGCAGATCAACCTAGATCAGGTCACACAGGAACATGTCCAGGCGGGTCTTGGAGACCTCCAAGGAAGGAGACTCCACAACCTCCCTGGGCAGCCTGTTCCAGTGCTCTGTCACTCTCACAGAAAAAGTTTTTGCTCATATTTAAATGGAACTTTTTGTGTTCCAGCTTCATCCCATTACCCCTTGTCCTGTTGCTAGATTGTAGAATCATAGAATGGTAGATACCATAGAAAAAAGGGATGCTGCAACCTCCTGACATCCACCATTTAGATATTTATAAATATCAATAAGATACCCCCTCAGTCTCCTCTTTTCTAGACTAAACGGACCCAGTTCCCACAGCTTTTCCTCATATGAAAGATGTTCCAGTCCCCTGATCAGTGCTCTGTCACCCTCACAGTAAAGAAGTTTTTCCTTAATTTAAGTGGAACTTATTGTGTTCCAGTTTTCGTCCATTACCCCTAGTTCTATCACTAGACACTACAGAAAAAAGTGCTATCTTGACACACATCTTTTAAGTACTTGTAAGTATTAATGAGGTCCCCCCCTCAGTCTCCTCTTCTCCAGGCTGAACAGTCCCAGGTCCTGCAGCCTTTACTCATAAGGAAGATGCTCCAGTCCCCCATCAACCTAGTGACCCTCTTCTGGACTCCATCTAGAAATTCCCTGTCCCTCTTGAGCTGAGGAGCCAAAAACTGGACACATTACTCCTGATGAGACCTCACATTCTTCTTGATGCATTCCAGGATGCCATTGGCCTTCTTGGCTACGAGGGCACATTGCTGACTCATGTTTAGTTTATTATCAATCAAGACTCCCAGGTCTCCCTCTGCAGAGCTGCTCTCCAGCAGGTCAATCCCCAGCCTGTAATGGTGTGTGGGGTTGTTCCTCCCCAGATGCAGGTTTCTGCACTTGTCCTTGTTGAACCTCATGAGGTTCCTCTCTGTCCAACTCTCAAGCCAGTTGAGATCCCGCTGAATAGCAGCACAGCCTTCTGGTGAATCAGGCAGTCCTCCTAGTTTGGTGTCATCAGCGAACTTGCTGAGGGTACACTCTGTCACCAAATCCATGTCATTAAAGAAGATGTAGAACAAGACTGCCACCAGAACCCACTCCTGTGGAACCCCTCCGGACACAGGCCTCCAACTCGATTCTATGCCATTGATCACCACCCTCTGGGTTCTGTCATTCAGCCAGCTCTTGATCCACCTCACCGTACACTCATCCAACCCACGCTGCCTGAGCTTTTCTATGAGGATGTTATGGGAGACAGTGTCAAAAGCCTTGCTGAAGTCAAGGTAGATAAAATCCACTGCTCTCCCCTCATCTAACTAGCCTGTTATGCCCTCATAGAAAGCTATCAGATTGGAGGAGGATTTCCCCTTGGTGAAGCCATGTTTACTCCCCCTGATAACCGTCTTATCCTTCATGTGTTTTGAGATGGCATCCCGGATGAGATGTTCCATCACCTCTCCAGGGACTGAGGTGAGCCTGACTGTCCTGTAGTTTCCCGTGTCCTCCTTCTTGCCCTTTTTGAAGACTGGAGTGACATTGGCCTTTCTCCAGTCCTCAGGCACCTGACCAGTCTTCCACGATCGTTCAAAAATGATGGAGGGTAGTTTAGCAATAACATCTGCAGAACCGTCAGCACTCATGGGTGCATCCCATCAGGTCTCATAGATTTTTTTGTGTCCAGCTTGCCCAACAGTTCTCTAACCCCATCCTCATCAACCAAGGGAAAGTCTTTCCTTCTCCAAACTATCTCTCTATCCTCCATGGACTGGGCTTCCTGAGGGCTGACCTTGGCCTTAAAGACTGAATCAAAGGCAACATTCTGTAGTTCTGCCTTCTCTGCATCCTCCATCTTCTCTTTATTCAGCAGCAGGTTCACATTCTCCCTGGCTTATTCAGTACCAAGACAGACTGATGTTTGAAAGTCCCAGCTGTCACAGGCCAAGCTTCCATTAGGAAGATTAATCCTCCCTGAGATGCATCTATGGGAAGGTCTGAATCACAGAGTTGGATCCTGCTGTTGGTTACATGGTGTGAACAGAATTGTACAAAGGCAAGGAAAAGCAAAGCAGGGCTGGCGAGCAAATGGATAGGAGTGAGACAGTAGAAGATCAGGTCTTTGAGACATTTCAACAGAATATTTATCAAAGTAGAGCCCTGCTCCAATGCTGGGTCTGACAGACACTGGGGCAAGCCAATAACTTATTAATAACAATAATCAAACTATGATTGGAAAAGTCAATGGAGCATCTACCAGTGGTCATGCCTACATGGTGGAGTGGGAAAGCTTCAGCTGCTGGTCCCTGGGGATGCTCATAGAGACCCACTGCTGCTCTGGGGTGTGCCATGGCACATATCATAGCCTCCATCCTTAAATTAGGGGAGCCTCCTGATTCTTCAGTACTAAACAAACTCAAATAACAAAGCAGTGAGGGAATAGCCCATCCCATGGCAAACACTGGGCACTACTGGGACAAGCAGCTTGTGAACATGCCCCTGCAAACAGCCTGTACCTCCCTTTCCCCCCTGACTAGCCCTCCATCCACAGGAGCAAATTAATTTTGCTTTGGGCTTTTAATTAAAGGAGAAAAGCATTTAACACATTGAATCAGAGTCATGCCATTTTTCCTGAGCACCACATTGAGAACACAGGTGGCACCTACATGGGAGAAATGCGTTTAAGCTGCCAGCTCACATGTCAATTCAAAGAAAACCTTGAGGAGTCACCAGGTAGTTCTTAGATACTCCTACACAGAGACACTTTGCTGTGACAGAAGAAACTGCCTGGCAGGGGAGGTACTAGAACTGCTCTAAGGGAAGGGCTGCACTTGTGGTGGGGTTGGTACTAAGAGGTATCAGTATGCAAAGCCTCCTGCTTGGCTCCACTGCCTGCAACTTGCAGGTAAATATAACCAAGAGTGAATTTTCTGTTAGTGCAGTATCTGCTGGTGGGTTTTTTAGGTGCATCTCAAAGACTTTCAAAAACAGTCAAGCTGAAAATTGGGGAGAGAATCATGGGTAGTAAGGTTCTGCTCTAGGTTAGCACAAGAGCAGCATCATTACTGCAAAGCCTGGTCTTGAACCATGCATGTAAAGAGCTGGTGGTCTTCAATCAGATGCAAGCTGTTGCAACAAGGCTTTGGGGAACATAATGTTTGCTTTGGCTTGAGTTTTCTGCCTGCCAAGTCAGGTTGCTTTGTGAATTAGCCTGTTACCTACAGGGAGCCAGGTCAGGAGCCCATGAGTTATTCAATTGCATCTGCAGAAAACGCTGCTGAATTCAGAAGGTGCAGGGAGAAGTTGTCTTTTATTGTGGGGAACCTGGAACAGATTAACAGTATATTTTCCATAGAAAAGCAGTAGAATTCAACTTACAAATTAAAAGGCAGCTACTGATAAGCAATTAGCATACACTTTCTACTGCAACAAAATAACTGCTCCCTCCTCTCCCCTCCCTATCGTCCCCAGGTAGGCTATGGGTGACCATCTCTGCATCCTCACTCCTGCAGACCATGGGGCAGTACATCTGCACATGGCTGCTTCTCATGGCGATGGCTCCCCATTAACAGGACTAGCTAATTCTGCTGCATCCATGGGAGCCATGATAACTACAGTAATGCTACACCCGAGCAACCTGCTCCAGTCACGGAGAGCAAGACACCCTTGTACAGGCTTCTGTGGGTGTCTGCTGAAACCCAAGGCTTCCCCTTTTAGTTCTCTTTCCAAGAAGGATTTCTAAACTTTCATGTTAAAATAATAATAAATACAGCCAGCTCCCCACCCCCATCCTCAGTTTAATATAAGCTGGAAGACTGTGGGCTTTGCAAAGCTGGGCAGTGAGTTGGGTGATGGAGATGGTTTAGCTTTTTGCCATCACATCCATTTTTTCAGGACTAATGTGCAATGTCACCACTGCTTCCATCTTCACCAGCAAAGTGGAGGGTGGGCTAGGAGCAAGCACGTGTCTTGGGGATTGCTTTTGGTGCCTTTGTTGGGTCTGACTGAGCCTCAGTGAACTACAGCCCTTTTGCAAACCAAAACTACAGGCAGAAGAGGGTTAGAAATGGTGCAGACATCTCAGGTGAGGTCACATCAGCCTGTACAAGGTCACCTTCCTGAGTACAGCTCAGCAAGGTGAACCCCAAGTGAAGACTGAAGATCTGCCACTTCCATGTGGATCAGATCTCAACCAATAGTGGCTGCAAACCACCCCCATGGGGCCCTGCAGTGCTCAGTCTGGATTAAGGAGGATTCCCTTTTCCTGAAGACTTATTGTTGTAGTTTAGGCCCATCAGGGAACAAAAGACCACAATTAGCCTCAAGTACCAAAGACCTGCGAATTGCAAAAGGGCAGGGAGGGCTTAATTGCCTCTTATGGCACGGACAAAACAGACAAGGCTACTCAGCTTGGGCAAGAAAACAGAAAATAATTTAATTCAACACCAACTAAAACATAGCCATAAATCTCCAAAACATAACCAACACAAAACAACACAGAGTGGTACAACAATGAAGAGTACAACCAGCCCTGTAAGACCATCTTCTCCCCATCCTTCCCCTCTTCCCAGGCTCAGAGCCCTGATCCCGGTGTCTTTATCTCTTCCCCGCTGAACGACTCAGGGGGGCAGGGAATGGGGGTTTCAGTCAGTCTATTCCTGATAGCTTCTGCTGTTTGTCTCTCCTCAGGGCAGGCAGGCTCCGCACCATTCTTCCCTGCACCTCTGTGGGGTACCTCACACACCCGGCAGCTCTGCACGGGCAATTCCAATGTCTGTTCATCCCAAAGGTTGCAGCTACTCTCTGCCTCTTGTGTGGGTCTGCTCTGTGGCCCGCAGGCTCTCCAAGCACAGCCTGCGCCATGGCCGCCGCCTCCTCAAACAGTCTCTTGCCCATCCAGGCACACTCACATGGAGCTGCTGGTGGCTCAGTTCTGCCGTTGCCCTCCATGGGTTGCAGGGGTACATCCTGCATTCTCGCCACGGCTTGCAGAGGAGTCTCAGGTTTGGTGCTCCTCCTTCCTTCCTTCCTCCTTCTCTATCTGTGGGGTTCACGTGGTCGCCTCCATCTTGTACCATTCTTACACCTCCTCCCAAGCACTTCAAATTCCCATCCCTAAATAGCGATCGCAGAGGTGCCAGATTGGCCCAGCCAGGCCGGAGATGGATCTGAAACCAAGAGCCAGGGGAGAGTGCGAGAACTTTTTACTGAGTCTTCACTGCAACCTGCTCCCCCTGTTACCAAGCAAAAGCTGCTCCTTGCTAAAACATGACACTTATCTTGAGCATCTCCATCTCTGAAGAGCAAAACCTGTCCCTCCAGAAAACAGCAGCAAGCAGAGGCAAGCACAGCTCCCTTTCCAAACCAAATCATGCAGCAAAGCCACCTACCACAATCCTCCCACTGGTATCCATCCCTCATTCATGGAGGAAAGCTTCTCCATGCATATATACCACCTCTTTACCTTCCCAACAAATTATTATTGGCAACTTATAGGTGTAGCTGACCAGCAGTGCCTGCAGCAGAGCTTCCTCTTGCTCAGCCGTTGAAGGATCTGACCTGGAGGTGGCTAGATGATAAGAGCCAGGCTCTACTCAATGATGCCCAATGATAGGACAAGGGGCAAAGGGTATAAGCTGGAACACAAGAGGTGCCAAAGAAATACAAGGGAGAATTTCTTCACTGTGAGGGTGACAGAGCACTAGAATGGGCTGCCCAGATGGGTTGTGGAGTCTCCTTCTCTGGAGACATTCAAAACCCACCTGGATGAGTTCCTCTGTGACCTACTCTAGGTGGTCCTGCTCTGGCGAAGCATGAAATGAGACAGAGGATGCAAGGAAAAAGTGTTTAGCAGTGATATCCAGTGCATCAGAAAAACTGTTTGGATTTTTTTTCACAAGCCAAACCTGCACACAGTCCACCGATTTATTTCCCTTCAGACACATCTGAACACTCACTACTTGTAAGAGGCTTCCCAACAAGGATCAACTTTGTTAAGAAAAAGAATAAAGCCCTAGGCAAAATTAGCTTTTTGCCTCCCCAACAGGCAATAATCTCTTGCAAAATTATGTGTCTAAAATGCAGGAGAGGAAATATTAAACTCAACTAAAATGGTGCTCTTAAGTACAAATTGTTGCAACGTGAGAAAATAACATGGGGGAACTTGTGGCCATGGGAAACTGAGACTGCTCTTTATTTTACAGTTTTCAGGCATACCAGGCTCTAACAATGACCTTAAAAATTCTCAACTACATTTGTATTACATACAGTACTTCATTTTTAGATTATTTTAGAGGAGGTACAAATGAACTGTTCCCTGTTCCTCCTGAAGCCCCCATAGATATGCTCTAAATATGACCGAGCAACCTGGATTCCCAAGGTATTCCTGTAATATATGTAAAATATAAACCTAAATGCAACATATACCTAATATATGGTGGTGTGATGTGTACTTGCTGTTTATTTGGGACTATCTACAGCGGAAAACCCTCATGTTCCTACCTACGTGGCATTCTGGGCATACTAGATGAATAGCAAAACATCTTCATTGCCCACCATCGATACACATAGCTATTAAGCAGAGAGATGCAGATAGAGATTAAGAAACATTTTTTCTTAGTTCCTTAGGACAATCCTTGTAAAGGCATAAGCTTCAGGATGAAACGAACTGAAGAAAAAACAGACACTTGAGATTTACATCCCAGATCAGGCTGAGGGAGCGTGAAGCAATAACGGTGGTTCTGGACAGCACCTGCATCTGGACAGCACCTGCATCTAGACAGCATCTGCATCTAGATAGACCTGCATCTATTGTGACTTCTTTAGACAAGCAAAGCAGGCAGGAATGAAGCAGGTACAGGTCTATTCAGATTCCACCCCATGACACACTCGGGAGAGATTTAAAAACTTAAGTGCTTTATAAAGAACAACAAAAAAACCCCACCCTTCCTTCATTAGTTCATTTGGTTTTATATGAAAAAAAGAGAATAAGCAGCATTTCCTAGAACATTTTCAGGGATGTCCCTCCTGCATGTCTGCTCTCCCCCAATGCTGTGAAAAAGCCAGTCAGGACTCAATAGCCAATATGACTATTAAGCAGGTATTCTTCATTGCAGTATGGGGGAACACAGGGGATTTCTCCACCAAACGTGCCCACATCAGCCTTTGGATTTTCAGTTTATATTTATAGAAAACATGAATATTCATCACATTTCCAGGAAAGGGACCACCCATAGTCCTGTCTTGGTCCACTCAAGTTACGCCTCTGTCATGTTTCTTTCGGTGTCCTCTTGCTTCCTTCAGTGGTCATTAGGGATAGCTGTTGGATTAAGATCCAAAATTTCCTTGCAATGTATCTTTTACTCCTGGGTCCTTGGATAGGATGAAAACTGGCCTAAAAGCTCTGCCATCCCAGATAACAGTTTTGTTAAGGGCTAGGCAGGCCTTGTAATTATCAGTGGTATACAATGTCTAAATGTTCAAGTGTAGAACTAACATAATAGCTCTGCCATAATAATTTTGTTTAGGTGCATACCAGTCTTGAAACTGTCACCACTAAGCAATAGTTATGTTACAAGAAATAGTTGTGTCTTTCTAATAGCTCTGTTTGTGGGCTTACAAGACTAGCAATTTCATAAAACTATATGTACGATTTTCTAACTAATATTAAAAATTTTAATAAGCAAGTTTCTATAACTGAAACTTATCTACCTATGAATCAATTCCCTCCTTCCTTTGATCCTTGCAAATTCTTTTGCAAAGCATAATAATTCAAATTACACCCTTTTGCACAAGCATTTTGTTAAAGCTTCTAACTTCTGCTAAGTTGCAAATCATGTGCCATAATCTTATATATATAATGATTATCAAGACTAAGCATAATATATTCAGTATAAGTAACACTACTACAGGATGGAGTAGTCGATTAAAAATTCCACTAGTAGTTGGAGACCATCCAAATAGAGCTTCCCACCAGTGATAAGTCCCTTCTTCTTGTACTTTTTATTACTTGATGTATGTTTTGGGTGTCATGGTGAATTGTAATTAAGAGTTTACGAGTATTTCTCTTTATTTTTCTACAAAATGATGCAGATCAGGGTGTTCTAATAACTTTTTGACCAACCTGGTGTTCATTCCAGTTGGAGTTGGTGACAAAGTATCATATAACGTGTAACTCCCATGTACAGTTCAGTACATAGTTCTTGGTATAGAGTAGCTAAAGTCACATCCCGAAGTGTGTGTAAAGTTACAAATGCATAGATTTGAGTGATCGTGAAGTGGTGCTTTCAGGTCATCTATTAACAGACTATCACAAGGGATTCTTAAACATGTACAACCCTTTCCAATGTTTTCTAGAACAGTCCTTGGATCATTATCAGAGTATATTTAAAAATGACAAACACTTTGCTCAGTGTCTAAACAAATGTCTTGAGCTCTCAAAGTATTACTTTCACATATATATCCTTGTATTCCCTTTGTGATACAACCATCAACATCAATAGTTTGCCATTGTATCTGTTTTTATAAGCCCATTCCTGGTGCTCTGATGGGTATAATATCACATTTTCTTTTAAAATTCCTAAAGCCACAATAGGATAAATGGTACAGACTGTTGCATCGTCTATAGTTAATACGAAAGCAACAATTTGGTTAGTATCCTGGTTATATGTAAAATTTACAAGGTGCTACCACGATTGGAATTTTCTTTCAAAACTAGTGACATGATCCCAGATGACTTTCCTAAGCTCTATGGATAAGAGACCATTTTCTCCTTCTTGAATTATTGTAGCCACTGTGGACTGTATCCACAGTTGAGCCTGAATACAGCTCAGTGCCAAGGACACATTATCTTGGACAGTTCCTATAGCATGGGCTATTAACTGGTGGTTGTTCAGATTCTTTAAAGAGGGTTGAAAACATCCATTGATTATCTCCTAAGCTCCACAAGGAAGAATTTAGGGGTTGTTCCAATTTTTGCAATTCATTAATAGTTGCACTTAGTTTATTAGCAAGGATCTCGGAGTCTATTTTATTTAAAACTCCAAATCCAATTCCTAATATGCCACTTACATCTCACTTAGAGAGGGACAATTTTCTGTAATGCAACCAAGAGTACCACCCAGTATTGGAGGTGCTGAGAAAAGGTGAACATTTTGAGTTAATAGTAGTGATATTAATTTGCACAGACATGTCCACCTTCTTTAGTGACCAATAAGTATTTGCTGTCGCCCAGTTAGCTTAACTGCATCAGGTCCAATCTTAATTATTTTTTGTGTCAATCTTAAAGGCGTTTGTGAGGTAGATCCAAGGGTAGTTGTAACAGTAGTTGTGGAAGGGAATGTGGTTGAGAATATAGTGTCAATTTTGAATTTAAATTTCAATTTTGAATTTAAATATATTTCCCTTTGGACCCAGAGGCACACTATATATACTGGTTTGACCAAAGTAAAATTGTGCCAGCAGCCCATTTCTTCTTTAATACATTTTTTTTGTGTGTTTTATTCCCAGTTTCTATTTTGACTACAGAGATTTGATTTACCTGCTTTGAGTAGTTCCATTGGTAACCCTGCAGCCCACCTTCATCTCTTGTCCCACCTTCCCTAGCAGCCACTGCAGTCTGCATGTGTTGTTCCAATGCCATTCATGCTCTAAATATATTTCTGGCCCATGCATAACCACTGTTAACAAATTTAAGCTTGTATTGGATTTCAAGCCTATACTTCCCATATATTTCATATGTACTCGAGACAAGGGCCAATCAATCTCAGTCCTCCAGGTCCAAGAACTTGATATTGACAAAATGATTGACAGCATCCATAATTCCATTTTATCTCTTCTGTAGTTTCAGCTTTAAAAGTCCTTGAAGTTCAGAAGTCCACTGTCCTTCTGGGGCCCTTTTTGCTTGGGAGTAATGAATCCAGGCAGGTCTCTCCAATATCTTAATAGCTGTAAAGGTTGTCAGCAGCACTTGATATGGTCCATCCCATTTCTCCCGAAGAGGATCATCTGAAAATTTTTTAACATAAACTCAAACAGCCAAAGTGCCATCAGGATGGGCTAGACTTCCCAGTCATGGAGGTCTGCCAAGATCCTAGTCCTGGTCAACGTGAATTGCACTACCATCTGCAATGGAGGAAGAGCTGGCTCCTGGTTCTCCTGGCCACCGGGAACAGGCAGTGTCATCTCACTTTTTGAAGTTTTTCTTCTTGTGGTAGCTTGATCCTGGTTAGATGCCAGGTGCCCACCACACCACTCTATCCCCCACCTCCTCAGCAAGACAGGGAAGGGGAGAAAATAAGATGGGAGTCTCGTAGGTTGAGATAAAAACAGTTTAATAAAGAAACAGCAAAGCTGTGCATGCGGGAAGCGAAACAAAAAGCAGATAAAGCTGTTACTCTCTACTTCCCATCAGCAGCAATGTCTGGCCACCTCCCGAGAAGCAGGGCTTTGGTACACTTAACAGTTGCTTTTGGAAGGCCAGAAATGAATCTTGCCTCCCCTTCCTGCTCTTCTCCCCCAGTTTATATTACTGAGCTGATGTCATATGGTATGGAATATCTCCTTGGTCAGCCTGGGTCAGCTGTCCTGGCCATGGTCCCTCCCAAGATCATGCCCACCCACAGCTATTGGTGAAGGTGGGGGAAGGAATGCTGGAGGGACAGCCCTGATGCTGTGTGAGCAGTAGTCATAATATTGATACCAACAGTAAGCACAGGTCTGTAAGAGCTGCTGTGGAAAATCACTACCATCCCAGATCCACTACATTTCCGAATCCTGCTCTTTTAAGCAAATGCACCTCCTCCCAACAACAATAATGGAAAACTAAGATCTAATTAAGTAAAGGAAACAGATTCATAAGAATGCGAAGGGTTGTTTCTTTGAGCTGGTCTTGGTGTGTGGCATAATTACTTAAGTGGCCTAGAAATTAAAACTTTTATTAAAACTTATATAAAAAATCAGCATTGTTCACCAATTAAGGGAAGGTATAAAATCAAGAAGGCTCACAGGGTGGATACAGTTGCTGCTACTATGTGAGAAATCCATAACACAGCAATTCCCTGCAAATACCACGGAGTGTAGAGCAGATTGGAGGCTCTGCGGTCAGACTCTGTGATGATACACAGGAACAAGATGGTCCTCTAGAACTGATAAGCAGCACTTTTGGTACCCTGAGCCAATGGTCTGTCAGATCTTGATAAAATGCTGTCCTTAGTGTGAACTTTGCTCATTTTAATGTCATTTTAATACCAAAACACAGCTCCATCCCAAAGGCTACCTGCCTCCAAGGTGTGACCACTCCCTCTTGAGTCTGCACCCTGAATTTTTTGTAAGCTTTACCTTTAAATGTGAGGTGAGAGAATTTTACACCAATCGTAATAAAGGTATTTATTACTAAAGTCACTCAAACTCCATCTTGTAGGTGAAAAAACGTATAAAAGGGTTAAAGAAAAGCAAAGTGTTGGGAGGAAGACACCATCATGAACAAGTCAGGGAAGCTTCCTCGCAAGCTGTCTTTGACTCCCGGGATAAGCCAATGGACTGAGCCTCTTCCTCCTCCCCTTGGGACGCCTTGGGTGAGACTTAAACTAAGTACTTCTGCGGGAAACTTAGAAATGTCTATAGAGAATTACTCTTTAACTTTTTATAGCCAGGCTGTATTTTGCAACTTCGTGCACTGTATTGTTTATATATCTATTTTTTATACATGCTTTCTTCTGCAGATAGTCACTATCATCGTCAATCCATAAGAACCTGTATATTTGTTGCATGAATAAAAACTGCACTGTTTAAGTAGCTGATCGTCACAGTTTCTCACTGAACACAACCAAACCCTGGAGTGTGGCTGTGCTAATTCATGAGCACAACTGGACTGAAGGTGCAGCCCACTATCAGTGAATCCAGAGTCATGACAGTTCACAGGAGGTGAACGCGCCTGGACCGATTGTGGCAAACTGAGCATCACTCAGAATTTAAACCTAGCCGCACCTAACTTTCCACCTTGGTGAGGAGAGTTAGAATGCAAGGGGGTTTATTTTCTGCTAAATCACTCTATCCCCTTTTAATGCGACATGGTGAGATTAAAAGCAAAGCAAGACTCAGATCCCTTTTCACCAATGCTGCAAAATGAGTGGCACAGACCCAGTGGAGCTTAAAATACATGGCAGGGCATACCCTTCCCTCTAAATACACCTGCCACTTTTTCCCCCTCCTGCCCTCTTTTTCTCACTCACATCCTCTATGGAAAAGTCACACTCCATTCATTACAAAACCAAACTATTTCCTTTTTTATTCTAATACAATCATATAATTGTTTCAGCTGGAAGAGACCTGTAGTGGTTTTGGCTGGACCAGGTTTTTGGTACCAAGGGGGATGGGACTACAGGGGTGGCTTCTTTAAACAAAGAGCTGACAGAAGCTTCCCCTGTATCTGATAGGGCTACTGCCAGTCATTTCTAAGATGGACCTGCAGCTGACCAAAGCCTGGTCAATTAATGATGGAGGTAACACCTCTGTGAATAACGTATTGGAGAAGGGGAAGAGGTTGCTGCACAGTTACTAAACTGCAGCAGCAACAGGGAGTGAGAATGTGAAAACATCTCCACAGACACCAAGGTCAATAGAGAAGGAGGGGGAGGAGGGTGCTTAGGCCCTGAAAGAAAGACTGCCCTGTGACCTGTGGTGAAGACCATGGTGAGTCAGCTGTCCCTCTGCAGTCCATGGAGGACCACTGGGAAGCAGAGATCCTCTCGCAGTCTGAGGAGGACCCCAGGCCGCAGCGGGTGGATGCCTTGAAGGAGGTTGTGAGTCTGTGAGAGGATCATGTTGGAGCAAGTTCCTGGCAGGACCTGGGAGCCCATGGGAAGAGAGGACCTCACACCAGAGAGCAGGTTTGCTGTCAGGACTTGTGATCCTGTAAGGGGCCCACACTAGAGCAGTTGGTATCTGAAGGGCTGTTCTCCCAGTGGATGACCCATGTTGGGGCAGCATGTAAAAAGCTGCCCCTGTGGGTGGCCCCATGCTGATGCAGTTTGTGAAGAACTGTAGTCCATGGGAAGGACCCACATTGGAGAAGTTCATGAGGGACTGTCTCCCATGGGGAGGGACCCCACATGGTAGCAGTGGGAAGTGTAAGGAGACCTCCCCCTGAGAAGAAGCAGCGGTAAAGTCCATCTGTAATGAACTGACCTCCATCCCCTGCACCACTGGGGGGGAAGGAAGGAGAGTCCTGGAGAAGGGAGGGGTGGAGGGAGGTGTTTTAAGATTTGGTTTTATTTCTCATCTCCCTGTTCTTATTGTTCCTTTAATAAATCAAAACTTTTTCTCCCCAAGTTGAATTTGTTTTGCCCATGATGTTAATTGCTGAGTGATCTCCCTGTTCTTATCTCTACATGCAAACCACTCACAGAATCATGGAATCACAGAATCTTAAGGGTTGGAAGGGACCTCGAAAGATCATCTAGTCCAAACCCCCTGCCAAAGCAGGACCACCTAGAGTAGGTCACAGAGGAACTCATCCAGGTGGGTTTTGAATGTCTCCAGAGAAGGAGACTCCACAACCAATATAGACAGTCTGTTGTAGTGTTTCGTCACCCTCACAGTGAAGAAACTCTTCCATGTATTTCTTTGGAACCTCTTGTGTTCCAGCTTATACCCATTGCCCCTTGTCCTATCATTGGCCATCACTGAGAAGAGCCTGGCTTCATCCTCCTGACACCTGCCCTTTATGTATTTGTAAACATTAATGAGGTCACCTCTCAGTCTCCTCCAAGCTAAAAAGCCCCAGCTCCCTCAGCCTTTCATTATAAGGGAGATGCTCCACTCCATCATCTTGGTGGCCCTGTGCTGAACTCTCTCCAGCAGCTCCCTTTCCTTGAACTGAGGGGCCCAGAACTGGACACAATAATCCAGATGTGGTCTCATGAGGGCAGAGTAGAGGGGGAGGACAACCTCTCTCAACCTACTAACCAGCCCCCTTCTAATACACCCCTCTCATTTTATTTCTTTCTCCTCTGTCCAGTTTAGGAGAGGGAGTGATATTATGACTTGGAGGGAACCTGGCACCCAGCCAGGGCTAAACCACCACAGGACCTTTAAGATCATCAAGTCCAGCCTTTGTCTCAGCCCTATCAACCACTAGATCATTTCCCTAAGTGCAACAACCACTCGTCACTTGCAGGGACCACCTCGCAGGAAGGAATTCACAGACCATGCATCAGACCAATATGATCAATGCAGAAGCCGTTTATTTTAGCATTCAATTACATTATATATGTTATTCTTTTCTAAATACATGATGTATTCTATTATGATCGGATAGCTTAATCTATCATGCTCTGTTCACGCACCTAATAGCAGAATATGATTTGTTAGGCTTAACTATGTTAGTATTTTCATAGTAGCAGTTTCTACATTCCTTTACCTAATTCCTTCTCTATCTAATTCCTATTCTAAGCTTACACAGTTTCTTTCCCACACACACAACTGCCTTCATATCTACATTCTAATAAGCAACTCGTCCTTGACTATTCTTCAGGCCCATTGTTCACTGTCTGATATAGCTAAAGTCTGAGGCCTATGTCTGAGCCTCATGCAGCTTACAGTTTCATATAACCAAAGTCTGGGTGGGCCACATGTCCATTTTTCTTCAGGTACATTGCTACAGTCTCTTAAACATCTTTAGGGACAATGACTCCACTACCTCCCTGGGCTGGCCATTCCAGTGCCTGACAACCCTTTCGGTAAAGAAATTCCTCCTCATATCCAGTCTGAACCTCCCCTGGCACAACTTGAGGCTGTTTCCTCTTGTTATATTGCTTGTTCCTGGGGAGAACAGATTGACCCCCGCCTTGCTACAACGTCCTTTCTGGTAGTTGTAGAGAGCGATAAGGTCTCCCCTGAGCCTTCTTATTTCCAGGCTAAACAGCCCCAGATCCCTCAGCCGTTCCTCATAGGAGACGTGCTCCAAATCCTTTACTAGCTTGGTAGCCCATCTCTGGATCCTCTCCAGCACCTCAATATCCTTCATGTAGAGAGGGGCCCAAAACTGGACACAGTATTTGAGGTGCGGCCTCACCAAAGCCGAGTACAGGGGAATGATCACTTCCCTACTCCTGCTGACAACACTATTCCTGATACAGGCCAGGATACCATTGGCCTTCTTGGCCACCTGGGCACACTGATGGCTCATGTTCAGCTGGCTGTTAATCAACACTCAAAGGTCCCTCTCTGCCTGGCAGCTTTCCAGTCATTCCTCCCCAAGCCTGTAGTGCTGCTGGGGGTTGTTGTGGCCCGAGTGCAGGACCTGGCACTTGGCCTTATTGAAACTCATGGAACTGGTCTTGGCCCAGGTATCCAGCCTATCTAGATCTCTCTGTAAAGCTGTTGTGGCTTTGTCCAGCCAGCAATGAAGCACCACGACAGTCTCTTGCTCATTACCCCCCATCCACCCATACCCTCTTCTGGGCATAGTCACTGCCCCTGGCACAGGGTCTTTAACTGAGTCACTCCCCCTGATGCAGGGTCTTTAATGAAGTGCAAACAAATCTCTGCTTCACCAGTCCTCTCCACACCAAAGAAATTAAGGACTGTGTCCCGTGGGAGGGACCCCATGTTGGAGCAGGACACCCCTCAGGCCCCATGGTCCATGACCCCACCCACCCGGCAGGAGTGGGGCCACTCTGGTCTGCGGTGGTTGCGGGAGCGGCGGGGGGTGAGGGAACTGCACCTCGGGGAGGGAGCGGGCTAATGACATCCAGGCCCTTCGCTTGCCGACGCAGCTTCCAGCCGTGGGTTAGTGCCATCGCCGCCGCCGCCGGACGGGGCTGGCAGGTGACTGCTGGCATGCAGGTGGGTCCGCGTGGTAATAGCAACAGTGTCTGCTATTTGGGTGTGAGTGTTCACAGCTGCAACAGGGACATCCACTGCTGGAGTCAGAACAGCAACTGGTTCTGGCACAGCTGAGTTGACAGTAACATCCACTGCTGGAGTCAGAACAGCAACTGGTTCTGGCACAGATGAGTTAGGAATGGGTTTGTGTGTTCTCCAAATCTTTACAGATAAAAAGCTCCTTGGACACCTGCCCATATTCCGTATGCCTCTCCTCACATAGCTACCCAACCTCACAGTTCTCCAAAAAACAATTTTTACAATCCAAGTTGAGATGAAAACAAGGGAAAATAATACAAACATGGTAATTAGAACATTCCTAGTATTATTGTTAGAATCCATTAGAAGCACCTTGAAGAAATGAGGGTAAGTAACATAGTGGGAGGAATTAAACATGTGAGTTTTTCCCATAAATTGAGTGCCATTATTAAGTTCTAGGAGAAAATGTGGAAGAGACAAAAAAGCCATGTACACATTCCAACTCAATAACCCATGACACAATCATATCATAATCCAATCCAATCTAGTGCAGTAGCATGAGAACTTTCGTACATTTTACACAGATGAGAAACACTATCACAGGACATACATGATGCAGATAAGAGGATGTGTAATACCACCATAGTAGCATATCAATCAACATTGTGACCAGTAATCAGTTAATTAGTGTTAGGAGTGTACACAAGGAGTTTGTTTCAATCCACTCTGTTCTATTTCAACCTCATGGGCCTCACATTGGGCGCCAATTAATGTCATGGCTTTGCCCAGCCAGAGCAAAGGGAAAAAAAAAATCGCGACTCCTCCCTCTCCCAGTGGAACGCAGAAGGGATCGGGGAAAAAAAAAAGTAAAAGAGTCCGCATAATTTGAAATAAGAACAATTTACTAGGGAAAATTGAAGAGTCTCCGCCTCCCAGCAAGATCTTCCCCCTTGCAAGAGTTGCCTGCTCCTGGCGGCTCTCCTCACTTTTCCTCTACTCCCCATGCTCCAGGAAGCCCTGGATTACCTCAATCAGCCACACAGCCACAAATAAATGAGTCTTGCCTCCACCGTGTGTCCCGTCAATAAAATGGTGGCAACCGTTGTGTCTTCAAAATCTTCACAACCATGACCATGAGTAAAGATCAAAAAATCTATAGTAGCTCTATTTTGCAAAGTTGCATGTCTAATACTACTTACATCACTAAGCAAGCCTTCTAATGTTATTGAGGTTTGATTACTTTGTTTGCTAAGCCAGCATCCTAATTTGCGTAGCTGAGTTAATAAAGCAGATACTCCTACACCTGAAGCAAATATGCTAGTTGCTATTATTGCTGAGGGAGACCAAAGGTAACATGGTCATCACATTCACTAGTAAATTCATGCACAAATTGTTTTGGACAATAATGTTTCCAAATCATTGTGTGATTAGGCATCAAGATCATCAGTCGTCCCAAACTGCATGGTCCCCTTTGTAATCTCGAGGGTATTCCAGGCCATGCCTGGCCCCCACAAATCAGAAAAATAATTCCCTTTGGCAACTGTATAGGCACAAAACTAGACCTGGATCTTTTTGGTGAAGTATAATTGCACCAAGATGACGAGTTCTTATACACGCCACAATCATTTGAAGCATCAACAGTATGACAAAATCCATTTTTTACTCCTGATCAAAAAAAAAAAAAAACCAAAAAACCTTCACCAATGAGTCCAAAACACAAATCACTTTTTATAAACCTTTTTCACCTTTTTTTTTTTTACTGTGTCACTGACTTCTCAATGCCAAAATGTTCTGCCCTTTCAAGTTCCATTCCTGACACCTTAAACACCTTAGAAAGTTTTCACTGTAAGAAAACCACTATTCATCATCACATTTATAGCAAACTGCATGACATCACGGCCAACAGTTTTTACACTCGTTGAGGCAACGGATTGAGGATGGAAAGGATGAGTCCAGCGGTCCGTGAGGGCTGGGGCCGGCCGTGTCGGCGCGCGGTGTGTGTGTGGGGGCACTCCGGAGACACTGAACGGGCGCGGGAAGCGGCTGCGCGGCGGCGGCTGCGGATGCGGCTGGAAGGGGCGGGGGGGTCTGGCTCACTCCGTGCCGTCCCCGGCGCCGGCGGCGCAGTCGGTATTACTCTCTCCTATATTTTCTTTTTCTTTGTCTCCCCTCGCGTGCCCGATGGTGGCCCAGTCTAACACGGGGTCGCGCTCCCCCACTCTCCTCTGATCATCCTGCGCTGCATCCCCGCCCGACTCCGCCCGCTCGGCATTCCCCGTCCGCTTCCTCTGCAAGTCGTCCCAGGGGTAACTCGGCGGGCGGGGCTCGACTGGGAAGCAGCTCTCCCGCGGGGTCACTGCTCCGGAGCCCCTTCGCCTCCCTGACTTTGTAAAAAACTCTTGTGTAGAGGGGAACTTTTTTTTTCTTCTTTTATCTTTTTTTTTTTTTTTTTTTTTTTTCCCTCGCAGCACGCCCCGCTCAGCGACGGGCTGCGCACCGGGCTGGCTTTCAGCGGCGACGGGCTGTGTCTCTATGGTCTCTAGTCGCTCCAATTTCTTTAATACTTCCTGCAGGAGCTTGTCCGTTCCCCGATCTGTCTCCTTCGGCCTCGGCGCAACGTCCAACGCCTGGGCTGCAGGCATGGCCACACGTTGTTCTGCTTGCATTTATTTTAAAGTATTTATCACGTCTCTCCAAACGAGACCTAGATCTTTACTGATCTTACTATTGTCCTTATCACCACTAATAGTGGCTTCCCAGAGAAGGTTTCCAATTTCTCGCCACTCCAGTATACTAAATAGAAGTTGTGGTTCCTTTAGGTATAACTAGTGGGGGAGTAATAGTATATGCTGTAATCATTATTTCACCAGTAAAATCAGCATCGATAACCCCCCCAGTAATACAATCCATCCCGCAGTCCCAGTAGATGATCTCCCCAACAGTAAGTCTTTACTCTCAGTTATAGGTCCGTTAACTCCTGATGGTATTTTTACCACTCGGTTATCAGTGAGTGTGAAATCTATTGTTGTTACCAGATTGACTCTATGGTAGCTGGGAACTGTAGCTGTCAGTTGAAACTGGATCTGGGAGCTGGAGGCTGTAGTAGCTGGACGAAACGGGGGCTGCAATTCGTATCTGAGCACGGCGGGTTCTCGCACTCTACTTTCGTTTTTTTCCCATTCTGCAAACAATGCCATCATGATTATCCTTTTGGCACTGATCACACCAAACTGCTACTGTGCATGCTCTTTAAAATGTCCTTTTCCTCCACAATGATAACAGAATCCGGAGGGAATCAGGGCCAAATTATTGTCTTGTCTTCTTTGGTATGTTGGTCTTTCTAATTTTTGGACGGCAGCGGCAAGGAGATCAGTAGATGGATGCATGGCTACTGCAAATGCTGAGGCTAATGTTTTCCCTTGTTGATTCTGTGTTGTTCGGTCCATCATTTCTATCATAGCCACAAGTTCGGCAGATCTAGGCAAAGTTGCTGATATTTGCCTTGCTTTAGGATTGGCATTTTCGAAGGCCAGCATTTTAAACATAGTCTGTTTTGCTGCTTCCTCCGTATCCCCTTGGGCACCAATGGCTTCAGAAAGTCGGTTAATAAAATGAGCATAATTCTCCGTTAGGCCCTGTTTAATGCTAGTAAACGATGGAGTGGGGTTTTCATCTGGGACCAGGTTTTGACAGTCTTTAGGAGAGTTCAGATCAGCAATGTAAATCCAATCTAAAGCAGCCCAAGCAGCCTCAGATCTTAACTCATTCTTTTGAATTGTCTCTTTTACTTGTTGCAAAACTTTCCACTCATGCTGCTCATAGTATGGTCCGGCAGTCCCTTGCACCACTAGGCATGCTATTACTCCTGCCGGGTGCCAATCTCCCTCGACTATCGCGTTGCAAATTATCCCCGACTACCGTTTAAAAGATTCTGGTCTCAGGGCTTCAGATTGCATTGTCTCTGGGGGGGGGGATGGCAGGCAGCTCTGCAGAGGAATGGTTTTGACCCATCTCTGTTAACATATGTTGAATGGATCTTTCAGATGAATGTTTCGGTAAGGATTTTTCAACATTTGATACAGACGCCTCCATGCCTCGCTCCAAAGTTTGCAACGATTCTCTAACTTGTTTAATCATTTTGGAAACGTTTTTCTCTAATTCTGACTCACTATCACTATCTGGGATATCACTAAGTGGGATTGTCTCTGGGGGGAGAGCCGGGGCCGGTTGCATGAGTGGAGTCGGAACCGGGAGAGCTGGGGCTGGCTGCACAGTTGGGGGGCCGGCTCTGGTGGCTTACAGGCGAGTCCACCTTGAATGGTCTCAATTTGCTGAATTTTTGGATCAGACTCTATCATGGACTTGTTTTCAAGTGTTCAGTAAAAACTTTTTCTTGGGTCTGTTATAGATTGCTGTGATAAAGTTCACTAGCCAATTTAAGTGACTCATGGATCAAATTTATTAAGCAAGCGGCAAATAAGCAAAACAGCGCCACACGGCCAGGAGACTCTGCTCCACCAACGGCGCGAACCCCCCCTCCCCCGTATCACAGTCCTTTTATACATTCCTTATCGGTTGGGTGTACTCTGCGCATGTGCCCGTCTTTTTACTAGGGGGTCTTCTTCTGCCTCCTGGTGGTCGTAGGGTGGTCGTTGGGATGAAGTCAGTAGTCTTCCTCTAGTGGCCTGCTCATGAACGCTTCTCTTGGCTCTTATCAGCTCATGCGCAACCTATTGTACCTCCTATAAGCATCTCAGCCAACTGCACCTGTGCACATTGTAGAAACTTTATGATTAAAGTTTTACAAGACTTTGACAATGACTTTAAATGGTTCCTTGCACAAGTATTCTTTCATGATTTGATTAACGAACATGACCTTTTCCATTACAATCCCCCCTTTTCTTTTCCTCATTTCGTTCATCAAATCTCCTAAGAACATCTTTAGCAATTTCTAAAATAGGAGTTTCACTTATTTCATCCTCTCTGTTGGCTAACTGCTTGTATTGCTTCCTAACCAGCATTAAGTGGGCTGCTTCTAGCCTGGTTTTTACAATCTCATAATATTACCTTATTGAATACACAAGGCCCAGTCGTCAGTGCTAATACCAGTAGAATGACGGGCCCAGCTATAGCTGACAATAATGTCTCGTGAGCCAAGGGGAATAGTTGAACCATGACTTATACCAGACTTGTTGCTGTTCCCTTTCTTGTTTTCGTTTCTCCAAGCCCTCCCATAATTTTGTCATCGTGTCTCTCACTATACTGGTATGATCTGCATAAAAACAGCATTCTTCCCTTAGGGCTGCACACAGTCCCCCTTGTTGTAAAAACAGCAGATCCAACCCCCGGCAATTTTGTAAAGCTACTTCTGAAAGCTTGGAATTTCTGATTCTGCTGCACTAGAGATGTAATCCCGTCGGCCGAAGTAGGCCAGCAACAGCTAATATCCTTGTTCATGGGGCAGTCGTGATGATATCCAAAGAAAACTGCAAAAATTAAGAGGGGCAGACGTGCGGGATATGGAAAGGTTAATCGAAGAAGCATGGAAGGTCTTTGGGAATAGGGAAAGTGACAAGGACAGGAGAATGGAACAAAGAATAATAGCAACTGTGGCTGCTCTGGAACAGAGACCACAAAGAAGAGAGCCACTGAGACTGGATAGGGATCAGTGTGCGTACTGTAAAAAAAAGGGACACTGGAAAAAAGAATGCCCTAAGGGGTCCAAGGGCAGCTACGATGGACGAAGAGGGAGACCTGTGATAGCCCACTTAAAGGAGGACGATTGACGGAGACCTGGGGAGTCTACCCTAGCAAATCCACTGGTTACACTAAAGCTAGGGAAAAATGAAAAACAAGTAGAATTTCTAATAGATACAGGGGCGACATTTTCGGTCTTAAATCAAGAACTGTTACCGCAAAGTAATGATTATGTTATGGTGATGGGAGCCACTGGTCAATGTGAAAAGTCATACTTTTTCAGCCCTTAAAGTACAAATTGGGAAAGCAAGTAAAATTCACAGGTTTTTGTATATGCCCAGTGCCCCAAAAGCTCTTTTGGGAAGAGATTTGCTGGAGCAGTTAAAAGCCACGATTAAATTTGAAAATGGTCACATTAGCTTGGAGGTGAATGATCAAAATGATATACAAATTATGAGCCTGTTACTAACTAATATCGATACAGAAGGAAACATTAACAAAAACATCATGAACCAAGTATATCCAGGAGTATGGGCCACAGATGTACCCGGAAGGGCAAAGAATGCCCTACCAGTGGAGGTAAAACTTAAAGGACAACAGCCGGTAAGGACTAAACAGTATCCCTTGAGGAGGGAGGACAGGGAGGGGATTAAACCGATAATAGAAAAATTCTTACAGTTAGGACTTTTAAGAGAGTGTGAGTCCAGCTTTAACACTCCCATATTACCAGTCTGCAAGCTGCATAGGTCTTATCAGATAGTCCAAGGTTTGCGGACAGTCAATAGAATAACTGAGGACCTCTACCTCGTGGTAGCAAATCCTTACACCCTGTTAACTGTGCTAACACCTGACTTAACTTGGTTTACTGTTTTAGATTTAAAGGATGCCTTCTTTTGCCTCCCTCTCCATGAAGCCAGCCAGAAAGTATTTGCATTCGAATGGGAAAGTCCTAAAAGTGGACGTAAAACTCAGCTTACTTGGACGGTGCTGCCTCAAGGATTCAAAAATAGCCCCACCATATTTGGCAACCAGCTAGCCAAAGATCTCGAATCATGGGAAGCCCCATCTGAAGAAGGAAAACTCCTGCAGTATGTGGACGATATATTGATCTCTACGAAAACAAAGGATGCCTGTCTAACCTGGACGCCTTTTATGCGATGGTGAATCTACAATGGAATAAAGAAGCTGCACGGACCTTTGATCAGATAAAGAAGGCTCTGATGTCTGCCCCAGCCTTAGGACTTCCAGATGTGAGTAAACCATTTTTTTCTTCTCACACGAAAACCCAGGATTTGGGCCCATATCGTCGGGCAGTTGCTTATTTTTCCAAACAGCTGGATGCAACAGCAAAAGGCTGGCCTGAATGTTTGGGGGCAGTTGCAGCTGTTGTAATAAACATTCAAGAAGCCTGGAAATTTACTCTGGGCCGGAAGACGACAGTGCTGGTGTCTCACACAGTATCAGCAGTTTCAGAAGAGAAAAGGGGGACATTTGCTCTCTCTCCCCAAAGGTTCCTAAAATATCAAGCCATAATAGTGGAACAGGATGATGTGGAAATTGTGGTCACTAACATTATCAGTCCAGCTTCATTTCTTAGCAGAAACTCAGGAGTGCAGCATGATTGCTTAGAGACCATCGAAGCAGTATATTCAAGTCACCTGGACCTGAAGGAGACCCCTCTGGATAATATGGAAAGCTGGTTTACAGATGGAAGCAGCTATGACGAAATTTTAAAACTACTTGATGCCATACAACTCCCTGAGAAAGTGGCTATTATGCATATGAGGGCGCACCAAAAAGTAAGCTCAGAGCTGGAAAGAGGAAATGAGCTGGCGGACAGAGAGGCAAAACAGGCTGCAAAAGGAGAGGTAAGGTTTGAGGGAGCCTTGATTCCAGATGGACAAATCTCCCTTGAAGGTAAGCCTAATTATACTAACAAGGATAAGCAATTGATCACAGATCTAGAGGGCACATATAATGAGGAAGGATTGTGGGCTGTTACCCCACAAGGAAAATTAGTCATTCCCAATTACATACTATGGTCTTTAGTGAGCGAAGAACAAAAAGTAACACTGGGGGGGGGGCAGAGGATCTGCACAGACATCTAATCAGGCAAATTATAGCTAGGAATTTATATAGTACTGTAAAACAAGTAACTTGCCGATGCGATCTTTGCCTCCAAACTAATCCAAAGAACACTCCTAAACCAGAGATGGGTCAAATTGGCAGAGAAAAGGGACCTGTTAGTGGTAACTAACACCTTTTCAGGTTGGCCAAAGGCATTTCCCACAAGAACAGCAAAAGCGTGAGAAGTGACAAGAGTTATGGAGTAAATTAACTTCATGGTTACCTAACTTTGCTGGGTTGAAAGAACTTTTGTGGTAATAATTCTGATAATTGTTATCCTTGTGCTGTTTGTCATCTGTATCAGATGTTTCTTTTGTTGTCAGAGCACCAGAGATGCATGCTCTTAAGTGGAAAGAACACCAGCTAAGACAAGCTTGATTCAAATAAGTACTTTAGTAAAATCCTTAATAAGGAATCACTGTATCAATAGTAAAAGAATTTATTAATTTTATAGAAAAAGGGGGGATTGATGTAGAGCTTTATAGTAACATGTACTAATAAACCTTATACTAACTTATCGCAATAGTATAAAGCTTATTTTTCAGAAGGGACAAAATTCACACAAGCTGTAAAAAGGTCACGCTTATCTCCTCACACAATACCTCCAGGGTCCTCCAACTTCCTTGAGGGCAGATACCGGTTCTGTGAGGGGCCAAGTGATATCTGAAGATCAGGGGATCAGCCTTCATCTCCCAAGGCCCCAGAGACCATCACCGGCCATCATCAGGAGACATCACGCAAATGAAAGGAAGAAAAGATCTAATTTACATGCAAAATCGGGGACAGGTTGTGTCTTTGTCTAGGCGGATAATGTCATCATATGATTTTGTAACTTTGTAACAAATATAAGAGTCGGGTGCGCACGTTTGTGGTGGAGGATCCCCCGTGCGTCCGGCGCCGAATAAACATACCTTCTTTATAACTCTTTGAGTTATAGAGTTTGATTCCGCAAGTCAGCTGAATGCATTGTCTTGTTTTCTGTGACATTTTGACATAGAGAGTAAAGTGGGACTGGTCTTTTTGTTGATGTCTGCGTCTTTCTCATTGTCCCTGTCATTTGACAAAATAAATGTAGTGTCACAGAGAGGATTGTTTTATAAACTAAACGTATCAGTTCAACTTAACATTCCTGAATGAGGAAAAAAAAGAAAAATTAAAATTGTCTATTGAAATAGAAAAGGATCTTGTGGGCTGGGGAAGATAAGAAAGAACAAAGAAAGAAGCAGGAAAGGAGTCAGGGGAAGAAGTGTTGGTGGAAAGTAAAGGACAGCCTGGGCAGGCAATATAGATGGGGCACTTTGAAAGAGAATGCCCCAAGTCGAAGGAAAAAGAAAAGATGGTGTCATTACTGGCTTTTGAAGATACTGAATGGTGAGGTCTGGGATTTCGTAATTAGAAGTCCCATTGGGAGTCCTTGATAAATCTAAAGGTGGGATCTCAGGAAGAAGAGGCGGTCCCCTTGGTTAACACGGGAGCTGCCAGAATGTCATTAAACTTCATATCCTATGGGACAAAGTTATCAACAAATAAAACTCTTGGGAGTTAAAGGAGAGAGATTTTCTTTCCTTATGTTTAAATTGATGTTATTAAGAAAGAATATAAGAACAAATAAAATCTGATAGTCCTTCTTCTGATATTATTTTACTTCAGTATATTGATGACTTTTTAATTTCGGGCAAAGAAAACAATGTGGTAAAAGAAGCCACAGATATTTTTTTTGTTGATTATTAAACTTTTTAGGAAAGCAGGAAGTATCAAAATCCTAATTGCAATCTGTCAAAAAGGAAGTTAGATATTTTGGACATTTTATTTGTGAAGGGAAACACAGAATGAATCCAGAGAGAATAAAAGGAGTTGTGGAATTGCCCTTCTTGCCAATAAATAAACAAAAAGGAATTAAGAAAATGTTTGTGATTAACTGACTATGACCCTCTGTGGGTAAACTTTTATGCACAGAAAACAAATGGGTTAGATTCAAAGTTGCTAAATGAAGAGATAAATGTTTTAACTTGGACAGAAGGAGAAGAAAAGCCAATCCAGGAATCAAAACAAAGTATAATCACCACTCCTGTGTTAGCACTGTCATCCTTAGGTAAACTGCTTGTTTGGTTTGTTACAGTAGATAAGGGAGTGTTAACTCAACAATGGGGGGGTGAATGACAACCAATAGAACATACATATCCAACCTTCTGTATTCCATATTGAGGGGATGACCAGAATGTGTACAGGCAAAAGCTGCCACTGCCCTCTTAGTAGAGGAAAGCAGAAAACTAAAGTTTGGAGTGATATTAGTAATAAATACCTCCCAATAAGTGAAAACTATTTTAACTCAAAAAGTTGAAAGGTGGCTAACCCATTCTAGAATATTGATATAAAAGACAATGTTCTCAACTTTAATCTTGACTACCAGCCCATGCCTTAATCCATCCACTTCCCTATGAAAGGGAGTCATGAAATGTGAAAACTTTGAACACAATTGTTAAGATATAATAGAGTATCAGTGTGACCTGAATGGAAAGAAATAACTTTACATACAGGCCCTTGAGAGTAATTCAAGGCAAAAGGCATAATGGCTTTATTGCAATTATTGAAGGAATGAGTCAAGAGCCAAAAGAAGCAGGGCCATTACCAAATACCTGGTCAGCCCAGACATGCGAATTATAGGCTTTAAACAGAACCTTACAACTGTGAGAAGGAAAAGATGAACATTTTATATTGATTCAAGGTATGCCTCTGAAGTGGTATAAACTTTTGGAAAGGCATGAGAAGAGGTTTACTCAATAGCAAGGGAAAAGTATTAGTACATGGAGAAGTAATTAAACAAGTATTAAAGAATTTATCACTTCCAAATGAGATTGCTGTGGTCTGTGTGAATGGGCATCAAAAATGGAATTCTTTTAGGGCCAGGGGAAACAGACTGGCCAATGAAGCAGCCAAAGAGGCAACATTAAGCCATGAGATTGTGAGTATGTATAATCTCACCTCCTAGGTATCTGCACCAAAGGCAACTCCTGTGTTTACAGAAAAAGAGATGTTAAATGAACAAGCTATGAGGGAAATAATGGCTATTTTACATCAAGGAAGTCACTGGGGTATGCAAGAAAAGTGTGATTTAGCTTTAAGAAAATATGTATGTGTAGGAATGTACACAGTTCCCAAACAGATTTGTGAATTATGTGTGATTTGTAAGGAAAAAAAAAAAGGTCCTGAGGAATTAACCCCCAGGAAGGAGAGAACCTGGCCTAAGGCCCTTTAAACCAAAAATATTAAAATATTAAAAGAATTAGATACTGGGGTTTTATTTTGTCTTTCCTCAGGAAAAAAAGGCTTTTGGCCCAAACAATACCTCTCGAGTTTGCAGCCCACACCATCCAGCCTGAAGGGCAGATCCTGATCAAGTCCTGGAAAGGAACCAAACTGCAACTCGAATGGGAAGGTCTGTTCCAGGTATTACTGACCACTGAGACAGCAGTAAGAACGGATAAAAAAAAAAAGGACTGGACTTATTACATCAGACTCAGAGGACTAATGGGACTCTCCACTTGAGGATGGACAGTGGCACGTATGTCAGACTACAAACCCCTTGAGTCTTAAACTAAAGAAGCAATAAGAATCCAATGGAAACAAGGACATTCATTAATGTTACTAACTGATGAGGTGGTAGTAGCAGAAATGTCATTAATTGTTGAAAATGAGGGAGATCATTGTAATTATGGGCTATTGTTTGTTGGAAATCCAGGGGACAGCATCATGGGGACAAAGTAGTATTCGGTTAAACTATGGATAAATGTAACTAACAGGGAGGCTCCACAAACTATACAGTTTAATGCTTGTCAAATAGAACCTATGAACTTGGAGCGGATATAAATGGAAGGGATTCAGGATTGTAGTGTAGAAATCAAAGACGGGACTGAGCCAAAGGATAGCAACTCCTACTAAATTACCTAAAATAAACCCATGAGACCCACTAAATGACCCAAAGATTGTAACTAGAACTGAAGTAAATAATTTAACGTAAACATTTGAGACTGAAGCAGGATACGGAGATGCAAATGCCTGGATTGAATGGGTTTAAATATACAGTGTAAAGCCTGAATCATAGTAATTGCTCTGCATGTGCCTCAGGAAGACCTACTGCACAAGTGGTTCCCTTTCCTTTAGGATGGAGTAAAGAACCACAGGGAACGAGATGTATGACTGCCCTATACCAAGAAATGACTGCATGGGGAAAAGAGAGCTGCGAGTCTCTCTCACTGTTATTCTCTGCTCTGCAAAGACATCAAAGTACCTCCTGTTTTCTCTACAGTGGCCCGTAACCACACAGCTTGTCTCTCACGACAGGGTGGAGGGGCTACTGGGTATCTCAGAGACCTGGAAATGTGTACTGAGTCACTGAACGTGACTGAGGATAAAGCAGGAAATTACTCGGTTGTGAGTATCCCCAGGGCAGATCTATAGTGGTATTGTGGAGGAAAAATCCCGAGGCCCATGCTCCCTCCAAATTGGAAAGGCACATGTGCCCTTGTTCAATTGGCTATTCCGTTTACCCTGGCATTTGAAAGAGAATCATGTATTTCGGGGAAAAGAATGAAAAGAAATTTGGGGGTATCATTTGATGACAGGATCTATATTGATTCAATTGGAGTTCCCAGGGGGGTACCTGATGAATATAAAGCATGAAATCAAATAGCAGCAGGGTTTGAATCCTCCCTATTTTGGTGGGTAACGATAAATAAGAATGTGGATTGGATAAACTATATTTATTACAATCAGCAGCGGTTTATAAATTACACCAGAGATGCAATCAGAGGAATTGCAGAACAACTAGATGACACTAGCAAAATGGCATGGGAGAATAGAATAGTTCTAGATATGATATTGGCAGAAAAAGGAGGGGTCTGTGTAATGTTAGAAGACAAATGTTGCACTTTCATACCAAACAATACAGCACCAGATGGAACCATAACCAGAGCATTACAGGGACTTACCACACTAGCAGAGGAATTGGCTGAGAATTCAGGGATAGATAACTCTATTACAGGATGCTTGGAATCATGGTTTGGGAAATGGAAAGAAATGGTAATATCTGTGGTTACCTCTCTGATAGTAGTTGTAGGGATATTAACGGCAGTTGGATGCTGTATAATCCCATGTGTTAGGGGGCTTGTACAAAGATTAATTGAAACTGCGATATCTAAACAAATGCCCTTAGACCCGCCTCCCTACCATGAGAAAATGTTTCTTCTTAAAGAGCAGGAAGAAGATTGTGGTAGTTTGAGCCTGGCTGGATGCCAGGTGCCCACCACACCGCTTTACCCCCCACCTCCCGAGAAGCAAGCCAGGGAAGGGGAGAAAATAAGATGGGAATCTCGTGGGTTGAGATAAAAGCAGTTTAATAAATAAGCAGCAAAGCCGCGCGCGCGGGAAGCAAAGCAGAAGCAGATAAGCTGTTACTCTCTACTTCCCATCAGCAGCGATGTCCGGCCACCTCCCGAGAAGCAGGGCTTCAGTACGCGTAGCGGTTGCTTTGGGAAGGCCAGAAATTAATCTCGCCTCCCCTTCCTGCTCCTTTCCCCCAGTTTATATTCCTGAGCTGACGTCATATGGTATGGAATATCTCCTTGGTCAGCCTGGGTCAGCTGTCCTGGCCATAGTCCCTCCCAAGATCATGCCCACTCACAGCTATTGGTGAAGGTGGGGGAAGGAATGCTGGAGGGACAGCCCCGATGTTGTGCAAGCGGTAGTCATAATATTGATATCAACAGTAAGCACAGCACTGCAGGAGCTGCTGTGGAAAATTACTACCGTCCCAGACCCACTACAGTCTCCACCCCTTATTCCATACCATTTATGTCATGCTCAGACAAACCATCTTAACAATCCATATACATTCTTATATACTCTCATTAACCAGTACCCCCACTCTTCAACAGACAAACATCATTCTTGTATTCCCTCTTGCATCTTGCATCAAACAAACAAACAACATTCTTATATCTTTCATCCTCTGTAGATGTTCACTGGAGCAGGTCATAACTTCTGTCTCATCCATCAAGATGAATATCCAGGCCAGGGGAAACAGTATGTTCAGTGTTGGGCACCAGCACCGGCTTGGTTTGTCCACTTGTTCGGTTTTTCTTTCAAAGTTCATCTACAACAGATAACTCACATAACAGGTTATTTTTCCCCCAAGGTTAAGTCTCCTTGAGGTACACATCGAGTTTCCCCATCCTTTCTCATCACCCACCAAGTACAGCCAGGCCCTTGAGCAAAGACAATCCCACGAATGGGTTTGCCTTTTCCCATGGGAGGTGCAACCCATACTGCCTTCCCCAGCCATTTCCCTGGGTGCACTACGGGGACCTTATCTCCTCCCACAGTATGTAGTGGTTTTGTTTGGGCAGGACCAGGACGGTTAGTTGAACCTCTGCTATTGACCAGCCAAGTGGCTTCTGCTAAATTTTTATCCCACTGCTTCCATGCCCCATTGCCCAGTGCTCTCAACATGGTCTTTAGTAACCCATTATATCTCTCAATCTTTCCAGAGGCTTGTGGGTGATAGGGGATGTGGTATATCCACTCAATGCCATGTTTCTTTGCCCAGGAGTTTATGAGATTATTTCGAAAATGAGTTCCATTATCTGATTCAATTCTTTCTGGAGTGCCGTGTCGCCACAAAACTTGCCTTTCAAGACCCAAGACAGTATTTCGGGCAGTGGCGTGGTTGACAGAGTATGTTTCCAACCAACCAGTAGTTGCTTCCACCATGGTGAGTATATACCGCTTGCCTTGATGTGTTCGTGGTAGTGGTCCAACATAGTCAATTTGCCAGGCCTCACCATACTGAAAACCCAGCCATCGGCCTCTGTTCCAGGGAGACTTGATTCGTGTGGCTCGCTTGATTGCGGCACACGTTTCACATTCATGGGTGACCTGTGTGATGGCTTCCATGGTCAAGTCCACCCCTCGATCACGAGCCCATCTATATGTTGCATCTCTTCCCAGATGTCCTGATGTTTCATGGGCCCATCGAGCTATAAATAGCTCACCTTTACGCTCCCAGTCTAGATCTACCTGAGCTAGTTCAATTTTAGCAGCTTTATCTACCTGTTGGTTATTCCATTGTTCTTCATTGGCACGGCTTTTTGGCACATGAGCATCTACATGACGTACTTTCAGAGTCATATTTTCCACCCGAGCAGCAATGTCTTGCCATAATGCAGCAGCCCAGATGGGTTTACCCTTGCGCTGCCAGTTGGTCTTCTTCCATTGCTGTAGCCATCCCCATAGAGCATTAGCCACCATCCAGGAGTCAGTGTAAAGATAGAGTACTGGCCACTTCTCTCGTTCTGCAATCTTTAGAGCTAGTTGGATAGCCTTCACTTCAGCAAACTGACTTGACTCACCTTCTCCTTCAGTGGCCTCAACAACTCGTCGTGTGGGACTCCACACAGCAGCTTTCCACTTACGATGATTTCCTACCACGCGGCAGGATCCATCAGTAAACAAAGCATAATGCCTCTCATCTTCTGACAGTTCATTATATGGTGGTGCCTCTTGGGCGCGAGCTACTTCCTCAGGCAATGCTCCAAAATCTCTGCCTTCTGGCCAGTCCATGATTTCTTCCAGGATTCCTGGGCGATTAGATTTCCCCAGCCGAGATCGTTGTGTAATCAACGCCATCCACTTACTCCATGTAGCGCTGGTTGCATGATGTATAGAAGGGGTTTTCCCTTTGAACATCCAGTGTAACACAGGCAGACGTGGTGCCAAGAGGAGATGAGCTTCTGTGCCAATGACTTCTGAAGCAGCTCGAAGTCCCTCATATGCTGCTAGTATTTCTTTTTCAGTTGGGGTGTAGTGGGCTTCCGATCCTCGATATCCTCGGCTCCAAAACCCTAATGGTCGACCTCGGGTTTCTCCAGATGTTTTCTGCCAGAGGCTCCAGGTGAGACCATGCTCTCCAGCGGCAGTGTAGAGGATATTCTGCACATCTGGTCCTGTACGGATGGGCCCAAGGGCGACTGCACGAGCTATTTCCTGTTTAATTTGTTGAAAAGCTTGTTGTTGCTCAAGGCCCCACTCAAAACAGTTCTTCTTTCTGGTGACTCTAAAGAGAGGGCTCACAAGCTGACTATAACCTGGGATATGCATCCTCCAGAATCCCACAAGGCCCAGGAAAGCTTGTGTTTCTTTCTTATTAGTCGGTTGAGACATAGTAGCTATTTTATTCACAACATCCATAGGCACATGCCGACGCCCATCTTGCCATTTTATGCCCAAAAACTGTATCTCTTGTGCAGGTCACTTTACTTTGTTTCTTTTTATAGCAAAACCAGCTTTCAGGAGAATCTGTATTATTCTTTTCCCTTTCTCAAACACTTCTTCTGCCTTGTTGCCCCATACAATTATGTCATCAATGTACTGTAAATGTTCAGGGGCATCACCCGTTTCCAGCACAGTTTGGATTAGACCATGGCAAATAGTAGGACTATGTTTCCACCCCTGGGGCAATCGATTCCAGGTATATTGGACACCTCTCCATGTGAAGGCAAATTGTGGCCTGCACTCTGCTGCCAATGGAATTGAGAAGAATGCATTAGCGATGTCAATCGTAGCATACCACTTGGCTGCTTTTGACTCCAGTTCATACTGGAGCTCTAACATGTCTGGTACAGCAGCACTCAGTGGTGGTGTCACTTCGTTCAGGCCACGATAGTCTACTGTTAACCTCCACCCTCCATCAGATTTTTTCACAGGCCATATGGGACTATTAAATGGAGAATGAGTTTTGCTAATTACTCCTTGAGCCTCCAGTTGATGAATCAACTCACGGATGGGAGCCAGGGAATCTCGGTTCGTGCGATATTGCCTCCGGTGCACTGTCCTGGTAGCAATTGGTACCTGTTGCTCTTGAACTTGCAGCAATCCCACAACAAAAGGGTCTTCTGAGAGGCCAGGTAAATTAGAGAGTTGTTTGATTTTCTCTGTATCTACAGTGGCTATACCAAAAGCCCATCGATACCCCTTGGGGTCTTTGAAGTACCCTCTCCTGAGGTAATCTATGCCAAGAATACAAGGGGCCTCTGGACCAGTCACAATGGGGTGTTTTTTCCATTTGTCCCCTGTTAAGCTCACTTCAGCCTCTAATACAGATAATTCTTCACATCCCCCTGTCACTCCAGAGATCCAGACAGAATCTGTGCCTCTATACCTTGATGGCATCAATGTACACTGTGCCCCTGTGTCTACTAAGGCTTTATACCTTTGTGGGTTTGATGTGCCAGGCCATCGAACCCACACAGTCCAGTAGATTCGGTCATCCCTTTCCTCCTCCTGGCTGGAGGCAGGGACCCTCTATTTCTGTTCTTCATCAGAGTATTCGCTATCTGATCCTTGCAATTGCAGACCTGAAGTCTCCTCATTGGCTTCGAAGGAAGTAGTTGCAGTTCTTCTATGTCTTGGAGATTGTTGATTGTCCTCTTTTGTTTTGGCAGCCACTCTGCTGACAGCCCTCTTGGGCGGTCCTTTTCTAACAGCTGCCTTCCCCCTTAGTTCACGTACACGCGCTTCTAGCTTAAAAGTGGGTTCACCATCCCACTTCCTCATATCCTCTCCTTGGCCACGCAAAAAGAGCCAGAGTTCATTTCGCGGTGTACTCCTGCGTCTGGGACTTCCCTTTCCCCTGGTCGGGACAGTGGATGACTGAATTCTTGAGGCAGATCTAACAATCAGGCCATCATCCCACACTGATGAGGAGGTGCAGAGGCTCTCTTCATAGTTCTGTAACCAAGAAGATACCCTCTCCACTGTTGGTATGTCCATGTCTGGATGATACACCATTGCCAGGATATTAGAATATGTAGCTGGGGCACTCTGGATCACTTTTCTCAACATGGCCCGTGTACACTGGACATCGTCTGGATCTGTGGAGGCCTCGACATTATCCAGATCACCATAGATGACTTCCAACACAGCTAATTCCCTTAGATATTGGATCCCTTCATCAGCTCTAGTCCACTTTCCTCGGGCATTTACAAGGTCTTCCTTGAATGGGTATCTTGCCCGTACACTTGAGAGGAGTCGTTTCCAGAGACTACAAACTGAGGTTTTCTTTCCAATGCCTTTATCAATTCCCCGGTCCCTAGCAAGAGATCCTAGCTGTTGGGCTTCTCTGCCTTCCAATTGTTGACTGTCAGCCCCGTTATCCCAGCATCGGAGCAGCCAGGCACCAATCCGCTCACCTGGCTGGCGACTGTAATCTTTTCGCATATCTCTAAGTTCTGTTGAGGTGAGGGACCGAGTAGTTTCCATTTCCTTTTCGATTTCTCTCACTTCTCCTGATCTCCTTACCGAAGGACCAGTTTCTTCTTCTAGCCTTTCCTCTTCCTCCTCGTCTGCCCTTACTAATCGATGATATGGACTTGACCTCCTTATCCACTGCTTCTTTTTCACTACTGGAGCAACCACTGTGGTTGTTGTTTGGTTCCCTGACTCAACCATGGTAGTCTCAGGTATAGTTTGAATTTCCACCTCGGCCATAGTTCTCTGAGAGGGCTGGACTGCGACTGACTCAACTATGTTGGTCTCAGGTACCGTTTGAGTTTCCATTTCAATCACAGTTCTCTGAGAGGGCTGGACTGCGACTGACTCAACTATGTTGGTCTCAGGTACCGTTTGAGTTTCCATTTCAATCACAGTTCTCTGAGAGGACTGGAATGCAGCTCGGTAGGCAGAGGCTAGGCCCCAGTATAGTGCCTGAACCTGATGGGCCTCATTAGGGTAGGTAAGACACCCTTCTATCAGGTAGCGTGTCAGTAAAGCAGGGTTTTTTATCTGTTCAGATGTAAAATCCCAGATTACAGGAGGTGATAACCGTCCTAGGAATTTGCCTAAATTCATCCACATACCCTGCCACCCAGGGACTGGCCGCTTCAGGGGGCATTTTAACATGTTTCCATCGCAAATTTGTACTCTCTGATACCCAGATGACTCCAGATTCCACAAGATATATAATATACCAACCATGTTAATTAGTAATATTAAAACTCTCGTATAAGGGTGACTAAGGACCTGGGAAGTCTGTGTAACAGAATTGTCTAGATCAGTCCGAGCTGAGGAGAAAGAGGTGCTTTGCCCCATGGCCTCCACAAGATAGCTCCCACAGCACACTAAATTCATCAGTAACAGAATGAGACTTGCTATTATTATTTGGGCCATCATGTTCCCAGGCCCTTTCATCCTCTTCAAAAAATTATATAGCCAGCTTAGCAAAGCTATTAAGGTTAAAGCACAGCCGAGAGTCAATGTTAGGAGCATCATGTTCCCAAACATTAGAAAGTGTAAGATAAGCTGCATAACAGCAAGGCTCCGTGACCAGCACAGGAACTTTGCTCTCATTGGTTTACTGTAATTGCAATGCAGTTAATGTAAATCTGCTATTATCTCGCCCCACGTTGGGCGCCAAAAGGGCTGTGGTAGTTTGAGCCTGGCTGGATGCCAGGTGCCCACCACACCGCTTTACCCCCCACCTCCCGAGAAGCAAGCCAGGGAAGGGGAGAAAATAAGATGGGAATCTCGTGGGTTGAGATAAAAGCAGTTTAATAAATAAGCAGCAAAGCCGCGCGCGCGGGAAGCAAAGCAGAAGCAGATAAGCTGTTACTCTCTACTTCCCATCAGCAGCGATGTCCGGCCACCTCCCGAGAAGCAGGGCTTCAGTACGCGTAGCGGTTGCTTTGGGAAGGCCAGAAATTAATCTCGCCTCCCCTTCCTGCTCCTTTCCCCCAGTTTATATTCCTGAGCTGACGTCATATGGTATGGAATATCTCCTTGGTCAGCCTGGGTCAGCTGTCCTGGCCATAGTCCCTCCCAAGATCATGCCCACTCACAGCTATTGGTGAAGGTGGGGGAAGGAATGCTGGAGGGACAGCCCCGATGTTGTGCAAGCGGTAGTCATAATATTGATATCAACAGTAAGCACAGCACTGCAGGAGCTGCTGTGGAAAATTACTACCGTCCCAGACCCACTACAAAGATCAAGAAGAGATAGAATTAAAGAATAACTGTGAAATAATGTTGTCTAACCTAGAAGAGTCATTGCAAAAGGCAACAAATGTGTAAAAAAAAAAAAGGGGGAATTTGTGAGAAATATTGATGTTGTTTTGCAGAATTAGAAGGAAATTAAGACAAGGAATTTCAACTGTTATCTGTCTCTGTGTAATGTAAATCAGTGGACTGACCATAAGACTGTTATCTGTTTGTTTGTAATGTTAACTAGAGTTTTAAATCTCAGGACTGTGGGGAATGGGTGATAATATACAAAAATCAGACATCCCCTGAGGGGATTTTAGGCGTCTCCAGAAGTTGTAAACCTTGGAGTACCTAATCAATGGGGAAACGAGGGAGGGACCTTGCGGCCGGGATAGGGAATAAAAGCTGAATATTGTACCTGTCAGGTGTGCCTACTAGCTAGGACACCCGCTCTTGCAAGAACGCTTAATAAAAGTGCTTCACTGCAGAGTCTGACCTGAGTCTTTCGCGAGAAAGCTTGTTTTGTTTCTCACAAGAGTAATAGCTCTAACTAGTGCTTTGGAATGGGCCAAAAAAAGAAAAATAAACATATGGACTGATTCTAATTGTGCTTTTGGGGTATTACATGCTCATGGTGACATTTGGAAAGAACGGGGGGGGGGGGGGCTACTCATGGCACAAGGCCAGAAAAGGTACTGTGGTTTGGCCCAGCTAGCAAAGAAGCACCATGACAATCTCTCACTCGGTGCCCCCCATTCACTCTCGCCCTCCTTAGAATGGCAGAGGACTCAGCGAAATGGGAGGAAGAAGACAACTGTGGTGGTTTTGCCCAGTGTCCACCAAGTCATAAAAATCACTCCCTCTCCTAAACTGGACAGGAGAGAGAGAGAAATATAACAAACAGCTTGTGAGTTAAGGACAGAGAGATCACAGAAAGCTCCTGGCCAGCCTAAAAAGTATCTGTTAATACCAACAAATATCGATACTCCTTCCCTTTTCTTTCACAGAGGCATTACCTCCATCAATTGGCTAGGCCTGGGTCAGGTGCAGGGTCCGTCTTAGAATTTACTGTCCCTAATCCTGTGAGCTACACAGGAAGCTTCTGGCAAGTCTTTGTTTAAAGAAGCCACCCCTGTAGCCCTCCTTCTACCAAAACATCTGGCCCAGGCAAAACCACTACAACAACCAAGGTTGTTGTGGATTAAGAAAAGGGCAGTGAGGGCTTGCTGCCAATTACGGTTCTGGGCAAAACAGACTCCAGTACTTGACTTAGAGAGGAAAGTAGGAAAGTTTATTCTACTACCTACAATAAACAGAACAAAACCCAAAAAGACAGTAGGATGATTTAGAAAATTACAACTAGCACTTCAAGATCTCCCTCCCCCATCCCTCCTTTCTTCCTGGGCCCAGTTCACTACTCTACCTCCTCCCCCCTCAATGGCTTGGGGGGGGGGGTTGAGGGTAGAAAATGGGGGATGTCCTCAGTCTTCCATGTCTTGCCACAGATGTGGCAAGCTTCCATAACCTAAACTTATCTATCTACCTATTAATCAGGATGTGGTCAATCTCTCACAGATGGTCTCTGCTGCTTCTCTCAGATGAGGATGACTCCTTGCATTCTTCCCCTGCTCTGATAAGGGGTCCCTCCCACAGGACACAGTCCTTAAACTTCTCTGGTGTGGGTCCTTCCCAGCAGCTACGGCTTCTGCTGATACAGAATCCCTCACATGGGACACAGTCCTTAATGAATATCTCTGGCAAGGGTTCTTCCCCACAGTTACAGCTTCTGTGAATATGGAGTCCCTCATATAGGACATTGCCTCATCTGGCCATAGTCACTGCCCCTGGCACAGGGTCTTTAACTTCTTTTTAAATTTTTTCTATTAAACTATTCTTATTAATGAAGGGAATCACTGCCCCTGATGTGGGGTCTTTAGCAAAATGAGTCTCTGCTCCTGATGTGAAGTCTTTAACAAAATGCAAACAAATCACTGCTTTACCAGTCCTCTCTGTAGAATGCAGGGGAGTCTGCTCCAGGACACCTCCTCTCCCTTTCCTCACTGACCTTGGAGTCCACATGATTGCTTCTCTCTCTTCCCATTCCTTGTGTTGCAAATCTGTTGGGGAAGAAAAACTTATATATACAACTTATCTATCCTTTATTTGACAATGCACTCAGGGCAGTCCTTTATTTGATGATGCACGGGGGGACACACACAACAGGATCATTCTCAAAGAACGTCTGACAAGGCATTAGAATTAACAAATATTTATCATAGAATCATAGAATGGTAGGGGTTGGAAGGGACCTTTAGAGATCATCTAGTCCAACCCCCCTGCAGAAGCAGGTTCACCTACATCAGATCGCAATCTCCAATATTCTTTTGTTCTTTACTACTATGCATAAAAACCCGCTTATAATTGTTCATTAAATTTACCCTTTACCTTCATTGGTTATTTGTTACTTTTACACATTACATCACTTTTATCGATTGTTCCTTATTACACAAGTTCCATATATTTATGTATATTTCAAAATCACTTGGCCAACTAACTGATTTAAGCTATGGATTGTTTGGTGTTCTGGACCAGAATGGTACTAATTAACTGGCACTCTGGACTAGAATGTTACCTGGTGCTCAGGACCAGAAAGTTATAGGGAACAGCCTAATGGTTAATATAAGGAATTCTTTTCTTCCTCTGAAGCAATCACTCCCAACATTGTTCTTAGCTGTTTTATGGCTTGCAAGTGCATGGATTTAAACAATCCCCCTCATTATCATTGTCGAGGTTTTGTCCAGCCAGGAACAAGACTGGTGGGTAGCGATAAATAAGAATGTGCCTCGAGTTAGCCTCAAGTACCAAAGAGGTTGAGAATTGCCTAAGGACAGGGAGAGCTCAATTGCCACTTAAGGGTCAGGACAAAACAGACCAGGCAGCTCAGCTTGGGGAAGAAAACAGAAAATAATTTAATGCAACATCAACTAAAACATAACAGTAAAATCCCAAACATAACCAAAATAAAACAACACAGAGTAATATAACAATGAAGAGTCTGACCAGCCTTTTTAAGAACACCTTCTTGCCACACCTCCCCTGATCCTGGGGTTTTTACTTCCTCCCCCCGGAAAGGCTTGGGGGGGACAGGGAGTGGGGGTTTCAGACAGTCTATTCCCGATAGTTTCTGCCATTTGTCCCTCCTCAGAACAGGTAGGCTCTGCACCCATCCTCCCTGCAAGTCTGTGGGGTAACTCACAAACATGGCAGCCCTGCATGGGCTGCGCCGACGCGCATTTATTCCAAAGTCTGCAGCTCCTCTTTGCCTCTCGTGTGGGTCTGCTCTGCGGCGCGCAGGCTCTCCAATGAGGCCTGGGCCATGGCCGTCTCCCCACACAGTCTCTCGTCCGTCAGGGCTCACTCACATGGAGCTGCTGGTGACTCTCAGTCCTGCCATGGGTCTCCATAGGTTGCAGGGTGTAGTAGTTTGAGTCTGGCTGGATGCCAGGTGCCTACCACACCGCTCTATCCCCCACCTCCTCAGCAAGCCAGGGAAGGGGAGAAAATAAGATGGGAGTCTCGTGGGTTGAGATAAAAGCAGTTTAATAAAGAAACAGCAAAGCCACGCGCGCGAGAAGCAAAGCAAAAGCAGATAAAGCTGTTACTCTCTACTTCCCATCAGCAGCGATGTCCGGCCACCTCCCGAGAAGCAGGGCTTCAATACGCATAGCGGTTGCTTTTGGAAGGCCAGAAATGAATCTCGCCTCCCCCTCCTGCTCCTCTCCCCTCGTTTATATTACTGAGCTGACGTCATATGGTATGGAATATCTCCTTGGTCAGCCTGGGTCAGCTGTCCTGGCCATGGTCCCTCCCAAGATCATGCCCACCCACAGCTATTGGTGAAGGTGGGGGAAGGAATGCTGGAGGGACAGCCCTGATGCTGTGCGAGCAGTAGTCATAATATTGATATCAACAGTAAGCACAGCACTGCAAGAGCTGCTGTGGAAAATCACTACCATCCCAGACCCACTACAGTCTCCACCCCTTATTCCATACCATTTATGTCATGCTCAGACAAACCATCTTAACAACCCATATACATTCTTATATACTCTCATTAACCAGTAACTTCACTCTTCAAGAGACAAACATCATTCTTGTATTCCCTCTTGCATCTTGCATCAAACAAACAAACAACATTCTTATATCTTTCATCCTCTGTAGATGTTCACTGGAGCAGGCCATAACTTCTGTCTCATCCATCAAGATGGATATCCAGGCCAGGGGAAACAGTATGTTCAGTGTTGGGCACCAGCACCGGCTTGGTTTGTCCACTTGTCCGGTTTTTCTTGCAAAGTTCATCTACAACAGATAACTCACATAACAGGTTATTTTTCCCCCAAGGTTAAGTCTCCTTGAGGTACACATCGAGTTTCCCCATCCTTTCTCATCACCCACCAAGTACACCCAGGCCCTTGAGCAAAGACAATCCCATGAATGGGTTTGCCCTTTCCCATGGGAGGTGCAACCCATACTGCCTTCCCCAGCCATTTCCCTGGGTGCACTGCAGGGACCTTATCTCCTCCCACAGTATGTAGTGGTTTTGTTTGGACAGGACCAGGATGGTTAGTTGAACCTCTGCTGTTAACCAGCCAAGTGGCTTCTGCTAAATTTTTATCCCACTGCTTCCATGTCCCATTGCCCAGTGCTCTCAACATGGTCTTTAGTAATCCGTTATATCTCTCAATCTTTCCAGAGGCTTGTGGGTGATAGGGGATGTGGTATATCCACTCAATGCCATGTTTCTTTGCCCAGGAGTTTATGAGATTATTTCGAAAATGAGTTCCATTATCTGATTCAATTCTTTCTGGAGTGCCGTGTCGCCACAAAACTTGCCTTTCAAGACCCAAGACAGTATTTCGGGCAGTGGCATGGTTTACAGGGTATGTTTCCAACCAACCGGTAGTTGCTTCCACCATGGTGAGTATATAACGCTTGCCTTGATGTGTTCGTGGTAGCGGTCCAACATAGTCAATTTGCCAGGCCTCACCATATTGAAAACCCAGCCATCAGCCTCTGTTCCAGGGAGACTTGATTCGTGTGGCTCGCTTGATTGCGGCACACGTTTCACATTCGTGGGTGACCTGTGTGATGGCTTCCATGGTCAAGTCCACCCCTCGATCATGAGCCCATCTATATGTTGCATCTCTTCCCAGATGTCCTGATGTTTCATGGGCCCATCGAGATATAAATAGCTCACCTTTATGCTCCCAGTCTAGATCTACCTGAGCTACTTCAATTTTGGCAGCTTTATCTACCTGTTGGTTGTTCCATTGTTCTTCATTGGCACGGCTTTTTGGCACGTGAGCATCTACATGACGTACTTTCAGAGTCATATTTTCCACCCGAGCAGCAATGTCTTGCCATAATGCAGCAGCCCAGATGGGTTTACCCTTGCGCTGCCAGTTGGTCTTCTTCCATTGCTGTAGCCATCCCCATAGAGCATTAGCCACCATCCAGGAGTCAGTATAAAGATAGAGTACTGGCCACTTCTCTTGTTCTGCAGTCTTCAGAGCTAGTTGGATGGCTTTCACTTCAGCAAACTGACTTGACTCACCTTCTCCTTCAGTGGCCTCAACAACTCGTCGTGTGGGACTCCACACAGCAGCTTTCCACTTACGATGATTTCCTACCACGCGGCAGGATCCATCAGTAAACAAAGCATAATGCCTCTCATCTTCTGATAGTTCATTATCTGGTGGTGCCTCTTGGGCACGAGCTACTTCCTCAGGCAATGCTCCAAAATCTCTGCCTTCTGGCCAGTCCATGATTTCTTCCAGGATTCCTGGGCGATTAGATTTCCCCAGCCGAGATCGTTGTGTAATCAACGCCATCCACTTACTCCATGTAGCGCTGGTTGCATGATGTATAGAAGGGGTTTTCCCTCTGAACATCCAGTGTAACACAGGCAGACGTGGTGCCAAGAGGAGATGAGCTTCTGTGCCAATGACTTCTGAAGCAGCTCGAAGTCCCTCATATGCTGCTAGTATTTCTTTTTCAGTTGGGGTGTAGTGGGCTTCCGATCCTCGATATCCTCGGCTCCAAAACCCTAATGGTCGACCTCGGGTTTCTCCAGATGTTTTCTGCCAGAGGCTCCAGGTGAGACCATGCTCTCCAGCGGCAGTGTAGAGGATATTCTGCACATCTGATCCTGTACAGATGGGCCCAAGCACGACTGCACGAGCTATTTCCTGTTTAATTTGTTGAAAAGCTTGTTGTTGCTCAAGGCCCCACTCAAAACAGTTCTTCTTTCTGGTTACTCTAAAGAGAGGGCTCACAAGCTGACTATAACCTGGGATATGCATCCTCCAGAATCCCACAAGGCCCAGGAAAGCTTGTGTTTCTTTCTTATTAGTCGGTTGAGACATAGTCGCTATTTTGTTTGCAACATCCATAGGCACATGTCGACGCCCATCTTGCCATTTTATGCCCAAAAACTGTATCTCCTGTGCAGGTCCCTTTACGTTGTTTCTTTTTATAGCAAAACCAGCTTTTAGGAGAATCTGTATTATTCTTTTCCCTTTCTCAAACACTTCTTCTGCCTTGTTGCCCCATACAATTATGTCATCAATGTACTGTAAATGTTCAGGGGCATCATCCATTTCCAGCACAGTTTGGATTAGACCATGACAAATAGTAGGACTATGTTTCAACCCCTGGGGCAATCGATTCCAGGTATATTGGACACCTCTCCATGTGAAGGCAAATTGTGGCCTGCACTCTGCTGCCAATGGAATTGAGAAAAATGCATTAACGATGTCAATCGTAGCATACCACTTGGCTGCTTTTGACTCCAGTTCATACTGGAGCTCTAACATGTCTGGTACAGCAGCACTCAGTGGTGGTGTCACTTCGTTCAGGCCACGATAGTCTACTGTTAACCTCCACCCTCCATCAGATTTTTTCACAGGCCATATAGGACTATTAAATGGGGAATGAGTTTTGCTAATTACTCCTTGAGCCTCCAGTTGATGAGTCAACTCACGGATGGGAGTCAGGGAATCTCGGTTCGTGCGATATTGCCTCCGGTGTACCGTCCTGGTAGCAATTGGTACCTTTTGCTCTTGAACTTGCAGCAATCCCACAACAAAAGGGTCTTCTGAGAGGCCAGGTAAATTAGAGAGTTGTTTGATTTTCTCTGTATCTACAGTGGCTATACCAAAAGCCCATCGATACACCTTGGGGTCTTTGAAGTACCCTCTCCTGAGGTAATCTATGCCAAGAATACAAGGGGCCTCTGGACCAGTCACAATGGGGTGTTTTTCCCATTTGTCCCCTGTTAAGCTCACTTCAGCCTCTAATACAGATAATTCTTCACATCCCCCTGTCACTCCAGAGATCCAGACAGAATCTGTGCCTCTATACCTTGATGGCATCAATGTACACTGTGCCCCTGTGTCTACTAAGGCTTTATACTTTTGTGGGTTTGAAGTGCCAGGCCATCGAACCCACACAGTCCAGTAGATTCGGTCATCCCTTTCCTCCTCCTGGCTGGAGGCAGGGACCCTCTATTTCTGTTCTTCATCAGAATATTCGCTATCTGATCCTTGCAATTTTAGACCTGAAGTCTCCTCATTGGCATCGAAGGAAGTAGTTGCAGTTCTTCTGTGTCTTGGAGATTGTTGATTGTCCTCTTTTGTTTTGGCAGCTACTATGCTGACAGCCCTTTTGGGTGGTCCTTTTCTAACAGCTGTCTTCCCCCTTAGTTCACGTACACGCGCTTCCAGCTTAAAAGTGGGTTCACCATCCCATTTCCTCATATCCTCTCCTTGGCCATGCAAAAAGAGCCAGAGTTCATTTCGCGGTGTACTCCTGCGTCTGGGACTTCCTTTTCCCCTGGTCGGGACAGTGGATGACCGAATTCTTGAGGCAGTTCTGACAGTCAGACCATCATCCCACACTGGTGAGGAGGTGCAGAGGCTCTCTTCATAGTTTTGCAACCAAGAAGATACCCTCTCCACTGTTGGTATATCCATGTCTGGGTGATACACCATTGCCAAGATATTCGAATATGTAGCTGGGGCACTCTGAATCACTTTTCTCAACATGACCCGTGTACACTGGACATCATCTGGATCTGTGGAGGCCTCGGCATTATCTAGATCACCATAGATGACTTCCAACACAGCTAATTCCCTTAGGTATTGGATGCCTTCATCTGTTCTAGTCCACTTTCCTCAGGCAGGCATTTACAAGATCTTCCTTGAATGGGTACCTTGCCCTTACACTTGAGAGGAGCCGTTTCCAGAGACTACAAATTGAGGTCTTCTTTCCAATGCCTCTATCAATTCCCCGGTCCCTAGCAAGAGATTCTAGCTGTTGGGCTTCTCTGCCTTCCAATTGCTGACTGTCAGCCCCGTTATCCCAACATCGGAGCAGTCAGGCACCAATCCGCTCACCTGGCTGGCGACTGTAATCTTTTCGCATATCTCTAAGTTCTGTTGAGGTGAGGGACCGAGTAGTTTCCATTTCCTTTTCGATTTCTTTCACTCCTTCTCCTGATCTCCTTACCGAAGGACCAGTTTCTTCTTCTAGCCTTTCCTCTTCCTCCTCTTCTGCCCTTACTAATCAATGATATGGACTTGACCTCCTTATCCACTGCTTCTTTTTCACTACTGGGGCAACCACTGTGGTTGTTGTTTGATTCCCTGACTCAACCATGGTAGTGTCAGATATAGTTTGAATTTCCACCTCAGCCATAGTTCTCTGAGAGGACTGGACTGTGACTGACTCAACCATGGTGGTCTCAGGTACCATTTCAGTTTCCACTTCAATCATAGTTCTCTGAGAGGACTGGAATGCAGCTCGGTAGGCAGAGGCTAGGCCCCAGTATAGTGCCTGAACCTGATGGGCCTCATTAGGGTAGGTAAGACACCCTTCTATCAGGTAGCGTGCCAGTAAAGCAGGGTTTTTTATCTGTTCAGGTGTAAAATCCCAGGTTACAGGAGGTGATAACCGTCCTAGGAATTTGCCCAAATTCATCCACACACCCTGTCACCCAGGGACTGGCCGCTTCAGGGGGCATTTTAACATCTTTCCATCCCAAATTTGCCCTCTCTGATACCCAGATGAGTCCAGATTCCACAAAATATATAATATACCAACCATGTTAATTAGTAATATTAAAACTCTCATATAAGGGTGACTAAGGACCTGGGAAGTCTGTATAACAAAATTGTCTACATCAGTCCGAGCTGAGGGGAAAGAGGTGCTTTACCCCATGATCTCCACAAGATAGCTCCCACAGCACAGTAAATCCATCAGTAACAGAATGACACTTGCTATTATTATTTGCGCCATCATGTTCCCAGGCCCTTTCATCCTTTTCACAAAATCATATAGCCAGCTTAGCAAAGCTATTAAGGTTAAAGCACAGCACAGAGTCAATGTTAGTAGCATCGTGTTCCCAAACATTAGAAAGTGTAAGATAAGCTGCATAACAGCAAGGCTCCGTGACCAGCACAGGAACTTTGCACTCATTGGCTTACTGTAATTGCAATGCAGTTAATGTAAAACTGCTATTATCTCACCCCACGTTGGGCGCCTAAAAGGCTGTGGTAGTTTGAGCCTGGCTGGATGCCAGGTGCCCACCACACCGCTCTATCCCCCACCTCCTCAGCAAGCCAGGGAAGGGGAGAAAATAAGATGGGAGTCTCGTGGGTTGAGATAAAAGCAGTTTAATAAATAAGCAGCAAAGTCGCGCATGCGGGAAGCAAAGCAGAAGCAGGTAAAGCTGTTACTCTCTACTTCCCATCAGCAGCGATGTCCAGCCACCTCCCGAGAAGCAGGGCTTCAGTATGTGTAGTGGTTGCTTTTGGAAGGCCAGAAATGAATCTCGCCTCCCCTTCCTGCTGCTCTCCCCCAGTTTATATTACTGAGTGGACGTCATATGGTATGGAATATCTCCTTGGTCAGCCTGGGTCAGCTGTCCTGGCCATGGTCCCTCCAAAGATCATGCCCACCCACAGCTATTGGTGAAGGTAGGGGAAGGAATGCTGGAGGGACAGCCCTGATGCTGTGCGAGCGGTAGTCATAATATTGATATCAACAGTAAGCACAGCACTGCAGGAGCTGCTGTGGAAAATCACTACCATCCCAGACCCACTACAGAGAGGAACGAAAATGATGTCTGCCTCAGTCCCTGCTATTTCCAGCAGATGTTTCCTGGCCTTAACTATTATTTTCACAATTGCCTCAAGCCTCGTGGTAATTGTTTTTTGCAAATTATATGGCAAAAATATCCACTTCAAGATCCTCAATGGGTCTTTCGCTACTGAATCCCATTGCATCAAGACTGCCATTACATGCTGGTTTTGACTTATCACAGCAATGTTAATTGACAGGTCAGGATCATATCGGTGACTGTAGTTATTGACTATCTTGTTTCCTATCTTTTCTATTGCTTGTATTTGCTGTCGGGACAGTTTTTGGGCACTGTCAGCCTCTACTAAGCCTTTTAGCAAAGACTTTAGCGGCACAAGATCCTCATTTGTGATACCACATATGGTTCGTACTCATTGGATATCACCTATTAGCTTTTGAACGTCTCCTATATTAGCAATTTCTGTTTTAATTGCCACCTTCTGAGGATAAATGCGCGCATCGGTGATAATATTACCTAAATATTTCCAAGAGGCGTGCATTTGTACCTTCTCTGGCGCGATCACCAACCCAGAGATACTCAACTGTCGGTTCACTTCTTGTAGAATCTGATGCTGGTCCAGGTCTTTTCCTGCAATCAAGATATCATCCATATAATGGTAAAATAAGACACGAGGGTATTTTTTGCGCAGAGGTGCCAGCGCCCAGGCAACATAAGTTTGACAAATAGTTGGCGAGTTCTTCATTCCCTGAGGTAAAACGGTCCATTGATATCATTTTGCTGTCTCTTGTTTGTTAATAGATGGTACTGTAAAAGCAAACTTCTCACTGTCATTCTCATGTAGGGCAATTGTGAAAAAACAGTCCTTTAGGTCAATCACCAACAGGGGCCATTCTTTTGGAAGCATTGCAGGAGAGGATAATCCTGACTGTAAAGCACCCATGTCCTGCATCACTGCATTAACAGCTCTTAGATCGTGTAACAGCTTCCATTTCCCTGATTTTTTAGGGATGGTAAAAATTGGTGTATTCCATGGACTAGTGGATGGCTTAATATGACCTTTTTCTAATTGTTCATTTACTAATTCATGAATCTGGGCAAGCTTTTCTTTGCTTAGTAGCCATTGATCAATCCAAACTGGTTTATCTGTGAGCCAGGTTAACTTCAGGATTGGTTGCCCATCAATGGCCACCATTAAAAATTTTCATTCAATAAACGAAAAACCATTTGGCTTAAGGCGTCTCTACCTAAAAGTCAAACTGAAGTGTTCATTACATAGGGTTTAATTTGTACACATCTATTCTCTTTGCCCTGTATGCATACTGAAATCAGGTCTCTGCTAATTTTTGTCATCTGTGTTCCTCCTACTCCAACAGGAGTGCCTAAATTCTCTAAAGGCCGGCTTTTTGGCCAATAGAATAATGGAACAATGGTAACATCTGCTCCCATATCCAGTAACAGAGATTACCAGTCTTACCTCAGGTACTCCAGTGGATCCAAAACCACCGTCTCGACGCTTATGACTTCCTGCAAATGGAACTTTAGCCCTGAAAAGAACTAATTGAGTTATTTTAGTTCCTTTAGGTATATAAACTGGTGGCTGCCAAACTTTAACCATTATTCCAATGTTTCCTTCTTAATCCGCATCAATAACACCAGGGAGCAGAAAAATACCCTTTTGAGAGGCCGATGATCGTCTTAGAAGCAGAGCACTTAATCCATAGCCAAGGGGTCCATGGATGAGATAATAGTTACCTCCGTATTGTGGATGGTTACATCTACTGCTGTTTCCACATCCACTCCTACGCTTCGTGCAGTGGCTGATTTGAGGTCATCCAGGCAGCCATTTGGGTTGAAGGGCATTTTTGTGTCACCATGCTCACCCCTTTTTGCGATCAATAACCCGTTTCCCTTAGGTGTTACATGTCTGGCCACTCGAGAACGGCACTCAGTGGCTCTGTGTCCAAACTTGTCACATGTGTAACAATTGCCATGAAATCTGCCGTTGGACCCGGATGATCTGATGGAGCTGCTTATCCATACCAATGGTATGGATCAACATTGATTTCTCACATGTTCCATTTTTCCGCAGTTAAAGCATTTTGGCCTCCAATTTCCTTTGTCCTATTGAACTAATGGTTTCAATGCTATTGCCATGGCTTCAGCTAAATGTGCTGATGGGTTGGTCAAGCCATATTGCATTACAGCTTTCTGGCCTTCCCTTACCAACTTCCAATCCAAAGGTGCCCATTGTCATTTTGCACGATTATTATGTGCTGTTATTACTGGAAAGGCTTGTGAAATAAATTCTCCTTCAATTACTGCGTCACTTATGAGGCCTCTCCATTTCTTAGCCGAATCATGGTCATCTGGCCGGGGATCTCTGAGCACCTGTGGGGATGAAGCTTTAATCTCTGGTTTATTTAATTCATTAATCCGTTCCAACAGTTGATTAGCTGTTGCTTTTGGCTTTTCAATCAGTTCCTCCAAGTGGGCCAAAGTCCATTTAATATCTTCTCCATATCTTATTAATTCTTCCTGTGAGAATTGTTTTTGTTGATCTTCCCCTTCACTAGATGTTGGGGGTGATGATGGAAGAGGAATACACTCAGGGGTTGATAAGCTCAGGGGCAATAGCACATCTGTAGCATTGTGAGCAAAGCATACCTTTCGTTCTCTGCCAGGTATTTATCCTTCAGGCATGGCAGCAGGATGGGACAGGGCAGGACAGTGAAGGGTGGGTGGGAGGGAAGGAGAAACAATGCGCGCATTTGGCTCCTGAAACCATACTCTAGGGGGTTGGGGGGGTGGAGCTCACATCCATACTCTCCTCCTCTAGAGATGGAGCCGAGGGTATTATGACATTATCACCTCCAAACAGTCTCTTAGTATTTTCTTCTAGAGGTGGAGCCAATAGCATTATAAAGTCACCACCTCCAAAGAACCTTCTAGCATCTACTGGGAACGCAGATGGTACAGCATTTTTTGCTTTCATGGCAGCAGGTGTAGCACGCTCAGCTTCTAGCTGTTGTAGAATGGATAATACTAATTTACACAGGCCAATAGTATCATTCAACACATCTCCTAGATTTTCCCAGTGTCCCATTTCATATACTTCTTGGGGGGAGACAAAGATACCGTCTTCCTGTCCCCATCTTACAAGTCTTAACAAATCCTCTCTTTCATAATTGAATCCCTTCTCAGCAAGGATATGCTGGAGGATGTCAAAGGGGTTTTCCTCTTTGCTCATCATCTTTCCCATTATACCAATTTAATCAGGTCACTTGCCTTTTCAAATAGGAATCCAGGCAATCTTCTGCTGAGGGTTCTTTATCTAACAAATTCAGCTGATCACATCAGGATCACCAAACATCGTAGCGGTGCAAGTAATATTCATTCAAACATGTAGAGAATCAAGGTAATGCAAATACAGACACACACAAACAACATAGTACAAACAACACAGTTGACTCAAAGCCACCCTTTGTTTGCTAGCTACTTCCTTATATGCTGCTTCTGCCCATGTGATCACCCAGGGCCCAATTGATTAACTTGCAGCACCTGTTTCTGATAATTGGAAGTAGCTTGCCAGCTGCATTAACTTGTCCCTACTGTCTTTATTCAAGCTGGCTGGTTCAAGCCAGATTTGTGCCTACAATTCCCCCCTTTTTCTTTTTGGACCAGTCACATTTGTGCCTACACAATGGGTGGAACTAATGAAGAAGTGTCATGAATATGTGTATCATAGAATCATGAGGTTGGAAGAGACCTATAGAGGTCATCTAGTCCAACCCCCCTGCAGAAGCAGGGGAGTTTTTGTCTGTATTTGTCTGTTTTTCTAGTCTGTATAAATGTAGAAAGTTTTGCTTTGAACGGTGGACACACTTGGTGGAGTGATCTCCTGTGTGCCCAGCGCTGCAATAAAGAATACCTGCTTAATAGTCATATTGGCTATTGAGTCCAGACTGGCACTTTCCCAGCATCATGGCAACTAACATGTCATAACCTATCAGTGTGTTGAAGATCAACAAAGACAATTATTAAAGGAAGAATTAATACGACACGGAGAAGATATGAAACACACTTTGGCCCACTTGGAGGAACTGATTGAAAAGCCAAAAGCAACAGCTAATCAACTGTTGGAACGGATTAATGAATTAAATAAACCAGAGATTAAAGCTTCATCCCCACAGGTGCTCAGAGACCCCTAACCAGATGACTATGATTCGGCTAAGAAATGGAGAGGCCTCATACATGATTCGATAATCGAAGGAGAATTTATTCCACAAGCCTTTCCAGTAATAGTAGCACAAAGAAAACGACAGTGGGCACCTTTGGATTGGAAGTTGGTAAGGGAAGGCCAGAAAGCTGTAATGCAATATGGCTTGTCCAACCCATACGTTCAAACGTTATTGGATCATATTTTCGCCAGTGGATTAATGACTCCATTTGACTGCCGGAAGCTAGCAGAAACTTTCCTAAAGCCCACTCGGGAATTACTATGGGAGTCTGAATGGGGAAAAAAGAGTTGATCTGGCAGTAGTAGAAAATATGGACTTACAACAGGGAGATCCACGGCGAGTCGTCACAGCAGATATGATGTTGGGTAAAGGACTGTTTGCTGACCCTCAGGTACAAGCCCGACTGCATGAAGCTATTTTGCAGCAAACACAGACACTGGCTCATCAAGCATTTAAGATTGTTCCTGACATGGGGGTGCCAGTTCCCTCATATACAACTATTATACAGAAACCTAATGAGTCTTTCATGACCTTCTTAGACCATCTAAGAGCAGCTCTGGATCGTATACCAAACATGTCAACTGAAGTAAAGGTGGAAATAGGGTTACACTTAGCAGTTGCTAATGCTAACCATGACTGCAAAAAGATCCTGCAGGCTCTCCCGCGGACAGCAACTTTGGTAGACATGATAGAAGCCTGCTCTAGGGTAGGATCGTCAGCCCATCTAGCTGAAGCTATGGCAACAGCATTGAAACCTTTAGTTCAACCTCACAAAGGAAATCGGAGGCCAAAATGCTTTAACTGTGGAAAAATAGGACACGTGAAAAATCAATGTTGGTCCAGACCATTGGTATGGACAAACAGCTCTGCCAGGCCATCTGGGTCCAACGGCAGATTTCATGGCAATTGTTACAGATGTGGCAAGTTTGGCCATAGAGCCACTGAGTGCCTCTCTCGAGTGGCCAGACATACAATGCCTAAGGGAAACGGGTTAACGAGCGCAAAAAGGGCAAGCGCGATGACACAAAAACGCCCTTCAACACCAAGAGCTGCCTGGATGGCCTCAGATCAGCCACTGCAGGAAGCGCAGGAGTGGATGTGGAAACAGCAGTAGAACCATCCACAACACGGAGGTAACAGTTATCTCATCTAACGCTAACGGACCCCTTGGCTATGGATTAAGTGCTTTGCTTTTAGGACGGTCATCGGCCTCTCGACAGGGTATTTTTGTGCTCCCTGGTGTAATTGATGTGGATTATGAAGGAAACATTGGAATAATGGTTAAAGTTTGGCAGCCACCAGTTCATATACCTTAAGGAACAAAAATAGCTCAATCAGGTCCTTTCAGAGCTAAAGTTCCTTTTGCATGAAGTCGTAAGCGTCGAGACGGTGGTTTTCGATCCACTGGAGTACCTGAGGTAAGACTGGCAATGCCACTTTCACAGGGAAAGCCCACTCAGACGGTTGTATTCCAACATCCAAATGGTGAACACATGGTTGGGTACAACACATTACTGGATATGGGAGCAGATGTTACTATTGTTCCATTATCCTACTGGCCAAAAAGCTGGCCTTTAGAGAATTTAGACACCCCTGTTGTTGGAGTAGGAGGAATACAGATGACAAAAATTAGCACAGACCTAATTTCGGTATGCATACAGGGCAAAGAGAATAGATGTGTGCAAATTAGGCCCTATATAATGAATACTGCCATTTGGCTTTTATGTAGAGACGCCTTAAGCCAAATGGGCTTTCGTTTGTCAAATGAAAATTTTTAATGGCGGCCATTGATGGGCGACCAATCCTGAAGTTAACCTGGCTCAGAGATAAACCAGTTTGGATTGATCAATGGCCGCTAAGCAAAGAAAAGCTCGCCCACATTCATGAATTAGTAAATGAACAATTAGAGAAAGGTCATATTAAGCCATCCACCAGTCCATGGAATACACCAATTTTTACTATCCCTAAAAAATCAGGGAAGTGGAGGCTGTTACATGGTTTAAGAGCTGTTAATGCAGTGATGCAGGACATGGGTGCTTTACAGCCAGGATTACCCTCTCCTGCAATGCTTCCAAAAGAGTGGCCCCTGTTGGTGATTGACCTAAATGACTGTTTTTTCACAATTCCCCTACATGAGGATGACAGTGAGAAGTTTGCTTTTACAGTACCATCAATTAACAAACAAGAGCCAGCAAAACGATACCAATGGACTGTTTTACCTCAGGGAATGAAGAACTCGCCAACTATTTGTCAAACTTATGTTGCCTGGGCGCTGGCACCTCTGCGCAAAAAATACCCTTGTGTCTTATTTTACCATTATATGGATGATATCTTGATTGCAGGAAAAGACCTGGACCAGCATCAGATTCTACAAGAAGTGAACCGGCAGTTAAGCATCTCCGGGTTGGTGATTGCGCCAGAGAAGGTACAAATGCACGCCTCTTGGAAATATTTAGGTAATATCATCACCGATGCACGCATTTATCCTCAGAAGGTGGCAATTAAAACAGATATTGCTAACTTAACAGATGTTCAAAAGCTAATAGGTGATATCCAATGGGTACGAACCATATGTGGTATCACGAATGAGGATCTTGCACCACTAATGCCTTTGTTAAAGGACTCAGTAGAGGCTGATAGTGCCCAAAAACTGTCTCGGCAGAAAATCCAAGCAACAGAAAAAATAGGAAACAAGATAGTCAATAACTACAGTCACCGATATGATCCTGACCTGTCAATTAACATTGCTGTGATAAGTCAAAACCAGCATGTAATGGCAGTCTTGATGCAATGGGATTCAGTAGCGAAAGAGCCATTGAGGATCTTGGAGTGGATATTTTTGCCATATAATTTGCAAAAAACAATTACCACGAGGCTTGAGGCAATTGCGAAAATAATAGTTAAGGCCAGGAAACATCTGCTGGAAATAGCAGGGATTGAGGCAGACGTCACTTTCGTTCCTCTCACAGATGAGATCTTGAACTGGGCACTGCAACAATCTGATGAATTACAGTGGGCCTTATTGTCATATCCAGGAGCTATAAATAATCATTATCCGACCCATAAATTGTTTTCTGTTAAATTTCAAATGGAAGACCGGCCGTTGAGATCAGCAGTACCCGTTAAAGGCCTGACTGTTTTTACCGACGCCAGTAAGATCCAAGCCAAAGCAGGAGTGGTTCGGTGGGAGAATGGAAAATGGCAAAATCTAACTGTTCACTCCCCAGGCAGTTCAGTTCAACTGCTGGAACTGATGGCTGTAGTTAAAACTTTTGAGAAATGGCCAGACGTCCCGTTAAACATCATTTCTGATTCCCTCTATGTGGTCGATGCCGTCACTTGATTAGAGAGAGCGTTGTTGAAAGAAATCTCTAATCAGAATTTGTATAACTTATTCCTGCGGCTCTGGCATCAGATAAATGAACGTCAAACTGCTTATTATATTGGACATATTCGAAGCCATTCGGGCTTAAAAGATGGCCTATCAGTTGGCAATGAAATCATTGACAAGATAGTGGCAGCTCCTTTATTGATACCTACGGGGCCAATAATTGACAAATTTTCTCAAGCCCGAAGATCACACGATTTTTTTCATCAAAGTGCGAAAATGTTGGCGAAGCAGTTTGACCTGACCATATCAAACGCTCAGGGTATTGTTTCCACGTGCCCTGCATGCCAGAATCAAATTGGCCTAGGAGTAGGAGTCAATCCCAGGGGTCTGGCACCATTAGGTATATGGCAATCAGATATCACTGTCTATGCTCCTTTTGGACGATTTAAACGTATACATGTTACTATTGATACTTATTCAGCCATGGTTTGGGCTACAGCCTTAACCAGTGACAGTTCTCGAGACGTCATAAGACATTGGAGGAGTTGCTTTGCAGTCCTTGGTGTTCCAAGAGAGATAAAAACTGATAATGGCTCAGGATACATAGCCAGTAAAACACGTAAGTTTCTAAACTTATGGGGTGTTAAACATACTACTGGAATCCCAGGAAATTCCACCGGTCAAGCCATTATTGAACGTACACATCAAACCTTAAAAGGCCTGCTAGAAAAACAAAAAACAGGGGAAGAGGGGGTAAGCCCTCAAGACAGACTAATGAAAGCCCTTTATACAATGAATCATCTCAGAATTGTGGCAAACCGGAATGAACCACCGGCATTAACACACTTTGCCCAAATGAGTCGGGATTTGGATTTTACTGACAAACCTAAAGTTTGGTATAAGAATCCCACTACTGGAGAGTGGCAAGGACCTGCAGATCTGTTAACGTGGGGAAGAGGCTATGCTTGTGTCATTACAGATCAAGGTCCCCGATGGATTCCGGCAAAATGGATCAAGCCACATCAACAAAAAGGACTTAACTGTAAGACCAATGAAAAAAAAAAAAAACCAATCTTGAGGAAAGAACCAAGTGATCCACCCTCAATCCATCACTCTATTAAAATGTAAACCCTCGCAACTGTGGCACTACGTACGCTGCTATAAATTCCTCCAGCTATCTGTATTGCATTAAAATTGAAGAACTTAAGATGACCAATGGGAACTTGAAAACAAAAATGGTGTATTTTCTACAGATGAAGAGATACTTCCATCTTACAGATAATGCTCACAGATCAGCATGCTAAAGGATCTGAAGAGAAGTCCAGAACTACATCAGGAAAAAGAAATATCAGTGGAGCTACCAAGAACTCATCCCTTCCTGCCAGTGTGCGTCCCTCCTAGCAACACATATCAGATTATGTTTATTTTGACTTTATGGATTTCTGTATTGTATTGTTCAGCGATGTAGCTGTTATTGACCTTTTGTTGTAAACTCATGGCCATGGGTAAAAATATTTTGTTTTCTTCATGTACTTTTAATTTTGAAATGTGTTGCTAAAGGCTGGCTGGTTCAAAAAAGAAAAAGGGGGGAATTGTAGGCACAGATGTAGCTTGGACCAGCCAGCTTGAATAGAGATGGTAGGGATAAGTTAATGCAGCTGGCATGCTACTTCAGAAACAGGTGCTGCAAGTTAATCAATTGGGCCCTGCGTGATCTCATGGGCAGAAGCAGCATATAAGGAGGTAGCTAGCAAAGGAAGGGTGGCTTTGAGTCAACTTTGGTGGTTGTACTATGTTGCCCCTGTACGTTTCTGCACGTGCATTACTTAGACTCTTTACGTTTTCAAGTGAATATTGCCTGCACTACTACAACAGTGTGCCCTTAGTCAAATTTCTCATGGCTTGCTGAGTAGAATAATGCTAAATACTTGGTCCTCCAAATGCAATACTGTGCTGGCGTTAACACCATTTTTACACGTGCTTGCCAGTCCCATGGGACCAATTGATATCCCTTTTTCCCTCCAATATACTCATTGTAAATGGGCTCTGAAACCCCTTCTCATTGATGCTTTACCACCCGTCTTTAAAAATCACATATGAAATGAGTTCATACTGAGGCTGTTTGCTGTGTCAAAATCACTGAAAAAGCCTGTCATGGTTTAGACCCATCAGGAAACAAAAGACCATGATTAGACTCAAGTACCAAAGGCCTAAGGATTGCCGAAGGGCAGGGAGAGATTAATTGCTGCTTAAGGTCCAGGACAAAACAGACAAGGCTACTCAGCTTGGGCAAGAAAACAGAAAATAATTTAATCCAACACCAACTAAAGCATAACCATAAAACCCCAAAACATAACCAACACGAAAAAACACAGAGTGGTACAACAATGAAGAGTACAACCAGCCCTTTAAGACCACCTTCCCACCAACCCTCCTCTCTTCCCGGGCTTAGAGCCCTGATCCTAGTGTCTTTATCTCCTCCCCCCCCCCCCCCCCCCCCCCCCCCGAGCGACTCAGGGGTACAGGGAATGGGAGTTTCAGTCAGTCTATTCCTTTGTCTCTCCTCAGGGCAGGCGGGCTCCGCACCAGTCCTCCTTGCACCTCTGTGGGGTACCTCACACACTGGGCAGCCCTGCATGGGCTGCTCCAACATGCACTCATCCCAAAGGCTGCAGCTCCTCTCTGCCTCTCATATGGGTCTGCTCTGTGACGCGCAGGCTCTCCAGCACGGCCTGCGCCATGATTGCCTCCTCACACAGTCTCTTGCCCGTCTGGGCACACTCATCCGGAGCTGCTGGTGGCTCTCAGTCCTGCCATTGCCCTCCATAGGTTATAGGGGTACAGCCTGCGCTCTCACCACAGGTTGCAGAGGGGCCTCTGGTTTGGTGCTCCTCCTTCCTTCCTCCTTTTCTGACTGCAGGGTCTGCGTGGTCACCTCCATCTTGTATCACTCTTACACCTCCTGTCAAGAACTTCATATTCCCGTCCCTAAATAGTGATCGCAGAGGCACCAGATTGGCCCAGCCAGGCCGGGGGTGGGTCCGAACCCAAGAGCTGGGGGAAAGTCCAAAAACTCTTTACCGGGTCTTCACTACAACTTGCTCCCCCTGTCACCAAGCAAATGCTGCTCCTTGCTAAACCATGACAACGCCCCAGGGTCGCCATTATTAAATGCCTCCCTAAAACATGTCTCTAAACTACACCCTTTTCATAGCATCATAGAATGATAGGGGTGATGTGAAGCTTTATACTGACATGTATTAATAAACCTTTTACTAACTTCTTGCAGCAGTATAAAGTTTAGCTGTTAAAGCTTCTATCTCATACAGACAAAACTATCTGTACATACAGCTGTAAAAAGGTCATTTTTATCTGCTTATACAATACCTCTGGGGTCCTTCAACTTCCTTGGAGGCAGAAAAGTGAGTGAAATTGGTCCTGGGAGGGGCCAAGTAATATCTGAAGTTGTGCAAAGATCAGGGGTGAGAAAGTCTCAAGACTTATCAGCCTTCATCCCCCATGACCCCAGAGATCATCATTGACTATCACTGGGAGACATCACGCAAATGAAAGGAAAAGAATACCTACTTTACATGCGAAAACAGGGACAGGTTGTATATTTGTATAGGCGGATAATGTAATCATATGATTTTTGAAACTTTGTAACAAATATAAGTTAAGCAAGTTGCCGAGTCGGGGTGCACATGTTTGTGATGGAGCGATCCCCAGTGTGCCCAGCGTCAAATAAACGTATCTTCTTTATAACTCTTCGAGTTATAGAGTCTGTTTTCGCAAGTCAGAGGTTGGAAGAGACCTTTAGAGATCATCTAGTCCAACTCCCCTATCAAAGCAGGTCCACCTAGATCAGGTCACACAGAAATATGTCCAGGCAGATTTTGAAGATCTCCAGAGAAGGAGCCTCCACAACCTCTCTGAGCAGCCTGTTCCAGTGCTCTGTCATCCTCACAGTAAATAGATTTTTCTTATGTTTAAGTGGAACTTTTTGTGTTCCCGCTTCATCCCATTACCCCTTGTCCTGTTGCTAGCTACTATACAAAAAAGGGATGTCCCAACCTCCTGACACCCACCATACTTATAAATATTGAGATCCCCCCTCAGTCTCCACTTTTCTAGACTAAACCGCCCAAGTTCCCATAGCCTTTCCTCAAAAGGAAGATGCTCCAGTCCCCTGATCATCTTGGTGGCCCTGCGCTGGACTCTCTCCAGAAGTTTCCTGTCCCTTTTGAGCTGGGGAGCGCAGAACTGGATGCAGTACTCCAGATGAGGCCTCACCAGGGCAGAGTAAATGGGGAGGAGAACCTCTCTCCACCTGCTGGACACATTCTTCTTGATGCATCCCAGAATGCCATTGGCTTTCTTGGCCATGAAGGCACTTTGCTGGCTCATGTGTAGTTTTTTATAAATCAGGACTCCCAGGTCTTTCTCTGCAGAGCTGCTCTCCAGCAAGTCAACCCACAGCCTATACTGGTGCATGGGGTTGTTCCTCCCGAGGTACAGGACTCTGCACTTGTCATTATTGAACCTTGTGAGGTCCTTCTTTGCCCAACTCTCAAGCCAGTCGAGATCCCACTGAACGGCAGCACAGCCTTCTGGTTAATCAGCCAGTCCTCCCAGTTTGGTGTCATCAGTGAATTTGCTGAGGGTACGTTCTGTCCCCTCATCCAGGTCATTGATGAAGATGTTGAACAAGACTGGCCCCAGAATTAACCCTTGTGGAACTCCACTGGCCACAGGCCTCCAACTCGATTCTGTGACATCAATCACCACTCATTCTGTCATTCAGTCAGCTCTCGATCCACCTCACCGTCCACTCATCTAAGTCACACTGTCTGAGCTTTCTGATGAAGATGTTATGTGAGACGGTGTCAGAGGCCTTGCTGAAGTCAAGGTAGATGACATCTGCTGCTCTCTCCTCATCTAGCCAGCCAGTTATGTTCTCATAGAAGATATCAGATTGGTCAAATACGATTTCTCCTTGGTAAATCAACGTTGACTCCCCCTGATAGCCATCTTTTCATTTATATGTTTATTAACAACTTTGAGGATGAGCTGTTCCATCACCTTTCCAGGGATGGAGGTGAGGCTGACTGACCTGTAATTTCCTGGGTTGTCCTTCTTGTCCTTTTTGAAGACTGGAGGGACATTGGCTTTTCTCCAGTCCCCAGGCATCTCAGTCATGGCAATGCTCCCCCTTCAGCAAATCTGAGTGGGTTTGGTATGTTTCAGCATATTGCTCCAATTCTGACTGGCCCAAGACTGGCAAGTAAGTCAAGATCTGTCTGGTTTATAAGTTATCTCTGAAAATAAAATATTTCTCTCTCTGCTCTTGCTGAGATACAACAAATGATATCTAAGCTTTTGATATTTAACACAGAATGTCACACTGATGAGTTGGTCATCTGTATCAGGGTGTCCTACTGTAATATGCATGGTCTTTTACTGTGGGACAGTATTGGGCTGCAGGCAGCTTTAACCTTGAGACAAAGCTCTTTCCTTGAAGCACACAGATAAACAGCTCTTAGAAAGAAGTGATAAGACAGAATAATTGAAGCATAAAAACAAGATGTGAGCATACCAAAGCAGCAAGAGCAGCACATGATAAATATAGAGTGACCAATCATTATGTTAGCATAGGCTTGTGCTTTGAGACTGTTACCCAATTAACATAGAATAAACTGTGCATGATCAGGGGATAAGGGTATATTAGGGGAAAGCTTTGGCAATAAAGAATCTGCAGCACCTTGAACTGAACTCATCTCTGTGAGTGATTCTTGACCACTACAACACATTGACCATATTGGAAAAATATTGTAACAAGGAAATAACTTTGAAATTTGAAAATGCATTGATAGATAAAGCTATTTCAGAGTAGACTAGAGAAAACTAGGGTTCTTGCAACTGCTTACATCACTAATAGAAGCTAACAGTTTCTTTCATAAGTGTTGAGTTGTCAGATTCTTTGTTCTAGCATCTAGAATAGCTGAGAAGGCATTCCTACTGACTGCAAGAGCCAAGAACAATCTGATCCAGGAAGCAACTGAATCCAAACATGGAAATGACCGGTCTCAAAAAAATGTAAGGCTAGAAAATTGTTGTGGCATTTACTTTAAACTACTTGTAATCTTGGTTATGTCAGTGCATTTCTCAACATATGATCTTCACTAGAACCTCTCATTCAACATACATTTACATTCTGGAATAAGGAATGAATAACAATATTTATTGATAATAAACTAAATATGACCCAGCAATGTGCCCTCGTGGCCAAGAAGGCCAATGGCATTCTGGGATGCATCAAGAAGAGTGTGGCCAGCAGGTCGAGGGAGGTTCTTCTCCCTCTCTGTTCTGCCCTGATGAGGCCTCATCTGGAGTACTGCGTCCAGTTCTGGGCTCCTCAGCTCAAGAGGGACAGAGAACTTCTGGAGAGAGTCCAGCGCAGGGCCACCAAGATGATCAAGGGTATAGATCATCTTTCATATGAGGAAAGACTGCGGGAACTGGGGCTGTTTAGTCTGGAGAAGAGGAGATTGAGGGGCGATCTTATTAACATTTATAAATATCTAAAGGGTGGGTGTCAGGAGGTTGGGACATCCCTTTTTTGTATAGTAGCTAGCAACAGGAGAAGGGGTAATGGGATGACGCTGGAACACAAAAAGTTCTACTTAAACATAAGAAAAAACTATTTCACTGTGAGGATGATGGAGCAGTGGAACAGGCTGCCCAGAGGGGTTGTGGAGGCTCCTTCTCTGGAGATCTTCAAAATCTGCCTGGACATATTTCTGTGTGACCTGATCTAGGTGAACCTGCTTCTGCAGGGGGGTTGGACTAGATGATCTCTAAAGGTCCCTTCCAACTCCTACCATTCTATGATTCTATGATTTATTGATCATTATTCAGGCTAGAAAGAATTAAAGCTGACTGCAGAAAACTGCAGCAGCACTTCATGGTAACAAGCTTGTTATGTTTTTGGTCTAGCCAGCAACAAAGCACCACGACAGTCTCTTGCTCACTGCCCCCCATCCACCCCCATCCTCCTTAGGAAGGTGGAGGCCCCAGTGAGATGGCAGAATAAAAAAATAGCCAAGGACCTTGTGGATCAAGACAAGGGCAGGGAGAGCTCACTGCCAATTATGGTTCCGGGCAAAACAGACTCTGACTACTTGGCTTAGAGAGGAAAATAATTAAAGCTTAATCTACTACCTTCTAGAAACAAAACAGACAAAAATAAAAACAGAGCAGGATGATGAGAAGAAAAAAAAAATACAACCACTTTAAGATTTCCCTCATCCATCCCTCCTTTCTTTCCAAGCTCAGCTCACTGCTCCTGATATCTCTATCTCCTCCCTCCTCAATGGCAAAGGGGGGCAGGGAATGGGGGATGCGGTCAGTTCTTCCTGAGGGCTACAGCTTCTGCTCACAAACATCTCCAGCATGGGACTCCTCTGCAGCCAGAAGCATTCCAGGCACCTTCTGCTGCAATGCCGTCCTTCCACAAATTTACAGTCTCCTCTGGATATAGTCACTACCCCTGGCATGGGGTCCTCTGCGAACTGCCAACGAGTCTCTGCTTCATCACTCCTCTCCACAGGTTGCAGGGGGACAGCCTGTCATGTCCCCCCAGGATGCAGGACAGTTTCTGCTACAGCACACCTCCTCCTCTCTTCCCTCCTTGACCTTGGGTTCTGCATGGTTGCTCTCTCTCCTTCAATTCCTTCCACCACCACCAGCCAGAAAAGAAGGAAGAAAATCAGGAAGAACCCTCTTCTTCCAGCTTCTTCTTAGAAAGTGATCGTGGAGGTGCCCACTTGGCTCAGCCCCAGAAGTAGGTCCAACTCAGAGCCGGGGAAAGTTTCAAGAAACTTCTTACAGGAAGAATTTTACAGCCCCTTCTCCATTACCAGAAATGGCTCCACACAAATCCATGACAAGGTTAAAGGAATTTTGCAGAAAATAACGCCCCCTTGCATTCCAGCTTATCCTCATACGTGAAAGGGGCTGGAGGTGGCTGGGCTTAGATTCTGAGTGATGCCCAATTAAATACTATAAGTCTGGTCATGTTTGGTATATCAAACTATCATGATTATGAATGTACAAATAGCACGATGCACCTTCAGTCTAGGCACATTCATGAACTAGCACAATCACACTTAAGGAGTTTGGTCACATTCAATAAGACCTTTCATGGCTAGATTAATGAATAGTGCAGTTTATTGAAGCAACAGAAGTGCAGATTCTTTTTGATTGCTGGTGATAAATACACTGTCTGCACATGCAAATATTAAGAATATGAATAACATAGCTGAAGATAAGTACCTTGAAATATAAAATGATTCTCTAGAGATTTCTATTTCTAAGAACTCTGTATAACCAAGTGTTTGAATCTCATCCAATAGGCATCCCTATGGGGGAGGGGAAGAGAGGTTCAGCCCCGTTGACTGATCTCAGAAGACAGTGATGAGGTCCTCCTAACTGACTTGTGTGGGATGTTGTCTTCCACCTACATTCTTCCTCTCTTAAGATATATTGATACTATTTTTCATTTTTAGGTGGAGCTTGAGCAACTCTAGTCATACATACCTTTATTATAATGGGTGTAAAATTTCCATGAGGGGTAGTCACACCTCAGAAGCAGATAGTTTTCAGGATGTTTTGCTATTATGATGAAATTATGAGTAAAGCTCAAATGAAGGTCATAAATTCAATTACACAATCATTTTCCCATGTAATAAAGTACGTATGTCCCAGGATGTTTTTCTGTTCAAGAACAGTAACTCCTGATTAGAAGTTCCTTACTTAATAATCTTTGTCATCTCAAGGGGCAGACTGACCTAACATTTGCCTGATATTTACATATTTCCAAACAGCTAATTGCTAAACTGATAACATTCAGTGAATTGACTCAGTGTAGTAGCTATACAGCTTATCAGTTCTGTTGCACCATCAGGTTCCCATCCCAGTCATAATATCACAGAGCCTGGCAGCAGTGTTTTCACTCCGCTCCGCCTTCCATGCTGTTTCTCTGAGTCAGCATACCAAGCTCCCCAGTGTTGCCAACATCTAAGGTTGCAGGTTATGTTGTGTAGAGAATTATCATAGGACATGATACCTTAGGAATCATAGAACCATAGAATCACAGAATGGTAGGGGTTGGAAGGGACCTTTAGAGATCATCTAGTCCAACCCCCCTGCAGAAGTAGATCCACCTAGATCGGGTCACACAAAAATGCGTCCAGGCAGGTCCTGAAGACCTCCAAGGAAGGAGACTCCACAATTCCTCTGGGCAGTCTCTTCCAGTGCTCTGTCATCCTCACAGTGAAATAGTTTTTTCTCATGTTTAAATGGAACTTTTTGTGTTCCAGCTTCTTCCCATTACCCCTTGTCCTGTTGCTATATAAAACAGCAAAAAGCGATGCCCCAACCTCCTGACACCCACCATTTAGATATTTGTAAATATTAATGACATCCCCCCTCAGTCTCCTGTTCTCTAGACTAGCCACAGTTCCCATAGCCTTTCCTCATAAGGAAGATGCTCCAGTCCCCTGATCATCTTGGTGGCCCTGCACTGGACTCTCTCCAGAAGTTCTCTGTCCCTCTTGAGCTGGGGAGCCCAAAACTGGACACAATACTCCAGATGAGGCCTCACCAGGGCAGAGTAGAGGGGGAGGAGAGCCTCCCTCGACCTACTGGCCACACTCTTCTTGATTGTAGTGGGTCTGGGATGATAGTGATTTTCCACAGCAGCTCTTGTAGTGCTGTGCTTACTGTTGGTATCAATATTATGACTACTGCTCGTACAGCATCAGGGCTGTCCCTCCAGCATTCCTTCCCCCACCTTCACCAATAGCTGTGGGTGGGCACAATCTTGGGAGGGACCACAGCCAGAACAGCTGACCCAGGCTGACCAAGGAGATATTCCATACCATATGACGTCAGCTTAGGAATATAAACTGGGGGAGAGGAGCAGGAAGGGGAGGCAAGATTCATTTCTGGCCTTCCAAAAGCAACCGCTATGCGTACTGAAGCCCTGCTTCTCGGCAGGTGTCTGGACATTGCTGCTGATGGGAAGTAGAGAGTAACAGCTTTATCTGCTTTTTGCTTCGCTTCTCGTGCATGCGGCTTTGCTGTTTCTTTATTAAACTGCTTTTATCTCAACCCATGAGACTCTCATTTTCTCCCCTCCCTGGCTTGCTGAGGAGGTGGATGATAGAGCGGTGTGGTAGGCACCTGGCATCCAGCCAGGGTCAAACTACCACATTGATGCATCTCAGAATGTCATTGCCTTTCTTGGCCACGAGAGCACATTGCTATCTCATGTGTAGTTTGTTTTCAACCAGGACTCCCAGGTCTCTCTCTGCAGAGCTGCTCTCCAGCAGGTCAATCCCTAACCTGTATTGGTGCATGGGTTTGTTTCTCCTGAAGTTCAGGACTCTGCACTTGTCCTTGTTGAACCTCATGAGGTTTTTCTTTGTCCAACTCTCAAGCCAGTTGAGATCTCGCTGAATGGCAGCACAGCCTTCTGGTGGATTAGCCAGTCCTCCCAGTTTGGTGTCATCAGTAAACTTGCTAAGGGTACACTCTGTCCCCTCATCCAGGTCGTTGATGAGGATGTTGAACAAGACTGGCCCCAGAACTGAATATATATTTTTTTTTTAATTTCAAAGATAAATGTTAGTCTGTTGTCGTGATTTGGCCCAGCTAGCAAAGCAGCACCATGATAGTCTCTTGCTCGGTGCCCCCCATTCACCCCTATCCTTGTTAGGATAGCAGAGGCCCCAGTGAAATGGGAGGGAAAAAAAACCCGAACCAAGGTTGTTGTGGATTGAGATGGGGCAGGGGGGGCTTTCTGCCAATTACAGTTCCAAGCAAAACAGACTCCAGTACTCAGAGAGGAAAGTAGGAAAGTTTATTCTACTAACTACAAGAAACAGAACAAAATCCATAAAGAGAGTAGGATGATTGAGAAAATTACAACCAGCACTTCTAGATGTTCCTCCTCCATCCCTCTTCCCAGGAACAACTCACTGCTCCCAATATCTCTACCTCCCCCAACCTCAAGAGCTCGGGGAGGTAGGGAATGGAGGATTGATGCTGTGAAGAAACCAGTCAGGACTCAATAGCCAGTATAAGCAGATATTCTTTATTGCAGCGCTGGGGAACATGGGGTATTTCTCTACCAAATGTGTCCACCGTAGCGTTTGGATCTTCAGTTTATATTTACAACAAACATGAATATTTATTACATTTCCAAGAAAGGGCCCGCCCATAGTCTCGTCTTGGTCTGCCCAAGTTACACCTCCGTCACGCCTCTTTTGGTGTCTTCTCGCTTCCTTTGGTGGTCACTGGGAGTCACTGCTGAATTAAGATCTGAGTCTTTGCAGTGTACTTTTCACCTCTGAGTCTTTGACATTTGTCCAAACAGCAGGACAAGACAAAACGGCCTAATGGTTCGTTATCCTAGGTAAAAGCTCTGTAATCCTCAGATAGTAGTTCCATTTAGGACTAAGCTGTACTTGTAATTATCAGCATTAAGCAACGTCCAAACTGTAGAACTGACCTAATGAACTGTCATTCTAAGCAATAGCTTTGTCATCCTAAGCACTAGCTCTGTCATCTCTAGATAGTTCTGTTTACAACTAAAAGGACAAAATCAGCCTTGTGGTTATCAGCGCTAAGCAATAGCTTTGTTGCAAGAAATAGCTGTGTCATCCTAATAGTTGTGGGGCTTACAAGGCTAACAATTTCATAAAACTATATGTGCGATTTTCTAGCTAATATTGTAAGCTTTAATAAACAAGCTTCCATAACCTATCTACCTATTAATCAATTCCTCACTTCCCTTGATCCTTGAAAACTCTTTGACAAGGCATAATAATTCAAACTATACCTATTTGCACAAGCATTTTATTAAAGCTATTGAACTGTGTTAAGTTTTGAATCACGTGCCATACTTTTATTCTGACTGCTTGAGACCAGGGCCACTCAGTCTCACTTTTCCAGATGTTAGCTTTAAAGGTCCTTGGAGTTCAGAAGTCCACTGTCCTTCTGGGGTCCTTTTTGCTCGGGAGTAATGAATCCAGGCAGGTCGCTTTTGTATCTTAATAGGTGTAAAGGTTGTTAGTAGCACCTGATATGGTCCATCCCATTTCTCCTGAAGAGGATCATCTGAGAAATTTTTAACATAAACTCAATCTCACAGGTTAAAAGGATGTATAGGGTGATCCAAACACTTTGTCATGGTTTAGCAAGGAGCCGCTTTTGCTTGGTAATAGGAGGAGGGGGGTGCAGTGAAGACCCAGTAAAGAGTTCTTGGACTTTCCCCCCGGCTCCTGGGTTCAGACTCACCTCCGGCCTGGCTGGGCCAATCTAGCGCCTCTGTGATCACTATTTAAGGACGGGAATTTGAAGTGCTGGTAGGAGGTGTAAGAGTGGTACAAGATGGAGGTGACCATGCAGACTCCACAGTCAGAGGAGGAAGGAAGGAGGAGCACCAGACCAGAGACCGTGGCGAGAACGCAGACTGTACCCCTGCAACCCATGGAGGGCAATGGCAGGACTGAGAGCCACCAGCAGCTCCATGTGAGTGTGCCCAGACGGGCAAGAGACTGTGTGAAGAGGTGACCATGGCACAGGCCGTGCTGGAGAGCCTGCAGGCCGCAGAGCAGACCTACACAAGAGGTGGAGAGGAGCTGCAGCCTTTGGGATGAAGTCAGAGCGGCCAGTGCAAGGCTGCCGGGTGTGTGATGTACCCTACGGAGGAGCAGGGAGGACCAGTGCATAGCCCGTCTGCCCTGAGGAGAGGCAAAGGGCAGAAACCATCGAGAATAGACTGACAGAAACCCCCATTCCCTACCCCTCTGAGCTGTTCAGCAGGGGAGTGGAGATAAAGACACTGGGATCAGAGCTCTGAGCCTGGGAAGATGGGAGGGGTGGGGAGAAGATGGCCTTAAAGGGCTGGTTGTACGCTTCATCATTGTACCACTCTGTGTTGTTTTGTGTTGGTTATGTTTTGGGGTTTTATGGTTATGTTTTAGTTGGTGTTGAATTAAATGATTTTCTGTTTTGTTCCCCAAGCCCAGTAGCCTGGTCTGTTTTGTCCAGGACCATAAATGGCAATTAAGCACTCCCTGCCCTTTGGCATTTCTTAAATCTTTGGTACTTGAGGCTAATCGTGCTTGATACCAATGCAGATTTGCCTCTTGGAATATTTTGGCTATTTGTTGTTTTATTAAATGGTTCATTTTTTCCACTTATCCACTCGCCTGAGGCCTATAGGGTGTGTGCAATTGACAATTTCCAATAGCTTGCTCACCTGCTGCACTATTTGTGCACAAAAATGGAGTCCTCTGTCTGATGAAATGTTTATAGGTACCCCAAAACAAGGTACTATTTCATTTAACAATACCTTAGTTACTTCTCTAGCTTTGTTGGTCCTACAAGGGAAAACTTCTGGCCATCCGGAAAAGGTATCTGTCAGTACCAACAAGTATCAATAACCCCCTTTCCTTGGGAGTTCTGAAAAATCAATTTGCCAATTTTCTCCTGGAGCATTTCCCTTCTGAATTGTACCCAATTGTACCCAATTCCCAGTATTAGGATTATTTCTCAAACATATTTCACATTGTTGTGTCACTTGTTGAATTGCTGTATACAAATTTCTCCCTATCCATTTTTGATTAAGGTATTTGTACAGGGCATCTGCTCCCCAATGAGTTTTGTTATGTTCTGCTCTAACCAGACCCCAAATAAAGATGGAGGGCATTATTGTCCTTCCATCTTCTAGTCCTGCCCATCCTTTAAGAGGGACTTTTATCCCTAGGCTTGCCATTAGTTCCTGATCCAAATTTTAATATTTAACATCTTCCTGATCATCCAGTTCTCTGTTTTTACTAGTTGGGATTAAAGTTGAAATTTGGACTTCACATTCTCTTTCTGCTGCCCACCTAGTCTTAATATCAACCAATCTGTTACCTTTTTCTGGATCACTGTTACCTCTTACATGTCCATGGCAATGCATAATAGCAAATTTGGCTGGTAATTGCCCAGCTTCCAGAAGACAAAGTATTTCTTCTGTATGTTTAATTTGCTTTCCTTGACTGGTCAAGAGTCCACTGGTCAAGAGTTCCTTCCAGATTGCTCCATAGGCATGTACAACTCTGTAGTGGGTCTGGGATGGTAGTGATTTTCCACAGCAGCTCCTGCAGTGCTGTGCTTACTGTTGATATCAATATTATGACTACTGCTCGCACAGCATCAGGGCTGTCCCTCCAGCATTCCTTCCCCCACCTTCACCAATAGCTGTGGGTGGGCATGATCTTGGGAGGGACCATGGCCAGGACAGCTGACCCAGGCTGACCAAGGAGATATTCCATACCATATGACGTCAGCTCAGTAATATAAACTGGGGGAGAGGAGCAGGAAGGGAAGGCGAGATTCATTTCTGGCCTTCCAAAAGCAACTGCTACGTGTACTGAAGCCCTGATTCTCGGGAGGTGACCGGACATCGCTGCTGATGGGAAGTAGAGAGTAACAGCTTTATCTGCTTTTGCTTTGCTTCCCGCGCGCGCGGCTTTGCTGTTTCTTTATTAAACTGCTTTTATCTCAACCCACGAGACTCCCATCTTATTTTCTCCCCTTCCCTGGCTTTCTCAGGAGGTGGGGGATAGAGCGGTGTGGTGGGCACCTGGCATCCAGCCAGGCTCAAACTACCACATACTTAGAATTTGTCCATATATTTATCTTCTTCCCTTTTGCCAGTTCTAATGCTCTGGGTAGGGCAATCATTTGTGCTTTCTGAGTAGATGCTCAACAGGTAAATGTGCAGATTTGATTACCCTGTCAATGGTGATTATTGCATACCCAGCTTTACAAGTACTTTGTTGGACAAAACTGCTACTGTCTTGGTTTAGGCCCATCAGGGAACAAAAGACCACAATTAGCCTCAAGTACCAAAGACCTGAGGATTGCCAAAGGGCAGGGAGAGATTAATTGCCACTTAAGGGTCAGGACAAAACAGACCAGGCTACTCAGCTTGGGGAAGAAAACAGAAAATAATTTAATGCAATATCAACTGAAATAACCATAAAACCCCAAAACATAATCAAAATAAAACAACACAGAGTGGTACAACAATGAAGAGTCCGACCAGCCCTTTAAGAACATCTTGTTCCCACACCTCCCCTCTTTCCGGGCTCAGAGCCCTGATCCCGGTGTTTTTACCTCCTCCCCCCCTGAACGGCTCAGGGGGACAGGGAGTGGGGGTTTCAGACAGTCTATTCCAAATAGCTTCTGCCATTTGTCTCTCCTCAGGGCAGGTGGGCTCCACACCCATCCTCCCTGAAAGTCCATGGGGTAACTCACACACCTGACAGCCCTGCACAGGCTGCTCCGTCATGCACTCATACCAGAGGCTGCAGCTCCTTTCTGCCTCTCATGTGGATCTGCCCTACGGCGCGCAGGCTCTCCAGCACGGCCTGTGTCATGGCCGTCACCCCACACAATCCCTCGCCCATCTGGGTGCACTCACACAGAGCTGCTGGTGGCTCTCAGTCCTGCCATGGCCCTGCATAGGTTACAGGGGTACAGCTTGCATTCTTGCCACGGCTTGCAGAGGGGTCTCTGGTCTGGTGCTTCTCTTTCTTTCCTCCTTCTCTGGCTGAAGGGTCCGCGTGGTCGCCTCCATCTTGTATCACTCTTACACCTCCTGTCAAGCACTTCAAATTCCCGTCCCTAAATAGTGATCGCAGAGGCGCCAGATTGGCCCAGCCAGGCCGGAGGTGAGTGTGAACCCAGGAGCCAAGGGAGAGTCCACAAACTCTTTACCGGGTCTTCACTGCAACCTGCTCCCCCTGTTACCAAGCAAAAGCTGCTCCTTGCTAAACCGTGACAGCTACCATCTGTGAACCAGGAATCATGAGCATCATCCAAAGGTTCTTCTTTTAGGTCTGGTCTGCTGGAATATACAACCTCCAAGCAGTTGTGACTCAATGGCTTCGTAGTTGTTTCACTGAGGAAAGAGGCTGGATTCACAGTGTTAATGAGTTCTATTGCAACATCATCAAATTCCACCAGGATAGATTTGTATTTCAAAAATCTAGATGTGGAAAGACAGTGACTTCCCTTTTGATCTAAAACAGCAGATACAGTGTGAGAGACCATCACTGTCATCTTCTGGCCTAAATTTTCGAGGTTCCTCAATATTCAGTATTACTGCAGCCACAGCTCGTAAACATCCTGGCCAGCCTTTGCTTACTTTATCTAGTTGTTTGGAGAAGTAGGCCACAGCTCTTTTATGAGGCCCTAGATGTTGGGCCGATACTCTGGAGGCAATGCCTTGTTTTTCATGAGAAAAGAGCCAGAAGGGTTTTGTAATATCTGGCAATCCCAAGGCTGAGGGTCTCATGAGTTCCTTTTTTAGAATATCAAAAGCATTCTGAGCGTCTTTTGTCCATATCAGTTTGGCAAGGCTATTTTTCAAAAGTTCATAGAGAGTCTTTACTATTATCCCATAGTTATAGATCCACAGCCCACACCAGTCTGTCATTCCCAGAACGGTTCTAAGTTCTTTTACCGTTCCAGGTAGTCTTACAAATAGCCTCCTTTCGCTCAGGTCCCAGTTCTCATTGTCCTTCAGAGACCTCATATCCCAGGTAGGTCACTTGCCACTGAACCATCTGGGCCTTCTGTTGAGAAACTTGATATCCATTTAGTCCAAGAAAATTTAGTAGGCTTACAGTCCATGGGATACATTCTGATTCTGTTTTACTTGCTATCAGCAAGTCATCTACATATTGCAGGAGAGTTCCTTCCTTAGAAGGAGCTTCCCAACTTTCTAATTCTCCTGCAAATTGATTCCCGAAGATTGTTGGGCTGTTTTTAAATCCTTGGGATAAGACTGTCCAGGTAAGCTGGGTTTTCCTTCCAGAAGTAGGACTTTCCCACTCAAATGCAAACAGCCTCTGACTTTCTTTGGCTAAAGACAGGCAGAAGAAAGCATCTCTTAAGTCTAACACTATAAACCAGATCTGATTCTCCCTAATTTTTGTAAGCAGGGTGTAAGGATTAGGTACCACGGGATATATGTCTTTAACAATATTGTTTATTGCTCTGAGATCTTGCACGACTCTAAGATCTGTCAGGTTCCTTGACCGGTAAAATAAGAGTGTTAAATTCTGATTGACATTCTACCATGAGTCCATGTTTTATAAAATGACTAATTGGAATTTCTATTCCTTTTTGATCTTCCAATCTCAATGGATACTGGGGTTTTTTTGGACAGAGGTGGCACCTTCCTTATGTTCAATCACTATTGGGGTAGCATTTTTACTCCTCCCTGTAATTCCTGAAGCCCATACTCCTGGATACACCTGATTAACAATTTCTTTAAAGACTGTTGTTACTTCAATAGATCTAGCAAGATTTATTTTATCTAAGCTCAGGATATAGTTGATTTTCTTTTACTTTAAATAATATCTCTCCTTGTTTAAATTCTGTTTTGGATTCCAATTGTTCTAATAAATCTCATCCCAGCAGGGATTTAGGAGCATCTGCAACATGTAAAAATTTGTGTATTCCAATTTGTTTCCCCAATTTGTATTTGAGAGGTTCACAAAAGAATGTCCTTTTCTGTTGGCCAGTTGCTCCCACTATGTCCACAAAATCCTTACTTATAGGCAATAATTCTTGATTCAAAACAGAAAGAAATGCACTGGTATCTATTAAAAACTCCACTTCTTCCTCCTGTTTCCCTAGCTTTATTTTAACCAGTGGATCCAGTAGAGGCTATCCTTCTAGGGTCTTGTAAAAGCTTTGGACATTCCCTCTTCCAATGCCTCTCCTGTTTACAGTACAAACAGATTCCGTCCTAACCTGCCACAAAACTCTCTTCTACCAATTTTGCGAAACCCCTCTGCACCACTTCCAACTCCTCTTCTTTCTTCTCCCCGTCTTCTTTCTGATCTAATACAGGCACTACCACTTTTGTCAGTTTCTTTGTCTCTTCCTCTCCTCTGTTCCTGTATGTTCTCCATGCTTCTTCCAACAATCTTTCTAAACTCTGATTATCAGGTTCCCTTATCCTCTGAAGCTTTTTTTTAATATCCAGAGCTGATTGTCCTAAAAACAAAGAAACCAGTCGCAGTTTTCCTTCATCAGAGGAAGGGTCCAAAGTGGTATACTTTCTCATAGCCTCTCTTAATCTGTCCAAAAAGTCTGTGGGATTCTCAGTTCATCCCCATTTAATAGCATATATCACAGACCAGTTCACAGCCTTAGGAACTGCAGTTTCTATCCCCAATTTTATCCAATCTCGATATTGTGTTAATCTTTTATAGTCACTCATGTAATCCGAATCCCATCCCAAGTCAGTTAGGGGTACATGATCATTTATGTTTACGCTCAATGAACTCCCATTTATTAAGGTTTGTACATGAGTTTGAGCAGTTTACTGAATCAGTTGTTTCTCTGTCTCTGTCATCTGATCCAGCATTAAATCTGTATCTCCCCAATCCGGATCCAATTGTTTAACGACTTGGCCAAACATTTTCGCTACCATAAAGGGATCTTCTCGATAACTTTTGGACACTGCTTTCCAAGCTTCTAAGTCACTAGCAGAAAAGGGAGCTTTTACCTTAAACTTCTGTCCTCTATTATTTGCTATTTCTCTCAATGGAGCTATAACTTTTGGTTCCATCTCCAGTGGTTCATTAACCAAATCATCCTCAGACTCACTATCCTTTTTATCTTCAGTTTTCCTAGATCCCTTATTTTTCGTGCAACATTCCCCTATGCTACAAGCAGAAAAACATCTTTTTAGTCACCTTTCCTGCTCTTTGTTTCTGTCCTTCTCCAAAGCTAATACTAGAGAGTCCTGTGGTATAGTATCCACACTCCCTCTGCCAATCCTGATGATTTTTGAGTGAAAAACATATCCACATAACCAATTTCATCCCATTTTCCTTCTTTCCTTATAAAAAGCATTAGTTGCAACAATGTATTATAACTAAGAGTTCCATTCTTGGGCCATTTTTCCTCATCATTCAACTTATATATCGGCCACTACTGATTGCAATATTTAATTCAAGTTACTTTGTTAACACTACCTCCAGGTCCTCCTTCTATCTCCTTCCAATGAGCCAATATACAGCCTAATGGAGGACTCTTCTTAGGTATTTCACTACTCTGCCTTCCCCCCATTATTAATTCACAATTAACTCAGCTCCTTTCTGCCCCTTACAGCCCTTGCACTTAATTTCCACAAACAACTAACTTCAGCCTTGTTCAGACCAAATTCACCACTTTATACTCCTTAAAAATCACCTTTGATCATGGGTTTCCACCCACACAAAGCTATCCGGTTTAAACAACATAGGGCAGCATCAGACAACTCGCCAGACAGCGTTTGCAAATACAACAATAGATAATATGAATAATTACAAAAAACGCTACCCCAAATAATTTTATCCAAGTCCAATTTAAGATCCATATCAATTTAATGTCACAGTCTCCAGCTAGATTGTAAATATTTTGGCAGCAGTTAAATCCCCTAGCTTTCCAATCAATCTCAGACAATTCTGGGTAGTTGGGGGTAGCTGGGCTTAACTCCTGAGTGATGTCCAGTTAAACAAATTATCGTATTTAGGAATAGAATTAAGACTCAAATGCTATTTGGTTTAAAATTCTTCGGGACAACAATATTTCATGCTCACCATTACACAGATAACAAGGATTATTATCAATAGCAATAACAAACAATTTATAGTATTGTCATTTGTTTTGTCCTTCTCTGGCCATATCCCTCACAGAATATCGGAACCGCAGATCAGCACTCACTTTGTGCTTATTTGCACGTCTCAGTCACACATACACACACCATCAACAAAACTTATTAACATACTTCACAAATATATTGGCAACAAAAAATAAGTAAAGTCGTAGGCAAAACTCAGAAATCCTTATTACAAATTCTGGGTCCATATTAGGCCGCACACTAGGCTATGCCAGACTTGGGTAAATTAACTAGACCAAGCAGTAATTGGACCACGCAATCAACCCAATAAATGATCAGCCCACTTCATTAGTTCTCAGTTAAAGTTTGGGGTTTTTTTGTGTGGACATCTCCCACGACTTACAGGTCCTATGCGGGACGTCTCACAAAGATTTACGGGTTCCCCTTCCCTTGACCGGTCCCTAGTGGGCCTCCTAACCCACACACAGACAAACAAAAAATAAAGAATACCTTTATTTCTTGTGATGGTCCTTGTCTGATCCTGCAGCGATCTGGCAAGGCAAGGAGGCCCTCCGAGAAATCCCAGGGTGCACCTAGGGATCCTGTTCCTTACCGGGTCCTGCAGTCAAGCAGAGAGGATCCAATCTGGGGTGCCAAATTGATGCCTTGAAGAAGCCAGTCAGGACTCAATAGCGAATGTGACTATTAAGCAGGTATTCTTTATTGCAGCACTGGGGAACACGGGGGATTTCTCCACCAAACGTGTTCGCCCTAACTTTTGGATTTTTAACTTACATTTACAACAAACATGAATATTCATCACATTTCCAAGAAAGGGCCCGCCCACAGTCCCGTCTTAGTCCGCCCAAGTTACGCCTCCGTCACTCCTCTTTCGGTGTCTTCTCGCTTCCTTCGGTGGTCACTGGGGGTCGCTGTTGGATTAAGATCTGAACCTTCCTTGTGGTGTATTTTTAACCCTGGGTCTTTGGACAGAATAATAACCGGCCTAACGGTTTCTAAAAGCTCTGTCATACCCAGATAACAGTTCCGTTTAGGGCTAGGCAGGCCTTGTAGTTATCAGCGTTAAACAATATCCAACTGTAGAACTTACCTAATAGCTTTGCCATCCTTAGATAATAATTTCGTTTAGGACCACACCAGCCTTGAAGTTATCAGCACTAAGCAATAGTTATGTTACAAGAAATAGCTGTGTCATCCTAATAGCTCTGTTTGTAAAGTTTATGTGGGCTTACAAGGCTAGCAATTTCATAAAACTATATGTGTGATTTTCTACCTAATATTGTAAGCTTCAATAAGCAAGCTTCCATAACCTAAACTTATCTATCTAACTATTAATCATAGGAACTGCAAGCCTCATCTCTTTTTTAGTTTTAAACTCTTGCCCGACCTTCCATCATAAAGCTAAATCAATACTCCCTTCTGCGGGGAACAATGTACAGTATCTCCAAATAAAGCACAGTAACTCACGCAATTGATCGTCTGTTATCAAACATTGGGCAGCCTTCAGTAGCTGCTTTAAAATTTGCATATACAGCTTTTGTTCCTTAGAAAGGCCTGATCCCATGATTTAAGGGAGAAAAAGAGAGGCAGGTGGGCGGCGGAAGGAGGGGGGCTGGAGGGGGAGGGTCGGCGTGCGGGGCTGGCCCAAGATCAGCGGCACTGAAGGCCCAGAGTGCTGGCTCTGCCGAGGGCCCTGCAGGAGGGAGGGGGAGGGGCAGGGGGAGAAGGAGAAAAAGGAAAGGAAAGGAAAGGAAAGGAAAGGAAAGGAAAGGAAAGGAAAGGAAAGGAAAGGAAAGGAAAGGAAAGGAAAGGAAAGGATACTAGATACTAAAGAAAAAAGGATGCCTCAACCTCCTGATATCCACCATTTAGATATTTGTAAATATTAATGAGATCCCTCCTCAGTCTCCTGTTCTCTAGACTAAATAGAGTCAGTTCCCTGGCCTTTCCTCATAAGAAAAGAGGTTCCAGTCCCCTGATCATCTTGGTGGTCCTGCACTGGACTCTCTCCAGAAGTTCTCTTTCCCTCTTGAGCTGGGGAGCCCAAAACTGGACACAGTACTCCAGATGAGGCCTCACCAGGGCAGAGTAGAGTGGGAGGAGAACCTCCCTCGACCTGCTGTACACACTCTTCTTGATGTAATTAATAAATATCCTTGCATTCTGGGGAAATAGGTAAATATTATAATGTAGAAAAATGTTTAAATACTTTCTTTTAACAGTGAATTTTAGAAAAATATAAACAAAAGTAGTAAAGGTAAGTAATTCATCTCAGTAAGCCAGAATAACTTGCATACAGGTTTTGAAAAGAGCTTTTTGAAACCTTTTTTTGGTCTCTAATTCCAGTTCTGAGCTACTGAATGCCTTCTTTGCTTCAGTCTTTACTGCTAAGGCCAGCCCTTAGGAATCCCACACCCTTGAAGACAGAAAGTCTGGAGAATGGAAGACCTTCCCTTGATGGAGACCTTCCCTATTAGGCAAGCTGGACAACCATAAATCCGTGGGTCCTAATGGGATGCACCCATGAGTGCTGAGGGAGCTGGCTGATGTTCTTGCTAAGCCATTCTCCATCATTTTTGAATGATCATGGAGAACAGGCGAGGAGCCTGAGGACTAGAGGAAGGCTAACATCACTCCAGTCTTCAAGAAAGGCAAGAAGGAGGACCTGAGAAATTACAGTCCAGTCAGCCTCACATCCTTTCCTGGAAAGGTGATGGAACAACTCATGCTGGATGCCATCTCAAAACACATGAAGGAAAAGATGGTTATCAGAGGGAGTCATTATGGATTCACCAAAGGGAAATCATGAGTGACCAACCTGAAAGCCTTCTATGAGGGCATAATTGGCTGGCTAGATAATGGGAGAGCACTAGACTTCAGCAAGGCTTTTGACACTGTCCCCCATAACATCTTCATAGGTAAAGTCAGGCAGTGTGTGTTAGATGGTGAGGTGGACTGAGAGCTAGCTAAATGACAAAGCCCAGAGGGTGATGATCAATAGAACCAAGTCAAGTTGGAGGCCAGTGGCCAGTGGAGTTCCACACAGGTCGGTTCTGGGGCCAGTCTTGTTCAACAACTTCATCAACAACCTGGATGTGGGGATAGAGTGTACTCTCAGCAAGTTTGCTGATGACACCAAACTGGGAGGACTGGCTGATTCACCAGAAAGCTGTGCACATTTTGCACATTTAGCATGATCTCAATCAGCTTGAGAGTTGGGCTGAGAGGAATCTCATGAGGTTCAACAAGGGTAAGTGCAGAGTCCTGCATCTGGGGAGGAACAACCCTATGCACCAGTACAGACTGGGGGTTGACCTGCTGAAGAGCAGCTCTGGGGAGAGAGACCTGGAAGTCCTGATTGATAATAAACTAAACATGAGGTAGCAATGTGCCCTCATGGCCAAGAAGGCCAATGGCATCCTGGGATGCATCAAGAAGAGTGTGACCAGCAGGTCAAGGGAGGTTTTCCTCCCCCTGTACTCTGCCTTGGTGAGGCCTCATCTGGAGTACTATGTTCAGTTCTAGGCTCCCCAGCTTAAGACAGGGAACTTCCAGAGAGAGTCCAGTGCAGGGCCACCAAGATGATCAGGGAACTGGAACATTTTTCTTATGAGGAAAGGATGCAAGCCCTGGGTCTGTTTAGCCTGGAAAAGAGAAGACTGAGGGGGGACTTCATCAACATTTATAAGTATTTAAAGGTTGTCTGTCAAGAGTATGTGGTGACACTTTTTTCTGTAGTGTCCAGCAACAGGACTAGGGGTAATGGACACAAGCTGGACAAGAAAACGTTTCACTTACACACAAGGAAAAACTACTGTCAGAGTGACGGAACACTGGAACAGGCTGCCCAGAGAGGTTGTGGAGTCTCCTGCTCTGGAGGCTTTCAAAACCCACCTGGATGTACTCTTGTGTGGTCTGATCCAGGTTAACCTGATTTAGCAAGGAGATCGGACAGATAATCTCTAGAGGTCTCTTCCAACCCCTACCATTCTATGATTCTGTGATTTTCAATAATTTTTGTGAGTTCCAAAGAAATTGAAGAAAGCTAATATAGTATGTTCAAAGAAGGTAAAAGAAATCACAAAATCACAGAATCTTAAGGGCTGGAAGGGACCTCGAAAGATCATCTAGTCCAACTCCCCTGCTAGAACAGGATCACCTAGAGTAGGTCACACAGGAACTTGTCCAGGTTGATTTTGAATGTCCCCAGACAAGGACAGTCAACTACCCATCTAGGCAGCCTGTTCCAGTGCTCCATCATCCTCACAGTGAAGAAATTCTTCCTTATATTTTATTGGAACCTCCTATGTTCCAGCTTACACCCATTGTCCCTTGTCCTATCATTGGACATCATGGAGAAGAGCCTGGCTCCATCCTGCTGACACTCGCCCTTTATGTATTTTAAACATCAATGAGATCACCGCTCAGTCTCCTCTTCTCCAAGCTACAGAGGCCCAGCTCCCTCAGCCTTTCATCATAAGATGCTCCATTCCCTCAATCGTATTTGTGGCCCTGCACTGAACTCTCTCCAGCAACTCCATGTCCTTCTTGAACTGAGGGGCCCAGAACTTGACACAATATTCCAGACACAATATTCTCATGAGGGCAGAGTAGAAGGAGAGGAGAACCTCTCGACCTACTAACCACAGCCCTTCTAATACACCCCAGGACGCAACTGTCCTTGGCCATGAGGGCACATTGTTGGGTCATGTATGGATACGAATATAACTTGGACCAAGCAGATTCTTCCTCAGTTTGAATAAAGATGGTAGGGAGAAGTTAATGCAGCTGGCAAGCTGCTTCCAATTATCAGAAACAGGTGCTGAAGGTTAATCAATTGAACCCTGGGTGATCACATGGGCGGAAGCAGCATATAAGGAAGTAGCTAGCAAACAAAGGGTGGCTTTGAGTTGACCTTAGTGGTTGTACTATGTTGCCTGTGTGTGCCTTTGTATGTACATTTCCTAGCTTTTCCACATCTTGGAATGCATCACTCACATTCATCACAACAAGGGGTGACCTCAACATGATACGCCAAACCTGTCAGGTCAAACCTTTCGGAAGAAACACTCAGATCACCGTGACAGAAACATCTGAAAAGGCAAGTGAATGACTAAGATGGAAAAAATGGGACTGACTTTAAGCAAAGAAATGTCTCCCATGGACATCCTGCAGCGTATCTTCTCTGAGAGAGCATTAAATTACAACAGAGATATTACAGAGGCTTGTAAAATGGAGGCAGGATATAGGTCTCCTCCCCACAAAATATACTTGAAATAGAATATTGGGAAAGATTAGGGAGTACTTTGTGGGACTCCATTGAATTATATAAACTGATACACCAATGCACCCAGTCTGGGAAATAAGCAGGAGGAACTGGACACGTGGGTGCGGATACGGGGCTACAACCTCATTGTGGTCACAGAGACATGGTGGGACAGCTGCCATGACTGGAGCACAGCCATGGAGGGTTATGTATTGTTCAGGAAGGACAGGCTGACAAGGCGTGGAGGTGGAGTTGCTCTCTATGTGAGGGAGCAATTAATGTGTACCGAACTGTGCCTGGGTGGGGATGAGGAGCAGTTAGAGTGCTTATGGGTAAAAATTAATGGGCAGGGCAAGGCAGGTGATATTGTGGTAGGAGTCTGCTACATGCTATCTGATCAGGAGGAGGATGTGGATGAGGCCTTCTACAAACAGCTGAGAGCTGCCTCACGATCACAGTCCCTGGTCCTCATGGGGGACTTCAACCACCCTGATATTTGCTGAGATAGCCACACAGCCAAGCACATTTGTGGTCCATATAGAAATATAATTTAGCTAAGACTATAGAATATTAGTTAGCTTTGATCTTTAGGCCTTGTTGTGCTAGCATGGAAAAATGCTGAGGGTAGTGAAAAGCACAGTATGTAGAAGTACGTGCAAAAGAACAGGAATTTGGCGGGGAGACAGAAAACTTGAGATAGGGACATGGTGCTTAGTAACAGACTGCTATGAGACTGCTAAGAAAACCTTGAAACTTATCTAATCTTGGGAAACAATAAGCCCTTTGGAGAAATCGTGTGCCTTTTTGTCAGCCTATTAGGAGCTTAGCTTTTGCAATATGTATGAGCTAATTAAGTGAATGGTTCAATCAGCATGTAACGCGTTGACTCCAAAAAGATATAAAAATGTTGCTTGTATTCAATAAAGCGGACACTTTGCTTGTATCAAGTTGCGTCTCCGTCTCTCAATCGCGGCAAATGGTGACCCCGACGTGATCTTCTGTGAAGAGTCCGTCGGAGACAGATAATCACCTATCTGGTGGCGTGCTGCGAGTCCCGCAGAACTGAAGGAATTGCTGAAACGAAGCAGGAAAAGGCCGGCCAATCACCCCCGTCCGGAACGAGAGGTGAGCTGCGGGAAACTGAAAAATGGGAAATCAGACTAGTTCTTCTGAGAGAGACGTTTATGAATTAATGGAAGCTTTGCTTGAAAAGCATGGAAAAAAGACCCTCTCGGGTCAGGATCTTAAGTTGATACTTAAATGGGTCCAGGCTAAAATCCCCACGGTCACTGCCTCTTCAATTTTCACTCGCGAAGTTTGGGATGATGTGGGGGTAAAATTATGGGATGCAGCTACTTCTGGAAATGAGGAGGCACAACGAATGCTCCCACGGTGGAGATCGATTTATGAAACGATAAAAGCGCAGGAGCAAAGCCAGCGAGACTCAGAGGGGGAAGTGCAGCCCTCAGCACCACCATTTCCCGCTGTTTCGTCACCCCCCCCATTAGCTTGTGCTGCAGGTTACCCACCAGAGGATGATCCTTTTGATCCGGGACCCATTGATCCTGAAAAAGAGCCTGATCTTTTCCCTCCTGACCCCCATGATGTTTGGGGAGAGATTAAGCGCCAAGCGCTGAAGGAAGGGGAACTAGAAATAGCAAAAACCATAGTGGCTCCTGTGATCTATAAAGGGAAGCGGGGGGCGGCTCAATGGGAATCGCTATCTTTCTCAGTGATTAAGGAATTGCGTCGTACGGTTACTGAGCACGGACTGTCCTTTCCTTATTTTGCGAGTCTTTTGTCTTCTGTATTCGATACATATGTCATGACGCCGCATGATTTAAAATCTCTTGTGCGATTGTTGTTAACCCCGACTCAATATACAATGTGGGAATCTCAATGGAGGTCGGGATTACAGAAAGTTTTATTGGGGTATGCAGGGCACGCCAATGCCGCTTTAGCAGCTTTAACTATGGAACATCTTACTGGGACAGGGCAATACGCAGACCCAGCCGCTCAAGCTAGAGATATCCCCCGAGACGCTTTAGAAGCGGTCCGGGAGGAAGCGAGAAGAGCCTTAATGAAAGTTCCTGATTCCCAAAAGTCTCAAAAAGTCTTCACTAATATCACTCAAGAGCCTCGGGAACCGTATATGCAATTTATAGATAGGCTGAAACAGGCTCTAGATCGGCAAATAGATAATGCCGAAGCTCGGGAGATCCTATTGCTGAAATTAGCAGTAGAAAACGCCAATGCCGATTGTAAAAAACTTTTAAAATCGCTCCCGAATCAAAACCCTACGATAATTGAGATGATTGAGGCTTGTAACAGGATTGGCACGATGGATCATAAATATGAAGCAATGGCCGCCGCTTTTGCAGCTATACAGGGGCCCGTGGGAGGTGATGAAAGGCAGAAATGCTTTGGTTGTGGGAAACCAGGGCATATTAAAAGAGATTGTCGTAACATTGGACTTGGAAGGAGACCCTTAGTACCTAACGTTTGCCCTAAATGTCAAAAGGGACGGCATTTTGCGAACCAATGCAAATCCAAATTTGATGTGAATGGGCGTCCCATACCGGGAAACCGGCAGCTGAACGCGAATCCGCGGCGCGTGCAGACACAAATTCCGCGACCGGCCCCGGTGCCCCTCCGTACGCGGGGGGGGGGCAGGAAACCGGAGGGTTTCTGACCTCTGCCCAGCAACCACAGGAAGCGCCGGCTTGGACCTGGCAACCTCCCACACAGTAACTTTACTTGATTCCTCTGTCCACCTGTTATCTACTGAAGTTACTGGCCCTTTACCACCACAGACTCAAGCATTATTAATAGGGAGGTCGTCTGCTACCTTGTCGGGTCTTTTTGTATTGCCAGGAGTAATTGATTCTGATAGTGAATCGGAAATTAAAATCATGGCTTGGACTCCGTTTCCGCCTTGTACCGTACCAAGGGATAGTAAAATAGCACAATTGATTTTAATCCCTAAGGCAACTAGCCTCCAGTCTGATGGCCAGCCGAAACAAAGACAGGGAGCTTTTGGCTCTACAGGAGTGCCTGAGATCTTATGGGTCCAATCTATCACCCAAAAGCGCCCCGTGTGCCGCTGTACTTTAGTTCGCGGGGATCAACGAGTGGTTTTGAGTGGAATCATTGATACAGGGGCAGATGTTACAGTTATTTCCCAAGCTAAGTGGCCCCCACAATGGCCACTGGCAAATGTTTCTCAGGCGCTGGCTGGGATAGGGGGCTATGGAACTAGCCGACAAAGCTTTGATTTGATTCAGATTCAGGATTCGAATGGTCAAACAGCTTCTGTTAAACCGTTTGTTTTACCTGTCCCTATGGTTTTATGGGGACGCGACGTGTTATCTCAATGGGGAATGTTTATTCAAACTACCCAAAAGCCTTTTTAGGTGGGGCCATTGCAGGGCGTGAAACCCTAAAATTAACTTGGAAAACCGATTCTCCTGTTTGGGTCGATCAATGGCCCCTGCCTATAGAAAAACTTCACGCCCTCCAAGAATTAGTTGCAGAGCAGCTCTCTCAGGGACATATTGTTCCCTCTACAAGTCCCTGGAATTCGCCAATTTTTGTTATCCGAAAACAGACTGGCAAGTGGCGCTTGCTCCATGACTTGAGAAAAATTAATGATGCTATGGAGGACATGGGAGCCCTACAACCTGGGCTACCATCACCAACCATGATTCCTCGTGATTGGCACTTAACTGTTATTGATCTTAAAGATTGTTTTTTTAATATCCCATTGCATCCAGACGATGCCCCTAAATTTGCCTTTTCAGTCCCTAGCATCAATATGCAAGCTCCTTTGCAGAGATACCATTGGGTTGTGTTGCCACAAGGAATGAAAAATAGCCCCACAATATGTCAATGGTTTGTAGCGAGAATGCTTAGCCCTGTTAGGGTTGCAGTACCTAAAGTACTGATATATCATTACATGGATGACATTCTAGTGGCAGCTCAGCGCCAAGAAGTCATGGAGGAAGCCGTAGCCCTTGTCACGGCTGCTGTAAAATCAGCAGACCTCTGTATCGCACCAGAAAAAGTACAGAGATTACCGCCTTGGAAATATCTAGGATGGCGTATTAGAGCTCAGACTGTTGTTCCCCAACCTTTACAGATTCATGCTAATGTAAGAAATTTACATGACATACAAAAGCTGTTGGGAACAATTAACTGGGTGCGGCCTTTACTTGGTATTACCAATACAGACTTAAGTCCCTTATTTCAAATGCTTAAAGGGGATACAGACCTATGCGCCCCACGGAGCCTTGACAATGCGGCTATGAATGCGTTACAAAAGGTTGCTACAGCGATTACCAGCAGACAAGCGCAATGGTATGCACCTGAGTTGCCTTTTCAACTCATCATTTTAAACCCTGTGCGGCAACCTCATGCGTTGATCTTTCAGTGGGACAACCAGAAACCGGACCCTTTGTTAATTATTGAATGGATTTTTCTACCCAACCAAGCTACAAAAACTATTTCGACACAGCATGAAATGTTTGCATCCCTTGTCATCAAGGCTCGACAGAGACTGTTGACTTTAGCAGGAACAGATTTTACCCTTATTTGTTTACCAGTAACAGCAGTTTATTTGCAATGGTTGTTGCAACAATCGGATGCTTTGGGGACAGCTTTAGTCAACTATGCAGGTCAACTTACCTCGCATCCACCTTCTCATAAACTGTTACACGCTGATTTTCATTTATTGCCGATGCCAAAAAGAAGTGATCAGCCTCTGCAGGCCTTTACTGTTTTTACAGATGGATCGGGAAAAACCCACAAGTCTGTCATTCTTTGGTGGGATGATAAGTCTGGACGTTGGGACTCTGATGTAGAAACTGTACAAGGTTCTCCTCAAATAACAGAATTGTCGGCCGTGGTTCGTGCCTTTCGGAAATGGTCTATTCCTCTTAATGTAATTACTGATTCTGCTTATGTTGCAGGAATTGTTCAACGAGCAGAAGCCTCGGTACTCCGTGATGTCTCTCATGTCGCCTTATTCACTCTGTTACAAGAACTTATCTTTCTTTTAAACTCTCGCCATCATCCTTATTTTATTATGCATGTTAGATCCCATACTTCGTTGCCTGGGTTTATTGCTGAAGGAAACCGACAGGCGGATATGCTTACGTTACCTGTACAGGTGTTACCTGACCGTTTAGCGCAAGCTCGACTTAGCCATTCTTTTTTTCACCAAAATGCCGGAGGCTTGAAACGACAGTTTAATCTTACGCCTCAGCAGGCTAATAGTATCATTGCCACTTGTCCCGACTGTCAAAAACATTCTTTTCCTTCTATAGCAGGAGGGGTTAATCCCAGAGGTTTGCAAAGCCTTCAATTATGGCAAACAGATGTTACCCATTTTGCTGAATTTGGGCGTTTGAAGTATATTCACTGTTCTATCGATACATTTTCTGGAATGTTATTTGCTTCTTGTCATGCCAGAGAGAAGGCACGAGATGTACGTAAACATCTAATGTGTGCTTTTGCCACTCTGGGAGTGCCCTCCCAGATAAAAACAGACAATGGTCCTGCATATATCTCTAAATCTTTAACTGACTTTTTTGTATCCTGGGGAATTTTACATACCACTGGCATTCCTCACTCCCCCACGGGTCAAGCTCTGATAGAGCGTTCTCATCAAACCCTCAAGCGGCTATTACAGAAACAAAAAGGAGGAGTAGGAACTGACACACCAGGAGAGAGATTACAGAAAGCCTTATATGTTTTTAATTTTTTGAATTGTTCTTTGTTAGATAACAATCCCCCGGTAGTTCGACATTTTAGCTCAAACAATCTTTTTGAGCCCAGGGTGAAACCTCCAGTTTTGGTTCGAGATCCAGAATCAGGTAAGATAATGGGACCCTATCCCCTTATTACGTGGGGCAGAGGTTATGCTTGTGTCTCCACAGAAAGAGGTCCTCGTTGGATTCCAGCAAAGAGTGTGAGACCCTTTAGAGAAATATTACAGCAGCGGTCAGCCGACGACACCTCGGAATCGGTGAACGAAGATGAGAATACTGCTCCTGAATGACATCAATTTCGGAAATTAATAAGTGGGTACTTTAGTGTCCCCATTGTGGACTGTAACTTTTGGCACAATGTACAAGAGGGAGTGGATGGATTTGATGGATGGTTAGCATCTTGGGGAATTACGGGATGGTTAAAAGACTTGTTTAAGCAAGGAGTTTTGATCCTTTTAGTAGTTTGTGTATTATTAGTGATTGTTCCATGTATTTTGTAGTGCTTGCAAAAATCTATATCAGCTTCTATTAATAAGATTCTTGTTGTGCAACAACCGGACCTGTTGAAAATTCCCAGTACTGAAGAGCTAGTAAAGCGAAATGTCCTTGAGTTAGTTGGACGCAAACCTTGGGAAGCGGATGTTGCTTAAAAACAAAAAGGGGGAAATGTGGTCCATATAGAAATATAATTTAGCTAAGACTATAGAATATTAGTTAGCTTTGATCTTTAGGCCTTGTTGTGCTAGCATGGAAAAATGCTGAGGGTAGTGAAAAGCACAGTATGTAGAAGTACGTGCAAAAGAACAGGAATTTGGCGGGGAGACAGAAAACTTGAGATAGGGACATGGTGCTTAGTAACAGACTGCTATGAGACTGCTAAGAAAACCTTGAAACTTATCTAATCTTGGGAAACAATAAGCCCTTTGGAGAAATCGTGTGCCTTTTTGTCAGCCTATTAGGAGCTTAGCTTTTGCAATATGTATGAGCTAATTAAGTGAATGGTTCAATCAGCATGTAACGCGTTGACTCCAAAAAGATATAAAAATGTTGCTTGTATTCAATAAAGCGGACACTTTGCTTGTATCAAGTTGCGTCTCCGTCTCTCAATCGCGGCACACATTCAGTCCAGGAGGTTCCTACAGATTGTTGACGACAACTTCCTGTCGCAGATGATCAAGGAACCAACAAGGAGGGGTGTGCTGCTGAACCTGGTACTATCGAATAAAGAGGGTTTGGTTGGGGATGTGAAGGTTGGAGGCAATCTCGGCTGCAGTGACCATGAGATGGTAGAGTTCAAGATCCTGTGTGGATGAGGCAGAACACAAAGCAGGACCGTGACCCTGGATTTCAGGCGAGACGACTTTGGTCTCTTCAAAGATCTACTTGGACGGATCTCAAGGGATATGATTCTAGAAGGTAGAAGTGCCAATGAGAGCTGGTCAATCTTCAAGCACCACTTCCTCCAAACCCAGGATCAGTGTGTCCCAATGTGCAAGAAAGGAGGAAAAGGAGGTAGGAGGCCTCCATGGATGAGCAAAGATCTGCTGGGACAACTCAGGCAGAAAGCAGCCATCTATGAGAGGTGGAAACAGGGGCTGGCTTCTTGGGAAGAGTATAGGAAAATTGCCAGGGCATGCAGGGGTGCAACTAGGAAGGCTAGAGCGCTTCTAGAATTAAAGCTAGCCAGGGATGTTAAGGACAGCAATAAGGCATTTTTCAAATACATCAGCAGCAGAAGGATGGTGAGGGGTAATGTGGGCCCGCTGCTAAATGCTGAGGGTGCCCTGGTGTCTGAGGATGCAGAGAAGGCCGAAGTACTGAATGCCTTCTTTGCTTCAGTCTTTACGGCCAAGGCTGACCCTCGGGAAGCCCAGTCTGGCAAGGATAACATGATGGCCAGGACAGCAGAGGACTTGCCCTGAGTGGAAGAGAAAGAGGTTAAAGACTTGTTGGCCAAGCTTAAGGCTCATAAGTCAATGGATACTGATGGGATGCATCCTAGAGTGCTGAGAGAGCTGGTTGATGTGATTGAACAATCATGGAGGACAGGTGAGGTGCCTGAGGACTGGAGGAAGGCCAATGTCACGCCAGTCTTCAAAAAGGGCAGGAAGGACGACCCAGGAAACTACAGGCCGGTCAGCCTCACCTCCATCCCTGGAAAAGTGATGGAACAACTCATCCTGAATGTTATCACTGAACATATGAAGGATAAGATGGTTATCAGGGGCAGTCAACATGGCTTCACCAAGGGGAAATCCTGTTTGACTAACCTGGTATCCTTCTATGAGTGCATAACTGGCTGGCTAGATGAGGGGAGAGCAGCAGATGTCATCTACCTTGACTTCAGTAAGGCTTTTGACACTGTCTCCCAGAAAATCCTCATCAGACAGCTGAGGTAGTGTGCCTTGAATGAGGGGACAGTGAGGTGGATCGAGAGCTGGCTGAGTGGCAGAGCCCAGAGGGTGGTGATCAATGGCACAGATTCAAGTTGGAGGCCTGTGGCCAGTGGAGTTCCACAGGGATCGATTCTGGGGCCAGTCTTCAACATCTTCATCAACGATCTGGATGAGGGGACAGAGTGTACCCTCAGCAAGCTTGCTGATGACACCAAACTGGGAGGACTGGCTGATTTACCAGAAGGCTGTGCTGCAATTCAGTGGAATCTCGACCGGCTTGAGAGTTGAGCAGAGAGGAACCTCATGATGTTCAACAAGGACAAGTGCAGAGTCCTGCATCTGGGAAAGAACAACCCCATGCACCAGTACAGGCTGGGGGTCTAACTGCTGAAGAGCAGCTCTGCAGAGGGAGACCTGGGAGTCCTGATTGATAATAAACTAAATATGAGCCAGCAATGTGCCCTCATGGCCAAGGCAGACAATGGCATTCTGGGATGCATCAAGAAGAGTGTGGCCAGCAGGTCAAGGGAGGTTCTTCTCCCCCTCTACTCTGCCCTGGTGAGGCCTCATCTGGAGTACTGTGTCCAGTTCTGGGCTCCTCAGCTCAAGAGGGACAGGGAAGTGCTGGAGAGAGTAAAGCGCAGGGCCACCAAGATGATCAGGGGAATGGATCATCTTTTATATGAGGAAAGGCTGCGGGAACTGGGGCTTTTTAGTCTGGAGAAGAGGAGATTGAGGGGAGATCTTATTAACATTTATAAATATCTAAAGGGTGGGTGTCAGGAGGTTGGGACATCCCTTTTTTCTATAGTAGCTAGCAACAGGAGAAGGGGTAATGGGATGAAGCTGGAACACAAATAGTTCTACTTAAATTCAAGACAAAACTATTTCACTGTGAGGGTGATGGAGCAGTGGAACAGGCTGCCCAGAGGGTTTGTGGATTCTCTTTCCTTGGAGGTCTTCAAGACCTTCCTGGACATGTTTCTACGCGACCTGATCTAGGTGAACCTGGTTCTGCAGGGGGGTTGGACTACTTGATCTCTAAAGGTCCCTTCCAACCCCTACCATTCTATGATTCTATGCTGGACTCTCTCCAGAAGTTCCCTGTCTTTCTTGAGCTGAGGAGCCCAGAACTGGACACAGTACTCCAGATGAGGCCTCACTAAGGCAGAGTACAGGGGGAGAAGAACCTCCCTTGACATGCTGGCCACACTCTTCTTGATGCATCCCAGGATGCCACTGGCCTTCTTGGCCATGAGGGCACATTGCTACCTTATGTTTAGTTTATTATCAACCAGGACTTCCAGATCTGTCTCCCCAGACCTGCTCTCCAGCAGGTCAACCCCCAGTCTGTACTGGTGCATAGGGTTGTTCCTTCCCAGATGCAGGACTCTGCACTTGTCCTTGTTGAACTTCATGAGGTTCTTCTCAGCCCCACTCTCAAGCTGATTGAGATCATGCTAAATGTGCAAAATGTGCACAGCCTTCTGGTAAATCAGCCAGTCCTCCCAGTTTGGTGTCATCAGCAAACTTGCTGAGAGTATACTCTATCCCCTCATCCAGGTTGTTCGTGAAGATGTTGAACAAGACTGGCCCCAGAACCAACCCCTGTGCAACCCCACTGGCCACAGGCCTCCAACTTGACTCAGCACCATTGATCATCACCCTTTGGACTCTGTCACTCAGTTCTTGATCCATCTCACCATCCACTCATCCAACGCACACTGCTTTTTTATGAGGATGTGTCCTGGTTTAGGCCTATCAGGGAACAAAAGACCACGATTAGCCTCAAGTACCAAAGATGCTGAGAATTGCCAAAGGGCAGGGAGAGCTTAATTGCAGCTTAAGGTTCAGGACAAAACAGACAAGGCTACTCAGCTTGGGGAAGAAAACAGAAAATAATTTAATGCAATACCAACTAAACCATAACCTTAAAACCTGAAAACCAAAATAACACAGAGTAGTACAACAATGAAGTGTCCGACCAGCCCTTTAAGAACACCTTCTCCCCACTCCTCCCCTTTTTCCAGGCTCAGAGCTGGATGCCAGGTGCCATCCTATCACCCCACTCCTCAGCAAGCCAGGGAGGGGAGAAAACAAGATGGAAGCCTCGTGGGTTGAGATAAAAGCAGTTGAATAAAGAAACAGCAAAGCCACACCCATGAGAAGCAAAGCAGATAAAGATGTTACTCTCTACTTTCCATCAGCAGCGATGTCCGGCTACTTCCCAAGAAGCAGGGCTTCGGTATGAGTAACGGTTGCTTTGGAAGGGAAAAGTGAATCAGAAATGGCTAACCCAGCCTGCTCCTCTCCCTGAATTTATATTGCCTACTGGTGAAGGTGGGGGAAAAAATATTGGAGGGACAGCCTTGATGCTGTGCAAGCAGTAGCTAAAACATTGATGTGCTATCACTATATGTTTTTAGCTAGCAACAGAAGGCACAGCACTACAAGGGCTGCTGTGGCAGGGGGCTACAGAGGTGGCTTCTTTGAACAAAGAGTTGCCAGAAGCTTCCCCTGCAGCTCACAGGGGTAGGGTCCATCAATACCTGCACCTGACCTGGACCTAGACAATTAGTGCTGGAGGTAATGCCTCTGTGAATAACATATTTGAGAAGGGGAAGAAGTTGTTGCGCATTTGCAAAACTGCAGCAGCAACAGAGAGTGAGAATGTGAAAACATCTCCGCAGACACCAAGGTCAGTGGTGAAGGAGGGGGAGGAGGGTGCTTAGGCACTGAAAAGGCTCCCCTGTGATATGTGGTGAGTACCATGGTGAAGCAGGTTGTTCCCCTCCAGTCCATGGAGGACCACTGGGAAGCAGAGACCCACTCGCAGACCATGGAGGACCCCACGCTGGAGCAGGTGGATGACTGAAGGAGGCTGTGACTCCATAAGAAGTTCATCCTGGAGCAAGTTCCTGGCAGGACCTAGGAGTTTGTGGGGGAGGTACCCATGCCAGAGTAGGTTTGCTGTCAGGACCTGTAATCCCATGAGGGACCCAGGCTGGAGCAGTCTGTCCCTCAAGGACTGTTCTTCTGGTGGATGACCCACCCTGGGGCAGTTTGTGAGGAGCTGCAGCCCATGGGAAGGACCCACACTGGAGAAGTTTGTGAGGGACTGTCTCCCATGGGAGGGACTCCACAGTGTAGCAGTGGGAAGTGTGAGGAGGCCTCCCTCTGAGAAGCAGCAGCAGGCTGGTGGGATTTTACAGGTATTAGCTCTCCTGGACACTGGAGCTGAAGTTACTGTTTTGCATATTGATATCAATAATAAAAAAGCCACATCACAGATATGTGTATTAGAGGGAAGTTCTATCCAGGCCCTCCAAGCTGAGGTTGCCTTAACAATAGGAAATGCTATGCCATTTACTGCTATGGTGTTAATTGCCCCAATTAAAGAATGTATTTTGGCTATTGATGCGTTGGCAGGAGAAACAGTTGAAACTTTAAAATTTGCCACCAAATGACAGCAGCTGATGTAGCACTATGGTGTGGTACTGTCACTCTTTACCATTATATTGATGAACTATTGATTATGTCAGACTCAAAACCAGAAATTGAAACATTTACAAGACCAAGGCTGGGAAATTAATCCAAAGAAAATACAGAGACCTGGTACTACTGTACAATTTTTGGGACTATTTTGGCATAGACAAATTAGAGAAATACCAAATAAGGTACAGCAAACAGTCCAGAGATTTCCTCTACGAATCACAGTGAAACAGTTATAGACCTTACAGGGACATTTAGGGTACTGTAGAACTTTTATGCCCATACTAGGGGAAATTCTTCCCCTTGGAGATATCCCTACATCTCCTGTGGAGAAGGCTTCCCCTTATAACAAGTTAATAGAAGAGCACAAAGAAGATGCCTGGTTTACTAATGAAAGCACAACATACACAGAAACTACAGGGGAAATGGAATAATTTACATCTTCAGATTGCATGGTGGGACTGGGACCTATTAGTCTAGATGTGGAGATTCATTTGGTAACCCCTGAGAATGCCATATGGTTCTGTACCCCAACTTCTCTTATTTTACATCCTTTGTTGATATCAGATTCTTGAGTATTTCAGGTATTTTGGACAAACACCTGTGCCTTATTTAGAGGAGACAGTATTAGAACAGTATTACTGATATTGTGAACCCAACATTGAAGTCCAATCTGAAAAAGTGAAGCCACAGCTTTCCAATGTGTGTGGACAATTACCCCGCATCAGGTTATCAAACCCAAACTAATATTAGCTGAAGTAGCTGGAGCAGCAATGTATGTATTACTGAAAGATGATACTCCTGTTTTCCTCTTTTATCATAGGTTGGCTTGTTGTGCTTTATAGTCTGTGCTACAAGCACATACACTGCACATATTTCTGCAAGATCAGTATGGCAATATTTAACACAGTTAGCCTCCACTTTAACTAACTCATCTACCTTTTACATTGAAGGAGGTTTAAATAATATAGATCTTTTAACAATGTGTTTCATTGGTGTGCCAACCCCAGTAGCTGTATTACAGGATTATACTATGTTAAGTAATTTTGACATTACTATTTCTCATTGCTTTGGGTGTTTTTCTTTTGCCCTAAATAGGTGATGGCTGTACACCTACAAAGATTACAAAATTGATTGTGGACTATTTCATCCTTTGATACCATGATACCATTCAATTTGATACCTTTGATACCATTCAATTCTGAATGCATGAGTTGCTTCAATGTAACTGATGAATCAGCCAGCATAGAGAACAACGTTCAACTTGTCCAGCACTTAAAGCCTCACACAAAACAATCTACTGATGTTGCCTGACTGTCTGAAATCGATTTAACTCCCTGACAGTATATATGGGACACCTGATTCAAAGTATTATTGTAGAGATATGTTCATTCCTTCTTTTTATACGTGTTTATTGCATGCCTCTTGGAATTGCTATGTCCTACAAACTCAAATGAACATTTCTAGCTTTGCCAGCACTAGTAAAAGTGGTCTCTTGAGCAAGGGCACGGAATGTGGGAATATAAGGGAAGATTGGCAAGAAGGATTGTAAATACACTCAAGTGACCTGCAGCTGGAGTGTTGAAAGAATGCTAATTGTTGTTTAGCCCTGTGTGCTTGGCAAGTAGAACATCTTTGTTTAGATAATACAGGCCTGTCATGGACTCAGAGGCACCTATCAGACATTCTTGATATTTCTGCCTTGCTGTGGGAAAGATCAAAACACAGTGGAAAATTACAACCAAAAAAGCAATCCCTGTTTTACAGGTGAAAGCAGCAGGTTCAAAGTCTTTTGTATTTTCCTTCTGCTGCTGGCAGGACTCCCAACTTAAGTGCCTCTGCTGGGCGGGGGGAGGGGGGCTGTTTCAGAGATCTGCTGGATCTGCTGGTGAGTTAAGAAGTAAGGAGAATAAATTTGCTCTTGGCATTTTATCCATGGTTTTGTGGTTGTTCCCATGTCCTGCCTGTGTCAGCTCACACAACCAACTTAATTACATTCCTGTCATCTTGATCAAAATCCTCAGCAAAATATCCAAGTGGCTCATGTAGAACTAAAAAGCTTTGGTTTGGCATTTGACTTAGTAGAGCAAAAAATCTGAATTAAAAAAAAAAAAAATCAGAATGTCAGACGTTAAGTGGACTGTAAATAATTGGCAGGCCTCAAAACACAGAAGAGGAACAATTGGCAAACACTTGTGTGATTGATTCAGGTCCTCTGGGGATCAGTTTTGTCCATCTTCTATTTGTTTTTATCAGTGATCTTGAAGAAGCTATATTGAATTGTCACCAATTTGCATTAGCAGATTATTCAAGAATTGGAAGTGTGGAAAATAACGGAGTGACTTACAAAGTGACTTGGAGCTCTTTGTAAACAGGGTGCACTTGCAGAGTTGCAATAGGAATCAGACATGCTCTTGGGGCTAAAAATAAAATCAAGCAGACTTAAGGCTGTAAATAAGGCATTTTCTAAGAAAAAAACTATTAATTTAAGAGAGCATGCCACCCAGCCTCTCGGTTATGCCACGGCGGGCGTCAGCCAACTCCTCTCCCCTCCACCTGGCGTGTTGGATTAACCGTCCTACACAACCCCGGGTAACTGTTAAGCAACAGTTAAGTAACGATCAAAACCAGCCAGCACCACCCACATTCCCTGAACCCAAGAAACCCCAGCCCCGCGAAAATAAATAAATAAATAAACCAACCAACCAACCTCCCTCCCACCCCCCAACCACCCCTTTCTGATCTCACCCTCCCACTGCCACATCCTTCGCTAATATCAGCCCCCGCCGCCATATTGGAGGAACAGTCATTTCCGCTAGCTCGGCCACCGCAGGAGGGATGTCAGTCTCCGCCTCCCCCGCCCTCGCCGTGGCCGAGCCCCATTCTATGACCTTCTTTGGCCGGCTGTTGCCCTAGGGCGGAGGCTGAAGTGGTTCTCGTCTTTTCTCCTCTTTCCTTCCTGAGCTGTTTATAAGCCTCTCCGTCTTGAGCCTTTCCCCTCCCGCTGCTTCCAGACATGACTTCCCTGATCCAGCGTAGCTCTGGTCTGGTGCAGCGCCGAACTGAGGCCTCCCGCAGCGCCGCCGCCGACAAGGAGCAGGGGGCGGGAGGTAGCCCAGAGGAAGAAGGCCGCCGGGATGAGCCTGGTGACGACAGGAAGAGCGACTCCAAGGAAACACGGCTCACCCTCATGGAAGAGGTGCTGCTTCTGGGCCTTAAGGACCGTGAGGTGCGGCCGTAGCGGTGGGGCTGGGGTGGGCCGAGGTGAGGGGTACCGGGAAGGGGGTGGCTGAGGAGTCTCAAGGGTGCTGAGGAGCTCTGGGGAGAGGGTGCCTGAGGGGACACTGGTTATTCGGGGGCTTTAGGGAGGTCGTTCATGGGGAAGGGGAGTTTAAATGTTTAACGGTGTCAGCAGGAGTAGGGAGGTAATCATTGCCCTGTACTCGACTTTGGTGAGGCTCCACCTCGAATACTGTGTCCAGTTTTGGGCCCCTCTCTACAAGAAAGGGGTGCTGGAGAGGATCCAGAAGCGGACTACCAAGCTAGTAAAGGATTTGGAGCACGTCTCGTATGAGGAAGGGCTGAGGGATCTGGGGCTGTTTAGCCTTGAGAAAGGAAGGCTCGGGGGAGACCTTATGGCTCTCTACAACTACCTGAAAGGAAGTTGTAGCGAGGCAAGGGTTGGTCTGTTCTCCCTAGTAACAAGCAATAGAACAAGAGGAAGTGGCCTCAAGTTGTGCCAGGGGAGGTTCAGGCTGGATATTAGGAGGAATTTCTTTACTGAAAGGGTTGTCAGGCATTGGAACAGCCTGCCCAGGGAAGTGGAGTCACGGTCCCTGGAGGTGTTTAAGAATTGGTTGGATGTTGCACTTGGGGAAATGTTCTAGTGGTTGATAGGACTAGGACAAAGGCTGGACTAGATAATTTTAAAGGTCTCTTCCAGATGAAATGATTCTATGATTTTAAGTGGTGCTAGGGTGCAGGTGGTATGGGGGCAAGGATACTGCTGGCTGAGTTTTGCTGTGGCTTTAGGGTGTTGCTGGGGACAGGGACTGTGATGTTGATAGCGGTTGGGGCAGGGATTCATACTGGAAAAGGTGCGGAAGGTGCTTGGATGTTGGGCAAAAGGGAACCTAGCAGAGATTTTTGGATCACCCTTTGGATGCAGGGTTCACAGAAGGGCTTCAATATTTGTACCATCTGGAGGAGGGCATTGTAGAGCTCGAGGAAAGAAGGGGACCTGGAGCCTGATAGTGGTGGTGGTTGACTTGAGGTCCTGATTAGGCCTATGATATTTATACTCATATACTTATAGCTCTAATGTGGGAGACTTGTCTACTCCTATGTATTTTGTCAGGCACAACTATATGGTACTTATGGGGTTCTCAGGCGCTTTAGGATGCTTAGCAGACATTTTTAATAAGACTTTCCAGACTACCGCATGTTAAAAATGTCTTAAACTTTGAGGAGATATATTTGACAAAAATGGACCTTGGATACTGAGAAGTGTGTCAAAATGAGGAAATGGCATTATTATGTAATTTTGTGTCTTTACTAAATTTATAGCTTAATTGGACATCATGATACTGTGAATAACAGTCATTGAGGAAGGTATACTTCTACCAGTGTACTGTATTTTTTGAAATAATATTCATGCACTGCAGTCTGCTGCAACAGTAAATATTTGTTTTTTATTTATGCTTTTTTTGGTGAAGACTAAAATATCATTTATGATAATGAAGTAATGTTAAATCACTTTGTTAGATACAGAAATTCTCTTGTATCTTTGCTACTCATGTTTGGCTTTCAGAAACTTCATTTGTTGACAAAGATTTAGCGTTGCAGTATAGCTTTTTGTACAAATAGTTCATGGGAAGGTCTCTAGCCTATGAAACTTTTCGTTATATTGAAATAAGTTATTAGGGAGCTAATTTGCCTGCTTCAGATGTGCTGTTTTGTGTTGCTGAGATTAGTGTAAAATGTAGTTTCTTTATTCTTGCAAATCTGAGTAGCTGGATTTGTTACTGGACTTTATATTTTATTCCTAAAGAGACTTTTTTTAGGTGAAACAGGAGTTTTTAAAAATTCAAAATATGAGTGGCATCTTCCCTGATCTTAAGATTTGACTTTGTGAAATTCAGGTTATGATGCAGAAGTCTCTGATCTTTTTGCCTGTGTAACAAATGATGGAGTTTTCAAAAGCCATTTTCATATCTTTTAGTGTCGTTGTGTCCTGTCCCAATGTTGTTCCCCCCTCCCACATAAAAAAAGTTTCATTGACAGCCTGAACGTCAACAGAAAAGCTCCCAAGTTTTGCTGGAAAATGAGACAAATGAGTGAAACATGAAGAGACATCTACTGGGAACTTGCATTTCAGTTGAAGAATGATATGAATGCGTTGAAACCTTGACAAAGACGTGCTCTTAAATCATAAAATTAGGTTAGAAAAGACCTTTAAGATCAAGTCTAACTTTAAACTTAACACTACCGAGTCTACCACTAAATCATGTCTCTAAGCGCCATGCCTTTAAATACCTCCAGGGATGGTGACTCAACTACTTCCCCAGGCAAAATGTTTGGGATCAAATAACAACAAAGTATGTAATGTCTGTGATGAAAAATTCTTTTTTTCATAGTCGCCTACCTTTTTTGTCCCTTTTTTATTTCATGTCCATATATAAATTACAGGAGGTGTGGGAGGAGGAGTACCCAAATTCTGTGTGCTACAAGATCTTTACTGTGCTGCTGAGCAGATCTTACTTTTGGGCTCTTTGAAGGACATCATGCTGATTTGGAAGCAGCACTTCAGATCCAAGTTGACTTTGTGTTGAAATGGTGTTTATATTTCATGATTCTACATGCAACTAGTGTGGTTATCCCTTCTCTTACAACATAGCTAATCTGTAATCTGTATTATTTATGGATAACTTTGAGTGTAGCATAGTCCCTACTTTCATGTCAAGCTATGTATTGTAGAACAAAGGCAAAAGCATTATTAAAGCCTTTCTAGTGATACTTCTCAGTTTTTCTAAGCACTCTTAAAAAAAAAAGCTGTAACTCTTCTCCTGTAGCAAGCTGTTTTTATTAAAAATTTTACATGAAGTATATCTGAGAAAGTATTGCTGTTAACTGCTGGAAGAGAAGAAATCATGGAACTGAAAACTAACATTTTACATTTAAGAAAAAGTGGTATTATTTCATGTGTTCTTTGAGTCTAAAGTAGTTCAAGTACTGCAGCATTTATCTCAGTTAAGCTATGTGTAACAGGCCTTCTTTGCAATGCTAAATTGACCAGGCTAAGTGTTAAAGGCAGTATATTCAAGAATGACTTTACTACACACAGAGTAAATAATTACTACAGCACATATTCACTTCTGTTACATTACTGGGGGAATCATAGAGTGGTTTGGGTTGGAAAGGACCTTTAGAGGTCATCTAGTTCAAACCCCCTACAATGAGCAGGGACATCTTCAACTAGATTAGGTTGCACACAGCCCCATTCAACCTGACCTTGAATGTTTCCAGGGATGGGGTATTTACCACCTCTCTGGGTGACCTGTTCCACTGTTTCACCACCCTCATTATAAAAAATGTGATCTTTATTGTAGTCATTTTGTCAGGGCCAAGTTTTGGTAGTGGGGGGGCTGCAGGGGTGGATTCTTTAAACAAAGAGCTGCCAGAAGCATCTCCTGTGAATGTTAGGGCCAATGCCAATCAATTCCAAGATGGACCTGCTGCTGACCAAGGCCAGGCTAATTAATGGTGAGGCAGGCTGTCTCTGTGCAGTCCACAGAGGTCCATGGGGGAGCAGAGATCCACTCGCAGCCTAGGGAGAACCCCACACTGGAGCAGGTGGATGCCTGAAGGAGACTGGGACTCTGTGGGAAGCCCACACTGGAGCAAGTTCCTTAGAGTCTGTGGGGAGAGAAGAGCCCACACCAGAGCAGGTTTGCTGTCAGGACTTGTGATCCTGTGGGAGACCCACCCTGGAGCAGTCTGTTCCTGAAGGACTATTTTTCCTATGGATGACCCACACTGAGGCAGTGTATGAAGAGTTTTTTTTGTGAAGAACTGTGGCCTGTGGGAAGGACCCATGTTGCAGAAGTTCTTGGAGGACTATGTCCTGTGGGAGTGGACCCCACATTGTACAAGGGGAAGTGTGGGGAAACCTCCTCCTGAGAAGAAGCAGTGGCAAAGTCCATCTGTAATGAACTAACTGTAACTCCCATCCTTCTGCACCAGTGGAGGGGGAGGAAGGAGAGTCCTGGGAAGAAGGAGGGGTGGGAGGAGGTGTTTTGAGACTTGGTTTTACTTCTCGTTTTCCCTACTGTGTTCTGGTTATTTATTAATAAAATGAAACCATTTCTCCCCAAGTTGAGTGTTTTTCCCATGATGGTAATTGCTTATCTCAATTCATGAACCTCTTGTTATATTTCTCTCTCCCCTGTCCAGTTTAGGAGGGGAGTGATAGAACAACTTGGTGGGCATCTGGCACCCAGCCAGGGCTAAACCACCTTACTTATATCTAGTCTGAGCCTACGCTGTTTTAGTCTAAAATCATTACCTGTTGTCCTATTGCTACAGGCCCTGCTAAAAAGTCTCTCTACATCTTTCTTATAAGGCTCCTTTAAGTGTTGAAAGGCTGCTATATGGTCTCCCTAGAGCCTTCTCTTTTTTCCAGACTGACCAACCCCAACTCTTAGCCTGTCCTCGCAGGAAAGGTGCTCCATTCCTCATTATTTTTGTGTCCCTCCTCTGGACTAGCTCCCACAGGTCCATGTCTGTCTTGTCCTGGGCGCCCCAGAGCTGTATGCAGTACTCAAGGGGGAGTTTCATGAGAGCAGACGGACAGAATCGCCTCCCTTGACCTGCTGGCTATGCTTCTTTTCATGCAACCCAGGGTTTCCTCTGCATAGACAACTTTCTCAATCTGGTTTTTTTTTTGACGTTTAACAAAGAAGGAAAAAATAAGTCAATTTATTATGTGCCACTTTCAAGTGTTTTTCCCCCATCTTGCAAACAGGTTTTAGAACAACTTCAGTAATGTATTTTTACTCCTTTCAGAAATATTCATAAAATGTTGCTGCAGAACATTTCACATACACATTTCAGACATAAGTGCAAAGTTTGACATAAAATAGTACACATCTCTTCTTATAAGTGCATCGTGTGTAAGTCTGGATGAGTAGGAGCACATAGGTTTGTGGTACTATGACTAAGCTGTTAGTCTGAGTGCAGACCACTATTATGCATGTCAAGTCTTCCCCACCTTCCCAGTATATCTTATACTAACTAAAACACTGCATTTCAGTCCTCTTTTTTTCTTTGTTTGTGATGAACCATTAAGATAATAACAGTATGCCTTGTAAGTTTGATCTTTGCAATTGGAGAGCTGTTAAACACTTGTAGGTCTTTTACTATTTGTGCATGTTACAGGAGTTTGTTACTAGTTTTGAAGGGGGAAGGGGATAAAACCAGGCCCACTAGAGTTTAGCCTAAGGGTGGCAAGCCAGTGTCGGAGGTGAATCCTACATGATCGGCTTTCTTCTTGAAATGCCTCTATACCAATATATGCAGCATGGGGAATAAACAGGAAGAGCTGGAAGTCTTTATACAGGCAAAGGGTTGTGATCTGGTAGCAATTACTGAGACATGGTGGGACAGCTCACATGACTGGAATGTGATCATGGATGGCTATGTCCCTTTTAGGAAAGACAGGCCAACAAGATGAGGTGATGGAGTTGCTCTTTATATGAGAGAACAACTGGAATGTACTGAATTCTGTCTAGATGAGGATGAGGGGCAAGTTGAGAATTTGCTAGGGGACATCTCGTGGGACAGGGTACTAGAAGGTAAAGGGGCCCAAGATAGTTGGTCTTTATTCAAGGATCACTTTTTCCAAGCTCAGGATCCCAGTGGGTAGGAAATCAAGAAAGGGAGCCAGGAGACCTGCATGGTTAAACAGGGAACTGTTGGGCAAACTCAAGTGGAAGAAGAGAGGCTAGAGATCATGGAAGGAAGGGATGGCCACTTGGGATGAATATAAGACTGTCGTCAGAGGATGTAGGGAGGCAAGTAGGAAAGCTAAAGCCTCATTGGAGTTATACCTTGCAGGGGAGGTCAAGGACAACAAAAAGGGCCTCAAATACATTGCTGACAAAACTAACACTAGAGGCAATATAGACCCACTGTTGAATGAGGCTGGTGCCCTGGTGACAGAGGATACAGAGAAAGCAGATTTACTGAATGCTGCCTTTGCCTCTATCTATACTGCTGGAGACTGTCCTCAGGAGCCCCAGACTCTGGAGGAAGTCAGTTTAAAGGAGGAGTTTTGTTTGGTTGATGAGGACTGGGTTAAGGATCAGTCAAGCAGTCTGGATGTACATAAATCCATGGGCCCCGATGGGATGCACCTGCGAGTGCTGAGGGAGCTGGTGGAAGTCACTGCTAAACTACTCTCCATCATCTTCAGTAAGTCATGGAGAACAGGAGAGGTACCTGAGGACCGCAAGAAAGCAAATGTGTCACTCCAGTCTTAAAAAAGGGCAAGAAGGAGGAGCTGGGTAACTACAGATTGGTCAGCCAAAGGGAAAGAATAACCCCATGTACCAGTACAGGTTCTCCTCTCCCTCTACTCTGCCCTTGTGAGACTGCATCTGGAATATTGATTCCAGATCTGGTCCCCTCAGTTCAAGAAGGACAGGGAGCTGCTGCAAAGAGTTCAATGCAGGGCCACCAAGATGATTAAGGGAGTGGTGCATCTCCCTAATGATGAAAGGCTGAGGGAGCTGGGGCTCTTTAGCTTGGAGGAGACTGAGGGGTGATCTCATTAATGTTTACAAATACATAAAGGGATAGTGTCAGGAGGATGGAACCAGGCTCTTCTCCATGATGTCCGATGATAGGACAAGGGGCAATGGGTACAAGCTAGAACATAAGAGGTTCCAAAGAAACATAAGGAAGAACTTCACTGTGAGGATGGCAGAGCACTGGAACAGGCTGCCCAGATGGATTGTTGAGTGTCCTTCTCTGGGGACATTCAAAACCAACCTGGACGAGTTCCTATGTGACCTACTGTAGGTGGTCCTGTTCTGACAGGGGGGTTGGACTATATGATCTTTCGAGGTCCTTTCCAACCCTTAAGATTCTGTGATTATGTAATCTTGGCATGTATCAGAAATAGTGTAACCAGCAGGACGAGGGAAGTGATTGTCCCCTTGTACTCAGCACTGGTGAAGCCACAAATCAAATACTATGTCTGGTAGAAAAAGACCTGGGGGTGTTAATTGACAGCTGGATGAATATGAGCCAGCAGTGTGCCCAGGTGGCCAAGAAGGCCAATGATATCCTGGCTTGTATCAGAAACAGCATGACCAGCAGGACCAAGGAATTGATTATCCCTTTGTACTCAGCCCTGGTGAGGCTGCACCTTGAATACTGTGTCCAGTTCTGGGCCCCTCACTACAAGAAAGACATTGAGGTACTGGAATGTGTCCAGAGATGGGCAACAAAGCTGGTGAAGGGTCTGGAGAACAGTCTTATGAGGAATGACTGAGGGAGCTGGGGTTATGTAGCCTGGAGAAAAGAAGGCTGAGGGGAGACATGATGACTCTCTACAGCTACCTGAAAGGAGGCTGTAGCGAGGTGGGGATCGGTCTCTTCTCTCCAGTAATGAATGATAAGAGAAGAGGAAATGGCCGAGAGTTGCACCAGGGGAGGTTTAGATTAGACATTAGGAAAACTTTTTCACTGAGAGGGTTATTCAGTTTTGGAACAAGCTGCCCAGGGAGATGATGGAATCATAATCCCTAGAGATATTTAGAAGACGCATAGTTGAGGTGCTGAGGGACGTGGTTTAGTGGTGGGCCTGGCAGTGTTAGGTTAGTGATTGGACTTGATCTTAAAGTTCTTTTCCAACTGAAACGATTCTATTATTCTGTAGCTTTTCATAGATCCCTGATATAGTACAAAGAGGAATCCATTTTAATTGTAAATTATATATTCAGACTTGAATTTTGAATATTTTTTACTTTGTGAGAAAATCCAAAGTATTCCTCTAAGAGGTGTCTTGAATATTTTGAATATTTCCAATTTCTGGGCATGTTGTTTTTATCTTTCTGTTATTTTTTAGGGATGACTGCTGAGAGACATAAATGTATTTATGTTATTTTAAAAGTTATTTTGCCTTCAGTAAAGGATTTGTATTTTTTTGCAATTATGGAGATAGCACTTTATTTAATTTACTGGACCTGAAATACCCTTGGAATTACCTTCCACCTAGGTTCTTCATAGTTTGGCAGACATAGGTGGTTTGTAACAGTCTCTTGACAACTTCTCATTAATCCTACTTAGGTTTCTGCTTTGACATGCATAAAAATTAGCAGATGATTTCAAGCTTAATCTGTGCTATGTTTACACTCATCTTCAGGTAGATAAAGTTACAATAACCTGCCTAGGAAAGAAAAGAACAGATCTTTTTGATCCCCTGTGGTGGTTTAGCCCTGGCTGGGTGACAGCTGTCCACCAAGTCGTTCTATCACTTCCCCTCCTAAACTGGACAGGAGAGAGAGAAATATAACAAGAGGTTCGTGAGTCGACATAAGGACAGGGAGATCACTCAGCAATTAGCATCATGGGCAAAACAGACTCAACTTGGGGAGAAATGGTTTGCTTTATTGACAAACAATTAAAACAGAATAGGGAAAATGAAAAATAAAATCCGAATTTTAAAACACCTTCTCCCACCTATCCTTTTTTCCAGGACTCTTCCTCCTCCCCCCCAGTGGCACAGGGGGATGGAATATGGAGGTTACAGTCAGTTTGTTACTGATGGACTTTGCAGCTGCTGCTTCTCAGGGGGAGGCCTCCTCACACTTCCCACTGCTACAGTGTGGGGTCCTTTCCACAGGGTGCAGTCTTCCACAAACTTAAGGAGAAACTTAAGGAGAAAAGGTTTGATTTATTAATGAACAATCAGAACAGAGCAGGGAAAATGAGAAATAATAACAAATCTTAAAACACCTACCTCCACCCCTCCTTCTTCCCAGGACTCTCCTTCCTTTCCCTCCAGTGGCGGAGGGGGATAGGGATTATGGTCAGTTCATTACAGATGGACTTTGCAGCTGCTTCTTCTCAGGGGGAGACCTCCTCACACTTTCCACTGCTACAGTGTGGGGTCCCACAAAAATGATCAGAGGAATGGAGCACCTTTCCTGTGAGGACTGGCTGAGAATTGGGATTGATCAGCCTGGAAAAAGAGAAGGCTCTAGGGAGACCTTATAGCAGCCTTTCAACACTTAAAGGAGCCTTATAAGAAAGATGTAGAGAGACTTTTTAGCAGGGCCTGTAGCAATAGGACAACGGGTAATGATTTTAGACTAAAACAGCGTAGGCTCAGACTAGATATAAGTAAGGTGGTTTAGCCCTGGCTGGGTGCCAGATGCCCACCAAGTTGTTCTATCACTCCCCTCCTAAACTGGACAGGGGAGAGAGAAATATAACAAGAGGTTCATGAATTGAGATAAGCAATTACCATCATGGGAAAAACACTCAACTTGGGGAGAAATGGTTTCATTTTATTAATAAATAACCAGAACACAGTAGGGAAAACGAGAAGTAAAACCGAGTCTCAAAACACCTCCTCCCACCCCTCCTTCTTCCCAGGACTCTCCTTCCTCCCCCTCCACTGGTGCAGAAGGATGGGAGTTACAGTCAGTTCATTACAGATGGACTTTGCCGCTGCTTCTTCTCAGGGAGAGGCCTCCTCACACTTCCCCTGGTACAGTGTGAGGTCCACTCCCACAGGACATAGTCCTCCATGAACTTCTGCAACATGGGTCCTTTCCAGGGGCTATAGCTCTTCATAAACTGCTCCAGCATGGGTCCTTCCCACAGGGGCAGCTCTTCACACACTGCCCCAACGTGGGTCATCCATGGGGAAAACAGTCCTTCAGGAACAGACTGCTCCAGAGTCAGTCTCCCACAGGACCACAAGTTCTGACAGCAAACCTGCTCTGGTGTGGGCTCCTCTCTCCCCATGTACTCCCACGTCCTGCCAGGAACTTGCTACAAGGAACTTGCTACGGAGTCACATCGTCTCTCAGGCATCCACCTGCTCCAGCATGAGGTCCTCCACGGCTTGTGAGTGGATTTTCCTCCCCCATGGACCTCCATGAACTGCAGGGGTACAGCCTGCTTCACCATGGTCATCACCACAGGTCACAGGGGAATCTTTCTTCCCATGTCTGAGCACCTCCTCCCCCTACTTCTCCACTGACCTTGGTGTGTGCAGAGATGATGTTTTCATATTCTCACTCCCTTCTGCTTTAGCAACTGTGCAGCAGCAACTTCTTCCCCTTCTCAAATACAATATTCACAGAGGTGTTACCTCAATCACTAATTGGACTGCCCTTGGTCAGCTGTGGGTCCATCTTAGAATTGACTGGCATTAGCCCTATCAGCTACAGAGGAAGCTTCTGGCAGCTCTTTGTTTAAAGAAACCACCTCTGTAGCCCCCTGCTACCAAAATCTGGCCCAGACAATATAATTACATCCCCTGAAGGTGAAAAAGGATCAGTTAATATAATAACTGTGGTGAGAGCAGTTTATTTTTACTTGGAGGGTTCAAATGTTTTTGGACGTTCCAACTTGTCTTCAGTGAATGTTGCAATGAAGCTTTTCCTTTTTGTCCTGTTCAATCATTTTTTTCCCTGTTGTTAGCAGTTTTCCCTAACTTCTTAGGATTATATTTAGTTATGCTGGTAAAAAGACTTTTAATTGGTTCTCACTGGAGTTTAAGGTGCTTTATATGTTTACAGTCTCTTTAAAGTTACTTGAATAGCTGAATCAGAGCTTTATAGAAATCTGCATAATGACCTAGTTAAAGAGGGAGAAATGACAGTACAACAGAATCAAAGGGCTTCAAATTATTAGAATAAATATGCAGTTCTCCTAGTATTGACCACCTTTTTTTATTTGTCATTGAGAACTTGGAAAAGTTGAGGGGGGTTGCTGTGTTTTGGTTTGGGTTTTTTGTGTTCATTTTTACAAGACCTGTTTGCATATTTTTATGTTGTGATACTTCTTGCTGGAAGAATGTACTTGGGTAAACTTTTAAGAAGTGTACCTTATTTCTAATATAAGAATTTCCCACTCTGAAAAAGGATGTGGTTGAAGTTTTTAGGATTGACTTGAAAAGTCAGATATCTGATTTGTTAGACTAAGACTTTATAAAATATGCAAAATATTAAATTGAGCATATAAAGCATCAGACTTGCTGACTTCTACCCCTTCAAGAGATTCAGAAATTGTATTGTATTGCTTATAGAATTATTATGTTCCTAAATACTAGCTTTTAAGAGTTTTTCTTATCTAAAGAATCCATAAACTTGTTACATTAACTCAGTTATTAACTTTGATCTGCCAAAGATATCTGCTTATAGTTGCATTATCACAAAGAAGAGATTTACTTGTCTGCAGCAATAGCTGATAGATTCTTTTTTATTTCTAATCAGTAATTTTACTTTCAGCTGAAAGGATAGGAAACACAGAATTGTGTAAAGCTGTCAGAAGCTGACGTTCACTTCTTTGTCCTCTCCTATTAATCTCCATTTAATTGTATGACTTGACATGAATATTCAAGAGGATGTAGTGTTTCTATTGTAGAAGAATACTGATGCTTGATGAATTTGGAATTCATAAAATGAAGCTTTTGGGTCAACAGGAACAAAAAAAAATCTGTGATAAAACATACTTTATAATAAAACCAGGAGCTTCCATTATCCTTTATATATACATACTGTTTGCATTTTTTATTTAATCTCTCTGGATTTGGGAACAATTTTAAGGATATGTGTTATGGAAGTTCTTCAGGTGATTCCAGCTGCTTTCAAAAAAGCCCCAAATTGTACAGAGAATATGTAGAGAAATTTATAGAGAGAATTTTAGAGCTATTACATAGTAATTGTAGAGAGACTATATAAAGGAAACAGTATTAAGATGTTTTTTGTCTTTTTGGGGAATATGATAGTTCTGTACTCCTCAGTCTGCTAGTACTCTTTGTTAAAATCAAAATACTTAAAAACAGTGTTTGTCATCAACAATCATAGCTGTGAAGCAGATTGAAGTTGTAAAGTTTTTTGCAACAGATTCTTACACTGGAGATAGAATGCAAGGGGAAGGAAACAGCTATCTTTGTGAAAACTATGGCAGATGAAAATTTCCATTAACTTTTAACCTATTGCAATGCACCTGGACAGCATATTCTGTTATTTCTTTCCCCTCTGCCTTCCCCAGCTGTCTTTCTGTAGATCCAAAAATTGCTACTTCAGACAGGAACTCCTTGACTAAAAAAAGTGAGAGCTTTGTCACAATTGTGATCAAGTCCATTATGAAATGCAACTCGCCACAGCCCATATTTTGAGAGAAATTGTCTCTGCCTGTCTTTTGCAGTAGGTTTTAAATGAGCGACAGATGATGATTTCAGAATATGATGTTCTGTCTGTACTTTGTGTTGTCTAACAATAGGGTAGTAGATACCTCTGAAAGAACTTGCTATTGCTTTGGAGAATCGGAAAGGGATGCTATTGCTGTCCTGTCAGAGCTAAATAATATAACTTCAGATGTATGATGATTAGGGTAATCATTGCTGAGGTCCCAGATGATGAGCTTAAGGTAGTGATGAACATAGTACATGATATCTTAAGCATTGTTGTTTGTGTTTACTGAGCAGAATGTGCTCATAAATGGCTTCAATATAGGTAGCCCAACAATATACCATTTAATTATTTTTTAAACTCTTTATCCCAAAGACTAACTGAATAGTTCTAACTGTAACTATTCAGGTTTTGAAAACTGTTCAGGTTTTAAAATAAGCTTGTCCTTTGATATGTCGATTATTACTGAAGGGGATGATCTTGCCTTTTGCCATCTGTCCCACCCACATTCCTTCCCTTTTCCCTGCTGCTTCATATTCATTTGTTCATATTCTCAGTGAATCAAGTGAAGAGATGGACCATTAGCTTTCAGATAGGCCACATTCTCATCTAGTTGAATACACAAATACTACTGCGGCATCAAGAGAGTCATCAGCAATGTGCTGCAAAGGGGTAAAAAAAGTAAATACTTTGTTTTCAGTTGCAGTTCATGCTTTGTTGCACTGCATTCTTGGGTTTAGCCCTCAAATGGCTAAAAATGAAGACATGGGAGAAAGCATACCTTCTTAAGTTACATGGTTTTGTGCAAAGTTAAAATGAGATGCTGTAACATAGATTTGAAAGGTCAGTAAAACTGAAATGAGTCTCTCAAAGAATATTTGAAGTGGTGTGCAGAAAATAGTGGTTCAAGAGAGATACTTATGCTGGGAAAGTAACACCAGGATGTCATTCTGTCCTTGGTTTCTTTTCCTGTGTTTTTTCCCCTCTCAGTGTTTCTCTCTGACACTTTACCTCTAAGAAAAGATACATCAATTTAGGTATATAGAAAACATTACTCTTTTCTCAGTATTGAGATAACTACTCAAAGCAAGCATTCAGGTGTTCTTCCTTCATGACACGATTTGTAAGTGTTAGATGTAAGCAGGCTCATTGCCAATTGTGCTATGCAACATGAAAATCAGTCTCACGCACATAATTTTTACCAGCACGCTACTCAGTTTGCTTTGCCTAATCCTACAGATGACCTAAACTGAATGTCAAAGTTCTTTCAAGTTCTATATTTCTTTTAGTTAGTTCATCTTAGGCTATACAATAAAAGTCAGCAGAGAAACTCTCTAAGACTCATTTTGGAGATTTAGAAAGCAGGCATTCTTTATTGCAGTGGTGGGTGCATGGGGCATTGCTCCACCTAATGTGCACACTGAAAAATGAAAGAATACTCCTTATATATTACAGAGAAATGAAACAGTTCTCATCTCTGAACACTGTGGCCTTGCTAAAACAGTCCTGAAGTTACTCCCTGCTCATTCACCTGGAATGCTAGATATTATATTGTCAATAAAGTAAACCACGACTGCTTCTAGTTTCAAAGAGGTTACATTAATAGATATTTCTCCTTTTCTCAAACTTGATCCCTGTTTCTAACTTTTCCAATAAATCCCTTCCCAACAATACCATAGGCGAATTTGGCAGATACAAAAACTGGTGAAAAAAGTGGACAGATTTTCCCAGCTCCTGTGGCACCAATAATAGACACTCTTTATTTACTTAAATTGCCTTTGCAAGTATTTAAAACTGAATGTAGCATCAGTATCTACTAAAAATTTTACTTTCTCATTCCCCAAATTTATTGTAACCAGGGGCTCAGCCGGGGATGTTTTCCCCAGTCTCCTTCATGCCTCAGTCTCATTAATCTTGCAGTATATTTGAGAATGAACACACCAGCCTCCCCTCCCTTTTTAGACAATCCTGTTTCCAATATCCTCTGTTCTTGCAAATAGCACACTGCTCTTTTGCAAGGCGAGGTTGCAGAGAAGGAGGTGTCTTTTCTCTATTTCCTTCTCGCTATGTGGTGATTTAAACTCAGCTGACAACCAAACCACAGTTACTCACTCCTCCCCACCTCAGCAGGATGGGGAGGAGAATCAAGAGGAAACTGTAGAGCTTTGTAGGTTGACATACGGACAATTTAAATAGAACAGCACAGAGAATAAGCAGTTATAATGACAGCAAAAAGAATACAGAAAACGAGCAATGCCCGGTGTAACTGCTCACCGCCCGCAGCTTGACGCTCAGCGGGACAGAGCAACTACAGTTCCAGTACAAGTCGCCGAGTCCCGGCAGCTGCCTTTACATCCTGAGCATGACAGCAGCGTGATATTGAAAAGCCTGGCCACGCCCCCTTTCGGCGTCTGGGGAAAGTTAACCCTATTCACACCAAACCCAAGGACACTTATTAAAAAAACATCCACGCTATTTTTAACATCTTTCCCAAATCTCCACTGGACTCTTCCTAATTGTTCAAGTTTCTTTTTATATTTAAAGTCTACTATCCCATAGAAATTGAAGCTAATTGAACAATCTCTTCTGTTTTTTCAGGGTCCAGGCAGTGGCTTTTAGCTGCTGCACAAAGGCAGACAGGAATTCATTTAGTTTTTGTTTAGCTTCATATAATTTGGATCAAATTATTGCTTTTGGCATAGCGTGTCTTATGTCAAATAGTATCCATCTCTGATATTTTATTAAAAGCCTCTAGGGTCCTGGCTGGTTGGGATCCCACCCTGGGTTTGCAGCAGGAAAATTCTGATTTATTTTTCCCTGCAAATCCCCATTAGCACTTTCTGCATTCCATCAGAAACATACACATTTCATCTTTTTACAAAAACAGTTCCTGCTAGTCTCCTCCTCTGGATCTAAATCAGAGAAGGAGATTTATGGTGACTTTTAAACAAATAATACAAATACAGTACTGATTCCCAGGTGAACTCACCTGATACCGGCAATTGGATATTTGAAGACAAGAGTCTGAGGTCCACACACACGCTTGCTGCCAATTCATTATTAATTCTGGATATTTGTTCCCCCACACATTAACAAAGCCTGTTGCAATCTTTCCCCATAGCTGCTGGGGTGTTCCTTTAGCCTCTGTCTACATTTTTGTACTTTAGTTCAATTTACTTTGGTTTGTTTTTAAACTCTAATCACACACATCAAATTTCTAACCATTGTTTGACAAATTATGTTTATCTATTTGATTATTATAATCCAAATTAGAGTAATTTTGAGGCTAGACTGATATTTATATAATTTCCTATAGAGTTAATTCCACATTCCTGTTAATTATCTTTTCTTTTTTTCCAAACAGAACAATTTTCAATGACATGTTAACATCAACTTTAGATTATATCTTGAACAATATTAAGACACCTATTGACTTTCTCACACATATAACACCAGAAGGGGGTCAAAACCTTTCATGCACACTCACACACTGGTTGTAAAACATTTCACATAGACACACTGGCTGTAAAAACAGTGAAGACAGCAAAAGGGAGAGTGGTACAGAGACTGGCTCTGCAGGATCCTTCAGTTACATCACTCACAGTTACTGCAGAATTTCTCTTCAAGGTTTTTGTATTCATTCTTGACTGTCTCCTTTATGGTGGTGTCATGGTTTTGCGAGGAGCTGCTTGTGCTTGGTAACTGGGGAGGAGGCTGCAATGCAGACCTCGTAAAGAGTTCTTGGACTTTCCCCTGGCTCTGAGGTTCTGACCCACCTCTGGCCCAGCTGGGCCAATCTGGCACCTCTGTGATCGCTATTTAAGAGCAGGAATTTAAAGTGTGTGGGAGGAGGAGGAGTGGTATATGATGGAGGTGACCATATAAACCCCATGGTCGGAGAAGGAGAAAGGAAGGAGGAGTGCCAGACCAGAGACCCTTCTGCAACCTGTGGCGAGAAGGCAGGCTGTGCCCCTGCAATACATGGAGGGCAATGGCAGGACTGAGAGCCATCAGCAGCTCTGGGTGAGTGCACCTGGACAGGCAGGAGACTGTATGAGGAGGCAGCCATGGTGCAAGCCATGCTGGAGAGCCTGTGGGCCACAGAGACCCACACGAGAGGTAGAGAGGAGCTACAGCCCTTGGGATGAATGCACATCGGAGCAGTGAGGTACCCCGTGTTGGAGCAGGGAGGGCTGGCAAAGAGCCAGCCTCTGCCCTGAGAAGAGACAAACGGCAGGAACCATCAGGAAAAGACTGACTGAAATCCCCATTCCCTACCCCCCTGAGCCATCGTGGGGGGAGGAGGTAAAGACACCAGGATTAGGGCTCTGAGCCCAGGAAGAGGGGAGGGGTGGGGGGAAGGGAGTCTTAAAGGACTGGTTGTGCTCTTCACCACTGTACCACTCTGTGTTGTTTTCTGTTTGTTATGTTTTGAGGTTTTATGGTTATGTTTTAGTTGATGGTGGATTAAATTATTTTCTGTTTTCTTCCCCAAGCTGAGTAGCTTTGTCTGTTTTGTCTGGGACCATAAGCAGCAATTAAGCCCTGTCTGTCCTTCTGGAGTTCTTAAGTCTGTGGTACTTAGGTCTAATCGTGGTCTTTTGTCCCTGGATGGGCCTAAACCATGACATTGGTCCAATTTTTCCATTCCATACTAATTCCCCCTCCTTTTTTTTTTGTCTGTGTGTTTTGTTTTTTTTTTTTTAAGTCTCCCGGGGACCACCAGTGTCACAAAATGCAACCCAATGAGGACTTTTTCAGGATTCTCCATTTGGAGGCACTGATACCCGTGATCCTGACCTCCATTCAAATACAACATCCAGACAACAAAACAAACTTCTGTCTACTGCCCAGGATGTCTCCTGTGATTAATGTGGATAGACAAACATATTTAAAGAATGCCTTTCCGAAGAGAAAAAAAATCAACAGTTTTACCAGTGTCCCGAGTTGGTCTGGGGATCTGTGATTCCTTCTCAGGAAAGGTTCCTGATGCTGGCATGAAGGTCCCTGGATCCACGGGAAACACAGCAGAGAGTCCCTGTTTGGGCGCCAAAATGTTACCATAAAAGTCAGCAGAGAATCTCTCTAAGATTCATTTTGGAGATTTAGAAAGTAAACATTCTTTATTGCAGCGCCAGGTGCACGCGGGCTTGCTCCACCTAACATGCACACTGAAGAATGAAAGAACACTCCTTATATACATTATAGAGAAATGAAGCAGTTCTCTCATCTCTGAACACTGACCTTGCTAAAACCGCCTTGAAGTTACTCCCTGCTCATTCCTAGGCTGATAGGCTCCCTCCCTCCGTCTCTTCTCAGGCTGATTTCAGGCCTCTGGCTCCAGGTGTCTGCACAACAGATAAGGGGATACTGGCACTTTTACTCACTTTTAACCCTTTGGTTGCAATTTCAACTAAAATCATGCTTGTAAAACAGCAATTGAGGTTAGGGATTTAGGATAAGTCTCTGAAGACTGGCATAACATCTGTTGACATCTATTTCATTGTTATCTTAAAAGTAGAATTGAACAGGCTTTGTTTTGACTAGGATAGAATTAATTTTCTTCCTAGTATCTGGTACAGGGCTATGTTTTTAATTTATGCTGGAAATAACATTGATACCACAGTGATGTTTTGGTTATTGCTGGGCAGTGCTTGCACAGTGTTCTGCTTCTTACCTTGCCCTGCCAGCAAGTAGGCTGGAGGTGCACAAGAAGCTAGGAGGGAGCATGGCCAAGACAGCTGACCCAAACTATCCAAAGGGCTAATTCCATAACATAGAACATCATGCTCAATACATAAACTGGGGGAAGTTGGTGGGGAGGGGTGGATAGCCGCTCAAACATCCATCAGTGGGTGGTGAGCAATTGCATTCTGTAGCACTTGTGTGGTATTTTCACTTTTCCTTTCTCTTTTTTTCTGTTATATTTCTTTGTATTATTATAAATTTATTATTTTTGTAATTATTATATTTTATTTCATTTTAGTTAGTAAAATGCATGGGTTGAGATAAGAACAGTTTGCTTTTTCTTTCCACAGTTCTCCTCCCCATTCCGCTGGGAGGGAATGGGGGTGAGCAACCTTCTGTGTAGTGCTTAGTTGCTGTCTGGGATTAAATCATGACAGTGCTTTAACAAAATATGTGAATAGCCACCAAATTCAGAATGCTATGGTGTTGTCAGACCTGATGTGTATGTGTGATCTCTCTGTATAGTTTACCCATCTTGCTATGGTTTTACCATAGCATAAACAGATGATCCCACTAGTTTTTCATATCTAGAGTGACTGTGTGAGCTGTTGCATGACATTAGTTGTCTGTGTAGGAGTTCTCATAATTTCTTGCAGTCCTTGCAAACTTTTTTTTTTTTTTTTTTTGCAAATCCTAGGACCCTATTATGTTTTAGGTATAGCTTTGTGAAGTTTGAGAGTCAGATCTTGGAGACAAACTGGGAAAGGATGTTGTTAAGGAATAAGGCAAAGTAAAGTTTTAAGGGACATTTCCATTAAAGGTCTCTTCCCTGTTCCTTCCTTTCCTGTGGGCTATGTGTATGAACCTTGCCTCTCTGCATGCCACCATCTGCAGTAAACTGGGTACTAGTATATGTTTATACTGATTTGTATGCAGATCTGAGCTGGGGTGTTATACCACCAAGAAGCTGCAAGAATTTATGCTTAGCACAGCAAAACTAGACCCAGTGTATTGTTAAGGCTTACTTGCTTGTACATATGATAATATTTTTTTGTGTGTTTTTTTCATAGAATCATAGAATAGTAGGGGTTGGAAGGGACCTTTAGAGATCATTTAGTCCAACCCCCCTGCTAAAGCAGGTTCATCTAGATCAGGTCACACAGGAACACATCCAGACAGGTTTTGAAAACCTCCAAAGAAGGAGACTCCACAACCTCTCTGGGCAGCCTGTTCCAATGTTTCATCACCCATACAGTAAAGAAGTTTTTCCTTAAGTTTAAATGGAACTTTTTGTGTTCCAGCTTTTTTCCATTACCCCTTGTCCTGTTACTATGCAATACAGAAAAAAAGAAGTGTTGCCCCATCCTCCTGACATCTACCCTTTAGGTACTTATAAGTGTTGATGATGTCCCCCTCTCAGTCTTCTCTTTTCTAGGCTCAACAGCCCCAGGTCACACAGCCTTTTCTCATAAGAGAGGTGTTCCAGTCCCCTGATCATCTTGGTGGCCCTCCACTGGACTCTAGAAATTCTCTGTCTCTCTTGAGCTGGGGAGCCCAAAACTGGACACAGTACTCCAGATGAGGCCTCACCAGGGCAGACTAGAGGGGGAAGAGAACCTCCCTTGACCTGCTGGCCACACTCTTCTTAATAGACCCCAGGATGCCATTGGCCTTCTTGGCCATGAGGGCATGTTGCTGACTCATGTTTAGTTTATTATCAACCAGGACTCCCAGGTCTCTCTCCCCAGAGCTGCTCTCCAGCAGGTCAACCCCCAGTCTGTACTGGTGCATAGGGTTGTTCCTTCCCAGATGCAGGACTCTGCACTTGTCCTTGTTGAATGTCATGAGTTTTTTCTTTGCCCAACTCTCAAGCTGGTTGAGATCTTGTTGAATGGCAGCACAGCCTTCTGTTGAATCAGCCAGTCCTCCCAGTTTGGTGTCATGAGTGAACTTACTGAGGGTACCCTTTGTCTCTTCATCTAGGTTGTTGAAGATGTTGAATAAGATTGAACCCAGAACCAACCCCTGTGCAACCCCACTGGCCACAGGCCTCCAACTTGACTCAGCACCAACCCTTTGGGCTCTCTTATTCAGCTGAAGGACATGGACAGTTATTAGTGATAGTTTCAAGTGATTAATAGATAAATGAACAGGAAGAGATGTGTGAGCTTGGGAATTGGGTAAGGGGTGTGGGGAGAGGAGAAAGTGAATAAATGAAGCCAGATGAAGCATAAATATTTGGTGGTGTACTTGTGAGAAGAGCATTAAATAGTAGAATGTCTTGCATCTATAAATAGTGATATTTGATCTTCAGTCTAAGTGTTTTGAGACTATTGGTTAGTAGATGTAGTGTGGTTCATAAAGTAAATGTGGCTTGCAATTTTGCAGTCCACATAAGAACAACTTTATTGCATTTGCATGGCAAGATTTTGGTAGAGGGAGGCCACGGGTAGCTTCTGTGAAAAGATGCCAGAAGCTTCCTCCATGTCTGACAGAGATGATGACAGCCAACTCCAAGACAGATCCCTTCCTGGCCAAGGCTGAGCCAATCAGTAACAGTGGTAGCACCTCTGTGATGACATATTGTTGTGGTTTTGCCCAGCTGGAGCAAAGGGGAAAAAAACCCCTCGACTCCTCCCCCATCCCGACGGAATGTGAAGAGGATCGGGGAAAAAAAAAAGTAAAAGATCACGCGTAAGTTGAAAGAAGAACAATTTACTAGGGGAAAGTTGACGAGGAACAACTATAACAAAAATAAGGGAATATTACAAAGAAAACTGGTGAGTGACGCAGTTGCTCACCACCCAGGACCCGACCTAAGCGACCGCTCTGAACTGGTGACTGAATAACCATAGCCCTGGAAGAGAGCTCCTTTTGGCTAACTCCCTACCTATATACTGGGCATGACATTAGTATGATATGGAATACCTGTTGGCCAACCTGGGTCAGCTGTTCAGGCTGTACCCTTTCCTGGTTCCTCACAAGAATTAACTCTATCCTAGCTCAAACCAGGACATTCCACCCCTTATTCTATACCACCTACATCGTGTCTAGGTTTAGACATCATAATCATCTACCATTGTACTTCCTCTCCGAAAACATGGACACACACAAATGGAGGTGTATTATTTTCTCAGTTCATGGACCATTCCTCTGACATGCCTGTCTGGTTCATTTAGTCCATAACTCTGGGTCTCCATTCATTGTAAATGCTCCACTCAGCTCAAGAGGGACAGAGAACTTCTGGAGAGAGTCCAGCGCAGGGCCACCATGATGATCAGGGGACTGGAACATCTTTCATACGAGGAAAGGCTGCGGGAACTGAGGCTATTTAGTCTGGAGAAGAGGAGACTGAGAGGAGATCTTATTAACATTTGCAAATATCTAAATGGTAGGTGTCAGGAGGTTGGGACATCCCTTTTTTCTATAGTAGCTAGCAACAGGACAAGGGGTAATGGGATGAAGCTGGAACACAAAAAGTTCCACTTAAACATAAGAAAAAACTATTTCACTGTGAGAATGATGGAGCAGTGGAACAGGCTGCCCAGAGCAGTTGTGGAGTCTCCTTCCTTGGAGGTCTTCAAGACCCGCCTGGACATGTTCCTATGCGACCTGATCTAGGTGACCCTGCTTCTGCAGGGGAGTTGGACTAACTGATCTCTAAAGGTCCCTTCCAACCCTACGATTCTATGATATCCCAATAGAGGTGATAAACAAGATTGCAGCCATGTCTCTACCAACTAACAAAAAGGAAACACAAGCTTTCCTAGGTCTTGTGGGTTTTTGGAGAATGCGTATTCCAAAATACAGTATGATTGTGAGCCCCCTCTACTGTGAGATATGAAAGAAGAATGATTTGGAATGGGATCCTGAGCAGCAACAAAGTTTTAAACAAATTAAACAGCAGATTGTTCATGCAATGTCTCTTCGGGCAGTTCGAACAGGACCAGATGTTAAAAATGTGCTCTGCACTGCAGCTGGGGAGAATGGCCCTACTCGGAGTCTTTGGCAGAGAGCACCTGGGGAGACTCGAGGCCAACCCCTTGGGTTCTAGAGTTGGGGATACAGAGGATATGAGGCCCAATACACTTACCGAGAAGGAGATACTGGCAGCATATGAAGGAGTTCAAGCTGCCTCAGAAATGATTGGCACAGAAATGCAACTCTTCCTAGTACCTTGACTGCCAGTGTTGGGCTGGATGTTCAAAGGGAGGGCATTCCCCATGCATCATGCAACTGACACTACATGGAGTAAGTGGATCGCACTGATCACACAACGAGCTCACATAGGGAACCCTAGCCGCCCTGGAATTTTGGAGGTAATCACAAACTGGCCAGAGTGCGAAGATGGTGAAATATCACCAGAGAAGAAGGTGACGTGTTGACAAGGCCTCATCATATGATGAACTGCCAGAAGATGAGAAGCGGTATGTCCTGTTCACCGATGGGTCCTGCTGTCTTGTGGGAAGGCATCAGAGGTGGAAGGCAGCTGTATGGAGTCCCCTACACAAAACTTCAGAAGCTGCAGAAGGAGAGGATGAATCCAGTCAGTTTGCAGAGGTAAAAGCCATCCAATTGGCTTTAGACATTGCTGAACGGGAAAAATGGCCAAGGATCTACCTCTACACTGATTCGTGGATGGTGGCAAACGCTCTGTGGGGATAACTACAGCAACGGAGACAGAACAACTGGCAACGACGGGGCAAACCTGTCTGGGCTGTTCCACTATGGCAGGACATCGCTGCTCCAGTGGAGAAACTAGTTGTGAAGGTGCGCCATGTAGATGCTCACGTACCCAAAAAACAGGCCACAGAAAAACATCAGCATAACCAGCAAGTTGACAAGGCTGCAAAGATTTCTCATATAGATCTGGATTGGCAACACAAGGGGGAGTTATTTTTAGCTTAATGGGCCCATGATACCTCATGTCACCAAGGAAGAGGTGCCAGCTATAGATGGGCTTGTGATCGAGGGGTGGACTTAACCTTGGACACTATTGCACAGGTTATCCATGAGTGTGAGACGTGCTACAATTAAGCCAAACGGTTGAAGCCCATATGATATGAAAGACGATGGCAGAAATATAAATATGGAGAGGCCTGGCAGATTGATTACATTGTTGCAGCAGAGAGGAATCGAATACGACCAATATGATCGATAAGCATGATTCGTTTATTGCAGCTCTACGCTTGATTAATATAACACTAACTCATGAATATGGAAATACACACACTATGATTAGTTTGATATAACTGAGGGCATTACATAAGACAGATATTTTTGTGGTTACAAAGTACATTTTCAGATCCTTTTTCTCAGGCATCTGTTCCTGTTTATGAGTTACAGATAACCGCCAAGGATACATCATCCTTGCCTAAGATTAGCTGTTGCCATCTGCAGCTGGCCAGATTACTATATTTGCTTATTAGCTGGTGCCACTAAGGTCAGCAAGCATACCTAACATATTTACAGTTTCAGCTCTGTTTTGTTCTGTTTTATCTCGCTGATGGGAACATGACCTTCTAATGTAAGCCACGCTTCCACATTACATTACATTGCCATAGACCCGCCAAGGCAAACGCCATGTGATCATAATGGTGGAGGCGACCACAGGATGGTTGGAAACATATCCTGTGGCTCATGCCACTGCCCGGAACACTATTCAGGGCCTTGAAAGGAAAGTCCTCTGGCAACATGGCACACCAGAAAGAATTGAGTCAGACAATGGGACACACTTCAGAAACAACCTCATAGATGCCTGGAACAAAGAGCATGGCATTGAATGGATTTATCACATCCCCTATCATGCACCAGTCTCTGGAAAAGTTGAGCGATACAATGGATTATTGTAAACCACACTGAAAGCAACGGGAGGTGGAACTTTTAAGCATTGGGATACACACTTGGAAAAGGCCACCTGGTTAGTCAACTCCAGAGGATCTGTCAATCGAGCTGGCCCTGCCCAGTCAGAATCCTTGCATATTGTAGAAGGGGACAAAGTTCCTGTGGTACACATAAAAGATATATTAGGGAAGGCAGTATGGGTGTGTCCTGCCTCAGGCAAACCCATCTGTGGGATTATTTTTGCTCAGGGATCTGGGTGCACTTGGTGGGTGATGTGCAAGGATGGGGAGACTCAATGTGTACCTCAAGGGAATTTGATTGAGAATAACCTGTGAATTAAATTGTACAATGATAGCTGTTGAATGTCATTATTCCTATAGTTGCTCTGTGCTATTTACTAATGTTGCAGGAAGAACTTTCCAGGCCATTGAAGAGTGAATCTGTGTTCGGAAACTCCTTCAGAACCAAAGCCTTCACAGATCGTGAGCACTATGCATACTGAATAGACCAACTGCAAACTCCTGATGTTGCATGCGATGACTTGCCTCACATACACATCATTCACAGAATCACAGAATGGTAGGGGTTGCAAGGGACCTTTAGAGATCATCTAGTCCAATCCCCCTGCAGAAGCAGGTTCACCTAGATCAGGTCACATAAGAACATGTCCAGCTCTTGAGCTGAGGAGCCCAGAACTGGACACAGTACTCCAGATGAGGCCTCACCAGGGCAGAGTAGAGGGGGAGAAGAACCTCCCTTGACCTGCTGTCCATACTCTTCTTGATGCATCCCAGGATGCTATTGGCCTTCTTGGCCATGAGGACACATTGCTGGCTAATGTTTAGTTTATTATCAATCAGGACTCCAAGTTCTCTCTCTGCAGAGCTGCTCTCCAGCTATTCGACCCCCATCCTGTACTGGTGGGATATGACGATGTCCATCCTGCCATTTTACTCCTAAAAACTGGATCTCTTGTGCAGGTGATTTAAATTTACTGTGTTTAATGGCAAAGCCAGCCTTTAGAAGGATTTGAATTATTTTCTTTCCTTTATCAAGGACTTCCACTGCAGAGTTGCCTCACACCACAATATCATCTATGTATTGCAGGTGTTCTGTGGTCTTGCCCTCCTCTAGTGTGAACTGGATCAGTCCATGGCAAATGGTGGGGCTGTGTTTCCACCTCTTGGGGCAGTTGATCCCAAGTATACTGCACCCATCTCCAAGTGAAAGCAAACTGAGGCTTGCACTTTTTTGCTAAAGGGATTGAGAAGAATGCATTGGCAAAATTAATGGTGGCATACCATTTGGCTGCCTTTGACTCCAATTCATATTGGAGTTCCAACATGTCTGGCACAGCCGCGCTCAGTGGCGGCGTGACTTCATTCAGGCCACGATAGTCTACTGTCAGTCTCCACTCTCCAGTAGACTTTTGTACCGGCCATATAGGGCTGTCAAAGGGTGAGTTTTGCTGATCACTCCTTGGCTCTCCAATTGGTGAATGAACTTATGAATGGGAATCACAGAATATTGGTGCAATATTTCTGACGGTGCACTGTTGTGGTTGCAGTTGGTACCTGTTGCTTCTCAACCTTCAGCAAACCCACAACAGAAGGGTCCTTTGAAAGGTCAGGCATGCTGGATAATTGTTTAATCTTATCTATCTCCACTGCAGCCACACCAAAAGCCCAGTCCAGTTCCAGTCTCCTGATCATCTTGGTGGCCCTGTGCTCTCTGCAGAGCTGCTCTTCAGCAGTTCAACCCCCAGCCTGTACTGGTACATGGGGTTTTTCCTCCCCAGGTGCAGGACTCTGCACTTGTCCTTGTTGAACCTCATGAGGTTCTTCTCTGCCCAACTCTCAAGTCGGTTGAGATCCCGCTGAATGGCAGCACAGCCTTCTGGTGAATCAACCAGTCCTCCCAGTTTGGTGTCATCAGCGAACTTGCTGAGGGTACCCTCCTATCTTGTCTAGGGGGTTACTCACTGGAAACTGGAGCGGCATTCCTCCCAGGAGAGTTACTTCTTCTTACCATTCCTCCCTGCAACTCCTGTGCCTGTGCTCTTGGAGTGGGTGGCCTTGGAGTAGATGGGGTAGATGGCCTATCCTACTTGCTCATATTGTCTCCTTGGTCTTGTGGGTATGACCATGGAGCATCCTGGGGTGTATACTCCTTACTTTCCTGCTCTTGAGCACGTGGATGCTTATTCTTAACAGCTGGAGTACCAGCAGGTGGAGAGCGAGACACAAATTGGTCAATCTTCCGTGACATTTTCCCTACAGCTGAAACAACAGCCTGTAGGGTAGAAGACACAGTTTCTTCATATTGCCAGAGTTGAGCAGCTAGTTGCTCCACCATTTGCCTCTCATCTTCTTTCCAGGAGACAACTGCCAATGAACTGGCATAGTTTGGTGGTGCACTTCATAGGAATTTTCGCTACATAACTCGTGTGCATTGAACTTCATCTGGGTCTGTGGGCGCATAGTCATTATAAATAATCTCCAGCACAGCTAACTCCCTCAGATACTGAATACCTTTCTCCATGGTGGTCCACTTTCTTGGGGGGCTTGTAATATCTTCCTTGAAGGGATATCTTTCCTTCACGCTCAACAGAAGTCGTCTCCAGAGGCTGAGGGCTTGTGCCGGTTTTCCCATAGCCTTATCAGTGCCTCCGTCCTGGGACAAGGAGCCCAATTGCCTGGCCTCCTTGCCCTCTAAGTCCAAACTGTGGGCTCTATTTTCCCAGCATCGGAGCATACAGGTGACAATGTTCTCACCTGGACGACGGCCATAATCTTTCCACACACTTGCAGTTTGCTCAGGGATAAGAACTGGCTGATTATCTCTGGCTCTAACTCTTCCCTCCGTGATGTCCCTGATTCATCTTCATACTGCGAACTGATTTTTTTGTGTATTTCTTTTTCTGTACAGGGTCAATTGATACTGGCACAAATTGATACTCTGATTCAACAGCAATTATATCAATTGCCTGGGTTTGAGTAGCTGCAGTTACAGCAGCAACATCGGTTGCTGGAGTTATGGCTGTAACAGCATCAGTTGCATGGGTCTGAGTAGCTGCAACTGTAGCAACAGCAATTTCAATTGTCTGGATTTGAGTGTCTATAGTTGCACCATTAGCTGTCTGGGTTTGAATATCCACAGTTGTAACAGCAACAGTATGGGTTTGAGCATCCACAGTTGTAGCAGCAGCAGTCTGAGTTTGAGTGGACACAGCAACAGTATCTGTTGTCTGGATATGAGTGTCCACAGTGGTAACAGCGACATCCACTGCTGGAGTCAGAACAGCAACTGGTTCTGGCACAGCTGAGTTGACAGCAACATCTACTGCTGGAGTGGGAAGAGCAACTGGTTCTGACACAGCTGATTTAGGAATGGTTTTGTGTGTTCTACAAATCTTTACAGGTAAAAAGTTCCTTAGACACCTGCCCATGTTCCATATGCCTCTCCTCACATAGCTACTCAACTTCACAGTTCTCCAAAGGACAATTTTTACAATCCTAGCTTGTGAAAACAAGGGAAATTAATACAAACATGGTAATTAGAACATTCCAAGTATTATTGTTAGAATCCATTAGAAGCACCTTGAAGAAATGAGGGTAAGTAACATAGTGGGAGAAATTATACCCATCAGTTTTTCCCATACATTGAGTGCCATTATTAAGTTCTAGGAGAAAATGCAGAAAAGACAAAAAAGCCATGTACACGTTCTGACCCAACTTAATAACCCATGACACAGTCATATCATAAGCCAATCCCATCCAGTGCAGTAGCACGAGAATTTTCATACATTTTCCCCAGATGATAAACACTATCACAGGACATACATGATGCAAATAAGAGGACATGTAATACCACCATACAAGCATATCAGCCAACATTGTGACCAGCAATCAGTTAATTAGTATTAGGAGTTTGTTTAAACCCACTCTATTCTATTTCAGCCTCGCAGGCCCCACATTGGGCACCAATTAATGTCATGGTTTTGCCCAGCCAGAGCAAAGGGGAAAAAAACCTGTGACTCCTCCCCCTCCCGATGGAACGTGGAGGGGATCAGGGGAAAAAAAGTAAAAGAGCCCGTGTAAGTTGAAATAAGAACATTTTACTAGGGGAAAGTTGAAGAGGAACAACTATAACAAAAATAAGGGGATATTACAAAGAAAACTGGTGAGTGATGCAGTTGCTCACCACCCAGGACCCGACCTAAGCGACCACTCTGAACTGGTGACTGAATAACCATAGCCCTGGAAGAGAGCTCCTTCTGGCTAGCTCCCTACCTATATACTGGGCATGACATTAGTATTGTATGGAATACCTGCTGGCCAGCCTGGATCAGCTGTTCAGGCTGTACCCTTTCCTGGTTCCTCATGGGAATTAACTCTATCCTAGCTAAAACCAGGACACATATTTAAGGGAAAATGTTACTGTGAAGGAGCAACTGCAGATGGAAAGAAGTGTGAGAATATGTAAGAGCAACAACTCTACAGATGCCAAGGTCAATGAATAGGAGGGGGAGGAGTTCATGTCGAACTGTAGCTAGTGGGAAGGACTCACATCAGAGAAGTTTGTGGAGGAGTCTCCTGTGGGAGGGACCTCATGCTGCTGAAGCAGGGGAAAAGTGTGAGGAGTCCCCTTCCTAAGGAAGGAGGATTTTTTCCCCCTGTATTCTGCCCTGGTGAGGCCTCATCTGGAGTACTGTGTCCAGTTTTAGGCTCCCCAGCTCAAGAGTGATAGGGAACTTCTGGAGAGAGTCCAGTGCAGGGCCACCAGGATGATCAGGGGACTGGAGCATCTTCCTTATGAGGAAAGGCTGCAGGAACTGGGGCTATTTAGTCTAGATAAGAGGAGACTGTGGGGGGATCTCATTAATATTTACAAATATCTAAATGGTTGATGTCAGGAGGCTGAGGCATCACTTTTTTTCTGTTGTATCTAGTGACAGGACAAGGGGTAATAGAAAGAAGCTGGAACAAAAAAAGTTCCATTTAAATATAAGGAAAAACTATTTTACTGTGCGGGTGATGGAGCACTACCACAGGCTGCCCAGGGAGGTTTTAGAGTCTCCTTCTCTGGAGGTTTTCAAAACTCGCCTGGACGCGTTCCTGTGCAACCTGATCTAGGTTAACCTGCCTCTGCAGGGAAGTTCGACTAGATGATCTCTAAAGGTCCCTTCCAACCCCTACCATTCTGTGATTCTATGACTCAGACATGTGATAAACTGACTGCAAACCCAATTCTCTGTTCTGTCTCTCTGCACCATTTGGGGTCAGGAGATAGAGAAAATTGGGAGTGAAATTAAGCTTGGGAAGAAGGGAGGGGTGGGGGGAAGGTGTTTTTAAGATTGTTTTTATTTCTCATTATCCTATTCTGATTTTAGTGGTAATATTTTTTTTTTCCCCCACAAAGTCGAGTCTGTTTTGTCCATGACTATAATTGCTGAGCGATGTCTCTGTCATTATCTTGACTCAGGAGCCTTTCATCTTATTTTCTCTCCCCCGTTTAACTGAGGAGGGGAGTGACAGAGCGGCTTTGGTGGGCACCTGGCATCCAGCCAGGGTCAACCCTCTACAACAACATCCATCAACTTTATAACTATGTTTTCAAAGGAGTTAAATGACAAAACAGTAGTTGTTCCAAATATTTGCTTCAAAGCCTTTGTCTTTTGGTTTACAATATTCAAGCTGAAAAATATGTTCTGTGCTTTGTGCTAATGGCCACATTTGTGTTTAACTTCTAATTTGCAGTATACGTCATATTTTATGCAATATCGATTTTTTTCCCCAGGTTATTATTACTTCATTGGTGCCATATTGTTTATGGATTTAAATTCATGTTAATATTTCTCAGGAAACTTAAATATACCTTTATGATGTTGGTAGTGCCAAATGTTTGATGTCTTAAAAATATAAGAAGTTTATTTTGACCACATATAAACTACATATATCTCAATTCTTGATATCTTGCTGTTTTGTTTTGTGTACTTTCCTGAAGTTTCCTTGCTCTTCAAAGAGCAGAGATTAGGTGACAAAACTAATAGGGAATGAATCTTTCATGTTTTCAATATAGCAATGGTAGTTGACTAGTGATGCTACTGCAGAAGTATATGAGGGACTGAGAACTGCATGAGGGACTGAGAACTGCTTAGAGTCAGTAAGCCTCTTTCCATTTGCTTTCAGGTGGAGATAGAGATATCTTACTGTCTTTCATTCTTCACAGGGTTACACATCATTCTGGAATGACTGCATCTCCTCAGGATTGCGTGGCTGTATGTTAATCGAATTGGCATTGCGAGGGCGTCTTCAGTTAGAGGCTTGTGGAATGAGGCGCAAAAGTCTATTAACAAGAAAGGTAAGCAAAGGAAAATGGTCACATTTACTTTTGTGTCATGCTTCAGGCAATATAGTAGCTATAAATTAGAACTGGTTGTAAGAAAAACTTTTTTTTTCTTTATATGGAGATAGGGATTCTGAGTAATGACCCAAGTTAGATGCAAAGAGTTATTACCTAAAGGGTTTAAACAGTGAGCTGAAGTGCCTTGTAAAATCTTCTATATTTGTTCTCTGCTCCTGTTCTCTTGATGTGTTCCTGCTTCTGTTGGGAACCTTGCACATACTTTGGCAGGGGGGTTGGATTAGATCATCTCTAAAGGTCCCTTCCAACCCCTGCCATTCTATGATTCTATAAAACAGTTGACAGTGGCTCTGGCCAGGGTGCAGTGGAAGCAGTTGCTGCTGAGAGCCGGTAGCACCAGTCGTAATCTGCTGTATTTTGCAATGTTGGTGAGATGGGGGCTGGGGCTGAGAGGGATGGCAAACTGGCAGTCTTCCAAATGTATCCTACAAGTCATCAGTTTACTTCTGGTGTACACAATATTGCAGTTAGTGCTTGCAAAGCATGGGAAGGAAATGATACTTTTACCTTTGGCCTCTGATAGCACAAAATGGTATCTAGTTTAAGCATGTGACTAGCATGTTACTTTAGTTGTACTCATTGACTTTTAAGATGAGCACATTTTTAAGGTTCTTTATTGCATTAGGCTGAAGATTTGAGGTGCCTTGATTTATGATTCTTTTGCTACTGGCTTTTTTTCCTTAGTACAAAAATGTAAAAAGTCACACTTTGAAGAATTTTTACTTCATCGGCATTAGGGGATATTTATAAAATAAGTTTATAACATCATGTGTGTATACACACACACACACTGATATATATATGACATTTCTTCTCCCATTGCCTCACTTCTCTATATGTAGAAATCCTTCCCATGAATGACTTGTGTTTTATGCTGTGTGAGCTGACATGGGCAAACTCAGGAACAACCACATAACCACAGATAAAATGCCAAGAGCAAATTTATTCTCCTTAACTCACAGTCCAGCAGATCTCTGAAACAGGCCCTGGGCAGAGGCACACAAGTAGGGACAAAGCACCTCGGAGATTGGTCCTGCCAACAGCAAAAGGAAAAGACAAAGACTTCAAACCTGCTGCTTTCACCTGATTTATCAAGAATTGTTTTTTAGGTGTAATTTTCCACTGTGCTTTGATCTTTCTCATAGCAGGGCAGGAATCTCAAAAATGTCTGATAGGTGCCTCTGAGTTCATCAAAGGCCTGTGTTATCTAAACAAGGATGTTCTACTTGCCAAGCACACAGGGCTAAGCAACAATTATCATCTTTGATATAGATGTTTTTCTACACTCCAACTGCAGGTCACTTGAGTGTATTTACAATCCTCCTTGACAGTCTTCTGTTTTTTTCCCACATATGCCTTATTTGAAAACTTGCATTAACACTAAATTTCAGTCTTAATTCTGTGTTTGCTAGATTAAATTGTCTCAACTCTACCAACTGTCCACCTTGTCCCTCCTTTTGCAGGTTTTGCTTCCCTTGCCCTCAGCTTTCCCTGTGAATTAAATAGTGTGCTTAATGAGTGGAATGAGTTGTCTAGTTGCATCCAAGGTTGTGATTGAGTGAGGTGGAATTTTAGTAGTTTCCTGGTTCTAGATGGGATAGAGTTAATTTTCTTCCTAGTAGCCAGAACAGGACTGTTTTGAAGGGCCAGAAGGAGGATCCAGGGAAGTACAGGCCTGATCTCAGTTCCAAGGAAGGTTATGGAGCAGATCATCTTAAGTGCCATCATGTGGCGATCGGGCCCCATCAGTCCAGGTTTATGAAAGGCAAGTCCTGCTTGACTAACCTGATCTCCTTGTACAACAAGGTGTTCTGCTTAATGGATGAGGGGAAGGCTGTGGATATTGTCTACCTGGACTGTAGTAAAGCCTTTGACATGTTTCCCATGGCATCCTCCTGGAGAAACTGGCTGCCCATGGCTTGGGTGAACATACTCTTTGCTGAGTAAAAAACTGGCTGGATGGCTGGGCCCAAAGAGTGATGGTGAATGGAGTTAAATCTAGTTGGCGGCCAGTCACAAGTGGTGTTCCCCAGGGCTCAGTGCTGCAGTCAGTTCTGTTTAATATCTATATCAGTGAACGGGACTGTCGTGATTTGGCCCAGCTAGCACAGCAGCACCACGACAGTCTCTCGCTCGGTGACCCCATTCACCCCCACCCTCGTTAGGATGGCAGAGGCCCCAGCAAAATGGGAGTAAAAAGATAAGCAAGGTTGTTGTGGATTAAGAAAAAGGCAGGGAGGGCTCGCTGCCAATTATAGTTCCGGGCAAAACAGACTCCAGTACTCAACTTAGAGAGGAAAGTAGGAAAGTTTATTCTACAAGAAACAGAACGGAATAAAAGCAAAAAGAGAGTAGGATGATGAGAAAATTACAACCAGCACTTTAAGATCTCCCTCCCCCATCCCTCCTTTCTTCCTGGGCCCAGCTCAGTGATTACCAATTGGCCAGAGGGCAAACATTTTGAAATACTGCCTGAGAAGGAGGTGACATATGCCGAAGAGGCCCCAACATATAATAAGCTGTCAGAAAATCAGAAGCAATGTGCCTTATTCACTGATGGGTCCTGTCACATTGTGGGAAAGCATCGGAGGTGGAAGGCAGCTGTATGGAGTCCCCTATGACAAGTCGCAGAAGCTGCAGAAGGAGAGGGTGAATCAAGTCAGTTCACATGATGTTCTAAGGTATGGAATAGCCTTGTGGCTAGTACAGGTCGGCTGTCCTGGCCATGCTTCCTCACAGCTTCTTGTACACTCCCAGCTTACTCACTGGCAGGGCAGGGTGAGAAGGAGAAAAGGTCTTGATGCTCTGCTGCTCAGCAATAACCAAAACATTCCTGTGTTATCTGATGTGTGGGAGCTTTCTGGAGTCAAAGACATATCCTCATGGAGGTAGACTCAGTGCTCCTTTATTAGTAATACATACTGATATTTATACATTAGTACAGAATTCAGGTGATAGTAACATAACATTAATTGATTACATCTGTAAAGCAATATGCTACTCGGCACAAGCTAATTGGTTAATTGCTAAAGCTCACACTCTTAGTTTAAGCAAAATCTCAGCACAACTGTGGTTAAAAATATCCTGCTTTTACTTCTTCTCAGCTACTCACTGTTTTCAGGCAGTCTCCTCCTGGTATGTGCCCAAGGTCAAGCTGATCTGGCTATCTGTGTGAAAGCTTGGATTGTGCAAACATGTTTCTAACAAAACTCCATATCCTGTATTAGAAAGAAACTTCTCTACAATTCCCCCTTTTTCTTTTTGCACAATCCATGCTTCATTGGTTATTCGCAAAATTAGTTTCCTTACGAAAGAGAGCACACAGCTAAATACACATAACCCTACAATTATTAGGATCAATATAAGCAATCCAGGTTTCAACAAAATTCGTATCCATCCTTCAGGGCCCATCCAGGACATTAAACCATCTAGGCCGAAAAATCCCACATCTTGCTTGATATTAGAAGTGTGGTCCATAAGTTGCTGTATTTGTTTGTGAATTGCTTTGGAATGATCATTTAGATCCATACAGCACATGCCTTCAAAGTCTTCACAACCATGGCCATGAGCCAGAAGTAAAAAATCTATAGTAGCTCTATTTTGCAAAGTTGCATGTCTAATACTACTTACATCACTAATCAAGCCTTCTAATGTTACTGAGGTTTGATTACTTTTTTTGCTAAGCCAGCATCCTAATTTGTGTAGCTGAGTTAATAAAGCAGATACTCCTACACCTGGAGCAAATATACTAGTTGCTATTATTGCTGAGGGAGACCAAAGCTAACATGGTCATCACATTCACCAGAATGTGATGCACATTCACATGCATAAATAATTTTGGACGACGATGTTTCCAAATCATTGTGTGATTAGGCATCAAGATCGTCAGTCGTCCCAAACTGCACGGTCCCCCTTGTAATCTCAAGGGTATTCCAGGCCATGCCTGGTCCCCACAAATCAGAAAAATTCCCTTTGGTAACTGTATAGGCACAAGACTTGACCTGGATCTTTTTGGTGAAGTATAATTGCACTAAGATGTCGTGTTCTTACACACAGCCAGGATGGGATCCATATTCTGTCTAAAATGTTTTGGTATTGCTGGTAAAATTAAACATAACAGAAAAATCCATCTTTATAGATCCCAATAATTCTAACTCCTGTGGCTCTGTTGTCATTATTGGTAACCATGAAAGGGATTTGTTTTTAATGCATTTGGTACAGGCCACTGAGCCACATCTGATGGAACTCCCACCAAAGAGGTGGAAAAAGGATTATCTGGAGTGGTCATTGATAAACATATTGTAGACTGATTGATTGCTTTGGCCAGTGTAACCCACATGTTTTGCTTGGGTTGTTGTTGCCTAAAACCATTTGCCACAATCATTTGAAGCATCAACAGTATGACAAAATACATTTTTTACTCCTGATCAAAAAAAAAAAAAAATCCTTCAGCAATGAGTCCAAAACAAAAATCACTTTTTAGAAACCTTTTTCACTTTTTTTTTTTTTAATGTGTCACTGACTTCTCAATGCCAAAATGTTCTGTTCTTCCAAGTTCCATTCCTGACACCTAAAACACCTTAGAAAGTTTCCACTGTAAGAAAACCACTATTCATCATCACATTTATAGCAAACTGCATGACATCACGGCCAACAGTTTTTACACTCGTTGAGGCAACGGATTGAGGATGGAAAGGATGAGCCCAGCGGTCTGTGAGCACTGGTGCCAGCGGTGTCGGCGCACGGGGTGGGAGTGCGCTCCGGAGAAACTTAATGGGCACGGGAAGTGGCTGCGGATGGAAGGGGTGGGGGGGAGGTATGGCTCACTCTGTGCCGGACCTGGCGAAGGTGGCAGCGTTGGTATTACTTTCTCCTGCGTTTTCTTTTTCTTTGTCTCCCCTCGCGTGCCCGATGGTGCCCAGTTTAACACGGGGTCGCGCCCCCCCACTCTCCCCTGATCATCCTGCGCTGCATCCCCGCCCGACTCCGCCCGCTTGGCATTCCCCGTCCCCATAGGGTATAAAGTTTAATTAGATTCTGGCAGTTCCCGTGCCAACCAAGAGAATCACCTCTTCTTCCTGGGATCCCACCTTTAGATTTATCAAGGGCTCCTAATGGGACTTCTAATTACGAAATCCCAGACCTCTCCATTCAGTATCTTCAAAAGCCAGTAACGACATCACCTTTCCTTTTTCCTTCAACTTGGGGCATTCTCTCTCAAAGTGCCCCGCTTCCCCACACTTAAAACATCCCGCTGGGGAGGAAACATCTACATTGCCTGCCCAGGCTGTCCTTTACCTTCCCCCAACACTTCTTCCCCTGACTCCTTTCGTGCCTCTTTCTTTGTTCCATTCAATACACTCCTGTCTTCCTTCATATTCCAATCACACATATCAAATTTCCAACCATTATCGACAAACTCTATCCATTTGCTCAACTTCCATAATCCCAGTCCAAAGTCATTCTGAGGCTAAATTAAAATTTCATCCCACATTCCTGTGAATTATCTTTTCTTTCTCTTCAAATAAAATGTTTCACATACATTTTAACATCAACTTTAGATTATACCCTGAACATCAAAAAAAATAACACACACTGACTTCCTCACACACACATAACATATCAAGGGGTCAAAAACCTTCCACAAAAACTCACTCACTGATTGCAAAACATTTTACACAAACACACTCCTCGTACATACAGTGCAGAGACCAGCTCTGCAGGCGCCTTTAGTTAAGAGCACACACAATTGCTGCAGCTTAATTTTTTTCTTTTTCCTCTAATGTTTATAGTATACAACCTGAACTGCAGGTTCTTTTTTTTTTTTTTACAGTCTGATAAGTGTTTAACTTATCAGAAAACAATTTGTTTTGAGATTGCGATATTACAATTTGACTTTACAAATCTCATTGTCGTTCTATATGAGTGTTTTAATAACACCTTCTCCTTTTGTTGGAGCTGGTTTCACTATGCTGTTAACAAAATCAATTCCTGTCTTCCTCAGCCCACAAGATCCTTTTCTATTTCAATAGACAATTTTAATTTTTCTTTTTTTCCTCATTCAGGAACGTTAAGTTGAACTGATACGTTTAGTTTATAAAACAATCCTCTCTGTGACACTACATTTATTTTGTCAAATGACAGGGACAATGAGAAAGACACAGACATCAACAAAAAGACCAGTCCCACTTTACTCTCTATGTCAAAATGTCACAGAAAACAAGACAATGCATTCAGCCACCACAAAAAGTCCAATACACTCTGAGCAACAACAACAACAAAAACCAAAACAAAATGACAAAAACAAAACAACACACATAATCATTTATATATTATGAAAGTTTTCAGGTGAGCTCAGTCGATGTCAATAATTGGATGCTTGGAGGCAACAAAATCTAAGGTCCACAAACACTCATGCTGCCAAAACTTGTTTCCTCATCTCTTTAGACCACATAAAACAACAGTACTGTATCCTGAGTACCCGACATGTCTTCTCAGCTTCCAACATCCTCCCAACGGACTATCTGGAAGAATGTTCCCGGGACCCTTTTCCTCGTCCCTTTTATTTCCCTCAGGCCTGGCACTTCTATTTCCCATTCTGACTTCCCGAGACTGGAGGAGGCCGTGTCCCATGGGAGTGACCCAGTATTCACAGAAGCTGTAACTGTGGGGAGGAACTCACGACAAAGCAGCTTATTAAAATTAAGCCCAGAAGAGGCCATGTCCCAAGGGCCATATCCCATGACCCCGTATCTGTAGAAACTGCAATTGTGGTGAAGAATCAACTCTAGAGATATTCACTGAGGACTGTGTCCCGTGGAAGGGACCCTGTATCAGCCAAAGCCGCAGCTGCTTTGTCCCTGCTTGTGTGCCTCTGCCCGGGGCCTGTTTCAGAGATCTGCTGGACTGTGAGTTAAGGAGAATAAATTTACTCTTGGCATTTTATCTGTGGTTATGTGGTTGTTCCTGAGTTTGCCCATGTCAGCTCACACAGCATAAAACACAAGTCATTCATGGGAAGGATTTCTACATATGGAGAAGTGAGGCAATGGGAGAAGAAATGTCATATATATATATCAGTGTGTATATATATATATATATATATACACACATGATGTTATAAACTTATTTTATAAATATCCCCTAATGCCAACGAAGTAAAAATTCTTCAAACAGTGTGACTTTTTTACATTTTTGTACTAAGGTAAAAAAGCCAGTAGCAAAAGAATCATAAATCAAGGCACCTCAAATCTTCAGCCTAATGCAATAAAGAACCTTAAAAATGTGCTCATCTTACTTCCCTGGATCCTCCTTCCGGCCCTTCTTTTAGATGGGCATCACGTTTTTCTAATTTCCAGTCAACTGGGACCTCCCCACTTAGCCAGGACTGCTGATGAAGGAAAGTGGCTTGGTGACTTCTTCTGCCAGCTCTCTCAGTATCCTTGTGTGTATCCCATTCGGCCTCAGAGACTTGTGTGTGCCTAAGTGGTGTAGCACGTTGCTAACCGCTTTCCCCTTGGATTATGGGGGCTTCATTCTGCTCCCCATCCTTGTCTTCCAGCTCAGGGGGCTAGGTATCTGGAGAACAACTGCTCTTACTATTGAAGACTGAGGCAAAGAAGGCATTAAGAAGGCATTTACGGCAGCAGCCAGGTTAAGTTCTAGTTTGGCTTTGGTCCTTCTAATTTTTTCCCCGTGTAGCCTTGTCATGGTTTGACACGACAGCCTTTTCTGGTAAGGAGGAAGGGGCTGTAAAGATGGCTTCTGTAAGAAGTTGCTCACAACTCTCCCCAGCTCTGAGCCAGACCCACTTCTGGGGCTGAGCCAATTAGACGCCTCCATGATCACTTTTTAAGAAGAAGCTGGAAGAGGAGGCTTCTTCCTCCTTCTTCTTCCCGTTTCTTCTTTCTTCTGTCCCTTCTTCTTCTGGCTGGTGGTGATGCAAGGAGTAGGAAGAGTGAGAGAAACAACCATGCGGACTCCAAGGTCAGTGATGAAAGAGAGAAGGAGGTGTGCTGGAGCAGAGACTCCCCTGCATTTTACAGAGGGAACTGGTGAAGCTGAGATTTATTTTCATTTCTTTAAAGACCCTGCATCAGCGGTGGAGACTCATTTTGATAATAACTCCATATCCCTGATATGGACAGAGATTCATTTTGCTAAAGCTGGGCCCAGACCAGGGGCAGCGATTCACTTCATTAAAGGCCCCGAGCCAGGAACTATGGCTGGAGGACGCTATGTCTTGAGGGAGGGACCCAGTCACTTCACCACAGACCCTGAGCCAGGGGCAGCGATTCTCTTCATTAAAACTACGGCCAGAGCAGGCCGTGTCCCAAGGGAGAGACCCTTTATCACTATGGCCAGAGCAGGCCGTGTCCCAAGGGAGAGACCCTTTATCACTATGGCCAGAGCAAGCCATGTCCCGAGGAAGGGACCCAATATCCACAGCTGTAACAGTGGGAAGGAACCCATGACAAAGCAGCTCGCTAAACTTATGACCAAAAGAGGCCGTGTCCCTAGGGAGGGACCCTCTATCTGCAGAAACTGCAACCATGATGAAGAATCCACACCAGAGATATTCACTAAGGACTGCGTCCCGTGTGAAGGACCCTGTATTGGCAGAAGCTGCAGCTGCTGGAAACAACCCACACCAGAGAGGTTTGTTAAGGACTATGTCCCGGGGGAGGAACCCCGTGTTGGAGCGGGGGAAGAATGACAGCAGTTGTCCTCATCTGAGAAGAGAGAAGCGGCAGAGCCCATCTGTGAGAGACTGACTACGTCCCCCATTCCCTGCCCCCCTGAGCCGTTGAGGGGGGAGGAGGTAGAGATATCGGGAGCAGTGAGCTGGGCCTGGGAAGAAAGGAGGGATGGGGGAGGGAGATCTTAAAGTGCTGATTGTAATTTTCTCATCATCCTACTCCCTTTTTGCTTTTATTCTGTTCTGTTTCTTGTAGAATAAACTTTCCTACTTTCTAAGTCGAGTACTAGAGTCTGTTTTGCCCAGAACCATAATTGGCAGTGAGCCCTCCCTGCCCTTGTCTTAATCCACAACAACCTTGCTTATCTTTTTCCTCCCATTTTGCTGGGGCCTCTGCCGTCCTAACAAGGGTGGGGGTGAATGGGGGCACCAAGCAAGAGACTGTCGTGTTGCTGCTGTGCTAGCTGGGCCAAATCACGACATAGCCACAGTCTATCAGCTTAAAAACCCAACTTAAAGCATGATCCTGTATAATTAGAGAAAATTGAAAAAAATCAGAGTCTTGATATAAAACTGGGAGATATGTAATATCATTATATATGAAATGATATATGATATATGTAATATCATTATATATTATATATATATTATTATAAAGGTTTTGAGTGATACTATGGTGCAAGCTTGTAAATCAGAAAGATAAATATGCATTGTTGTGTTTAGTTTGAAATAGGGATTGTATGGATTAAAATGTAGTTGTGTTCTTAAAACCAAATACCTGACATTTATGGTTGGAGTGATCTCCAGCTTCCAAAAGTAGAGCTCTGGACAGTTTCTCGAGAATTCAGAGGCGTCACCTCAATCACTAATTGGCCAGGCCTTGGTCAGCGGTGGATTTATCTCTAGAATTGACTAGCCCTAGCCCTATCAGCTACAGGGGAAGCTTCTGGCAGCTCTCTGTTTAAAGAAGCCACCCCTGTATCCTCCACTACCAAAACCTGGCTCAGGCAAAACCGCTCCAGGGAGGAAGTGATGGGCCTAACTAGGTTAGTGAATTATCTTCTTTAAAAAATTAGGTATTAAGCATGTTATTAATACTATTGTTTTAGTCAATTAAGGTTAATTTAGGTTAGAGATAACTTAAGACTTAACGTAGCCTTGTAATTAAAATCCTAAATAGTTTTTTTAACAACTAGGTATTTTTTAAACTTACATATTCTTAGAGAAAATTCCTCACTCAAAATTTTCCTTGGTTCTTATAAGAGGTAGATTTTTCCAGTTTTTCTTGTTGGATGTTTATGGTATATGAATTAAGTCAAAATACTGACTGCATTTTATTCGGTCCTAGGTGATTTGCAAGTCAGATGCTCCTACAGGGGATGTTCTCCTTGATGAAGCTCTGAAACACATAAAAGAGACACAGCCTCCTGAAACAGTACAAAATTGGATTGAGCTGCTTAGTGGTAAGCCTTGAACATAATGTATTTGGGGTTTTTTTTCCACCCAATAAAGCTAATTATCACTAGAAATTATAAGATTTTGGGGAGATAGTATGCAAAAAAGTTAATTAGTTTGTTCTCTAGATTAGTCTTTTGTTGATTGTAGGCTTTAATAAAAAGTAAGCACCTGTTGCTTTTTATTTAACTTGCTACAGAAAAGATACAGATGGTAATGTCAGAGGACATCTCTACTCTGTCGAAGAGGTGTCTTCTTCTGACTCTGAAGTAAATCAAGACTGCACCCTGGATATATAACTGCCTTTCTCTGTAACTGAAAAAGAGAGTTAGTGGAAGTTTGGAGTATAGCCATATGGATTCAGTATTCAGATCTTTTGATAAAGAAAGGAGATAAGGAGCTCACTGTTCAGATGTAAAAATTGAGAGTGATTTGACCATTAATCATAAAGAAACAATAAAGAATTAGGAATTCTATTTTCCCATTAACTGGAGTAATGTAGCAAATATTTTCAAATATTAGATACTTATAGTTTTTCAAAACAAAGTCTTCAAGATGAGTAATTTGCACACAAACTTTCCCATAAAACTAATAAATTGTTGCTAAAAAACCAAAATGTCAATTAGATTTCATCTTTACAGTTGCAGTTAACACTTCTTATATACCTCCCCAATGTTTGTATTCTCAGGCTGCATAAATTAAACTGAAATTAACAATGACCATCTTTTAACATGCAGTGCTTTTATTGTGGGTTTGTTTGTTTTCTGTAGACAAAATTCATCACTAAGGCTTGTCTGTTTTTACAAAACACAAAATGCAGCTTCTCTGGAGTAAATCAGAACTGTAATTAGTTGTGCTAACAGTACAGAAAAAAACCCCACTGTTATGTCAACAATATGACTTCGAAAGGTAGGATGTAATGAGACTTGAAGTTGTCTATTGAAATCTATTTCTTATGTGTAACAACAGATAAATAAGTTTAAAAAATGAGCAAAATCTCTCCTGCTTTCTTTGTCTTCTTGTTTTTCTTATGCTCTTCCCATTCATCCTGTACCACCTGAAACAGCCTTCCTGTTCACAAACAGCAGTTCATACTGCTGCCCTCGCCATCCCTTCCCTCTTGCTCCTTGACTGTCAGGCAGAGAGGGCAGAGAGAATAACAAAGCAGCCCTTGTCAGTAGGGGACATGGCTGCTGTGTAGCCTTGCAGGTTAGTTCTTGCTCAGCTCTCCTTCACTTTTACAGCCTACAAAACCAATTAATTTTTCTTGTCCCAAACACATAATTTGTGTTGATGTTTCACCTTCTCTCACAGTGCGGAGCACATCAAGTTAGCACTGATTGAAAACAGGTCAACTAATGAATGATCAATGTTGTCAGTTTTCCTTGAGCTGAGCTAAGGTTTCCTGACCCTGCTGAGCTTTGACTCTGGGAAGATAGTCATCATCAGTGCCGTGGCTGAGACTTAAATGAATAATTTTACTACACATGGGTACTTAATTACTAGTTCTTAGATGACATTAGGGTTCTTTGCGTTTCCCATGGTTTAGAGAACTGCCCTTTGAAGAAGAAATATTTCAGTGTTTTATTTTGGGTTTTTGATAAACTCTATTAGAATTTTACTTTAGAGCCTGATCATGGAAAATACATACTTTATTCATAATTGTCAGTGATGTGAAGAATGCTGCTTGAAGTTAGTGTTCAAAGCCATCAAGGAAATATTTATATGGACATTTAAGGTGATGTTTACCAGGCTGATCTTGTTTATAGGATAGCCTATAAGGGAAGCAAGTATAGGGAATACAGAAGTTTCAATCAAAATGTCAGGTCTTCCTGTAGATATAACAAACATCTGTCTCTTTGAACAGGCAAATGCTTGTGTAATTGAAGAGATTTGTCACAAGGTGTCACCACAGTAATGATTTTTATTTTATAGCCACATCCACCTAACAAATTTAGAAATGTCTAGAAAATTACCTTTGCCCTGTGAAAAACTATAAGGAAATTACTTTTCTTTTTGGTGGACAATACTTTCATTGATGATCAAGTGGGGGAATCACATTCAATGAGAATATGACTCCTACGGAGACTTGTGGAGTTCAGGCCTGGGTGGGTTCTCCACCTTCCAGTATGCAATTGGTGTCACCTGATTTGTTTAATTGTCTGTTACTTGGATACAGTGTCTCCTACTGTGGATACAGTGACACTTTCCATCACAATGAGAGAAAAATTAATGTGTGTATCATTATTATTATTCATAGAATCATAGAATGGTAGGGATTGGAAAGGACCTCTAGAGATCATGTAGTCCAACCCCCTTGCTAAAGCAGGTTCACCTAGATCAGGAACGCATCCTCTAGACAACCTCCCTGGGCAGTGTGTTACAGTGATACATCACCCTTACAGTAAAGTTTTTTCCTTATGTTTAAGTGGATTTTTTTGTGTTCCAGCTTATGTCCATGTGGAGGTTTAGCCCTGACTGAGTGCCCACTAAGTTGTTCTATCACTCCCCCTCCTAAAATGGGCAGAGAAGAGAGAAATATAACAAAAGGTTCACGAGTCGAGATAAAGACAGGGAGATCACTCAGCAATTACTGTCACGGGAAAAACAGACTCAGCTTGGGGAGAAATGGTTCGCTTTATTGACAAACAATTAAAACAGAATAGGGAAAATGAAAAATAAAATCTGAATTTTAAAACACCTTCCCCCACCCATCCTTTTTTCCAGGACTCTTTATCCTTCCCCCTAGCGGCACAGGGGGATGGAGTATGGAGGTTACAGTCAGTTCATTACTGATGGACTTTGCAGCTGCTTCTTCTCAGGGGAGGCCTCCTCACACTTCCCACTGCTACAGTGTGGGGTCCTTTCCACAGGGTGCAGTCTTCCACAAACTGCCCCAATGTGAGTCATCCACAGGGAAAACAGATCTTCAGGAACAGACTGCTCCAGCGTGGGTCCCCCATGGGGTTGCAAGTCCTGCCAGGAAACCTAGTCCAGCGTGGGCTCCACTCTCTATGGGTTCAAAGGTCCTGCCAGGAACTTGCTCCAGTGTGGGCTTCCCACAGTGTCATAGCCTCCTTCAGGGATCCACCCGCTCTGGCGTGGGGTCCTCCACGGGCTGTGAGTGGAACTCTCCTCCCCTGTGAACCTTTATGGGTTGCAGGGGGACAGCCTGCCTCACTATGGTCTTCATCACAGTTCCTAGGGGAATCTTTCTTCCAGTGCCTGGGTACCTCCCACTCATTCTCCACTGACTTTAGTGTCTGAAGAGATGTTCTCACATTCTCACTCTCTTCTGCTGCTACTGCCATTTAGCAACTGCACAGAAACTTCTCAAGTAGATTAGTCGCAGAGGTATTACCTCAGTCACTAATTGTCTCAGCCTTGGTCAGTGGTGGGTCCACCTTAGAATTGACTGGCATTAGCCCTATCAGATACAGGGGAAGCTTCTAGCAGATCTTTGTTTAAAGAAGCCACCTCTGTAGCCTCTGCTACCAAAACCTGGCCCCACAAAACCACTTACCCCTTGTCCTTTCGCTGGAGACAACAGAAAAAAAAGCATCACTACATCCTCCTGATATCCACCATTTAGGTACTTGTGTTAATGAGGTCCTCCCTCAGTCTCCTCCAGACTGAACAGTCCCAGATCCTGCAGCCTTTCCTCATAAGAAAGATGTTCCAGTCCCCTGATCATCTTGGTGGCCCTCCACTGGACTCCCTATAGAAGTTCTGTCCCTTTTGAGCTGGGGAGCCCAGAACTGGATACAGTACTACAGATGAGGCCTCACCAGGGCAGAGCAGAGGGGGAGGATGATGTCCCTTGACCTGCTGGACACACTCTTCTTGATGCATCCCAGAATGCCATTGGCCTTCTTGGCCAGGAGGGCACATTGCTGCCTCATGTTTAGTTTGCTGTCCACCAGAACACCGAGATCCCTTTCCATAGAGCTGCTCTCCAGCAGGTCAACCAGGCCAGTACAGGTCCAGCCTGTACTGGTGCATGGGGTTGTTCCTCCCCAGGTGCAGGACTTGCCCTTGTTGAACCTCATGAGATTCCTCTCTGCCCAACTCTCAAGCTGATCAAGATCTCACTGAATGGCAGCAAAGCCTTTCAAGGAATCATCCAGTCCTCCCATTTTGGTGTAATCAGCAAACTTGCTGAGGGTACACTCTGTCCCCTCATCCAGGTTGTTGATGAATATGTTGAATATGACTGGTCCCAGAAATTGCCTCTGTGGAACCCCGCTGGCCACAGGTCTCCAACTCAATTCTGTGCTGTTGATCACCACCCTCTGGGCTCTGTCATTCAGCCAGTTCTCAATCCACCTCACCGTCCACTCATCCAAGCCACACTGCTGGAGCTTTCCAATGAGGATTTTATGTGAGACAGTGTCAAAATCCCGGTAGATGACATCCACTGCTCTCCCCTCTTATAGCCATCCAGTCATGCCATCATAGAAGGCTATCAGATTGGTCAACCATGATTTCCCTTTGGTGAATCCATGTTGACTCCCCCTGATAACTAACTTTTTCTTTTGTGTGTTTGGAGATGACATCTACAATGAGCTGTTCCATCACCTTTCCAGGAATAGAGGTGAGGCTGACTGGCTTGTAGTTTCCTGGGTCCTCCTTCTTCCCCCTTTTGAAGACTGGAGTGACTTTGACATTTCTTTCAGTAGTCAGGCACCTCGCCTGTTCTCCATGATTGTTCAAAAATGATTTGGAGTGGTTTAGCAATAACATCAAACAACTCCCTCAGCTCTTGTGGGTGCATCCCATCAGGACCCGTGGATTTATGGGTGTCCAGCTTGCCAGGTCTCTAAACCAATCCGTCTTCACCAAGGGAAGGTTGTCCATTCTCCAGATTATCTCACTATCCTCCAGGGATTGGGCTTCCCAAGGGCCAGCCTTAGCAGTTGTAGTGGTTTAGCCCTGGCTGGGTGCCAGGTGCCCACGAAGTCGTAATATCACTCCCACTCCTAAACTGGAGAGGGGACAGAGAGAAATATAACGAGAGGTTTGTGAGTCGAGATAAGGACAGGGAGATCACTCAGAAATTAGTGTCACGGACAAAACAGACTCAACTTGGGGAGAAAAAAAGTTTGATTTATTAATGAACCATCAGAACAGGGAGATGAGAAATAAAACCAAATCTTAAAACACCTCTCCCCACCCGTCCCTCTTCCCAGGGCTCTATTTCCTTCCCCCCAGTGTTGCGGGGGATGTGGGATGGGAGTTATGGTCAGTTCATTACAGATAAACTTTGCCACTGCTTCTTCTCAGGGGGAGGCCTCCTCACACTTCCCACTGCTACAGTGTGGGGTCTCTCCCACAGGAGATAGGCCTTCATGAACTTCTCCAATGTGGGTCCTTCCCATGGTCTACAGTTCTTCACAAATTGCTCTGGCATGGGGCCTCCCATGGGGGGCAACTCTTCACACACTGCTACAATGTGGGTCATCCACCAGGAGAACAGTCCTTCAGGTACCAACTGCTCCAGTATGGGTCTCCCACAGGATCACAAGTCATGACAGCAAACGTGTTCTCTGGCATGGGCTCCTCTCTTCCCACAGGCTCCCAGGTCCTGCCAGGAACTTGCTACAGTGTGGGCTTTCCACAGAGTCACAGTCTCCTTCAGGCATCCACCCACTCCGGCGTGGGGTCCTCCACGTGCTACAGGTGAATATCTGCTCCCTGGTGGTCCTCCATGGACTGCAGGGGGACAATCTGCCTTACCATGGTCCTCACCACAGGTCACAGAGGAATCTTTCTTTCAGGGACTAAGCACCCTTCTCCCCCTCTTTTTCCACTGACATTGGTGTCTGCGGAGATGTTTTCATATTCTCACTCCTTGTTGCTGCTGCAGTTTAGCAACTGCACAACAACTTCTTCTCCTTCTCAAATATGTTATTCACAGAGGCATTACTTCAGTCACTAATTGGCCAGGCCTCAGTCAGCTGCGAGTCCATCTTAGAGTTGACTGCCATTAGCCCTATCAGATCTTTGCTTAAAGAAGCCACCCCTGTAGTCCCTGTGCTACCAGATCCTGACCCAGGCAAAACCACTACACCCAGGCTGGCCATCAGGTATTCGATACCATACTGACATCATGCCCAGTATGTATGTAGGGAGCTAGCTGGAAGAAACTCCTCTGGGATCACGGTTTTTGGCTGCCGGTCTGGAGCGGTCAGTCGGGTCAGGTCCCGGGTTGTGAGCAATTGTGTCACACACTAGTCCCTTTTGTATATTCCCTCATTTATTGTTATAACTGTTCCTCCTTAACTTGTTTTGATCTATTAAACTGTTCTTATTTCAACCTACGCTTTTTTTTTCTTTATCTTTTCTCTGATCCCCTCCCCATTCCGCTGGGAGGGGGAGGAGTTGTGGGGCTTTTTTTACCTTTTCCTGGCTGGTCACTGCAGCCAAGATTGCCTCCAACCAGGGACCAAGGATTGTGATTTTGAGTCAGCTCTTGGCTGTTTGTAGAAGGCCTCATCCACTTCCTGTTCATGATCAGGTAGCCTGTAGAAAACTCCCACAACAGTGTCACCCACATTACTCTGCCCCTTAATTCTCACCCATAAACATTCAACCTGCCCCTCATTGCTGCCTAGGCAGAGCTTAATACACTCTAATTACTCTCTCACATAGAGAGAGATCAACTTTCCTAAATAGTATATAACTAACTATTCATGACTGTGCTCCAGGTATGTGAGCTGTCTTAATATTATTATTAATTATTTAGCCAATGATTTAAAAAAAAAAGCTGATATACAAATTCTTAAATAATTTATGGGAAAAACTCCATCTATGTAAGATATACTTTATGCTGTTTCATCCCTCACCTCTTAAAATGCACAGGCTCTTTTATATCTGAAAGAGATTTTAATATTTAGAATAAATATTTAGGCTGGGCATAAAATTTTATCTTGTTAAGTAAACTCTTAAGCAAAGATGATTTCTCAGTGCTTAGCAACTTTAGCTTTCTCAGTAGCTGTTGATGCTGATTTTATGCTTTTAAAATTCCTTTCTCTAAGTGCACAAGCTTACACACTCTGAAGTGCCCAGTTCTCCTGCCTTAACAAAACAAAACAAAACAAAAATTATAGAAACATCAAAGCCCCAGTCCAACGCGTACCTGTATGTAATGCGCGCAGTCACACATTGCATGTTGCTGTTTCACCTGGTGGTGGCAGGGAGAGAAGAATGTAAACCTGAAGAAATAGAGAAATGAGTAATAGATTAGGTGTACATTAGCTTGTCTCTGGGGCAGAAAGAATGGCAATGACACTTCTTCCAGCTTCTGAATTGATAAAAGGCTGGAAGTAGACAAATGGACAAGACTGGAGGACGTGGTTATTTTTGTTTTTATTAACTCTTCATGATTGTGTGGTGGTTTGTTTGGTGGTTTGTTTTTGGGGGGTTGTTGGTTTTGTTTGTTTTTTTTCCTTCAGTACAAGAGTACTTATTTGTCGTATTCTTAATCAAAATATGGCTTAGCATTTCATCCAAACTTTAAATGTACACTGAAACTTTTAAAAGAAGCTCTCCTGGTCTCTGTCTCTGCATTGATCTGGGTAGGTCAGAGATCAGAGAAATGCTTACATGAACACAATATCTTAGTGTAATAGTCAGCTATATGAAGTTGACAGCTCATTCTGCAGTGGGGAGGAGGGAGAATTATTGTAATAGTACAGCTTAAAGTTTGCCTGACTTGGGTTTTTTGCTTGTTTATTTAGGTGAAACATGGAACCCATTGAAGTTGCACTACCAGTTGCGAAATGTCCGTGAACGGTTAGCTAAAAATCTAGTGGAAAAAGGTGTACTGACAACAGAGAAACAGAACTTCCTTCTTTTTGACATGACTACGCACCCTCTCACCAACAACAATATTAAACAGCGCCTCATCAAAAAGATTCAAGAAGCAGTTCTTGACAAATGGGTGAATGACCCTCACCGCATGGACAAGCGCTTGTTGGCACTTGTTTATTTATCCCATGCTTCAGATGTTCTGGAGAATGCTTTTGCCCCGCTTTTGGATGAGCAGTATGATTTAGCCACAAAGAGAGTGCGACAGCTTCTGGATTTAGACCCTGAGGTTGAATGTATGAAAGCCAACACGAATGAGGTTCTGTGGGCTGTTGTAGCAGCTTTCACAAAATAACTGCGCTCAGACTGAAATGTTCTCTCTTCTTTCATGTAAACCAGTTGTTTCTCTTCTATTTACTGTTCATGTTTTCTGTAATTTGTACCTTCTCACATGATGAATCAACTCTTGTTTAATGGGAATTATGTGGTGTATTCCCTCTTTCTCTGTGTAACTGTATACAGGATTCTGCTGGTATGGGACCCTCCTGTTTAAAAATAATTGGAAAAGGTTTTACTGCCATATTGGCATTCTATTTCTTATTCAATTTATCTGAAATACTTTGTTTAATCTGTTTTTCATCTTACTGTTATTGAAGGGGTTTAACATGGAAAGTACCTCAAGGACAAAGTGTGTATGCAGTTGGATCACTCATCTCAACTGACACAGATGTATGCATGCATCAGTACTTCTGCAGTACAATTCATAACAGATTGAAAAAGAGCCTTTTAAAGTCACCAAAGCTCCATGTTCAAGTGTCTGTCAGGATGTTTTATACATAGATGTTGTTACAATTATATCTAACAAAATTGCTTTAAAAAGCAGAAATGCCACTAAGCAGCTTTGCTAAGAGTTCCTGTAAAATGTTCCATACATTTTACTTTTCATGCAAGTCTCTTGTGTACTTATGTTTTCATTATAATGAAAACTGAGTCATAAGGCTAGTGTAGAAAGGTCCAATTGTTTAATAAATCAGTTTTGGGATTGGATACATTCCATTATATTGTATATATAGTTCAAATTGTATATTAAAAACTGTCCTATCTTAGTATTTTGCAAGATCCACTTAGTTATACACCTGATGCCCCTTATTTGCTATCAGCCATTGCCATTCAAGGGAAAAAAAGGCCTCCTGTAAAGAGCAATTATATGAAAGCTATTTGTTTCCAGTGTATACAGAATTTGCCATCCTGGTATTCTCAGTCTATGCATTGCCTTTAATACTTAGTGTATAGAAAAAGACCTATTTATATCATTGTTTGTGGTTTTTTTTCTTCTTCCCTCCTCCCCTCTGTATGGAAGATACTTGTTACCAGTACAATTCTTGAGTGCATTTTTTAATTTTGTTTGTAAACAAATGAATGTTTGTCTCAAACCTCATAATCTGTTTTTCACTTTGAATACAAAAAGTCAGTCCTAGCAGATGTTGCATGTAAATGGTTTGCAAGTAATGACTGCATTTCAGATTATTAACATTTCTGTAATGGGATACTCTAATGTATTTAAATTTTTTTATTAACAATTATGCTGATTAGCACACTCTTGTAAAAATAATACAAAACTTTGGCTTTTTAAAATTTATTGCCTCTTGGCCACTGCTTGTTATCTCCCATTGGTTTCACAGTGTAAATCTTATGCATTTAACAAATTAAGTTGGGGTTTTTTTTCCCCTCATAACAATGAAGATTTATATTGGGGCTTACAGGTGTTTAGAAACTTTTTTTGGTTACTATTCAGAGCAAGAATACTAGATGGTATATAACTGTAGAGTTGAAATTTATGGGATCCCTTCATCTGTATACTGGCTTTTTACCTATAGTAAATAAACTTTTATCTTAAAAGTGCCTGAAACAGAGTGAGCATGGAATTTTTATTTTTTGTTGCTAATTAGAAAAGCTTTATTGCAGAACTGAAAGCTTTACTTAATAACCTTATTATTAGAAAGGAAGAGTTTATATAAAGTAGATCAAACTGACAATCAGTGGTGTTGCTCAGATCTGCAGGATTCATGGCTGAGACAGACTGAGTTAGCTAGTGACTGTGTAGCTGTGCCTACCATGGGTAGACATCTTCTATCTTCCAATTTTTCACTTAATTTTAAATTATTTAGATGCTTAAGTAGTTGACTACTTACAAGTCTACAAATCCTACAACTTAAATTCATCATCCCTATATAACATTTTTTAAATAAAGATTTTTAAGATATGGTCCTTAACATTTAGTGGCACACTATTTTTTTAGTTCTTAAATTATTAGAAAAATTGAATTAAAAGTATATTATAAGATATTTTAAACCTTGGTGTACAAATAAAACTATAAATGATGTTCTCCCAGTTGTAAGATTCTGTGTTTAAAACTTTGAGGAGCTTGGGCATGAACTTTGGACATTTTCTTTTAAACAATTTTTAAACATGATTGTGTTGTCCCAAAAAATGAGGTTTGTCACCCAATGTGCAGATGTTCAATTCAGACACAAGATGGAGTTATTTTATTTTATTATGTGAATGCATATGCACAGTTGCCTGTCCCAAGACAGCACACTGTGGTCCCAAAACTATGATTATTTATATACACAATTTTAATGTATTCAATACATTAATACATATGCATTAATATTCCTCTAAATGATTGGTCAAAATTTCTTTGCCTAGCATGTAAATTAGCAGGCATGCCCACTTTGCCTTCTCCCCTGCCTTCTTTTGAAGTGTAGTTGGAGTCGGTGGGCCATGAGTCGGTGCTCTCGATCTCCCCCTGCTGGAAATACCCTTTCCCTAGTTTCTTCATAGCTTGGCAGGCATAGGCGATTCGTTGCATTCTCTTGACATGCATGTACAATAGTGAATTGTTTCAAGTTAAATCGTTGTTCTTACAGTGTTCCTAATAAAGTTGTCCTCGTTGTTTTGACATTTCAACATCAATTGCTTAAATTGGAGAAAAAAATTAAAGTTGCTGTTTTATATTTGATAGCTTACATAATACTTTCTGTACTTGACAGCATATGCTAACTCACTGCTTTCATTGTCACTCTCCTGTGATGTGTTTTCTCATTTTCTGTTGCTCTTGGAGAAGAAAGAAAATTAACTAGGTGGAAAGGTCAGAAAAAATAGTGGAGTATTCAAGAGCAAGTGCTGTGCTTTGTATTGATAGCAAGAAAGGTGTTGATAACACACCAGTGTTTTGGCTACTGCTGAGAAGTGCTCGAACAGCATCAAGGCTATCTCTCCAATGTTCCCCCTGCACCTAGGGCTGGGGGTGGGCAAGATCTTGGGAGGGGACATAGCCGGGAGAGCTGACCCAAACTGACCAAAGGGATATTCCATACCATATGCTGTCTGCTCAGCAATAGCATTTGTTATGACATTTGTCTTCTGGAGCAACCACTAAGCGTACTGAGGCCCTGCTTCCCAAGAAGTGGCTGGACATTGCCTGCTGATGGGAAGTAGAGAATAAATTGTTTTTCTTTGCTTCCATGTGACCTTTGCTGTTGCTTTATTAAACTGCCTTTGTCTTGATCCACAATGGTTTTTTTCCACTTTGTTTTCTCTCCCCTGTCCTGCTGAAGAGGGGAGTGATAGAGTGACTTAGTGAGCACCTGGCATCCAGCCAAGGTCAACTCACTATAGTCCTTTTTGGCATCCAGTGTGGGGCTCGAGATGTCAGTTTTGCATTAAATGTGCTATAACTATAGTAGTTATTAAGTGCAAAGCTCCTGTGTGGGACATGGAGTTCTGTTGGCTGCATTGCTTATCTCTCTATTTTGCTGAGCTTGGGAACATGTTAATACAAATAATGGCTATGTGCTTTGTTCTGGCATTGACAGCCTCACTGTGCTGGGGGTGCTATTTTGTGGGGGACGATGAAGGAACTTGAGAATGTGCTGGTACAAATAATAGCTATGTACTTCATGCTGGCATTGATGGTCTTGCTGTGCTATGGAAGCTATCTTGTGGAGAAGATGAGGGGGAATACATCTCTCCCTACTCAGGACTGATGTGGATGGGTTTATTATGCAGGATCCCAAAGTCCTTATTCACCCTTATGTGAACTCTTTAATATTACTAATTAATATGGTTGGCATATTATGGATTTTGTGGAATCTAGTCTCATCCTGGTCTAAGAGAAGACAAATTTTGGGTGAGACAATACTGAAACGTGCCCTGAGGCAGCTGGGCCCTGGGTGGCAGGGTGTGTGGAAGGATTTGGGCAGATTCCTATGACAGTTATCTCCCATAACCTTGAATTTTACACCTGAACAGTGCCACCTGAAAAAAGGATGCCTTCCCTACCCCAGTAAAAACCAACAACTTCTAGCACCAGGGCCTGACCTGTGCCTACTGAGCCACAGTTCAGTACTCTCAGAGGACTGTGGTTGAGGTAGGGACCTAAACTGCATCTGAGGCCATGGTTGAGACAGGGATTCAAACAACAGTAACTACAATATTTGCACAGAAAAAGAAAAGAGGTCAACAGGTCCATATCGTGGGGTGACAGACACAAGCTGGAACACCGGAAGTTCCACTTGAACAGAAGGAAAAACTTTCCTGTGAGAGTGATGGAGAACTGGAACAGGCTGCCCAGAGAGGTTGTGGAGTCTCCTTCTCTGGAGATTTTCAAAACCTACCTGCATGCATTCCTGTGCAACCTGATCAAGGGGAACCTGCTTTAGCAGGGGGGTTGGCCTAGATGATCTCTAGAGGTCCCTTCCAACCCCTATCATTCTGTGATATCATCAATTAGTAAGGGAGGAGGAGGAAGTGGAGGAATGGTTAGATCAAGAAGCCAGTCCTTCAGCAAATAAATGGGAAGAAGGAGAGAGAAAAATCAAATAGAATGCAGAAACTACCTGGTCTCTGACCTCATCAGAACTTCAAGACATGCAGAAAGATTCCAGCTGCCAGTCAGGTGAGCAGATTGCTGCCTGGCTGCTCCGATGCTGGGATAACAGGGCTGACAGCAATTGGAAGGTAAAGAAGCCCAACAACTGGGATCCCTTGCTAGAAACCAGGGAATTGAGAGAAGAATTGGAAAAGAGTCATCAATTTTCAGTCTCTTGAGATGGCTCCTCTCAAGTTTAAGGGCAAGATACCCATTCAAGGAAGATCTTGTGAATGCCCTAGGAAAGTGGACTACTGCAGATGAAGGTATCCAGTACCTGAGAGAATTAGCTTGCTGGTATTCATCTACAGTGATCTAGACAATGATGAGATCTCAAAGATCCAGAGGATATCCTTAGCACATGGGCCATATAGAGGAAGGCGATTCAAAGCGCCCCAGCATCATGTTCTAACAGTTTGGCAGCAATGTATTGTCTGGATATGAATATGCCATCTGTGGAGAAAGTATCTTCTTGACTTCAAAACTTTGAAGACAATCTCTATATTCCCTCATCCCTATGGGCCAGCGACTTGGCTGTCAGGGGTGCTGCAAGGAGTCAGTCCCCTCCTGCCCCAGCCAGAAGGAAAAGAAACTCCAGACACATGCTGCAAGGTGCACTCTGGTTCTTCCTGAGTGGTCAGGGAGAGGATGTGAGGAAGTGAGATGGTGAACCTTCTACTAAGCTAGAAGCCCGTGTACGTAAACTGAGGGGGAAGACAACTGTTAAGAAGAGGTCACCCAATAAGGCTGTAAGTGTAGTGGCTGTTTGCACCCAAGAAAGCAAACAGTGATCTCCCAGCCATTGAAGGACTAAAGTCAGCTTCCTCGATCCCAGTGAGGAGACTTCTGGTATGGCACTGCAAGGGTCAGACAGTGTGAATACTCTGATGAGGAACAGAAATAGAGGATGTCTGACTTCAGCCAGGAGGAAGAAAGAGATGACTGGGTATATTGGACTGTGTGGATTCAGTGGACTGGCACATCAGACCCATAGAAGTATATGGCTTTGGTAGACACTAATGCTCATTATATGCTGGTGCCATCAGGGTATAGGGGCACAGAACCCATCCAACTCTCTGGAGTGACAGGGAGATGCCAAGAATTGTCCCATTATGACTGGTCCAGAGGCCCTTTGTATCCTTGGCATAGACTACCTTGGAAGAGGGTACTTGAAGGACCCAAAGGGATATTGATGGGCTTTTGGTGTACTACTGTGAACACAGAGAAGATCAAATAGCTATCTACCCTTCCTGGCCTCTCGGAAGATCCTTTCTTTGTGGGATTACTGCGAGTTCAAGAGCAGGTGCCAATTGCTACCAGGACAGTGCACTGGCAGCAATATCACACAAACCAAGACTCCCTGGCTTCCATCCATAAGCCAATTCATCAACTGGAGAGACAAGGGGTCATCAGCAAGACATTCCTCATTTAGTAGTCCCATATGGCCAGTACAAAAGTCTGATGGATGGTGGAGGTTGACAGTAGACTATTGTGGCCTGAACGAAGTGACATCACCACTGAGTGCTGCTATACCAGACATATTAGAGATCCAGTATGAACTGTACTCAAAGGCAGCCAAGTGGTATGCTACCACTGACATCCTCAATGCATTTTTCTAAATCCTTTTGGCAGCAGAGTGCAGGTCACAGTTTGCTTTGATGTGGAGGGGTATCCAATATACCTGGAATTGAGTACCCCGAGGTGGAAGCACAGCCCTACCATTTGCCATGGACTGATCCAAACTGCACTGGAAAAGGGTGATGACCCTGAGCAACTGCAATACATCGATGATATAATTGTGTGGGGCAACAAGGCAGAATAAGTGTTTGAGAAGGGAAAAAGAGTAATTCAGATTAAGGGAGAGAAATTCAGATCAGGGAAAAGTCCACGGAGGAATCCAAAGACAACATTCCAGGAGCAATACTAAATGCAGCAATCCCTTTGGTATGGGCCTTGGAAAAGCCAGGTAGAGAGAAGAGATTCCTGTTGAAATAGAGCTCAAGCCAGGGTAAGAAAAAGACAGTATAAGAAGAAGCATTAGAAGCATGAAAAGAGTTGGGACTCTTGATAAACACCAATTAAAATACGGACTGTTAAAAGAATGTAAATCTGAATTTAATACTCCTATATTTCCACTTAAGAAACCCCAATCTCAGGAGTTTAAGACCTGAGAGAAAACAACTGAATTACAATGTACACTCTGTTGTACCAAATTCATATACATTACTGTTGTACTAAAGAACCAGGCAGCTGCTCTATCACTCCTCCTCCCCCCCCACCACCCCGGGGGGGATGGTGAGGGCAATCAGAAGAAAAAGGTAAAATCTCCTGGGCTGAAATAATGACAAATTCACAGAGCAACACAAAGGGAATGTGGAGAAAAAATGAGGGAGCATGGACATGGATCCCGGGGTATAATGCTAGGCCTGTTGGGGCAAGGCAGCCTGGGCTCTAGTTATATGGATTTGATGCACAATCAAGACCAGAGTCAGAGACATGGTTAAAGCAGTTGCTGTCACGTAGACAGCAGGCTGCTTTCTATTCCCTCAAGGTCAGACTGTTCTTGGCTAAAGGTGGTAAACAACTTTATTCAGTGACTATCACTGAATAAATCTATGCAAGTAGACTAGATCTAAAAAATGAACCATTGAACAATATAGATCCCAATCAACAGATTCTTATTACAGCCAAGATGATGGAACCCCCCCATTAAAAGACCTCATGAAGAAACTCTCAAGGAGCAGGTGTTATGTTTAAGCACTGTTAGAAGATATACTATAGGACCAAACCCACAAACTACTGTGTACATCATAATGAAGAAATGTCAGATCTGTTGTGCAAATAATCCACAAATACAAAGAAAACCACCTGTGTGAGATGTAAAGAGAAAAATCAGCCTTGGGGAACACTGGTAGATAGATTTTTCTGAGTTACCAAGGTGCAATCAGTACAAGTATTTGCTTGTTTTGGTAGATACCTTGTCAGGGTAGCCAGAAAGTTTCCTTATCAGACAAATCAGGTCAAAAGGTTGTTAAAAGACTATTAAAGAAAATCTCTAGATTTAGGATTCCTGAAAGGTTATCTTCTGACAATAGGTTTGATTTTCTTTTGGAAACAATCCAGGGAGTGTTAGAGTTTTTAATTTAAATAAACATTACACAACCCCTGGAGACCCACAGTCTAGCAGAAAAATAGAATCAAACTCTTAAAAGACAAACTGATAAATTATGCCAGGAAACTCATCTTAAATGGATAGATAATTTACCTATTGCCTTGATGAGAATCAGGATTACTCCCAGAGTTAGAAAAGGAATAAGTCCATTTGGAATCCTATATGGTAAACCTTTTCTAGTCAATAGCACTGTAGCACGGGATGATCAAATGAATATTAAAGGAGAAGGAATATTGGAAAACAATTTACCATCTCTTTTACAGGTTTTATCATCCTTACACAGGTACCTTGATTAGCAAACTCCTTTGCCCTGGATACACTGGATTGCAAGATGTTTTGTTTGAGTAGTTTTATAAAGTACCATCCTCTCTGTGAGAAGTGAAAGCATATTTACTAATGTGGCTGTAAATATCTCAGGGTAGTTATTTACTGCTCTATTCTCATATAAATGTTTGTGTGTGTTTGCATTGGTCATACAGGCAGCACACACAAATTTGATTATTTTTGGCATATTCAGGCTTTTTTGTTCTCCTTTCTGCTTTGTTCCACTATACACTATGTAATAGAAATTGTTTGATGTTTAATTGCCTGTCACTCAAGTGCCATTTTACAATATAGAGATATATCAATTAAAATATTCTTCCTCCTCCAATTAATTTTGATTCTTGGCAATGAGATTTTAGTATTTGTATGGAGAATATTCCATTAAATAATTTGGTACTTTATACATTTATTTACTTTTAAATGTATTCTAAGTGAATGACAATGGCCTGTATTTATAACTGAAGAAAGGAAAATTTGTTGTCAGAGCTGTGTAGCTAACTCTGGTGCTCCCAGTGTGGATACAACTTGAGTGCTCCAGTCTGATGAATGTGAAATCATCAGTTCTACACTACCAAAAAAGGTGACATCTGTGCTCTTGTAATGTGTGTGTTGGTGTGTGAGATAGGGAAAGATTTAAATATCACAGTTGCAATTTTCCCCCAATAATTTCTTGAAGTTTGTCTCTTAGTGCTAAGCCCCATATCTCATACATGGTTCTTTTGTGGATGTGGGCAAGCATCAAAAATGGTAGCGCAGCTTGAGAAACATGTGGAAACTCTTTAGAATTGATATTTTTTGTTTGGAGTCTAATCTCCAAGCTAATACAATAGCATCTTTTCAGTGTATACAGGGACTTAAGGAAAATTGAGTCTGTGAGTAGGAAGTCTTGCTTAAAAACAGCCTGCTTTGTGATTAATGATTTTATCTACAGTCTTTTAATACCTCCGGTAGATGGGATGATAGCTCAGAGATAATCACTCTGATGGGATACAAGAAGCATTACCGGTTGGAAGATCTTTTAATAGCTCTCCTCAATATTCATTGGAAATAACCCTACCTCAGGGCAGAGGATGGCCTTAAATATAATAGAGCTTGGATTAGATGCCAACTGATTTAGATACATAATCTATAGTGAGTAAAACTATGAGAAAATAATTGACAGGTATGTGGAATTAACCCCATAGATGGGAAAAAACAATCTAGTCTCAAATTGACTCTAATTGGGAAAGTTCGCAAAGAATAAGTTGAACTAAAACTACAGAAATGTAGACAAAGGATAGAGAAACATCCCAGTAGCTATGGGGAAAGATTGCAACAGGCTTTGTTGATGTATGGGGGAACAAATCTCCAGAATTTTGATAACAGTTAGCAAGTGTGTTTGTGAACATCAGCATCTCTTGTCTCCAAACATCCAATTGCTGGCATTGTGTGAGTTCACCTGGGAAATCTGGAGACATACAACATGTAAATGATTTGTTATTTACAAGCAAGACATATAAAGATTGCTTAAGAGATACTATTTATGTACTGCTTTTGCAGGAAAAATGTCACCATAAATCTCCTTCTAAGCTTTAGCTGATTTAGATCCAGAGGATAAGGCTAGAAGGAACTGTTTAATAAGCAGTTTTGTAGAAGGATGGAATGCGTATGTTGCTAATAGAATGCAAAAAGTATTAATGGGAAAGGAAAGAAAGAGTTGTTACAAATAATGTAAAAAGAAATGCATTAAGGATTTACCAAAGGGAAGTTGTGTTTGACCAACCTGATAACCTTTTATGAAGACTTAACCAGGTGGATAGATGGTGGTAGTGCAGTGGATGTGGTTTCAAGCATTTGACATCGTCTCCCACAGCATCCTGGCAGCAAAACTGAGAAAGTATGGGCTGCATGATCAGGGAGTCGGGTGGATTGTTAACTGATTGAAGGAAAAAACGCAGAGAGTTGTGATCAATGGGGCAGAGCTGTCGTAGCAGCCAAGAATCACTCACAGAGACGGGTACAGTTCATGGTGCTGCAGATCCTTTATTGCTAAAGCTTTCTGCTAATATACCCTTATCCCTTGATCATGCACAGTTTATTCTAGGTTAATTGTTCAGCCTAAGTCTTTATAACAAAGTGATGTTTATAGAGTGGAAGAACTTCCGGTATTAATGGTGGGGTTATTTAGCAATTAGTATGTGGTGGTTTAGCCCTGGCTGAACAATAACCAAACCACCTAGTTACTCACTCCTCCCCACCTTAGCAGGAGGAGAATAAAGAGAGATCTAGAACTTTGTGGGTTGAGATAAGGACAATTTAATAGAACACCCCAAAGAGTAGGCAGTTACAATGATGGCCAAAGGACATAGAAAAATGAGCAATGTTCGGTGTAACTGCTCACCACTCGCAACCTGACAGCAGAACCGCAGCTCCCTCACTGGCCACAGCCCCTCCCAGGCCCTGCTGCTGCCCTTATATCCTGAGTGTGATGTCACATGGGATTGAATAGCCTGGCCACACTCCCTGGTGGCCCCTATTCCAGCCAAACCCAGGACATTATCCACCCCTTATTCTATACTACCTACATCATGCCCAGATCATACACATTTTTTAACATTTTCCTGTCATTGATACAGATATCATTCCCTTAGACCATGGGCCGTTAATTTAGTCCATGACTTCAGGGCTCCATCTCTCATAGCAGTCTTCTAGGTTCCTGCTCAGATGATGTCAACTTGCTGCTTCAGCTTCTCTGGTCTCAGCTCTTGGTTCTTGTATGAGATCATCTCCTCCTGAAAAGCATGCTCAAGGCAGGAGGTTATTCAGTAACTAATACCATTTAGTTTAGTGGCGAGTCTCACCCAAAACCAAATCCCCCTGGGGTACACATTGAACTTCCCCATCCTTCTGCATCACCCAACAAGTATATGCAGGTCCTTGGGCAAAAACAATCCCCTGGATGGGATTTGCCTAAGGCAGGATTGATCCAAACTGTCTTTCCTAACAGATTTTTCATATGCACTGCAGGGACTTTATCCCCTTCTACAGTGTGTAGGAGCTCTGATTCAGTAGGGCCAGCTCGATTGACAGATCCCCTCATATTGACTATCCAGGTGGCCTTTGCTAGATGCATGTCTCAACGTTTGAAGATCCCACCTCCCATCACTCTCAGAGTGGTCTTTAATAGTCCATTGTACCATTCAATTTTCCCAGAGGCTGGTGCATGATAGGAAGTGTGATAGACCCACACAATGCCACACTGTTTGGCCCAGGTATCTATAAGGTTGGTTTTGAAATGCATCCAATTGACTCGATCCTTTCTGGGGTTCCATAGGACTTGCCTTTCAAAGCCCAGGATAGCGTTCCTGGCAGTGGCATGAGGCATAGGATATGTTTCTAGCCATCCAGTGGTTGTCTCCACCATGGTGAGGACGTAACACTTGCCTTGGCAAGTCGGTGGCACTGTAATGTAATCAGTCTGCCAGGCCTCTCCATATTTATACGTGAACCATCATCCTTCATACCACAGAGGCTTCATGTGTTTGGCCTGTTTGGTAGCAGCGCATATCTCACATTCATGAATGACCTGTGCCACAGCATCCAAAGTCAAGTCCACTCCTCGATATCAAGCCCATCTATAGGTGACATCTCTTCCTTGATGTCCTGAGGCATCATGGGCTCACCGAGCTACAAACAGTTCACCTTTATGCTGCCAGTCTAAATCCACCTGAACCACTTCAATTTTGGCAGCTTGGTCCACCACCTAGTTGTGCTGATATTCTTCATTTGCCCAGTTCTTGGGTATGTGGACATCTACATGGCACACCTTTACAACCAGCTTCTCCAGGTGGGCAGCCATGTCTTGCCACAATGAAGCAGCCCAGATGGGTTTGCTCTGGTGTTGCCAGTTATTCCGTTTCCATTGTTGTAGCCACCCCCACAGAGCATTTGCCACCATCCATGAGTCAGTATAGAGGTATAGTATTGGCCATTTTCCTCATTTGGCGATGTCTAAAGCCAACTGGATGGCTTTCACCTCTGCAAACTGACTTGATTCACCTTCTCCTTCTGCAGCTTCAGCAACTTGTCATGGGGAATCCACACAGCCGCTTTCCACCTTTGATGTTTTCCCACAATACGGCAGGATCCATCGGTAAACAAAGCATATTGCTTGTCATTTTCTGACAGCTTATTGTACAGTGAGGCCTCTTCAGCGCATGTCACCTTTTCAGGCAATATTCCAAAGTCTGCCCTCTGGCCAGTTGGTGATCTGTCATGGTTTAGGCCCATCAGGGAACAAAAGATCACGATTAGCCTCAAGTACCGAAGAGGCTGAGAATTGCCAAAGGACAGGGAGAGCTTAGTTGCTGCTTAAGGTTCAGGACAAAACAGACCAGGCTACTTGGCTTGAGGGAGAAAACAGAAAATAATTTAATGCAACATCAACTAAAACATAACCTTAAAACCCCAAAACATAACCAAAATAAAACAACACAGAGTGGTACAACAATGAAGAGTCCAACCAGCCCTTTGAGAACACCTTCTCGCCACATCTCCCCTCTTCCCAGACTCAGAGCCCTGATCCCAGTGTTTTTACCTCCTCCCCCCCGAAGGGCTCGGGGGAGCAGGGAGTGGAGATTTCAGTCAATCTGTTCCCGATAGCTTCTGCCGTTTGTCCCTCCTCAGGACAGGTGGGCTCTGCCCCCTTCCTCCCTGAAAGTCCATGGGGTACCTCACACACACGGCAGCCCTGCACGGGCTGCTCTGACACACATTTATCCCAAAGGCTGCAGCTCCTTTCTGCCTCTCGTGTGTGTCTGCTCTGCGGCACGCAGGCTCTCCAGCACGGCCTGTGCCATGGCCGTCTCCCCACACAGTCCCTTGCCTGTCCGGGCTCACTCACACGGACCTGCTGGTAAGTCTCAGTCCTGCCATGGCCCTCCATGGGTTGCAGGGGTACAGCCTGCATTCTTGCTACAGCTTGCAGAGGGGTCTCTGGTCTATTGCTTCTCCTTCCTTCCTCCTTCTCTGGCTGTAGGGTCCGTGTGGCTGCCTCCATCTTGTATCACTCTTACACTTCCTGCAAGCACTTCAAATTCCCATCCCTAAATAGTGATCGCAGAGGTGCCAGATTGGCCAGGCCAGGCCAGACATGGGTGTGAACCCAGGAGCCGGGGGAGAGTCCGCAAACTCTTTACCGGGTCTTCACTGCAACCCGCTCCTCCTGTTACCAAGCAAAAGCTGCTCCTTGCTAAACCAGGACATGATCACTTCCAGGATGCCTAGGTGACTGGGGTTTCCTATATGAGCTCATTGTGTGATCAAGGAAATCCACTTACTCCTCGTGGTGTCAGTTGCATGATGTGTGGAGGAGACCCTCCCTTTGAACATCCAGCCCAACACTGGCAGTCGGGGTGCTAAGAGCAGTTGTACTTCTGTCCCGATCACTTCTGAAGCAGCTCAGACTCCTTTATATGCTGCCAATATCTCCTTTTCAGTTAGAGTGTATCAGGCCTCAGATCCTTTGTATCCCTGACTCCAGAACCCAAGGGGCTGGCCTCAAGTCTCACCAGGTCCTTTTTGCCAGAGTTTCCAGGTAGGGCCACTCTCTCCCGTTGCAGTGTAATACACATTTTTCACATCTGGTCCTGTCTGGACTGGCCCAAGGGCTACTGCCTGAGCAATTTCTTGTTTTATCTGTTGAAAGCTTTGCTATTGTTCAGGTCCTCATTTAAAGTCATTTTTCTTCCAGGTGACTTGATAGAGACTATTTACAATCATACTGTAGTTGGGAATATGCATCCTCCAAAAACCCACAGTGCCTAAGTAAGCCTGGGTTTCTTCCTTACTGGTTGGTGGAGACATTGCAGTAATCTTGACAATATCCATTGGGACGTGCCGAAGACCATCATGCCATTTTATTCCTAAGAATTGGATCTCCTGTGCAGGCCCTTTGACTTTGCTTCATTTTATAGCAAAGTAGGCATTCAGTAGGATTTTAACTATTTTCTTTCCTTTTTCAAATACTTATTTTGCTGAATTGCCTCACACAATAATGTCATTGATACATTGTAGGTATTCAGGGGCCCCACCCTTTTCCAGCGTAGCCTGGATAAGTCCATGGCAAATGGTAGGGCTGTGCTTCCACCCCTAGGGCAATTGATTCCAAGTGTACTGAATGCCTTTCCAGGTGAAGGCAAACTGAGGCCTGCACTCGGCTGCCAATGGAATTGAAAAGAATGCATTAGCAATGTCAATGGTAGCGTACCATCTGGCTGCCTTGGACTCCAGTTCATATTGGAGTTCCAGCATGTCCAGCACAGCAGCACTCAGCGGCAGCATGATTTCATTCAGGCCACGATAGTCTACTGTCAGTCTCCACTCTCCACTGGACTTTCTTACTGGCCATATGTGGCTGTTAACGGGTGATCAAGTCCTACTGATCACCCCTTGGCTCTCCAATTGACGAATCAGTTTGTAGATTGGAATCAGAGTCAGGTTTAGTCCAATATTGACGCTGGTGCACTGTTGTGGTTGCGACTGGAACTTGTTGGTCTTCAACTCTCAGCAACCCCACAGCAGAAGGGTCCTCTGAGAGGCCAGGCAGGCTGGACAGCTGTTCAGTTCCTTCTGTCTCCAAGGCAGCCACACCAAAAGCCCACCAATACCCTTATGGGTCCTTGAAATACCCTCTCTTCAGGTAATCTATTCCCAGGATGCATGAAGCTTCTGGGCCTGTCACAATGGGGTGCTTCTGCCATTTATTTCCTGTCAAACTCGCTTCTGCTTCCAACACAGTGAGCTGTTGGGATCCTCCTGTCACTCCGGAAATTAAAATTTGTTCATCTCCTCTATAACTTGATGGGAACAAAATGCATTCAGCTCCAGTATCCATGAGAGCCTTGTACTCTTGTGGATCTGATGTGCCAGGCTATTGGATCCACACAGACCGGTAGATCCTATTGTCCCTGTCCTCCCCCTAGCTGGAGGCAGGGCCCCTCTAATATTGATTATGTTTATCACATACTTTCGGTGGGAAAAAAACTAGAGGTCCCTTTGAGAGGATCAGAAGCAAGATTAAGCACTGCATCTCTGGGGAGCTGCTCACTGGAAACCAGGGCAGCATTTTTTCATGAGGAGTCCCTCTCTGTTTTTGCTTGTAGTTCCTGTCTCTAGGGCCACGGTAGGTTTTCCATCCCACCTCCTCATGTCCTCTCCCTTACTGCGTAGATAGGACCGCAAGTTGCCCCGGTGTGCATACCCTCTGTATCTCCTCTTTTATCAGAAGAACACTTGTTCCTAATAGCGGAGACATAGGTAAATACAGGTACAGAGCAGGAGATGTCTTTCTTAAATTGTTGGAACTCAAGGGATAGTTTCTCCACAGCAGAGACACAGGATCATAAAGAAGAAGAAAGGCTTCCTTCATACTTCTGGAGTTGGCTGACTACTTCATCCACCGTTTTCCCTTTTCCCCCCAGCAGTGCAGGGGATGAAGGTTGCGCTCAGTTCGTTACAGATGGACATTGCCGCTGCTTCTTCTCAGGGAAAGGCCTCCTCACACTTCCCACTGCTAAACTGTGGGGTCCCTCCCCACGGGAGACAGTCCCTCACAAACTTCTCCAGTGTGGGTCCTTCCCATGGGCTGCAGCTCCTCACAAACTGCTCCGGCATGGGGCCTCCCACAGAGGCAGCTCATCACACACAGTCCCAACGTGGGTCCATTCACCAGGAGAACAGTCTTTCAGGGACAGACTGCTCCTGCATGAGTCCCTCACAAGGTCACAAGTCCTAACAGCAAACCTGCTCTAGCGTGGGCTCCTCTCTCCCCACGGACTCCCAGGTCCCGCCAGGAACTTGCTCCAGGGTGAGCTTCCCACAGAGTCACAGTTTCTTTCAGGCATTCCACCCATTGCGGTGTGAGGACCTCCACAGGTTGTGAGTATGTCTCTGCTTCCCAGCGGTCCTCCATGGACTGCAGGAGCACAACCTGTTTCACCATGATCCTCAGCACATATCACTAGGGAGTCTTTTTTCCAGGGCCTAAGCATCCTTCTCCCCTGACCTTGGTAACTGCAGAGATGTTTTCACATTCTTACTCCTATAGGTACAAATATGACTTGAACCAGCCAGCTTAAAGAAAGATGGTAGGGACAACTTAATGCAGCTGGTAAGCTACTACCAATTATCAAAAACAGGTGCTGCAAGTTAATCAATTCGGCCCTGAGTGATCATATGGACGGAAGCAGCATATAAGGAAGTAGCTAGCAAAGGAAGGGTGGCTTTGAGTCAACTCTGTTGGTTGTACTATGTTGCTGGTGTAGGGCTTTGCATGTACATTATTTAGCTTCTCTACATCTTTGAATGAATATTGTTTGCACCGTTTCAACATTTGGTGACCCTGATGTGATCAGGCAAATTTGTTGGATTAAGAACCCTTGTCAGAAAATTGCCCGGGTTCCTGTCTGAAAAGGCAAGTGAGCCGAGTAAACCAGTATAATGGGAAAGGTAATAAGCAAAGAGGAAAACCCTATTGACACTCTCCGGCATATCCTTGCTGAGAAAGGATTCGACTATGAAAGACAGATTTTGTTAAGACTCGTAAGATGGGGACAGGATGTAGGTTTTTTTCGTCTCCTCACAAGACAAAATGTTTCAATTGTGGAAAAAAGGGATGTGAAAAAACAATGTCAATCCAGACCATTGGTGTGGACAAACAGCTCCATCAGACCATCGGGGTCCAATGGCAGATCTTATGGCAATTGTTACAAATTTTGCAAGTTTGGACACAGAGCCACTGAGTGCTGTTCTCGAGTGGCCAGACACATAATGCCTAAGGGAAACGGATTAACGACTGCAATGGTGAGCGCAATGACACAAAAACACCCTTTGACACCAGTGGCTGCCTGGATAGCCTCAGATCAACCACTGCAGGAAGCGCATGAGTGGATGTGGAAACAGCAATAGATGTAACCATCCACAATACAGACATAACAGTTATCCCATCCAATGCTCATGGACCCCTTGTTTATGGTTTAAGTGCTCTGCTTTTAGGACGGTCATCGGCTTCTTGACAAGGTATTTTCATGCTCCCTGGTGTTATTGATGCAGATTATTGAGGAAACGTTGGAAAAATGGTTAAAGTATGGCAGCCACCAGTTTATATACCTAAAGGAACTAAAATAGCGCAGTTAGTTCCTTTCAGGGCTAAAGTTCCATTTGCAGGTAGTCATGAGCATTGAGATGGTACTTTTGGATCCACTGGTGTACCTGAGGTAAGACTGGCAATGCCACTTTCGCAAGCAAAGCCCACTCAGACGGTTGTATTCCAACATTCAGATGGTGAACACATGCTTGGGTACAATACGTTACTGGATACGGGAGCAGACATTACCATTGTTCCATTATCCTATTGGCCAAAAAGCTGGCCTTTAGATAACTGAGACCCCTGTTGTTGGAGTAGGAGGCATACAGATGACAAAAATTAGCAGAGACCTAAATTAGTATGGATACAGGGTGAAGAAAATAGGTGTGTGCAAATTAGACCCTATATGATGAATACTTCAGTTTGGCTTTTAGGTAGAGATGCCTTAAGCCAAACGGCTTAGTGGTGGCCATTGATGGACGACCAATCCCGAAGTTAACCTGGCTTACAGATAAACCAATTTGGATTGATCAGTGGCTGCTGAGTAAAGAAAAGCTCACCCAGATTCATGAATTAGTAAATGAACAATTAGAAAAACATCATATTAAGCCACCCACTAGTCCATGGAATACACCAATTTTTACTATCCCTATAAAAATCAGGGAATTTAAGAGCTGTTAATGCAGTGGTGCAGGATATGGGTGCTTTACAGCCAGGATTGCCCTCTCCTGCAATGATTCCAAAAGAATGGCCTCTATTAGTTATCGATTTAAAAAAAATGTTTTTTCACAATTCGTCTACATGAGGACGATAGTGAAAAGTTTGCCTTTACAGTACCATCTATTAACAAACAAGACCTGGCAAAATGGTATCAATGGGCAGTTTTACCTCAGGGAATAAAGAACTCTCCAACTATTTGTCAAACATATGTCGCCTGGGCACTAGCACCTCTGTGCAAAAAATACCCTTGTGTTTTATTTTAGCGTTATATGGATGATATCCTAATTGCAGGAAAAGACCTGTGTTGTAGGCATCCAGGAGATCTCAGGTTGTAACGCGAGAGGTGGACGGTAAAGAAGAGGCGGGCATGGAGTGGACTGAAAGGAGGTGCTTGTGTTAGCAGATAAATGCACATGGTGTAAACATTTAGTTGGAATAAAGCATCATCCATACTGAGTATGCAGTGATCTTGCCCCTCAGCGGGGGTGGGCTGAGTGATCCGTGCGGGTGGCCTGGTGGTGTTGCCAGTAGCGGCAACATATGGTGACCCCGACGTGATCGGTGGAATGCAGGACGTCCGTGGCCATGACACAGTTGGAACAGGTGATTAAAGTACTCAAGGCGGTGGCGCCTGAGGTAGGCGAGCGGATTAATCACTCGCCCACGGCCGCGTGCATCCTATGGATGCAGAGGCGGGGTGTGGTACAGGCACCCAGAGAGTTATTAAGCATCCAGAATTGGACGGCGGTGGAGGAGGAGATGTTACAGGCTGCCTTAGCGGGGACCAAGGGGATGGATAAGTTTCTTAAAGCGTGGGGGGAGATTAAGAGGACTCTTAAGGCAGCAGAGGAGAAACAGTTCTGGTTGTCGGCGCAGGAAGCTATCCAGGGGGAGGGGCGGAAAGCGCAGACAGAGGAGAGAGTTTGTAGCAATCAGGAGGCTCAAACGAGCGTGGAAGTGGAGAATCTGGGGGCGCAGACGGGTCCGTCACTGTGTAGGGAGGAGAGTGAGGTGCGGCCCCAGAGCAGAGCCCCCGCGGGAGAGCTGCTTCCCAGTCGAGCCGCTTCCCAGTCGAGCCCCTCCCGCCGGGTTACCCCTGGGACGAGTTGCAGAGGAAGCGGTCGGGGAATGCCGAGCGGGCGGAGTCGGGCGAGGGTGCGGCGCAGGATGATCAGGGGAGAGTGGGGAGGCGCGACCCCGTGTTAGACTGGGAACCATCAGGCTCGCGAGGGGAGACAAAGAAAAAGAAAACGCAGGAGAAATTAATACCGACTGCGCCGCCGGGGCGGGCGGTGCCGAAAAAGGAAAAAAATCAGCTGCGCCACGACTCACCAAAGATGGCGCCTGAAGGAGAAGGGGACAGAGTACGTGGAGGTGTCCGGACATCGCTGCTGATGGGAGGTACAGAATAACAGTTTTATTTGCTTTTGCTTCGCATCTCGCGAACGCGGCTTCTTTATTAAACTGCCTTTATCTCAAAAAAAAAAAAAGTTCTCCTCTACACAAGATTTTTTACAAAGACAAGGAGGCGAAAAGGACCCAGCGCAGCCGAGAGCAAACACAGAGCGAGCCCGACGCCCGCCGAGACTAGCAGGCCCAGCACGCAGTGAGCCAGACCTCCCCGCCCCTTCCATCCGCAGCCGCTTCCCGTGGCCATTTTCTCCGGAGTGCCCTCCCCACCCCGCGCGCCGACACCACCGGACCCAGCCCTCACGGACCGCAGGGCTCATCCTTTCCATCCTCAATCCGTTGCCTCAAGGATTATAAAAACTGTTGGCCGCGATGTCATGCAGTTTGCTATAAATGTGATGATGAATAGTGGTTTTCTTACAGTGGAAACTTTCTAAGGTGTTTTAGGTGTCAGGAATGGAACTTGGAAGAACAGAACATTTTGGCATTGAGAAGTCAGTGACACATTAAAAAAAAAAAAGGTGAAAAAAGGTTTTATAAAAAGTGATCTGTGTTTTAGACTCATTGGTGAAGGATTTTCTTTGATCGGGAGTAAAAAAAAAGTAAAAACCTGATTTTGTCATACTGTTGATGCTTCAAATGATTGTGGCAAATGGTTTTAGGCAATTTCAACAACCCAAGCAAAACATGTGGCTTACACTGGCCAAAGCAATCAATCAGTCTACAATATGTTTATCAATGGCCACTCCAGATAATCCTTTTTCTACCTGTTTGGTGGGAGTTCCAATAGATGTGGCACAATGGCCTGTACCAAATGCATTAAAAACAAATCTCTTAAGGGTAATGGCAAAGCTGACAACTGGGATTTGATCATTTCATGGTCGCCAATAATGACAACAGAGCCACAGGAGTTAGAATTATTGGGATCTATAAAGATGGATTTTTGTGTTATGTTTAATTTTACCAGCAATACCAAAACATTTTAGACAGAATATGGATCCCATCCTGGCTGTGTGTAAGAACATGACATCTTAGTACAATTATACTTCACCAAAAAGATCCAGGTCTAGTCTTATGCCTATACAGTTACCACAGGGAATTTTTCTGATTTGTGAGGACCAGGCATGGCCTGGAATACCCTCAAGATTACAAGGGGGACCGTGCAGTTTGGGACGACTGACGATCTTGATGCCTAATCACACAATGATTTGGAAACATCGTCGTCCAAAATTATTTGTGCATGCATTTACTAGAGAATGTGATGACCATGTTAGCTTTGGTCTCCCTCAGCAATAATAGCAACTAGTATATTTGCTCCAGGTGTAGGAGTATCTGCTTTATTAACTCAGCTATGAAAATTAGGATGCTGGCTTAGCAAACAAAGTAATCAAACCTGAATAACATTAGAAGGCTTGATTAGTGATGTAGGTAGTATTAGACATGCAACCTTGCAAAATAGAGCCGCTATAGATTTTTACTTTTAGCACAAGTGTAATAATTTTGTTTGTCAACTGTGCTTCTTTTTTTTTTTTTCAGTGTATAAAAAGAAGCTTACCAGGCATGAATTGCTCAAAAATAAAAAGGGGGAATTGTGGAGGAATTTCTGTGTGAAAGAGGCCACGGCCTGGTAACAGTGAACAAACCATGCTGTGAGAACTAATGTGCGGATTGTCCTTGAGCTGCTCTCGACTGTGAGAAAAGAAGAAAGAATGCCTACATGATAACAAGCTCGAGCAAGGAGGAGGCTGAAGCAGTATGTGAAACCGTAAGGCTTATTGCACAAAGCGCAGCTGGCTTTTAGAGAAAGGACCAATTAGAAGTAGTGTAAACATGCTAGCTTTGCTGCTGATTATAAAAGTCTGATGCTTGTTAGTAAATTTTGAGTTATGACTTAAAAAAAAAAAATTGCCTCTTACATTAAAGGAAAGGGTGCGATAACTGGGGTTGTTTAGTCTAGAGAGGAGGAGACTGAGGAGAGATCTTACTAACATTTACATATATCTAAATGGTGGATGTCAGGAGGTTGGAACACCCTTTTTTCTGTTGTAGGACAAAGGGTGGTGGGATGAAGCTGGAACACAAAAAGTTCCACCTAAATAAATAAAAATAATACTAATAAAAAAACCCCAAAAACCCACAAGAAACAAAACCTGTTTTACTGTGAAGGTGATGGAGCAGTGGAACAGGCTGCCCAGGGGGATATTGTGGAGCCTCGTCCCTTGGAGGTCATCAGGACCCACCTGGGCATGTTCCTATGTGACCTGGTCTAGGTGAACCTGCTTCTGGGGGGGGGGGAGGTTGGACAGGGTGATCTCTGGGGGTCCCTTCCAACCCCTAACATTCTAACATTCTATGATTCTGTGATTTAATGACTGATGGGGGCAGATATGAATGGGCTCCCCTAGAAACAAAGGTATTGAAGGAGCTGCATGGGACTATAAAGACACATGCTTTACAGATGCCTCATCAAAGACCAACGCAGTGGCAGTGGTGTGGAAACAGGGAGACAAATGGGAGAAAATCTTGCATACTGATGCCACAAAACCGGTGCAATATCTGGAGGCCAAGGCTGTCGCCCTTGCCCTGGAGGCATGGCATTCAATGCCGCTCAATATCATCACGGACTTGAGATTCATCACTGAACTAGTTTGACAATGTGCACGAGCCATTTGTGCCTCCACCAGTACAGCAGACCTCATATTGAATGCCTTACAAACTCGTGCTGCCCCCTGCTCTATTGTACACATCAACAGTCACACCAATATTCTGGGGACTCTTAACGAGATAACCAAAAGGCAGATGAAGCAGCGACACATTGTCATGGTTTGACATGATAGCCTTTTCTTGTAAAGGGGAAGGGGCTGTAAAGATGGCTCCTGTAAGAAGTTGCTCGCAACTCTCCCCAGCTCTGAGCCAGACCCACTTCTGGGGCTGAGCCAATTAGACACCTCCACAATCACTTTTTAAGAAGAAGCTAGAAGAGGAGGCTTCTTCCTGTTTTCTTCTTTCTTCTTTCCCTTCTTCCTCTGCTGCTCGTGGTGGTGCAAGGAGTAGGAACAGTGAGAGAAACAACCATGCGGACTCCAAGGTCAGTGATGAAAGAGAGGAGGAGGTGTGCTGGAGAGACTCCCCTGCATTCTATGGAGAGAACTGGTGAAGCTGAGATTTATTTTCATTTCTTTAAAGACCCCGCATCGGCGGTAGAGACTCATTTTGATAATAAGCCCGCATCAGGGGCAGAGACTCATTTTGCTAAAGCTTGCCCCGGACCAGGGGCAGTGACTATGGCCAGAGGAGGCCGTGTCCTGTGAGAGGGACCCAACCACTTCATTGCAGACCCTGAGACAGGGGCAGTGATTTTCTTCTCTAAAACTATGGCCGGAAGAGGCCGTGTCCCGAAGAAGGGACCCGATATCCACAGCTGTAACTGTGGGAAGGAACCCACGACAAAGCAGCTCATTAAACTTATGCCTAGAAGAGGCCTGAGAGAGGGACCTTGTAACTGCAGAAACTGCAACCGCGGTGAAGAATCCACGCCAGAGATATTCACCAAGGACTGCTTCCTGTGTGAGGGAACCTGTATCGGCAGAAGCCGCAGCTGTTGGGAACAACCCACACCAGAGAAGTTCGTTAAGGACTGTGTTCCGGGGGAGGAACCCCGTGTTGAAGCAGGGGAAGAATGCCAGGAGTCGTCCTCATCTGAGAAGACAGAAGCGGCAGAGCCCATCTGTGAAAGACTGACCACATCCCCCATTCCCTGCCCCCCGCCGAGCCGTTGTAGGGGGAGGAGGTAGAGATACCAGGAGCAGTGAGCTGGGCCCGGGAAGAAAGGAGGGATGGGGGAGGGAGATCTTAAAGTGCTGGTTGTAATTTTCTCATCATCCTACTCCCTTTTTGCTATTATTCCCTTCTGTTTCTTGTAGAATAAACTTTCCTACTTTCCTCTCTAAGTCGAGTACTGTTTTGCCTGAAACCATAATTGGCAGTGAGCCCTCCCTGCCCTTGTCCTTTTTCCTCCCATTTCGCTGGGTCCTCCACTATCCTAACAAGGGTGGGAGTGAATGGGGTCACCGAGCGAGAGACTGTTGTGGTGCTGCTATTCTTGCTGGGCCAAACCACGACACACATGTATGACCTATCTCCACCCAAGAGGATTTCCCAGCGGCCAGACAGCTGCAGACCTTTTTGCATTGTGGAGCACAGGCTCTACATCATCAGACCAAGATCCCTCTCCAAGTGACAAAGCAGATAGTTGCTACTTGCCCTCAATGTGCTTCAGTGCTACCATGGGAAGCCAGAGTTAACCCCCGAGAGTTGCTCCCGAATCAGATCTGGCAAACGGATATCACAATTTATGAGCCCTTTCGTTCCAACCATCACCTCCATGTCACCATTGACACTTGCAGTGGCTACATACTAGTTACCCTCATGCGCTGAGCCACAGCGCACCACAGGATCAGGCACTGGCTACAATGTATAGCCATCCTAGGGTGTCCTGAACAAATCAAAACTGACAATGGGACTTGTTACACCTTCCATGTGACACAGGAATTCTGTCAAACCTGGCAGATTAAATTGGTGCACAGTATCCCTCACAATAGCCAGGGACAGACGATTGTTGAATATACTCATGCTACTTTAAAAGTACAGCTCAACCATTTTAGGGAGGGGGAGAGTATGGGACATAGAACTCCCCCCATAGGCAACACGATATTTTAATGCGCTGTCTGTACATCCTTAACCATTTTGTTCGAGGGTCAGGACCCATACCAGCGCAAGCACACTTTAGGGAGCAAGAACCAGTAGCAGTAGATAAATTACCAGCAGTCAAATTGCGGCAAATCGACACTCGGAAGTGGGAGTCAGGGTGGAAGCTCAGATGCCTGGGCGGAGGGTATGCTTCTGTAGAAAAGGAGGGAACCCAGCAGTGGGTCCTGGAAAAACGAATACAACCAGAGATATGAGTCTAACGGTTTGTTGAGTTTATTTTGCAGGTTGACGTGTTCTTCGGAGCGCTCACTGCGATGCAGATTCAGCTGGGGTCACTCAACTATTGACGAGATTGGGCAGTGAAGTGGAACATGACCAGCACCTGTTTATATCTTCCCGCAATTGACTCAGCTAGCATGTGTCCTGGGCAGACATGTTATGTATCAGTCTGTGCCACAGGATGCTGGAGTCATCAAGCTTAGGGAGGGTGAGACGTTGTAGGTGTCCGGAAGATCTCGGGTTGTAATGCGAGAGGTGGACGGTACAGAAGAGGCGGGCATGGGTTGGACTGAAAGGAGATGCTTGTGTTAGCAGATAAAAGCACATGGTGTAAACAATTAGTTGGAATAAAGCACCATCCATACTGTGTATGTAGTGATCTTGTCCCCTCAGCGGGGGTGGGCTGAGTGATCTGTGCGGGCGGCCTGGTGATATTGCCGGTAGCGGCAACAGACCTGGACCAGCATCAGATTCTACAAGAAGTGAAGCGACAGTTGGGCATCTCTGGGTTAGTGATCGCGCCAGAAAAGGTACAAATGCATGCCTCTTGGAAATATTTAGGTAATATTATCACCAGTGCGTGCATTTATCCTCAGAAGGTTGCAATTAAAACAGATATTGCTAACTTAACAGACGTTCAAAAGCTAATAGGTGATATCCAATGGGTACGAACTATATCACAAATGAGGATCTTGCGCCACTAATGCCTTTGTTAAAAGACTCAGTAGAGGCTGACAGTGTGCAAAAACTGTCCCAGCAGCAAATACAAGCAATAGAAAAAATAGGAAACAAGATAGTTAATAACTACAGTCACCAATATGATCCTGACTTGTCAATTAACATTGCTGTGATTAGTCAAAACCAGCATGTAATGGCAGTCTTGATGCAATGGGATTCAGTAGCGAAAGACCCATTAAGGATCTTGGAGTGGATATTTTTGCCATATAATTTGCAAAAAACAATTACCACAAGACTAGAGGCAATTGCAAAAATAATAGTTAAGGCCAGAAAACGTCTGCTGGAAATAGCAGGGATTGAGGCAGACGTCATTTTTGTTCCTCTCACAGATGAGTTCTTGAACTGGGCACTGCAACAATCTGATGAATTACAGCGGGCCTTATTGTCATATCCAGGGACTATAAATAATCATTATCCACCCCATAAATTGTTTTCTGTTAAATTTCAAATGGAAGACCGGCCGTTGAGATCAGCAGTACCCATTAAAGGCCTGACTGTTTTTACCGACACAAGTAAGATCCAAGCCAAAGCAGGGGTGGTTTGGTGGGAGAATGGAAAATGGCAAAACCTAAGTGTTCACTCCCCAGACAATTCAGTTCAACTGCTGGAGTTGATGGCTGTAGTTAAAACTTTCGAGAAATGGCCAGACGTACCATTAAACATCATCTCTGATTCCCTCTATGTGGTCGATGCCGTCACTCGATTAGAGAGAGCGTTGTTAAAAGAAATCTCTAATCAGAATCTGTAGAACTTATTTCTGCGGCTCTGGCATCAGATAAATGAACATCAAACTGCCTATTATACTGGTCATATTCAAAGACATTCAGGCTTAAAAGATGGCCTATCAATCAGTTGGCAATGAAATTGTTGACAAGATAGTGGCAACTCCTTTATTGATACCTATGGGGCCAATAATTTCTCAAGCCTGAAGATTGCACGACTTTTCTCACCAGGGTGCAAAAATGCTGGCAAAGCAGTTTGATCTGACCATATCGGATGCTCAGGGTTATTGTTTCCACATGCCCTGCATGCCAGAATCAAATCGGCCTAGGTGTAGGAGTAAATCCCAGGGGTCTGGCACCATTGGGAATATGGCAATAGGATATCACTGTCTATGCTCTTTTTGGACGATTTAAACGAATTCATGTCACTATTGATACCTATTCGGCCATGGTTTGGGCCACAGCCTTAACGAGTGACAGTGCTCGAGATGTTATAAGATATTGGAGAAGTTGCTTTGCAGTCCTTGGTGTTCCACGAGAGATAAAAACTGATAATGGTTCTGGATATATAGCCAGTAGAACACCTAAGTTTCTGAACTCACGGGGTATTAAACATACTATTGGAATCCCAGGCAATTCTACCAGTCAAGCCATTATTGAACGTACTCATCAAACTTTAAAAGACTGCTAGAAAAACAAAAAACGGGGGAAGAGGAGGAGAGCCCTCAAGACAGACTAATGAAAGCCCTTTATACAATGAATCATCTAAGAATTGCGGCAAACCGGAATGAACCACTGGCATTAAGAGACTTTGCCCAAATGAGTCGGGATTTGGATTTTACTGACAAACCTAAAGTTTGATATAAGAATCCCGTTACTGGATAGTGGCAAGGTCCTGCAGATCTGTTAACGTGGGGAAGAGGCTCTGCGTGTGTCATTACAGATCAAGTTCCCCGGTGGATTCTGGCAAAATGGATCAAGCCACATCAACAGAAAGGACTTAATGACTTTAAGACCAATGGAACAAACAATCTTGAGCAAAGATCCAATTGATGTACCCCCCATCCATCACCCTATTAAAATGTGAAATCTGTCAACTGTGGCGCCACATATGCTGCTGCAAATTCCTCCAGCAATCTGTATTGCATTAAAAGAATTGAAGAACTTAACAAAATGGCCAATGGAAAGTTGAAAGCAAAAATGTTGTGTTTTCTACACATGAAGAGATATTTCCAACTTACAGATAATGCTTACAGATAAGCAGGCTACAGAAGTTGAAGAAAAGTCTGAAAATACATTCAGGAAACAGAAATATCAGTGGAAGTATAGAGAACTCATCCCTTCTCGCCAGTATGCATCCCTCCCAGAAACATATATCATATTATGTTTATTTTGAGTTTATGGATTTTTGTTACATTGTTTAGTGATGTAGCTGTTATTGACCTTTTGTTTTAAACTCATGGCCATGGGTAAAAATCATAGGAATCATAGAATGGTAGGGGTTGGAAAGGACCTTTAGAGATCATCTAGTCCAACCCCCCTGCAGAAGCAGGTTCACCTAGATCAGGTCGCATAGGAACATGTCCAGGCGGGTCTTGAAGACCTCCAAGGAAGGAGACTCCACAACCCCTCTGGGCATCCTGTTCCAGTGCTCCATCATCCTCACAGTGAAATAGTTTTTTCTTATGTTTAAGTGGAACTTTTTGTGTTCCAAATTCATCTCATCACCCCTTGTCCTGTTTCTAGCTACAATAGAAAAGAGGGATGTCCCAACCTCCTGACACCCACCATTTAGATATTTGTAAATGTTAGTAAGATCTCCCCTCAATCTCCTCTTTTCTAGAGTAAACAGCCCCAGTTCCCACAGCCTTTCCTCATATGAAAGATGTTTCAGTCCCCCGATCATCTTGGTGGCCCTGTGGTAGACTCTCCAGAAGTTTTCTTTTCCTCTTGAGCTGGGGAGCCCAGAACTGGACACAGTACTCTAGATGAGGCCTCACCAGGGCAGAGTAGAGGGGGAGAATAACCTCCCTTGACCTGTTGGTCACACTCTTCTTGATGCATCCCAGAATGCCATTGGCCTTCTTGGCCACAAGGGCACATTGCTGGCTCATGTTTAGCTTATTATCAATCAGGACTCCCAGGTCTCTCTCTGCAGAGCTGCTCTTCAGGAGTTTGACCCCTAGCCTGTACTGGTGCATGGGGTTGTTACTCCCTAGGTGCAGGATTCTGCCACAGTGCCTGAGCTTTCTGATGAGGATGTTATGGGAGACAGTGTCAAAAGCCTTGCTGAAGTCAAGGTAGATGACATCTGCTGCTCTCCCCTCATCTAGCCAGCCGGTTATGCACTCACAGAAGGATATCAGATTAGTCAAACAGGATTTCCCCTTGGTGAATCCATGTTTACTCCTCCTGATGACCATCTTTTCTGTTTGGAGTAATGTATTTGAGACTTTTTCCCTAATCATTCTCTTTTTCCCAAGGCTGTGGTGGTTTAGCTCGGTGTCCATCAAGTCATGAAAACACTCCTCCTCCTAAATTGGACAGGAGAGAGAGAGAAATATAACAAACGGCTTGTGAGTTGAGATAAGGACGGAGAGAACGCTCAGCAATTAGTGTCATGAGCAAAACAGACTCAACTTAGGGAGAAAAAGATTTGATTTATTAAAGGAACAATAAGAAAAGGGAGATGAGAAATAAAATCATCTTAAAAACACCTCCCCCCACACCTCCCAGGACTCCCTTTCCTTCCCCCCCCAGCAGCGCAGGGGATGGGGGTTGTCGTCAGTTTGTTACAGATGGATTTTGCCACTGCTTCTTCTCAGGGGAAGGCCTCCTCACACTTCCCACTGCTACACTGTGAGCTTCCTCCCCATGGGAGACAGTCCCTCATGAACTTCTCCAGCATGGGTCCTTCCCATGGGCTGCAGCTCCTCACAAACTGCTCCAGCATGGGGCCTCCCACAGGGGCAGCTCCTCACACACTTCCCCAATGAGAGAGAACAGTCCACCGGGAGAACAGTCCTTCAGGAATAGACTGCTCTAGCCTGGGTCCCTCACGGGATCACAAGTCTTGACAGCAAACCTGCTCAGGTGTGGGCTCCTCTCTCCCCACGTACTCCCAGGTTCTTCTAGGAACTTGCTCCAGGATGAACTTCTTATGGAGTCACAGCCTCCTTCAGGCATCCACCCACTGCGGTGTGGGGTCCTCTATGGGCTGCGAGTGGGTCTCTACTTCCCGGTGGTCCTCCATGGACTGCAGGGGGACAACCTGCTTCACCATGGTCCTCACCACATATCATAGGGGAGTCTTTCTTCTAGGATCTAAGCACCCTCCTCCCCCTCCTTCTCCACTGACCTTGGTGTCTGCGGAGATGTTTTCACATTCTCACTCCCTATTGCCACTGCGCAACATCTTCTCCTTCTCAAATATGTTATTCACAGAGGTGTTATTTCCATCACTAATTGGCTAGGCTTGGGTCAGGTGCAGGGTCCAGCTTAGAACTGACTGGCCCTAACCCTGTGAGCTACAGGGGAAGCTTCTGGCAACTCTTTGTTTAAAAGAGCCCCCTGCTACAAAAAAACCTGGCCCAGGCATAACCACTACATTAAGGCCTAGCCCTTTTATTTCCCATTCTGATTTCCTGAGACTTTTCTGTCACTCTCTTCTCTCTCTTTGTCCTTCTCCGACTGTTTTTCTCGTGAAACAACAGAACCGCAAATTCGGACTCTGCGCTCACTTAGTACCCATTGTACATCTCAGTCACACACAGAAAATATCTCAGAATGCCCTGACCACTGAGGTAATACTATAACAGTCCATTTTCTTACCTTGGTTCATACACGGAGTTGCCTGATCAAAATGATTTTGCCTATTGTTCTTATCCTTCTCCCTGTGATTCACTGGGTCTGCCTTCCAACTTGGTCTCAGGATCCAGTCAATCTCCTCCAGAACTCCTGCCGATGATTCACAAGATTGTTGAAATTAACAGGACATGTCTTCCCATCCTTCGGCAACAGAAGTCCCTTGGAAAACAACTTAGGTTCCCGGACGAGCCTCCATCTGTAAGAAACAAATAAACTTTTTCATAAAAGACTCAGGTCAGACTCTGCAGTGAAGCATTTTTCTTTAGCGTTCTTTCAAGAACAGGTATCCTAGCCAGCAGGCACACCTGGTAAGTATAAAATTCACCTTTTTATTCCCTATTCCTGTCCACAAGGTCCCTCCCTTGCTTCCCTATGGATTAGGTACTCCAAGGTTTACAACTTATCTGAGGTGCCTAAAGTCCCCAGGAGATGTTTCACCCCTGTTTACATCTCCTACAACTCTGTCTTAGTCTCCCACTCCCCTTTATTCATTTGTCCCCTTTGATCAAAACTATTCAGCAGTTATTCAACAATATATCTTGATCCTTGACCAAAAAACCCCAGTTCTCACTAGTTTTAACATTGCAGTTCTTTGTCCTAATTCCTGCCACGTCAGCTCTTAACTTCAAAACCAACTGCAAAAACAACATTGACATTTTCTGCAACCTGGAGCCAGAGGCCTTAGAAATCAGCCTTAGAAGAGACCAAGGTGAACCTATCAGCCTGAGAGGAGGCCAAAGGAGAGAGCCTGACAACAGCAGTTAATTATGTTTTGACTATAGGTTGTGGGACTGAGCAGAAAAACAATTTCAAAACAGTTTCAGCAAGGCCACAGTATTCAAAAATAAGATAATTGCTTCATTTCTTAATTTCTCTGTAATGCATATAAGGAGCATTTTTTCATTTTTTGGTGTGCATGTTAGGTGGAGTGATCCCCCATGCACATAGCGCTGCAATAAAGGAATGCCTGCTGCTTAATGCTACATCGGTGTTAAGGAGTTTATTTCCCAATTTCAGTGACAGTTTCTGGTGACCGCGGCAGAATTCCACTTCTGAATCTCAATGGATCCAAAGGATTGCAGGAGTTCCAGCTGGCACCGAGGGATTCTTGGGGAGAACCTCCAATCCCCGGACCAAAAAGCTCCAAAGCAAGACCTCTGGAAAGATAAAGGCATTTCTTCCTTTCTTCAAACAAGGGTCCAATTTCCCTGCAGAGCAGGTTCAAGTCCCACTGCCTGCCCATAAGGCACAGCGAAAGCTACACAGGGCTGGGCTGCCTGCCTGTAAGGCACAGCAAAAGCTACGCAGGGTTGGGGCTTCCTATTGGATGAAAGTCTATAGGCACTCGGGTGAGGAGGGGTGCAGTAGGTGTCCAGAAAATCTCGGGTTGTAACGCAAGAGGTGGAGGGTACAGAAGAGGTAGGCATGGGGTGGAGTGGGAGGAGGTCCTGGTGTTAGCAGATAAAGGCACATGGTGTAAACAAGGGGTTGGAATAAAGTATCATCCATGCTGAGTGTGTGGTGATCCTTGTCCCCTCAGCGGGGTGGACTGAGAGATCCGTGCAGGTGGCCTGATGGTGTTGCTGGTAGCGGCAACATATGGTGACCCTGACGCGATCAGCGGAACGCAGGACGTCTGTGGCTATGGCACAGATGGAACAAATTATTAAGGTACTTAAGGTGGTGGTACCTAAGGTGGGCAAGCGGATTAATTGCACACCCACGGCCAAGTGTTTCCTATGGTTGCAGAGGCGGGGTGTGGTACAGGCACCCAGAGAGTTATTAAATGTACGGAATTGGACGACGGTGGAGAAGGAGCTGTTACAGGCTGGCTTAACGGGGATTAAGGGAATAGTTCGGTATCTTAAAGTGTGGGGAGATGTTAAGAGGACTCTGACTAAAGTAGAGGATACAGTTTTGGCTATCAGCATGGGAGGCTCTCCGGGGGGTGGGGTGGAGAGCGCAGACGGAGGAGAGAGTTTGTAGTGATCAGGAGGCTCAAACGTGGAGCGTGGAGGTAGAGAATCTGGGAGCGCAGACGGGTCCGTCACTGTGTGGGGACGCGAAATGTGATGGGCTTGACAGCAGGGAGGAGGATGAGGAGTACGACCCCATAGTGGAGCCCCCGCGGGAGAGCTGCTTCTCAGTCAAGCCCAGCCCGCCGGTTTACCCCTGTGACAAGTTGCAGAGGATGCGGGTGGGGAATGCCGAGCGAGTGGAGTCGGGCGGGAGTATGGTGCAAGAGGATCAGGGGAGAGTGGGGAAGCGCGACCCCATGTTAGACTGGGTACCATTGGGCATGCGAGGGGAAACAAAGAAAAAGAAAACGCAGGAGAGAGTAAAATCGACTGCCCCGCCAGTGCTGGGAGCAGTGCCGGGAAGTGGCACCAGGAGCAGTGCCGGGAGCAGTACCGGCAGCGACACCACGAACAGTGCCAGGAACGAGAAAGGAGAAAAGTCAGCCGCGTTATTGGCCACTGAAGATGATGCCTGGAGTGGCAGAAATAAGAGCTGGAGGACGGGGGGTGGTGAGGATCCAGGGGACCAAAAAAAAGAAAAAAGAAGTTTATGCAAAGTGGTTTGTATTTTAGACTTGATTAGTATTAGACATGCAACCTTGCAAAATAGAGCCACTATAGATTTTTACTTTTAGCACAAGTGTAATAATTTTGTTTGTCAACTGTGCTTTTTTTCAGTGTATAAAAAGAAGCTTACCAGGCATGAGTTGCTCAAAAATAAAAAGGGGAATGGTGGAGGAATTTCTGTCTGAAAGAGGCCATGACCTGGTAACAGTGAACAACCCATGCTTTGAGAACTAATGTGCGGATTGTCCTTGAGCTGCTCTCGACTGTGAGAAAAGAAGAAAGAATGCCTACATGATAACAAGCTCGAGCAAGGAGGAGGCTGAAGCAGTATGTGAAACTGCAAGGCTTATCGCAGAAAAGTGCACCTGGCTTTTAGAGAAATGACCAATTAGAAGTAGTGTAAACATGCTAGTTTTGCTGCTGATTATAAAAGTCTGATGCTTGTTAGTAAAATTATAGTTATGACCAAAAAAAAAAAAAAAAAAAAAAAATCCAAACCAAACTGTTTTGCTGTGAGGGTGATGGAGCAGTGGAGCAGGATGCCCAAAGAGGGATTGTGAAGCCTGTTCCCTTGGAGGTCATCGGGACCTGCCTGGATATGTTCCTGTGTGGCCTGGTCTGGGTGAATCTACTTCTACTGAGGGGGAGTTAGACTGGGTGATCTCTGGGGATCCCTTCCAACTCCTAACATTCGAACATTCTATGATTCCATGATTCTATGATTCAGTGATCGATGGAAGCAGATATGAATGGACTCCCCTAGAAAAAAAGGTTGTGAAGGAGCTGCATGGGACTGTAAAGACACATGCTTTACAGATACCTCATCAAAGACCAACACAGCAGCACTGGTGTGGAAACAGGGAGACAGATGGGAGCCACCCCCATGTGTCGAGCCACAGCAGGCCACGTGGTTAGGCACTGGCTACAATGTATAGCCGTCTGAGGATGTCCTGCACAAATCACAACTGACAATGGGACTAGTTACACCTCCCATGTGACACAAGAATTCTGTCGAACCTGGCAGATCAAATTGGTACACGGTATCCCTCACAATAGCCAGGGACAGACGATCGTTGAACGTGCTCACGCTACTCTACAAGTACAGCTCAACTGTCTTAGGGAGAGGGAGAGCATGGGAAATAGAAATACCCCTGATAGGCAACACGATATTACCAGCAGTCAAACTACGGTACATCTACACTGGGGAATAGGAATCAGGGTGGAAGCTCAGATGCTTGGGCTGAGGGTATGCTTGTGTAGAAAAAGAGGGAACCCAGCAGTGGGTCCCGACAAAACGAATACGACCAGAGAAATGAGTCTAACGGTCTACTGAGTCTCTTTTGCAGGTTGACGTGTTCTTCAGAGTGCTTGCTGCGACATAGATCCAGCTGAGTTCACTCAACTATTAGCGAGATTGGGCAATGAAATAGAATACGACCAGCACCTGTTCATATCTTCCCGCAATTGGCTCAGCTAGCACGTGTGCTGGACAGACACGTTACGTATCAGCCCGTGCCACAGGACACTGGAGTCATCGAGCTTAGGGAGGGTGAGATGTAGTAGGCGTCCAGAAAATCTCTGGTTGTAACGCAAGAGGTGGAGGGTACAGAAGAGGTAGGCACGGGGTGGAGTGGGAGGAGGTCCTGGTGTTAGCAGATAAAGGCACATGGTGTAAACAAGGGGTTGGAATAAAGTATCATCCATGCTGAGTGTGTGGTGATCCTTGTCCCCTCAGCGGGGTGGGCTGAGTGATCCATGCAGGCGGCCTGGTGGTGTTGCCGGTAGCGGCAACAGAGGGGTTTGAGTCTCCTATTGTGAGTTAAAGTCCTACTGAAAGAGCTCTGAAGGTTTAAAGGGATTTGAGTTTCCAGTATCTTGTTTACATAGTGTTAAGCTTTTCTTTTTTGTTTTTTTTTGTGTTGAATTTTGCCATTTTGTGCTGTATTTGTGCATTTTGTGTCATTTTGTACTAAGCTTTTATTTTTGTGTTATTTTATAATGGGTAATAGATCGGCAGTGGAAGAGGGAATTTTGAAGGAATCCCCATTAGGATGCATACTGAAGAACTGGAAAGATCTGGGAAGTAATTCTTTGACTAAGAAGCAATTGATAGAGTACTGTAATAATTGGTGGCCACTTTATATTCTGAATGATAAAGAAAAATAGCCAAAGAATGGAACTTTAAAATAGAATACTATTCTGCAGGACTCTCTTTTGTAGAGGAAGGGGAAAATGGGATGAAGTCACAGAACTACAGAATGGTAGGGGCTGGAAGGGATCTCTATAGATCATCTAGTCCAACCTCCATATATGCATTTGATTTTTGCTTTGAGAGAACATCCAAAATGGTGAAAAGATTGTGGATATACACCAAGAGACCCCATGGTATTAGCCCTAGAGACCAAAAAGAGGAAGAAAGTATTAAAAAGATGTTGTTCAGCTTGTAATATTGGGAAACGGTGTTTGAAGTGTGCTAGTGGAGGATGATTTGGAATTGATGGTAGCCCCTAGGCAAAGGATGGGCGAGGGGCTGTGACAAGAGGATGAGGTAAGCAGCTCAGGAACAAGAGAGGGCCAGGAGAAAGGAGATATGAGAAAGGAGAATCAGAAGCAGCAGCATGGGGATATTGAGAAGCTGAAGGGCTTAGTCCAATAGTGAGAAGAACAAGGGGACAGCAGGAAAGGGAGAGAGAAGTGCTTCAAGCTCCACTCAGACAGACTGTGGAAAATGATGGACCAATTGCAGTTAAAGTACCTTTTACTATAACTGATTTATGGGCCTGGAAAGAGACTGCAGGTAACCACAGAGAGGATCCTGAAAGGGTTGCAAAAGTGTTTGAAACAATTATTAAAACTCGGAATCCGTATTGGAATGACATGCAAGTAATCTTAGACATATTAATGGATGGAACTGAAAAGCCCATGGTTTTTTAAGGCTGCCAAGAGGCAGGTGGAAACTGTGGATGCTGCTGGTAATTTACGAGGCTCCATAGATCTCCCTATGACAGACCTTGCTTGGGATCCTAATTTACTGGGTCCTAGAGCCCTGCTAATGGCATAACAAAACCAGATTTTTTTAGATATTAAACATGGGATGCCCAAAGCAACTAATTGGTCTAAATTGTATGAAATAAAACAAGAACCTAATGAGCCTCCATCTGCCTTTATGGAGCGACTAAAAATATCAGCCAGGATGTTTGGACCCTGAGAAACTGAATGAAGCTATGTCGTGGTTTGGTCCTGCTAGCAAAGAAGCACCATGACAGTCTCTCGCTCTGTGCCCCCCATTCACCCTCACCCTCGTTAGGATGACAGAGGCTCCAGTGAAATGGGAGGAAAAGGATAATCAAGGTCATTGTGGATTGAGACAAGGGCAGGGAGGGTTCCGGGCAAAACAGACTGCAGTACTCGAATTAGAGAGGAAAGTAGAAAAGTTTATTCTACTACCTACAAGAAACAGAATGGAATAAAAGCAAAAAGAGAGAGAGTAGGATGATTGAGAAAATTACAACCAGCACTTTAAGATCTACCTCCTCCATCCCTCCTTTCTTCCCAGACCCAGCTCACTGCTCCCGATATCTCTACCTCTTCCCCCTTCAACGGCTTGGGGGAGGTAGGGAATGGGGGATGTGGTCAGTTGTGGAGAGTGTTGCTCAAGTATGGCTGAAAGAAAGAGGTCATAGCAAGGTTAACCTAATAGAAATGTCTTAAATAGAAAAAAGGTTAGCCCAAGGGCGCATTGTCCTTGAGATGAGGAACTGCTTGCAGCTGTATGTAGACAGGATATAAAAAGAGGATGTATTAACCACAAAAATGTAGAGCAAGATGTTTCTTAAGAGGAGTTGACAGACAAATAGCCAATGATGAGCTTAGCTTTGGCAATATGTATGAGGCTGATTATTGATGCTATAAAAGAGTGGTGTCTTTGCAAATAAAGTGAGATTTGCTGATCATCCTTGTTGATCGTATTGCATTTCTCCCGCCGTCTCCGACAAATGGTGACCCCGACGTGATACACGGGGGAAGTGATATACCGATGTGATACACGAGCGACGTGATACACGGGGAACGTGATATACCGACGTGATACAGGAACGACGTGATACAAGATTGGCAACCACGGCAGAGCGGCGAAGGAGCTCGGGTCCTAGCAGCGAGGACGGCAGCTAAGCATCAGAAAGCAGAAGGAAGGGGTGGTGCTGTGCCCTGGGTGACCGTACAGACGAGCCCGGCCGATACGTGCTGCCGAGACCTTGTGGGGCTGCAACAGCGCTGACGTCTTCTGAAAATGGAAAGGCAAGCAGCATATGATTTATTTACTTGCTTTTTAAAAAAGCGACAGGTTAAGGGAATAGATTTGCAAAAGGATCTCCCTGGGCTTTTAGTTTATGGGTATGCTAAGGGTTGTTTTCAGAACCCACATACTGTTCATGAGTTAAGTGAATGGCGAAAGTTTGGGGATAAATTATGGGAAGCTACCCTGGAGGACGATGAGATAGCTGAAAAGTTAGGGAAGCTTTGGAGGATAGTGCACAATGAGTTGTTGCAACATCAGGCAGAAAAGAAGGCTGCTGAGCACGCATCAGCAGCACAGAGTAAGAACAAAAACTATGAGCATGACTGGTTCCAATCCACCTTGCTGGCTCCTACCGTCTCAAAAGTAATGCTCAACCCCCCACGTGTAGAAAATAGCCCTGAAGGCACGGACGGGGTACGGGAACCATATGAGCCATCAGCCCCTCCTGGGGAACGAGAGTGCCGGCCTAAAGAGCCCCCGCCTCTGCCCCCCCCACTTAGTGAGCCTGTCCCTGGGGCAGAGAGTGAACTGGCAGAGGCACCGACAGTAGTGCCGAGAGAGGCGCCGAGAGTAGCGCCGGGAGAGGTGCCGAGAGTAGTGCCGGGAGCGGCGCTGAGGCGGATGATACCGAGAAAAAAGAAAAAGGTTCTTCTCTACACAAGAGTTTTTACAAAGTCAGAGAGGCGAAGGGGCTTCAGAGCAGAGCCCCCGCGGGAGAGCTGCTTCCCATTCGAGCCCAACCCGCCGAGTTACCCCTGGGACGACTTGCAGGGGAATGCCAAGTGGGCGGAGTCGGGTGGGGGTGCAGCGCAGGACGATCAGAGGAGAGTGGGGGAGCGCGACCCCGTGTTAGACTGGATACCATCGGGCACGCGGGGGAAGAAAAAGAAAACACGGGAGAGAGTAATACCGACTGCGCCGCCGGTGCCGGGGACGGCACGGAGTGAGCCAGACCCCCCCCGCCCCCTTCCATCCGCAGCCGCCGCCGCGCAGCCGCTTCCCGCGCCCGGTCAGTGTCTCCGGAGCCCCCCCACACACATACCGCGCCGACACCGTCGGCCCCGGCCCTCACGGACCGCAGGGCTCATCCTTTCCATCCTCAATCCCTTGCCTCAACGAGTGTAAAAACTGTTGGTCGTAATGTTATGCATTTTGCTGTAAATGTGATAATGAATAGTGGTTTTCTTACAGTGGAAACTTTCTAAGGCGTTTTAGGTGTCAGGAATGGAACTTGGAAGAACAGAACATTTTGACATTGAGAAGCTAAAAGGTGGCTTATGTTGATGCTTCAAATGATTGTAGTAAATGGTTTTAGGTAATTTCCACAACCCAAGCAAAACATGTGGCTTACACTGGCCAAAGCAATCAATCAGTCTACAATATGTTTATCAATGGCCACTCCAGATAATCCTTTTTCTACCTGTTTGGTGGGAGTTCCATCAGATGTGGCACAATGGCCTGTACCAAATGTATTAAAAACAAATCCCTTAGTTAAGGGTAATGGCAAAGTTGACAGCTGGGATTTGATCATTTCATGGTTGCCAATAATGACAACAGAGCCACAGGAGTTAGAATTATTGGGATCTATAAAGATGGATTTTTGTGTTATATTTAATTTTACCGGCAATACCAAAACATTTGGGACAGAATGTGGATCCCATCCTGGGCGTGTATAAGAACACAACATCTTGGTGCAATTATACTTCACCAAAAATACCCAGGTCTTGTGCCTGTACAGTTACCAAAGGGAATTTTTCTGATCTGTGGGGACCAGGCATGGCCTGGAATACCCTCGAGATTACAAAGGGGACCATGCAGTTTGGGACAACTGACGATCTTGATGCCTAATCACACAATGATTTAGAAACATCATTGTCCAAAACAATTTGTGCATGCATTTACTGGCAAATGTGATGACCATGTTACCTTTGGTCTCCCTCAGCAATAATAGCAACTAGTATATTTGCTCCAGGTGTAGGAGTATCTGCTTTATTAACTCAGCTATACAAATTAGGATACTGGCCTAGCAAACAAAGTAACCAAACCTCAATGACATTAGAAGACTTGATTAGTAATGTAAGTGGTATTAGCCATACAACTTTGCAACATAGACCTGCTAGAGATTTTACCTTTAGCACAAGTATAATAACTTTGTTTGTCAGCTGTGCTTTTTTTTCAGTGTATAAGAAGAAGCTTACTAGGCATGAGTTGCTAAGCTAGCTTTGCTGCTGATTGTAAGGGTCTGATGCTTGTTAGTAAAATTTGAGTTATAGGCTGCCCGCAGGGGTCATGGACATACCAGCTATCCCCATGCATTGAGCCATGGTATCCCTCACACTAGTCTTAGGGAGGGGGAGAGCATGGGGCATAGAAGATATGAGCATAATGGTCTACTGAGTCTCTCTTGCAGATTGATGTGTTTTTCGGAGTGCTCACTGTGATGCAGATCAAGATGGAGTCACTCAAGTATTGGCAAGATTGAATAGTGAAGTGGAACACAACCACCACCTGATCATATCTTCCTGCAATTGGCTCAGCTAGCATATGTGCTGGGCAGACACGTTATGTATCAACCCGTGCCACAAGACACTGGAGTCATCGAGCATAGGGAACGGGAGATGTGGTAGGCGTCCGGAAGATCTCGGGTTGTAACGTGAGAGGTGAAAGGTACAGTAGAGGTGGGTGTATTCATACAATGTGTTGTATGAATTTATCCGATCACTCTCGATCTATTCATGCACAGTTGTCAAAACTACAACAATTGACAGAAGATTTACAAATAGACAAGGAGTTAGGTTTTGAAGGATGGTTAACCTCATTAGGCCTTGGTCCCTGGTTACAGGCTATAGTTAAAATGGGTATTGTAATATGCATTAATCTTGCTAATGGTTGTGCTTTTGCCGTGTATATGTATGTGTCTGCAAAAAATGATGAGAAAAATGATTTTCTAAATGTGGGACACTAATCTTTTAGCACAAAAAGAAAACGGGGGAAATGTGGAGAGTGTTGCTCAAGTATGGCTGAAAGAAAGAGGTCATAGCAAGGTTAACCTAATAGAAATGTCTTAAATAGAAAAAAGGTTAGCCCAAGGGCGCATTGTCCTTGAGATGAGGAACTGCTTGCAGCTGTATGTAGACAGGATATAAAAAGAGGATGTATTAACCACAAAAATGTAGAGCAAGATGTTTCTTAAGAGGAGTTGACAGACAAATAGCCAATGATGAGCTTAGCTTTGGCAATATGTATGAGGCTGATTATTGATGCTATAAAAGAGTGGTGTCTTTGCAATTAAAGTGAGATTTGCTGATCATCCTTGTTGATCGTATTGCATTTCTCCCGCCGTCTCCGACAGTCAGTCTCCCACAGATGATCTCTGCCGCTTCTCTCTTGTCAGAGGAGGACGACTCCTTGCATTCTTCCCCTGCTCTGATACAGGATCCCTCCCACGGGACACAGTCCTTAGTGAATATTTCTGATATGGGTTCTTCCCCACAGTTACAGCTTCTGCAGATACAGGATCCCTCCCACGGGACAAGGCCTCTTCTGGGCATAATTTTAATGAGCTGCTTTGGCGTGGATTCTTCCCCACAGTTACTGCTTCTGTGAAAATGGGGTCCCTCCCACGGGACTGGCACAGGGTCTTTTATGAAGTATAAGCAAATCACTGCTTCACCAGTCCTCTCCGCAGGATGCAGGGGAATCTCTGCTCCAGCACATCTCCTCCTGTCTTCCCTCATTGACCTTGGAGTCTGCATGGTTGCTTCTCTCTCTCTTCCCACTCCTTGCACTACCACCAGCCAGAAAAGAAGAGGGGACAGAAAAAAGAAAAACCAGGAAGAAGTCTCCTCTTCCGGCTTCTTTTTAAAAAGTGATTGTGGAGGCGTCTAATTGGCTCAGCCCCAGAAGTGAGTCTGACTCAGAGCTGGGGAGAGTTGTGAGCAACTTCTTACAGGAGCCATCTTTACAGCCCCTTCCCCCTTACCAGAAATGGCTGTCATGTCAAACCATGAAAATTCTACACTATTTTCATGGGACAATCAGCCCCAAATATAAGAAAGAAACTCCAAAAACTGGAGAACACTGATTCTCGGGATATAGGGAAAATGTTAGAAGTGGCTTGGATTGTTTTTAATAACAGAGAGAGAGAGAAAAAGAAATGAGACAGATAAGAAGGGATAGTAAAGTGATTGCTGCATTGAGAAGGAATTCAGAAGGAGACATGAGAGACGAGGGCAGAGGACTTGGAAGGGAACAGGGAGAAACCCCTCAAACATAATGAAATTGGGGCCTAACTAGTAGATGATATGTAAAAGAGAGGGGCTCTGGAAAAGGGACTCTCCCTGGAAAAAGGGGATGGAATTCGCTGCAGGAATGAACCAAATAACTTTAAATGAATCCTAAAGGAGACTGGGGGAGACCTCCCCAGCAGAAGCCCTGGTTACCATGACGCTTGGGAATCAAGAAATAGATTTTCTTGTTGATATGGGGGCAACTTATTCTGTGTTAAACACCTGCACAGGAAAACTAAGTAAACAAGTTACAGAAGTTGTTGGTGCTACAGGGAAAGCTTAAAGTCAATCTTTTCTTCAACCTCTAAAATTTCGAGTAGGGAGGCAGTGGGAAATTCATCAATTTCTATATATGCCTGAATAAATAAGTCTGTCTGTGCCTTTTAACAGTGAGTCACCCATCACAAGCACCCATCACTTCTTTTTACAGTGCCCACTGCCTGTTGCTGGTGGAATGTTTGGCAGTAGATTGGTCAGTGAGGTTTCCCCTTCTGGACCTTCCTTGTCTATGCCCACCGTTGTTAATGCTTCATATTTATTTTTGATTGAGACACTGAAGGGAAGATTATGAAGCAGAGTCCTGCTTTTTTTGTGTCACCAGGGTCCAAGGCATTTACCACTGGAGACTGGTACCTGACTGGGGAACTATGTATCGTATGTATCTATGTATCTATCTCCATCTATCAGTCTCCAACTCCTACTAAAAAGGGGAAGGAGGCAGAAGTGGATAAAGCAGGACCATAACAAGAGGAAGAGAAAGGTGCAAAAGTCATGAATGAGATGGTTAACATGCAATCCCTATCTCTGAGCTGTGAGATATGTGAAAGGATTTTAGCCATCATCGAGGGGAGCACATTGTCATCAGTCTGCTCTGATGCTAGGATAATAGTGCCAATAGCTCAGAATTAGAGGGCATGGAAGTCAAGCACCTGGGCCTCCTGTCTAGGGAAGGGGGCATTGACAAGGCAATTGGAAAAAGGACACAAGTCCTCAGTCTCTGGAGGCGACTTCTGTTGGGCGTGACCCCTTCAAGGAAGATATTCCATGTCACCCAGGCAAGTGGACCACCATGGAGAGAGATATCCAGTACCTGAGGAAATTAGCCAGGCTGGAGGTGATTTATAATGATGCAGGTAATGTGCAGTGTCATAGTTTTGTGCGGACCTATTTCTGGTGATGGGGAGGGAGCTGTAAAGATGACTCCTATAAGAAGTTGCTCAAAATTCTCCCCTGCTTTGATTCAGACACACTTCTGGGGCTGAGCCAATTAGGCAACTCCACGATCACTTTTTAAGAAGAAAAAGAGGAGGGCTCTTCCTGGTTCCTTCTTGCTGTTCTTTCTTCCTTTTCTTTTCTGACTGGTAGTGATGCAAGGAGTTGAGAAAGAGAAGTGACCATGGGGACCCCAAGGTCAGTGAGGGAAGAGAGGAGGAGGTGTGCTGGAGCAGAGATTCCCCTGCACCCTGTGGAGATGAGTGGTGAAACAGAGATTTGCTTGCACTTCATAAAAGATCCTGTGCCAGGGGCAGTGACTATGCCCAGAAAAGGCCATGTCCCGTGGGAGGGACCCCGTATTGGAGCAGGGGAAGAATGTGAGGAGTTGTCTTCCTCTGAAAAGAGAGAAGTGGCAGAGACCATCTGCAAGAGACTGACCTCCATTCCTTACCTCCCCGTTCAGTGAAGTGAAGCTGGGAAGAAAGGAGGGATGGGGGAGGGAGATCTTAAAGCGCTTTCATTTTTCTCATCATTCTGTCTTGTTTTTGCTTTTTGTTCTGTTCTGTCTCTTGTAGGTAGTAGAATAAGCTTTCCTTAATTTCCTCACTAAGTCGAGTAGTGGAGTCTGTTTTGCCCAGAACCATAATTGGCAGTGAGCCCTCCCTGCCCTTGTCTCAATCCACAACATCCTTGGTTATCTTTTTTCCTCCCCCGTGGGAGGCCCCATGCTGGAGCAGTTCGTGAGGAGCTGTAGCCCATGGAAAGGACCCATGCTGGAGAAGTTTGTGAGGGACTGTCTCCCATGGGGAGGGACCTCACAGTGTAGCAGTGGGAAGTGTGAGGAGGCCTCCCCCTGAGAAGAAGCAGCGGCAAAGTCCATCTGTAATGAACTGACCGCAACCCCCATTCCCCATCCCCTGCGCCGCTGGGGGGGGGAGGAAAGGGAGTCCTGGGAAGAGGAGGGGTGAGGGGACATGTTTTTAAGAACGTTTTATTTCTCATCTCTCTGCTCTTATTGTTTCTTTAATATATCAAACCTTTTTCTCCCTGAGTCTGGTTTTGCCTGTGACGCTAATTGCCAAGTGATCTCTGCGTCTTTATCTCAACTCACAAGCCGTTTGTTATATTTCTCTCTCTCCTGTCCAGTTTAGGAGGGGGAGTGATTTTATGACTGGGTGGACATCGGACTAAACCACTACAAAAGTCTTGAAGGTTATATGCCTCCCTCCATGCCCCCTCCTAATGAAAAGAAGCAGAAGAGGGACAATCGGAGAAGGGAACAGTGGAAAGGGAAACAAAACTAGGCGGCCTTGGATTTAGCCTCATTACATCAAGGACCTGGAGTAAAACAGGTCCAATAATTCAAGCTCCCCTGAGACAGGCGATGAACTCGGTGGGACCCATGAAAATAAAGGTCCCTTTTACTATAAATGACTTGGATTCCTGGAAGGAAACAGTAAAAGAGTATCGAGAAGACCCTCTAGGGGTCGCCAAAAGATTTGATATGATTCTTAAAACCCAAGACCCAGACTGACAAGACATAGATGCTACGTCTTGGAACAAAGATTAACAACAGCTACAGTGGTGGCCCTGGAACAGAGACCACAAAGAAGAGAGCCACCAAGACTGTACAAGGATCAGTGTGTGTGCTGTAAAAACAGGGGACATTGGAAAAAAGAATGCCCCGATAGGTTCAAAGGATGAGAAAATGGACAGAAAAGGAGATCTTACAAACAAAAATAAGCCTGGGTACTTCCAACACCACAATACTATTATTATTATACTAGTTATTATCCCTTCAGCAACTGCAAACCAAAACCAAGATGTCATGCGAATTTGTCCTATAACCATACAGATACTGGGGCCACTGGGCTATTGGATCACCCTCTGTGATCAACCCCCTCCCCTCTAAATCTTGAATGGGGCCTCTGAGTTATGAAAACCAAGTAACCCCTCCCCAAATGCCAACTGGGGCCTCTGAGTTACAAAAAACAAGTAACCCCCCCCCAATGCCAACTTGGACCTCTGAGTTATGAAAACCAAGTAACACCCCCCCTCCCCAATGCCGAGATTCTTCCCAATTTACCTATAAGGGGACTTTGTCGTGCGCCAGACGTCTCTGCATGACTTACTGGTCCCATTTCCCTCTTTTCACATATCTTGTCCGCAGAATACATGGTCGTTGTCTGCTCCTGCAGTGAGCGACTGGGAGTGGAGTTCCTCTGAGAAAAAGAACTCGGGCCGCGGCTAGAACGTCCATTCCCTAGTTACTCCTGCAGCCAAGCAGAGCGCGTCCCATCCGGGGTGCCAAAATGATGTGCGGAAACAGACTCTATAACTCGAACAGTTATAGACTTACATTTGTTACAAAGTTACAAAATCATATGATTACATTATCCACCTATACAAAGGTGTCCCTGCTTTCACATGTAAATTAGGTCTTCTCTTCCTTTAATTTGCGTGATGTCAGTGATGGTCTTTGGGGGACAAAGGCTGATAAGTCTTTCTCACCCCTGATCTTTGCACAACTTCAGATATCACTTGGCCCCTCAAAGAACCGGTTTCACTCAATTTTCTGCCTCCAAGGAATTTGGAGGACCCTGACTTTTTTACAGCTCTGTGTGCAGATAGTTTTGTCTGTATGAGATAGAAGCTTTAACAGTTCATCAATCTTAATATGGACTGAGAGGGGCTAAGTGAGCTTTTGAACAGCTTAAGAGAGAACTTATGAGAGATCATATGAGAGATCAGGGATGAGAAAGCCTCAGGACTTATCAGCCTTCATCTCTCAAGGCCCCAAAGACCATCACCAACTATCACCGGGAGACATCAGGCAAATGAAAGGAAGAAAAGATCTAATTTACATGTGAAATCGGGGACAGGTTGTGTCTTTGTCTAGGCAGATAATGTCATCATATGATTTTGTAACTTTGTAACAAATATAAGTCAAGCAAGTTGCTGAGTCAGGTGCTCACGTTTGTGGTGGAGGCCCCCCCCCGTGCGCCCGGCGCCGCATAAACATACCTTCATAAACATACCTTCTTTATAACTCTTTGAGTTATAGAGTCTGTTTCCACAAGTCATTTTGGCATCCCAGATGGGATGCACTCTGCTCAGCTGCAGGAGTGACTGAGGAACGGATGTCCTAACCGCGGCCCGAGTCTTTTTCTTCGGAGGAACTCCACTCCCAGCCACTCACTGCGGGAGCAGACAACAACCATCTATCCTGCGGACAAGGTATGTGAAAGAGGGAAAAGGGACTGCGGTCGGGGCGATCGTTAAGTCGCGCAGAGACGTCTGACGCACGACAGAGTCCCTGTGTAAGTATGGGTTGGGAAGAATCTCGGCATTGGGGGGGGGTTACCTGGTTTTCATAACTCAGAGGCCCCAGCTGGCATTGGGGGGGCTTACTTGGTTTTTCGTAACTCAGAGGCCCCAGTTGAGATTTGGATGATTACAGGGCGAATTCGCATGACATCTTGGTTTTAGTTTGCAGCTGCGGAAGGGATAACAGCTGGTATAATAATAATAGTATTGTGGCATTGGAAGTACCCGGGCTTATTTGTATTTAAGATAAACGGATATTGTTGATATCGTGGTTAAAGTTGTGATATATGTGTGTGAATTGAGTGTTTGAATGAATGAGATGCAGTCTGACTGCGAAGTGAGTGCGGAGTCCTTATCCGCGGTTCCGTATCTCCGCGAGGAGACCGTCCGGAGACGGACGAAGCGTGTCAAGTAATTGTAGTGTTTCTTAACTTGTCTACATATGTTTTATGTGAACTAAGGGAGCCAAGAAATATATTTTAATAGTACTATTTTACACTATCAAGGTAGAGATAAGGAACGAGAATGAGAAGTTTGCCGGTGGTTTCAGCTTCCCGGTGTTAATGCATTAACGAGAACTTTATATTCCCCTGGGGGGGGAGAGGATCCCGCCCCAAACAGGAGGATTGGGACTATATAAATATCAGGGATTATACTTAACTTTTGTGTGTGAGTTATACAGCAGAGAAGAAAGAACTCCGTCCACTGCCCCATTAGAAATTCCCTGTTTAAAACACCCCCATTTGGAACATGCTGGGTGGGTAAAACTGAAGTGTACTTCTTGACAAAATATATAACTGTAATAGCATTGGAAGGGGTGGTGACTATGATAAGCATCTGTGCTGGTGTCCTGAGTGTGAAGAACACATAGCTGAGATTACAACCGTGTTTTGTGGTTGGGAGTTGGGATTACAGATTACATTTCAGAGAAAGAGTTACAAAGAGTAATTCAAGAATAAAGGAAAATAATGGGAAGCACTCAGAGTGTGAGAGTCAAGAAAAGTCCATTAGGATGCATATTGACACATTGGAAAGATCTTGTGGGGACTAGGGGTACAGAAAGTAAAAAAACCACTTATAAAATACTGCAACCAGTGGTGGCCGCTCTATAAATTAGACGATGGAGAGAAGTGGCCTCAAAATGGAACTCTGAATTATAATACTCTCCTACAGTTAATGGTGTTTTTAAGGAGGGAAAGAAAATGGGATGAGGCTACTTACGCGGATATATTTTTCGCTCTGAGAAATCACTCAGAGTGGCAGCAGGATTGTGGGTTAACTCCTCCCCAAGATCCCCTGATACTGGCCCTAGAACGATAAAACAGGGGAAAACTAAAAACGTGCTGTTCGTCCTGTAGTGTCAGACAGCGCAGCACCAATAGAGATAAGGTGTATCAGGCAAATTATTTAGAAAGCCTGGAAGGCTATATACCTCCCTCCATGCCCCCTCCTAATGAAAGAGGGGCAGAAGAAATAAAACAGAAAATGAGAATGGGACATATGGGTCCTCATGGGACAGTGAACATGGGGGATGTGTTTAGCCCAATGCCTACTGGCAACCAGGGTCCTCCAACGATGAGCGTAACTTTACCTAGCCCTGCAATGGGTCCTGGTCCCTCCATGGGACCAGAAGGGGCTATAAATATGGGAACACCACTGATACCAGATAAAGGAACAGTGAAAAATGAGCCACAAGGCCTTGGATTCGGCCCCATTACATCAAGGACTTGGAGTAAAGTGGGTCCAATAATTTAAGCCCCACTGAGACAGGCGATGAGCCCAATGGGACCCGCAAAAATAAAGGTTCCCTTTACCACTAATGACTTAGATTCCTGGAAGGAAACAGTAAGAGAGTACCGAGAGGACCCTATAGGCATCGCTAAAAGGTTTGATATAATTCTTAAAACCTTAGATCCAGACTGGCGAGACATAGATGCTGTGTTGGATGCACTGACCGAAAAGAAAAGCTGTTGCTATTGAAAACCGCAAAAGCACAAGTACAGGCCCAAATTACGGGAGGGACATTAGTGGGATGGACAGTTGATCAGTGTTTACCTTTGACAGACCCAGGGTGGGATCCAAATGATCGCGATGGTTATCAGCAGTTGCAACAATATCAACAGTGGATAAAATATGGGTTGGAAAATGTGATTCCTAAAGCTATAAATTGGTCAATGCTATATGCCGTAAGACAAGGCTCTTTTGAAACCCCTTCCAAAGTTTTAGACAGAATAAGACTTGCTATGGGCAAATATACTCCTCTGGACCCGTCGGCCGAAGTAGGCCAGCAACAGCTAATATCCTTGTTCATAGGGCAGTCATGTGATGATATCCGAAGAAAACTGCAAAAATTAAGAGGGGCAGACGCACGGGATATAGAAAGGTTAATCAAAGAAGCATAGAAGGTCTTTGGGAATAGGGAAAGTGACAAGGACAGGAGAATGGAACAAAGAATAATAGGGACTGTGGCAGCTCTGGAACAGAGACCACAAAGAAGAGAGCTGCTGAGACTGGATAGGGATCAGTGTGCGTACTGTAAAGAAAAGGGACATTGGGAAAAAGAATGCCCTAAGGGATTCAAGGGGAGCTACGATGGACAGAGAGGGAGACCTGCGATAGCCCACTTAAAGGAGGACGATTGACGGGGACCTGGGGAGTCTACCCTAGCGGATACACTGGTTACACTAAAGCTAGGGAAAAATGAAAATCAAGCAGAATTTCTAATAGATACAGGGGCGACGTTTTCGGTCTTAAATCAAGAACTATTACCACTAAGCAACGGTTATGTTATGGTGATGGGAGCCACTGGTCAATGTGAAAAGTCATACTTTTTTGAGCCCTTAAAGTACAATTTGGGAAAGCAAGTAGGAATTCACAGGTTTTTGTATATGCCTAATGCCCCAAAAGCCTTTGTGGGAAGAGATTTGCTGGAGCAGTTACAAGCCACGATTAAATTTGAAAATGGTCACATTAGCTTGGAGGTGAATGATCAAAATGATATACAAATTATGAGCCTGTTACTAACTAATATCGATACAGAAGGAAACATTAACGAAGGCATCGTGAACCAAGTATATCTGGGAGTATGGGCCACAGATGTACCTGGAAGGGCGAAGAATGCCCTACCAGTGGAGGTAAAACTTAAAGAAGGACAAGAGCCGGTAAGGATTAAACAGTATCCCTTGAGGAGGGAGGACAGGGAGGGGATTAAACCGATAATAGAAAAATTCTTACAATTAGGACTATTAAGAGAGTGTGAGCCCAGCTTTAACACTCCCATATTACCAGTCCACAAGCTGCATGGGTCTTATCAGATAGTCCAAGGTTTGCGGACAGTCAATAGAATAACTGAGGACCTCTACCCCGTGGTAGCAAATCCTTACACCCTGTTAACTGTGCTAACACCTGACTTAGCTTGGTTTACTGTTTTAGATTTAAAGGATGCCTTCTTTTGCCTCCCTCTCCATGAAGCCAGCCAGAAAGTATTTGCATTCGAATGGGAAAGTCCTAAAAGTGGACGTAAAACTCAGCTTACTTGGACGGTGCTGCCTCAAGGATTCAAAAATAGCCCCACCATATTTGGCAACCAGCTAGCCAAAGATCTTGAATCATGGGAAGCCCCATCTGAAGAAGGAAAACTCCTGCAGTATGTGGACGATATATTAATTGCTACCAAAACAAAGGATGCCTGTCTAACCTGGACGGTGAGTCTTTTAAATTTTTTGGGGCTCCAGGGGTATCGAGTATCCAAGAAAAAGGTCCAGACAATCCAACAGAAAGTAACCTATTTGGGCCATGAAAGTAGTGCGGGACAAAGGACATAGGGACAAGCTAGGAAAGAAGCCATCTGTCAAACACCCAGGCCACAAACAGTAAAGGAACTGCAAACCTTTTTGGGAATGACTGGGTGGTGTCGATTGTGGATCTATAATTATGGACTGTTGGTTAAGTCTTTACACGCGATGGTGAACACAGAGCAAAAATATCTACAATGGAATAAAGAAGCTGCACGGACCTTTGATCAGCTAAAGAAGGCTCTGATGTCTGCCCCAGCCTTAGGGCTTCCAGATGTGAGTAAACCATTTTTTCTCTTCTCACACAAAAAACAGAGGATTGCCCTGGGAATATTGGCAGTGCTGGTGTCTCACACAGTCTCGGCAGTTTTAGAAGTAAAAGGGGGACATTTGCTCTCTCCCCAAAGGTTCCTAAAATATCAAGCCATAATAGTGGAACAGGATGATGTGGAAATTGTGGTCACTAACATTTATCAATCCAGCTTCATTTCTTAGCAGAAACTCAGGAGAACCAGTGCAGCATGATTGTTTAGAGACCATCGAAGCAGTATATTCAAGTCGCCTGGACCTGAAGGAGACCCCTCTGGACAACGTGGAAAGCTGGTTTACAGATGGAAGCAGCTATGTTCTGCAAAGGAGAAGATACGCTGGGTATGCAGTCACGACCAGTCAAGAGGTAATAGAATTGAGATCACTACCTACAGGAACCTACGCACAAAAAGCAGAAATAATTGCCCTTACTTGTGCTGTGGAGTTAGCACGAGGCAGAGCTATTAACATTTATACAGAATCAAAAGTATGCCTTTGGAGTTGTCCATGCTCATGGAGCAATTTGGAAGGAAAGAGGTCTTTTAACCTCTCAAGGGAAGCACATTAAATATGCTGAAGAAATTAAAGAAATTTTAAAACTACTTGATGCCATACAACTCCCTGAGAAGGTGGCTATTGTGCATATGAGGGCACACCAAAAAGTAAGCTCAGAGCTGGAAAGAGGAAATGAGCTGGCGGACAGAGAGGCAAAACAGGCTGCAAAAGGAGAGGTAAGGTTTGAGGGAGCCTTGATTCCAGATGGACAAAGGTAAGCCAAATTATACTAAAGAGGATAAGAAATTGATCACAGATCTAGAGGGCACATATAATGAGGAAGGATTGTGGGCTGTTACCCCACAAGGAAAATTAGTCATTCCCACTTACTTACTATGGCCTTTAGTGAGCGAAGAACAAAAAGGGACACTGGGGGGCAGAGGCTCTGCACAGACATCTAATCAGGCAAATTATAGCTAGGAATTTATATAGTACTGTAAAACAAGTAACTCGCCAATGCGATCTTTGCCTCCAAACTAATTCAAAGAACAATCCTAAACCAGAGATGGGTCAAATTGGCAGAGAAAGGGACCTGTTAGTGGTAACTAACACCTTTTCAAGGTTGGCCAAAGGCATTTCCCACAAGAACAGCAAAAGCCTGAGAAGAGACATGAGTTATGGAGTAAATTATCTTCATGGTTACCTAACTTTGCTGGGTTGAAACAACTTTTTGTGGTAATAATTCTGATAATTCATTGTGCTATTTGTCATCTGTATCAGATGTTTCTTTTGTTGTCAGAACACCGGAGATGCATACTCTTAAGTGGAAAGAACACAGTGAAAGAATACAGTGATTCCTTATTAAGCATTTTACTAAAGTACTTATTCAAGATTGTCTTAGCTGGTGTTCTTTCCACCTTTGGGGAGAGAGCAAATGTCCCCCTTTTACTTCTAAAACTGCCGAGACTGTGTGAGACACCAGCACTGCCAATATTCCCAGGGCAATCCTCTGTTTTTTGTGTGAGAAGAGAAAAAATGGTTTACTCACATCTGGAAGCCCTAAGGCTGGGGCAGACATCAGAGCCTTCTTTAGCTGATCAAAGGTCCGTGCAGCTTCTTTATTCCATTGTAGATATTTTTGCTCTGTGTTCACCATCGCGTGTAAAGACTTAACCAACAGTCCATAATTATAGATCCACAATCGACACCACCCAGTCATTCCCAAAAAGGTTTGCAGTTCCTTTACTGTTTGTGGCCTGGGTGTTTGACAGATGGCTTCTTTCCTAGCTTGTCCCTATGTCCTTTGTCCCGCACTACTTTCATGGCCCAAATAGGTTACTTTCTGTTGGATTGTCTGGACCTTTTTCTTGGATACTCGATACCCCTGGAGCCCCAAAAAATTTAAAAGACTCACCGTCCAGGTTAGACAGGCATCCTTTGTTTTGGTAGCAATTAATATATCGTCCACATACTGCAGGAGTTTTCCTTCTTCAGATGGGGCTTCCCATGATTCAAGATCTTTGGCTAGCTGGTTGCCAAATATGGTGGGGCTATTTTTGAATCCTTGAGGCAGCACCGTCCAAGTAAGCTGAGTTTTACGTCCACTTTTAGGACTTTCCCATTCGAATGCAAATACTTTCTGGCTGGCTTCATGGAGAGGGAGGCAAAAGAAGGCATCCTTTAAATCTAAAACAGTAAACCAAGCTAAGTCAGGTGTTAGCACAGTTAACAGGGTGTAAGGATTTGCTACCACGGGGTAGAGGTCCTCAGTTATTCTATTGACTGTCCGCAAACCTTGGACTATCTGATAAGACCCATGCAGCTTGTGGACTGGTAATATGGGAGTGTTAAAGCTGGGCTCACACTCTCTTAATAGTCCTAATTGTAAGAATTTTTCTATTATCGGTTTAATCCCCTCCCTGTCCTCCCTCCTCAAGGGATACTGTTTAATCCTTACCGGCTCTTGTCCTTCTTTAAGTTTTACCTCCACTGGTAGGGCATTCTTCGCCCTTCCAGGTACATCTGTGGCCCATACTCCCAGATATACTTGGTTCACGATGCCTTCGTTAATGTTTCCTTCTGTATCGATATTAGTTAGTAACAGGCTCATAATTTGTATATCATTTTGATCATTCACCTCCAAGCTAATGTGACCATTTTCAAATTTAATCGTGGCTTGTAACTGCTCCAGCAAATCTCTTCCCACAAAGGCTTTTGGGGCATTAGGCATATACAAAAACCTGTGAATTCCTACTTGCTTTCCCAAATTGTACTTTAAGGGCTCAAAAAAGTATGACTTTTCACATTGACCAGTGGCTCCCATCACCATAACATAACCGTTGCTTAGTGGTAATAGTTCTTGATTTAAGACCGAAAACGTCGCCCCTGTATCTATTAGAAATTCTGCTTGATTTTCATTTTTCCCTAGCTTTAGTGTAACCAGTGTATCCGCTAGGGTAGACTCCCCAGGTCCCCGTCAATCGTCCTCCTTTAAGTGGGCTATCGCAGGTCTCCCTCTCTGTCCATCGTAGCTCCCCTTGAATCCCTTAGGGCATTCTTTTTCCCAATGTCCCTTTTCTTTACAGTACGCACACTGATCCCTATCCAGTCTCAGCAGCTCTCTTCTTTGTGGTCTCTGTTCCAGAGCTGCCACAGTCCCTATTATTCTTTGTTCCATTCTCCTGTCCTTGTCACTTTCCCTATTCCCAAAGACCTTCTATGCTTCTTTGATTAACCTTTCTATATCCCGTGCGTCTGCCCCTCTTAATTTTTGCAGTTTTCTTCGGATATCATCACATGACTGCCCTATGAACAAGGATATTAGCTGTTGCTGGCCTACTTCGGCCGACGGGTCCAGAGGAGTATATTTGCCCATAGCAAGTCTTATTCTGTCTAAAACTTTGGAAGGGGTTTCAAAAGAGCCTTGTCTTACGGCATATAGCATTGACCAATTTATAGCTTTAGGAATCACATTTTCCAACCCATATTTTATCCACTGTTGATATTGTTGCAACTGCTGATAACCATCGCGATCATTTGGATCCCACCCTGGGTCTGTCAAAGGTAAACACTGATCAACTGTCCATCCCACTAATGTCCCTCCCGTAATTTGGGCCTGTACTTGTGCTTTTGCGGTTTTCAATAGCAACAGCTTTTCTTTTCGGTCAGTGCATCCAACACAGCATCTATGTCTCGCCAGTCTGGATCTAAGGTTTTAAGAATTATATCAAACCTTTTAGCGATGCCTATAGGGTCCTCTCGGTACTCTCTTACTGTTTCCTTCCAGGAATCTAAGTCATTAGTGGTAAAGGGAACCTTTATTTTTGCGGGTCCCATTGGGCTCATCGCCTGTCTCAGTGGGGCTTAAATTATTGGACCCACTTTACTCCAAGTCCTTGATGTAATGGGGCCGAATCCAAGGCCTTGTGGCTCATTTTTCACTGTTCCTTTATCTGGTATCAGTGGTGTTCCCATATTTATAGCCCCTTCTGGTCCCATGGAGGGACCAGGACCCATTGCAGGGCTAGGTAAAGTTACGCTCATCGTTGGAGGACCCTGGTTGCCAGTAGGCATTGGGCTAAACACATCCCCCATGTTCACTGTCCCATGAGGACCCATATGTCCCATTCTCATTTTCTGTTTTATTTCTTCTGCCCCTCTTTCATTAGGAGGGGGCATGGAGGGAGGTATATAGCCTTCCAGGCTTTCTAAATAATTTGCCTGATACACCTTATCTCTATTGGTGCTGCGCTGTCTGACACTACAGGACGAACAGCACGTTTTTAGTTTTCCCCTGTTTTATCGTTCTAGGGCCAGTATCAGGGGATCTTGGGGAGGAGTTAACCCACAATCCTGCTGCCACTCTGAGTGATTTCTCAGAGCGAAAAATATATCCGCGTAAGTAGCCTCATCCCATTTTCTTTCCCTCCTTAAAAACACCATTAACTGTAGGAGAGTATTATAATTCAGAGTTCCATTTTGAGGCCACTTCTCTCCATCGTCTAATTTATAGAGCGGCCACCACTGGTTGCAGTATTTTATAAGTGGTTTTTTTACTTTCTGTACCCCTAGTCCCCACAAGATCTTTCCAATGTGTCAATATGCATCCTAATGGACTTTTCTTGACTCTCACACTCTGAGTGCTTCCCATTATTTTCCTTTATTCTTGAATTACTCTTTGTAACTCTTTCTCTGAAATGTAATCTGTAATCCCAACTCCCAACCACAAAACACGGTTGTAATCTCAGCTATGTGTTCTTCACACTCAGGACACCAGCACAGATGCTTATCATAGTCACCACCCCTTCCAATGCTATTACAGTTATATATTTTGTCAAGAAGTACACTTCAGTTTTACCCACCCAGCATGTTCCAAATGGGGGTGTTTTAAACAGGGAATTTCTAATGGGGCAGTGGACGGAGTTCTTTCTTCTCTGCTGTATAACTCACACACAAAAGTTAAGTATAATCCCTGATATTTATATAGTCCCAATCCTCCTGTTTGGGGCGGGATCCTCTCCCCCCCCAGGGGAATATAAAGTTCTCGTTAATGCATTAACACCGGGAAGCTGAAACCACCGGCAAACTTCTCATTCTCGTTCCTTATCTCTACCTTGATAGTGTAAAATAGTACTATTAAAATATATTTCTTGGCTCCCTTAGTTCACATAAAACATATGTAGACAAGTTAAGAAACACTACAATTACTTGACACGCTTCGTCCGTCTCCGGACGGTCTCCTCGCGGAGATACGGAACCGCGGATAAGGACTCCGCACTCACTTCGCAGTCAGACTGCATCTCATTCATTCAAACACTCAATTCACACACATATATCACAACTTTAACCACGATATCAACAATATCCGTTTATCTTAAATACAAATAAGCCCGGGTACTTCCAATGCCACAATACTATTATTATTATACCAGCTGTTATCCCTTCCGCAGCTGCAAACTAAAACCAAGATGTCATGCGAATTCGCCCTGTAATCATCCAAATCTCAACTGGGGCCTCTGAGTTACGAAAAACCAAGTAAGCCCCCCCAATGCCAGCTGGGGCCTCTGAGTTATGAAAACCAGGTAACCCCCCCCCAATGCCGAGATTCTTCCCAACCCATACTTACACAGGGACTCTGTCGTGCGTCAGACGTCTCTGCGCGACTTAACGATCGCCCCGACCGCAGTCCCTTTTCCCTCTTTCACATACCTTGTCCGCAGGATAGATGGTTGTTGTCTGCTCCCGCAGTGAGTGGCTGGGGAGTGGAGTTCCTCCGAAGAAAAAGACTCGGGCCGCGGTTAGGACATCCGTTCCTCAGTCACTCCTGCAGCTGAGCAGAGTGCATCCCATCTGGGATGCCAAAATGACTTGTGGAAACAGACTCTATAACTCAAAGAGTTATAAAGAAGGTATGTTTATGAAGGTATGTTTATGCGGCGCCGGGCGCACGGGGGGGGGCCTCCACCACAAACGTGAGCACCTGACTCAGCAACTTGCTTGACTTATATTTGTTACAAAGTTACAAAATCATATGATGACATTATCTGCCTAGACAAAGACACAACCTGTCCCCGATTTCACATGTAAATTAGATCTTTTCTTCCTTTCATTTGCCTGATGTCTCCCGGTGATAGTTGGTGATGGTCTTTGGGGCCTTGAGAGATGAAGGCTGATAAGTCCTGAGGCTTTCTCATCCCTGATCTCTCATATGATCTCTCATAAGTTCTCTCTTAAGCTGTTCAAAAGCTCACTTAGCCCCTCTCAGTCCATATTAAGATTGATGAACTGTTAAAGCTTCTATCTCATACAGACAAAACTATCTGCACACAGAGCTGTAAAAAAGTCAGGGTCCTCCAAATTCCTTGGAGGCAGAAAATTGAGTGAAACCGGTTCTTTGAGGGGCCAAGTGATATCTGAAGTTGTGCAAAGATCAGGGGTGAGAAAGACTTATCAGCCTTTGTCCCCCAAAGACCATCACTGACATCACGCAAATTAAAGGAAGAGAAGACCTAATTTACATGTGAAAGCAGGGACACCTTTGTATAGGTGGATAATGTAATCATATGATTTTTGTAACTTTGTAACAAATGTAAGTCTATAACTGTTCGAGTTATAGAGTCTGTTTCCGCACATCATTTTGGCACCCCCGGATGGGACGCGCTCTGCTTGGCTGCAGGAGTAACTAGGGAATGGACGTTCTAGCCGCGGCCCGAGTTCTTTTTCTCAGAGGAACTCCACTCCCAGTCGCTCACTGCAGGAGCAGACAACGACCATGTATTCTGCGGACAAGATATGTGAAAAGAGGGAAATGGGACCAGTAAGTCATGCAGAGACGTCTGGCGCACGACAAAGTCCCCTTATAGGTAAATTGGGAAGAATCTCGGCATTGGGGAGGGGGGGTGTTACTTGGTTTTCATAACTCAGAGGTCCAAGTTGGCATTGGGGGGGGGTTACTTGTTTTTTGTAACTCAGAGGCCCCAGTTGGCATTTGGGGAGGGGTTACTTGGTTTTCATAACTCAGAGGCCCCATTCAAGATTTAGAGGGGAGGGGGTTGATCACAGAGGGTGATCCAATAGCCCAGTGGCCCCAGTATCTGTATGGTTATAGGACAAATTCGCATGACATCTTGGTTTTGGTTTGCAGTTGCTGAAGGGATAATAACTAGTATAATAATAATAGTATTGTGGTGTTGGAAGTACCCAGGCTTATTTTTGTTTGTAAGATCTCCTTTTCTGTCCATTTTCTCATCCTTTGAACCTATCGGGGCATTCTTTTTTCCAATGTCCCCTGTTTTTACAGCACACACACTGATCCTTGTACAGTCTTGGTGGCTCTCTTCTTTGTGGTCTCTGTTCCAGGGCCACCACTGTAGCTGTTGTTAATCTTTGTTCCAAGACGTAGCATCTATGTCCTTGTCAGTCTGGGTCTTGGGTTTTAAGAATCATATCAAATCTTTTGGCGACCCTAGAGGGTCTTCTCGATACTCTTTTACTGTTTCCTTCCAGGAATCCAAGTCATTTATAGTAAAAGGGACCTTTATTTTCATGGGTCCCACCGAGTTCATCGCCTGTCTCAGGGGAGCTTGAATTATTGGACCTGTTTTACTCCAGGTCCTTGATGTAATGAGGCTAAATCCAAGGCCGCCTAGTTTTGTTTCCCTTTCCACTGTTCCCTTCTCCGATTGTCCCTCTTCTGCTTCTTTTCATTAGGAGGGGGCATGGAGGGAGGCATATAACCTTCAAGACTTTTGTAGTGGTTTAGTCCGATGTCCACCCAGTCATAAAATCACTCCCCCCTCCTAAACTGGACAGGAGAGAGAGAAATATAACAAACGGCTTGTGAGTTGAGATAAAGACGCAGAGATCACTCGGCAATTAGCGTCACAGGCAAAACCAGACTCAGGGAGAAAAAGGTTTGATATATTAAAGAAACAATAAGAGCAGAGAGATGAGAAATAAAACGTTCTTAAAAACATGTCCCCTCACCCCTCCTCTTCCCAGGACTCCCTTTCTCCTCCCCCCCAGCGGCGCAGGGGATGGGGAATGGGGGTTGCGGTCAGTTCATTACAGATGGACTTTGCCGCTGCTTCTTCTCAGGGGGAGGCCTCCTCACACTTCCCACTGCTACACTGTGAGGTCCCTCCCCATGGGAGACAGTCCCTCACAAACTTCTCCAGCATGGGTCCTTTCCATGGGCTACAGCTCCTCACGAACTGCTCCAGCATGGGGCCTCCCACGGGGGAGGAAAAAAGATAACCAAGGATGTTGTGGATTGAGACAAGGGCAGGGAGGGCTCACTGCCAATTATGGTTCTGGGCAAAACAGACTCCACTACTCGACTTAGTGAGGAAATTAAGGAAAGCTTATTCTACTACCTACAAGAGACAGAACAGAACAAAAAGCAAAAACAAGACAGAATGATGAGAAAAATGAAAGCGCTTTAAGATCTCCCTCCCCCATCCCTCCTTTCTTCCCAGCTTCACTTCACTGAACGGGGAGGTAAGGAATGGAGGTCAGTCTCTTGCAGATGGTCTCTGCCACTTCTCTCTTTTCAGAGGAAGACAACTCCTCACATTCTTCCCCTGCTCCAATACGGGGTCCCTCCCACGGGACATGGCCTTTTCTGGGCATAGTCACTGCCCCTGGCACAGGATCTTTTATGAAGTGCAAGCAAATCTCTGTTTCACCACTCATCTCCACAGGGTGCAGGGGAATCTCTGCTCCAGCACAACCTCCTCCTCTCTTCCCTCACTGACCTTGGGGTCCCCATGGTCACTTCTCTTTCTCAACTCCTTGCATCACTACCAGTCAGAAAAGAAAAGGAAGAAAGAACAGCAAGAAGGAACCAGGAAGAGCCCTCCTCTTTTTCTTCTTAAAAAGTGATCGTGGAGTTGCCTAATTGGCTCAGCCCCAGAAGTGTGTCTGAATCAAAGCAGGGGAGAATTTTGAGCAACTTCTTAA